>NC_091691.1:96055833-97472500 GCF_041296265.1 Equus caballus
AGCCTGATTTATGGTCCATTGAACACGTATTGTATGTCCACTTCAAACATTTTCCCAAAGCAGAGATCGCACTCCTTAAACACAGGGATGAACGTCACCCTTCCTCTGATGCCAATACCAATACTTCTTTGAAGAAAAGCTTTTCTTCCCAGAAAACTGAGGTCAAGTTGACCTGCTGTCTATGTGGTAAACTGCAGCAAAACATCTTGTGACTTTGAGAAAAAAAAATTGTAGTCCTCTCACATATATTCTTTGTTCTGAAGCAGAATGTAACCATGCTGCAAACCACGCTTCTCTGGACTGCTTTCTTCCCTGGTGGAGACTGCACTTCCGGGCTAGTCCTCAGCTTGACTCAGATAAATATCACCGTATCTTTCCAAGCTATAGATTGGTTATTGATTATTTTCATGGACATATATATCACTAATGTTCTCAGTATGAATCCAGGCTCTTTAAGGGGGACCTACGAGCCCTTTGGCTTAATGACTCATCATCCACTTCCATACTCATACTCTTACTTGGTCACATGCAATTACTTCAATGCCTGAGAAAGCATAGTGTCTATTCCATGACCTTATAGATGCCACCGGCTCTACCTTAAGAGGCCTGCCCACCTTGTCTACGTGATACAAGACTAGTTCTCATTAAGATTCACCCTGACTGCTGTCCGATTCTCCCTTCGGCTTACCTTACCAGGTGTATGTGGTCAATTCCCTCTCTCTACGACACCTTATAAACACATCAATGATCTTGTCTTAGTCGTTCAATTATTTTGTTACAGATCTATCTAAGGACTAAACTGGAAACATGAGGACAAGGGCAAGCATGCTTTTTCATTTCTCCAGCAGGAGGATTGAGACTTTATGGGGTCACTAAATCTATTAATTAAATAACTAACTGTTTCAACCTCAATAAATAGTCAACTACAAATCTAACAAATCAGTAGTGCTTGGTTGTAACTATGCTCAATAACTGAGGAATGACAATAAAGGGAGAGGGATAAGCAGAGAATCAATACTCCACATCTATGACAGCTACCAGTACAAAACTATTCATCCCCAGTATTGCTTAAGATATATCCATAAGAGGATGAATATGGTTGTTCTAAAGAAGTCTTTGCAAAGTAATGGCCTGAGTCTGGTCCATAATATATTTCTTTTAATACATATATTTTCAATTTTCAAAATTTGTTGCTAGCGTTTTTGTTTTTTTTGCTGAGGAAGATTCACCCTGAGCTATCATCCATTGGCAAGCCTCCTCTGTTTTTTGCTTGAAGAAGACCAGCCCTGAGCTAACATCTGTGCCACTATTCTTCTATTTTGTATGTAGGACACCTCCACAGCATGGCTAGTGACTGGCATAGGTCCGCACCCAGGATCTGAACCCATGAACCTGGGCTGCTAAAGCGGAACACTTGGACCCTTAACTGCTCGGCCATGGGGCCAGGCCCTGCAAGCATTTAAAAATCAAGGATCAACACAAAATCTCGATTCTGAGCATGTTATTAAAAAAAAATAGAGGACTCAGTTATGCTGGACTGACACTTTCTCCTGATGACAATCAAAAGGAGCTTGATAGGCTGTGAAGTACTGGCTGGCCCCTTTGCACGGGCACTGGCTGTCCTAGGTCCTGTCCAGCACTGTCTCCCAGCCTTATCACAGGTTTATTTTATATTCCAGAGATACATTATTTTGTAAGTCTGGACAATTTCATCTGTAAATATGATTTTAGGTTAAAAAGCAAACATACTGCAGATGCTGACAACAAGGGCATAAGTATAATTATACTTAGAACCCATTTCAGTCCTTTCTTCAGAGAGGTAGTTACATTAGAGTCTCTCATCCAGGTTATCAAATGATCTCTTCAGCCCTCTCCGTATTATTCATCATGCTGAAAGTTACATTGGACAAGGGAAGACAAGTTGCATTTCAAAACCAAAATAAAATGATAGCTTATGTACTAGTGTACTAAAACATGTCCAGTTGGCTCAAAGCAGCGCACGCCATAGGCTATAGACACTTCCCAAGTCAATCGCCAAATTTGTTTCACCTGAAGACTGACCTTGGATCGTGGAGGCGCTCGGATGTACCACTTGCAATCAACGGCCTCGCTAGCAGAAGCTTTGCCTTCCTTCATAATTTGTATAGACTCCACAATTCCTTCAGGACCGCCCATCTCAAACTCACACGCTAAATAACAAAACGCCAAACAAACATACAAAAATGGAGCTTGAATAATAAACCAAAAGTATATTTCATAGCAGAAAACAAAAGCCTCTGAACATTATTAAATATCTATTTTACCAACCTGGTAATGGTTTCAAAACTCCGAGGTCCTTAAAGTCAGGATCTTAAAAAGTGAGAAGAAGACAGTTAGTCTTATTCTGCATTTATGTCTTAAAATGATGCTGAGTGATGTACCATTAAATTATTCAGGAATCTGCCTAAAAAACTGCATTAGGGGAAAGTAAGTGGTTAAATAGAAACTGTGTGATAATGTTAAGACTGAAATGTTAATTTACAAAACATGTTATCATTACTACAGGGTTTTTATCAATACAGAAGAAGCTATTTTTAAAACTTTCCAATCTCATTCCTTCATCTAATCATCAAATAAAAATCTTACTCATTATCTCTAACTCCAGAATCAGACAATAGAAGTTTTTGTAAAATGTATCCATAGGTAATTCAAGGTTTGGGTAAACTTTTATCTATTCTAGATACAATTATTTTGTCTGATTTCAAAGATTCTGTAAATTGTTGAAACAATTTTCAATGGAAATATTGGAAGCACGAGGTTAAGACATAAAATCTAGCGTTCCTCTCCCCTGGCAGACTGCACTGTCCTGTTTTCATCGAAGCTTCTTTCCTAACTTTTCATGCCACGCTAGCCTTCACAGTATTCCTCAGTATTCTGTGTCCACTCAACAGCCACTCTCCTCCTTGTCTTCCTCTCACTCTCCCCCAGGTCCAGCTATCTGACATTCTCCACTCAAGTACGCACTTTGGGGGAAACTTGATTTTTGAGCCTCAGACGTGTCCTCACTGCTATAAGCCAAAAATGGTGGACCCATTTCCATTTCTGGAAATGATGTTGAGATAGGTATACGGCCAGTGAAATATGAAGGGGGTCCTGTTGGAGGGCTTCTGAGAAAGTTTTTCCCGATAATAAAGACAGACAAATCATGTCTAGTTTTCCTGGCTCATGTCGTGGTCATGTTTGTACTGGACCCTTTGGGATCGAGTGCAGTGGCCAACTTGTGATGTTGACAGGTGCTAATCTGAGAAAATGGACTGTTATGATGAGCAGAATGGAAACACTAACTGTGAGTCCTTACCTATATCACTGGGCACCGTATTAACCTAGTCTAGAGTTGCACTTCTCTTGGCTTTTTGCTTTTTGAAATAATGCACATCCTTATAGTCTCAGTTACATTACATTGGATTTTCTTTTATTTATGGGCAAAGGCATCAGAGGCTATGATTTATCTTGGAGACACATGTATCCAATTTAAAAGATGATTGTGAAATTTAATTTCTTTTCACTACGATGGTATTAGCTATAAATTAACAACCTTATAAAGTTAGAAATATTTTGTGAGACTGAGCAACAGTGATCTAGGACTGAAATATAAAAGGCAGCACTTTTTCTGGAGGGAGTTAGTTCTGGACGTTAAGACTGTGTGCATGTGTGTCTGTATGTATCCAAGTGTGCCTCTTCACACGCCTGTGTGCGTGGATGCACTGAGCCCATAACTGCAGGCTGACTGGATTAGTGTACTTATCTTCATTACAGTTCTTTTATTTTTAAATTTTGTTAAACAGTAATGTGTACTGATTTGTTGAAACTGAAAGGCCTGGACCAGCTGTGCTACCGTTTAGTTCTACCAGCCGTGCAGATTCACTTTGCTATAGGACACAATCAGAATGTGGTGATACATTTTGAATCAAGATACAAATTCCTTTGCATAATTGTTTTGAAAACAATTTTTTTACCTTTTTGGAAAAATAGAAAGAAGGAAGTACCTGTATGCACTTTCCATGAAAGAAGCAGAAGTGAGGACAACATAGCCAATTTGGAGGAGGATATCCCCTCGTAGGGGTTCTCTCCTTCATCTATCACTCAGATTGGTTTTCACCATGAAGCGGCTTTATTGGTATTGAAGAGACCCATCCATATTTTCCTTCTTTTTGCATCAAGCTTGTCCACTTCAGTTATCAGGATTCTTTATTATTCATTATATCATTTTTACTACTTTGCATAATGCTTGATAGGTATTATTGCTACTCACTATTTCCTTTTGGATTAGAATGTTTCAGCCTTGCATGGCTGTTCCCATGATTCTTGTGGAAATGTAGCTGGTATTCTGTTTTCTAGTTTGAAGGCCAACATTTGTTATTTTTATAACTCATGCGAGACAAAGTTGAGAGAATTGTCAGTTCTAGGAATTGAAAATGCATTTTTGACTGTGCATTATTGGTGAGAGCACTGATGCCTTAAAGAAAACTAGGAAAAATTGGTTTCTGCAAGTCTGTTTGAATTAGCTGCCTGTAATATCACAACCACAAATATAGATGGCCAACATGACCTGAAAAAATAAACACAAAACAATAATTTCCCAAAACAGCCTTCATTGAATTTAAGAATATTAAAATCGATCTATTGCCCCAGGTTACTTGGCAGAAGCACAATGAACTTGGACTTGGTAAGCTATCTTCTACTCCAGATCTCCCCAAATCGATTCTCCATCAAGCAACCTGGATCAACTTTAAAAGACATAAATCCAATCATGATACTCACCCGCCTTTCCATTGCCCTGAGAATAAAACCATGACTCTTAATGGACTCTAATGCCCTGCATGTTCTTGGGCCTGACCACTTCTCCTCTCAAAACGTGCTGACCCTTTCTGTTTCTCCAATGCTCAAGGCTATTTCCATCCTCTGCACTTGGAGCTTGCTCTTTTCTCTGTCTGCCATAGCTGTCCCCCAGCTGTTTGCATAGCTGGATCTTTCTCATTCTTCAGTTCTTGGCTCAAATATTATCTTCGCAGAAAGCCCTTCCTGGATGACCCTCTCTAACACAGAATTGTGTCCCACTTTCTTTTCTCCGTTCATGGTTTTTTAAATCACAATTCACTATTATTTTGCTATTCGTTTACTTTTTTTACTGACTACTCCCCCTAGACTATAACGTAGTATGCTCTCTAAGAGACGTTATGTCTACTGTTCCTCTCTCTATCGGGGACCTAGAACACTGCTTGGACATGGTAGATGCACAATAAATGTTATTGAATTTAACATATTTCTCTGTATATAAAAAATACAGTTATTTTGCACCAAGTCAATTTTCTTATATTGTTGATGCATTTGCATTTATACCTGTGGCTTTCCAATCCAGAGTTTCTCACGGTAAATGTAGCAAATGAGATGCTCTATTAGAGACTGGCCTCCTGTTTACCAAACCTAAATATTTTTCTTCCTGGGCACACAGTGACTAGGTTTCCCAGGCACCCTTGCAAGTGTGGGTAGCGGTGTAACTGAGTTCTGCCCAATGAAATGTGGAAAAAATGGTTGAACTTTACTTGAAGGCTGGGCTCATAAAAAATTCTCCACTTCCTTTTTCTCTCTTCCATGGTCAACCTCATAAGCCATACTTCGAAGATGGTGAACTCCATCAGCTTCAATTCCTAAATGAATATGTGGAACACGGTCTCCTCCTTGACTGATTAGACTACATGAGCAAGAAACAAACTTTATGTGAAATGACTGAGGTGTTAGATTTCGTATGTTATTATAACTATGACTCCCATTACTCAGAGGTGTTCAAGACTCATGGTGTGGTCAGGGGCCCTAGGGTCTATGAGACCCTTTCATGAGATCCAAAGGTCAAACTGTTTTCATACTACCACTAAAATGTTGTCTTTTTGCATCCTCATTTTCTCAAGAATGTATGGCAGAGTTTTCCAGATCCTACAGGACATTTGATGATATCATCACTATTATCTTTAATAAAGTGTTTGCTTTTGTTTTCAAGAATATTCTAAGGTAATAAGCTTAGGATATAAATGATATATATTTTTCAGAAATTAACTTAGTTTATTCTCAATGATTTTATTGGGCACTTCCTGGCTATCTTCAATTTTCTCTACTATAATCCTCGTAACTCCATTTGTGTCCAATACATTCTTATTTTGAAATCTTGACTTTTATCTTGAGCCTACATGGAAGCACAATTAGAATTAAATACATTTGCTGTCTTATTTTATAATTATATGTACATTTTTCAATTTTAAAACTTTTCTAATTTTTAAAATTTTATCTAAAAATATAAGTATTATGAACTTTAATAATATTTCTCCTGAAATAAAAAATATATATTTATAATATATTTTTCTTACTGTGAAGGATGGACATTTGTCAAAGATGCAGGAGACGGAAAGACTTGCTTTCTCCACCACATTACACTGTCTATGTCTAAAGTTGTAGAAAAGGATGAAAGTGATATTTTAAAGGGGTCCCTTCCATACCAAAAGGATAAATCTACTTCCAATAAAATGCGAAAGCTGTACATAAAGAGTGAAAACATGACAAAAGCTATCTTTCCTTCAGCTTTATAGATGTTAATAACTTACCTTATTGTGATTTGGGCAGAAAAATATGTTCTAGTAGTTTTACAGTGAGAGTTTGACAAATTATTTTGAAACAAACTGTTTAAAAAGTATTGAATATTTTAAATGTAGACATAATTTGCTCTTTAAAAACTGAAAATTGTTACACTTTTCACACTAAAAATAAAGTCACCGAAACATCTTACAAAGTAAGCTAATGTATTGCATTAACTGGAGAAGCACACACGGAACAGAGACTAATAACGCAGACACGGCTGCCATCGCTGAATGTCTACCAGATGAAAAGTTGGTAAAAATCAGGATACTCATGCTTTCCAACCAGACAGTAACTTGCTGATTGAAAGTCTGAGCTTTAAACAAGAAGACAGAGTTAATATCTTATCTGCAGAACTTTACTTTTGTCTAACAAACAGACAGATGTATAGACGTGGCTCAGCTTGCTTAGTTTGCTTGAATTCGCCCAGTGTCAGCATGGCCCAATCATCAAAAATCTGCTTTTATGTAAATTCTTGGCAACAAGTGCAAGTAGTGCTGAAATATTCAAATTGTTGGATAACTTTTGAGTCATATGACATACTGGAACATCTGTGTTGACATTTGTGTTGATGGTGCAAAAGCAACGGTGAATAAAACTGCTTGTGTCTTAGCACGAACCGAGACAATGGCACCAAACCTGAGCCGTTAGTATTCATTGTATAATTCATCCCCATCTGTTTCTGGGGGTGAAAAACCATTTTACTTAAAAATCTTCTTGACGAAGCAGTAAAAATTACTAATTTTTTTAAAATCTTAAATTTTGAGTACATGTCTTTTCTGCAGGAAGAACAGAGTGAATCTGTTGACTTTAAGGAAAACAACTGATGCTATTTGTTGCCAATGCTAAAACTCAAGATTCAAGCAAAGGAGAATGCGTCCATCACTGTGTGTCTGACAGCTTCTCAATACTTAATGCATTTTTAAATGTGAATTGTTGATGATGTGAGCAAATATGGTTTTTGCTATTGAAAAATGAAATGCGTCAGCATCTGCAAGATCTGCATAAAGTGATCCAGTAACCGCCGCATGGTAAAGTCTGACGTGAAACAATCATGCCTCGGTGAAAGAGCCAATCGGAGAGCGAGACACAGTGATAGACGCCAATGCAACGGAACACAAAAAATCACTGATACAGTTTCACCTTCCCCATTGCAGCTAACCTTTAAGAAACTACCACCATTTGAGGTTTGGGGTAGTATTCCTCTAAAAAGGCCGTGAAAAGACTCCTCCCTTTTCCAACTACTATCTCTGTGAGGCTGAGTTCTCTTCATATACTTCAACCATAAGAATCCACCGCAACAGGTCAGTGCAGAAGCACATGTGAGAATCTAGTTATCTTCCAATAAGCCAGACGTTAAATAGATTTACAAAAAGTGAGGCAGTGTGATTCTCCTAATTATTATTTTAATATTAATTAATATTTTAATGTTAATCAATGTTTTTAAAATTTGCTTTTTATGTAATATATAATTGGTTTATTAGTGTAATTTTTCTATGAATTAATAAACAGCTATTTAAAATTTTATGTTTAAATTTCTAATATGATAAATATTGAATGATATTGCTATAGAAGCCAAAGCACTTTGAGGTCTTCAGTATTTTTTGAGGGAGGATGGGGTTCTGAGACCAAGATATTTCAGAAATTTTGCCCTAACCAACCCCATCTTTGTATCATGGATAAGTGCCTTCTCCCAACAACACTCTAAGTTACAATTTATCAACTTGGGAGTACACAATGCATTTATTTCATATCCCAAATAAATGTCCACAATGCTAGCCATTTTGTAGACGGGCTTGCAGTAAATTATGGTTTATCTGATTAGACTATGATGGAATCAAATCAGAGGCATTTTCCTTTTATAAATGAGCAAAATGGGAGTTCAACAACTTAAGAAAAATGCAACTTGTTTTGACCTAAAACTTAAATAGCTTTATAGCTACCTCTGTAACTGTGAACAAATCATTAAATATTTCGGAACCTTATTTTTCATTACCTGCAATGAGGACACTGTTGGTTTAGACTTTTACAGCTCAAGTATGCCGATATACTGCAGAACGCTGAGATATTCCTAGAACAGTAGTTTATGGGAAAATGTAATTGCTTGACCTCGCCATGTAACTATATCTACAAAACCCGCTGATTCTAGGAATCAAGTCTGATACTTAGATATGTTTGCAATGCACAGCTCAACTACCTGACAGGCTAATCTTAGAGCAAGTTAATCAATATTTTCCTCAAATTTCCACAATCTCACACATCCTGAATTATGCCATGAGCTCCATAAAGCTCCACTTCTTATCTCTACTTACTTTTGAAAGCCATGTAATGTCTGTGGGCATATCTTTATTAAATCAGCTCTTACATTGAAACTAAGTGCCCACTTCAATGGCCACTTTCCTAGTCCCATCCTTTGTTCCCTTTGTTACCTCCCATCACAGTGCGGACACCTTGCTTTCTACTCAAGATTGAAAACCTCTGCATTCGTAGTTTTTGAAATCAGTTAACTAAATTTAAGATGCTGTTTTAGAAATGAATTGTAAAAAAATCTTGACAGTACAGTACTAAAATAGCTTGCATCATCATATTATTTTAATAATCTGACTTCTTTCACTCTTTGTCTAGAAGCAACATCATTCTAGTATAAAATTCATAGCACACTATTTTAAACTTCTTTCTGAGGTTCACTGTTATCTATAAGTATGAGGTTGGCAATTATAGCTTCACACTGAGCTTTCCTTCCTAAGGGTCTTAACATCCGCACAGAGTTTACATATCATGACTTCTTTTTGCTAGTTTAGCATAAAACTTACTCGTACATGAATTTTAGAAATCAAAACTTACCAGAATTTCAGGAAAGAAATTTGCAAGCCCTTTAAAATATTATTGATGTTTGCACAGCTTGTACCAATGTTTTGCTTCCTTAATTAATTAATTACTTAATTAACTTTTTTTTGAGGAAGATTAACCCTGAGCTAACATCTGCCACCAATCCTCCTCTTTTTGCTGAGGAAGACTGGCCCTGAGCTAACATCCGTGCCCATCTTCCTCTACTTTATATGTGGGACGCCTGCCACAGCATGGCTTGATAAGCGTTACATTGGACAGCACTGGGGATCCAAACCAGTGAACCCCAGGCTGCCAAAGTGGAACGTGCAAACTTAACCTCTGTGCCATTGAGCTGGCCCCCTTCTTTTATTTATTTATCTGTAATATATGAAGTTTCCTCATGATGCTTTTATTCATATTTTTAAATAAATTGAGAAAATGTAACTTTCTTTAAAAATGAATGCACAGAAGTTGCATTTTGCTTGTGTTCACAGTAAATAGGCTTTTACAATGGTTGTTTTTGCTATATAGTCACAAGGCAATCATATTGTTCTATGGGGAAAATATGCATTTACTATACAGAATAAAGGAAAAATTTGAGGGAAGGAGGGAAGAAGAAAACATCACAAGACCAAAAGAACAAAAAAGACAATAAAAAAAGCCCCTAAATTGTGTAGGGGCCGGCCCTGTGGCCGAGTGGTTAAGTTCGTGTGCTCCGCTGCAGGCGGCCCAGTGTTTCGTCCGTTCAAATCCTGGGCGTGGACATGGCACTGCTTGTTGAGCCACACTGAAGCAGCATCCCCCATGCCACAACTAGAAGGATCCACAACTAAGAATATACAGCTATGTACTGGTGGGCTTTGGGCAGAAAAAGGAAAAAATAAAATCTTTAAAAAAAAAGAACCTAAATTGCGTAAAACTGGGGTTTGGTGTTTGGGTATTTGAATTAGCTATCATAGAACATATTTTTTTTCTGTTCAAGGGAAATCAAGGAAGTTCTTGATTGATTATTAGCAAACCACCCCCACCCCCGCAATGCTCTCAGAACTTCACTCATGCGGTAAGTACAACCTAAATCACACAAAACCTAAAATAAAGTCCATCTTCTCAACCAACTTTTCCACCAGACTTGGCTTAATAGGACATTTCTTGCTGATACAACTGTGGTGCCAACACTGTTGGTGAATAAAATACCTCCAGTGCCCTCCTCTTTCTCTCAAATACTTCACATTCACTCCTTTCCCAATATCCTTTAATGTTTATTGATATGCACAAAAAGTGTTGTTTAGTAACCAGGAAGAAGAGAAGAATTGTTGACCATAGAAGAGTTTGTTTTTTTTTTTTTTTGAGGAAGATTAGCCCTGAGCCAACATCTGCTGTCAATCCTCTTCTTTTTGCTGGGGAAGACTAGTCCTGCGTTAACATCCATGCCCATCTTCCTCTACTTTACACATGGGACTCCTGCCACAGCATGGCTTGCCAAGCAGTGCCATGTCTGCACGCGGGATCCTAACTGGCAAACCCTGGGCCACCAAAGCAGAACGTGAGCACTTAACGGCTGCGCCACCCGGCCAGCCCCCATAGAAGAGGTTTGAGCAAATACCTGGCAGGTAGAGTGGGACTTGACCTGAGGTTTTATGCCTAGAAGAATGAATTAAAAAAATGACTTTTCATGAGAGTGATGTGAGAGTCTAGGAACAATTAATGGCATCGCTTTGGGACCTGTGTGTGTGGCAAATGGCTACAGAGAGTAGAATGCTCCTGGGCCTGACATGCCAAGAATCGAAGGTAGGGGTGGCACCAATTTGTGTGTGTGCAGCTTGTGTGCGCGTGGTGAGGGATGGCATTATCTTCACATTAGCCTCTTTCATCCCAATTATGTCACTCTATACTAAATAAATTATATCACTGAAATGAGAAAATAAATTTTTTTATAAGAAAAAGTTATATTGTCCTAATTTTATTTAAAAATACAAACGCAAGTATCCTGAGGAAGCCCTATAAGTTACAGCTAAGTAAATAGACCATGGACGAAATAAAGCTGCACAAGCCATGCAAGCGTAGCTTCAAGATGAGATCTTTTGTGCTTCCAGTGAATTTGATGGCCCTTAGCCCCTTCTAAATAAAGCTGGAACAGCCTCTAATTGGAAACTTTGGGAACGTCCTCTGTTGGTGCCCTTGGCAAGGACACTAGAGTTTTCATGCCAGGTATTAGCAGTGCACATGGGCAGGAGCCATCATGGGACTGGAATGGAAGAGCAAATGCAAAATGCCAAGTGCTGCCCTGCCAACAGATTGGGCAGGAGCATGCACAAAGTTCCTTGATAAATCCTGGAGAAGCCCATGGAATGATGTGAACAGGATTAAGTTGTGCCAAACTGGACAAGGGGTTGAAGTTAACATACTCTGTCTTTAAAAATAAGTGTGTTCTTGGGGCTGGCCTTGTGGTGTAGTGCTTAAGTTCATGCACTCCACTTCAGCAGCCCAGGCTTTACGGGTTCAGATCCTGGGCACAGACCCACACACCACTCATCAAGCCATTCTGTGGTGGCATCCCACGCATAAAATAGAGGAAGACTGGCACAGATGTTAGCTCAGGGACAATCTTCCTCAAGCAAATGGAGGAAGATTGCCAACAGACATTAGCTCAGGGACAATCTTCCTTACCAGAAAAAAGCAAGTGTGTTCTTACTTCTAAGTCCCAAATCTCATCTCCTTTCACCAAGGTCAGAATCTTTGAGTTCTAGCCATCCTTCTTCTCTTCAAATCCATAAAATCCAGCCACACACTTTTTTATAAAAGCCATGTGCAATGTGTAGTGATGTGGAAAGATTAAGATTAAAAGAACACAAAATGATATGCTAGTCAAGTTATAAAAAAAGGAAAAAAACTCCATGATATTATGTTAAAGATACAATCAAAAAGCAGGCAAAATATTAATTTCATAAAAAAGAATTCACCAGAAAGATTTAATGCTGCTGGATATGTATTATGGTAACAACAATTATTGACAAAATTTCACCTGTAATTTCATCAATTGCCTCCTTTTTAAATGATTAAGATAAAATTATCAGCTGGGCTTGGTACAAAGCAGAGGCCTTGAGAATATCAACCACATAATGGATAGGATATAGATTTCCTGAAATATAAAGTGGTATGCAAATGTAAGGTATCCCATCCTTGTACAATTCAAAATTTTAGCTCCTGGGTGATAAATGGATTAAAAAAACACACCTAAAATATTAACTTTAAAATATTACTCTTGCTCTAACATTGTTATTTACAAATCAAATCCCATTGTTGCAGCCTCACTGTCTGTTCTTCACACTGCTCTTACTTCCACTAGACGGCATTTCACTTTGGGGTTAATGAGGAGGAGTTCTCACTTTGTCAAATGCCTGAGCTCGGCTGGAGAATTCCCACAGAAAATTCACACCATAGTACTGACTGCATGCTTACAAATGTCCAAGTACTGCTAGATATGTGGTAAACATTCATATATCCACTTTTTTCTCACTATATAAAAACATAGACTAGATAGAAAAAGCCCTTTTATGTGTATTTAGCTCAAAGATTATACCCAAATTTTAGATAATGGTAAAATTGAGCTAACTTAAATATATATGAAGCTATTTTAAAAAAGCCTTGTGTCTAACATCACAACTGGCAATGTCAGAGGTCTTCTCCTAGATGTTTGCAACTATCGGACAACCAAAAGGATCCTCGTTTATTTGTATTCTCCACTAGCAAGTCACCTTGCCTCATTTTAAGTCTAGGGGGATTAACTACAAAAACATTCAGAATCCTTCCATCTCCATTTGTCACATCTCTTTTCATCCCGCTGGTACTCATTTTCCCAATATCGCAGTGTTCAGAAGGTTTGAATGGGTGTCGGCAACTGGCGCTTCTAATGAGTATTCCACTTGAGAATACAAGTGATCAGATTCAGGTATCTACTTTTGAACCACACGTTAAGAAAGTTAGACTAGAGCTCCTTGAACCCCTCTGCCTCTGAGAAAGAATTATTTCTCAACAGTGTAACCTCCATCTTGGGGGCTTGGGGAGAATTATAGATGCTGGAGCTCCAGCCAGAGCTGGACTATCAGTGTCCACCTGGCCCCCAAATCTATCATCTCCCAAGGATTGTAAGACTCACACACATTCCCAACCTGTATCAAGCACAACTCGAAGTGTTCACTGAAATGTAAGCTATAGTTTTTAATAGCATTATAGTCACATTTATTTCTGTTGGAATTTAAAAATATTTGTGAAATTGTGAAAATAGTGTTGCATTATAAAAACCTTGAAAATGCCCTTGCGCTGCAGTTTAAGACACAGCCGTTTGAGACATTGTTAAACCTGGACTCCCTTTGCTCATTTTCCTGTCATTCAAATAGAAAAGCACCTAAACCTATTTCATTAAAAGGTGTGAAAATAATCCAAGGTTTCCCCAAGGTAATGATCTAAGCAATATAAATCAATATCATAACTTTTAGGTTGAAAGGAGAGAACTAGGTCTCTCTTGTTTAGTCAGAGAGTATGATTGATGAGATCCCATCAATTTTATTCCCTCAGACTTCATTTTTATCAATCATTAGGCTTCTCCTGATTCCCTGTGCTGAAAACTCCAAAAACAAAATCAATCTGACTCCTTCATACTTTCTTTTCATCAGAAAGATACCAAGAGCTTTCAATTATTTGACATATATTCAATTATGGAATTGAGATATAATATACTCAATGATAAAATCTCTCACTGCCAACTCCTTTTCCCGTCTACCATGGCCTTCTTAGCACCAGCCTTCATCACGTTGGGGCATCAGAATCCTAAGTGTCTTTTTGCCTTAGTCCCTCCTTCCTCCAGTGCTTTGTATATAATTTTTGAGCTAAATTGACATAAAAGGCAGAAAAAAATCCTCTCATATATGGTCAAATGATTTTTGACAAGAGTGCCAAGACATTTGATGGCAATAGGACAGTCTTTTCAATAAATAATGCTGGGAAAACTAGACGTCTACATGTAAAATAACAAATGTGAACCCTTACTTAATATCATATACAAAATAGATCAAAGACCTAAATGTAAGACCTAAAACTATAGAACTCTTAGAAGGAAACATAGGTGAAAAAGTTCATGACATTGGCTTTGGCAGTGATTTCTTGGATATGACACTAAAGGCACAGGTGACAGAAAAAAGTAGACAAATTGAATTTAATGAAATAAAAAATTTTATGCATCAAAAGATAGTATTAACAGAGTAAACCCATAGAATGGGAGGGAAAATTCGTAAATCATATATCTGATAAGGGATTAGTACCCAGAATATATAGAGAACAACAAAAAAACAACACAATTCATGGGCTGGCCCTGTGGCCTAGTGGTTAAGTTCAGAGAGCTCTGCTCCAGCGGCCCAGGTTCCATTCCCAGGCATGGACCCACACCACTTGTCAGCAGCCATGCTGTGGCGGCAACCCACATACAAAATGGAGGACGACTGGCACAGATGCTAGCTCAGGGCGAATCTTCCTCAAGCGAAAGAGGAAGATCAGCAACAGATGTTAACTCAGGGTGACTCTTCCTCAGCAAAAATGAACAAAAAACCAAATAATGCAATTCAAAAATGAACAAAAGACTTGAATAGACACTTTTGCAAAGAAGATACACAAATGACCAATAAGCACATGAGAAGACGCTCGATATCACTGATCATTAGAGAAATGCAAATCACAACTGTAATGAAATACCACTTCAAAACCATTAGGATGGCTACTACCCAAAAAACAGAAAATAACAAGTGTTGTCGAGGATGTGAACAAATTGGAACCCTTGTGCACTGTTGGCGGGAGTGTGAAATGGTACAGCCCCTATGAAAAACAATATGGCAATTCCTCAAAATATTAAAAATAGAATTAACATATGATCCAGCAATTCCACTTCTGAGTTTATATCCAAAAGAACTGAAAGCAAGGTCTTAAAGATATTTGTACACCCTGTTTATAGTAATATTACTCACAATAGCTACAACATGGAAGCTACTCAGGCGTCCATCAACAGATGAATGGATAAGAAAAATGTAGTATATATATACAATGGAATATTCTTCAGTCCTAGCAAGCAAATTCTTCAATGTGCTATAACAAGGATGAATGTTGAGGACTATGTTCTAGGGGAAATAAGCCAGTCATAAAAAGACAAATACTGTATGATTCCACTTATACCAGATACATAAAGTAGTCAAAATCATAGAAACAGAGAGTAGAATGATGGTTTCAGGGGCTGGGGAAAAGGGGAAATAGGGACATATTGTTTAACGGGTATAGAATTCTAGTTTTACAATTTGAAAAGAGCTATAGAAAGGGGGTGGTGGTGATGGTTGCACAACATTATGAATGTTTTTAATACCATGTATTTAAAAATAGTTAATACAGTAAATTTTATGTGTTTTACTCCAATAAAAAAAAATTGAGGGGCGAGCCTGTTAGTGCAGCAGTTAAGTTTGCACGTTCTGCTTCAGCGGCCTGGGGATCCCCAGTTCGGATCCCAGGCACAGACCAATGCACCACTTATCAAGCCATGCTGTGGCAGGTGTCCCACATATAAAGTAGAGGGCCAGTCTTCCTCAGCAGAAAAAAGGAGGATTGGCAGAAGATGTTAGCTTAGGGCTAATCTTCCTCAAAAAAGAAAATTTGAAAAAATAATTAGGTAAAAAAGAGTACACTCCACAGACAGGCTTCCAGGGCTGGAATTTGATTCTAGCTCTTCCAGCTGCAACCTGTGAGACCCTGGGCAAGTACCTAACTCTTCTGTGGCACCATTTCTTTACCTTGAAACAGGACTAATGATTACACTTCTGTCATGGCATTGTTATGGAAGTAAATGAATTAATAGTTGTAGAAAAGAATTTAGAACAATGCCTAGTAATGTTTATAAAATGGAAAATGTATTTATACAGGTGATAAATTAGCTAACATATGTATTGTGTGTCTATGTGTGCGTGTGCATGCTAGATAATGCCAAAATGCATGAAATGATTACATAACTTGACAGCATCCTTGGAAGTAAGCCTGCTTAAATCCACATTTGCACACAAGGAATCTGAGAATTAGAAAGATCAGCTGAGTTACCAAAGTCACAGAGCATAAAAGAGAATCCATTTCATTCAAAATGACTCCCAAGCCCAATTTCTCCATACCCTCTACATGTGATCATGATTTATCCACATAGCGACTTAAGAAACTATGCTTTGTGCTTGAAAAGTAGAATATAACTCAGCAATTTATTCTGAATTCCAAGCAACAATAAGTCCTCCAAATAATATCTCTCTTCTTAAGTTTCTCAAAATTTTGAGAATCCTCACACACTTAAAGATAGGTTGAAAAGCTCATTGAATTGATTTCATCTCTACTGCTTTTTATGGAAAAGATAGGCAGAACGAATATGAAGGCACATACATATGTATATATACATATACGTATTTGTATAAAATATACATTTATATATACATATTTTATCTACATATATGCATACATATATATGTATATAAAATAAAACTTGGACTTTACTTTTTCTAGTTCCACTAATTTGCTATAAAATCAAATTTAAATACAAATGAAAGTAACAGGTATCTAGTATTACAGGCCTTAATTTGTTATATAAAAAATAAAACACATAAATTCCACTATTAATAATATCAAATATAACAAATCATCACTTTCTCAGCTTTCACTGAAGTAAGAGAAGTTCAGATTTGATAAAGATGACAAAAATGAATATAAAATGAATCCAAATTTTTCCTTATGAAACAAACTCAGGGAACATGAATATAAAATTTTCCATGAAATTATCAGTGTATAGTACACTTTCAACTCAAATTGTCCACCATGAGTTAATCTGAAGAAAACAGCTGCTGCTATAATTAACCCCCCTTGTTGTTATAACCTGTGTGGTCTGAGCCACAGGAAGTCTTGAACGTGGAGGGGGACCAGGAGGTAAGGAGAATAAAGAGAGAACAGAGCTAGGTCTATGGATCCGCTTAATGCATGGCTGTCACCCAAGGGGCCTACACCAGGGGGTGTGAATTAAATGGAGGTATAGCATGTTGAGAAGCTCCAGAATTCCCACTGCATGATACGGATACCATGTATCACCAGTAATGCCACTGTGCAAGGCTTCTTCCCTGGTGTACACATCCACAGCTGAGCCACTGATTGCCATTTGGTTACCACACCACAGGGAAAAGTCAAAGGAACTAGGAAAAGAATTCAAAGAAAGTACAAAAAAGAAAAAGAAATAAGCACGGGAAGGTTTCTTTATGAAGATGTATATATAAAAAGGATAATTGAGTTTGAGAAAAGTGATGAGGATGAGGGGATGTCCTGGCAATGGCACAATGAATAACATAAAGATGATAAATATGTTCTGGGTTGACAGTTATCAAGATGTAAGGACTAGAGTACGTGCCTGGAAAAATAAGAGGCAGAGATATAGCTGGTGAATACCAATGTTTAATAACAAGAAATTCAAGCAGTGTGTAGATAAAACGATGAAAATATATTCACATTGGATTCATAGGCAAATCGATCCCTTTAATTTATAATCCACCTTATTTTCCTCCCCATCAAAAAGGGGTCTGAGGTTCCTATGAAAGGAAACAAGAAACTGGACTAGATATATCATAGCGCCCAACTGAATGTAAGTGTCTTCCAATTCAAATCTTCTGCCCAAAGTAAACACCGTCATATATATAAAAGTTGATTTTATATATCCAAATGTGCTGAATTCAACATCCAGACAATCAACCCTATACTACGTTTCCTCCACATATTACCATTGCATATCCTTTGTAATTAAAAATCTTAATTTTGTCTTGCCACAGTCATCTTCATTTGACTTGTGTGTTTGTGTGTGTGTGTGTGTGCACATGTGTTTGCAGATGTGAGGAAAAATACATTAAGAACTTCAGTTTTAAAGCACTTCCGGAATTTGTAAATTCCCAAAATAGCAGCATCTGATCTGAGGACGTAAGGTAAAGTGAGAAAAAGTTAACTGTCTTCCATCCTAATTAAGACACTTGGATGGAGAACTAGCTTTTTCAATGGGAAAAACAAAACAGAAATTCAAGTAGTTCAAATTTCTAACTCACATTATGAGGCAAAAACGGGGAAAATTATAATATGTATGGCAAATAAAGAGTTATCTTTTCTAATGGCTAAAGCATTATGCGTGCTACCAGCAAATAAAAACTTCAATAGAAGAATAAGCAGAGGGTATGAAAGGTGATATAAATTGACAAACACCTAGAATATTGCATATCCTCCTGCGGAATCTATTCAGCAAAATCACTAAACTAATTAATTACCATTTTTTGTATTAAATTAGCAATTGAAAAAATAAATACCAAGAATTAGAGCTAGGAAAATGGACTGTTATACAAAATTGGGAGAAGTAACAATTTGGCGGAAGTAAATTTTGATGTTTACTCTCTGCAAAGCAACTGGCAACAAAGGTATAGAAATGTGTTTAACCTTTGTTCCATCAATTCAGTTTCTGAGGATTTATCTTAATGGAATGAACTAAAAACATGGACAAGTTATTTAAGTAACTTTTTTTATAATCATTGTTTTTAGGACCTCACAAGTCATGTGGCAGAAGACAAAGTCTAGGACCCATGCAAGGTTGGCGATCTGGTGAGAGACCCACGCTCCACAGAGCAAGAAATGGGCAATACACCACTGTTTAGGTCAGATGAACAAGGGACGTCCAGCTCATTCTAACTCCCATCCCAGCCCTAGAGGAGGAAATAAAACAGAAAAAGGGCCTAGGCCTTGCTGCTGATCCGAGTGAGAGAGAAAAATACGCATAAGAAGTTTTAACAAAAACTTGCCATTCCAGTAGAAATACAGCTCAAATACAAATTACTTGGATTACCCAAATACTTTAAACCATACATTTAATTTACCAGGGAAATGGATGTGCTGGTCACTCAGGCTGAAGCAAATACAGCTGCTTGCTGTAGAAATATAGCTTATCATAGGCATCAATTTTCACAAATAATTTTCCAAGGAAAATGAGCTGTTGATAGTAAAAGTTAACAACATGAAGTCAAGACCTGAGTGAGAAACACTGCAAATAAAGATAGCAAAAATAGAACTTCAAAGACTTCAGAAAATGGAATTACAATACACAGACTGTAAAGGACTATACTGATCATGGGGAAAGAAACTACAAACACTACTGAAAATACCTGAGGGAATAGCTAACTATCAAAAAGAACGCAATATTTTCGAAAAATAACCAAATAGATTTAGAAATGAAAATCACAATAACTGAAATTAAAAACCCAATAGACATATTTAACAGCAGACTAGAATTAATGCATTGAAAGATGCTAATCATATCAGATTTCCAGAAAGAGATAAGAAAATGGAGGGCGTGGAATATTTAGAGAGATCATGATTCACCGTTTTCAAAACTATTGAGAGAAGAAAAATCTTTAAAACTTCCAGAGGAAAAGAAAAGCAGTTTCCTTAAAGAAGTCAATTATATTGATACTTGAGTTCAGTGGAATCCAGAAGACATTGGGATGATGTATCTGGCATGCTGAAAGAAAGTGCTAAACTGAGTCACACCTTGCAAGAAGATATTATCAACACACATAACTTTCAAATCACTACTATCCAAAATATCTACAGACTGATGGCATGTGAGAAACAACGCAATATAAAGTGAGCAAAAGTCCCAAACAGGTATTTCACACAAGCAGTCCAAGTGTCCAGGAAATATAACACTGGCTATTGAATCTTATATATAATCAATAAAAGGCAAGTTAAAACAACACTGTGATCCAATCACACAGCCAACAGACCGGGGAGAAAAGAAAAAAACTGATAATATCAAGTTCCGGGAGTGTGTGGGGCAATGAGAACTCTCATCCACTGCTGGCCGTAGTGGGCATTGCTATGACTCTAAAAAGAATTTCATCCTCTGCTTTGGGACTGGGTAGGGATTGGAAGCCAGAAAACTGTTGAGAAAACTATCAGTGGTGCCTGGAGAAGAGTCAAGAAAATCTTACTGGATATAACACAGGCAGCTGTGCTATTTAGAGGTGGAAAGTCAGGCAACACTATTGCCTGCACAACACGGAAGACATGAAATATATTAATAAACTTGGGGATTTTACTGTGACTTCCAGGCAGAATGTTGAAAGCACCAAACGGTTTCTCTTGGGTGCATATGGTAGGGTACAGATAAAGGTCAACCTAATCAGACTTTTTAGTCAGAAGCAAGGGGAAACTTTTCCAATTTAGGAGTCTCTGTTTTTGGTTTATTTCCTACTTCTTCAGCCTGAAAATTATTCTAAGAGTAGAATAAAATCTGGGGGCAAAAATCAAATCAGATCATTGGCAGTGAAAGCTGGCTTTAGGAGGAAGACCAGACCAGCTATAATACTCTTGGTTAAAACTGTGGAAAGATGTAAAGAAGCACCATAGACAACTTCTCAGCTCTGCAGTAGGCTTGAAGAATTTTAGGGGCTTCGACCCAAAGCATGCTGGAAGGTGCCTAATGGAATTGTGCCACACAGTAAACCACAAAGTTCTGATGACTTTTATAGCAGCTTTGATTCAAAGAGACAGAGATAATTTAAAATGAAAAGAAGTCCCTAAGGTGCCAATTCCCTATAGTCAGGAAGAAGGCTGAGAAACCTACTTACCCACAGACATGGGCCAAAGGACGGATGACTCAGAGAGCAGAGCTTAGAGTCTAGAGGGCAGGGCCAACAGCAGCAGAGAACCACAGTAGGCACAGAAAAGGCCCAAAACAAGGAAAATTCCCAGCGGCCAGTCAAAGGAAATGGCAACTTATGTCAGACTGGATTGTAGAATGACCATGGACAGTCATTACAAGGAGCTTCCTGTTTTTCCTCTTTCTAACAGATGAGAGCATTATGGTTATCCTTTCCCTGTCTTGCCATCACAGGTTGGGTGGGTGGGGGCAGATAACTTGCTCTTGTAGTTCACAGCTCTTGCCATCCAGGGAACCACACTTGAAAAGTTGCCCCAATGGGGTGCTGCCATGTAGTCCCATCTGCACTTGGACCCAAGATAGATGACGAGATACTGGACATCAAGCTGTGACATAACAGGATGACATTTTGAGTATCTTGGAAGAGGGTCAGCACCTGTAGCTTGTGGGAGGTATATGGACTGTTACAGCCAAGGGCACACTGAGGTAGCCGATCTTCAAAGATACTCTCCAGCAGCATGTCTGCCTCTCCCTTTAGGGGGATGACAGTTCCGTATCAAGAGGTAGAGGTTGAATCTCTACCTGAGCTGTTCCCAGGACTGCTTTAACCAATAGAAAGAAGTGCTGTCCTGGACTTCTGAGGCTAGACATTAAGCATCTGGCAGTGTCTGCTTCCTTCCCTCTGGAGCACTCCTTCATGGTATGCTCTCTCTAATAGAACCCAGCAAACATACCAAGAGGAAATTCAGTTGACCACATGAAGAAGCCATGTGGAAGAGAACCAAGTCTCCCCAGCCAAGAGCCCCTGCTGAATTCCCAGCTTATGGCCAACACCAGCTTCATATCATGGGAGTGAGGGCACTGCACAATGCCAGCGCTCATCATCAAATGAAACAAAACCAACTAGTCAGTCAACAAAAATGGGAGAAATATGAATAGTTATTGTTTTAATCCACTAAAATTTAGATAGTTTTTCTTTTACCCAACAAATGTTGATATAAATACCAAAAGATTGTTGATATTCACAAACCTATATACAGAGAATGAAATACTACGTAATAAGTATTCGCAAAGAAGACTCTCAGCATTCCTCACTTCCTAGTATCTGTGCCCTCATGTCATTGCTTCCACTGGAGTGTGAGCTAGACCTAGTGACTCACTTCTAATAGTGACTTACTTCCAGCAATAGAGATGGAATGTTATTTCTAAGATATCTTAACAGAAATGGTGACTTCAACCTTGTTCTTTCTCTGTCTCTCCCTGTCTCTCTCTCTCTCTTTCATTTGCTCTAAGGAAAGTCAATTCTCATACTGTGAACCACCCAATAGAAAAACACACATAGCAAGAAATCAATGGCTGGTCTCAGACCAACGGCCAGTGAGGACTGAGCCAGGGTAAAGCCATCCGAGTGAGCTTCTGCATCCTCACCCAGCTGAGCCTCGGGATAACTACAGTTATCCTGTACACTGAGCTGTCACTCTTTTTTTCCTTAACATCAGTCTTGGGTTAGTATAGAGTATGAAAATCTAATTCTTATACCTGTTAATTTTTAGTAGTTATTACTGGTCAAAAATCCCATAAAATTATGAAAAATTAAACTAAACAGATACCTACACATTTAGCAGTAATTGTTTGGAAATTAGCAGGAACACTACATAAAATAAATTTAACCATGCCATCTATTCACTTTTAGAAGACCTGTGAAGTCAATAAAATTTTCAAGTGGAAATACAAAGTTCACTCATGCACTTGCCTCTTACAGTTTCAAGATATTAAGTACAATATTGACAATATCATATACGATGCATTCTGCCTCTGGCAATGTTTCTCCATACTTAAGAAACAGCATTAGGGCATGATGAACAGTTTGCGACATTTCACCAGGGGGTGTTCAAATCCTTAGGCCTCACAAGCATGGTGGAAAGAGTGTAGAAGTTTCTCATGTACCTCCTCCTCAAAATAAAAATACATATTTCCGTAATAATTAGTGATGTTGACCATCATTTCATGTGTCTGTTGGCCATCCGTATATCTTCCTTGGAAAAATGTCTGTTCATATCCTCTGCCCATTTTTTGATCTGGTTGTTTTTTGTTGTTGTTGAATTTCATGTGCTCTTTATATATTTTGGAGATCAACCCCTTGTCTGATAAATGATTTGCAAATATTTTCTCCCAGTTGGTGGGTTGTCTTTCCATGTTGTTCATGGTTTGCTTTGCTTTGCAGAACCTTTTTAATCTGATGTAGCCCCAGGTGTTAACTCTTTCTTCTGTTTCCCTTGCCCAAGTAGACATGGTATTTGAAAAGATGTTGCTAAGACCAATGAGACATCACCTCACACTGGTCAGAATAGCTATAATTACCAAGACAAAAAACAACAAATGTGGGAGAGGATGTGGAGAAAAGGGAACGCTCATACACTGCTGGTGAGAGTGCAAACTGGTGCAGCCACTGTGCAAAACAGTATGGACACTCCTCAAAAAATTATGAATAGAACTACCATATGATCCAGCTATTCTACTGCTAGGTATTTATCCAAGGAACATGCAAACAAAAACGTGTGAATATATATGCACCCCTATGTTCATTGCAGTGTTATTCACAATAGGCAAGACTTAGAAACAACCTAAATGCCCATCAAGGGACGAATGAATAAAGAAGATGTGCTATATATGTACAGTGGAATACTACTCAGCCATAAAAAAGACAAAATTGTCTCATTTGCAACAACATGGATGGAGCTTGAGGGTATGATGCTAAGCAAAATAAGCCAGACAGATAAAGACAAATACTGCATTGTTTCATTCATATGTGGAACATAACAAATTCATGGATAAAGAGAACAGATTAGTGGTTACCAGAGGGGAATGGGGTTGGGGGGGTGGGTGAAAGGGACAAAGGGGCACATATGTATGGTGACGGGTAAGAATTAGACTACTGGGGGTGAGCACGATGAAGTGAATTCAGAAACTGATAAACAATAATATACACCTGAAGTTACACCATGTTATAAACCATTATAATCCCAGCAAAATTACTTAAAAAATTTAAAAAATAAAAGCAAAAAATAAAAATACACAGTTTCATTTTCAGAACAAAACACTCCCTTTACCATTTTAAGCCTATTCTTTACAAAACAATACTTTATTCAGCCTACTATTTTCAGATTTTAAGATTAAACGTGACATTTTTTATCCTAGAGGATCCGTTGCTCATTGAGATGTTATGATGACAATGATAAAAAGGTTTATATTCCAATAATACTACTTATAATATTTCTTTGGGAAAATCCAATACCATAAAATGTTACATTAATTATAACTTTATAAAAAGATTTTCTTGTTTATCTGTTAGTCACGTAAAGCAAATAAGCAATATATTCTTTTGAAACTCCCATGATAGTCATTGTAATTTTATTATATGTGTAATTTTCTAATATTAACCGCACAGAAAATTAAAAATTAGCTAAAAATATAAAAATGGAAATGTACTTAATGCATATATATATTCTATTCCTAAAACACACACACATACCTCTATAATTAATTGTATTTTTCCACTGATTTAGATGAAAACGTTTTTGCATAAACTCCATAGAGTTGACCTTTCTTTTATTTCTTTCTTTTATCTGCCATTGTCTGCAAAGTCATGGCGAATCTAAATTATTGCTCCCTTTTCTCCCTCTGTCCATCTCAACTTCCTTCCTCTTACTTTCTCCCTTTCTTTGTTTCTCAGCTTTCTCTGCTGAGAATTATTCTGGAAAACCTGGACATAAAGCCACAGCAAATGTGTGGCAATCACGTCCAGTGCAGCAGGGATAAGAGAGGTCTGCCCATAAAATTGTGCCACAGGAAAACAGTGACATGGTTCATTCCAATGATGTATACACACTTACAGTAAGCCCCAGTTTATTTATACATTTGATATCACTTTTTTTATAGAAAATGGTGAGCTTCTAAAGAGCTGTATGATTGCTGAAATTCTGAGAATTGATTAACCTTTTACAATGAAATAATGCTAGGATTTCAAAAATATTTGACATCACTATAGGATTTATTTTAAATAAAATATTTTCATAACATTCCTCAGTTTTATTCTCATAATAAAGCCTTTAATTAATCTTTAGAATGCCAAAACTAAAATACATATCAAAATCTGTATTTAAAGAAACTAACTTGAAATATTTAAAATTCTTAATAAAATTGCAGTTTAATTTCTTAATTTGCATGCTTAATTGTATATTTTAGCTGTGGGTCGTTCTAGTTGTGGCATGTCAGACGCTGCATCAGTGTGGCCTGGTGAATGGTGCCATGTCCATGCCCAGGATCCGAACTGGCAAAACCCTGGGCCTCCGAAGTGGAGGGCGTGAACTTAACCACTTAGCCACAAGGCCGGTCCCTGAAATTTCTTATTGTCATGAAAATTTACAGATGGTGAGACATATAGCAAAAATAAAATAATATTAATCATAAAAGGCAATGTTAAATGTAGAGAAATTTCTAAATGAAATATACTGAAAGTAAAAAGGTATACATTTTTAGTTACATAAAATTAGTTTTGAATTATATTTGATATGAAAATATTGTAATTTCAGATAACTTTAGTATTAAATTTAAATATTATATCAAAACCTGGTTTCTCTTAGCTCATTCTATCTAATGAAACCATTCCCCATTTCTATTTCAAAATTTATTTTGTTGGTGAGAGACGCATGCAATGAAAACTCAAACTTACAGGTGGCACTATTCTGGCAACAGAAAGAACAGGTTTCTGACTTTGTTTTTGTACTAGAAAGAACTGCATATGTTTTACATTCGCACTACATAAGTGGAAAAATTCAAATTTGTGAGCTACTCAAAAAAAATTTAGAGATGTCTTTTGACACATGGATGATTCATTAAGGTTCCTTAAACTTATATATAGACAATGAGAGAAGGTTAATTGATCTTTGTTTTTCATGTTTCAGGAAATACCAACAATCAGTGTGTGAAGATTAGATTTTATAAGCACCTGTTTCTCAAGCTTCAACTTATTACAATGTACCTCGATGGCGAGCAGTTAAACAAGGAGATTAACATGTTGGAACCCACGCAGACTGGAAAGCCAAACCAATTACAGAAGGTGCAGCCTGCCGTCTCCTTTGCCACATTTATCAACTACACAACAGAACTCTGCCCCTCCCCAGGCCGTTCCCTGTCCTACTATCACTGCTGTTTGTTCATCAGACATCTGATCTCCGTGAGGCAGCACTGAAAACATATATGATGGTGTGACGGTAAATTTTAGGCGCCAACTTGACTGGGCCGTGGAGTGCCCAGACATTTCCGCAGACATTGTGTCCATGAGGATGTTTCTGGATGAGATTAATCTTTGAATTGGTAAATAGAGTAAAGAAGATTGCCCTCCCTAATGTGAGTGGGCTTCACCAAAGGATTAATTGAAGACCCAAATAGCACAAAAAGGGGACTCGAGTAAGGGGGAAGTCCTCCCACCCAGCCCCCTGAGCTGAGACATCAGTCTTTTCCTGGGTTTGGACTCAACGTGAAGAAGTGGCTCTTCTTGGGTCTCCAACCTGCCTGTGTTCAGACTATATCTACACTATTGACTGTCCTGGTCCTCAAGCCTTTGGCTGCAGATTGGAAGTGTCCCCATCAGCTCTCCTCGGTCTCCAGCTGGCTGACTGTAGATCTCTGGCCTTCTCAGCCTCCATAACCACGTGAGCCAATTCCTTATAATAAGTCTCATATATACAATTGATTCTGTTTCTCTGAAGAACCCTGACTAACACAGATGGCGCAAAGCCCCTTCATAATGTGCCCTTGCCTCTATCTCCCGCCCATCTCTTGCTTTGGAAACAGCCCTAAATCCCCTTGAGCTTTGCAACCCTAAAGCAGCTTGCTCTGGCTGCCATACTACATGTTGTCATTTCTTTAGCTTCCGATGTTTTGTCTCCTGGAGCTGAGGCTTCTGTGTCCTCTCTGTCTTCCTCTTTATAAAAATACATCAAAGTATGGAATCAGCCCAGAAGAATCATACAATATGTAGTGAGCCCCTCCGGTATGCCAGGCCCTGTGTAGAAACTTTAACAGTGATGGTCTCATTAGTCCTCAAAGCAATACCTGTCTCCTAGGCTGGTTATCATCCCAATTTTTAAAGTTGAAGAAAGTGAGATTTTGGGCGACTGAGACAATTGGTGAAGGTCATAGAGTGAACAAGTGTCAAAGCTGGAATTTGAATGCAGGTAATCTTATCCTAGAGCCCACCCTCCTAACTGTTACACGATTAAAGTCTCCTAAGATTTAATGTGAAGGAATTGTAATGGAAAAGGCATGAAACATTAATAGGACACGTCGCTCACGTTCACTGCTCATCTAGGAGACACACAGAACATTCGCTGCTGGCTTCCTGTGAGTCTCCTAAATTGTCCCCAGGAAGGTGGCGAGGGGAGGGGGGGGCTTTGAGGAGCAGAGCAGGTAATATTTCACTCCCTGCTGGGGTCTGAGGGTTGAGGAGCGTGGCCCAGTCACCTCTGTCCCCACAGTTGCCGGGACCAGACCCAGTGAGGGAAGATTCTGTGAGAGGAGAACAGCAGAGGTCTCGTACTCATCCTTGACTTGTCCTCACAGCTAGAGGGGAGTTTGTGTGTGACCCACAGTACAGGGAGGATGACAGAAGTTACCTGGGAGCTTGACCGGGGATCCAGTTTTGAGAGGCTGGAGGTGGCAGGGTGCCAGAGAGCTAGCTGGCCATGAGGTGGGCAGGTGGACTGGGCAAGGGAGCCTGACTCCTATGGGCCCACAATGCCAGGAAGCTGCAGCCTGTCCAACCCGCCATGTAGGAGAGTGAGCACTGGGCACAACCCAGGCCACCGGTCAGACTGCAAGGACAGCATCAACGATGTTATGACACAGATAACAAAGAAAACGAGGTCAGCAACAGTGCCCCCCTTGTACTCCCTTGCAGGCCTTGGGGAAGTGGAGCAGAGAGCAGGACCCATTTGCAGAGGGGGCATCAAAAGAACCGGGTTGAATCTTGAATACGACTTAAAAAAAAAAGAAAAGTCACTGGATATGACTAAGTTGTCTATTGCCAAGCAAAACCATGAGCTCAGAATCAAGAAAATAATTTTAGTTATGAAACAGAGTGACATTTTTCTATCCCTGAGTTTCGTGCATCTTGCAACTGTAAAATAGATAATAATTGTGCTACTATTATCAAAACAGCATAAATTGTTATAGGAATAGAAGCTGAAGACATCTGATGGCAAACACTGTTCTGTAAGCTTTTTTATAAATTATTAAAATCATATATATAATCACATTTCTAGAAAAATGAGAACAATGACAGCAGCAGTGGCAATAAATTCTCCAACCTCCCTCTTTCCAAAAAACAAAAATGATATTCAAAAAAACTTACTGTCCGCTAATAAGTTCTATTGGAACACATCCACACCCACTCATCTATGCATTGTCGGAGGCTGCTTTCTTGCAGAGCTGAGTAAAAGCCACAGAGACCGCGTGGCCTCAAAATATTTACTATCTGGCCATTTACCCAAGGTGAAGCTTGGCAGTGGAAGGACTCTGATGGAAAAGAAGACGGTTGTGTGGAGGAGTGAACCTGACTATCTTTTTAAAAGATCAATCTGGCTGTTATGTGGAAAATACTCTGTTGAGAACAAGGGCTTGACTTTATCATACAATTTTATGTGTCTTTTATAACATTTTGCTCTACAGTAATAATGCTTACTCATCCAAGACTCCTGATGGATTAGATATGCACTCTGAGAGTAGGTAGAATTGTTTTGGTTTGTTTTAATCTCAGTAAATATTGCTCCCTGAATTCCTAACATTTAGTGGGTACTCATGAAATAACTGTTAAAGAACCAACGCATTCAAATCATGTGCTCGGACTTGGCTGAAGAGAACCTTACTTCTAATTATATTTCCATGGCATTCTACTACTAATACGTTTCTCTTCTCATAAATTTTTGTTAGCCTCAATCTTAGAATTATGATCTCAGATGGAATTTATAATTATTTGGCTCTGAATACTTGGTACAGATGAATTAGCTGCCCCTTCTGAACAACAGAAAATGTTCTGGGAAATACTTATTAACTACAGAGGACATCAGCATATATGAATAGTTCCCAAATATTTATTTCATTTCTCGAGACTGGAAAAGCAACTTAAATCACCATACCAGAGATTTAGGATTAAATATAAAATTGTGTCTTGATTTTAGAATAAGAGAAGAAAAAAAGTCGCCAAATGTTCTTGTGGGAGTTCTAATAAAGAAATAAATCTCCAGGGGGCCAGTTAAGTTCGTGCACTCCACTTTGGCGGCCCTAGGTTCACAGGTTTGGCTCCTGGGAGCAAACCTACACCACTCAAGCCATGCTGTGGCAGTGTCCCATGTACAAAATAGAGGAAGATGAGCACAGATGTTAGCTCAGTGACAATCTTCCTCAAGCAAAAAGAGGAAGATTGGCAACAGATGTTAGCTCAGGGTCAATCCTCCTCATCAACAGAAAAAAAAAAAGAAAGAAAGAAAAGCAAATAAGAAAGAAAGAAAGAAATCTCCAGCCATGGAGTCATAAGTCAACCATAATAGACATGAAAAGAGATCACAACACATGGCTTTCTTTTAGTTTAGTTAATGCTTCTCTATCTTTGTGTAATCCTTATATTTCAATCTTCCTGGACGTATGCATGTGTATTTTAATTTCAGGTGTGTCTCTTGTAAGTATTATGTTGCTGGATATTTTTCCTTAATCTAATCCACTTCTCACAATTTTTCTAATTGATGAATTTACTCTGTTTATATTTATATTGATTAGTAACATATCTGGGTTTATTTTTACCATCATATTTTGTGTTTTCTTTACCCTCTTTTTTCTTAATATTTCCTTTTTTCCTGCCTTCCATTTGATTTATAAGATTTCTGTATTCCCTTCCAATTCTTTGATTTCTTGGAACTAGAGGCTGTATTTCTAGATATTTGTTCTCAAACTTTTCAGCCACCTTTTTAACAAAACCTTCCAATATTTGTAAAGGCTCAGTCGTGGGTTTGCAGAACTTTATATGTATTCCCTATATTTTTTCTTGATATTTAATATATGCATGGTAAAATAGTTATTTGAAAATGACTCAGAGGACTTCTGTTTCTCGTCATGTGAATTGACCGGAGTTCTGAGAAGCACCACACATACGCACACACCCACGGAGATGCACACATACACACGTACACACACTCCCCCTCAATAGTCCCTTGACAGTCACAGTCATGGAGGCCTCGCAGGTCTCTCTAGCTGCAGGATGACTCTCAGGCCCAAACGGTCCTATCACCCTGAGCTGAGCCCCTGCCGCGCTGATAGAGCCTGGGCTGGAGAGACTTGCAGGAGCTGGAGAGAAACACCCAGAATCTAGGGCAAGTAGACAGGCTCAGAGAAGGGAAATCGCTCCATGTGAGAGCCAGCAGAAACCCCGCACAACAGATCCTGGGAGTTTGGAATCATCAAATACAGAATATAGTTTCTGTAGATATCTGTGCAATGTTTTGAAAGAGGCATTTGCAAAAATAAGTATACAATAAGCAATTCTAAAAAACAAAGATTTAAAATGGAATTTCCATATAAAAATTAGTTAAAGAACAGAATTGAAAATTGACAATATTTAAAGAAATAATAGCTACAAATTTTTCAGGATTGATGAAAATTTGAAGCCACTGATCTGGAAGATATAATATCTTCCATGAAAAAAAGTAAATACAAGGAAATCCATGCCTAGACACAGCAATGTAATTGCTAAACACAGAAGATGAAGATAAAACCTTGAAGGGGACAAAAGAAAGGCCGCGTCAACAAAAGGAAATGACAGTTAGAATGATTGCAGACAGTTCAATGGCAAAACATAAGCCAACAGACATTCAATGTCTACTAAGAGCTGGGAGAAAATACTGTCAACCTAGAATGTCGGTCAGCTAAAGGATCTCTCAAGGATGAAGGAAAAATGAAAACATTTAGAGAGTAAGTAAACACTGACGGATTTTATCCCAAAGAGATCTATTCTAAAGAAAATTTTGACCATGTAGTTCCAAAAAAAATCATTTGAGAACCGTCTTAAACAGAGAAAAGATCAGCAAACAAATTAAATGGTAATGAGGAACATTCCATATTGTCTGATCTCAATAGCACCTAAATTAGAAATTCATAAAGATAAATTAATTTCATTTAGAAATTGACAAAACATTATCGTAAGAAAAGAATGGATCAGAGAAGAAATTTTAAGAGACTTAGAACTGACTGACTTAAAAGTGGTTAAAAGACTTGGAACCGGTAGAGGAAGACATCAGATAAGACCTAAACAGGAGGAGAGTCATACCACGCACACTGTTCTCGAAATATAAGACTCGGCATGTTAAAAATGCTAGCTCTCCTCATCAATTTGATCAATAGACCAACCAAAATCCCAAAAGTGATTTTCTTTAATGGAGCATGGCAAGCTGATTTCCATTTTTTTGTATGGAAGAACAAAGGGCCAAAAATATCCAAGAAACTACAACCAGTTATTAAATCTTATTATAATGCTATTTATTATTATTATCATTGTTGTGTATTTTCACAGTCCTAGCACATTTCTGACACAGCTAATACGATTCAAACGTGTGAAATTTAAAAGTATATTTTAACATCCAGCTTCTACTTTAGCTGTTAAAACAGATCTATGTCGTTTTACTCTAGCATATGTTTACTTTTTAGAATACAAGCAAATTATTTGTTCCCTTGCCAAAAAGTAGGCTGAAAAGTAAATGGAATAATAAAGACAGAATAGGAACCCTAGGGAACAAAACAAGGTTTGGCCGGCATCTCTCAGACTGAGGCAGTGCCCACACTGGTGCTCTTTAGTTGGGAGCATAAGGTATTGCTGCTTTTGCTGTACTGTCTATCCCATTAGTGTAGCTCTAAAGGCAACATGCCCGTATGTAGGGATGAACATTGCCTTGTTGTAGTTTAAGGCTAAACTGCATACCCTAGGCTTAACCTAGGCAGGTTAAGACACTTCTGAGTATATTTGAAGTGTATCCACAGGGGAAAAAAGTAAACCCCACTCCACGAAAAGAGAGACTCCCATTGTACAAAAGAGGAGAAGGGTGATTTGGAGGAGCCCATAGTGTATGTCTCTGAGATTGCCTCAGTCCAGTCCCCAGATGTACATATGTGGCTGAAATGAAAGAGAAAGCACTAAAAGCTCTACTGTTCTATCAAGCCATCATATGGTGCATGTATGTCACCCACAGAATTGAGGAAGCAGCAGCATGGGTGAGGAAGCAGCCTCCACATGAGACAGCAGCAGTGATGCTGTATGCGGGGGGGGGGGGGGGGGGGGGTGCTTGAGAGTAGAAACTGTGCTTCTGGAATTGGCAAAATCTGTGGCATCTGCATCCACAGATTCAGCATCCTGGACCGTATCCAGACACCCGAAGCTGGGCTTGGCAGTTAGGCGTGAACTTCAGCAACATCAGTAGCACCACAGATGTCTTCAGAAAACCATTGCTAAATCAACTTCATTGGGCGCTGGAAAGGACTGGGGCCTCTAAACAAGAATTCCAAGCAACAAGCAGAAAAATGACAAAAATAACAAAGGTCATAGGGGCTAGGGGTTGGCTTGCAATGAGCAAATGTAATAAAATAAGATTGCCAAAATTTTTCAGGAACAGACTTCATTTGGGGGGTTGGATGGGTGAGGAGGAGGTGGATTTCACCAGCAAGGCATAAAAAACCTGTCTTCCAACACACTCCTAGGGAAACCAAGACTTACATAAAGAAGTGATGAAAGATCAACCTTCAAAATCCTCCCTTGACTCCTCATTGCCCCCCAAATTCAACCATCCACTTTTTCTTCATTGACTCATCACATTATTCCTTTCACTGACAAAGTTCTTGAAAAAGTATTCTGCACATACAGGCTCCAGTGGCTCAGTTTTATTCACTGCTGAGTTCTCTGCAGTCTAGTCTGAATTTTACCTTAACCACTGCAGGAAAATTGTATTTTATAGGAATATAAATTACTTCTTCTAATCACATAATCTGATTGGTAGTTGTATTCCATTTTATGCGTCACAAATTATGTGACTTGAATAGGTTTCTTTCCCTCGGTTACCAGGACCCGACTCCAGCACTTGAAGCCCACTTTGCCCTGCCACTCGCTAGCCACCCATTTGACGATTTATTTTAGCTCCTCAAACAGCAGCCTGTCTATTCCCTTGCCAGTACACCTACTCACATGTTCTGTCTTTATCTTTCTTAATATTTCTTCGCTGAGAAATGCCATCCACACCCGTGATTTCTGCTACCACCTCCATGCCAATGACGAACATATTTGATTCCACCGTCCAGATTTCTCTCATAATTTAAAATTCTATTCAACAAGTGGAGCTACAACAGTGAATTAAAAATGATCTATTTTTTCACAGAATTACAGTCAGGTGTGTCAGATTATAAAAGACACTGGGTTACTTCACTCCTATGTATCAAAGATACCTCAAATCAAAGATATACCAACATAACTCACTGTCTTTTCTCCTCACATATAATCAGAAAATATACGCTATAAATTTTAACTTCTCCATAACTCTTGAAGCTCTGTCTTCCTTTTCATCTCCAGCACTACCACTAGTACCAGCATTAATTCACCTGGACATCTCTTGCAACTCCTGATTCATAAACAATTCCACTTTCTTCCAATTTACTTTCTTCTCATCCAGTGGTGTTTCTATGTTAAAAACTATGATCACATCCACACATAAAATCTTTTGATGGCTTCCATTGTTTCAAGACTAAACTCAAATATATTAGCATAGCAAGTACTGACTTTCATCTTGGGTAACTTTTCCAAACACATCACTCATGATGTTTTTGTGCGGAGCCTTTATTTCAACCAAGCCAAATCACTCGCAATTTCTTTGGTGGAAAAGCAATAGTACCATTTCTATCTTTGGGCATTATGGTCCTAGAGCCCGGGAGGCCCATTCATACCTTCCTTCTAGCTCGCTCTTCGAAGTGCTTCAAGATCAGGTTTGGTTTTACCTCTTGATAGTGTTTCTCTAATGCCCAATCTCATCTGAGTCCAGGGCCCCCTCCTTCCATAAAGCAATATGCTACCCTTGTTTGGACATATATCACATTGTTCCCCCATCTCCCCAGGTAGGGTATGGGCAGGGTCTGAGTTCTATTTATTTATTATGTCCAGTGCCTAGCACATGAATAAATGAATAACTGATAGATGAACTCAGTTATATCTTTAAAATTTCTGTGCACTTTACAATGTGATTATTCTTAAATTTTGATGCAATGTAAAATATTTTCTAGTTTTTAGAAAATAAAATGGAGTCCCTAAAATTGACTTTAAAACTTATTTCACAATATCCTAGAAATTTTAGTGTGACTCAAAATATTTTTAGGAAAAAGATTATTGTTTGCAATAGTTAATAAGGTCTCAGGTCTGAAATGAGTAATTTGCATCATTCTCATAAAGATCGAATTTCTTTCAGGGAAATATAAACACTTCAGATTTTATTTACTTACATTTATTCTTTAGGAAGAGCCACTTCTAAATTATACTGCAAATGAATTAAGAAATAGGCAAGTAGTCTTCTTTAGGCTTTTATTAACCCATACACTGCAATAAGCAGATCTGATAACTGTCTCTTGAGTTCTTAGGTAACATCTGGCAGTTGATGCTTATAACTGCTGTTACACAACATCTTCTGGCTTCTCTTGCGTCATCCAAGAGATTGATATGTGACTAGACTAGCCTAGTATATTCTGCTGGCTGCTCTCATTTACACAGGCTGTTAGATAGTAATGGATAGGCTAAAGTACGGTTTATCAATTCAGTTTTCTATTTAAAACTTTGTAGTTTTGGTGTTTGTATATTTTTACTTATATAGTAGTGCAATAAAAAACTGTTCTTAATATGGCTATATTTTTACTGGCAAGTGATATTCTTTTATTCTATTTTTTTAATGTGAATTATAATGCTGGTAACTTAAAGCAAATAAAATGAGCAAAAGTTAGAAATGCTCTTAGTTTGTACATTGTTTAATGGAAATAACTGTTATTAATTTAAAGATTGCAGAAGTATTTATTCTGCTTTATTTTCTCTGATCATTAACCTATAATCATTACATTGATTCCAAAGACCCATGTTAGGCACTGTGTAAGATACGGACTCAGATCAAGGGAAGGAAAATTTACGTTGAAATATTTAACACATCAACATGACAATGTACCTAGAATAACATGCAGCACTAGATAGCAGCTACTGCCAAATCCGGGGGTATAGACTGCAGGGGGAATGCGATAGAAATTTAAAGAAAAGAAAAGTCACCAAGGTAGGAAGATTTGAGGAAGACACATTTTATGAGAGAAGTAGAACGTTTTCTCTCAACAGGGTAAAACGCAAGGAGAGCTGCACTTGTGAAAACTAATGGTGAGGAATCTGACAAAAATGAGGCAAAGGGTGGTAAAGAGGTTTTCAGAGAAAACAAAAAGCCACTATCTTATCACTTCCCTTCTAATTTTGTCTCTTTGATGGCCATGACAATCACCAAGTAAATTTTGATATACAAAATCAAAAGAGGGAAAAATAAGACAAAATAATCACTTAACTGAATAATCAATTCAATCACCACAGAGACTTTGCAGGCTGCAGTTAGCTTTTAACTAAAAGTGCCTCCTAGAAATGTTTTCCCCACCCTGGAGAAAAATGCAACCATGCTTCTTGCTCAGATGTTCACTAAAGATTCAGATCTTGACCTGGACTCTAGAGAAGAATGATGATCTCAATAAATAGCTAGTAAGCAATATATGCTATATAATGTACCAAAAACTTTGCATGCCTTGTATTTTAAATTGCCACAGCAACTCAAAAAGCTCAACACTATTGTTCCCACGTTATAGGTGAGAGATCTTAAGATCACCAAAGTCCACATGGCTGCGAAGTGATGGAGCAGGATTTTAACCAAACTCTCTGAGGTGATATACTTCCCTCTGAAACACAGGTTATATTTTGCTGTAGCCAAATCTTTAGAACACCAGGTAAAAGGATCAGAACATGTGTAACTTTATGCCAGATCTTTAGTATTTAACATAACCAGATCCACATAAATGCAGTCTATGCTAGCCAAAATCATAGGAAAAAATATTTGAGCCCAAGCCTCAATTTGACTTTTGAGTTACATATTTTAAAAAGTTAATCAACTATCTGAACATTAATTTCTTTATAAGCAATATAATAATAATGAAAATAACGTAGTTGTCAAATTCCTAACGTTGTTCAGATTCTAATGAGGTTGGAGCTAGATAAAATTCATATTTTTTTAAATTTATTGATGTATGTATTTATTTTTGATCCTGAAATCATCTCCAACTTTCTCATTGACTGGAGACATAAAATACTGTCTTGAGTTTTGACTGGCACATTGCTTGGACAAAAATATGTTATATATATGATAATTCCCAGGTACCGGTGACAAAAAATAAGGCGTAATATCTGGGCTGAAGAACGCACAATATGTGGGGGTGGTGGGGGGAGAGTTACTACTGACATTATATATAATAGGAAGATCATGAACACCAGACCAGGGTTAGGAATGAGAAGGACCTCACAGAGGAGGGTATCTTCATCTGAGATTTAAGCTTGGAGTTGGAATTTGCTAAGTGTGAGAACTTTCTAGATAAAGCAAAAAGTGCTTCAGTGGCCATTTTCATTGGCACAAACTGTGGTGCACTGGGTGGTCTGAGTGTGGCTCAAGATGCTTTAGGTCAAAGCTCTGGGCACTGGAGCATCCAGAGAGAAGACTGGAGAAGGAAGAAGATCACAAATGCTCTGTACGTCCTGCTAAAGAGTTTAGATCTTATTCTGGAGGCAAAGAGCAGCCAATAAAGGAGTTTAAGTAGACCAGCTTCAGGATCAGGTGTGAATTTTAGGAAGTCCACTGTAGTGGACGTTTGGGTAACATGGGAGGGGCAATTCTGAAGTAGGAACACACACTAAAACCTGTTCTAGTAACTAACTCAGGTAAGAATTTAGGAGGGGCTTGAAATTAGTGATGAGATGGAAAGTAAGAGAGATTCAAGAAATAACTGGAAAGCAATTCTGAAGGACGTGGAGTTATATGATAGGCAAGAATAATAGATAATTGCACAATTTACTGCTTAGGGAACTAGGGACTGGTCGCGCCCTTACCCCAAATGTGAATGCAGAAGGAAAATAATTTTCTGGAAAGGAAATAGTGATATTCTTGAACTTGAAGAAATGGAACATGCCACTAAAAATATCAGTGGGTTGAGAAGTAAATGGATGAGAAAGAGGTAATATTTGAAGTATATTCTTCCATATGTTGACACTACAGCTCATGTTTGAAACACAAATATGACTCACAGTTACTTCCTTATAAATCTCACAGTTTCGTGGGAGAAAAAATATGTAAACAGATAATTACAAGGCAATGTGAAAGATCAACAAGAGAAGGATATATGTATACATATATATATATCACACACGCATTACAGTGTTAGCCTTAGAAGAAAGGATTTTTCTCTGCCTTGAGACAGGAAAAGGGAAGGTGCAAAAGGAAAGAAATGACCTGGGGGCAGTATTTAGAAATGATTCATCAATGTTTTCACCACAAAAAAGAAATGCTACTTGGGTAAGGTGATGGAGGTGTTAGCTAACATTACAGTAAAGACCATTTCTCGGTATATCAGTGTATCAAATCAGCTTGTTGTACACCAATTTACACAATGTTATATCTCAATAAAAATTAAAAATAAATAAATAAGAGCTTATCTAGTAGACCAAGGAACCAGAATAATCTTTGTAAATTACAGATAAAATTATGGCACTCCCATATTTCTAACGTTTCAACACCTACCCATTTTCTTAAGATTTAAATTAAAATTACGTCATACCAAAGCTACGCATAGTTTGGTTCTGTCTCCATCATCTTCCTCATCTTCTGCTACTTCACTTGAGTACTGTCCATACTTTAGTCACACCTGCCTTCTTTTAGTTTCTGGATGTGTCATGCTGCTTTTCACCTTTGAACTTTTGCACAGGTTCTTTCCACTGTCTAGAATGCTCCTTTTATTTCTGCAAGCCCATGATCCACCATTTTTCAGCCTGGTTGACTTCCATTGACCTACCAGCCTAAACTCAAAGACTGTTTTTCAAGGAAGTCTTATCCTATCTCATAAACCAAGTCAAGTTCCTTTGTCATATACTTTTTATAACATTTTCGTCTTCTCCTTTATCCCACTTACTTGTAACTAATTAACACTTAAAGTATGTTATTTAATATCTGTAACTAGACATTTAAGGTCTTTAAGACTAGGATCCATATTTGTCTGGATTATCACTGGATGCCCAGTGCCCAGTATAGTAGAACTTTACTCAGAGTAAATGCACAACACTTACTTGGTTAGTAAATGCATAAAGAAATGAAGGAGTTGAGAAAGACATTCCAGGCAGGATGAACATATGTAAAGGCACAGAAAATTGTAATTGAAAATAGTTTTTTATGAATAGATGACTTCTGTCTAAAGGAGAGTGGTGGAAAAAGACTAGTTCTACAGACAGGAATCAGATTGTTAAGGTCCTTGATTGCCATGATAAGAAATGATATACTAAGCTACTGAATGGTTTTAATCAGGGAATGGATACAATTTGATTTTTGTTCCATATAAGTCTGGCAGAAATGAGTTAGATAAGTGGGGAAAATTTATCTGAGTGAAACAAGATAGGCTATTATACTTGGCCAGATGAGACATACCAAGTGTGGGAACAAACATTATACAAATAGGAAGGGAGAAGAGAAAAAGCACAGGTCAAAGGGAAAGAAGCAAACGTTTGCATGTTCAGCTGATGATATTTGTAGTTATCTCTTGAATGTTGATGAATCACTAAGAGTGGCTGGCATTTAAATAATGTTTCTCACACAAAGGTCACAGTTATGTGAGCAGTTTGGACTCTTCTTCAATGACACATTCTCTTTGACTGATATCTTGAGACAATTCTTATGACACCGCTAGGTTTTATCTCCTTGATAGTCTGCCTGGTTGGGCAGTGACCACTTGGCCCACAGAAAACTTAACCATTCTTGCTACACCAAGATGTGGGAGTGCAGGCTCAACCTACTTCTCCCAACATACTTCGACCACCAGCACAGGCTGCTCCATTCAGACTCCAGCCTAAGAAATTCTCCCAGTAAAAGTAGGCACTGTTCCTTTTGCTAACATATGCTTCCCAACTCCAGGGCACAGAGGTCCCAAGAACTCTCTCGCTGCACTGCTCCAGTTCTTCCTGGCAGGAGATATTCCTAGTTCCATTTCTTGCAGGAATCCATAATTTCTAAGACTGATTTTCTTAGAGAATTCTTAACCAGGATAAAAAGTTCTCCTATTTTCAGATTTTGTGAATTTCCAGTTTTCTATTTAATGAAGGCTGTTGGGAAGTTGAGGGTGAAATTTGAAGCATAAGCTTGGTCACTTAAATTCCACATGGATATATCTAACAACCGTCTTTAGAGTTTTAGGATTACTTTTTTGCCTATTTCTCTCAACTGGAAGGTTTTGACTAAAATTTCCAGTCAGCAGGAAAAATTACATTCTATTATATTCATAGTAATGCTTAAGTTTTTAGGGTGATTGTGGAGGTTAAAGGAAACAATGCATAAAGTAGATTTTGTCTATTGTTATTATTTTTCTACTGTCCCACAAAGTATTGACAACCATACGATGTTTAACAAATTTAAACTTCTGTTATTATAATGTCAAAAGAAAGTAAATAAAAGAAATGATCAATATTTTCTTCTTGCAGAGCTATTGTTAAGAACTGTATGGCAAGGGAAGTTCTGCTGAATTTATAAAGTGAAGAACTGAATCTGTGGTCTCCCAATTTGAATAAAAAGAAACAACGTAGAATTCAGAGTTAGAAAGAATAGGTGGGATTATTAGCTCCTCCAGCTGTTGGTCATGTTGGTGTGAAAAAGGCACTTTGCTTTGCTATACACTGAACGTTTGTGTCCCCTCGAAATTCATAAGTTGAAATCTCCAAGATGATGGTATTAGGAGATGGGGTCTTTGGGAGGTGATTAGTCATGAGGGAGGAGTCCTTATAAATGGATTTGTGTCCTTATAAAAGAGATACCAGAGAGCTGCCTTTCCCCTTCCACCATGTGAAGACACAGCAAAAAGACACCATCTATGATCTGGGAAGTGGGTTCTCCCCTGAAACCAAATCTTCCAGTGCCTTGATCTTGGACTACCTCTTCTCCAGAACTGCCAGAAATAAATTTCTGTGTTTATAAGCCACTCAGTCTATAGCATTTTGTTATAGCAGCCCAAACAGACTAAGACATGCTCCAAAGTTCAAACTATTCATCTATAAATCAGGGGGAACAGGGAAAACAGTACAGTTTTGTTTCAAAAAATCAAACGATTAATGTTTCTAAAAACAGTTTTAACGGACTAGCAAATGATTCTACGGTTTTAGAATGCTAGAGCTCCAGTAGTCTTGGATGACGTCAAGGTCTACTCAGGCTCTTTATAAATGAGAACACGGAGGCCTAAAGGGATGAAAGAGTTGTCCAGGATCACACGGCCCACTCTGAATCCAGAGCCCACGGGACCACGGCGTTAAGTGCCTTGAAGATGCAATAACGTCCTCTCATTTCAGCAGAACACTTCAAATGCTTTAACATGACCACTTCTTTTATTTCTTGTCACCAAAAAAGGACAGACTCTCTCTAAAGGAAGAAGAGTGTAAATAGAGAGATCCTGTCCACATTAAAGAAACAGAAAAGGAGGAAAAGAATAACTTTTCCCTTGGCTCCAATATTCAAGCATATTTAAGAAAGGTTATTATTAAGCAGTTTTTGTTTTTAATTCAGCCATGGCCCTTTGTATTTACCATGATTATGTCTGTCTGTCTCCTATTCCTGGAGGACAGGCACAGCCTTTGGATCTATCATTTCCAGTGCCTAACACATAGCAGGTGCTCAGTGAACACCCAGTTAACGAAGGCAGAGTCTATTAGCAATGGACTTTGCAATGCTCTCATAGTCAGAAGTTGTTTCTCTCTCCATAGTTTGTCCTATTGCCTAGAAGTATAATCTCCATGCCTCGCTCCCTGGAGACCAGCAGGCTTTTCAGTTCTTGTAAGCAGTCATCCTTTAAAATGCAGATTGCCCTACCCAGGGTGAATAAAATTCCTCCTCAGTAGAGGTTGGTTTATAGGGCCATTCTTCAGCCAGGACAGGACTCTAGCTCAGAATGAATATCTGCATGAAAGAGACATCAGATAGGTGTCTGTATGTCAGGATGAAATGGTTCGGAGAACAGCCTGTAAACATGCCCAAAGGGAGAGAGGAAGCTGCAAAGGATCCTATCAAATGGTGACACATACGTTATCTTATTTAATCCTTGTAAAATTGGATCAAACAATGATAACAAGCACTTGGAACATGAGAAGTCTCGAGCTCAGAAAGGTTAATTGTTTTGTTTTAATTAGTAGCTGGACAGCGTCCTAAGTGCAACCTGAATACAGGCTCCCCTTTTCCCAAATCTGTGGTCTTTTAGCAACTATGTTGCCAGGCCCCTAAATCTAAAGTCTTAGGCTTCAGCCTGGCTGGCTCTAAAGCTGTGTTCTTTCTGCTGTGTCACATGGCACTTTCACCTGTCACCACCAACTAAAACCAGGGGTTGTACCACTTTGATGTTCATGGTCAAGAAAGTGCAATAAAGAGAAAAGATATGGATCTTTTTGAAATTTACTGAAAAGGTATAGCTGATTGATGTTATTTTTCCACTTAGTAAAACAAATAAAATGTAAAGAGAAAAGGTTTGGAGGAGGAAGGGAAGATATTTTCACTGCATTTACAACTTTTCTCTAAGTTTGAAACTGTTTCAAAATTAATTTTTTAAAAGTCTACAGAAACATAAAGTAGTGCCTATGGGGTGGAAATATTCAAAATCATGATGGCTGAAGCCCATTATTATTTCAGCATTTAAAATTGTTATTCACTTTTTTTTTATTACTTGGCAGCATATGGATTAAGTGAATTAATCATTTTCTATGGCAAATATACATTATAATGTACTTCACAAATATGAATATTATTTTATGGGTTTAAAGTTGATTCATAAGATATAAACTATAAGCAGTGATATTATTATTATTTATTACTAATATTGCTGACTAACGATGAGGATGCCGATGACGAAACTAATAATATTATAATTGAGATTTTAGAAATCAAGGGGAAGAAATTTGCTTAATTATGATATAGGGACGAATGTTACTGTTGTATGAAAACGTTAGGGTATAAAGAAAAGATAAATTCTAGGATTACTGAAAATGTCTGAAGGCTCCACAATAAAAGCACAAAGAGTGAAAAGAAATCAATGTTTTTGAGATGTTAAAGCCCTGAAACAAATAGGTATTTACTTGTTGACAGTAGGGCATAATACCTAAATATACACACTTCCTGCGTTCAAATCTCAGCTCTGCTGGGGGATGACCTTGAGCACAGCATTTAAACATTTTAAGTCTCTCTTTTTTTTAAACCTAAAGCAAGAATGACAATGATATAATGCCTCATAGGTGGGCTATAAAATTCAAATGAGATAATGCATGTAAAGTACTTAGAACAATGCTGGCATATGATAAGAACTCAATAATTCATTATTTATGTTAAGATGAATATCTTGTAACGAGATTATAGAAAGCGAGCATCATTGTCTAATTATATCATTATTTCGTTTGAATTAATTTTGAATGACTGCATTTATTACATATTATTCTGCTGGACAATTACATGGAGAAATCTGGGAGGGAGGTGTTTTATCTAACAACCAAATCCAAATATTTTTTATAAGAAATAAGTTATTTTTGTATGTATGTATGTATACCTACATATCTATGCATATGTATCAGAATACGTGTATGTATCAGGTATGTATCGGAAGATTATTCAAAATATTTTCCCCTTAAATCCTAATGGAGAGAATCAAGCAACAGAAAAAGCAGTAAATACTGTCTGCAGACAAGGAAATAACTCAGTGAACAGAAAAAAGTGACTCTTTTCCTTTCTCTCTTCCCCTTTTTAAGCTGGACCAAATGTGCTTCTTCAAATCTTGCAGGACACCTGAAATTATCCTGATAATAGAGAGATTATATTTCCAAAGTAGGTATAGATAAATGAGGTCATTCCCAAAAGGAAGTACGGCAAAGTCACACAGGGAGAAAAGCTCAACATGATTAAACAAAATATTATTAAATAACCTGGTCCTTTAATATGCACCACAACTCATGTCTACCCTGCGCCTTTCAAAAGTATTCCAAGCTCAGTTTTGTAACCGGCCTCATGGAAGTAGTTCTCTCCATAATTCAGGAAAAAGTCCCCACTCTTGGGGAGGCTCCAAGCACAAGAGAGAAGAAATATTCTTCCCTTATGTCAAAAAATAAATTGTATTACTAAAGTCCATCCAGACCCAAAGAAAAACTGATGCCAATTGATAACCTGCTAAAACGTCTATAAGAGAGACGCCAAGACAGAATAAAATGTGAAATTACAAAATACACAATTCTGTATTCTAATTTACTTAGACAAGAGTATTGGTTCAAATGCACACAAGGTTCTATTTTAATACGTGCATATCATAATCCGTCAGAGTTTTGTGCCTAATTCTCTAATTAGCTCACTTCTTCCCCTTCCCTGGCTGCTCTTCTGTGCTTTAGCTGTAAACTGCTAACAGACTGTGTAATATGTTCACAAAGATAGCACATTGGGACCTCTCTTTTGAAATCTTTAAAAGTAAACATAACATCTTCTGTTCTTTTATTCTCCAACATAAGTTATGACAGAAGCCATCACCAGGCCATTAAGGATAGCAACCTCAGTCATTTCTACTTCTCTTCTCAAAATGCATGCCTAACGAGTGACTAAGCTTTATTGAGCCACATTTGTTCTTTGGCGATATTGCCACACATACTATTATAATCTTGGCTCTCACAATTTCTTACCTGCATTATTTGAATTATTTTAGTTTTGTTTTCTGTGCTTCTATCCTCTCTCTACTTAATCCAACCTCCATTCTGATAAATCACATGCCTGCAATAGATGTCTCAAAGCTTGCAACTGAATTTAAAATATTAGTATATTTCCCACTTCTCCTGAAATCATGTTTGTGTCATTTACATGGCTTACAGAGCCATGCATTATCTGAACCAGATTACTATTTCAGTCTTATCTCAACTCAACTCCTCTCCCTTCAAAGTCACATACCTACTTCCCAAATGGTCTTGACTACTTGCTACACATTTTACCAATTTTTTCATACCTAGTGTCTCACTCATTCTATCTTCTTTATTTAACTCTATTTGTTCATTCATTTATTCATTCATTAGCTCAGTTAGATATTCATTCAAATAAATTTCAATAAGCACCACCTAATGCTAGACATGGATGAGGCAGTGGAAATTTAAAGACGTAAACCAAAGTTCCTTCCTTTTAAGAAGTTTGGTGTTAATGAAGAGAAAATATCTCTTGTAATGCACTTCACAAGGGCATGATGGAGCTATCCTTGAGTGAGCACAGGAGGACACTTGATCCATCCTGTGGATGCAGCAAGGGCCAGACAGGAAAGTGCCACTGAGGTACAGGTCTCATGTCACATCAGGTGACGCCCCCACTCATCCTCTAGATGCCAGGACTTTGTGCACCTGCCAAATTGGGTATAAATATTTATTTCCTCAAATATACCATAAGCTCTTCAAGAGTAGATGCTGCATCTCAATCATTTTTATATCAGCATTTAGTGTAGAGTCTGGACCAATTATGGATCAATAATTTTTTATTGTTGTTGAATGAATCTATGAAATAATGAATCAGAGGCCTAGAGGTGATCCAGGGAATATCATTTCACATGTGAAATAATGTCAGTATTTTGACTGTATCAACTGGTAGCAAAATCCATATTGATCACGTGTCAAGTGCTGGTCTCATGAGGAAACTGAAGCTCTAAGAGATGAATTAAATTGTTGTTGCCAAAAGTCACACATTAAGAAAGTTTCCAAGCCAGGATCTGAGCTTAGACAATTTGGCACTATGGCTCATGTCTGACCATGTTTCATGAAACTATGAGAGATATATAGATATATAGATAAAATACGAAATTATTTATATTATGTGAAACCATATATTATTTGAAACTTCATGTATTACATAAAAACTATGAAACCATGATAAAAATGGGTTTATGCAGAGATGAAAAACTAAAGACCTATATAAATAGACCATAGCAATGATTTGGCATATTGCCAATATCCTCATGAAGGAACTGAGTATCCTCCAGTATATTTTGAGGAAAAGGCTTAAAATCTTTTTAGTTGAATGTGTATTGTAAATTATGGCCTCAGATGATTAGTATTTTTTTTCTTAATAAGGAAACATAGGTTATATTGAAAATAACTTGAAACCATTGAGGAACTTCTCTAGAACATGGGTACATCATAGGCATAAAAGAATACCTCGTCCATAGATAACGAGAAAAAATGCCAAATCACATTTCTATAGCCATTTTACCTTAAGTTAACAGAAAGTTGAGCTTTATTCTGGATTACTTTATGATCTAAAATAGAACGTGTAAGTTGTTCTTAGAAGAAAAAACTACATCCAATTCAAGCTGGGTAGTGTAAAGTTTAGCACAATGAACATAAATGCCGACACTGGCATTTTGAACAGGGAACTAAATATCCTGTTTATTCATATAATCACTACATTTCTCCTATCTTAAGGGCTCATAAATAGTTCAGATGGAAATGGTATCTGGATGTTTTTGTCTAGAAAATGTGAGAGCAGACCAAAAATAAATGGGGCTGGCAGAGTCCAGAGGTGCGACATGGAGCCTAGAGATTCAGCAGCCTAGAGAAGCAGCAAATAAAAGGTAGGGGGAAATGCATTGCCCAGGAGTTGTCAAGGAAAGAAGTATGCAGCCCTGCCCAGGTGACTGAAAGGCACTGGGGGAGAATGGGGGTCAGGCAGAAAGCAGAGCAAGAATCCAAGAGGATAATAAATGGAATGGACAGGATGGAAATGACATAAAAGGTAAAACAGCTGTCAACAAAAAGACAAGGACAGTTGTATTAATTTTTAAATAAACATTTTCTTTCCATTTAAAATTGAGGTGAGAATATTATTTGAAGATGATTACTAAAAGAAAGTAATATGCACATGCAAAAATGCTAGGAATAATTTTCTCATCAGTTAACCAATTATCTACGACAGCAGATCTCTACAAAGCTGATTCATTGTAATGCCCATGGAAAACCTCTATTTCAGACTTTACCTGTCATTGCCATGACAACCCTCATCTGTGCTTTCCTGGTTCATCAACACAGCCATTGACCGTGCTACAAATTCTACTTCGTTTGCCCGCCAAATCTGCTAAGGGAAATGCACTTTCAGACTGCACCAGCAAGCACAGGATAGTCTGGGAATGTTTTCAGGTAGTACTTATTTCTGTATCACATTTCTCTCTGAATCACTTAGAGAAACTCCTTGGGGCTTTGAAGTGCAAATTTTAGAAGAAAAGTTCCCAGGGAATAGTAGAGTCTTCTGATTTGGGTTATGATCAATAAAGAACAGTGTAGAGGTGACATACTTATGACTAATATGTCCTACTGCTTAAAAAAGTCAAGTTCAGTTCTTTTGGGCGTACATGCCCTGTTGATTGTGAATAGTCCTACTGTATTATAATCACTCTAATTCCTGTGGCAGTCTAGTTGAAGTGAGGTGGCTGAAAGTAGTTGGAAAGGGAAAATGCCATAAGGATGTACTGAAGCAGAATTTCAAGCAAGTCAGCATCGCTGTGGAATGGTGGGACGCTGGCCAACCGAGCAAGCAAGAACAGACAGCACAGCTCTTTTGAAGCAAAGGCATCAGGCAGATACGCCATGAAGAGGCAGAGGCTTAAAGAGTGCCAGGTTCTACAAATAGCTATTATTGCCACAAACAAAAATACCACCATCCCATGCACATCTTTGGAAAAGATGGCAAGTTGTTATTTTGTTAGAGTTTCAGCCATATTTATACATAAAGACGGAATTCACGCAAAATCGAATGATATATATATAGACATATACATCCATCCATATAGAAATAGGGTATCAATATATGTGCAGGAAAGTCTAGTTGAGAGAACTGGGTCTTCTGCATTACAACAAATTTGTTTTAAAAATTTGAACTGATAGACCCAAATAATTGCACTCGCTGTCCCACTGGTGAATTCTTACATCATTTGTTTACTTTCTATATCACTTCCCAAATTCTAACACATCTTTTAAAAACTGGTTATATTCTATACTAGTTTCCTTTTGCTCCTGTAACAAATTATCACAAATTTAGTGTCCTAAAACAAAAGAAATTTATTATTTTACAATTCTGGATGTTAAATCTGAAATGGGTCTCACTGGGTTAAAATCAAGGTATTGGTAGGGCTCTTCCTTTTCTGGAGGCTCTAGGAGAGAATCCATTCCTTGCCTTTTCCAACTTCTAGAGGATGCCCACATTTCTTGGCTCATGGGCACCTTCCATCTTGAAAACCAACAATGGCCATTTGAGGCTCTCTCACGTTACATCAGTCTAACATTGACTCTTATGCCTCTCTGTTCCACATTGAAGGACCGTTCTGATCACATTCGGCCCTTCCAGATCATCCAGGATAATCTCAACTATCTTTGGATCAGCTAGTTAGCAACCTTAATTCCATCCACAAACTTAATTTCCCTTTGCCACATAAAACAACATATTCACAGGTTCCAGCTTTTTGGATGTAGACATCTTTGTGGGTCATTATGCTTCCTACCATGGTCCAACCTATGTCTCACTAAAATTCAAGTCCATCTCACAGGCAAAATGCATCACCCCATTCCAAGGTGCCCAAAATTCTCAACTCATGACAGCATCAACTCAAAATCCAAATCCCATCAGCTTAACAGTCCCACATCTCAGCATCTACATCATCTAAATCAGGTATGGATGAGATCCTGAATATAATCCACTCTGAGGCACAAATTCTCTCCATCTGTAAACCCGTATAACTTAAGAAACACCTCACCTGCTCAAAAAACACAATGATGGGGCAGGCATAGGATAATATTTATAGACATTTGTGCTCAAAAGAGGAGAAAACAGGGCCCAGACTAAGGGCATAAGGATTAAGTTTGCTCTACTTCGTCAGTCCGGGGTTGCCGGTTTGGATTCCAGGCGCAGACCTATGCCCTGCTTATCAAGCCATACTATAAAGTAGAGGAAGATGGGCTCGGATGTTAGCTCATGGCTAATCTTCCTCAAAAAAACAAAAGGAGAAAATAGAAGAAAAAAGAAATCCACCAGTCCCAAGCAACTTTGAAATCCAGCTGAAAAATTCCACTTGGTTTCAAGGTCTGGGAATAATTCTCTGTGATTCTTAGCTCTACTTTCTGGGCTTAAGGCCCCACTCTCTGGGTGTAAGGTTGTGCCCTCTGAATCAGCCTTCCTTTTTTATGAAAGGTAGAATACATCTACCGCAGCTGAGTACTTTTATCAGCGTGTTTCTTGCTTGTAGATATTTAGGTGGTCTGACTATTTTCTTTTGTTTCATCCTCTCTCTCTCTTTCAGTTCAAGATGGCAATGTTTCTGCTGATATAACATTGTCACCAATCTCGTACTTTTCCAGTGTATGTCATGGGATTCACTCTACTAGCCAAGAGTCTTTTCAGATCATTTCTAGATAATCCCATCCCTATTTTTGGCTTCTGCTGAGATGATGGAAGAGATTTATGAGTCACAGGTCTAATCATTTCAAAGAGCCTTTTGTGAGACTGAATACTCTGATCTTTTTATCTTTCTTAGAGATTAGCAAAAGGTTGTCTAGCTTTACCTTCTCTTTTTTCTTTAGAGCATGCTTTTCCAGTCTCATCCCAAGATCCCCTAAATTTCAATAGTCAGTGAAGCTCTTAATTTTAGAATCTTTTGCCATCTAGCCAGTCATCAAGCCTTGGTTCTTTTTAATTTAAAAGTTCTTCCTTCAATCTGTCACTTCCCTCTTGTGTTTTCCTACAAGCAACAAGAAGAAATCAGGCGGAGCCTTCAACACTTTGCTTGGAAATCTCCTCAATTAAATATCCAAGTTCATTGCTTAAAAGTTCTGCTTTCCACATACCCAGGATGCAATTCTGCTCAGCTTTCTCACTCAATATAAGGATTCTCTTTCATCCACTTTCCAGGTACATGTTCCTGATCTTCTTCTGAGCCCTCAAAATAAGCACCTTTAACGTTCATATTTCTACCAACAGTTTATGACAACTCAGGTATTCTCCAAGATCTCTGTATTTTCAATACCATGCTCCTCAGTTCCTTGTGAGTCCTCACTGGCAAAGTTGTTAACATCCATATATCTACTCACAGTCTGTTTAAAGCAATATAGGGTTTTGCTTTCATCATACTTCTCAATGTTCTTCAAGTTTTTGCCCACTGCCCAATTCCAAAACTATTTCCACCTTTTTTCAATTAGTTTTTACAGCAGCATTCCACCTCCAGGCTCCAAAATCTGTATTTGTTTTCTATTGCTGCTGTAACAAATTACTACGAACTTCTAGTGATTTCAACAACACAACTTTATTATCTTACAGTTCTGGATGTCGGAAATCTAAAATGGGTCTCATTGGGTTAAAATAAAGGCGATGGCACGGCTGTGTTCCTTTCTGGAGGCTGTAGCGGAGAATCCATTCCTTCCTTTCCCAGTTTTCAGGTTTCCCACTTTCCTTGGCTCGTGGGCCCTTCTTCCAGCCTCAAAGCTGGAAATGGCCTTTAGAGTATTTTTTCTACCACATCATGCTGACACTGGCTTTTCTGCCTCCCACTTCTACACTGATGGACTTTTGGGATTACATTGGGCCTTCCCAGATATCCAAATTAATCTCCTTGTATTAAAGTAAACTGATTAGCATCCTTAATACAATCTATTAATGTAATTTCCAATTGCCATGTAACCTAATATATTCACAGATTCCAGGCATTAGGATATAAACATCCTTTTTGGAAGGGAGGCATTACTCTGTCCATTACACATGATTTTTCACTTCTTATAGGCTCTGAACTCATTGTAGAGAAGATAGGGTCTTATACATACTATAATTCAATAGTGTTAGCATAGTGGGTCGAGACATATTTGCTAAATAAATGTAAGCAGCAAATACAGTCTGATGGAAATTAAGTTATTCTGTGCATTCACTTTAAGAATAGTTACACGAGCTCTACTTAAATTGCTATAATGCCATACAAATTCTAAAATAGAGAAACATTTTTAGCCAAGAAAATAACACTGTGAGGTGTTTTCCTGATAATGCCTTGATTTATTTTGCACATAAATAAAATTACAATAAGCTTCAAATTATCTGCAAATTGTTATGAAAGGAAATGTTTAAAAAAATGAGCAGCCTAGATAATAATATTTTCTTAGGCAAAATATACAGGATGCTTAAAATTTGAAAAGCGTACTTCTTGAATATGCAATGATAAGTTAAATGTTAGAGTTTTCTAGAGATTTTTATCAAGAAGCCTAGTAACTACAGACACCCAGAAAAAACGAGAATGTAAAATGGAGATAGAGCATATGCATTATTTCTTTCATTTGTTTTCTTTCTTGAATTGTCCTCTTGCTCAAATGATACAATGTCTCTTTTGGAGAATTTAAGTGAAGGTTGGATGCTGGTCCTTTGATGTTGGGACGACTGTGGGATTGAGTGCAGACGTGATGTTATAATTGATTGAGGCACGGCCTTGGCTAGTCCATAAGACACATTTGTGCAAATTAGTAAATAGTAATCATTTCTGGATATGACTCTCTCCAGGGCAGCTGAATGTGAATGGAATCAGCCTTTGTCTCTCCCTCAGTTGAGTGTCCTTAACGTGGACAACTATAAACATGGCAGCCCTGGAGAGAGGGATGGTGTTGGTGAGTGGAAGCAACTGGCATCACAAGAAATTAAAGTTTCCCCTTGAGTATTTAGCATGCGAGCCACAGGTTTCAAGTCATGAGAGCATTATACATACAACTGACCATGTCAGTAATAGCAGACATTTGAGAAGAACAGGAAATTAATCATACACTTCAGGCTTAGATGGACTGAAAAGGCAGACTTTTATAACAGAGGCAGAGGGAGGGGAGACAAATCATTGCCTCTTTGGTCATTGTGAACTGAAAGACATTTCAGACAACATGGGGAAGGTGAATTTTTAAATGCACACACCAGTTAATGGTGAAATGTGGATGATATAGTATTATCTCTTAATTAAATTCTTGAATATAACTGTAGGAAAAGTGCTTGCAATATGTGATGTAATTAAAGTCATAATCTCTACCCTTTGTAGGTGCATCAGCACAGTGGTTATATAACTGATAAGCAGTAGCTTAACTTCTGCACAGAGTTCACAAACCTGAGCAATGCATTTTCTCCAGACCTTTGATTTCTTTATCTTTAAAAATGAAAAAGTTGAATGAGATGAACTCAAAGATCTCTTTCAGATCTAAAGAAAACACACATCTATGATGGAAATACACCTGAGACCATTTGGTCCAGTCCCAGATGAACCATATTCAAAAATATGCAGTCCAGCAATTAACCACTAAATAAATACAGACACTCCTCAACACTATTCTCTGCCTCTCCAGGAAACAACAAGAGGAGGAAGGCATTCTTTCTGTACAGAAAACTTCTTAAAAATCTTCTTTCTCCTTTGCTACTGCTTTCAATATTCTCTGCACAGATGGGAGCTAATCCTGGAAATTTTCTCTCCCACTCTCAACTTCTCTCCTGAACACCCACCTAAACCAAACAGCATTTTGTCTCTCTGTTTATTCTTCATCCCTTCCCCCGAGCCTTCTATTGTACAGATCTGATCAACCAAGTCACAGGCTGGGTGGCAGGCAGTACGGAATAGATGAAATTGCCCTCACGTGAGTATCTTTGGTACCTAATAGGCACCCTGCTATGCCTCTCAAGTTTTTAAATTTCATTTCTTGAAAAATATGCCTCAAGAAAAAACGTGATTTTGTCCCATACGCTTTCCATTTGAGAGCCTTTGCTGGGGCTGAAATTAGAATATTTGGGATCCACAGTGAAAATATAATACAAAGACAACACAATACCACCTGAACTAAAGTTATTCAGTCTTTTATTTCTGTGTGGAAAACTAATCAAATAAAGTCCTACTTTTAAACTTAAGCTTTAAAACCTTTTATTCTTTCATCTTTTAGTGCAAAATCCAAATTAAATTTTAGTTGTTCAGGAAATGATATAGATAGATAGATGTATGATTTTTTTTTCTTTCTTAGCAGAGCATATATCAGAACACTGGTATCTTGACCAGAAAATTTAACAACTTTCAACATGGTTAATACTCAATGGACATATACTTTTCAGATACAAAAAAGAAAAGCATCGTGTTGGATAACTAAAATAACATCGACTCCATGACAATATTGTACCCAAATAATATATTCCATTTAATACACATAGAAATCTTTTTAAAACACTCAGTTTAAATCAATGCAGTGCAGTGTATCCTTTCCACTGCTTTAGAAGTCAATCAGCATGGATTTTGAGAGGAAGCTAGGAATTGGGCAGAATGTTCCTAAAACACTTTGAGCTCCTCAGATGAAAGGTGCTATTTAAGTACAAAGTATTATAATAATTTCAACATATTTAACAACTCCACTCACTTCCATGCCAATACCTAACTTGACCTCACCTATTTGGTACTTTGAGATGCAATCCTTAAGTTAAATTTCTCCAATAGGGTGTGTGTAACTTCATTCCATAAAACTAGTTCAGAAAAAGTATCATCAAAAGAGAAAGATTCCATAAATATCACATTCTATGTCCGTAAATAGCAGAAAATCTCTCTATTAGAAAGGAAAGTACAAGGCTAACAGAAGATATTTGTTCCTAAAGAGATTGAAAGGGTTACTTCCTCCAAGAGTAGAGCATCCTTTCTTAATCTTGAACAAAGTCCCTGGTAATACCAGTGGACTGGGGGTACAGCAGATACTTTTACATATTTTCTCCTTAGTTTATATGTTCAAGTGGCAAATAAAATTGAGGTATGCAGGCAGCTGGCTGTAGGGGAGAGTTATTTTCTACTCAAAAGGCATTCTTAGTTTGAGTAAAAAGAAATGTGCATTATGGAGAAATGGTATTCTCCCTTCTAAAAATTCATTTAAAAATTACCAACTACGATATTTTCTCTTTTTTGATTTTTTTATCTTAAATCATTTCCTTTACACAAGTAGTACCAAAAATACAATGTCCTTTTCAAAAATTAAAGCGTTATTGATAACGCTGATCAATTTTCAATATATCTCCATCTTGCCCCTCAATTCCTCCTCATTCCTCTCCTGTTCCCTACCTCTGCATAGGGTAACCATTGGTAATGAGTTTGGTGAATATTATTCCAGTATTATTAAAGTTCTTTCATTATAAAATATTTTCTTATTATTCATTTTTCTACAATACATTTGGCTTAAATCATTTTTTAAGAAAAAAGTCTAATTAAGATGAGAAAACAATATCATTCTTTTATAATGAGCAGTTTTATATGTTTTGTATAGTTTCTTATTAAATTATCCACGGATTATCAAATTTTCCATCATGTAACTTTTAACATTTTCGGTGACTCTGGAACTCATCTCTCTTCTCAGAAGCAGCAGGGTATATTGTTGAGGATACCTCACAAGCAACTCCGTTTACACAGGAAGAAGAGAGGGTTTCCTTACAGGCTCATCCAGGAGCCCCCCACCAGGGCTCTGGGTCCCTTGGCACTTCTTCAAGCCTCACCCTTGTCCTTCATTTCTGCAGACCTCAGGGCTTAGACCAACTGACTTCTCCCTGACTATTGCTCAATCCTACACTCCTCCTTATGCATGCTAGACTATACGCCTAGGTGATTAATCACTGCATTGTGAGCCTGTGTAGTGACACTGTATCCAAAAATAACCATAACCCATGAAATAAAAAGTGAGGAATCATCAAAATGTGTCAGGAGATACCGGAAAAAAACACTTTAAGAATGTTTCCACTGCATCTTCCCTGGCTCTGCCCTCCTACCTTCCATATCCACACATGACCTCCAGTTGGCTAATTCCCATCTACACCAGTTCAGAAGCATAGCTATTGGGAACAGAAGCCAGGGATTAAAAGGCTATTTCTTTAAATTTAGTAGAAAAGAAAGTCAAAGAGACTCAGATATTATGGAATAGAGAGTTTTGAGGTAAGAGTTGACACAAATTAGTGTCCCGATCAGGCAGAATGGAAACTGAAGACTGGACAAGGGAACTGACCCATGGCAGTTTGAGAACTTGAGCACCATTGGACAAAACAATCCATGTCATGGAGATGAATCATCAAGCATCTTAGCTGGATTCTATTAAACATACATGTTGTATAATTAAGCTTCAATATTTGGATTCCACACTTGCTATACAATTTTCTGATTATAATCTGGATAATCATGTATGTTTGCTTACAAGAAAAGTTGACCTATATGATTCTAAGAATTCTTATTGAAAACGTACATATGTTTATATGTAGATGCATGTATATAAATGTATAAATACATATATTTATATTCAGTGTTTTTAACTTGATGAATGTGATTCATTCCTAAGAGTGGGGACATTATTAGTGTGCTGACATCAAGTTTCTGAGACTGTAAATTAAATTCCAGATTCCAGATTGTGGTAAATTCACAATAATAATAAAGACCACCTGGCTTCCCTCTGCTAGCTCTGCTCTGACATATTTTACGACTGCATCAGAAATAACTATAACTCCCACCTGGATGCCTAGGTGCATTTAAACAAACCTAACAAGGAAAAGTACCATTATGTAGGTATTAGTTTTGCCCATCTTCCCCAAAAAAATCAGGGAGAAAGTGGCTGTAATTTGAAAAATCTGGGACACATGTTCTCCCAACAAACTATACCAAACCTACTCCATTGTTCCAATGAAATCAATGAAACTGATGGGTACCAACAGATGAGATCTTATAGAAAGTGAAAAACTTCATAAATATCCATTGGTTGGCAATCAATCGATCTTCAAATAATCCTGTGAGGTGGTCAATATTATCCCTCATTTATAAATAAAAATATTGAGGCACAGAATACAAAGAAACATGTCCAAAGTTTACAGCAAGCCAGAAGTAAGAAAGCCAGGACTGGAAGCCAGATCTGATTCCAAAACTAGCGCTCCTCACAGCTGTGCTGGAGTCCTGTCTCAAGGTGACCCAATGGGCAGATCTTCCCCTCCAACGTGCAGTGCAGTCAGGGACCCTGATCTCGGCAGTGCTTTATATCCTAAATCATTACATTGACTTGAGGAACTCCACCCGCTCAATTTCCCCAAATCACTACTTGAAGCATACTACCAAATCAAAATTAAGCCCCAGTTAATCTGAAGCCTGCCTGATTCCCTATTCCCTGAGTGCTGTCTGAATTATCACTAATCCCTGCCCCCTTCCTATTTCATTAACTAATTGGCTTCCTCAATACTGCCTCTTTATAGAACGAGTTGTAGATTATTGTGCCACTCAGGCAATGGCCTTGGGCCACAGAACGTCAGCTTCAGCAGTCATGGAAGTTTTACAAATCTCCTTTTCATGGTCCTACTTTTCCCTCATGTGCCCAGTGTAGGTGTCCCTGTCCTCTTTCCTCTAGTTTATCTGAGCGAAAACAGAAGCTTCAGTCCATCCTTAACTCATCTTAATATCATGGAATCATCTCCTCACTTTCCCTTCTCATTCAGTTGTTCCTGGCAAGTAATAAAATCTTCTCCTTCTATAGATGAAGTAAGGTGGCTCTAAAGAAAGACTGGGCAAAGAACAATGTACAGGGAACAAAGTGGCTTTTTCAAACCTAGGATTGCAGATTAAGCTCCACCATTTATGTTATCTCAAGTAGAGATAGAAATGTGACTAGCATTGCATATGTTGATAAAGCATGTTAGTTGACGCTACATCCTTTATGAAACCACAGTTTTAAATCCTAGATGTTATTCCCATGATCACCAATTCCAGGATGAAAATACAACTTAAAAAAGCTTAGACCATACCTGATTATGCTCAAAATTATCAGATAAGAAAAAATACATATATTTCCATTTACAACTTTAGCACTAACGATCTGACAGATGAAGTAATCTCAGCGTCTGCACCTTTTTGGAACACGTCAGCTTAGTTTGATCACCACATGTGAAATGGCCAAGATTTCTGTGAACAATCCAGTACTAGCAAAGCATAATTAAAACTACAATCTTTTAGTGATATTATGAAAATACCCCTTATGTTTAAGGTTAATACAGTTAATATCTGACTTATTTAACAGAAACCATAATCTCATAATGAAAGTCATCATTAATCTTACATTAATTATTTTTAAAATTTGAGTGCTTGAACTGAGCATCATAGCCTGCTTTGACGTTACCGCTGTAACATGCAACACAAACTTCAACAAATTTGACATATATTCCCACTTCATCTGTTGCCTGTTATAACCTAAGTAAAATGATAGGTGCAAACTGAAAAAATACGTAATTATATATAAATGATGTGCTTTATATAATTTGAGTCATTTTCCCATTAAAAAAATGACCACTTCATCAAATCTCAAATTGCCTAGCCTGATGTTCTTGCAGTTTAAAAATGTGATAACGGATTTTTATTGTAATAAATGATAGCTCATCATGAAGTGAGCCAGTCAACATCACAGGCCCTTTTTAATATTAGCAGGTTAAAAGGAAAATTGACATAAAAAGCATAATTATATAATTACAGATAATGTCTGCCAGACTTTGCAAATGAGTATTTGGCTGCTACGGGTCTCAGTCTTCCTTTCATCACAACTCTTAGGAATTTGCATTTCTAAAAAGAGATTAGACTGCTTTATGCTAAGATCCATTTGCTTTAAAAATTATAATTTTCAGAACAAACAAATTTTTTATTCAAGTTCACCAAAGATCATTTTGATGGATACATTTTACAATACTACAACTGCCTTTTCAAGTTTATTGGGATTCAACATATAATTAGTCTCTTTATTACAGACTACCTCTCAAATCACACATTTCAGCATAATGGAAGTCCATTTAATTAACTGTATTGCTGATGGTCATGTAGACCTCTGAGTCATTATACTTTACCTCGTGTAAGCTAAATTTTAAGGAAAATATATTTTTGTTTCAGAATTTGTGAAATTAAAAGAGCGTGCATTATAGGTTTGGTTTGAAATAGAACTGCAAAATTCTTTGAAAAATTATAAAGTTTCTTACAAAAGTTCTTGTACTGTGAAGATATAAAACTAGGAAGAGAAAGATGTAGGGAAGAAACAAGCCCCTACTCACCAGGTGTGAAATTGTATCGAGCTGAAAATCCCATAGATTCCAGCTCTCCATCAGCAAAAAATTTAATCCATAGGAATCTTCCACTGGATTTTATGACAGGTGGATTTTGTTGTCCACAAAAACGTCCAATTATTGGAGAAAATCCAAAAGGTCCATCTCGAACTTCAATGTGATCAAATTTGCACTCCCAAGACGGTTCAATAGAGTACTTCTCATCAAAGTAGAGTTCAATGCACTGTCTTGGGGCAGCTGAAAAGAAGAAAGATTATGTCTAGAAGGCCTTTTAAAATCTTTAGTTAGATCTTTCTGATTCTACTTCAGATTTTATCTGTACACCTTCTGTGAAACTTTGAACATGATATCCAAGGAAATGCAAAGCAAGGACGCTATACTTAGCACTCTAAGGGTTAATATTTCCATAAGAATGTTTAAGGGGTGCTCCTTAAAATTGATGATGTTGCACAAAATATTATCCTGATATAAAATGACCATTTTGATGTCTAACACAGAACTAACCAAACACAGTATTTTTTGTGAAAGGCTGCCAACTCAGGTTTAGAAAGTTGAGAGGCATCTTTTCGTGACTTCTCCTATATTTTCTGGAGTACCCAGTTTGAAGGTCAGAAACCACTCGAGAATTGTTCAGCATAAAGTTATACAACCATTCAAATAGTCTCAATCGGATGCCTTGATTAGCTCAAAGTGCATATACAAGGATATTAAGAGTAATTTTTCTAGAATACAAATTTTATCATGTTACTCTCAGGTTTAAACTCATTCAGCAACTATCAGCTATGGGAAAATGATCAACATAATTTACATATAGGATCCTTAAGGGTATCCTATAATCCTCACTTCTGAGGTCTTCTCACCTCACCTGCAGACCAAGCTCAGACCACTTCAGATGTATCATGTTTCTAGGATACAACCTCTTTTGGACTCTCATGTATTTTCCCACTTTCTTGAGTATCTATGTACCTCTAATTTGTTAACTCTTGTTTATGGAGGCAAATCTTACTTAAAGGAAACTTCCTCTCTAAGTCTACTCACTAAAGACAAAACCTATTCACCTTGTTTTTAGGACTCAGCACAGTACTTGTCATTGAGGATTTCTCAAAAAAATCTTTCTTGGGTGAAATGTGAATGAGCTTATCTTCATAAATGTTTTTATAGTTCTCCAAAGAACCATGGAAGAGACTTCCGGAGCTAGCAGCTCTGCAAACCTGCACTTGGATGCACTGGCTAGGCCCCTTCCATTCTTCCCTTGTATGTCCAAAACGTTCACAATTCTGGCATTACAGGCTGACATTCAGCCAGGATACCCCAGAATAGCCATAACATTTGTTGAAACATCACACACATTTATCCCAGCTAGTAAACAGCTGTTGCCTGGAGTCCTTTGAGTGTTTCCCAGCCACCGGGCCCTCTTCAGGGACCAAACCCCTCCAGAAACTGGAAAGTTAAGACCTGGCACAGCAGAGCCTGCTGCCCATGTGATCAGCAGTCACTCTGAATGACTGCTGTCCACACCACACCATCATCCTTGATGGCTTTAAAACCAAAGTCTTGCAAGCATGGATGTCAAAAATTCATACAGAATTGAGATACATGATGACTTGGAAATTAGAGACTTATAAAATACAATGCAATCCTGATGTTCTGCGAGGATAAACTTGAAGATCAATTGGTTAAAGACCAATGCAGGCTAAAAGACTACTTTAAGGATTATTTTGAATCTCTAAAAATGTTTCTGACTCTTTAGATATTGAAAAGAGACATTTGTAACTCTTACAAGAAAAAGCACAAATGGTTTTATCTGCCACTAAGGTATATCGCGGAGGTTAACAAATATAGTATCTACCATGAAGATAAATTTGAGGGAGTTTCAATGAATTTTTAAAAATCTGAAAATTGGAAAATATCCTAAGAAATTGCCTGGACAACTATGTCTTTCCTCCTTAAGTATTTGTCCAAAAATAAAAAGGCAAATGCCTAAGAAACTGGACTATTTATGTATTAGCATTAAAGTACATTTATATGTATCATTATCATATAGAATATGTCTTTGTTTTCCTTCTCTTTGAAAAGGCAGTATGGTGTTTTATGAGCAAACAAACTATTTCGGAAAGTAGGATATTTCTTTTACATGTAAATAATGTATGGCTAGCAGACAGTAAAGCAATGAGAATAGCCCTGTGCTAATTTATATAAAACTCTAGATATAAACATGTATCTATTTTCCCTATCAGGAAATATTTGGCCATCTAACATGCATTCATTTATGCATATCTTCATTTTTCATTGTCACTTAAGTGCTGTCCAGCATAGATGAACAAGCATTTCAATGTTCCTTCAGGAAACATACTATTACTTGGCTTCTGATAGACCAAGTTATACGTGGACAAGTCCTTTTCCTTTGGTCCAGGATGTTGAAATTAACTCCACACACTCAACATACGAAATTCCATAAGTTGAATTTTATAAGGTAATAAAATCACTTTTAAAAAGTAAGTATGTAGGGGCCGGCCCTGTGGCCGAGTGGTTAAGTTCACACACTCAGCTTTGGCAGCCCAGGGTTTCGCCAGTTCAGATCCTGGGCACTGACATGGCACCACTCATCAAAGCCATGCTGAGATGGCATCCCACATAGCACAACCAGAGGCACTCACAACTAGAATACACAACTATGTACTGGGGGGCTTTGGGGAGAAGAAGAGGGAAAAAAGTAGAAGATTGGCAACAGTTGTTCGCTCAGGTGCCAATCTTTAAAAAAAATATATTTCTTGTTGTAAATTTAAAAATGAGTGATTATGGTACATGTAAACCATTTGAAACTACCTAGGTCCAACTCCTCAAAGTCACAGTTCCGCTCCCTGCAAATCTCTCAATTCACAGTTGCCTTTCACTTTAACATTTTTCTATAAGCCATCATCGATCTAAAACAGAGGCTCCTTTTCTAGAGGTCTTAACCTCTTTGAGAATCACTGGACACATTGAGAATTACGAGCACCTTCACCTGAATGTGCCCAAATATACAGAATACCGCTTCCTATTTGAGGGAGGTTTAATAGCACCTGAAATCCATAAAAGGGACCCTCCTTTCCATGACTGACTCCACCTGTATTTATCACAGCCTAGCTTATCCCAAGAAACCTGATCAATTATTTATCTCTCTTTCTCTTGTATTTTAATCATACCTTTTTCTACAGGTTACTCTGTTCAGAATTTAACATGACAATTTACCCCATTAAAAGAAGAAAATAAAAGAAAGAATGAAAGGGAAAATTGCCTTTCTGCTGGTGGACCATCAAGATCCCTCAGGTACTCCCGCATCCACAGCGAGCTGGCCCCCACCCGCACCATGTCAATGAAAGCACACATCCTGAACTTCCTAAAAGCTTCTTAATTGTCTCATTCAATAGATGCATTTGCTTTTACCTTATTTTTCTTTGCTGTAAAAACTAATACTTTGGCTCCTCCCTGAAAGTTGGTCCACTCTAGCTCCTGTAACATCTTTTACCTGGTTCTCCAGTTGATCACTCTCGACTTTCCTTCACAGTCCTTTTTACCTTTCTCCTTTCTCTGCCCCTCCCTGACATTATTTTCCAGAATTCTATTCTCCCTCTTCTTTCCTCTCTTTCTAGACCAGTGCTCTGGGCGCCACAGTGCAGTGGCATCGTACTGGAGAGCTATTATGATACAATGATGCCTGCAGCTCCATCTAAGACCAATTAAATCAAAATTCCTGGGAGCAGACCCAGGCATCTGTATTTTTTGAAAGAGTTGAAAAACACTGCTCCAAATACTCCCTCTGGATAGTTTTATTCATTCTAACAGCCTCAACAACAATCTCTATATTTATGAACTATAAATTATATTTTCAGCCCAGAACTCTTCAGTGAGCTAAAAATCTATATATCCAATCTCTTTATGAGACATCTTCATAAATACAAAATCGATCATATTATTTTTCCTTTAAATCCTCTTTCTCTACCTATATTCTTTATCTGCCATGGCCATTTCATCTAATGTCACCAAACCAAAATCTTTAGAATAGTCCTGGGATTCTTATTCTCTCATCCCTACATCCAGTCATTCATGATTCAGTTTCCTAAATAGCCTTCATTTCTTCCTTTGACTCCATCACCAATGTCACTTCTGTAGTTCAGGCTTTTACTATGGTTTACTTGGTTTTTCACAATAGTTCCAGCTAATATTCTTTTCCTTCAGGTACTTCATCAAAATCTCACTTTATTAGTTCTTTACTTGAATTATTTCAATGGCATCCCATTGTCTATAACACAAAGTCCAAACTTTCATGGATGGAAGAGATAGAAGACCAGGTCCTTCTTTACCTAGACTGCCAACCTCTTCAGTCTCCTCAGTTGTTCCCCTCCTCACTGTATGCAGCAGGCCTTTGATACCACATGTGGGTCCTGACCGCACCACTGCACGAGCTAGTCTATACACAGAATGATATCTCCTGGATCTTCTAAAAGCTAAGAGTAAGCTTCTCCTCTTATAGCCTTCTCTTCCTTCTCCCTATTTCAAACACCGTGCTAATCTTGGGGCCCCTTTAGACTGTTTTCTGAAAGGGGTGTGTCCTCCACCATACTGAAAGTTCCATAGGGCAAGTACCATGTTTGTTTTATTCAATGTTCTCTACACTGTATCTAGAAGAGTGATTATCTCTTACTAGTTGTTCAATAAATATTTGGTAAATAAATACATAAATGAAAAAACAGCTAGTATGAACTATTTCCAAAAGGGTATAGAAGTGTCATTGATAGTAACAGGAGGTTCTGTTTATTTCCCAACTTCAAGTTTTGTCATTGACATAACTACAAATGAATGCAAATATGTGAACCATCCTAAAATGAAATGTTAGCAATGCTTTTTAATTATAAATAATAATAAACATGAAAACACAATTAACATGTGAAGATTTGCTTCTGAATTAATTCTTTAAATAAGAGAACTATTTGACTTTATTGTTTTAATAATTTGGAGTTTTAAAAACTATTGCTCCAAAATGCAAATTATGCTATGTGAATTTAAGCAAGATATTTAACTCTCTGTGCCTTAGTTTCCTTATCTGTAAAGTAGGGACAACAAAAAGTACCTACTTCCTACAATTAAATGTTTTAATATACGTTAAGTACTTTGAAAGTTCCTAATATATATATACAGTAGATATGTAAATTAACTTGATAAAAAGAACAATGAAGTTTATCCCAGGATTTCCATATTTCAATTTCCTTTTCTATCAAACATGAGGAAGAAAAACTGTCAGAGCTCAGTTTTCTCAGCTTTATCCTTTTATTATGCGAGCTTATTGTTTTCCCTTCTTCTTGTAATGTGCTGTATCTTTGTTAAAAGTTCAACTTCAAGCACAAAAAGGAGAGAGGAAAGATCCCTGGCCCAAAAATCATTTCTAGATAGAAATTCTTGAAACGAGTTAAACAGAAGGCTTTTTTCTTTGAAAGAGCTACCAAATGAAACTGTCCCTCATTTACAAGTAAATACTGAGCATTCATATCTTCTTCCTTAAGGTGGCTTGTCTGTCTGTATGTGGGGTGGGGGTAGGGGGCGAGTTTTGGTCTACCAGGTATTAACATTTCTATCAAAATCTTCTATCATTAGATGAAATGTTGATATTTTTAACAATTGTACTTCATCGAATGGTGTCTACAAGGGGAAGAGAAATAGGAAAAGTTCAAAAAGAAGTGAATCTTTTTCAGTACTATTTATCCTTCGAGGTGGGAGAAAATGATGAAAAGAGTCACCATAATTTGGAATCCCGACTTCGGCATTAAAGTATGATAACGTACCTTGTTAGCACAAACTAAGGCAACTGTCATTCAGACTGATGTTCAGAAAACATGATTATAGATTTATTTCTGACATTAATATGTTACTTGTGCTTCATATTATTAAATAAAAAATAACAAATGTATAGGTTATTCTAATAATTGTTAAACTGATAAAATACTAGTTTCCAAATTGTTACACATTAGGAAATATTATGCCAACTCTGCATTCAACCATTACTTTAGAATTCCAAATCAATCAAATCAATAGCCAAATAAACTAAGTTGTTGTTTTGTTTTTATTTCCTAGAATTTACTTGTTCATAGCCTATTCCTAATAATTTCAATAATTATCTTTGATTCCAGATTTCACTGCTGTTTGCTTCACTCAGAGATATTTACATGCATGGTCTCAAAACCAATTTTTGTAATGTTTATATGAATATTGTGCAACAAAACTCAGAGATGGCCAGGTCCTGCTTAGCATGCCCTGGGGCTCTGGCACTCCCTGCCCTTACCTTCTATGATGTAGATGCACTCTCGGTCAGGGGGGTACTTGCTGGGATAGTTGGGAGAGGTAAAGATACCTCCCTCCGCATGTTTTGTCCAAGTTCCACACTGCACTGATTTCTGTGTTTCTGAGGTGGTTTGCTTTTCTGTAAGAAATTTTAAAAAGAGCCATTATCCAATTTGCTATACAACTAAAAATAGAGGACATTCTTATAATATCCATTAGTAAATTAATTTCTAAATGTCATCTTAGTCAAAACCAATCAGTTATACACACCATAAAATGTTCAGACATTCTGGAATATTAAGAATATGGGAACAATAAGACAATGCAAATAATTAGAAGTCTTCCACTCCCATTTTCCAAAGAAACACACCTGTTCCTTTCTTGGTTGCCCCAGACAAATGGAGGATGATTAAACTTGCTACAACTGAAACAGAAGAGAAAAATTAGAAAATGATATTAATATACACTGAAATGATGAAATTCTATAACAACATAACATAATTTAAAGTTAAATGATATCAAATCAGATTAATTTTGTTATCGTTAACTGTTCTGAGTTGACTCAGAACTTGGAGAAACTGATTCAAAATGTACAAATCAGGAAAACTTAGGATTCCCTTCAGGAAGTAATGCAAGTTAAAAATGGATGAAACCCAAACTCCTAAAGCAAATGCACCCTTCAAGAGGCAATATTGTAATGTAATTCACATTACAATAGAATTTCAGGACCAGCACTGTTTCCAAGCTGCCCTTCATGAATAGCTTTGCTAGCATCTCTAAAGAAAGAGTGACAGCAGCTGTAAGGATGAAAAGGAAAAGCTAACAATGAGAAAGGACTCCAGGACTGATCCTAACACATTGCCAATGTTGTTGTATTTTAGAAAATAAATACTTAGGCAAATCCTATGGCCTGTGGGGGAGGGGCACAGGAGAAAAACAGATTAATGTGGATCAGAGGCATTAAGCAGCACTATAAAAATGTTTCTCATAAAAATGTACTGAACTCCCAAGTAATCCCAGTCTTCAGCATTTTCTAAGCTATGAAATTAATCTCTTTGAACCTTAACCTTGATTTAATATTTAGTATTATTCAAAAATAGATTATTATCTTGAGAAAGGTGTTTTCTATGAGCATTTCATTGATTCATTTTTTCAGTATCAAAAAGAGACTGATCTGTAATAAGAGTAAATCTTCAAAGACTACTGTAACCTGAACTTCTGATTTACTGTCATCTTCTTGATTTACTCAACATTTTTACAAAACCTAAATCTAGAAAAGTCTTAAAGCAATCTAGTCTTCCTGATTTCCGATTTTTCCTCCTCTACTTAATTTTTGTAACTTATTTTGTTGCCCAGTTACCCAAAAGCTCTAAGTTCTATTAGGTGTATAATCATATTTCCACTTAAAGTGAATTTGGGGAAGGGAGGACATAATTCACAATGATTTCCTAAACTGAAGCTCACTACTAGAGCTTATAAATTTACACTTAAAGATTATTCCAAGAAAAGTATGGGGGCTCTGTTATTAGCATTTGAGAAATTATATCAATTATATTACTGTGTATTCTAGCCTGGTCATCTGCTTTTAGATTAAAATATTAGTCGCTGTTACTGTCTGCATTTAAAGAGAAAAAAAATCTTATTTTAACTTGCCATACAAACAGACAGGTATATAGCTGTCAGTGTCAGGATGTACGTTTGCTGTATTCTTTACTCTGTTTTTCCTAGTTTGGTGGAATCACATTGTGGAACACGTACTACGATTAACACATCAGGAAAGCTGATCCTTCAGCTGCGCGGCACAGGATTAACCTCTACTTTCTGCTTTATAATGTGAAATTCCCACCACACATTTTCTTCTATTGGCTTTTACTTGATGACTTCCGATGCTATTTTCCTCCAATTCCTTGCCCCCTCAACTGCACGCGTTACCGCACACTCATAAAGCAACACTAGAGATCTGCCGGCCAGAAGAGTTGAGGTTGGCACCGCTCTCCCCTCAAGCGCTGCGTTCCAGTGCGCCCTAAACTACCTACTGGAGTGGGAACATGGCCCGCTGAGCTCCAGAAGCCCCTGAAAGAGAAATATTCCTCCTCATCCCACAAGCTCTCAGCCCCGCTCTCCCTCTCTCCACCTGCGCTCTCCTTCGGGCCCACTCCCCAGCCTCGTCCGCACGTGCCCATTCCTGAACTACTCGCCGCGCTCAGCCCCCAGGATGTCGCTGCGCGCGGAAAGGCTGTTTTCCTTGGCGGATCCTGACATCCAGCGACGACTGACGGTGCGCCGCCCCCACGCCCCGCTCTATTATGCTGCAATACAGAAAGTTTACATCTGCCCCAGACTCGCGGGGACTGCGGGGTCCGGCTGGAGCGCGGCGGCGAGGCTCGTCCCTGCGCGTTCGGCCACGAGGGAAGAGAGGGAGGGAGGGAGGGAACCCAGAGTGGACCGGCGCGGCGGGAAAGGTACTCACTGTGAAACAAACTGCGTCCATAGATCATGTCTGTTCGTTACACCAGAGGTTCCGATCTCCACTAATTCCATTTAGAGACGGGAAGACTTCCAGTGGTGGGGGAGAGGATGGAGTCGAGAGATTTTAAATATGCAAACCAAGAACAAAATGAAGGTGGGGGGGGGGAGGAGAGAGAGAGAGGAAAGAAAGAGATCCGAGCCCACACAGCAGCAAGATCCGAATTCGTGCGTCCTCCGCCCCTGGGTCGCTCTGGCTGGCTCTCTCACCGCCGCGAAGCTAGCATCCCCACCATGACGCTCGCATCACACCCGGGCGCCGATCGCCACCATCAGCACCGCCGGCGGCAGCACCCTCCTCCTTTGCATCATCGCCGCCGCCGCAGCTGTCAGGAGGACGCGCGGGCAGTCGGCGCGCAGGCGGCGGCGGGCGCGGGGCGAGCCCCGGGGTGCCCCGAGCCGGGGCCGGGGCCAGGCGGCGGGCGCGGCGAGGCCGGGGCCAGTCCAGACCGACGGCAGCGACGGAGCGGGCGGCGGCGGCGGCGGCGGCGGCGGCTGGGGCTCGCTCAGTCCCCAGTTTCATACACCACGAGCAGCAGGTCGGAGCAGCCTCCCCGGGAGGACGTCCAGCAGCAGCCCTCCTCTCTCCAACCCTTGGGGATCTTCCGCTGAGGCATTGAAGACAGGAGGAAAGGGTCCGTCATCGGCTCGCCGGGCTCCACGCCACCTCTGCGATCTTGCGGAAAGAGGAGCGGGTGGGTGGGTGTCTGGGAGGAGGGCTTGAGGGTGGTGGAGGGGAACGGGGGTGGCAAAGGGGGGCGGGGAAGGGAGGTAGGGAGGGGAAGGAGCAGGAAGATGGCAGAGTTACCAAGTGGGCGCCTGAGTCATAGCCCTGGGATACGCGACCCTGCAAGAAGCCGGGAGCCGGGGTGAAATTGCGCCGCTCCGCGCGGCCGGCGCCCCTGGGGCTAGTGCGCGGCGGAATGGGGCGGCGGCGGCGGCAGGAAGGACATCACAGGCCCTCGGATCCTAGGGGGGAGGGGAAGGGGAGGGGGTGAGGACCAAGCTGGGATCCGTCACTTGGTCAGCCCGGGCCGAGGGGGCCAGAAGGGAACTGGCAAATCCGGAGCTGGATCTTCGTGCCGGACAAAAGGCGTGCAAGGGGGAGGGGCTATCATGTGAAAATCCCCTTCGGGGGTTAATTTTTCACTTTTTAAGGGTTAGAAATTGCAATCGATCTGTTTCCCATCCCTTATAGTCCAGCTATCTGAAGGAAGCGGATTCTATCTCTTCCCGGGGGTGAAGGCTCTGCCGTTTACTCAGGTCTCAGGCTGGGAGAAAAGGCAGGTGTGCGCCGAAGGCAAAGGCGGCAGGAAAAGTTTCGCGGTTTACCACCTGGCCTGATGTGGAGGTCGCCCCCACCAGACTGCTCCTGCGAAGACCCGGGCTTCTTGAAGTTTGCCTTCATCCTCCCCAAGATATTTGAAACCCCCAAGGCAAACAGATCACCTACCACCTCAACATGGAGAAACGCGCGCGCGCAAGGCGTTAAACTTAGGGGAGAAAAGACAGTTGCTGGGAAACAGCCCCGGAAAAGCCCCGGCTTGTAAAATGCGAATAAATGAATCCGAAAGCACAGTAAACGCGGGGCTGGCGATGCTGGGCAGAAGCGCGCGGGGGTGGGGGGAGGCCCTCTCTGGACTCTGCAGCAGCACTCCTCCCCGCCCGCCTCCGGCCCGCCTTCCCCGGCATCTGCGGACCTGCCCGTGCCCATCAGCTACCAACCGGACCTTTGGACCACGCAGAGGCCGTCGAGCCTCGGCGGCGGCCTCGGCGATCCCGGACCCTAGGGGCACTCAGTCGCAAAACCTCCCGCTCTCGCTGCACAGCCCAGCTCTGTTGGGGAGGATGGCGGTGAGGAGATGGGGGTAGGAGGGACTAAAGGAGGTAGAAGCGGAGGGACGCTTTGCTGCTAAAACTAGCGTCACCTCAGATGGCCGAGGAGAAAGGAAAGGGCCGTGAGAGAGGACAGAAAGGCACCTGAGGCTGGGCGGCTGCCGCTGGGCTGCCGGCCCTGCCTCCACCTGCCGGCACCTGCTGCTGCGGTGCCGGGCAGCCCGCGTGGGTGCGCGCGCGCGGGCGGGTGTGGGTGGACGCTTGCCGCTGCCCTCCCCTCATTTCCCCCAACAAAGCGGCTGGGAGAGGGTGAAGGTCTCCTGACAATTATTTGAGACCAGGGATAATGAGATGCCCCCAAGTCTGGAGGGGATTCCGGAACCTCAGACGCAAACTCCAAGACTCCTTCCACGAAGCGTTTGGTTCCTTGATTCCAGGCAGCTGCAAGTCCTCGACGGTGCAGTAAAGTGATCAAGTAGAGGCGCGCGCGCGTGTGTGTGTTTCATTCATTTAATGAAACATGGGTAGATGCGGCAAGAGGCGATGCAGAAATAGAGCGAGAGCGAGCGAGAAAGGGAGGGAGAGAGAGAGAAAGAAATAAAGAGGGAAAGAGACTGCGTGCCTGCAGAATGCTACCTCCACCAGAACTCGGCGCCAGCGAGAGGAGCTACAAGCTTGAGAAAAGAGCAAGGGGTGAGCAGAGGTATGGAGAGTCATGAGGAGCGTCTCGGAAAACGGGTGTGTATCTGCCCACATGTGTACTTGTACAAGGATCGAGGGGGAAAAAGAGGCAGAAGGTCCCGCGGGAGTCGTGTGACCCACGTGCGATTCTTGTGCTAGCGCGGAGGCTGGGTTTGGCGGAGTGGATGGGAGTGGAGTTGAGGAAGAAATTCCCCAACAGCAAAGACGCAAAGGCTATCAAAGAGTGGATAGTAGGTAGATAGAGCGGTTAGCAGATGACAAAGGACACGGGTCACCAGTGGGGGAGGCAGGGTCCTCACCAAATGGCCAATGAGGCAAATTGATAGTGGAATGTTGAAATCTTTAAGATGGATAGTAATTATTTTTTACATCCAGAAATCTGTCTTCTTTACGAAAATGATAAAATCCTGCAATGAAACAGTGACAACGTTGAAAATTGTCTTAAGGAAAATGACTGCATTTCTCAATTGCAATTTGAAGACGGAAGAATGAAAACCTGGTCTTTGCTAAATCTGTCCACTCAAGTATGTCTATTTTTCCTCTTCTTTGCCCAGGTCGGTTTCCCAAGACACAGATTTTTTCATTTGTCCAAGGAAGTGGCCCCCGGGATTTTGTTAAATAAGTGGTTCTTATATCAGGAGGGGGTATCCAGGAAATTCAGGAAGGAAATCTCAGGGAAAAGAAGAAAAGGTTGGGGGGGGTGGAGGGCTTCAAACCTTTTGTCATGTCCTTCCTCTCATACCCTAGTGGCCAGTCTGTCTGTCTGAAATCACATTCTCATAAATAGCGGCCTCTCTGATCTTTGAACCCTAGTGCTCCCCTGGCCCTGCCTGGGGCTGAGGGATTGCTCTTCTGCTCAAACCTCAGTGCTGAGGGAGTGTGTGTGCATGTCCTGGACCTGGGCCATGACAGAAGCACTCTCAGGGACTCTGTTCACTCACCAGGGGACTAGACAGACAGATGCTGAGGCTTCTGCTCTCTCCCAGAATCCTTCCAAGCTATGCTGCAACTTTTTCCTTGAAGGTTCTATTCATTCCCCCCCCCCCCCACACACACACACATACGCACAAATACTTTTAACCAACCGCCACATCTTGCTTGTTTGGCAAACTATCTTCTCACTTTTGAATTCAGAACCACCACTTGCTGAGTAATTCTCTCTCCCTAATGGAGACCCACAAAATTTTCCTTTCTGAGAAAAACCAACATATGGGAAAAGTTCAGCTTCTCCAAGGGAAGGTTACGCACACATATGGTCAAATTTCAAGATGTGATTATTTTGAAAGGGTGACCTAATAAACTGATAGATTTTATAAGTTAAATGTGCTGTCCTAGAAGAGGGTATTTTGTCACAGTTCTCCAAGGGTAGCCCTGAAATAGAGACTACTTATAGAAGATAAGATAGAATTCACGCTTCTTGAACCAAATTGAAGAATCACTGGTTTCCTTTAAGATACACCTCATAGCACTGAATGGTAGGGAGGATTTCCAAAACCCCAAAAAGAATTCATATAGGGCATTTGCTCTTCTGCTTCAAAAGCATGTAGTATTTGCTACTCAGCCATAAAAAAAAAAAAGAAAAGAAAAAAGATAAAATCGTCCCATTCACAACAACATGGATGGACCTTGAGGGTATTATGTTAAGTGAAATAAACCAGAGAGAGAAAGACGAACTCTGTATGACTGCACTCATAGGTGGAAATTAAACATAGAGACAAAGATAACTGATCGGTGGTTACCAGGGGAAAGGGGGGGTGGGGGGAGGGCACAAAGGGTGAAGTGGTGCACCTACAACATGACTGACAATAATATACAACTGAAATTTCACAAGGTTGTAAACTACCATAATCTTAATAAAAAGTTAAAAAAAAAAACAAACCATGTAGTGTTTGTCTACGTACACATAGTTCTCTACAGAAAATAATGAGCTCCAGGTCCACTAGGGCAATTTCATGAATTCTTCTGCAGGATTGGCATCTTCAAGGTCATTTTTCTACGACTAAAAGAGGTGATGTTATAAAAAAATAACCAAAATAAAGTAGTGCTTCTGATACATTCTATATGACATTAGTTCCCGAAAATTTCTAAACGTATTTAAACTTTTTTTCCAGTTATGAGATGTAAGCTTGTATTTTCCATTTTATTAACTCAACAATATACAAGTGATAATATTGCTTATTTAAAAATTTATAAATAAACAATTTGCTGCCAAATATTGGAATTTTTTTTAAATATCTGTATTACTTTAACATGAAACTGGCTTTAAGCAATATTAGTGAAGCCATTTTCCTTCAACAATGCCAGTGTATCCTGACAGAGTAGAAAATCTTCATAAAATAAAAAGCAGTTGAAATCTTTGAAATCCTACGTTTAAACCAGACAGGATGTTTTGTGGACATGACAAGAGAAGTAAAATATGGTTTTCTTAGAAGTATGAATATACTGTATTGTTAGATATCTCAAGAACATTAGCCTCCTGTAGGCAAGGACTATCATAGGCCTGCATTACTCCACCAATTGTGATCATGACTTCTGCCTATGTAGGCATCACCTGTGCTGTTTCACAGCCAATGGCAGTTGTGCTTCAGGAACAATGTGTTATTCTCTCTGTTTGGGGAAAGGTGAGGGGGATAGAAATAATTCCATCATCCACCAGTATGTGCTAAAATTTTAGAAAAAGTTTATTTTCCTTCTGAGTAATATTTAATTGACAGCCACTTAAAAAATAACATCAAGATTCTTTAAATAAAAATCAGCCTAATTAATGCTAGTAATCTGTAAACCAGCATTAACTACAGGAATATTATTTATAAAGAACTATTCTGAGATTGACAGGCGTACTGCTGTGTAAAGGGTCTGCTTTTGCACTGAGCATCATGTCAGAACGTCCCTCACTGTCATTCTGGGGAGAAAACAAGTTTCCATCCCTAACTGGAGAGGGGATGTAATCATATTTGGAAAATATAAGTTAAGCTGATGAATAAATCTACATATTCCGTGTCAAACCATCCATTAATGAATAGAAACAAAACTTACTTAAAACTGCTAAATCAGATATGTGAGTGTTACTTATGAGTTAGATATAAATTTTTTATGTTTGGTTAAAAAATTTAAGTCTCACTTGAATCTGCTTGCTTTGCCTGTTTAGGACAAATCATATTATTACTATGATTTATTGGATCCTATGTGGATGATGTGAAAAATAATAAAAGCCAAGATTTGCTTGTTGAAAATAACCCTGAATGTTAAAATAGGACAGGACTCATATTTGACTCATGAAATAATTCTGAAGAGGGAAACAATGGGAAATGTCCCAAATGTTTGAATTTCCTTTTGCAAGACAAGAAGAGAAATACGGAGTAGCCCTTTCCCCTTGTTTTAAGGCAGACCAAGTTGGAAAAACATACAATTTCAGAAAGGAGTGAGGCTGCAGCAGATTTTTGCCAAGCAGATATGGTTATGATAATTTTTAAAAATCAAGGGAAAATTTCATCCATTCTTTTTAGTAAATGTATCATTTAAAATAACAGTCTTCAAATTGTTTTCTAATTGACGTATGACGTTAATTTTTCAATGTATTTCTCTGGGAAATAAAAAGATTTATTAGGATTGTTCCAGGGCTATGTGCAATACATGATTCCTGCCACAGTTGCACTTCCTTCTAAAATGTTGCTTTCTAATAGAGTGAAAAGAAAAGAAAGGTTGTTGGAAATGACAAAAACCAATAACATTCTGAGGGGCACTCTGAAAGCTGTCTTAACACATTCCTCTGAGCAGAGTGAGCCTTTATCAAAGGGATAGACAGGTAGCTAAGGGGAAAAGAATTGTTACGTATGCATAAGACACACATTTGAAGACTTTACTAGAAAGATGTTTGTTTTTAAGTTTTGCTTGAAGACTAGGATGAGAGGCAAGCTTTGGTATTACAAGAATTGGACATTCTCCCTAGGTCAGGGTATGACAACTGAGCTGATGTCTGAGTTAAAATCAGAGACGATTAGGTTAAAATCATTTTAATTCCCAATTGAACAGCACAGCAGAGTTCTTTTGGTCCAAAGGTTATAAGCTGATGCTTTTGAGTAATGTATTTTATTAAGTCCAATTCTGGATAATTCTTGCTTCACTTAAAAATCCTGATTGGACCACAATTAACCAACATTCCCAAATGTCAGCAGCCCTTTTAATCAAAATGAACGACTGATAATTCACTAAATCTCCACCACCCTCAGCTACTCCCTGACACTATTTTATCTCTGTCAACATCTTTATGACACTGGTTCTGACTGTTTAAGACATAGGATAGATTTACGGTTTGTTAGCCTCTATACACATTTGAGTTAGCAATCCTTGATCTTATTCCATCCTATCATTTTAAAAACGGAGAAAATGAGGCCAAAGGAAGTGCAGTGATTTCCACAATGTCACTTTATTTGTAACATAGTAAATGATCGTATCAGGTCTTCTGACTCACAGGGAAAACAACAAAAACAAAACTTGCTACTCCATTTAGATTGTTTCACCTGAATTCAAAGGAAAGCCCTAATACTTTTTTCCATTTTTCCACTTACTAACTTTTATCTAGAGTGTGTATGCCTCCAGAGCCATGGCTGGACATAGTGTGCTCACGTGGGTTAGCATAAAAAAAGAAAACTCTAGAGAGCAATTAAGGAAAATAGCAAATGACTTGTAGGAAAAAGCATAAAGACCAGAAATTCCTTGGTATATGCAACATAAAAGTGGGGAATGGCAGAGATTGCCGTGTCGTTGTAAAGTTTTACTAAAATAAATGAGTAAATACACACACAGGCATATAGACACACACATGCAACATAATGAGAAAGCAGGTGGGTACCCATTGTATATATCCAAGCTAAATCACATACTACCTGTTAGAAGAAATAACAATTCCTTAATTAGATTTTTACAATGTTCAAACGTGATGTGTAGAATTTAAGAACTTTGGAATCAGGAATATCTTATTAGAATACCAAGTCTGTCAGTTAGTAAATATATAAAAATTAAACTTTCTCTGCCTATTGCTTTCATCTGTACAACAAGAATAATAACACATAGGGCTCTTTAATAAATAAGTTTATTGACATATAGAGCACTGAGCACAGTGATAGATATATAATATATTGATATTCATATTTATATTCATATAAATAAATATTATGTTTTGTTAACACAATGATCTACCTACTTTTGTGTCTTTCACATGGAAGCAATTTCATAAAAATCTGGTACCTAGATGATATCTATACCTATTCCTTTATCTATGCATGGACCTGTACCTATATCTATATCAATAGGTATAGTATAGTTATATCCTCAAGCCAATGTTTTTACGGTTTAATATAACAATGCTGATAGATATCTAAGCTGAAAAAGGTTGGTATATATCACAGCCAATCTCAATATCTGATAGAAATAATGTAAGAAAGTCTTCAGGAAATAGAAGATAGCTGTGTCCTGAGTTGAGAAAACTGAAGCTTGCAGCAGAGATGGAGAAGGCTAGGGGCTGTGAGTGGGGGCTTGCTGAGGGAGAGCTATATAATGACGTCATAATTCTCCCTTGCCTTGCTCTGGAGGCTTCTGCCAATACACTTTTATTAAAAACTTTGGATTTCTTATAGATTTTGTTGGGGTCTCCTCCATCAGATAAAAAAAGTCTCTTTGAGAGATTTCCCTCTCTGCTAAGAGTTAGATTCTATGAAACACTGACTTCAAGACCATTGCCTGCCCTGTTGTCTGTTTGAGAGGATGTACAAGGTACACATAAGATTCTTGAGGCCTTTTCCTCTAGGTGAATTTTTAATCAAGGTTCTTATAGCTGCAACCTGGATTTGAACTTAATCTGAAACCCGGTGTCACTGGCCAGGCCCCAGATTTGATTTTTCTTTTGAAGCCATTTCTTAACTTTGAGAATATTTTGCCATCTGGAAAGACTCAAAGTGACAAAAAGTTTTATTTTTTAAACTTAGTGAGTTCTGGCTTCTTTCTGTTTTCTCTAAATTCTCTTTGAAAGATGAAAGTTTCATCTTTAGCAGTTTTCTCTCTAGTTGTACCTTATCATACACAGCTGAAAGAAATCTGTTGGCATTTTCTCTGTAAAGCTCCTTAGCCAAATCTATCACATCATTAGATATATTTCCTATTTTCTACATTAATGCAAGTGACAATTTTGTTAAACTTTCCACCAATATACAGCACGTCAACTTCTCCCCTGCCTCTGATAACAATTTCTGTATTGTCTTTTTCAGCGCCCACCAACAGTCTCCTCAAGGTCCTTAAAGCCTCCAACTTCTGCTCTGTCCCAAAGCCAAGGCCACCTGTTTTAACTTTATTTTTACAGCAGCACCTTCTCATTTCCAGGTACTAATTCTGTTCTAGTTACATATTGCTGTGTGACAAACTAATCCAAGACTTTGTCTTAAAACAAACCATCAGGATGAGTGTGGAAGGGTGGCTTGTTTCTGCTCCATGTGGTATCAGCTGATGTGGCCAGAGCTAAGGATCAACTTCCAGGGTAACTTCCTTACTCATAAGTCTGACGCCTTGGTGCTCTTTGTTCTTTCTCTCACCTCTCACTCTTTCACAATGATGTCATCCTCCCATGTTTTTTATATGGTTTGAGCTTCCCACAGTGTGGTACTCTCAGATTATTTGCACTTCCTACTGTGGTGTCTACCTTACAAGTAATAGGGACTGGAAGCTACAAGGCCAGTGAAAGTGTACACCTCAAGCGGCACATTATCATTTCTCTCATATTATACTGATCAAAGCAGTAACAGGGCCCACTCAGATTCCAGGGGTTAAAGAAATAGAATCTACCTCTTGATAGGGGAGTGACATGGGCACATTGCAGAAGAGCATGTAGGACTGGAGATATTACAGAGGCTAACTTTGAATAATATAATTTGCCATACCTACTCCATTGCTACCCCCTGGCTGGAAAGAATCAGGGTGAGTGTGAGACTGAGTGCAATATCAAGGGAGCCCAGGGGTGTGGCTATTGTGGAGAGCTATTGGAACAGTGCAGAGTCACAGTCATCCATCAGTTTACTCCACATCCAATCCTTCTTGGTTTGGGCAATTACAAAAGAAGTTGGATGACATGGGACAAGAGTAGTTCTTGGGACAGGGGTTTTCCGAGGTAAGGGCAAGGTATAGGGACAGGCTAAATCAAGATGAAAACACTAGAGTCTGTCTATCCTGAGACGTCCTCCAAATTCCCATCCCCTACACTCAGGTGGAGAAGAACAAGCTAGGACTTGATTTTTTGCTCTTTCTTTACATGAGCATCATATCAAGACAGCTGCTAGTCCCAAGGGACTAACGAATGATTTAACAGTTACTGTGCAAGCACTCTGAAAAGAAGATCATACGTAATACTTATATGAGCATAAGAAAAAATACTCACCATAAGGGAAGGTTATTTAAAACTTTACAAAGTTATAAAAGTGCAGTGGATTGTTCTCATACATGGCTACAACAATTTCTTCCTATCTCTCTGCATTTTGCAATATGACATTGATGCTCCTTCTATAAAGATGTTGGAGTTTACTTCCCTACCACCTAAATCTGGTGACTGACTTTGGCCAATGAGACATTAGCAAATGTGATGCAAACAGGGACTTGGCAAGTGTTTACAAATTGGAAGTAGACTTCTTGCTGGTGAGAAGTCTTCCATCATCGTTGGAGAAATCTGACAGCCTTTTGGAGGAAGATATCACCTGGAGCACAAATGAACCATCCAAGTGGAGGCTCTTAAAACAACAAACCCCCAACCAACTGCCACCACCATCTGCAAGGCCTCCCTGTGACATAATCTCACCATCCAGCACTAGTTGGGCCAGCAAATGACTACTGTTGAATGAGTGACCTCAGTTAGGACCAGCAGAAAAAAACCAACTGAACCCAGTGCAAGTCCCTGACCCACAAAATCATGAGCAAATAAATTGCTTATTGTTTTAAGCCACTAAGTTTTGAGTTGGTTTATTTTATAGCAATAGATAACTGACACAGAAGGAGAATACATTAGAAATATTGGGTGTAACAATGATCACTGTTGAAATGTTAAAGGAAAAAAAAAACATGAGTGGTTTGAAATGGTCAAAGTTGAAGTAATTTCCCAGAAGGCATCAAGAAAAATATTAGATATGGAGGATAGACATATTAGGTTATGTACACATCTCAGAATGAGAGAAGGTTAAAATAATAACAAAAAATAGGAGAACTATTTCAAGTTAACAATGACATAACTGAAAAATGTTTAGGACCTCAAACCAAAAACACATATGAATACTGAACAGAATAATTTGGAGAAAAAACAAACAACCAGAATCACAATAATAACATTTAATAAAATCGTTTGATAAACATTTAATAAAATAACGTTTAATGAAATTTAATAAAATGCAAGGAAAATTCTAAAAGATTATGAAGAAAGGATAAAAGGAAACAATAACCAACACAGAGCAACAGAAAGAAATATAGATCACCTCAGAAAAGAAGAATTATATTGACGAACAATCTTCTGAAAAGTAACGCTGGGCACAAAAAAGTCAATTGAGCTATACTGTCAGTGTTAAAGGAAAACACTTTGAAACTGAAAGGCAAATGCATGTAAACTATCACTTGAATTCAAGAGTGAAAAGAGAGATATTTTTAGCATACCCAATTTTAAAGAATGCTTAGATGATGCATTATAGCAAAAAGAAGAACTTCAGGAAGATGAATTGTAATATGGAAGTAAAAGTGAGTAAAGTCTTAGGAAAATGTATTCTCTAAATGAGCAATTGATGTATATTGTGTATGGGACAGGACGGAAAGAACAGAGAGAGGTAGGTGGGTTCTAAGTTTCTTGTTTGGATGAAAAATATAGATATTGACTATCATTAGACACTGGTAGGGAATATAAGCATAACTGTATATAAATAAGTTAGAGGTAATCATTATACGAATAGACAATGTAAATGTTCATGTCAGCTGGGGAATATTTAACCCATCCAATGGAAGATACACGTAAAAATGAACAGATAACTCAACAAAGCAAGACAAGATAAGTTATTACAATAGATATATTTTAATAATTTAATTTACTATGATAAACATATATGCATTCAATATTAATGAAAAGAGTGTTTCTGATTAGATAGTAAATGATATCAACTAAAGTGAAATCCTTCAACAAGATGTCTGGAAGGGATGTATATTTGACATATTTACAGGCATAGAATAAATGACTGGCAAATGATATCCCAGATATGTATACTGCGATGACAATTTTAATATTAAGCAAATGGAATCAAAGCAAAATAAACATCATGAGGAAAAATGCTGTTATACACTTAGAGAAAAAAAAGGATATGGCAAGTTGATATAATGTTCCTGAACATATAGGCACCTAAAATTTAACTTCAGATTAACGTTTTTAAAAAAAGGACAAATGAAAACATACTGAGAGAATTATATCAAATAATAATGGTAGTTGAAGATTTTTAACACAAATCTCAGAAACTGACTGATTAAACATTAAAAATTAGTAAAGATTGAGAACACTTGACTATAAGGTCAATTTATTTGATATAAGTGGAAATTTAAATTCAATAAAAATAATACATTTTAAACTCTTATTAAATGTTTATTAAAAATAAATACATCCTGTGCAAAACACAAAGCTGGTAAATTCAAAGAATTAACATCCAGACTTAATATCACAAAACAATAATATTAGAAACATATCGATTGTATAGCTTAATGTCACATGCCTGGAAACTAAAACAGTAATAACATTTTCAACAATAATAAAGTTATTTGTATTTAATACATGCTTCTTAGATCAAAGATGAAATTAGAAGTTCAAAATCTAGAACTTGGTGACAAGTATAGCAACAAATGTCTAAGTTTGTGAGCTGCTAGACAGTAATAGGTAGAAGAAAACTCAGTTTTTAATACAAAAATCCAAAACCCCGATATATAGAACAACATCGTAAGCTCAAAGGAAGAAACGGAAAAAAAAAAGAAATAAAGAAAGTGCTAGAAATCCATAGAAGAGAACAAAAGAATCAGGATGACTATTAAAAACAAATTCTAGTTCTTTGCAAACTATTAGATAAGTGCCTGGCAAGGTTGATCGAGAGCAAAAAAGGCAGTAAGAGTCATATAAACATCATAAATAATGAAAATGAGACATAATAGAGATATAAACAAAGCAGGGACTATTATGAACAGGTACATATAAACAAATTTGAAAACCAGTATGAAATGGATAAAATTATAGAAACATATAAAATGCAAACACTTCTGAAGGCAAATTAAAATTTTGCGTACATAAATAACCATAAATAAATTGAACTGCTGATCCTCCTCATCACGTCTTACCCCACCACCACTCAGACAAAAAATGAATGAAGGAATGGATGAGGAAATAAACAAATAAATGAGTCCCTGGATAAGAGGATACTGCATCTAAATTTTACTTTATGAGAAGTTTTACCTCTAAGGACATGATAATCCACATTTTATACAAGAGTTACCAGAAACTTTTTAAAAAAGAGAGAAGGAGACAGGAAAAGTTATAAATCTCATTTCATCAAGCTAGGAGAACCTTGGCATTAAAACCAGATATACTGAACTCTGGTGCTGTGTGTCCAGCGTCATTCTCTTAGCCCTTACCATGATGGTGCACACTAGCTTGAAATCCAATTGCTAGCACCTGAAAATTTTTCTCAACTCAAAGAATAAGAGAAATATTTGTAATAGGTGTTACAACTATGGAAACCTACAACACATATTAGGGATGATTTCAGAGAATTCAGGGAAATAGTCAAATTAAGGCCAAATTGTACAAATTGGTGGTCATGACAATCATCTTAGTGAATGGATATTTATCTTTACCTTTGTTTTGTTTTTGGAGTTTCTCCCAAATGATTTTTCAAATGACAAAGTCCTTCAGGGAAGAGCAAAGCTCATATAAAAGACCTCCTCTCTTCGAGTTTTCGTTTTTTCCTTTCAAGAAGATTCTGTATTGAATAAACAGAATAGATTTGCAAGGGAGAGAGAAGAAGGTCGGATTGATTCATGAAGACCTGGTGTGCTGTACTAAAATAACACGTCCTGCACAGCTAGAGGCTATGGTTTGCACAACCAAGGCCAACTTAACTAGGCGGTAATACTAACAGTATAGACTCATTTGGAAATAATAAAAGTTACAATTTTGATGCCCCCAAACAGGAAAAAAGCATTCAATAAATGAAAATAGATATAGGTAGATAGGTAGATAGATAGATAGATAGATAGATAGATAGATAGATAGATAAAAGAGAAAATGAATGTTCATACGTTGGAATTTAATACCTTATTTTTATCTATCTAGAATTTACTTTCAAGTACTATTCTATACATCTTTTTGAAATAAACTATTTGCCTTTCTCTAGTAAAATCCATATATTATTTTAAAGATAGAATACATTGTTCTTCTTAACCATAGCAATAGGATTTTTATAATTTATTCTTAGTGTATACCTTTGACTCATATTCTTTTATTTTAAGCACACAAATCAGGATTCATAACTACATACATATGGATAGAGGTGCTTGAAAAGAAGCTCTGCTCCTCTGGAATACTGAATGTAAAATTAAAACCCGTCACTACAAGCAGAATTTGGAGAAATGAAATGAAAGATGGAACACAGTCTTTAAAGAGATGATTAAAATCTAACAAGTTTGCACTTTGCTTAAACAATATAAAAATATGTCACTCCACTCCTGCCTCCAGGGTCCAGGGTGATTTAGGGTCAGCCAACTAACACATTAAATTCTATGGCCAAAGTGACTTGTCAAGGATGAGCATGTGACCAAATCAAGCTAATGAGATATAATGACACTATTTCTGTCAAATATTCAGATAGAGTCCATTGGTCTAGTAGCTGCATATAATAGGAGCCAAATGGATGTTTATCTTAGGGCTTTACGGATACGGCTAAATGATCTGTTGAGTACTATTGAACCTACTGGACTACTTAGTAATTATAATTTTACACTAACATACTGTATTTATCTATATTATATAGGATAATACAGATGTGCTAGAAAGAAGCATGCACGCTTTCAGGGCAGGACAGCTGGCCGAGAGGAAGAAGTGAGCCTGGGATGGCAAGAAGCCTCAGAAAAAAAGCCAGTAGAGAGAAAAGCAGAACAGAAACAAATTATTCCAAATAATTTGAGCTTCTGTATTAAATTGTGCCTAAAGTACTACTCCTGGGTTTTTCAGTTTTATGAGTCAATAAGCCCAGTTTTGCGAAAGTCAGTTTGCATTGATTTATTGTAGTTTGCACAGGAAAAGAGTCCTAGTTGATATAACATGATTTAAAGTAATTTCGTCTGATGAAATCTTGTTCCGGTCAGGTTGGACAGCAAGTGGAGAAGCACATAGCCTAACCTCTTAAGATCTTGGATCAGGGTAGAAACTGGAAAATGGAAAATACATATCAACAGCTGATTGGTGGATAGTGTGGGAAATGCACCCAAAAGAACTCCAGGTTTTTTGAGTTTGAATTGATTGAACTGATTTTTTAAAATTGTGGTAAAAAAACCATAACATGAAATCTACCCTTTTAACAAATTTTTAAGTGCACAGTACAGTGTTGTTATTTATGCGCACATTGTTGCAGAGCAGATCTCTAGAACTTTTCATCTTGCCTGCCTGAAACTTTATTCCCATTGAAGAGCAACACTTCTTTTCTCCCTCCTCCCAGCCACTGGGAAATGCAATTCTACTCTCTGCTGCTATGAGACTACTGTGGATCCTCCTATAAATGGAAATAGGCAGTATTTATCCCTTTCTGACTGGTTTATTTCATTTAGCATAATGTCCTCAGGATACATCTATGTTGGCACACACAGCAGGATTTACTTTTTTTTTTTAAGGCTGACTAATATTCTATTGTGTGTATAAACCACATTTTCTATAGTCATTCATCCATTGATGGGCGTTTACTTTGTTTCCACCACTTAGCTATTGTGAATAATGCTACAACGAGCATGGGAGAGCAGAGATCTCTTCCCAATCTTGATTTCGGTTCTTTTTTCATAAATACCCAGAAGCAGGAGTGTTGGATCATATGGTAGGTAGATATTTAATTTTTTGCGGACACTCCTTACTGTTTTCTGTAGAGCCTGAACCATTTTATATTCCCACCAGTAGACTATAAGCGTTCCAATTTCTCTGCATCCTCACCAACACTTGTTATTTTCTGGGGTTTTTTGATAGTCGCTATCCCAGCAGGCATGAGGTGATATCTCATTGTGGTTTTGATTTACGTATTCCTGACTATTCGTGATGTTGAGCATCTTTTCATATATCTGTTGGCCATTTGTACGTGTTCTTTGGAGAAATATCTATTCAAGTCCTTTGCTCATTTTTAAATTGGATAATTTGCTTGTTATTAAATTATGGAAATTCCTTATATACTTTGGATATTCATCTCTTATCAGATATATGGTTTGAAAATATTTTCTCCTATTCCATAGGTTGCCTTTTCACTCTGTTGATAGTTTCCTTTGCTGTGCAGAAGGTTTTTAGTTTGATGTAGTCCCCCTTGTCAATTTTTGCTTTTGATGACTGTGCTTTTTAATCATACAGAAACAGCTAAATGTGGCACTTATGAAAAAATATATCTTTTCCTTCAATAGTGTCTATTTATTTGTTTCTTTGTGTTTAACAATAATTCAGTAATTATTAGAAGCCATGAAATCTTCTAAGCAATTTACATATATTAACTTATATAAAAATGATAACCCTATGAGGTACGTACATTTGATCTCCTTTTTCCAGATAGAAAAACGTGGGCACAGTGAGATTGAATGACATGCCAAGAAATGGATTGAAACATAGGCAGTTTTGCTGCACAATCCATATATTTAAACATTAGACCATGTTGCCTTTCCACTATGTTATCATTTGTTCCATTGAATAAATAAATAATTGCATTATGTGAATTAATTAATGGTTAAATTAATGAACAGTGAATTGACATGATACAATATGACTAGAGATAATGTTTAATCTCTTAAAATAATCAATTATTAGAATTGCCATTTAGAAATATTTTAGGAGTAAGTCCTAACTTTGGAAAATTGGATTAACCAAAATATTCCTTACACAAATACAGAAATTCTGCTATTTTCTTATTTAAAAAGATAAAACATCATCTCTAAGTCTTAGTTGGTTATTTATAAATAATAGCTTTGTTTTATAGGAAAACCCAATATTAAGCCCTAAGATGATATAATTCATTATTTTTGTATTATGATATCAGCCCAGAGGCAAATCCACAGAAATTATGAACATTCTCATATAAATCTTTATAAGAACATGTTTTCCTGGGGATATAAAAAGGGATGGTTCCAGGGCCACTTTGAACATGAGGGAACAAGCTTAAGGCTAAATCCATATAATGAGGATGGCAATACGGAAAGATTGAAAGAAACTCGTTGTTGATGAAATCATTGGGCTGTTGAAATTGCCTCCAGAATTTTCAGTAAGTGAATAATATATGCTATTACTGTTTAAGTCATTTTGCTTTTCAATAAAATACACAATAATATTTTTCCAATGCACATTAAAATTTAGATTCTGATTATACAGCTTTTAAAATCACGTTTATATTGGGATTCAACATTAATGATGAAAAAAACATTTCAGAAATATTGATGTCTTAAGAAGTACCCCATGACACGCACAGAAAAAAGGCATTAGATATTCAAAATACAAAACATCAAACGCATAATTGGCAGCTAGTAATGCCACAATTCACATCATCCTTTATCCCATCCTCTTTTTCCTAAATCAGTTTCAAAAATTATCAAATAGCAAAAAATTGTTTTTAATAAAGTCATCGTCACAAGTTGTGTGTTGCAGAGACTTGCTGGGAGAGGAACCAGGTGCCTCAAGAAACGAAGCAGGTGGAGGAGCAGGAGGTGGTACCCACCAGTCAGGCTTAAAACAGTCTTGCAGTATTCACATGTATATGTTCATGAGAAACATAGGTGGGGTGGAGGCAAGCTGCAAGACCTTTCCTCCCTCTCTCTTTTCTTTCATATTCACTCTCAAGCTGTATGCTCCTTTGTGTGACGTAACACCTTCCTATTTTCTCATTCGAGGTTGCTGGTTTTGTTCATTTAAGATATATTTAGGCTGTAGAAAAATGAAGAGGAGCAGATAAACTAATTTTGATCTGTTTTCTTTCATTGTCACCATTACCTAAGGTCAATTTCCAATATCTGGTGGGGAGGTGAATGATAGGACTGAGTATTTCATTTCATAGATGATAGAAGGAGCCATGCATGGACGCATAGATACAATGGCTCAGACCTCCATTTATCCAACCAATTTTCCATGTTCAGTTGTTGATCTGTGATACCCAAACTTGGACTGTGCAAACTTTGGATCAACAAGAATATAAGCCAATTGCCAGAACTCAGCATTGGTGGAATGCAAGAAGGAAAATGGTTACTTTGTTTCCAAATTATTTCTTGACCATATTTTCTTGAGCAAAAGCAAATTTAAGGAAGAACAAAAATTTACTCATTATTAAAAACATGACATAGCATTAGCTGGTTCTTAACTTGAAAGCCTCTGGTTCTGGAGCTGACCTTGGACCAACAGAGACTCTTTGAGTTTATGTTTAAAAAATAAAGTTAATTTTACCCAAACAATGCATGAACATAGATAAAAATAAAACAATCATGAAAGAGTTTTAATGGAAAACAACCCCTTTATCTTCTTTCCTTCTTTGCCTCTTTCCCTCCAAGGCAATAGGTTTTTCATCCTTCGGCTTTTTATTTGGGTGGTTACTCCCATTATCTCCAAACTTACTTAGGCTGCTCTAGCTTGATCTCTCAAAGTTAGACAATACCCACTTACTTCTTGTTATGAGAGCTAAAGATTTAGCTACCTTTCACCACACACTACCTCCCCTGCTGCATCCTTTGGTGAGATTTGTAGTATATCCACTCAAATGAAAAATGAATATTTAGTGTTACAACAATATGATCATGTCAATAATGTTCACTAATGTCACAGACATGTGATATCAACATAGTGCACCATGATTATATTTCTTTCACTTAGAAACTTTGTTTTTCACTGGAGTTCCTCACTGTTTTCTTCTTACTGTGATGTCCCATCTAGAATAAAACTGTTTTTTTTAAAAAATTGATCTAGCGGGTGTTCCAGGGGAACGAGCTTTTTTTCTTTAAGGTTTCTAACCTGAGTGTTCTGTCCTCCAACTCCAGACTGATGCAGCTGCCCTCCAGATTATAAATCTGGAGATCTTCCTTCACCCATTTGTTTTTCAAGAGGATCCACTATGTCTTGTTTCTTAGGTGTAGTGGATATTTGGCATCTGTTGCTCTATCAGCATCTGTTCTCCTCCCTGGCTCCAACCACGATTGCTTTTGGAGGAAATCACTTTGTCTCACTCTCCGATAATGTGATTTCATTGGGAACGACTCCACCTTCATAACAAGAGGTGGATTCTGAACAATTTAAACCACGTGCTCTAGCTAATCCTTCTTGTTGCAGTTTTGCTCAAGTAGCCAGTTTTGGTCAAGATGAGTAGCAGGCCTTATCCTATTGTTTATTTTGTGTGAGAAAGAAGCTCTAACTTCTCTCATGAACATAATGCTAAGAAGATACCGTGTCTGGATCTGTGCATTCTCTTGCAGTCAAAAGAAGAGAGCATTACGTTAACAAGTGGATGAGTGACCTAAAAGAGGAAAAGAATCAGTTGTGGATGTAACTTAACTAAAACCAACCATGCCTCTAAACCATTACACAAATGAGTAAAGAACATTCACTCTGTTTTTATTATTATTCTCATTTGCTTATGTTATTTTTATTAGTTTTCAGTTTTTTAGAGGTAAAAGTTACCTAATTGATACATCAGATATAACTTTTTTTGGATTAATTCTGTATTTGGCTGGAACACACTGTCATGTAATTTCTTGAGAAAAGCTTACAAGGGGAAGGAATTTTTCTTTCATTTAATTGATAGTTTTGTGAGGCATGAAATTTTAGATTGAAAATATTTCTTTCGTTCATATTTTAAAGCCTTTAGAGTCTGGTACTGAGAATAAAAAGTAAAAAAGTAAAGATCTGAAACTCTTCCCTGTGTAATTTAACTGCATTTTTATTTCTGCAAGCATTCAATATATTCTCATTATTCCTGATTATCTGAAATTTTACAAGATTGCAACTTGGTACATTTGGTTGGTTTGGTTTTCATTCATCTCGCTAGGAACCTCAGTGTGTACTTCAAGTTGGAGGCTTCCTCGTGTATGTTTGTCCATAGTTTCTTGATATTTTTAAGAATAATGTGAGTAAAGATGGTGAAAAATTGAGCATATTTATAAGACTTGTCAGATTTGCTTTAGAATGATTAGAAGCAAGCTAGATGTAATTATGCTGAGAGAGAACCAAATTCCAGACTACTTCCAGATTGCTCTTCTATTAAGAAAGTTTAACTTCCCCATGCAAAATCCTGAGCATGGAGATGGGGCATGAAAACCCACAATTATATATACAGATTTTCAGTTAATTCTCCTCTTTTCAGCCCTGATGAATGTCCACCCCTCTTTGTACTTTGCATCTCCAGCACTAAGTTTAAATACCTGAATTACATAGCAGATGCTGGAAGAAGGGAATGGGGGCACATGGAGCCAGGTGACAAATGTCTCTCATTGTGGAAGGCCAACCAGAAACCTGTGAAACTGCCCCTCCACCCTCAGCCAAGGTAGTGAATCAAAACAATACTGCTTTGGAGTGGTAGGGATGACAGAAATCAGAGCCATCTGTAAGAATCTAAATGAGAGGTCAGCAAGCTACAGCCTGTGGGCTGAATCCAGTTTGGGACTTGTCATTGTATGGCCCATAAACTAGGAATGGTTTTTATATGCTCAGAGGATCCTAAAAACAAACAAAGAAGATGATGTCACAGAGATCACAGGTGGTTCACAAAGCCTAAAATATTTGCCATCTAATCCTTTAGAGAAAAACTCTGACACCCTGATCTAAATGATTCAGGGCCCCACTTTGTTTCTGTTTGATGCCCATTGACTGTTCTGGTCCCTGCAGAAAAAGGATAGGTCCTGGAGGATGCGAGTACACTGCTGCAGAAGTGACCCAAATGCTAGGGCAGACAGATGCGGCCTCAGTTACGAGCCATATGACCATTGACTTATCAAATATATTATTTTCTGTTCTATTAGAAGAGAGGATGCTGTCAGCACAGGACATCCAGATGTCAGCTCCATTGGTTTGCTTCGGCAGCTCACCTGGGGTAGCTCGCATCCAATAAAATCAAAACCAGGTGACAAAGGCCAGGCCATTTCAGCCCTCTCTTGGAGAACTCTGGCTGGCTGGTTATGCTCCAGATTGTCCCTGAGGTTGGCTGGGGCTTGACTGGATCTGCACTGCACTTTGCCTTTTCCACTGAACCGATCTTGCCTACTATTTCCTCTCTGGTACCCACAGTTATTGGTTCTTAATAAATATCCCTCAGACCACACGGCATCTCAGCTTCTGCTTCCAGAAAAGGCAACTTATGACAGCCATCAATTGGACTTTACATGAGCAATAATTAAACTTCTGCTCTGATTTTGTGATATAGCAGTTAGCATTACCTTAATAGAAAGGCTTAAATATATTAATTCAATTGAAGAAATAATAGAAATAAATCACAAGCAAGCAAATGAATAAATATCTGTCAGTTAAGTCAGAGTAGCAAATACATCCTGCTCCTTTAGGCTGAGGTGTCTACCCTTCTTGTCTTCCCTTTCATCTAGGTCAAGCCATGAGGCTCGCTGAGCCGTATTCCCTTTCCTGTAAAATGTCCTGATTCACTGGATTGCCTGTGGTAAGATGAAGCACTGAGTTGAAGCTTCCACATCTACAATAGAATGTGATTCTATTCTTCTCATTACAGTTTGAACATCAAGAAACAAAGCTTTTCACCCTAAAGATCAAGATGTTATGGCATAAAAAGTTTCTAAAGCTCATTGATAAGTGTTAATCCATGATTATAGAATGTGGACTGTCCAAGCTGACTTCAGGATATTCCACTTCCACGTTTTGTCATAGATTTTCCATGTGATTTGCATGATGTTCATACATAACTATTGTCAACACCCTTGAAAATAATTACCACGACCTCAAAGAGATGCACAGACGACAGACCTTGATCATGTAATTTTCCAAGTGGTACACCCTTTTTTCCCTTCTTTTTAAAGATTGAAGTAGAGTCTTGTTGCATTGTGATTGAAAGCTAGTAGAGATTATTTTTGTATTTTTGAATCGAATAAAAAAAAATTATTAAATCATATGACGTACATACTGGGTTTTTTTTGACTTTTTCCCTTTTCAAGTAAGTGCCATGAGAACAACTTGGTAACATGGGTTTGAGTTGGGTGCCCACCCAAAGCTGCCCTGTGCTCTGAGCCATCACCACGTGGCTGCAGGTAAACATTAGATTGCAGCCGACTGGAGTCCTGGGAATGCGTTCCTGAGAATAAACTACACAAGAATGAAAGACTTCTTCACTGTGTGTGTCAGCCAGATGAGGAGTTAATTTGGAAAGAAGAGCATTTCATCCTATCGATTTCCATTGCTTTTTTAATGTCCTCTTTATTTTGACCAAATAAAAACTTCTTTGATTAGGATAAGCTACAGAAGCAGATCTATTTCATATTATATAATTCTAATTAAATGCAGTTAATTGAAAAACTTAACCAAGTTTTTATTTGGCAGATTTTATGACTAGAGCATTTTAATTAGGTAGAATTTCCAAGGGATATTGATAACAGTATTTAGTTTTAAATTGAGAACAAACTCTCCTTACCTCAAGAGAATGAAAGTAGTAAATAGAGACCATATTTCTTTTTCACTAAAGAACCATCATGTTGAATCTGTTCCTAGGACTTTGCAGGGCAGTAGATACTGGCGTATTTCAGCAGTTGACCTTTACAGCAGGGAGACAATTTCAGGCAGGCAGAGGTAGAAGATGGTTTGTGAAGACTTGGCTGATTCAGTTATTCAGCAAAACCCTTAATTGCTGCAAACGCATTCTTCTTGTTCCGAAACTGCACATGCAAAATGGAAATCAGCAAGTTCAAGACAAAAAATTCTTAGCAATTGACATTTGGGCTAAGGTGTTTATGCTTCTTTGCTATTTTTTTATACTTGCCTCTCCAATTGAAGAATTAGTTAAAAGTGATAGATACCCTACAATGTGCTAGACTCATTCTTTTGAAAAGCTCAAAATTCTCTCTATAGGTGCTGTTTCATTCATTCTCACAACATCCTATCTTATTCAATTTCATAGCTTTGCTATGGAGAGGTCAAACAATCTTCTCTGTCCTCCTTGCATTCTCAACACAGAAAGTAAGGACTGAAAAGATAAATGACTTAATCGCAATAAATAGAACAGATGGTGAGAGGAGAGTGGACAGCATTTAGTCGCTACCCAGAGATTTGAGATACAGGACAGGGTTTGGGGTGGGGGTGGGGGAGGGAGAATGATCACCATTCAAAGAGCTTTTGTCAAATGCTCTCTGTTTCAAAGTCTCAATAGGTCTTGGTTGATGTAAGAAACTACAAATTGTATTCTAATTGTCAAGCATTGATTTGAATACACCAATAAATGAGTGCCTTAGAGTACCATGAATAAAAATGAAATTATGTAATTGTAATAATATGACAAAATCAACCAAGCTAAAAATTATTTTACTTCTCTTCTCTTCTTTTAGTTTGTTTAGATATGGACCCCTAAAAGATTAAGCATTATTATTCATATTCAATATCAAAAATTCTTGCTCACGATATCATGTTTGATATAGTGGGATCTGATAGTGAAATAAAAACTGTATTTATGTGGTAGTACATTCAATGAATATTATACTCTATCAGAACATTCTAAAGTTATCCTTTAGCATATTACAAAGGAAAGAGGGTTTTTGAGCTTCATGCTGTAACTATGGAAACAGTATAGTCTTAAAAACAATAACAAACATTATTAGAATATGAGGTGAGTCTGTGTTATACCCTATCTTTAAACATAATAGCCACTTTACAACTCCCTGGGCATTTTTCACAAACACTACTATATAAATATTGATAATTAAATTAAATAATCTCCCTGGATTTATGGCATTAAATCATGTGGCACATGGGACACTGACATGCATTCCTGAACATTATAATGTAAATTTTGACAGGAAGCAAAAATTATTGAAACTGACATAGTTATTTTAAATATTTTAAAATATATCAAGTATATGTAATAGCTGCTTCCCTTAAGAGAGGTTTAGTTTTAAATATATTTATTCTGTCTATTGAGAAGATTTTAAATAGCCTATAGGGCAGGCTTCTAATTAACTTATTTAGGTCTCCATTGTTATGAATGGATTGAACATTTCAAAGGATAGATTGTCAATGAAAACATTCAGAATGTTTAGTTACCATAGACCATATTTCACTCAAATCAACAAAATGAAGCATAAAATATTTATATAATTTTTATGACATTGACTTGAAAAGATGAGAAATTGACATTTTTCTTAAGATAGAATAGAAAATATTCATCTGGCTCTAATTTTTTTGTAACATGGGAGATACTTGTTAACAGATGAAAACCTCAACTCAGGAGAAGCAAACTTGCAATAAAGAATCAACGATATTTTAAGTCCTGGTCAGAATAAACTTTGGATGTTAAAGTGAGGTCAGATATCTTTCTACCCGCACTTTCTATGCCATCTTTATTCTAGACTCAAGTACAGATTTAGATAGCTCAGACTTTTATGTTTAAGTGCACAATATGCTCTTGTACATAATTACAATTCAATTTATTCAATATATTCTGCATAAGTTGCCTACAATGAATAGCATTTAATTTTATCTATTATTTTCCTATGGACCAAACTACGCTAATAAAATTAAGAAGCAATACAACAAATAATTACTTCTGAGATTCAGAATAAAGTGCTGTTCTAATTAAAACAATTATCAATACTAACGGATTGCTAGTCACCATTATGCACTTTCCAAGGGTTCCCTTGGTCATGAGAAAGCCATTTAAAAAAGCATATTATTGTTTTAAATCTATTTACTTAATAAACTTAGAGGATAAATAATGCTTGTCAAAGGAGGATTCTGAAAGAAGAGTTGGAAATTATTAAAGGAATAATAGAAGCTACCATGATTTATCATTCAGTAAAAAATGCATATTGAACACAACACGCATTGTGTTTACTGAATAACAATCAAGCTAATTAACGTATACATGACCTCACGTAGTTACCTTTCTTTTTATGTATGTGTGGTGAGAACACTTAAGGTCTACCTCTTATCAAATTTCAAGTGTACAGTACAGTGTTATTAACTCTAGGCACCACACAGTATGTTACATCCCAAGAACCTACCTTTCTAATAACTGAAACTTTGTGCCGTTTGACCAACATCTCCCAAGCCCCTGGCAACCACTCTTCTATTCTCTGTTTCTATGAGTTTGACTTTTTTTAAGATTCCATATATAAGTGAGATCATACAGTACTTGTCCCTCTGTGTCTTGTGTATTTTACTCAGCATTATGTCCTCCAGATACATCCATGTCATCACAAATGGCTTTCCTTTTTTTGAAGGCTGAATGTTGTGTTTATACACCACGTTATCCGTTCATCTGTGGATGGGCACTTAGGTTGTGCCCACATCTTGGCTATTGTGAATCATACAACAGAACCTTCCACAGACTCTCCTCTCTCAAGCTCACCTTCCCTGAGCATCCTTGGTGTTATGGACACATCTTTATTCAATTCCCAGCTACACTCTCTTATAATATACATTGTATTATAATAATATTTTATAGGCCTGTTTTCCTGTTAAACAATGGGGACAGGGACTATATTCTTTGTATTTCCTCTGCTTTGAACTGTGTCTGAAAATTTCAAGTTGAACTGAACTTCATTTTTCTCCCTCATCTCAAACTTGTTTCTCTTTTTGTTAGTGACAACACCATTCTTTGGCTTATGGCAGTTTACACATTCATAACAATGTCCTAGGTCCTCAAGCTTTCAGCTCATATCTGATTACTCGTGGTCCTGACCTTAAATAAATATCAGGCAGTTATCCTTTGAATGCAGACAATATTGTCAGCAAAAGTGGTTGTGCCCCTTAGTGTTTTGGCTGTAGATTCACTGAACTTTAAATCTTTACTTGATCTATTTCCTGCCAGACAGGGAGCTTAATGCACAATGGCTGTTATCAATTCAGAATCTGCATAGTGGATTTATCTCTTTAACATCTGGTAAATGGAGTGTACTATCTGTGACAAATATGGCTAATATTTTATTTGTCTGGTGGGTGGAAGTAGTATATACACTGTTCTGTGGGGCGATATTTGATCTAAGGAAACACTTTGTGGTGATTCATACAGCTGTGAAATATCAAAACTGATGACCCCAATTCTAGAATCTGAGGTACAAGATAGTCTATTTTCATACAGAATGACATTTTTTCATTTATTGGCTTGTAATGGATCCTTGTCTTATGGATTCAAAACATATTCTAAAACACATTAAATAGAAAATACAATTTGCCAACCAAGTGAAAGTATGAAAAAGACTCATCATAATTAATAAACTCATTTTCATTTCCATCACCACAACAGCATGATTTACCAGGACAGGAAAATAAACTGTCATTTTTACCACTTATTTTTGGGAGGAAACATTGCAAGCTGATTTTAATTGTAATTAATATTTTGTCCCCCACAAATTATAAAAAACGAGGGCAGGTTATCAATATGGAATATGGTAATTTCCACTATAGAGATAGAGAAACATATGATGGAGGTATTATGATTTTGAAAATAAAATTCTTTTGAAATAATTGTAGATTTAGAGAAAAGTTGCAAAGATAATACAGAGAGTCACAGTACACTTCTCACCCAGTGTCCCCTCATGTTAACATCTTCCATCACCATGGTATATTTGTTACACCTACGAAACCAACATTGGTTGGTACACTGCTACTAACTCAAGTCCACAATTTATTTATATTTCAGGTTTTCCCCTTCAATTAATACCTTTTATTTTTGCCTCCAGGAGTCAATCCAGGACAGCACATTGCATTTAGAACATTATGATTTTTGATAAATAAATTCTCACAAGTGTTAAAATGTGTATGCATTCATAAAAATGACTACAAACATGACAACAATATATAGAAATTTAGATAAAATAAAAGAGAAAGGGAAATAGTAGACTGTTTAAATTTAAAATGTTAAAGAATAAGAATCTTCAAATAATTTGTAACAATTTTTAAAATGTCTTTCTTTAATGGATTTTATTTTTATGTCTGTATTATGTGTTTGACATTTCCCTTTTAATAATTTTTTTCATCTTAATTATATTTAGATATTTAGATATGAAATCTGAGAAATAATTTTTGGAAAATCTGCAAAAGACGGGAAAGTTCAGTAGTTTAACCTACAAAATAACAACTATATTTAAAAAATAAAACAACTTTACTATATAGCATTTCCAAATGCTGAAAAGTAATCACCACTTCTATAATATTCAAAGAGCTGTCAGCCAAAAGTCACATATTCATGTCATACATTCCCCCAAATTGTGTGCATTTGAAACAAAGCCTTTTTACATCTGAAAAACCTTACTAGGAAACTCTGTCTTTACTTTTAAAAAGCTGGTGTGAAGACTATATTTCAATAAATTGGACTTTATTATACAAAAGGAGAAATTGTGCCTTCATCCTTCAGGCTAACTGCAGAATCCCATCTAAATGCAGAACTGAGAGATTTCTTCTGTTGGTGTTACATGGGAAGGATCAGTTGCTCATCAAAGATAGCAGTTCAAAGTTTATCAACTTTGTAAGACGTAAAAGGTCAATATTAAGCATGGAGACAGAACCACGACATCTATTTGTAAGCGCAGAGGCGCTGTGACTTCCTCAAGACGGCGACCAAGCATATAGCCATTGAGGGGCCTTGCATTCATCTTGCATGCTTCAAGTCTGTCTCTAAAAGTTCACTGAGGAAGAGCCAAAGACAAACTAACTTCTTAGAATGAAACGAACATCATTTCAAAGTATGACAATTTCAAACTGTAACAAAATAAGAGGCAGCTGTATATATAGATGCTTTCTAAAGATATATTTAGTGACTTCTTCACTCTGCATGTAACAGCATATTTAAAAGTGAGTTATATTAATCTTAAAGGCATTGGACTTCTCTTAAAATAATATACAGTACGTTTCAATCAAACAATTGCTACTATTCATTTATCCCTTTAAAATATGAAAAATGGAAAAAGTTAACATTATCTCCACTGCTCAACACTCCCATTTCATTTATCTGGTCGCTTCGGATTTGCCCAAGAGGAGCATTGTTTGAAATGAAGGCTTACTTAGGTTGTCCTTATACTTCAAAAGATGCTCTGGAACAGGTAGGTTAGGAGACTTTCTATTTTCATCTTTCGCTGATCCTAGAGGGCTCCATTATTTCCTTTTATGTGTTTCTTTTAAACTAGCTATTAGCCCTCCTGCATTAATGCCACCACCACATGGATTCGAGGAGTGCCAACATATTCCTAAAGTGTGCCTTCTTATCTTCGCAGAGTCCTAGCACATATTCTGTAATAAACCTGGGTTCACGGTAAAGTTCTCCAGCCACCGTTCCTCCTGTGCAGCCACAAGCCTTTCTTTGACACGACTCTCATTCGAAGCTTCAAGCCACTAAATAAAGCTGAACAAATGCAGTGATCCACCTGACTCCAGAATAATGAGCTATGAAGGCCAAGAAAAGAATACGGATTTGTTTACAGCCTTGTATCAAACTAGAAAACAAAACAGAATATCAATCTACCTCGGTCTGTAGGAGGGCCATATTTCACGTGTGGTTATTCTCCTTAAATGCCATATTTTCCTAGATCCTCAATCCAGAATTAAAAGATCCCATTTTAAAGAGGACAAAGTTTTTACTTCCCCAATTTCCACCATTTTTATGGTACTACCACCTTATCTCAGTCAGTGACGATAACTAGGATGCAGTTTGGCTGGTAGATAATACCACCTGGACGTGGATGCCCAGCAAAGGCTAGAGCATTGGACTTGGAGGGACACTTTGGAATTGTTTTCTTAGATAACTAGAGCATCACTACTTAATTTACTATCTCAATTAAAATTTGTGTTTTGGGGCTGGCCTCGTGGTGTAAGTGGTTTGGTTCAGCGTGCTCTGCTTCGGCAGCCCAAGTTCACAAGTTCAGATCCCAGGCATGGCCTACACCACCTGTCAGCCATGCTGTGGTGGTAACCCACATATAAAGTGAAGGAAGACTGGCATAGATGTTAACTCAGGGCTAATCTTCCTCAGCAAAAAGAAAAAGGAAAAAGAAAAGAAAAGAAAAATTAAATTTTAACATAACTGATCTAAATATTTTATTTATAACATATCATTCATTGTATAATGCCTACACATTTAAAACTCTTCAAATGTTTTTCCCTTCAGCTTTCTTCCTGTGGTTTTATTTTGGCCACAGTTTTGGGAAAGAGAGGATGCTGACCCTGGGTAAAGATTCCGATTGTTCCCTACTTCCTGCCCACATTTGAAATCTGAATAATGTTGGCAATATAGAAACATTTAAAAAAATCTAACTCAACATATATATATATGTGCATATATGTATATATATACACACACTTGGGGCCCCATCTTTTGAAATTCATGCATACATTCTGTACCTTTGATGAAGCAGTCTCTAAAGGAAACTACTATTATTAGGGCCACTTGTAATCTATTTAATAGTCACTCTGGCAGAGAAGCAGAAGCCAATGTGGAAATGAGGCAACATCAGAATAAGCCAAACTATTCTGACGTGTGGTGTTACTTCATTTAGAATAATTTAAAAGAACTAGGGGTTATCAGATGTTCATTTGCTTATAAACCACTACTTCCAATTAAAGTCATATACTCCATAGATGTATATCCACAATAAATTATAATAATATAAATACCTAAGATTAGGAATAAAGCATGACGTACTATTCTGAACAATGAATTCAGTATGATGAAGAATTTGGCTGTGTATCTGACTCTTAGAATCTCATAGACTTTTTCCAATTTAGTTTGCTGATACAAGATTTAATATATTTTGTATCTTTGGTTTTTAGAACATTCAGTTTATCTATTACAGTAGCCATTTGGTAAATTGATTTGCATTTGCTTAAGTCTCAATTATTATATGATAAGTAGATGTTTATGTACTGGTCTCACCTACTTTTGTGTGTCTAAATATTTCAGACTTTTAACAAGATGACATTAGCAAAACCAAGAATATAATAATCATTTGTGGTACTTTTACTTATGACATTGGCTAAGTATCTCAAATTAGTCTTTTTAAAAAATTTTTTTTTTAATTTTTCCTTTTTCTCCCCAAAGCCCCCTGGTACATACTTACATGTGTATTTTTTTAGTTGTGGGCCCTTCTAGTTGTGCATGTGGGACCCCACCTCAGCACGGCTTGTTGAGCAGTGCCATGTCCGCGCCCAGGATCTGAACTGGCGAAACCCTGGGCCGCCAGAGCAGAGCACGCAAACCTAACCACTCAGCTATGGGGCCAGCCCCCCAAATTAGTACTTTTAAGTGCCTAGAAGTTTCCTATTCCTGAAAAATGTGGAAGAGGGGGAAAAACATTATTTTTCTTAAGATTTAATAAATTATTTATAATGCTTTTCACATAACTTAAATAAGGAAAATTAATTTCTATGCTACTATACCTAATGCCTTCTATTATTTCTCCTGTCATACGGACAAGTTTCTGATCTTTTAACTTCATCACTTTCCTTGAAATAATGTCTAATGTCTCAGTATTCCTCAGATTTGGTGCCTAGCATGAAACATACACTCCAGATTAGTTCTGGACCCTTGCTAAGTTCCATACCCGACCAGCATCAGCATCAACTGGGAGCCTGACACACAGACTCTCTGGCTCTCTCTTCAGCTAGACTTATGAAATCGTCTGCTATAATGAGCTTCCCAGGTGACTCACACCCCCAGGTTTGAGAAGCACTAGGCCATGAGCTGACAGAGCTTGTTTACCTTGAGGTAGCTGTGTTTTTTCTGATAATGTAGCGTAAAATTGATTTACCTTTTTTAGCAGCTGAAACACATTATAGCTTACATTGTACTTGTAATTAACCATTAATCTCAGACTTTTTTTTCCAAATAAACTGTTTTTAATTTTAGTCTCTCCCATGCAATAACAATGATGATGATAATAATAGTTACTATGATTTCTGGAATGTTTACCTAGTGTTATGTACCAAGCTAAGCATTTGATGAATATGATTCCATCTGATCCTTCCACATTTCCATTTAAGAATGAACAAATTGAGTCTTAGGAAATATATAATTGACCAAAGTCACAAAAGAAATAGTGGTATTTCACTGATATGATGCCCATTCTATCTAACTTCAGAGTCCACTTCCTTGAAAGCTGTAAATACTTCCTTAAACACACACGTACACAAACAAACCCTATATAAAAGACCAGACTTTTTTTTTACCTAACACCTTTTATATTTCTTGCTTTGGTATTTCACTACAGTTTTCCAAAGTCCATTGTAAATACTGCTGTTGCCATTCTTCATGACAGCCTCCTAGCTTTGTGCTGCTGATATATTTGTTTAACTGGCACTTTACATCCTAGCAAGTAAATGATAAAATATTACAATAGACAGTCAAGGACAGAACCCATCTGGCTGGTGCCCACACATATTAAGAAACACTCTTATGGAATGCTTGTTAATCAGGTACACACTACTATCTGCTAGTATTCAGTTCACATGCTTATTATATTTCAAGATGAAGACTTCGCAGTCTCAAGATTTACATCTGCTACAGAGAAGAGACAGGAAAATGTGGCTTTATCAAGAGGTTGTAGTAAAGCTGGGAATGGATCAGAGTTGACGTTTGTAGTAATTGAAAGAGCGTCTGAGGCAGGTATAGAGAGACAATCAATATTATCAGGAGAAATTCCCAAGGGCTATAGCAAACTCCATTCAATGCAGGAATCGATGATGCCTGCTTTTTGATGAGAACAAGAGTGTCTTCGTTGATAAGCAAAACGGAGGGAATTTAATGAGTAGTAACTATTCTCAAATCAAAAACCTAGTGAATCTGTGAAAGGTGTGGCCACCATAAGACAAAAGTTCAGTAATCAAAAACAGGATATGCAGTAGTAACGGAGGACAAGAAGACTGAGCCAGAGTCTCGCGTAAAGAACCACTAAGAGGGCATTGACCAAGATGGCGGCTTAAGAGGCTCCTGATCTCCCTTCCCCTAGTGGACGCACCAAATGTACAGCTACAAAGTGAGCATTTACCTCTGACAGACATCCAGAGAGTAACCAAGTGACTCCTACACATAAGGAAATTGAGAAAAAACCCACATTGAAACAGGTATGAAACACTGAGACACTCTCTTGCCATCAACCCCACCCCTGGCGCAGCAACATACAAAGGGTTGGGAACCCCCAACTCCCAGCTTCTCCCTGAAGAGTGAAGGGTTTGGAGTCTGCATTTAGCACCACAACTTTTAAGACTCTCACCCAAGGGACAGGCCCTCAAAACACTTCTCAAAGCCAATGGATCTTGCATCCCATTGGACCAATGGTCTTTCATCCATGAGACCCACAAGACAATTACCAACAAAGAAGCTCTCCTTAACAGAAGCATGAGCACTCTCCATGGCTATATACCTAGAGCTCAGAGCAAGGGGATCTGCGAAAAACAACCACATTCGTCTTTCACTGAATGGGGTCCATTTGTGTACTTTAAAGCTGGCACCTGAGGGTCAGGCTTGTAGTTTGGCACACATCCAGGGGTCGAGCTGGGCAGCCGTGAGACACCACCCCCACCATCTCCCTCTAACCCATGCAAGTTACCAGTATCTTCCTAGAAGGAGCTGGCACACACGTCTGGGCCACAGCTTTTGCACTGGGGGGACGGGCCCCAGAATCACTTGGCTCTGATAGCCAGTGGGGCTTGTGTTCATGGCTCCCAACACTTTTGTTTGAAGACAAGGCTGACAGAAGTTTCAGACTATGAAGTTTATTTTATAATAAACATTCTTTTTGCCCTAAAAAATGTATATATATTAACTAATTTATAGTGAACACATGTGACAAGAAATAGCATATAAAATAATTAAATATAAACATGGGTAAATAAACTTGTATTATAAATATGTAAAGTCATAAATTTTTATATATTTCATATAATACATTAGTAAAATTATATATATAACATTTTACATATATATATATATATAGTGGATTTGAGTTTCCTGGTAACCAGAGCAGAGGAGAGGCTTTATGATTTAGTTATGGGAAAGAGAATCATAAGAAGTTATTTAGGGGAACCTTTTTCTCCTAACTTTAACTTTGAAGAGGAGGGATCAGTCACGTGCTACTTTAGTCACACGGTAATGAAATGGTAACAATTCTTGACATGTCTTAACTTTAAAGTCAGAAACTGGCTTTGCTTGTTTATTTTATGCATTAATCTCCCAAAGAAAGCTATCAGTAAAACTCACTGAACATGTTCGAATGTTCTAAACCTTTGTCAGTCTTTGAATCTAATCATTTGTACTCTATTTAAATTTGCCTCTTAACTCCCTTGTATCAGAAATTATAACCTTGTGCCACTTAAGAGGCTATTAATGTGATGAATTAATGCATTTGTCATAGATCACATAGTTTTAAGCCTGAAATGGAATTTGGATTTATGATACTTGCTGATGAAATATTTGATCCCCAAAAGTAGAAATTAAGTCAAACTTATTTTAGGTAATATTGGAAAAGTAAAGCAAAAATGAATTTTAACCTGCTGCGATGGGTTTCATCCTGTGACAGCTGAATTCAAACAGAAGAATGAATACAACCAAATCAAATACTAGTCAAACTAAAAATGTGACTTCCGTGATATTCTTTCCTTCATCAAGTTTCATGTTTAGTGCCTAGCTTTTAGATACAAAAATGGGTGTTGATTAATAAGTCTTAGAATATAAAAATAGATTAAAAATAAATAAATAAATAAAAATGGACTGGAATACATGTAGATAGTTATGCTAATGCCAAAATAATCTCAAAATAATATCACCTTGTCCCTAAAGAGTATACATACTAGACATAATCCTGAGAGTGCTAGTGATTGTCAAAGTATACTGTGACAGTCATGTGTCATAATGTCATGGACTGTGAGATTCAAGTTTTGGTGTTTTTTCTAAGTTTCAGGTCCAAAAGTACTCTACTGTTTAACCATTAGGAGAAAGAATCATTCTTCATTTTGTGGATTATTCTCAAGATGGATTATGCTCACATTCTCCTAATGCTTCCTACCCCCATCACCTCATAAGCATACCCTGTTATAGACTTTTCTATTCTTGGAAGCTGCCTACATTATAAGTCCTTTTCAGTGGATACTAATGTGGAAATAATCAGGATGTCACTTATTTCTAGAAATGTTTTTACACCTTATCACTTTATAATTTCTTTAAAAATCATAGGAAGACATTTTAAGACAGTGGCCTTAACAAATAAAGATTATACTCCCTAAAACAATTGGAATATGATTTCCTAATATTTCATTTTCTATAATTTAAAAAAAATTATATTCCTGCCAAAGACTGAATCTCATCAAAGATACCCAATACTTATTCCAACTATACAAATTTACTCTCGGTTACAAAACAATTATAATTGCTAGAATTAGTCATCATCTAATGTCTTGTGTCACTTATGTGAATGAATATAAACACCATCATTATAGTATGTACTATTTTTTACTCCTTTGCTGGGAAAAATGATGACTTGACATGAGTCTTATCAAGTACTTTGCAATTTTGGTCTCATATTTAAAGATCATGAAGTCTTATAACACCATGTTAGATATGTTCCTATGAAGTTAGAAGGGTTGCATGATGTTGAAAATAAAGGACCCTCCTAAAGTACAAGTGTGAGATGCTGAAAATTTCCAGCAGAAAAATATTGTTAAATTTATAAATGTGAAAACTATTTAATATTAAATTAATGCCAATGGGTATTATGTACAAAGACAATAAAATGAATAAGAAGTATGGCCATAGGGAGACATTACAGCATTCTACACTGAAGAGTTCCCTGAAAGAAAAGGACGGAAATTAATGGCACTCACATTCAATCCAGGAATGCATAATGACATTTCAAAAAAAGGAAAAGGAATGTTTTTTACGTATAAAAAATAGTTAAGATATAAATACCACCAAGAAAATTATCTGAGAGTTTAGTAAAATGATAAGATGGTAAAATAGCAATTCACGGCACCCTCTAGACACCTAACATGTTCTCAGAATCAATACCCTGTTTTACAGAAGGTCATACAAATCTTGATACAGATTTTAGAGCTAAAGAACCATATAGATAAGAAATAGCAAAAAATCATTTGTTTATCTTCTTGAAAACAGTTAAGAGATGACAATCAAACTTTGAATGACATCCGCTATAGTCAATACTCACCCTACCTGGGTGATCCTTGCGTGGTTTTATCAACCATAATCTGTTTAGAGACACGGAGACAAGAAGAATTCTTGGTTCTGAGAAAAACTGCGTATCAAAGTAATCACGCTTTTGATGAGGCATTTAAATGCATGTGAAAGCCATATTCCTTTGATTTTTTTGGTGTTAACAAGTAATGTATCATGGCAAGGTTAATACATGGTGTTGACATTTTAACTAAGGCAGTCAGCAGCATTCACTGGGCATCCTGTTAATAATAACTAGTAACAAGTTAAATGATTTGGGAATATAAAAGTAAAAATGTATATAGCAATACATGTAGTATTATGGAGTTTTCTTGCTAACAATGTTTTACCTGTGTTCTAAAAACAGGGGAAAAAGCAAAGTGGAGAAATCCAGAATGTAGGGAATTCTTCAGCATAAGCAATCTGGACTGCAAAAATGTTATTCTCATAAAGGACAAAAAAATATAAGGACCTTCTCTAGAGTTGAGTAAAATAAGGAGATGTGAAAACCAAATGTCATGTCTGAATCATGAGGAAAAGAATATTGTGGGGGGTATTTTGAGACAATTAAATACGGACCTCTGGGGATAGAAAGAATTAAGCAGCAATTCTTCATTTTATTCTGTCCCTTTCCCAGTGGGAAGCACCCAGGAAAGAAAGAAGGTGAGTGAACTACCTGGTTGTAAACATCCTATTAGAGTTTCTGACAAGAAGATACCAGTTTTCGTCAGCAAGAGTTCTTATCTATGAAGGGCCTTAAGCAGGATGTACCTGGTTGTCTAGAATTATTTACAGTGAACAGACCTGCATTCTCAGGGTTGATGGGCATGGCTCCTTGGAAAATATCACATAAGCTGAATGAACTTACAAAACTAAGGATGAAATGTTTTCATGACTAAATAGCTGTCTTCCACGTGAGTGATATGAACTGCACAACCTGCGCAGAGACCTCCCATGTTCCTCTAGACCAGAGGATGCCAAGGTGCTGAGAAAGCACTTAGAGAGCTGAGCCGATGGTTCCAGATCTCTCCCTCCTTTACTTGTGTCTTTGAAACCACTAGTAAATCTTATACCTGGTAAGATGTCAGATTCCTGAGAGTAATTTAAAATCTGAATCTTTGTGTTATTTCAGTAATATATTTGATGACATGGTTGACTTAATATTGTATTTATAGGTGTGATGTTGCAATAATATTTTATATAATGTCCTATTATTTAATGTTTTCTATATCTGTGGTTAGCTAACTTTTCTCATTAAAAAACTTCTGCTTTTTTTTCCCTTTTATTTTTTTCCAGGTTTGCTGCTATCCAGGCAGCAAGAGAGAGTCTATGCTTCCTGGTCTCCTGATCAACTGCAGGCTCAGGAAGACAGAAGCCTCATCATGCTTTTTAACCATCTCTTCTGCTTAGGGCCAGGGAGTTCAGACATATTCCAGTGGAAACAAGTGTTTTACTACCCTTAGTGAACACACAGACATATTCAGTCCCAACTGGGATGGTGTGTCATCAATCTGGGGTCCTCGAATGCCTGTCTGTGCCCTCATATCTGGCACACAGTGGGAAAAGCCCTGAGCAGGGAGGGGCTAGAAGGGAATTGTTAGCCCTGGGACTTGCCTTTCTCTTCTCCATACCATCAGAATGAAGAAATAGGGGCTGACCCGGAGGCCAAGTGGTTAAATTTGTGTGCTCTGCTTCAGCAGCCCAGGGTCCACTGGTTTGGATCCTGGGCGCGGACCTACAGACGGCTCATCCAGCCATGCTCAGGCGTCATCCCAGATAAAAGAATTAGAATGACCTAAAACTAGGGTATATAACTATGTACTGGGGCTTTGGGGAGGAAAAGAAAAAGAGGAAGATTGGCAACAGATGTTAGCTCAGGGCCAATCTTCCTTACCAAAAAGCATTAAAAAAAAAAAAGGATGCAGAAATAGCAGCGGTCCATCCTCTGATATACAAAAGTGGGTATCTCCCTAGGGGATGGGAGAGCAATTCAATATAACAAACCTGGATCCCTTAATGACCTCATGGAGAAGAGTTGCATAGCTATCCTGAAATGAGTGGACATTGACATGATAGAGACATAAACTTCTATCCTTTTCAATCCTTTGTGTTTTGTGTTCTTCTTGTTTTTTTAATTATCCCTTAGTAACTAATATTGAATACAAGAATGCTCTTTCCCCACACTTTTGCCAACAGTTATCAAACTTTTTGATCTTTGTTAACCACTAGATAAAAATATCTTATTGTCCTTTTCGTCTTCTTTCTTCTTGTGATGAATGAGGTTAATAATTTATGTTGATTAAAAGTCATTCCTGTTTTCAGAGAACTCTAATATTTCCTGTCCTCATTTTCCCAATGGTTTATTTAACTATTATTGTCATTATTAATTATTATTGATATTTAGGAATATAAAAGCTTATAGTGCCAAATTTGTCACAATTGATTTTCTTCCCTTTCATCTTTACTTCTTTTTATATTTGTGATAATTTTTTGCTATACAAAATATTGCAATATTTTAGATAACCTTTATCAAGTCTTTTTAAAAATGATTCTTGATTTCTCTTTCATGCTTACAAAGGTCTTCCACACTCCAAATTTTTTCATAATCTATATTTTCTTCTATTGCTTCATGATTTGTTTTTTTTTCACATAATCCCTCTTAAGGATTTATTTTGTTGAGTTGTAAACTTGAGATTCATCATTATTCTTCTCTAAATGGCTACCTGATTTTCACAGCATTTATTGAATGATCCATTTTTTCCCCATAGATTTAAATGACCATTTTATAGTGTTAATACTGAAACTTAATATTCAAATAAATATGACCCTGCAGACTAAACATTAGAATTTAATATTAGTGGTACTAATGGTGTAGGATGTCAGTTTAGGTTTTATTTGCCCAGGAAATATTGCTCATTATTAGCTCATACTTCCCTGGGAGTAGATTTTAGGATGATGTTGAGGGGGATGGATAGGAAATAACCAAAGTCAACACTAAATATTTAGACCTAATAAAATTTTATCGTAGAAGATATTTTGTGTTCTCACTTGTCCCTTCACTTTTAGAAAACATTTCTAGAATATCTATAAATTTTTTTGAATTTCTATTTTACTAGCAAAGATCTAGATTATTATTTCTTGAATTAATTCCACAGTGTGAATTCACTGAGAATTATCTACCTTTAATACATATAACTTTTGTTTTGATTTAAAATGTATTTAACCCCTTTCATAAAAATTTTAAAAATTCAAACAGAAATAAATTATGATTGATGGGTCTTTATACATTGCTTTGTATCAATTTCCCCCAGATGCCATGTAGGTGAGTGGCTCATACAAGATAATCTACCTAAAGGACCTTCAGGAGTTTTTGGAAATTGTGTGAACTTTTCTTGTATGAATCTACTTTATTCAGTACCATCAATGGACTGTGATTGCTACTTGCTTAGGGATGAAATGATGTAATATCACTTTCAAATTATTCTCTTTCAGACAAATAAGCATTCTCAAATCACATGAAACTGAGAATAAATAATATTGTCAATGAAGTATGCTACATTTGAGGTATCTGCCAATTAAAACATTGTTTAAATTTAATTGAAGGATCTGTCAACGAGAAGGGTGTATAAAAGTTTCCCGTAAGGAGACTCAATCCCTGAATGGAAGTGTGTATAACAGGGCTTTTGTAGGTAATGGTTGAGTCTGTGAAGGTCAAAGTTCACGCCGTGGAAACGCAGACTGTGTTTTCTAAGTGGAGGGATAATTTAGAATAATATCATATCCATATAGTAATCAAACGCAAGATTTTGTCCAAGATAAGTGTTGTGGCTCCCTAATTGAGACTTTTAGGTAATAATAAATAATATATAGTTTTTCTTATAAAACTAGTGGCTCAGGTGGTGAGTTGAATATTCCAGTTCTGAAGGCCCATCCCCTTGACCTCCAACCTTGATGGCCTGTCATATCTTCCAAATTCCATGATAGGATTCTTGGTGATAGAGGAATCTATGAAGGGTGGCCCCAGAGATGTCTCTGTGACCCTCATATTCCCCTTTCCAAGCGTTTTGAGGATACAGACACTAATGACATTTTTGAAAAACAATAACAGAAACTAGGAAGAGATCTTAAGCGCAAAATTCTACGTAAGCCATGTTAAGAAGAAATGAGAATTAATCTCCTGTTCCTTTCTTGACATAAAATCAGAAAGCTCATGGTTTTATTTTCTCAGAAATTTTTCCTTCAAAATAGTTTCAACTTTTCTGAACCTGCAGAACCATCAATCTAATTCTTGATATTTTCATCTTCTTTCTTGAGTCACTTGACTGCAGGGATAGGCTTTGGTTATTTTTTCAAGAACTATCATGAATATGTTTCTGAGCAAGCCAATGATTTATGTTTCCCCAGAGACACTGGAAGGTGGGCTCCTCACACGACCCTCCTTCGGGAGCCCCTGGTTCCGGGCACTGCCCTATGCTCTGTCTGACTTTTCCTTTCTTGCTTTGGGTGTTCTTGACTGTCTGTCAGAGGGGTTGTAAAGGCAAATTAATGTCCCACTCTTTTTTATGCAGTTTCTCCTAGTCATGTATTCCCTCACAAGATCTGTAGATCGCTGACTTTCTTTTTTTATTATTCCCAATAGAGATATACTGTATAAAAGCCAAACAATTGTCTTCCCTGTATCATGTACTTTTACTATCTATTTTCAAATGTTGACTATTAAAAGACAAGGACGGTATAGAAACAAAGGTATAAGCCTTAGGCTGCTATTTTGCAGTACTTCAAATAAAGAGAAAAATGGGCTAACGTGTTGAATTCTTATTAAAAAGGCACTCAATTTTCCACCATATAGGAATGATAAAATGTTTCTGATAAAGTAAAATTTTGGAATCATTATTGTTCAAAATAGAATTTAAGCAGTGTGCTGTTTAGTTTCTAGTAAAATATTACATATTGAAAATATATATTGGTGACTATATACTGACAAAAATAGCAAAGAGACTAATTCAGTCACCGCACAAATATTTATTGAGCAGCTACAATGCTTAGGCACACTTTTTTTTTTTTGAGGACGATTAGCCCTGAGCTAACTACTGCCAATTCTCTTCTTTTTGCTGAGGAATACTGGCCCGGAGCTAACATCCGTGCCCATCTTCCTCCACTTTATATGTGGGACACCTACCACAGCATGGCTTGACAAGTGGTGCCATGTCCACACCCAGGATCCGAACCAGCGAACCCCGGGCTGCCGAGAAGCCAAACGTGCAAACTTAACCACTGGGCCACAGGGCCAGCCCTGTTTAGGCACACTTTTAAGTGCTGGGGACAAAGCAGTGAACAAACACCCTGTAGAGCTTAAGCATCTAGCAATACTCATTTAAAAGGTCAGATACTGGTAAGTACTATGAAGAAAAATAAAGACGAGAAAGGATAGAAAGAGAAGGTGGGTTAAACATTAGCTGGATTCACAGGGAAAGTTGTTCAGAGTCCTGAAGCACGTCAGGCTGATTTGGGAAGAGCTCCTTTCAGTACAAAAGAGACGTCCCTTCAGGTCAAAAGAGATGTCCCACCTTCTGAATGTCTTGTCTCTGGCAAGTTCATCTGTTTGTTCCAAATATAGGACATGTCTTCTCTTAAAATTAACTGTACAAATAACTGTTGGACTTCCACGTTAACTCACAAATCCTAAACAGTCACTAATTTAACTGAATTAGTGCTCTTTGCAATGAGCATGTGAAGAGCAGTTAATAGTAAATATTCACAATACGTTAAACATCCACCCGTCTGAGAAGAGGCAGCCCAGTTCAGCTAAACTCAAAACTCATTCAGGCTGAAATGTAAATAGAAGTAATGTTCTTGAGCTGATGAAGACAACAATGGAATCAACTGGTCGCTTGCCCTCTTCCAAAGTGAATAGACACTCTTTTACTCTTGGCATCTTGTATGTGGCACTCCATGATGTCTTCAGGGAATGCACCTGACAAGTTGGGAAAGACTCACCACATCAATTTTAGGCAATTTATCACCCCTTTAGCACTGATGGGTGGCTTGGTGGCATTCTGTAAAAAGCAGCCACGAGAGGTAGCTTGCTTTCTCAGAATGTGTGTGCACTCACACATCTGGCTCTAAGAGATTGTCTTCTGTCCTATGGGGTAAGATATTTTCCATCTTCATCATCCCATTCTATGGCACTTCTAGTTTTAGTGATTTATAAGCAATCTGTGCATTCTGAGAGATGTTTTACTCACATCATCTGCATAAGAACATCATCTCAGTCGATACTGTTTCCCCTTTATAGATGAGAAAACTAAGCCTGAGAAGATAAGTAAATGAGCAGATGCTATATACATAGAAAGTTTCAGAGTTGGGATTCCAATCCAGGCCTTGATCACTCCGAAGAGCTTGGACGTTACTCCAGGCCAGAGGTTTGCAAAACTGAGTCTGCATGAACATTCCTGGGAGGGCTTGTTAAAACACAGACTTCTGGGCCCCACCCCAGAGAGGCTGACTCGGTACTTTTGAGTTGGGGCCCAAGAATTTGTATTTCTAACAAGTGCCAGGTGGTGTTGATGCTGCTGGTTCAGGGACCTCTCCTTGAGAGCACTGATCTGTTCCATGCTGGTCTAGAGGCTCACTTTTTCTTTTAGGAAGTTTGAAATTTGGACTTTGAAGTTTCCATCTGCTTTTTTCTAACCTAGGATTACCTGGTTTGTGTGGGAAAAAAAAAGAAAAAGAAAAATACAGTGGCTCTGGGAACTATTTTCATTCTCTGGGAATTGGCCCCTCTATCTGCCATGAAGTGGAGTTGAAGGAACAATTGTAGGCAAAATTCTCCACTGTTGGAAAGCAACAATTCCTTCTTTTGGAATTATGGTATAAAGGGAAGTAAACAGCTCTGTCACAGTGACAGTGGCTTGTAGAGTGCACCTAACTCTCATGAGCAAACAGTTTCAAATAATTAGCATTATTGAGTCATTCTTGGTTAGCTCTTTCTACAGAATCTGTTTTAATCTGAATTTGGAATTCTGCTCTGGCAGCTTGCCAGGCCATAGACAGTATAAAGCTCTTAACAATCTTGGAAGATATGTTGCCAAATATTTTTTATAAGTGACTTACAATGGTTGAACCTAAGTGAAAATGAAAAGGAGAACAAGTCTCTGGGGTCTTGTTTTCTAAAAAATTATTTGCTGAGATGTCTCATCTGCAGACACGCATCACGCTGAGGAACTGAAAGGCTCATCGGAATGTGTCCTGCAAAGATACAGACCTCCGAAACGTCCCGTAATTTAACCATTATAAGCTAATTCCTTATACCCTGGAGCTGAAGAACTTAATTAGCAACTCATGAGCAATTTATTTTTCCTAATACCCTCTGGGTGGTTATTTTTGACCTTTTGTTATATGGGGCTGAATTGGAGGTCATCTCCCTTTCCTTCAGTGTGATGGGAAAGAGATAGGAAGAATACAGTTTCTAGGTTTTGGAGGGAAAGTAGGTCCTTTTACTAAGTGCTTAAGCATCATCCTCTTGCATTTAAATTGGCATCTTGTTTTTCATCAGAAATTTAAATATCTATAAATGACGTATTTTGTAATATTGTAAATATTAACATAATAAACTACAACTGTTTTATCTCACTTAAATATCTGCCATAGGTTATAAACAGCAATGTCATTCAATACTCGTTAGTCCACTTAAAACACACAGAAAAATGTTTTGTTTGACGGTGGCGAATTTTACATTGTTGCATTCTTCTGTTGGAATTCCTAATTGTATTTTACCTTTCTCGCAGTATCCCATCCTAATATCATATGCTGTGAACCCCGGACCACTGAAGCGGAGTGCATGAACTTGACTACTACACCACCAGGCCAGCCCCAATGCATTGATTTTTGAAAATATTTTACTGAACACCCATACTATTTCTCTACAAATATATATGTGCACACACATATGTAAAATTATATATATAAAATTTAAAATCTTCTTATGACCCCAAATTATTAAGTTTTTTCTTCTTAATTGGTATATCATTATAATTATTATTGATGTACAAATAATTAAAAGAATTTAAGTGCATGAAATGTTGGAAAATAGCATAAAAAGCAACATTTTTTTGGAAATGCACCTTTTAATGAAATAGGAGGGATAAACATGAATATCAAGATATTTAAGGATTTTTTGGTTTGTCTAGCATTCCAGAGAGGTTTCCTGCGTGGGACAATGGCCATAGGAAGACTCAGGAGACAGATTACTCTGCACCATCAATTATTAATTTTTTGATTTGGGGAATTTGATTAACATCCCTGTGCTTCAGTATCCTTATCTGCAATATGGAAATGGGAATAGTCCCTAGCTCATAAAGTTGTTATGAATACTACATAGGTTAATATCAGAAAAGCACTTAAAATGATGCCTAGTATATATTATAGGTGGTACATAAGTTTTAGTTATTATTATGATTAATGCTATCATGAGACTTCTACCAGAACCTCGCCTGGTTCCATCCAAAACCTTATCCTCTTCACTTCAATAATTGCTACTCTTCATTAATCTTCTGTTTTAAAGTTAATGTTCTTTAAAAAACCATTCTCTTATTTATGTCTTCTGAAGGCTATATTCTCCATCCCATAGCAGTTGATCACAGTTTTTTAATGGCATAATTAAAAATGGTTCTCTTTTTGAGTGAGTGACAGCAGCATCACGGCAGAGTGAACTCGCCCAGCATTCTCATCCTTCCAACATACAACAAAAAGGGACATCCATACTCCAACACAGGACATCCTAACACAAAACAAAAAATGTTGGAGAGACAAGCAGCCATGTAATGGAGGGCGGAGAGGCTGGAGCCCCCTTGGAGGAGCTGGAACAGAGTAAGAGAAAACTTTGCTCCCTCCCCTAAAGACTGCAATCTGGGACCATGGGAGGCTCTGAGAGGGAAGGAACAGGTGAGGGGATGTTCATTCAAGGGAACATCAAGTACCCCCAAGGGACTGTGCAGCCTAGAGGGAAGACTTCTACTAGGGCAAGAGCTTTCGTGGGGGGTGACCTCATCAAGACAATACCCCAGGAGACCTGATAGAGAGAGAAGAGGGGGAAAGCCCAGAGTGCACCCCCAAGAGAAAGCACCACTCCACTGCCTGGAATCTTGGCCGAGGGTGGGGGGCTCTGAATATGTGGCTCTTGACCACCACCCAGTTGCAATAGGCAGTAACTGCAACCAAATAATATCAGGATGCATTTAAGAAGCGAACCACCTCCTCGAGCAATGTCAAACACTATATCAAATCTCCTGACCACAGGAAAAAAGACAAGTATCCAGAATTCAGTCCTGAGGACACAGAAATATGTAATCTAAATGACAATGAATTCAAAATAGCTATCACCAAAAAACTCAATGATGTAAAAGAGAATGTAGAGAAACAATCCAATGAGTTCAGGAGCTACTTCACAAAAGAGATTGAAACTATAAAGAGGAATCAGTCAGAAATATTAGAGATGAAAGGTGCAATGGAAGAGATAAAATAAAATACAAATTCCCTGAATGCTTACGTGGACATCGTAGAGGAGCATAACAGCATAATTGAAGATAGACATGTTGAAATGTTCCAGACAGAGGAGGAGAGAGAACTAAGACTAAAATGGAATGAAGAAAGTCTCCAAGAAATGTCCGACTCAATTAGGAATGCAACATAAGAATTATACGTATTCAAGAAGGAGAAGAGAATGGAGAAAAGACAGTCTCTCCAACAAATGGTGCTGGGAAAACTGGACAGCCACATGCAAAAGAATGAAAGCAGACCATTATCTCACGCCATACACAAAAATAAACTCAAAATGGATCAAAGATTTGAAGATAAGTCCTGAAACCATCAAACTCCTGAAAGATAATATAGGTAGTACACTCTTTGACATCGAACTTAAAAGGATCTTTTTGCATATCATGTCTTCTCAGACAAGGGAAACAAAAGAAAAAATAAACAAGTGGGAGTTCATCAGACTAAAGAGCTTCTGCAATGCAAAAGAAACTAGGATCAAAACAAAGAGACAACCCACGAATTGGGAGAAAATATTTTCAAATCATATATCTGAAAGGGGTGAATCTCCATAATATATAAGGAACTCACACAACTGAACAAGAAAAAAAACAAACAGCTTGATCAAAAAATGGGCAGAGGATATGTACAGACATTTTTCCAAAGAAGATATACAGATGGCCAATAAACACATGAAAAAGTGTTCAACATCATTAATCATCAGGGAAATACAAATCAAAACTACACTAAGATACCAACTTATGCCAGTTAAACTAGCTTTAATCACTAAAACTGAAAATAACAATTGTTGGAGAGGATGTGGAGAAAAGGGAGCCCTCATACACTGCTGGTGGGAATGCAAACTGGTGCAGCCACTATGGAAAACAGTATGGAGATTCCTCAAAACACTGAAAATAGAACTACCATATGACCCAGCTATCCTACTCCTGGGTATCTACCCAAACAACTTGAAATCAATAATCCAAAGTAAGAAATGCACCCATATGTTCACTGCAGGACTATTCACAATAGTCAAGACGTGGAAGCAATGTAAGTGCCCATCGACTGATGATAGGATAAGGAAGATGTGGTATGAAAATACAATGGAATACTACTCAGCAAGAAAAAAGGACAAATTCATCCCATTTGCAACAACATGGAAGGACCTGGAGGGAATTATGCTTAGCGAAATAAGCCAGACTGAGAAAGACAAACACCAGATGATTTCACTCATATGTGGAATATGAACAAACACATGAACTAAGAAAACAGTTCAGTGGTTGCCAGGGGAAGGGGAGTGAGGGGAAACTGGTGAAGGGGAGCACTTACGTGGTGACAGTCAAGAAATATGGTACACCTGAAATCTCATACTGATGTGAACTATTATGAACTCAATAAAAAAAATTAAGGAAAACATCTTCCCAACAGAAAAATTGACCCCCAAAATAGACAATTTATAAAATTAGAAATAAAGATCATTAATAAAAAAAATGGTTCTCTTTTATATGAACTGTGTCTTAAGAACACTTGCATCTGTTCCACTTGAAGGCTGGAGGCTCTCAATATAAATTATTTTACATGTATTTAAATGATATATGGTCCACTACAAGCACTTGATCTTGGTCTTGGTTGATTTGTTCTTAGCATTTTCCTCAGTGTGTTCTTTCTCGATGTCATGACTAGTTGAATAGAGGCATCATGGTAACATAACTTGATGTATTTTATGGCACTCTTAGAAAAAATGCTGGCTACAAGGGCTTTGAATATATAGACTGCTACAAAGTGATGATGTTTCTGGAAGAAGGGAAGGCATTTGTTAGCCTCTGCTCTGTTTTCACCCAGTATGGCCACAAATGGAATTGTGACTAGCAGCAGGTGATCTGGATGGAAAGAGTTCTCACGTTCCAACTGAGTAGGGAATGATAAAAACTCAGAAGGACATTTCTGATGACAGCCATCATTCTGTCATCATCCTGTAGCTACATCATCATCAGCAAAGAGCTCAGAGGAACTAGTCAGATGATTAGTGCAGAGAGAGCTGCAGACTGGTTCTATGTTAGGTTCTACACTCTAGCATCCAAAATCAGCCCCGAGAAAAGCTCTTCAATGACTAATTGAACTCCACATCTCAGCAAACCTTCTGAGGTTCCATCTCCGCTCACTTCCTTATCCAATTGATTAAATAAGACCCCTTTTTTATTATTAATATTTTTATACTGAACTACTATTGGATCCACAAAACTACTCATTTTTTTAATTAGAAGAAGTGATAACTTACTCAGAATCCCTCAACAAGAATTTCAAAGACGTAACGTCAAAGTATTTGGATGTGGTTTTAGTTGGACAAATAAAAAAGTTTTCAGAATGCATTCATGACTTTGAATACACTGCCTTATATCTAGTCATGAGTCCGTGTTGAATAGTACTGTATATACTTAAGGATTTCCACACCTCCTTAATTTCCGTTTAAGATACCACAACTTAAAAAAATAATCCCCTTAGCTTCTTGAAAGGAGAATGTGGCTCATTCCTATTATAGTAACTGATCATGAATAATTTTGAATGGTTGTCTTCCATATGGATATATATTTCATGCTAAAATGTAGCAGTTTAATCTGCTTAGAGTTCTCTCAAAATGAAATTCACTCTAAAATAAATAAACTCATCAATAAATAAGTATAATAAATGTAAAATGACTCCCCAAATCACTAGAATTAGACTATTATGAGCTAACGATAGTTACTTTAATGATTTCTGTTCTTGCTAGAATGGAAAAATATTGTTGACTTCTTCTCTTAAATCAATGGGAAAGAAAATGTGTTTATGTGTAATGGATAGTAGCATGTACTAAAGCAATAGAAAATTCTCACTAATTTTGTGATTAAAATAAGGCATGTAAAATCAATTTTGTGGGTTTTTTTCAGAAGTTGCTGTGGCCTAGGGTCCCCAGATATGCTGAAGGTACACCTTCAGAATTTTGGGAAGCAGTGGCTCCATATGTTACCTCATCCAAATTAAGTTTAGGTGTATAAAGGATACATGGTATCTCTTTTTCTCTTGTATGAAATCACACACATACACAATTTCTACAGACAATTTGACATTCTTAAACAAAGGAGTGAGACATTAGTCTTTAGGAATGTCCTTGAAAAAGAAGGATGGTAAGATATTTTTGGTTAATAAAGTCCCTGAAATCATAGAAGGTATGTTACCACCCGTTCTCTGAGGATATATAATAAACACATCAGCAAGGAAGAATTCCAATTTTCTTCTGGAGGTGTAGAAATCCACCATTTCTGCTATGTTCTACAAGAACTACTGAGAAGTTTGGTTTATGACGTTAGACAGTAGTCAAGCAAATATTTAGGAAGACAGCCTTTTATTTGATCGGACCAAGTCAAGCACTTGCTCATTTTTCACTCTCATGGTTGTTTCCCTCAATGCTTAGCAAAAATTGGTAATATAGCAGTGAAAAATAGCATTTATTCATAATATAAGTAATCAGAAATAACGGACAATGAAGTGACACCACCACAAACTGATATTCAACGAATATCTGTTAAAATTCGTTATGAGCACAAGTCCTGGAACCGAGAAATCTGATACTACTCTTAACATTATCGGAATTTTTATCTTGATTTTCTTCACTAACCAGTATTTTCAGTGGATAGAATATTTAGTACTTGAAATTATAACTTGAAAAATGCATTACAAACCTATGGGCCTCTAAATGACCATTGTTCACGTGTATTGAATAAATTACAGAACTACCAACTCAGATTCAGAAGCACGAGGCTGAGTTTGGTGATGAAAGGAAAGGCAAAACCAGATGCACCACGCAGGATCTTCACAGCCTGAAACCAGCTGGAGTCGGAGCAGGCACTGAAATGCTCTGGGGTGAGGAGAGGGAGGCACCAGGAGGAGGTGTCCATACATTTTTGCTATTGCCTTTGGTAAATACTAGAAATCCATAGTATGCATAACATTCCATAACTTCCTGATTGAAATCTTTTTGAAATTACAGTAAATCATGCTTGACAGAGTTTAAAGAAACAGAGAACCTTACCAGGTAATTTTTTTAAAAGCATTTCCCAAATAAAAGCCCCCTATTATTGAAAATGTAAAGACACAATATGGAAATAATCACTTTTAATTTTATTAAAAGCATTTTTAATACTAGTTATTTTATACACTGGAAACAATAGTAGTAAAGATTCTACTTTTCATAGAAAGCATTTCTGTGCCACTAAAATATAGAGGCACAATGCAAATTTCTACATAGAGTAGAAAGTGGGAAATGGAACGAGAAATGATGTAACTTCATTGATTTCAAATTGTTTAGTTGTCAGTCACTGAAACTGACAAATTAACCTTTTACTAGTAATAGTAATTTAAATTTACTTAAGAGCTAGTTCAGCATGATAATACAAAATTTCACTTTAAAGTTTATGAGTCACTTATTCTGAAAGCTTTAATTTCAGGAGTATTATTGTGAATGTGAGTTCAAGGTGAGCTAGCTTGTGCATATATTTCTCAGGCCTTGAGTCTCTGTAGTATTTTTCATTTTGCCAAGTGGTTTCTCTTAGATTCTATGGCCTTTTCTATGTTTACATAAACTTTCATGGCAGTTTATTTTCATTTCATTCATTATGCTTTTTATTTTCTAATGTCCAATCACACTCAAGATGTTTTAAAGGCATTGTTAGAAATTCATTTTTATTGAAAGGACAATAATATTTTGCTGATGACAGCATCACCAAGTTACTTACTTATTTTAAACATATGATCTTTTTGGTCCTCAGTTTTTTCTCATCTTAATTACATATTTAAAATTCAACAAATCATGAGAGCATAATTACAAACTAAAGATGTGACAGGGTTGGAGTAAATTGTTCCTATCCTTTGGTAGTCATTTTTAATTAGTTACTGTAAACTGCATGTTAATGTCTTCCACTGTGACTTTAGATGTCAGGTTCTCTTTTAATTTTTTTTTCTTTTAGCTTTGGATAGTTTGAAGCTGTATTATTAGGTGCAAACATATTTAGACTTTTTATACCTTCCTAATGTATTGATTCTTTCATATTGGAAAGTGTCTCTATCTTAGTAATATATCTTTTCTTAAATAATGCTGTCTGTTTTTTTGTATACTGTTGCCAGCTTTCCTTTGGTTCATATTTGCAACATGTATCTTTTGTGATATTTTTTATTTTCACCCTCTATCTGTATAGCTTTATTTAAAGGATATGTCTTACAAGAAGCTTATAACAGATTTATTATAAAGTCTAGCATAATAAGGCTGGAATTTTAATTGGATAATTTGATCCATTTATAGTTAATGTGATTAATGATATATTTATGTAAATCTACCATCTTATTATTTGCACTATTTTGGTCCCATCTGTTCTATGCACCTTTGTTTCTTTTCTCCTTCTATTTTTCAAATAATTAAACTTAAGTGTATTTTACTTTCTTCCTCTATTATACATATTTTACCATTTTTTAGTGTTTAACATGGAAATTATAAAAGGCATTGTTGACTTATTAAAGTCCAATATATAGTAGACTTTTAGCGCTTCTTAGAAACTGCAAGAACCTTAAAACACTTTAGCTCTTGTTTTATTCCCCAAGCCAACTCCAAGTTTTTTGTGCAATTGTGGTCAATTATTTTGCTCTCTATACATTTACACACCCGAGACCTCATTGTTGTTGTTTTAGTCAACCAACATTCATGTAGATGTACCCACATATTTGCTTTTATAGGGCTGTTTATTCCTTGTTGCATATTTAGATCTCCATCAAGGATCATTTGTCTTCTGTCTCAAGACCTCTACTATTATTTCTTTCATTTGGGTTTACTGTTCATCAATCCTCTAAATTTTCGTTTATCGGAAAATGTACTCATTTGCCTTCTGTTTTTCGAGGACACTTTTGCTGTGTATAGAATCCCAGATTGGCAGTATTGTTGTCTGGTACTTTGAAGGGATCTATCCGTTTCCTAAGTCTTCTATCTTTATCTGTTGAGAAGTCATCTATATCTTTAAAGGCAATGTTTCTCTGGATGCTTTTAATTCTTTGTCTTACATTTTAGCAGTTTTGCTATAATGTGCATATGTGGTTTTCTTTATATTTTCCTTGCTTGGGGTTACAGAACTTTACGAATCTTTTCATTGAGGTTTTTCGTATTTGGTGGGAAATATAATCTATTACATCTTCAAATATTGCTTTTATCACATTTTTTCTCTCTCCTTTTTTCTCACATTCCAATCACAGTTGGTTCAGATCTTTTCTTTATATTCAATTTCTATCTTCCATTTTTTTCTGTATATTTCATGCTTTTCATCTCCATTCCTTGATGTGTATATTTTCTTCTGACCTATTTCTGGCTTCCTATTCCTCTATCCAGGTGTGTCTAAACTAACATTAAAAATTTTTATTGACTGATTTCAGTTTTTATTTTCTTTTTCACTAGTGGGAATTTCTCTTGATTATTTTGCACAGTGTTTTATTCTTTCCTGATATTCTGTACTATTCATGGTTATTTTAAATTCCTTGTTGGTTAATCACAATGTTGTGATGTTCCATGGGTCTATTTCTGCACTTATTTTTATCTTTTGATTTTGGTCAATACTTGTCTTTCTTATGCATTGCTATTTCTGAATAATGACAGACCATGTCTGAAAATTTTTTAAGATAATTTAAGACTCTAGATGATGTTATTTTCCCCCAGAGAGGAGTTATACTTCCAGGGGTGAGTTACGGTAAGGGGAGATAATTGTGTGCCAAGTAAGGATTGAGCTACCTGAACCTGGCTTTGAGACTTTATAAGTGTTCTTACCAGGTTTGCTTTCATGCTTACATTGTGGTCATTATTGGGTCCAAACTAAAATCCTAGTGTGTTTACTGAGGCACATCCTCCTTGAAGAATCCTGAATTCAATCTTTTTTCAATCCCACTATAGCTCCTTGAGGCTACTGAAAGCTCTACTCAGTTTCACCTGCTGCTTAAGATCAAAAATTGCCTCAAAAGCAAAAATACAGCCCAAGGTGGGACTCCCCTCCAGAGGCGTCCTTTCCTTCTGTGACATTGCCCTCAATGTCAGCACTGCTTTGGTGGTGCACTGATGCCTTTAAACAGATTATTCAAATCACTTTTCCAGCTGTTCTAACTGTTCTTGGTGAGAATGCTGGTCTTCTGCATCAAGAGGTAAAATTTTAAAATATCTATTTTAGTAAAAAATCTGAAATAGTTCAATTAGCCAGTATTCTTACTCTCTTTTAGTTTACTATGTATAATGATCTAACTTTTCCATTACAATGTATTGCAGCAAGTAATAAAATAGGAAAATAATCAGTATTGTATTAAATCTCCATTTGACTGACCAATTTTAGAAGTCTTGGGTAAGATTTTGATCAATATGCCCAGGGAAATCATTGGCTCTCAACTGCTGAGTACTGATTAATGTAAAAGGATGCCAAGGACTTTAAATATTGTATTCAATTAGCATTAGGAATATAGGAATTGATAATCATTTCCAGAATAATTACCCAAAATCATATAATGTATGTTAGTCTGGCAACCTTTTATAGACCATTATACAATGAAAATTAGATATTGCAGAAGGAAATATGAGAAAACAAAAATAATTTGTTTTTAGGAAATCAAATAAATGAGAACAGTTATATTCTTTATTGAAACTATGAGCACATAAGGACAAGTAAGAATTTAGAAAATCTGAATTTACTAAGCAGATTTCTTATGGGTGATTGCTTTAATTATAAATTAATTTCCTTATTAAAAGAGAGGTCCTTTTTATATATAAAATTGCTTAGTACATTAAATGATTGCCTAAACATTGCTATTATTTGACCAAGTGAATATGAAGAAGAAAAAGCTTAAATTATTGCCCTTATAACAATAAATGTCTAATATTTATTCAGTGCTTCCTATGTGTTAGACAATTTATTTATGGGAAACACTTAACAGAACAATGAAATCAATTCCCACATTTTACAAATATGTACACTGAGGCTCAAAAATGCATCCCATTTTAAAGGACGTTTCTCTTTGATAGGAACAAAATTGAATCCAGTTTCTGGGAGTACTAAGCCATTTTTCTTTTCCTTCCACTAGACTGTTTTTGAATTTTAAGGTGTTGATAATCATTGCTAATTGATTATTAATCAAAAATGAAGACAGTGCAATATTAATTTCATTAAGTGAAGGAATTCCAGTTGTCTAGTGATTTTTCTTTCTTCATAGATAGGGTGTGTTCTTAAATGGCAATAATTACTTTCAAATATATGGAAAAATAATTGTTCACAATAAATATAAGATAAATAGGTAAGCATATATTTTCAACTTTGAAATAAAACTGTATATTTTCAGGCTTTGTGGGATGGACTAAGCTGGGAAAAAAGAAAAGGAAGAAGAAAAGAATATGATATAAGTATTACATTTTCAGAGATACGATATTCCTTAAAAAATGTGTGGGGACATTATATTCAAAGAAAAGTAACATTTCCTTCCACAAACTGAGATTTGTGTGTGTCATTCATTCATATACATCATTTACAAACACAAATGTCACTTATCATATTTCTTGAAACACAATTGGTAAGCAAATACCTCATTTATTATTATCCCAATTTTCTTACCACAGATTTTTGAAAATAATTTGTACAAATTACTTGAAGTTTATGGTTTTAGGTAAAATAAAATTAAAATTTTACACAGTAGGAAATTAAATATAATATCAACACATACATTAATCTTTGACTCTATGCAATTTCCTCCTACAGGATGTAGATCTCTGACAGCTCAAGCTTTTTTCTCAGACTAAATGTGCTCATGGTTTCATGCATTCAGCATGACGCTGAAGGTTCTGTGAAGTTTATGACACTGTATTCAGACAGACAATAGCACCACTCTTGTTAATCTGATGGGAACAAAATCTCAGATAAACAAGGTTAAAAATAGATACTTTTGATTCTTACTGTTCTTATTTCTCAAGAAAATCAGAAAAATAATCTAGGATTTTTGTGTGTTCAGCTTTAAGCTGCCCATGAGTATTACACTTTAAGAAACATCGTCAAGAGCACTGTTCTGTGTGTTGCTAGGAGAGCCTGTGAATAACAACGACTTCCACTCCCCTAGCCCATAGCTTGTGGGAAGTTCTGTATTAAGCATTTAGGCATGCATATCTCAATTCTTATTTATGACACAACTGTGATGCCCATTTCAAAGAGAAATAAATAAATTTAGAGAGGCTAAGGGACTTGCTTAAAATCACACAACTACACAACACAATTGGAATACAAACCTAGGTTGTCTGACCCTGAGTGCTACATTAAAGCATTACGCTACATCCAGACTCACGCCTAAACAGTTTTCCAGATTTTATATCATAATACTCAAACTTATTGATCTCCTTGAATTCTCACAACAAACTTGAGCGGGAAATGGTATTGCCCTTATTTCACGGGCAGAGGAGAGACCTGGAAGTCTAAGCATCGCACACAGACTGAAGGCAAAGTAAGAGCTCAAATCCACGTACCTGCCCGCCAACCTGTGCCCCTCGCCGCTGCACAGATCAATTCATTTCCCAGCACCCAGCCGGCTACCATGTGCTTGAACATCTGCCTTTCTGCTATTTCCTGTCCTAAACACTTTACCCTGCACACATTGTTGGAACAATTGAGAGAGGAAGCCCACAGAGCAGCAAGGTTTTGGATCACCCTTTTTATCACTGCTCCTCAGGCTTGGCTATTCATCCTCAGAACCCAGAAAGGTTTTACAAATGATTATACCCAGGCCACACAATTCGACCAGCATGCCTGGACATGGAGCTGGGCACCGGTGTTAACTAAAGCCTCCAGGGCATCTAGAGTTCAGAACCGCTGGTCTATCAGCTTCAGTCCCTGAGGCTGGCCGGGCTGTGGGTAAATCGTGAGAAAGCAAACTGCGCTCAGTCAGGGTCTCCGTGAGGTTCGGAAAATCCCGGAGCTGGGCTAGCACATTTGTTCTGCTTGGGCAAGGGCCTTGCCAAAAGAGAGTGGAATTGTCTTTTCTAAATTCACTAAAGAGTCCGGAGTTGTCACATTTGATTGATCCCTCTTTAATTAACCTGGAAATGCAGAAAGCGAACTAACCTGACATTCAAAATGAGGATATAAGAAATTTTCAGGAGCCAGCCCCGTGGCGAAGCAGTTAAGTTTGCACGTTCCACTTTGGTGGCCCGGGGTTCGTGGGTTTAGATCCCTGGTGCAGACGTATGCACTACTTGGTAAGCCATGCTGTGGCAGGCGTCCCACATATAAAGCAGAGGAAGATGGGCATGGATGATAGCTCAGTGCCAGTCTTCCTCAGGAAAAAAAAGAGGAGGATTGGCAGCAGATGTTAGCTAAGGGCTAATCTTCCTCCAAAAAAAAAAAAAAAGAAATTTTCAAGGGTTTTGAAGATTGAGGCTAATAACCAAAACCATCAAGTTTCTTTCTGCCAACCCCACCCCTATTTCCACCCACATTACTCTTACAGGAGACGGTCATACTTTGCAAGGCTGTGGTCTTGTTGTCAAAATGAGCTGCTCTACATGAGCTCCCTTCTGTCTAATTTCTTATGGTCAACATCTTTGATATCCCTTGGAACATGAGGTAGGAAAGTTACTACTAGAATAATACTCTAAAATGTTATTTGAGTATTATTAATTTAATTCTGGGTGATAAAAAAGAAAATGTCAAGGTTCTCCACTTAAGGAAATTGCCAGTTGAAATGCAAATAAAATGTGCATAACATACAATTAAAAATGACTAAACAGTTATAAAAACATGACAGTGCGGAGTGGGTTTGGAGCAATCATCTAGTCAGTACCTGGTACCTTTCTCCTGAAAATCTAGTTATACAAATGATAAGTAATACATTTTTTTGTTAATTCTTTTACAATATGCTATGTCATCTCTCAATCACTTAATAGTCAAAGTTCAAAAATGTAGATTATACTTAAATAAGGCCTAAAAAGATGCCACAGTGTTTGAAGTCAAAGTGGTAGTTCTTTTTATTTAAAGCAATTTTTAATACAGTTAATATGTTGATCGTAGAACACGTAATGTAAGTTAAGAGATGGAATGGGCAAAATAAGAACCTGGAAATTACATGAGGATATTTTGAAAATGAATTACAAATCAATCCATGTGCTTATGCTATTTTTAAAAATATTTTTTAATAGAGCAATTTCTTACAGAATTATAAAACAACAAATTGATATATGAAATAAGGCATTAATGTTTATTTCAAAGACAGATTTTTCTAAGCTGGGCCCTAACCGTGACTCCTCTTCATTGTTTTTTACATATTCTAATTTTTGAGGAATCACATTAATTATGTTTTATTTTTCTGGGGACATTTCATTCTCTGTTCATAGAGCTTCCATCCATTTCCAACTGAGCGAGTGCGCAAGAACTCGCATGCATGTACTACATGTGAAAACAGGCTCACACAGAAAGGTATCCACAGACAAATGGATAATTTTACTAATTTTGCTTACTGTGTTAGAGGGTCCTCAAGACTACCCTCACATTTGATGGTTCCCTAGGTGGACTCGTAGACTCAGCACATAGTCGTACTCGTAGTTATGATTTGTTACAGTGACCGGACACAAACCAGAATCAGCAAATGGAAGAGGCACCTGGGGTGAAGTCGGGGGAAGCCAGGTGCAAGTCAGGGGCCTCCCAGGGCCTCTCCCAATGGAGTCACACAAGGTGAGTTTAATCCCTCAGCAATGAGGGGGGACAACACAAGACTCAGCCCCCAGGATTTTTACGGGGGGCTGGTGGCATAGGCACCCTCTGTCTAGCATGTGCCCAAATCCCAGACTCTCAGAAAGAAAGCAGTTTCAGCATAAGACATATTATTTGCATAAAAACTTTAGGCACAGTGAGGCATCCTTATCCAGGAATGGTGGGAACTCTCCTGGAATCCAAGTTCCCGGACACCAGCCGAGGGATGACTTTGTAAGCAGGGCTTTCTGAAGAGCCCATCTCAGGTCTGCTGTCTTAACATTTTGTGCAGGTCCCTTTGAGTTTTGGTCTTGTTTTACCTGTGACTTAAGATCAATTCACACAGATACTCATATTTAGCTATTACAGATACACTAGTCAACATAAGGGTGGAGAAACAATAGGGATGTCCTCATATCACTTTAAAGAATTTCTTAATGTAGTACTCCAGAGAACATTTATTGTTTTTTGTGGGGTTTTTTGGTAATTAGCAAAATATGGTATTAAAATTTTGCTTCACACAACACTAATTACTGAGTTTTTCCCAAAAGCAAGTCTTCTACTCAAAAGTATTCCAGGGGCTGGTCCCATGACTTACTGGTTAAGTTAAGGGTGTTCCACTTTGGTGGCCTGGATTTGGTTCCCAGGTGCAGACCTACACCACTCGCCATGCCGTGGCAGTGACCCACATACAAAATAGAGCAAGATCGATACGGATGTTAGCATAGGGCAAATCTTCGTCAGCAGAAAAAACACAAAAAGTAATTCAGCTGTATTGGTAATACTCTCCACATTTAAGAATAATCCTTTCTCTGTATATATTTGCAAGAACTATTTAAATGGTCCAATTCAAATGTGATAACTCTATTCAAGGACTTTTGTGAAAAAAAGTAGTGATATATGTTGTGGATAACGGCTAAATTTATAAAAAATTTTCATCACTCATAGGATAAAGCAGCTAGAATGTCTGCATAAATGAATTTTTGAAGTACTGATTTACTTGTTATTTACTTATGTGGCATATCATTATGGAGTATTAGCAGGTCAAGATCCCAAATTATGCATATGAAACTGACTTCATGATCTTCATGTAAATGTCTCCTCAGAAGGGGAGTTTATTTTTTTGCCTTGACCTTTAAATTCAGGATATCTTTGATTATAATTATTCTCATCATGAGATTGAAGTTGAGGTGGTACTTAAAAATTCAACATTAATTTCTCCAGCAATGTTAAATTTTAGCAAATCATTCTTTTGTCCCTAAACAAGGCTCTAAGTATTCCCATGAATGAAGCATGGACAATGAGCATTAAGCTCATTAAGAACATATGTATTTCCTTCAGAAAAATTAAAGCTAACTGTGTAACATTCAAAGCACAAAATCTCATCGGTTAAACACAACAGTACTTATTTCATACTTACACAAAGTCCCACATGGGTCTGCTAACTTTCACAGATATTTGGGTTATCTTCTTCTTAAAATTCATTGTCGCTTCATCCTGAGACCTCTTGCAAGCACTGCCTAAAGAGAAAAGAGAGATAGTGGAAGCACACTGGATTTTTAATCCCTCAGCCCCAAAATGACTCCAACACCATGCACGAGGCATTGCCCAAACTGGTCACGTGGTTGAAACCTGACTTCAAGGGAGGCTGGGGAAATGTAAGGAAAAAAATGGAGTCTTTGGTAAGCATGCTCTTTCCTATAGCTGTGCATAATTTCCCTTTTCTTTTTTCAAATGTTGAGCAAAAACTCCCTTTTATCTTTTTCAGATCACTTATGTTTTGAGGTTTTCATTCAACAGGGACCTAGGAGGAAACACAGACGAGGAAACAGACAATTACCCAGCCCATTGGGGTGATTGTTGGGATAGTTTTAATAGCATGCGTCCAAATAGAGGCAACTGGATTGCCCACAGAGAAAACGTCATTTAGAATAAAATCCCATAAAAATGTTTGCTGTCTTCTGCATTGATGCTTTGCCCTGAGATATCGTTGGCCCACACCGCAGCCCGGTCATGTAGCTCCTGCTGGTCTCCACAGCACCAGCACTCTGTTACTTATGCAGGAACAAGCGAAAAGTGGGGGCTGGGGAGTGCCTTCACTTTAGCCTTCAAAGTGATCTTGAAATTATGCAGAGAACCAGGCTGTTTGTATGATTCCAGGAGAATCTCCATATAATTAAAAATAACAGCGCATAACATAATTTTCCAACCTTATTTCTCTCTCCTCTCCTAAGTGAAATCTATTTTCTGTCCAGACAGGTTTTCCAGATGCACCAGAAACAGACTATGGTCTCTGTTATATCCATATTTTGCCCAAACCACTCTATTGCCCCGGAATTTGCTTTCTCTTCCTTTCCTATCCAAATTTTAGTTTTCTTTAAGATGAAATTCAAATCCCATATTCTCACATACGGTTTCCTTACTGTGCAATTTTTCTCACCTCTCATGACTTCTAAATATCACCTCTTGAATTTCTTTCCAGGCTAAACTCTATTTTCTCCATATCAGATCACATACTTTTTAAAATAGAGTATGAGAGAATTATGTATAATAACGCCTCACTAGTTATTAAATAAATATTCATTTTAAAAATTCAGCTATATATTTCAAACACTGTCTAATCTAGATCCAACTTTAGATTTTGGTTCAATATTCATATTACACTTTTGTCTGTCCCTGTGTAGAAAACCTTAAAGTAAATAAGTATTTCTATAATCGAGTATTTTAGTAGTAATATTTTGATACAAGGCTATCGATGCTATTTCACTGACATATTAACTACTCTTTGAAGAGTTCTATGTATTTACCAATCAATTATCAGCTTTTGCCGTGGTCAGCATCATCCACCACACACAAAGTTATAAATCTTAGGGAAGAATAGAAAATCAGTATTTTTAGTGAAGTAAAAGATTATAAAGTACTACAAAAGAATTAAAAATATATGTGATATGCAAAATTCAAAAAAAATTTAATTGAAATGCAAAGAAAGTTGACATTTTGGTTTACAGATGGAGTTTTAGGCAATGATGAATTATTAACTCAAGAGCAAATGACACATCAGTCTCCATACTTTAAATGGTTTGATAACCATTTTAAACTCTCATTCACACCTTTCAAGATGAAGCATGATGTTGAACTTGTCATATAATTCAGAATGGGAATGGGGCTTAGAAAATAGAGAAGAAGAGAAGATCATGTTTTTATTCTTCATTTATGCTCAACTTTTGCAATCTGTGGTGCATTTATAAGTAATTTTCTACATTTATAGCACTGTGTTAAGCTACAAAAACAGAAACCAGTTTAAGAGGCAAAGAGTTTATTTGGGATCTAAGACTGCAATTCAGAGAGTACAGATTCAGATAGAAACCTAAATAATGTCCCGTTTACAGGAGAGCGGCTTAAGGTTTTTACAGAAAAAGGGAGGATGAGGTGAGTTGTGTTAAAGAAGAGTTCACTGGTGCTAGCTGAGGTAAGGCTCTGTTTGTCCTTCACGGGTTGGCGTGAGATTTGGTCATCAGGCAAAAAGCGAGACTTGTACTTCATTCATTGGTTGAGATTCAGTCATCAACAAAGTGCAGTTTCACCAGTCCTTACAAACAGGATAGTCTTGTCCTTACTGTCTTCTTGGAATGTTGGTGACTTGGTCCAGTTTGGAAGATTAATAAAAACCAAGACATGCAAGGCAATTCCTCTGAAATGGCTGCTCTGGCTCTATTTTAATATGGCCCCGCTCATGTTGTGTTTCACAATTGTATCATTTTTAAATATTCTAATCTTTATTATTTTAATTACATTCATTTTAGAAAGAATAGCTTGTCCATCTCTGCAGTAGTGAAGAATGCACGTGGAGACACTCTTCTCAAAACATATTTCAACAGAGCATGCCAACGCTTATCCACACTCAGTCAGGGGGAACCTTAGCCTTCCATTTAGTTAATACGGGCCTGAGACACGATGGGCAGCAATGGTACCTTCCAACGAATAGATAGAACTTTTCCCTCTTTCCTAATCCTTTTCTCATTTCGAGTTACAATACAACTTAAATATCTTGCTTGGTCTTGAAAAATGTGAATAAAAAGGAGTATGAAATGGCTATCAAACCATTGAACTGTCTGAAGATTGATGAGCTATTTGTCCTTGAATTAATAATTCACCATTGCCTAACTTCCGCCTATAGACTAAAATGCCAACTTTCTTTGCATTTCATTCAATTCAGATGAAAAGATGCATATGGCAAAGTCTTTAAGGCTGTCTCTTTTCCTTTTGTAGGGGTTAAGAACAGATGATGAGGTGAAAGCATTAACGAAACTTGACATTGATCTGAACCATTCGGAGACTTGGTCTGTTGGCAATCTTGGATTTGTAGAGACCGGAAGCCATCAGCTCTAGATGCATGAAGAGATTTAGGTGAGCACAGGAGATGGGTCATTTGAATCATGTATCAGTTATGCCTACTGAGCAACTTCCACTGAGTTACATTCATTTTGGTTGGTTCTGCTATTGCATATTTTATTCTAGGCCAGAGCTGACTCAGGCCCACAAATAGGAGCTTCATGCACATAGCGATTCCTCCAAGTAAGCTGCCTTCTAATCTTCTAAACTTTAATTTCTCCTCTTTCTTGCTTTTTTTTTAACCAACAAAAAGATAAAAGGCTGAGCATATATGGAGTTCAACAGAGCTAACTGAATTAGATCGTCAGGACTTGAGCTGTTCTGTACAAATAACTGGTATAGACTGAACACGCTGACAGCTGTTTTCCGGGATGTAAATCATCGTGGATGGAGAGATTCCACACAGCATATGGTTACTTGCTTCCAGTAGAGATCGGTTGATTTATGAGTTTATCAAAAAGACTTAACTAAGAAAATATAGTGGGCAATGTTTATGAAACATTTAATGAAATAAGAACCACCAAATTCTTTATATTAGGAGCTTTATATTACAAAATTTTTCAGTGAAAGTATAATATGTTACATTTACTGAATGTCTAGTCAATCTACTAGGCTCTGGGGATACAGAGTGACAAGTCATGTTTCCTTCCTCCAGGCAGCAAAGTTTAGTAACGTCAGTGAAGGTTGAATGTGTGGCCTCTAGAGAAGAAGGCTTGGGTTGAATCTCTCCACTGTCCCCCAAGGGCTGCCACTTACTGGCTCTGTGATCTTGGGCAAGTTACTTAAAATTTTAACACCTCATTTTCCTTATCTGAAATACAAACACCTACCTCTGGAGCTGTTGTCTGGAGTAGATGTGTTGCTAGCTGCAACATGTCCCGAGCAGTGCTGACTTGCACTATCATTTCAGATGAAGTCTGATATACTCACAGCTTGGGCAGCTGCACCATTCTACCACCATGTGCCCTAACTGCCCCCTTAGAAGCTTTTTATCCAAAACTGCATTTAAAATTGGTTATCAATTTATAAGAAGTTCTGATTACACAGACTAGTTGCACTTATAAATGAATATCTTCTGTGGTCATTTGAAAATAATATTAAATATTTAATAATAAACAAGGATGACCGATAGAATTATTTAAATAACAGAGGGGGAAAATGTAATTCTGACACAGTCATACTTAGCTGATCAGATTTAGCTTTTATGATGTACAACTAAGTTGGTTGGATTATCTACTCAGCTGCTACAATCAAGTGGCCCAAAAAACCATGCCACAAAAAAGAAAGAGTTGTATTTACTCAAAAGAAATGAAAAATGTATGTCCACACAAAGATTTGCAGTAAAAGGTTTATAAAAACTTTACACATAATAACCCAAAACTGGAAGCAACGCAAATGTCCATCAACGGTTGAATAAACAAACAATCCATACGACTGAGCACAAAAATTCTAGTACCAATTTCAATTCATGGGACTGTTTTTCCATACCATCAAGCAATTCTCAGACACCAGCTGAGCGGCCTACAATTTAACTCAATTCTGACACTATCTACCCAGAGATAGCATCAGAGTCCACAGGTCAAGGGCTCAGTCCCACAAGACTGCCCCCTACTTCAGATGCCAATTGCAAGTCTAGGTTGTCTCCTGGGCTTCTGACAGACAGGCTATAGATTGGAGGTTCCAGCAATCCCCTCCTTGTGTTTGATTAATTTTCTAGAGTGGCTCACAGAACTCAAGAGAAACAATTTTCTCACTAGATTACTGGTTTATTACAAATGGATATAACTCAGGAACAGCAAGATGGAAAAGATGCATAGGGCAAGGTATGGGGAAAGAGCTTGGAGCTTCCATGCCCTCTCCAGGTGTGCCACTCCCCCAGCACCGCCACGTGCTCACCAACCAGGAAGGTCTCCCAACCTTGTCCATTTGGGCTTTTATGCAGCGTTTGTTACGTAGTCATGGTTGATTAAATCACTGGTTATTGGCAGCTGATTCGACCTCCAGCCCCTCTCCCTTCCCCAGAGGTCAGGAGGGTGGGACTGAAAGATCTAATCTTCTAATCACATGGTCTTAAAATATGGTGCCAAAATCACCTCATTAATATAACAAAAGACAACCTTGTTGCTCTCATCACTTAGGAAATTCCAAGTGTTTTAGGAGTGGTGACCCAGGAACTGTGGAAGAAAACTAAATATATATTTCTTATTATAAATCACAATTTCACAACTAGTACTCAGCAATAAAGAGGAGCCAACTACTGATGCATGAAACAACATGGATGAAACTCAAAATCATTATGCTGCATAAAAGAAGCCAGTCACCATATAGGGTACATATAGTGTATACATATGTGCATCATGCATACCACAGGATTCTATTTATATGAAATGGACACTAATCTATAATAGCAGAAAGCAAAACAGTGGTTGCCTATAGCTAGGGGCAGAGAGCAGGGAAGACTACAAAGGGGCATGAGGAATCTTTTGGGGGTGATGGAAATATTCTGCATCTTGATCACAGTGGTGGTTTGGTGATTGAAACAACCGTGAAAACTCATTGAATTGAATTCTGTAAGTAGCTGTTCTCTTTGCTTAGTGCACCTTTCCTTCTCTCCTAGTTACAAGTGACAGTTTGCCATTGCAGGCAGCACAGTGTCCTTTGCATTTACATGCCTCTCTTCCCGGTGAGACTCTGAGCAAGAATAGGGGCTATTGATCTTTCTACACTGATGTTTAATCCAGTGACTTATAGCATAATGTTTGAATAGTACTCATTAAAGCAAACTAGATATTCAGGGATAAACAAGGCAAAACTCCTGCCCTTGAGGAACTCAGAGACTGAAGGGAGACATGGCTAATACAGTCTGGGTTAATATAGCACTCAGCCTGGGTGGTGAATGAGAGCAGAGAGGAGTGATTCTTCAAGGTCGAGCTCAAATTCCACTTCATTCTGGAAAGCTTCACTGAGTCTCATAGGGAATTTCTTTCTCTCCTTTCAATTTTTATAGCACTTATAGATTATAGCATATATTTGGTTCTAATGAGATAGTGCAAGTAATGTCATTTTCGTGTGTGCATGACTTATCCTCTGCACAAATGGGAGTTCATGATGAGCTGAGAGCTTCTTTACAGTTCTTTCTATCTCCAGAAGAGCATCCTGCATTTAAGTGGAGTCCAGTAGCCATTTCTTACTGATGTCTATGTTTCTTGATGACAATAATGATGACTCATTTTACTAAATAGGCTTTTATATATTTGAAAGGCTAATCTGCCAAAATGCATTATAAATAGCATGATATATAAAAAGATATATGTGGCTTAAGGTCAGAGTAATTACACTGTGATTAACCCTCCTGTCTAAATTTAAGATGACTGTGAAAATCTCCTAAAGGAGCCTGGCATTTGAATAAGCTTTTGTGGTATAACTATGCTTAAGCAAATATTTTATGTAAGTTTGCAGCAGAGGAACTATATTTAGTCACGGGTCTATGATAAAAATACCAAGACTCCTGCATTAATTTTGAAATGCAAATTAAAATTAACTATCATTTTATAAATAAAATTTAATATGAATTATACATCATGTCAATTAAGTTCTGAACTCTTTTTGGTAAATTATAGCATTTTGAGAACAAAATACTTAATAGTAGCTCCTAATATTAGTTGATTTCAGTTGAGGTAGTGACTCTTATAAATAGTTGCACCTGTGAGAACAATTTCTGAAGGTTGCAAAAAGGCCCTTTGGGTTTCTGGAAATATAGCCTCAGTGAGCATGGTGGTTTTGAAACTACTATCTCAGCTTCCAACTCATCCTGGCATAGTTTGCTTTGTGACGCAAGGGCTGGCCTCTTCAAATCACATTTCTCCTTTGACAGATAAATGGGCTCCCTTCTTTGAGCCCCGAGCAAGCGTCCTAGGCAGAGAGGGCTCTCCTCAGACATGTGTATCCCAGCTCAAAGGGCCTGTCTTTCAAACTTCTAAATTCTAATAATCCCAATCCCTGTATTTTATTCTCTCAAACTTTTAAGAAGTAGCTGCTTCCTGCATTGCCACATGACGATATGCCAGTGTTGCCTTTTTGTTTTCTCAGATCTCAAAAGCTGGCTAACAATGATCTGCGTATTAAATTCTTCCTAAATTCTGTTAAAATAACTGGTGTGGTTTCAGTGTCCTAATTGGACCCTGACTGATACAACTAAGCAGGCATCCTGCAGATGAATGTAGTGTGTGTTACTTGGACTCTGCTGAAGCCTCATGGTTGCCAAGAAGGATGGCTCAATGGTAAAGAACTCAACATTACGGTCACTTAGACATGGGTTCAAATCCCTTTTCTTCCTGCTCTATGACTGGGAAAATTATTTAACTTCTTGCATTTCTTGCGGCTGTAGTTCCCTTCATGTGTAACAGATGTGTTTAATGATATGCAGATTGCAGATTAGTACAATAAACAAATGTACGTGAAAACTCTGAGCACACAAGCCTGGGAGATAGTAGGTTGTCCCATCATCCCTTCTGCAACAGGAAATTACTACTTCCTGAATATCCTTGCACTGTCCCTGTAATTTCTACAGGTAGCTACGGTGCCTCCATGCTAATAAGTTACAGGCTCAAGTCTGAACTCAGATAGATGCCGGAGCACCTGTCAGGAAGGCCTTCATTTCTGTGTTGCAAAGTCCTTAGGGATGTCTCCACATTCCTATTGTATTGTGGCCATGTAACGCATTCTTTTAACCATTGTGAGGTCCTTGGAGGCAGTCATGTGTCATTGGTACTGTATATCTGCCATTTTGTAATCACATTGATTTTATCACATTGGTTAACATTCACCCTAAATTAGCTGATATCCCCGGCCTTAAATTAAAAGCAGGTCCTTGACTGTAATGGGTCAGTTTAATTTGGGCCACATTCTCTGTTTGAAATGTTAGAAGGTGTTTAATTTGAGCTGCTAGATTGTACACAGCCTCTTTTCTGCCTTCAGCCTCAGCTAGGTCTTTACTAAGCTGGTAATAGCCAAAGCCCTTTATAACCCCTTGGGCCAAGACATTCCACCTACCTTTCCAGTGGGTTTACGGGAATAAAAGGTAACATTAAATCTGGATTTCATGTTGCTCATTCTTTAATAGTCTATTGCTCTGTGGGGCTAGAGGTAGGCAGAAGCAGATGCTGTCTATATCCTGTTGAACCCCTCAGCCATCAATATGCAGAAGTTTCAGTTAACATTGAACCATGCACAATGAAGCCTGCCTGTATTGGCTAAATAGTTTTTAAATATTTTATCTATTTAAAGTACACTTTTGATTAATTTCTTTTGAGGAAGATTAGCCCTGAGATAACATCTGCCACCAATCATCCTCCCTTTTTTTGCTGAGGAAGACTGACCCTGAGCTAACATCCGTGCCCATCTTCCTCTACTTTATGTGTGGGACGCCTGCCACAGCACGGCTTGACAAGTGGTGCATAGGTCCACATCGGGGATCCGAACTGGCGAACCCTTGGCTGCTGAAGCAGAACATGCGAACTTAACTGCTGTAGCACTGGGCTAGTCCCTTGATTAATTTTTAATTAATTTAAATTATACTAAATAATTTTTAAATGGGTCAAAAAGTCAAAACTGGCAAAAATCATGCATCTATGTATTTGTCTTAACTTGGCACTGTCCACATATCTATGTTGTGTGCTTTCTCTTAGATTATAAGATTCTGGATAGACTAGAGTAATTTACTTTAAAAATAAATAATCTTTAAATAAGAACTTGGCAAATTATTTTCCATGATGACTTTTCTAAAATTGAAATATGGCTACTTCTGGCATGTGATTCATATCTGCTTTGTAAGCCTGAATCTTTATGCTAGCTCATCCTAGAGTAAACATTAAAAAAGTAAACACTTTTCTGTGTCTGTAAACATCAATCAAACAACCAAAACAATTTATGTGTCATCAACTATGCACTCGGCTAGCAGTGCATATGCGTTACTGGAGGCAGAAGATAAAATTGAGCAGCGTAAACATGAAAACCTGCATAAATGAGTCATGTGAGTGACAAGCAATAGAGGGAAAGCACATGGTGGGCTGGGAGGTGAGTTAAACAGTTCTCTTATTCAGGAATGGGACAGCCTAAAGGTGGGTAAAGGATATGGCGCAGAGTATTGAGAGAAACACTGAACATGAAGAGGGAACACGAGAACCAGTGCGTAAGTAAGATATTCATACAACTAATGTGTATTGAACATCTTCTGTGGAGGAAATAGTGAATGGGTTGGGGAAAATCTTATAGATAAGTTCAGCCAGTTTGGTGCCTGTTTGCGGAGATCCTAAGAATCTGAATTTCCTCCTGTATGTCTTAAAATGCTTTGAGTTATGCTTTGAAATCATGAAAATGGGGCCTTATATTTGGGTTAACCCTCTTGATGAATTTGACATGAAAATTTACTGAAATAGTATAAATTTCAGATAATCATTTTCAGTGGTTGCGTATGTATGTTTTCTTAAGTAATCAATTTATTTTAAATAATTTCATCATACAATGTGTAGTTATTTTATTTATACGACTGATGAATCAATGAAAAGCAATAGGCTATATTGGAGTATATGAGAAAGCCATTTGGTTTAAAACTAATTTGGCCTGACCTTGATTTTCCACAAAGGCCTGACGTGGCCTGTTGAGCATGTACTGTACATCTGCTTTAAACATTTACAATGTCCCAAAGGCAAGAACGATACCCTTAAAGATAGGGAAGTAGCTTCCCCCCATATTGTCATTTCCTTAAGGATAAGCATCTCTTCTAGAAACTAAGGATTAATTACTGACCTGCTGTGCTCACCTTGTGACCACTGACCTGCTGTGCTAGCAAAGCAACTATGTGACTGTTGTGAAAGAGACATTCCTGTCATATGTGATGTATGCTCTTTGTTCCAAGACAGTATATAATTTCTCTGCACACCCCACTTCTTTCGTGCCCATTCTTCCTTGGGGAAGGAAGCCCCAGGGCTCTAGTCCTCAGATCTGACTCATAATAAACTCACCCCAGTTTTGATTTTTAGATTGGTTATGGGTTATTTGCATCAACACAACAAATTTATGTCATGTGTCTAGTGCATATATTATCAAAGTGTTGCTTTATCCAGACATTCTAAGAGAAAATCAAGCTCTAAAATATTATTTGTAAGTTTATAACTTTGAACACCTACAGGTTTATCTAGGAAAATTTATAGACTTTTAAAACTGGGAAAAAAAAAATCACCTAGCTTAATATAATGTATATTTAATATGTATTCCTTTTTCTAGTTATTTTCTTTAAAACAGATTTAAATGAAATTTTGTGATATTCTTTCAGTAAAATTCCTACCAGGAGAAAACACGTCTTTCTGATCTAAATGACCGTTAATATCCATTTAAAATGTACTCATAAACAGGGGCCAGCCCTGTGGTCAAATGGTTAAGTTCACATGCTCTGCTTTGGCAGCCCAGGGTTCGCCAGTTTGGATCCTGGGCACAGACCTATGCACTGCTCATCAAGCCATGCTGTGGTGGCATCCCACGTAGAAGAACTAGAATGACTTACAACTAGGATATACAACTATGTACTTGGGCTTTGGGGAAAAAAAACTATGTATATACTTACTAATCATTTACGAGAATAAAGAATATACATAGAATGGTAAGCTTTGTCAGTAATAAACACGTTTTGAAAATATCTTAGACCCATAAATAATTTATGGAATTATATAATTTTAGTGTGAGAAGTGACCTTTGGGTTTTTTTAACTTTGCCGTTTCAGCAATATGGTATTTTTCTGGGAACTCACACTTCCAAATTCTGTATACTTTAAAGTCATTATTTTGTTAGAATACCTACAAGATGCCACATTAAAAAAAACTCAAGATATGCATGTAGAGGTACCACGTGCCGTATTTGAGTGTGCTACTGTGATCCATGTGCAGAGTAACCCAGAAGCCACCTGCTCTGAGGGACGCAGAGCGAGAGGAGGCTCTGCAGCAAGCGCAGGCTGCAGGACACGCTACTCTGCCCTTCCCAAGGGCCAATGACACTCCACTCCATGACTCATAGGGACATTGTATGGAGCCTCTGACAAGCACCAGTCCTAGAGTCACTACACAGAACTCTCAGATTCTGGAACAAATCTGTTCCCTCTTCTGCAGATAACTTTTCTTTTTTGAGAAACAATTTTTGGCCTTGTAGAAATTGGACACTTAACCGTGGGCTATCAGGTGACCACGGGAGCTGAGCTTCCATCATGAACTGGTTATGCTCTGACCCACCTAGTTATACAATTAGGTATGTACAGCAGCAATCTATCATCAAATGGAAGTGGTATACAAGAGGCCAAGCTCAGGCAGGTCCAGAAGGTACAGGTAAGTTGCAAGAACAGGTGGCCCAGGTTCCTTTGACACTAACCACTGTGGCATTGCCCCCTCTCTCAATCCAAGCTTGAAGACACCAGCGGTGTCTTTACAACCAACTAACTAGGGAACAAACTTGAGCCTGGTTTACAGATGAGTCTCCACGATATACTGGCACCATCCGAACATGGAAAGCTGCAGTCCCTCAGAACCGTTCAGGAGTGACCCTGAAGGAGAGTGATGAAGCAAAATCCTCTCAGTGAGAAGAACGTTGAGCAGCATATTTGATTGTCCACTACTTCTAGAGTGAAAGGTGGGCAGAAGCACTGATTCATATTAATTCACAAGCTGTTCCTAAAGGTTTGACTTGGAAGGAATAAGACTGGAATGTTGATGACAAGGAAGTTTGGGGTAGAGATATGTGGATGGACCTTTCAGAATGGGCACAGAGTGTGAAGATATTTTTCTCACCAGAGGAACATTTACTAGAGAAAAGACTCTTAAAAGTCAGGAGGACAAAATAACACCTCCTGGGGATGTGAGTCAGCCTCTTTCCCCAGTTATCCCAGTGCTTGCTCCATGGGTGCATGGACACAGTGGCCACGGTGGCAGGGATGGAGAGTGTTCATGGACTTTGCCCTACAGAGACTGACCTAGCTCCTGCTGAGTGCCTAATCTGCCGTCACCACAGACCAACATTGAGTCCCCTATATGGAACCAATCCCTGGGTAAGCCAGCCCGACACCCGATGACAAGAGAACACATTGGGCCTCTTTCATCACGGGGAGAGCGACAATTTCATCACTGGAATAGACATATATTCTGGATATAGATTTGCCTTCCCTGCACGTGATGTTTCTGCTAGCACCACAATCTGCGGACTCACAAAAGCTGGATCTGCCACCATGACATTCCACACAACATTGTGTTGGCTCACATCACTCATTTCACAGGGAGAGAAATGCATCTTCAGAGCTAGACTGCTTCAGGGAAACTCAGTGAGGACTGGAACAAAATAAGAAAAAGAACAAAGACCTGTGAAGGTTCAGGATAAAAACTTTCCACATAGAGAAAGAGCAAATGCAAAGATGCTAAAGTAAGAATGAGATTGACTCGTTAAAACGACAGCAATGACAATGAAAGAAAGCCGTTGGCCCTGGAGTGGACAGAGCGAGTACAAGTGGATTAGAAAAGAGTTTGAAATGAAAGGTGGAAGCCAAATCATATAGAGTTTTGCAGATTATGATAAGGAGTTTGGATTTCATTATTGCAAGTCATTACATGTTTTTTGTTTTAAGTTAACTCTACAGCTTTTTCTGTGCCAACATATTTTAATGGGAGAAAAATTTCAAATTATTCAACCTAATACTGAGATAATGGCTGATGGGCCCCAGGGAGATCGTAGTGTAGGCAGTCAGCGGATAATTCTACCCACAGTTCTCCTCCTTTGCATTTAGGAGAAGACACTCTGCTCTTGTGTTCCTAAAGAAAACAAAATTTAAAATAGCATGATGCTTACTAAGCTGGAGGCCTGTGCTCGTAAGAGAAAAAGAGAGTAAACATTTCTTAAATCTTCAGTCTTAAATTTCCAAATAGAAGGGATATATGCGTTTTCTAGTATTTCACACATTTTTACATTTCTTTTGAGACAATAAAGTGGCTGGTAAATTATTTAAAGGACTATGTCTGCATTATGCACGGAAACAGATTCCATAGTTCAGTCGAACATCAAGTCAGTGCTTGAATTTGCAGCAGCGCTCAAGATCTTGCCCATAACTGCCTTTAGAGTAACAGTGGGAGCAGCCTAACTCCAGTTGGGAGCATAAATTCCCAGACTGCTCCACACACAAGTTTGTCACTGTCAAATACAACCTCACACTAATAAGCAGCACTTCTATGGCGGTTACTATTCGCCAGGCCCTGTTCTATTTTTCCTTTATTATCAATGATTCCTTACAACAAACCAATGTGGCCACTATTATTATGATCTTCTCAGAGATGGAGAAACTGAGGCACAAAGATGTTGCGTTACAGTCCAAGGTCACACAGGTTATAAGTGGGTGGGCTGTGATTCAAATCCGTTGGTTCTGCCTGATCCAGGGCAGAAAGAAGATATGCTCTTGACTGTTTTCAAGGATAGCTTTGCTGTTTAACAAAAAATAAGCATGGATAGTGACAGAGGGCTTTAGAATTTTGATGCTTTGTTGAAACCATAACTCAGCTTGACAAAGATGTGAGAAGCAGCGTGGTTGGTTGAAAGAGAAATGGTCAGAGAATCTTACTACCAAAAAAGCTATTGAGTTTTATTTTTGACTGAAAAAGCCACTGACAGGATAGTAGTTAGGACTTCTCACTAACTACCCAAGAGCTATCTTTTACGGGTGTTTTCTTTTTCATTTTTGTCATTTGAGTAGTTGCTTTCCTGGTTTTTCCTCAGGTTGACATTTAAGTTTTAGTATAAAGATAACAGAAATGTAATGTTAATCTACACATTCATGAGATTTAAACTTGGAGAACGCTATGAATGTTAACCATTCATTCATCAATTCAACACAATCAATTTAAAGACTGTGGTGCATCGGGATATTCCTGTGAGGGTGAACTGAGCTGGAGCACTGTGCGATAGAGAGGCCAGACTGGTCCTGGTCAGCGGTGCACAGTGGTGACGGATGTCTTGGACCCTTCAGCTTCCTTTCTGTGCTCATCCCCTCAGATTGTTAATACTTTTGTGTTGCCTTTGGACTGCCCACACACAATTGCTCTAACACTGCAGCCAGCCCATCCTATAGCACAGACCTTGCTGCCCTGCTCTCTATCTCGCCCCTCAAAACTCCCCTTTCAACAGTGCCCAAAAGATGTGCTTCCTTCAGACGGCACAATCCTGTGACAGCAGGACATGACAGCCAGATGGATTGTATGCATTTCAGACAAACTCTTTGGGGAATGATTTGAATAGGTCAATGTTGTAGTACCACCCAAAATGTGCCATGTAGGGGGACTTCAGTGTACATAGCTAAACTTCCTGGATGTTAACATAGGCCAGTTAAACCAAATTAGCGATTCACCGCTAAACAAGGAATCAACAGACCTGAATGTCTTCCAGGCCCCACCTCTTGCCTTTATGATCATGGGCAAGTCACTTAAGTCCTCTGAATAGCATTTTCTTTATTTATGAAAAAGCACCACTTTCCCTACTAATTTCACCAATTTGTTTTAAGGACAAAAATATATTTAAAACTATTTTTAAAAAAGGAAGTGCTATAATGTATTCATTTAAAACAAATAAAAATCTCTTTCATGTTTTAATATAAAAGAATTATTTGCACCAACGACATTAATAGCTAGAGAATTAACATTAACACAAATAAAATTTTGCAGTCAAACAGAGTTTAATCAAGTAATTCCCAGGGCAGGAACCCATTAATTAAATATGTTAGCTGGAATAATATTGATTTAGGATAAGTAAATCACTTAAATAAAATGAATATTTTTAAAAATCTTAGGTCAGTTAATAATTACACCCTTTTACATCACTGCTACTATAGCTGGCCATTCTCCTACCAGCCTAAACTCTCTCACACAGTCTTTCCTCCAACCCCACACTATTCTTTATTCTTTTTTTTTTTTTTAAGATTTTATTTTTTTCCTTTTTCTCCCCAAAGCCCCCCAGTACATAGTTGTATATTCTTCGTTGTGGGTCCTTCTAGTTGTGGCATGTGGGACGCTGCCTCAGCATGGTTTGATGACCAGTGCCATGTCCGCGCCCAGGATTCGAACCAGCGAAACACTGGGCCGCCTACAGCGGAGCGCACGAACTTAACCACTGGGCCATGGGGCCAGCCCCTCTTTATTCTTTTTTTTAACCATTGATGATAATGTATTAAATCTGCTAGTGGATGCACAGGCAATATAAATATGTTTTGAAGTCCTCATGGTATCTTAGATATAAGAGTCCTCAAATAATAAAACACAAAAATGGTGCTAGAAGATATATGGAGAGAAGTATGTTTGAATTTTACAAAAAAAAAAAAAAAAGTACAAGGGCATCCGTAGTGTTCCAGGTTTCATTAAGTCTCTCTGAAGTGCATCAGACCAACCCTGCTTGTCCACACACCTTGGAGGGTGAATTTAGAAGAAGGATCTCAGTCCCACGGCGCGCATTAATCTTAACTAACGCCAAGGAAACACAGTTCCACATGAACCCAATATTTTCTTTCCTGAAACAGTACCACATATTTAATATAACAGTGAGGACGGGAATGTGAACTCTTTCACTGACAAAGATTTAACATAAAAACTTTTAAAACAGAAAATTATGTTTAACAATACTTTATTAATTCCATTAACAGCAGGGCAGTGTTCGTCAAATCGTAGATCTCCAACGCCTTGTCCCAGGATTCTTCAATGAGTTGTGTTAGAGAGAACCGTTCCTGAGCTCCACCCTCAGAACTTCTCCTCCAGCAGGTCTCCTGTGTAGTCCTAGGAATCTGCATTTTAGCAGTACTCCTAGCACTTTTCATGCAATGAAACTCGTGAATTATTGACTCTGCTCTGCTATCTTCAGACATGGATTCAAATAATGAGATTCAAACGCCAGCTCTGCCATACTAGCTGCAGAAACTTAGGAAAAATACTTGACCTTCTTGTATCTCAATTTATTTGTTTGAAAAATGAGAAAAGATATCTTCTTCATAGGACTGTAGTGACTTTTACATGTGTAATGCCTGTAAAGACTTGATCATATTGCCACCTACCTCTAGTGTACTCAATTAGCATAGTCGTTATTATTATTAATGTTGTTTTAGTCTTTTCAATTAAAGTAAGTATTAGACAAAATGAATTTATTCTTTGGGAAAGCAATTAAAACATAATGAAATAACTTCCAGTGTAAAACTCTTGGGAAGATACCAAAGGAAGGTTGACATTGTTTCTAACGTAATGTTGTGAAGTTTCAGCAGACACGATATGTGCACAATTGGGCCTTAAGACGCATAAAACTTCTGTTTACTAAGTTTTCTTCAAAATAAGTTTTCAAATAAAACTTTTATAGGTGTCCCTTAAAATATTCTTATAGCAATTATGGATGCTCATTTTTAGTATTATCCATCTGCATTTTACTCACTTTTTGGTGCAATAATTATTTCAACCATGATTACTCATCACAGTAGCCAAACAAAATTTGTTCCACCATATGCAGAGTGTTGGATTTGCACACACAGACAGATACTCCCCTATACTTGATGGAGGATAAAATCAAGTAACATTTTCCTGGTTTCCATTGAAGTTAAAAGCACAATAATCTACACAGGTTACCGGTGACATAATAATGAAATAATGTGTTAAAGGGCTTTAAAATGCTAAATGAGTCAAATCAGTATAAGGTATTATTATCACTTCTACTGCTATTACCACTTGTACTGTTAACGGTAATGGCAGTCACATAATGTCCTTTGAATGAGAGACAATAATAATACTACTGTCATTTATTAAGAACCCACTTTGAGCCTGGTTGACTCCTAGATACTTTGTATGCATTATGACATCAAATCTTCTCAAAAACTGAATAAGGTTAGTCATATGCCCATTTCTAAGTAAAGAACCTGAAACCTAGAGCTGTTAAGTAGTGTTTCCAAAGTGCAGAGCAGTGGTAAATTTGGACAGGGACCTCTTCTTTCTCCCTTCCTCTTATTGTATCCCTAGGGTGCCTAACCGAGGTCTGACACATGGCAGGAGCTCAATAACGAAGGGACGCAACTCCGGGTAAGGTTTCTCCTGCTTCCAGCTGGCTCTCCAGCTGCCTCTTGTCTGTGGTACACCAAAGAACCTTGTATTAGTTGGGGTTCTCCAGAGAACCAACAGATGTATACATACACAAAGAAAGAGATTTATTGTAAGAAATTGGAGGCTGGCATCTCCAAAATCTGTAGGGTAGGTCAGTAGGCTGGAGACCCAGGTAGGAGTTGTGCTTCGAGTTTAAAGACCATCTGCTGGCAGAATTCCCTCTTCTTCTGGAGAGGTCAGTCTTTCTTCTATTTAGACCTTCAACTGATTGGATAAGGCCCACTACATTTTGGAGGATTATCTGCTTTACTCAAAGCTTGCTGATTAAATGTTAATCTCATCTAAAAAGTAGCTTCACAGAAACATCTAGGATAATGTTTGACAAAATATCTGGGTACAGCGACCCAGCAAAGTCAATACATGATATTAACCATCACAACTCTGTAGCAAGTTCATCAGATCAGAACAGTACAGTTCAGTCATTATCTTGACTGCAGCAAGCCACTTGTTTTTTGGTAGAATTTCAAATAGCAATGATAAAGTTTAAAAATCTAAGTACTTTTCTCCACCTCAGCTGCTACCATCTTGGTCCAATGCCTCTCAAATTTGTTCTCTCCACTTCTACTATTGTTCCTGGGCAGTGTATTCTCAATATAGTAGAAATACAAAGTCAATTATGACATTTCTCTGCTTAAAAATGCAATGTTGTTTTCCCGTTTCACTCAATGAAAGTCCAAAGTCCTTACAACGACCTCCCAGGTCCTACGTGATCTGCCCTGAATTCCTTGTTCGTTCTCACCTCCCTCGCTTTCTTCCTTTCTCACTTCCTTCCAGCCCCCTGGGCCTCCACATGGCTCTCAGGATGTGGCTTATGCTCCTGTACTGGCTGTTTCTCTGCCTAGAACACTTGTATTCCCAAATATCCACACGACTGATTCCTTTACCTTTGTAAACCCTTGTTCCAAGGCACCTTCTTAACAAGCCCTACCCTGACCACATCTTTAAAAGCTGCAATCCATCACCATCTGTATTACTTTTCTGTCCCGTGTAACTAATAACCACAAACTTAGCAGCCTAAAACAACACACATTTATTATCTCATAGTTGTAGGTCAGAAGTGCAGGTGGGCTCCACCAGGTTCTCTGCTTAGCATCTCCCAGGCCAAGTCAAGCTTCTCCTTTCAGGAGACAGCGAGTAGAGGCAACCCTTTGAGGGATTTTCCAGTAAATGGGGGCAAATAGAGTGGAATGAGAGAAGAATAAGGGGTCAAAGGAGATTTTATTTTTAATGGTGTGAAGTTTCATATCATGTTTTTATGTTGATGAAAATGATATAAATGAGAAATTTTTCCACTGATGCTGCAGAGAAAAAGGAGGATATTACAGGAGCAAAGTCACTAAGTCATCAACAGTGGGTGGGGTCTAGCGCACCAGAGAGGTTGCCTCTGGTGGAAGCCAGGAAAGGAGACACGGGTCCCACGGGTACAGATGCAGGTGGACTGCAGGATTGCTAGTGGGATTACTTGGAAATTCTCTTTTGGTTCCTTCTTTTTTCTTAGTTGAGTGAAGAAGAGTTGGTGGGGGGAAGGTTGTTAGAGATTTTTAGAGAGAGGAGAACATGGGAAATATCCTTCCAGTTGCTTGGGGAGGAGGGTATGTTGTAAGGTTGTCAGACAAAGGTGAGGGTTTATTTGAGGTTGGTGGCTGTGAATTTAAAGTGCAGCCGTTTAGCACCATTGTCGTTTGTCTCTAACCATCAATGCTGGGGTGCAGGAGAGGAAAGTTAGATTTAAAATTGGTTGAGATAATTAAAGGAAAGAAGTGTAGTCCAGAAGAGAAAAGAAAAACAAGGAAATCACTAAGAACCAGCATAAACAACCAACTGAAGAAACACGCATTCTCCCTAATGTATGAATATATAGAAACAAAGGAATATGCTTAATATGTATCTATTTATCTGACCCAAATTCTCACCCTTGTACAACTCTGCCAACTGTGCCTTCTAAAATTCACAGTTTTGCTGTTATCAGCAATATTTTTCATTTATGAGAAAAGTTTCTTGGTCAACTACACAGCGTTAGAAGGGAATGTTTCTTAACAGAATTTCTGACATGATCTATTATATATGTATACTGTGATTCTCCAAGCAATTTGCATAATATACAGAATTTTTCACACCAATTTGACCAGAGGAAAAAGATTTTCCTTCACAGATCTCAGGGGGTACTAATGTTCCAGGACACACCTTTAGAAGGTATTAACGTTCAGGCTTCTCACAGATTAATATCAAGTCACTACTCTGGATCTTCCAGTGTCTAAACTCTCTCCGCCTTTTTTTAACATAGTGATATTTCTCCTTTGGTTTTCTGTCATTTTAATAGTTTCCTAAGTTCTCTCAAAGATTTATTATTCCCATGATGATGACTGAACATTTTTCTTTTCCCAGCAATCTCGAACTAAATTATATTAATTTAAAAGAGCAAAGCATGATCTTATTAGTTTCCAGTGGTGTTAGCCCTGGGCTGCTGTAACAAAATACAATAAACTGGGTGACTTAAACAACAAACCTTTATTTCTCACAGTTCTGGAGGCTGGGAAGTCCAGGATCAAGGTTCTGGCAGATTCAGCGACTGGTGAAGAGCCCATTTCCTCATTTGCAGACGACCACCTTCTAGTTGAAGCCTCACACGGGGGAGACAGAGGGCGCTCTGGTCTCTTTCTCTTCTTATAAGGGCACTAACCCCATACTGGGGTCTTCACTCACATGACCTTATCAGAATCAAACATCTCCCAACCACCCTACCTCCAAATATCACATCAGGAAGTAGGGCTTTTGCTTACTAATCTGGGGGAAACACAAACATTCAGTCCATAGCACCCACCTTTCTTGAGCTTCAACAAATATGCTCAATCTGCCTTTTCTAAGTGTGTCAATATTCTTTAATGAATTATTGAAAGAAAATTGGAACGCTTATTCATTCACCCCTCATTTATTTGTCTGTTTAGTCTCACTTTTTTCCATGTAAAGTTGAATGAAATTTCCAATTAAGATTTTTTTTTCTTGCACAAGTCTTGAATATGATAATATCCTTTCAATTTGAAAGGAGTTATTTGCAAACAAGTTGGTCTAATTCTTTACGAAAATCAAGCTCACTGTTTACTTGCATATGTCTTTATGTCTTGCTTAGCCGTATTTTTCGGGTAATGTGATTGTTTCTAAATAAACATCGAAGCCTCTGTAGGCAATGGAATGCATCTTACAATTCCAGTTATTAGTACTAAATGTACCTTCCTTATTCTAGGCATTTTTAACTACCAACATTTATTTATTTTATGGGGTCAAAAGAAAAAATTCTTTACTTTTGAGAATTTTATGCATAAGATATCTTCTCACGATTTTTATGAGACCATTAAAAAAGTTTAAATTAAAATGTAGACTTTTGTAGCAGGAATGCAAACAAAAGCTATTAAATTAGAAGATGTTCTATGGTAGGTAGCTGGCTATACAGAACAAGCACGGGATCAGAGATCAGAGGACTTGGAGCCCAGTCATTGGTACCTGCCGGTAACTAACAAGGCGTTTTAGACAAGCCAGGACATATGGGGTCAGTTTGCTTTCATGTCTTAACGCACTTTGTAAATTGATGAAGTGACCATACTGAACATCGTTGCCTCTATTATCTTGTACAGGCTTTAAAAATCTCAGATTCTATAATTTATGGCAAATGAAAAACAAATCCAAATTCTATAGACAGCCTATTAAAGATTAGATCGTAATGGTACCTTGAACTTATAAAGCACAAACTTTACAAAGGACTATACACAAACTGTTCCCTTAACTTACCCTGGCAGCCACTGTTTTGTCAGAACTAAATGAGGAAATCAATATAAATACAGCACTAGGCACTTTTCCAGGCACACGGCGGTTATTCGATGTTAACACTGCTGCTGTTATTGTCAGTAATAAAATTTTGGAACAGTGCTTCTCAGCCCGTGGGAGTCATATTTTCTGCTACTAAGGCCAGGCTCTCAAAGGACTCATATGTATAATATACGTATTAATTGTTGGAGAATGAGCTCAATATACTTGAGCACTTTGGCTTTCCTCTATATTTTAAATGTAATAGCAATTTCTTCTACTTTTGCCTCCTAAGTCACTTGTATATTTCTCATATTATACTTTTTTAAAGTGAATTATCTTGTGATCACAGAGCCTGAAAATAGAGTTATTTTCTAATATAAAGAAATTATTTTTTGATGGTCTTATCTTCATCATGCTATGAGCAATTTCTTGGAATTTTTCTATGGAAATTATCTTTGAATATTTTGTAACAAGAATCTCTAGATAATAGGAGTTTAATGAAATACAGTTTCAGTTCATTAAACCATCAGTCTTTTTAGGTATATAGGTACATTTTCATGCATATAGAATTCATAAAAGCAAATTCCTTACTGTCTGAGTTTTGCCTAAGTACAACTTACTATAAATTTTATGTGTTAAAAATGACGTAAAGTTGTGAAATGCCTTCCTATTTGGGAGAAGTGACAAATATGTAAAGTAAAGGTTTTAATGATCTAATTTTTACCACTGGGATAGGTTAGTTTATGTGGCAGTGACATAATGATTCCAATTTCTTAGTGGCTTAACAGAAAGGTTTTATTTCTCCCGCAGTTACGTGTTCTTCATGGATAGCTGAGGTACTCCACCACCTTACGATGCCATTGTCTCAGCACATAGCCTCCAGGGTCCCTGTGGCATGAGAACAGAGAGTTGGAGGGTCACAGTGGGCTTTTGTGGCCACACCTGGAAGCAGCAGTTACCATTCTGCCCACATCCCCTCGCCTAGAACTCAGAGAGACTGCGAAGTGTTACTTTACTATGAGCCTAGACAGAGGAAAAGAAAATGGAATTTGGTAAACATACAGCCTGCTTTCTGCACAACTGTGCTACTTTTAGGGAAGCTTGTATGACAAATTTTCTTTTCTTTTCTTTTCTTTATTTTGAGGAAGATTAGCCCTGAGCTAACATTCGCTGCCAATCCTCCTCCTTTTGCTGAGGAAGACTGTCCCTGAGCTAACATCCATGTCTATCTTCCTCTACTTTATATGTGGGACGCCTAGTACAGCATGGTTTGCCAAGCAGTGCCATGTCCGCACCCGGGATCTGAACCCGCGAACCCCGGGCTGCCGACACAGAATGTGTGCACTTAACTGCTGCATCACTGGGCCAGCCCCACAAATTTTCTATTGTTCATCAATTCTATGGAGAAGAGAGATTTCATAGCTTCACTTTTTCGCATTTACACACCTAGATCCACTGAGCTAGCTTCATCCTACAATAAACTTTATTATTTCTTTCAGCTCATTTACATATAGAGTAACTTTTAATTTCTTATGTTAAATTGTAAAAAACTCATGACCTACATTGGGCCCATGTTCCCACTTCCTCTCTCCCCGTTATCAGATCTCCCATGAATGACATTCCCCGCCTTTGGGTTTGCTTAAACAATGGCATTTTAACAAGAGTTATAGCATATGTGCTTTTGAAAATTGAGGGCTGAAGTTATAAGGTATGTTTTAAAAAATGTACAGTAAAATAAATCTTCTGAACTCCTAGAAGATAACAAAGGAGAAAATCTAGAGGACTCCGGATTTGACAGTGTTATTTAGATATAACACCAAAGGCACAACCCACGAAATACAGAATTGATAAGCTAGACTTTATTAAAATTAAAAATTTCTATTCTGTGAAAGACACAGTTAAGAAAATGAAAAGACAATCCACAGACTGGGAGAAAATATTTGTAATACACATGTATAATAAAACTCTATTATCCGAAATATGTAAAGAACTCTTAAAAATCAGTAGTAAAAATAACCAACCAATTAAAAAACGGGTCAACAGACACTTAACCAAAACAAACAGACAGATGGCAAGAAGCCCCACAGCATGTATCATCAGGGAAACGCAAATTAAAACAATTGTTGGTAACAATGCAAAAAGGTAAAGCCACTTTGGAAGACAGTTTGGTGATTTTTTACAAAAGTAAACATACTCTTACCATATAATCCAGAAATCATGCTCCTTGGTATTTACCCAAAGGAGTCGAAAACTTATCTCCACAAAAACATTGCACATAGATGTTCAAAGCAGCTTTATTCATAAGTGCCAAAACTTAGAAGCAACCAACATGTCCTTCAGTAGAAGAATGGATAAATAAACTTTGGTACATCCAGACAATGGAATATTATTCATTGATAAGAAGAAATGAACTATCAAGACATGAAAAAGCATGGAAAAGTCTTAAATGCAATTTGAAAAGGCTGCATACTGTATGATTCTAGCTATATAACAATCTGGAAAAGGCAAAAAACTACGGACAAAGTAAAAAGTTAAGTGGCTGTCAGGGTTTAAGGAGGAAAGAGGGATGAATAGACAGAGCACAGAGGATTTTAGGGCAGCAAAATTACTCTCTATGATGTTATAATGGTGGATACATGCCATTACACATTTGTCCAAACCCATGGAATGTACAACACCAAGAGTGAACCCCAACATAAACTATGGACTTGGGGTGATAATAGATTCATCTACATAGAATCAATGTCGATTCACCAATTTTAAAAATGGAGCAGTCTCATGGGGGATGTGAATAACGGGGGAGGCTATGCATGCGTGGAGGCAAGAGGTATATGGGACATCTCCATACTTTCTGCTCAATTTTGCTGTGAACTTAAAACTGCTCTAAATAGTAAAGTCTATTTTTTAAAAAATGTCTCGAAATGTGATCCCATGTTAGTGTCAGCTGCAATTCAGCTTGAGAGGGCCATCTCTCTTCTGGTTTGGATACTATCTCATACAGTGGAGAAACACTTAGCTTTAAGGAGCAGAAATTCAGCTTTATTAAATGACTTCCTGAGGCTGGCAATTGCCTCTGAAGGAATGTGTGCGCGTGTTGCGGTTCAGCGATGTGAGAACTTGCGCTCTGCTTTCCCGTAGTCACATTTGACATTATTTACAAATGAGATTTCACACCATGTAACTATTTAACTTTAGTGAAAATGAGTGAAAATAAACTGTGGCATTTGATAAAATAATTCGTTTTTTCTTTATCCTACACATAAAATATGCCCCTATGTTATTTTCTGTAAATTATATATTGTATGCTATAGTAACATTTAAAAAATCTTTTTAGCATTTTCTGGTGACAGTTTGCTTGTCCTTTTATGCATTCAGAAGCCGTAAGTGCCATGCATTTATGAGAGTGGCCTCAGGGTGATATTTTTGTCATTTCAGTATTAGCATCGCTTCATTGCCTTTTACCATCCTTATAGGTTTTGCCATATACAGTAAGAAGCTCACAGATGCGTATAATTTACCCGACATGGTTTGGATACACCACTCACTCTGATAATCTTTGGTGCTGCTTAAAGCAGTATTGGGATATCTTTGGAGAGTTACTTTTGATCACCAGGTCTTTACATTCAACGTTGTTACACTTCTCTATTGCAGGGATTTCTATAAATTTTTTATATATTCTGCACTTTCACACAACTACTGTAAATGGTAGTCAAAACATTTTTAACATCAATCTTGAAAGAATGCAGATTTGGAAATGTCTTCTCAATCATCAAAGCCCAGTTCAATTATAAGCAGTATAGAGAAAGTTGCATATCTTATTGACAAAACATGCAGCGTAAAATGGCCCATTCTCCAAGTATGTTAAATGACAAGTTTATATTTGGTAGTTATGCATGGCTAAGCACAGATTAAACCAAAGCCACTTAAATAACCAAGAAGAAAAGAAACTTTTCTTCAAAATAAATTTCATAACTAAACAGTGAGATGATTTAAAATGTAAGAGATCATTAAAATGTCTATGACTCAACCAGGAAAACGATTAAAATGGAGATGGCTGTTTGCAGGAGCCATTTTTCTCTGCAATGAAGCTCAGGCTACAGATTCCATCCCATTAAGTTAGCAGGTTTGTATACCTCCCGTGGTCAAATGAACTACTTGTCTTCAATGCTAAGCCACTAAACAGAATGATTGATTATGGATGTGGAAATAAACAAAGGCCACCCAAATGAGAACAAGCAGAAGCTATTTATTCTGTTTGCTATAGCGAGGGGATCAGCCATCATCACTACCGGCAGAGACCAAAGGCGGGCAGGGCAGGGGGAAAGTTTCATAGTGAAGAAAGAAGGCAGGCATCAGGTCTGCGCTGATTGGAGGTTGCTGGCAGGGGTAAGCTGGAGGCAGGCTAAGTGGAAGCAGGGCAACTTGTGTTAGATTTGGGAGCATGTCTGGCTTTCCTGACTTGAGAGTGGGGCCCAAAATAGGGAAGCTGGCAGTCATTGACCAAGTCCTGACCATTCTAGGCTGATTACTGCAGAAGTTGTGATTTGGCTGGACTAATTGCTGCCAATTTTGGGTCAGAGTTCTATTATCATATATGGTCTGGCTAATATTTGTTTGTATATTCAGTCTCTCATGGATGCCATTATTATTAAAAAATATCAATTGTATGCCAAATAAATATAACACTTTCTCCCACAAAATATTTTCTCTCTTTTCTTTTTTACCCAAACTTTATGAAGGAGCTTAGTAACTCAGCATACGCTAAAGTATTCCCTGCGCCTGTTCTCAATAGTCTGAGTGTATTAAATGTGATCTACCACTGCCAGTGGCTTTTAAAATGTCGGTCGTCACGATCCTTTCTTCCTAACTTGGTCATGGGTAAATTTGCTCTCTAGTTTAGATGCCTTTCTCTAACAATGCTTGAAAATGTTCTTTACTCACTAAATGTGTAAGAACTACAACAAAATGTATAGTATGTATGGTTGCCCATGCCAAATATAAGTTGATTCTCCATTTTCCTCCTCAAAGGGCTGAGTAGTACCTGAAAGACTCCTGTATTACTCAAGTACTCCTCCTGTCTCTCCCAAGAAATGTTTCTGCTGAAAATATTCTTGTTCGGGGGAACCAGCTTATTAGAATTTTGTTATTGAACTGTTTCATGACCTCTGTGTGGCTTGCGTAACTGTAATTTTGCCTTAATTTTGTGTTCATTAGTTAATCCATTGTTTGTAATTAGAATGAGTTAAAGAAATGCAAAATTAAAATACAAAGGAAGAGTTGCTGAATTGTCTGCTTATTTAGCAATTATTGATTCATTAAAGTTATCTTTATAATTAATTGTTATAAACTAATTGAGAAGACTTTCAGAGGCTTGTTTTTTAAGCTTTCTGTCGATCTTCCCTGAAAATCTTTTAAAAAGTCTTCATCCAAAGAAAAATAATGTCTTGTTTTAAATACCACTTTGAATTTCTTCTGCAATCTTTTATTTTCCCCAAAATGGGGATTGATGGATGGGGGAGGAGAGTCAAAGATGCATTGTTTGGCAGAGGTGATAACTTGTTCTTATATAACTTGTTATTCAAATTTGGTTGGTTCACTATGAAAACTTAGAATATTCACGAGCTTGAATTTCAAACTGACTTTGCCTTTTGTGATTTCCTCGCTCTCATTGTGTGCCAGGTTTTGAGGCAGTCAATTGGAAAGAGAATGTGACCAAGATAGAAAGCTCCAGTTGCTTTACAGGAGATATTTGAAACAAAACTGTAAAGTTTTATGGTTGTTGCTGCAGTTGTTTCTTAACCATTACTTTTCTTATGAAAGTATTTTTTTCTTGTATGCACAGGAGACGTTTTGAAAGGATGATACAATAGTTCATTACAATGAAGCTAAGTGAAAATAGTGCTGAGGGTTATTCAGTGACTGAACAATGGAATTAAAGTACAACCATTCGGATGAATGACACTTACTATTCAACCAGTGCCACCCTTAGCAAACTGAGGTTAGAGTACAGACTTGTCAACGGAATGATTTACATGCCTGATGACACGTGAGCAAGAAATGAGCTAGTCCCAGAATCAACGGAAGACTGAGGTGTATTTCTTATTGCCAGGCGTTATGAAAAGTTTGTGAACTTTCGAAGCTTCGTTTATAAGAAAAATAACTGATTGATTTTCTAAAATGATCAGATATTTAAATTAAGATTGAGAGTATTTAATGAAAAAGTGTAATATTTCTATTCTTTACTAGACAATCAGACTTGTTTTAAACTAGGTGTATCGATTTCATGGGTAAGATCTTATATTTCCAAATGAAAAAAAATGCATAATTTTTGTCAGTTGTTTCAACTACATGTTGATGTATCTCATTGAAATGCAGCAAATTTATGTATTGTTAATTTCGAGCAGGAGTACAATTTCCTTCTTTTTTTATTAAAACTTTGAATATGTTGCATGTTTTTTCTGTTAAAATTATATATATCATAAACATTTTCTAGGTGTATATTTCATATGTATAAATATAACTCACATAGTTTTATCCAAGATAATGGTAATTGCCCAGAAAATTCACAATATTGGGTAGTTAAAATCCTTTTGTATTTGCTTCTGCAAAATATATTTTATAGAATTGAAGAATAATTCTGGTATTTTTCAAACCAAATAAATTTAAACTTTACCTATTTTTTATTTTTTTCAGTTATAAAAAGTTCATACTCAAACTTTGATAAACTAAAAAATGTTTGTTTTCTTTTTCTCTGTCCTATCTCTGGCTTTCACTTTTATCACCCTACCAATAAATCATTAAATTATCCACTAACTTGCTCATTGTGCAAAATAAAATGAAACTAGGTAAGATTCAGTAAATGTTAACACTACTTTTTCTTTTTGTGATGGAAAGTTTATGTAGATCTGTTCATATGCTAATATCCTAATGGATTGTTTTGTTTCTAGTGAAAACTTCAAACAGATATCAATTTATTTGAGTCCTTATTGATTAATGTTACTCTAGGAAAAAAATGTAATATAAGGGTACTTAGCATCATAAAAATCATTCTTTATTAGACTATTTAAAAACACTAATTGGAAAAAGGAAACTATCTTCGCTTAAAGTTCTCTTTCAGACTGGAGTAAAAGTGAAAACAAATATTATGACATAAGTATACAAAAGACAGCAGAATGGTACCTTCAAAAGATTTTGCGGGTCCCGCCTGGTGGCGCAGCAGTTAGGTTTCAGTGTTCTGCTTCAGCATGCCAGGTTCGCCGGTTCAAATCCTAGGTGTGGTTCAAATCCAGACCTATGCACTGCTTGTCAAGCCATGCTGTGGTAGGAGTCCCATATATAAGGCAGAGGAAGATGGGCACGGATGTTAGCTCAGAGGTCTAATCTCCCTGAAAAACAAAACGAGATTTTGTGAGAGGGTGAGCTTGGGTATCTGAACAAACACTGTTCTTCAAACAACTTTTATGCTCCTTTTTAGCAAACTGGAAGATACGATAAACTCAATTAAAATGAGTAAGCCCGTAAGCTAAATAAGTGATACCAAAAGGTCAAAATTCTACAAGAATTTATATATAAATATATATAATAGCAAAACTTACAAGAGGGTGAAAAGTGGAAGATACTTAACAAGAAAAACACGAAAAGAATAATCGCAAAACACAACAGTGTATCTACATAGGTGATCCGCTGAGGAGTTTGGACCACAGATTGTCATTTAAAAACTAGGAGGAAGAATCAATGGTTCTTAAGCTCAAAAAGTAATCAAATGAGAAAATCTCTGAGCTTGCCTTATTCTTTACCTGGAATAATTTTTTTTCATGTAAAATCAAACAAGCAATCAAACTAAAGTGAAAATAAAATATGCACATTCAGTCTAAGGTAGTTAAGGAGATAGCAAAAATACATTCAACTTCAGTAAATGGGTACAATGCCTGAGATTCAGACTAATTATATGTCATGGTGTCAACCGAAATTGAAGATTTAATCAGAGCCACCTGCACATTTGCAAATTTCTGAAGATGGTCAATATAGCCTAGAAGCAAACCAATCTCCCAAGTATTACAGCTGGAGAAAAAAAAGAATATTCCTAAAATATAGCCTGATGCCAAATTATGGAAAATTTCCAGAACTTATCAAGCAGATAATGTGAGAATATTTTGCCAAGTTGTACTAGTTAACAACTATTGTATTGTATTAATACTTTAAGCCATATTCCTTTGCCATTCACAGAAAATAATGAAACACATAGTAGATCATAAAAATATTAGAAAAACATTGCATTTCATTTGGCCAAAATGCGTATGTTCGGTAGAAAAGAGTGACAAGAGAATGAAAAATGCAAAACTATGGAGACAGTAAAAAGGTCAGTGGCTGCGGGGGGCTGGGCTGGGGGAGGCGGGATGAATAAGCAGAGGACACAGGATTTTGGGGTAGTAAAAGTACTCTGTATGACACTATAATGATGGACACATGTCATTACGCATTTGTCCCAATCCATAGCATGCACAACACCAAGAAGGAATCCTAATGTAAATTATGGATTTTAGATGATAATGATGTGTCAATGTAGGTTCATCAATTGTTAAATATGTTCCACTCTGATGGGGGATGTTGATGATGCGGAAGGCTGTGCATGTGTGAGGGTAGGGAGAATATTGGAAATCTCTGTGCCTTCCTTTCAGTTTTGCTGTGAACCTAAAACCGCTTTTAATAAATAGTCTTAAAAATATATAGAATCTGTGTTTCTTGCTCTGGATTTTTAAGTTAATTGCATAAGTTGTTATGTATTCCTTTCTGTTTAAAAAATAAAGCAAATCTCATTCCAAAAAGGATTAAATAAGTGTAATAGTAACCTAAAATTTTAATGTTTTTTTTTTTTAAAGATTTTTTATTTTTTCCTTTTTCTCCCCAAAGCCCCCCTGGTACATAGTTGTGTATTCTTCGTTGTGGGTTCTTCTAGTTGTGGCATGTGGGACGCTGCCTCAGCGTGGTTTGATGAGCAGTGCCATGTCCGCGCCCAGGATTCGAACTAACGAAACACAGGGCCGCCTGCAGCGGAGCGCGGGAACTTAACCACTCGGCCACGGGGCCAGCCCCTAAAATTTTAATGTTTAATTGGCCAAGTGAAGGTTGATTAATGGCTTTACATAATCTGTAGATATGAGTGGTTCTCACATTTCTATTTTGGCTTTAGAAACTTGCACAACCAGAGGCACTCACACCTAGAATACATACAACCATGCTCTGGGGGGCTTTTGGGAGAAGAAGAAGAAGAGAAAAAACGATTGGCAACAGTTGTTAGAGCAGGCGCCAATCGTTAAAAGAAAAGAAACTAGAAAGCATGAGATAAGCAGCACCCCAGCAATTCACTGTGTCCCTTTTCAGCAGGAGAAATGTCACTGAAAAGAAAAAAGGGAGGTGAACCAATTAAACTTTTTTATAAACATGCTAATGACCAAACTGACAAATGCACTGAATACATTTGCTAGCAGGAGGGTCTTTCGCTATAGAGTGCTTTTAATCAAATATGCCAACTCTGTCCCAGAACCTGAAATCCATGAATTGTTGAGGCATGGCAGCCTGGAAAATGTCAGAGGTGTTATTTTACTCTTTGAGTATAAAATGGCGAAGTTTCACTATCCCATCATGCCCGTTCTGTGGTGGTGATGTGAGTGCACATATTACTCAGAGTCTTTACAAACAACCTGGGCCAGAGGATGTCCTATGTGTCAAGGATAGACCTGGGGAGGTGTACTGGCAGTCCCACACCTCTCCCTCGCCCTCTTGACTTGTTTTTTGGGATTACTTATGTCTTTGAAATTATGAACAAAGTTTGATGTTAGGTAAGATGCCTGATTAATGTGCGTCTTAATTTAACAAACTAGTCCTTTTGGATACCTTAGAAAATTAAATGAATAAATAAATTCTATATGTATATATGGCAAATACATATATATGTCTGATAAAAATAGAACTAATTGATTACTGAAGATTTAATAAATAAAGGGAACCCTTCTACGTCTTCCCCTCACAACTTCTTCATTCCTATCTCAGACGAGGTTCAGTGGAACAAATTATAAATATTGGTGTCATAGAAAGATTTAAGTTTTGCAGTAAAGTAGAAGAGATTCAAATTTGCCTCTTGCTGAGATTTCCTAGAAAAACCTTAAATTCTGTGAACTTAAATTTTTCCATTTGTAAATTGTAGTTAATACTGGAGTTGCTATGTAGTTAAAATGTAACCATTTGTAATATGCCTAGCACATGGAAAACCAATTGTTGGAGTGAATGTCCAGTTGGAATGCCAGAGGATTTGTCTTTGTTCAAGTCTTGTTTTATATTTTCTTTGGTGTCTTAGATAAAGATATAGCATTATCAGTATTTTAGAACTTAGAATATCAGCATTATATAGAAGATCAAATTATGAAAATTTTACATGGTACGAAGTTGGGATGAAAGGCTAATGCAATAGATGGCAGATCGACTCAAGATTTGGAAAGGAAATCTTGAGAAAGCAACCTTTGGAGAATGAAATTATAGGCTCCATTGAAAACTTTGGAGTTTGAGACTTTTGAAAAGCCTTAAAAATTGTCTATTCTGAAAGCTCCTCTTCTACTGATGGGGAATGGAGATTCAGGGAGGAAAGGCTGAGCAGAATTCATTATAAATTATAGTGTAGAAGAACATTTACTTCCGCACTTACGCTACGGGGCATGGAGTACCCAGTAATTGTATAAAAGTGTTGTTTGGTGGCTACGTGTTATACAAGGTCAACCTTTTGACGTGATTTATGAAATCTTCACTGGAAAGTTCTCCCTTTCTAAAAATCATATATCTCTACACATTGTCCCTATGGAGATGAAACCAATATTCATTTGATAAGAATTTATTCCAGTTTTTAAAAACACGGCTACAATAATCTTGGTTTAAATATAAATCCGCTAGAAGGCTAACACATTGAGCTATCAACTATTAACACCGTTTTGTCAGAGTATAAGCCCTAAGCACAGCTAAGAACAGGAACTCAGCAAATGGAGTATATACCCAGGAAATGTAGATGTTGTGAGTGGAGACGCAATAATTTTAGAGCATTAAATAGCAGTAGGCCACCCCACTCAGGCCAGGCAACAGAAGGAATATGTGCTCAGCTACTTTACTTTGTTTCCTTTCCTCTATTAGGGCTGCATAAAAATCTGTCTGGAGCTGGTGTTATGACTATAATATGTCCTCCACATCTTTGTGCATATCATGTTGTTCCACAAATATAGGTAGATGTGGTCACTGAGACGGAAAGTGGAAAGCTTCCACGCTGGAAGGTTTCCAAAATTCTGAGAAGAAAAGTACAAAGCTCTGTTCATTACTATTTCCCCCTGGATTCCAATGTTGATCTTCTCTTCATTGCTGCTTCTAAGGCAACATTAACCAAATATAGTTATCAGATTAATTTACGTCTTCCTATCTCGAGATTCTATATCAAATTCTTCGTAACTGCGGACTCAATCATTCTCTACACATCCTTTGGTCATTTTTGTAAAGTACCACTCTAAACAGCTCTTTGTGGGATTTGAACAGAATCTGGAATGAATAGGAAGTGCCTTATGTAGTCAAGATTCTACTTCACAAAGTGAGTAAACCGAGGGAACTACCTAGAGAATGTCATTTTAACACACCTTAGTACTGGGTGTGCTATGATATTTAATAGCAGTAGCACGGAAGACTTGCCTTATATTCTGACGCTATGTTTACAGCAGATCTGAGGCCACCGTATTCTACCATCTATAATGAGCAGTTGATTATTTCACAGTCACCTGGTTAGTGTTGCTACAGTTTCAAAGCTGTGGAAAGTTCTTTGAGCCAGAAACCACCAGAGAAGTGTTATCCTTTCTAAGGGGCTAGCGGCTCTACCTGCTTTCTCTCTCTTTTATTGTTATTTCACACCTTAAAAATTCAGGGTAATTTATTCACTCCCTAGATGGTAACAATTGTGTTTCCTAATAGGTCAAGGCATTTATTATCCATTGATTCCCTTCTATTTTCTAGTATCAGGTCACCTTATTATTTCAAACCTGGGGATTTATCACTTGATTTGGAAAGAAATAGGTTTTATTAACTCATTTATTCAAGAAATATTTTTGTTTCTGGCAAACTACTTCTCTTCAGATGCAACGTCAAAAAAAAAAAGTCTTGAAAATTTCCCCTAACTTATATTGTATTAAAGAAAGCATATAATGGAAAGGTGCACAGATATTTAGAGTTAAATATTTTCATAATATCCAACTTATTTATCTAAAATAAACTACTTCAAAAATGACAATACTCTGACCAATCTACAATGAGTTTGTTACAAGAATGATGGCCCATGAGTAAATGATGAGTGTTTTGCAGTGACTATACTCTTGTTTCCTGAGTCTCGTGTTCATATCACCCATTTTACAGTCATTTCTTCCCTTTCACTCCACAGCCTTTGAGTAAATATAAGCTGGATCATGAACACCTAAGACTGTGATAAATTCAGCTAGTAATTCCCTTGTCAAGTACGTTTTCCACCCAGTGGATAGATGGGGCTGGTGGAAATAAGTGCTGGAAACATTCCACCTGTATGTAGGTGTTACCGGCTATCATGGGCCAAAGGGAAGGAGAGAAATGATTATACTTTTCAAAGCAGTCATTGAATACCTACTATGTACAAGGCATTTTGAAGAAAATATGCCATATCTCTCTGAAAAAATGTCAAACCTCAGACAATTATTTCTTCAAAAATATTATGTGGTCAGGCTACATCTATTTCACTCTTGGCAATTTATTTTCAGTTCCACTAAAGAACTGTAGCAATGTTTATGAAATTTCATTGAAATAGAACATTTTATGTGCCTCAGCAAATAAACTACACAATTAAAAACACTGACATGACGTGTTTATTTTATTTTATTTTGCCCGTAAATGAATGTCATCCAGAGAAAATACCTTCATATTATACAAGGACATAAAGCAAATTATGAAAAGGCTGAGCCACTCAGAGACCTTTTTAGCCAATTTAAAATATTTTAAAATTTACACTTATTTTGTACTTGTAAGAGTGAATCATCAATTTTAGGAGAGAAATAATGAATTTCTTTAAAGTTTTTCAGTACAATTTATGAACAAAAGAGGCAACAAATAATGGCATATTTCCTATGTTTAATGTAAATTAAAAACCTAGAAATGTAACTTAATACGTGTATTTATGTGTATTTATTTTCAGAAGCCAATGCAAAAAGTAAGTATATATTATAGGAAAGAAAAGTGGTGTCGAACAGGGTAGTTTGTCTTCCATCACAATGTGGAACCTCCCTTGGTGCAGTGCAGTCTACCACATGGCTATGGCACAGGCAGTCTCTTCCTCCTTCAGAGCCTCTGTGGCAGATCCCTCTCTGAGACACGGACTGTCATTCAGGTTTGATTACAGGCTCTACACATCCATCGAGCCTCGGCTAGGACATCTTCACCAATCCAAAGGAGATGTCCTTCTTCATGAGCCACTTTCCTCTTTTTCGTCCCCTTTGGAATTGCCCTCACAATTCTGCATTCCTCGCTCCCCAAAATTTAGTTATCAAAGAGCATCCCAGAACGTAAGTATACCTCATTCTAGTGATTATCCAGGCTCTAAGTTAAAAACTGCTCTTGGCCTTGCTTCTGTTCTCTAACGGTATTTTTCCAGGATTTCTCAGAGCACACCCTCCCTCGAAATTCCCTGTCTTAGGGGCTGGCCAGGTGGCACAGCGGTTAAGTTCGCACGTTCTGCTTCTCGGCGGCCCAGGGTTAGCCGGTTCGGATCCCGGGTGCGGACATGGCACCACTTGGCATTCCATGCTGTGATAGGCATCCCACATATAAAATAGAGGAAGACTGGCACGATGTTAGCTCAGGGCTAAGCTTCCTCAGCAAAAAAGAGGAGGACTGGCAGTAGTTAGCTCAGGGCTAATCTTTCTCAAAAAAAACAAAAAAAAAAAGAAAAAAGAAAAAAAAATTGCCTGTCTTAGGAAGCATTTGATTCTTCAGTCTAAGACATCATTACTTAACTGGATTATTTTTCTGCCTCAGAACGTGATCTAGTACGAGTTTTGTAATTCCCTAAGACAGTTGGTAGTAAACTATCAAAAAGAATATAAATGATCAAAACAAAAGACACAATGCTCTACCAAACAAAGCAAACTAAAAGTTGCAATAATTATCCCTACACTGAGCATTATTTGTAATACAAGGTGCTTTGTTGTCAGTAGCTGTGTAACAAACGTCTCCAAAATTTAGCGGCTTTGAAGAACAACAATGTATCGTGTATCTCATTTTTGAAAATTGACCGGGCGCTTCTGCTTTCTGTGGTGTTGGCTACAGCACTGGGATGGCTAGAAGGACCACAGCTACCCTCTCAGATGGCAGGAAGTTGGTGCTGGCTGCTGGCTGCTGGACTTGCGCACAGCAAGGAAGTTGGGTTCTAAGAAAGAGCTGTCCAAGAGCAAGAAGTGCATTCTGCCATCATCAGAAGCCACAGGCTCAGAAATCTTTGAAAGCCGCTTCTGCAGCATTATTTGTCAAAGCAGTTACAGGGCCAGTAGATATACAAGAGGAGGAAAAATCTCCATCTTTTGAAGAGGGAACACTGTGTGTGTGTGTGTGTGTGTGTGTGTGTGTGCTGCAGGAAGCAAATGGTGACAGCCATATTTGGAGACTATCTACTACAGATTGCCTGAGAAATAGTTTTCCATGTCATCTCTCCTGAGAAAGTATAGGTTTTACCCCTCAGACATACTTTACAGTCTAATTTATCTTATAATTTCCTTCAAAATCTACAATAAACTTTCTTCCAAAGGACTCTGACTCATGGCAACATGGTTCATTCCTCTCACACCTGACAAAACAATGCCTCTCCTTTGGGTTTCAATACATGAAGCCTATCCAAGACATACATTTCCCTGGGCTATTAAAATATTATCCTGCTACAAAATACAAAGCAAATACAGCATGCACTGATTATCTTGTCATCAGAATGCCTCATTATGTCTTTCTTTTAATGAGGACCTTATTTATGAGATTTCTGAGCTATGAAATGCATTCTAATTAATTTCGGAATATTAATTGGTTTTAAATATTCTACGCTTATAACAAGAAGAATACAGTTCTTTACTTGGCATAATCAATTCCATGTTATCAGTGATTTATGTTGGCTGACCATGCCTATAAGTATGGTAACATCCAAAATTAAAATAACACAGATATTTGAGAAAACATATTTTATACCAAACTAAGTTTTAATTGGAATCTTTTTTTTTTCAAGAAGATTAAAAATGTATCAGTACACATACGGGAAAATCATTCTAGAACAACTTCTATTAAGGTTATTAAATCATCCGTGCTTACATTGTTAGTAATACTAGTTTAATTGGCCAGTCCATCTATCTATCTTTCTAACTTCCATCTATCTATCTTTCTGGGGTTTTCTTCCATGACCCTGTATCATGGAGCCTCTTACCGATATGCCCTTACTTGCTATTAAACCAAATTTTCCCTTTTTCATGGGCATTTGGACATTTTTGATCAGGACTCAATCCTCACCTTTGCTCCCCAGCATCATATTACCAACATACTCAGCTGACATCAGGTATAATCATAACTTAAGAGAATGCAAACACTAACAAGCACACACAGATTAACAATGACCTTTATAATAAGTACACACTCGTTCATAAACTAATCCTAATGTGATTTTAAGGATAGTCCTACAACTTTTTTTTTTTGAGGAAGATTACCCCTGAGCTAACATCTGTGCCCATCTTCCTCTACTTGATATGTGGGGTGCCTACCACACCATGGATTGACAATCGGTGCATATTTCTGCACCCAGGACCCGAACCGGCAAATTCTAGGCCGCAGAAGCGGAACGTGTGAACTTAACCACTGTGCCACAGGGCCTGCGCCCTACAATTTTTTTATCTGAGTGCAAATACACATGGAGGTATTGGAAGCTATTAATGATTTAGGATAACATTATTGAACAACTGGATGTATTTTTTAGCAATATATTTTAATTCAAAATGTTTCCTTTATGAAAGTATAAGCACCAAAATTCAATATAGGTGACCTTATGAATTAGCTTAAGTCTCCAACAAAGTCAATTCCCAAACTAGCGTGAATAAATATAGAAGCCACAGGACTGCTATTTGAAAAAGTGAAAGTCACTAAACAGTATGTTAACTGCCCCAAAAGGTCAAGAATCTAGTGGCCACCTTGCCTCCGACGAGAACCTCCACATAAAACCTTCCTTATCTTTAATAAAAATTAATTATTGAAAGATTTAAGAACAGATGTTAACCTTTACGGGTCACATATTGAGAATCATCTGCACAAACTTCACATTCCAAATCTCACTTTTGTTTAGGAAACAAAAGATTTCCGTTGTTTTAGCTCTCTCGACTCTCTTCCTTTGTAGCTGATTTTAAAAATTTCTTCCTGCAGCCACCCCTCCATCTTTTCAGGGTGGATTTTTAGAAGAAACTACTTGTACTACTGTTTCAATTAAATGTGTAAACCTTGATCTCTGCAAATAAGATGGAAGAACATTTTTTAAAAGTAATTATCTGAAATCCAAACTAATGGACAGATGCCTCCATTATAAAATATAACTGATTTAAAAAGCACTGACAAATGCTTTCAGATAGTTACATTCTGTGATTTTTTTAGTGGGAATAATGTCAGGCTCTACTGACTTTCCATGAGAAACCCATTAGCAACCTAAATGGAACAGGATTCAATGAGTGATTGGCTGGGTAGGAACAAATATACATGGCATTGATGAAACAGCGTTCAGCCAAAGTATGCCATGAGAAACATATCGTCTTTTAAGGCTCATTTCAGTGATAAATTTGCAGCCTCCTCATCACAGGATTAGTTTAATTTTTCTTATCTTATACACATCCTTTATGTTTTCCCCAAATCGCTACCTCCCTACATCTTAAAGAAAGTCCTTTTGAAAGCAAGCTCTGTAGCTGCATCAGTGTGTCTGTGATGCAGATAAATAAGAGTGTTCTGCTGTAGTAAGTGAAAATAATATCAACAGTTGTCTACTAAGCAACCATAATGATGCAACGTGATCATCACCGAGAGCATGCAATCTCTTCTGACCTCATTTTGAATGGTGTCTGTGACAAAATGACAGAATAAACCCCTGTAATCATTTGGCTAAGTCTAATGTACAGGCTAATATTTAAAGTAGATACTGTGTACATATTAAAATAAATTATCCATGTATTGAAGAAGAATACAAGCACACTGCAGCATGGTAAAAATAATGTGGACTCAATATATGTACATTGCTCTTGATCTTTCTTCAGTAGCTGAAAAAGACAAATAATTTAGGTGAATATAATAATTTTAAGTATCAATTATTTTGAGTTATCCATAAATATAGATGGAATGTCCTACATTTTTGGAAGGAGAACCACACAAATTTACCTCTTTTTAATATTCAGATTAATATCTCATCCTCTGTATGATGCTCAAAGTAAGCAGAAAGTCCACACTTTCTTCCTCAATGTCTTTTCTAACTGCTGCACTGAATTGTCCAGAAAACTGGGGACTTGCTCAGTCCAAAAGGACAGGGCATAGTTCAAGCAAGAGCCATGTCTTAGCTCACTCAGGCTGCTCTAACAAAACACCACCAACTGGGCGGGTTTACACAGCAGAAATTTATTTCTCACAGTTCTAGAGGCTGGAAGGCCAAGATCAGGGTGCCAGTGTGGTTGGGTCCTCGTTCATAGACAGCGGTCTCTTGCTGTGTCCTCACAGGGCAGGGGAGCCCTGAGCCTCTTTTATGAAAACCCTAATCCTATAGATGAGGGCTCCACCCTCACGGCTAAATACATCCCGAAGGCCCCACCTCCGGACACCATCCCATTAGGGATTAGGTTTTCGGCATGTGAATTCGATGGGACACAGACATTTAATCTGTAGCAAGTAGGTTCCTAACGTCTGCTTCTACTGTTTCCCATGGCATCACCATTGGAAACATTGGAGGTGGTCACTGGGTTCTGCCCCCAGCCTCTAGACTTTGTCTACAGTGTTTCCCAGGAAATTGTAAAATTAAGCGAAGGTTTGTGAGGATGTCTCAGGCTCGGCTTGATTGCCCTGCGCCCAGACAGGGCGAGCTCCCTGACGTTACAGTGGTTGTTGCCTAAGTGCCAGCACAGGTCCCTGGAGAAAGTATTGTGGTTCTTGGAGAGAGCACATGATCTCTGGCTCAGCACTCCACTTGGTTATGAGTATTCTGAGTTTGGGCTCTGGATTTAACCCTCATCTGTTTCTTCCACAAGAAAACACACTAGCCCAGGATGGCTGGGTGATCAGGAAGGGCTCATTTCAAACACCCCCACACCCCTCAGAAATCTCTGAACTCTATGTCAAGGGGGTGTGAGACACAGCCCAAGTAGTCCCACACAAAGTGGTCCTGCCACACCAACAGCCTTGTAAAGGGCACTACTTTCCTCATATTTACCCAGCTGAAGAAGGAATTGAAGCATTCTTGTTTAGTAATAAATAAAGCATCTGATTAACAAAGACCATGGATAGATTCTCCTACACTAGGAAGAAGCAGCAACTTTTGAATAGTAACTTCAAGAACTTAAAAGTCAAGCTACCAGACCAGAATCTACAACATGTAAATAACTCCAGAACATATATCTTATATAAGTGGGCTTTAATTTACATGTTCCACATTTTTTATCAGGTTTCTTATTTCTAGTCTCAAACTCATGCCTTTGAATTCAGTATCTCCTTGGGTAAAATCACATTATCAACATTCATTGTTTTGGGAACATTCAATCTAAACACCACTGTCTCTTTCAATGAGCAGTTTGTGGATATTAATATCCTGTTTAATTTTAACTGAAATAGTGTTTTTTAATACCTAAAGAAATTATATGAAGTAATGAAAGCACACTTGTACAAACACCTGCTTCCATACATACACTCACATGTACACAGAGAATATCCCAGCTCTGCTCAGGCTGGGCTGCTGGAGAATTGGGCCATGCATGCAAATCCATATACAACCAGACATACCCTCCTTAGTCTGTCAGGGCAATGGAACTGTTGGCGGTGCCCTGGGTTCTTTGTCATCCCCTAGCATAGAGATCAAGAGATATAACGAGCAAGAGTCAAGCGTTAGAAAATTTATTAGCGTGCGCACTATGGAGCCAATGATGAAGAGAGAGGAGAAGAGAAGCAGGGAGAGAGAGAGAACCGAGTGGCTCCCCAAATAGCCATACTGCAGGTGTTTGTATCAGGCTGGGGCAGGGAATGTGTCTTCTGTCATGGCATGTAGAGGAGGGGTTGTGCTTGTGCTTGCACTGTCACTTAGCATACACTACTACATGCCGCACGTGTATCATTAGCATGTAGCTCTCCACCCCTGGGTGTGATTTTTACTATGGTAATGGGGCTAGTGTCACCTTTCGCCCACTCCTGGGTGTTAAGGCGCATGCATAAGCTTGGGAAAGGCCCAAGGGTGCAGACTGTGGATCTTGGTGGTCTCTATCTGATTCTCCTAGTTGCCAATTGCTTAGGGGCCTTATCTTGTTAGGCCAGGGGCCTTGTGGATGACCCACCTGGTTAGGCTAGTTCTTGTCTCAGAACACTGAATGAAATTCGGTGTGTGGCATCATGTAAATGAGGCAAATTACTTGAACATTTACATTCTTGTTTGGCCATAGCAATTTTGGAATGAACTGATTTGTAGTTTTATGGTAATGTTAAATTCCAAATATTGAATAAGACTTAACTTTTAAATATTTTAATACTCAACAAAGTAAATCATGAAACAGATCTCCTGATAAGTTTAATAGGAAATGTTTTTGGATAAAAAGGAGATATTGGAAGACAAGTGATGTTTCATCACAATAAAACATGTTCAATTTATGTAGGAAAATTATTCTCTTTATAGCCAAACTTACATTTCACTTTACAGTGAAGAAACATAGCTATACCGATATCTTGATCTCATTCAAAAAGTAATTATTTGTCATATTTATTTAAAATATTTTTATCTTGCTACATAAACCAGAAAAATCAAGAAAAAATTAATTTGAAGTTGAAAAGATATTGTTGAATGCAACAAGGGGTGCTTAGCTCTCAGACTTGACATGATTTTGTTGACAACTCCTATAAATCAAAAGTGGTCTTTTAATAACCTTATTAAAATATGGCAATTAATAAAAAATATTATAAGGTCATGACATAATTCATGATTGATAGAGTCTACGTCTTTCACTTCTTTAATTACAGTACACATGTGACTAGGTATTTCTAATATTTAGACGGGAATTCCTGCTTTGATTTTTTTAATAATAAATAACCAAAATAGAATCAGTACACTTTTAATGATGTTTTCAAAGCCAAGAAATATGGTGAGTCGTATATTGACATTTTCTTTTTAATGAGTTCATTTAAACATTGTTTAAGACTTTATAAGGATATTGTTATCTACCCAAAGTTTTATTTATTTGAATAAATAGAAAATCCATGTTTGCAAGATCAACTTGAGAGAAAAACTGGAAAATACAGATAATATTATATTCTAATGTATTAAAATAATTGCTGTTTTGAATTCTTTTGCTTCCTGTTTTTGTTGAATATCTCATATTAGAATATTTTTATTGCATTTTTCCTAAGTTTTCAAGTTTAATCACTATTATTCTTTTTTAATTAAGCATGTTTTCCTCTGTAGAAAGTCCTAAATTGATTCAGGGCCAATTTATCTGCTTGCATAGAGAAATTGGAAGAGCTATAATTCAACAAAATAAAAAACAACAATAATAGCAAAAATAAATAATTTTTCTTTCTCCATGTGATTTCTCAAAGTTGTCTTCAACTTAAGGCTTTGGGATCTGTGACAATGGAACTACCATGGTGATAGTATTGACCATAATGTCTATCTTATTGTAATTGTGGGTCATGGAGAGACTTTGGCACAAGAGTTGGGATTATTTCCTAGCAAGGTTGTGAGAGAGGAATATTGTATTGAATGGCAAACGTTTTAGCCTCAGAGCAAAATAAAAAGAAAGTAGAACTGAGGAATCAAGGCCTTAAAGACAAACACTCCTTAGTGCGCAGTTCTTCCTCACATCAGCCTGGAGTCGCTGAGCATTTTGATTTCTTGAGTTTTCCATGATTAAATGGTTAAAATTTTTTTGATTGGTAGATTTTTGCTTTGCGTTACTCTATGAAAAGGAGACTTAGTGCTGAAAAATAATGGTTCTATGAACGTGGTGTGAGATGAAAAAATTTGTCAGTATTTTTAATCAAAAGTCATATAAAGTACATCTAAAATTATATGAGACTTACACAGAAAAAGCTTGTCTCAAAAAATCATACAAGTCTGTATATAAAATAAAAGGGATCCATCTATAAACCAAAAGTTGTTTGTATTTCCTAAAGCATTTATAACGCCTCATTATTGATCATTGAAAAATGAAAGAAAAATGTAAATTTCATGACATGTATCAATATATATCTAAACTTGTTTATAATGGAAAAGAATCATAAAAATATTCTATCTCATCAGTCTCATAAATAATGTAGAAAACTAAAAATAATATTTAGAATGATTCTGGCAGGTCAAAAGCCACACTGACGAGTAATAATTTAGGTAGAAAAAGAACAAAAGACATAATCATCATTTGTTTATAAGTCTATGCTTATCTGTCCTGTCGAGGAGACAGCAGCACAACACACAGAGTCTCCTCAGTTACCATCAACTTCTTGAATATTCCATTAAAAAATTCCTAACAGCAGTATTTCAGGTTTATCCAGTTTTATGCTCTGAAGTTTTAAGGAACGTGATACATAATAACATGGTAATCCTCATCGCTATTTTAGAAGTGGCAAGCATTATTATTATCATTAATATTACTATCACTACTACAGATTTTGGGGTAGAATGCATGAAAGTTTGAATTGGTTAATTACACATCTCTCAGGTAAAGGATTAGCTCTATAAGTTGTGCAGATTCAACATCACAATCAAATACAAGGAGAAGCATTTCCTTACCTCTAGCGAAGAACTTTCTGCTTTCTCCACCTGAATTAGCAGAATGTTAAAATGCAAATAAGTTCATGTTAGGCGTTTTCAGTGTTCCAATCAGGGTAAAAGAAAGCATTTCTAGAACCCAATGTTCTTTAATATTCTTGGCAATAAATGGTAATAGAAGAGGTCATATATAATATTTCGGGTATCAATGCATAATTCTATACAGAAACCCAATGATGTTCTAAAGTTAGGACTAACTTGCATCTTTTTTTAAAAAACACTCTCTGTAGTAATTGGCCAAAATTAATTTAAAGGAGCGACTTTGTCTGCATATCCACACCGCTGTTGGATTGAACATCACTTACTATTTTGTCCTATAATATCAGTAGCTACGTTCCCTTTATGTTAGATGTAGGGTAACAATAAAGATGAATAATATATTTCTCAGGAAAATACAGGTTTTCTCAGGTGACTTGAATGAATACTCAACATTTAGTGTATGAATCTTTATATATGACATTTTACGTAACAACCACCTTGTTCTTGCAGTGCAAAGGATCCATGTTGTCTTCATCAATATTTGGAGAAAATATATATATATTTATTCTGTAGTTGGAAAATATATTATTCTTCAATAATTTCAGAGAGTACGCTTACACATCAGAGCTAAGTTGATTGAGCCATGTCTTCTCTAAGGTACAGCTGAATGAAAGAACCATGTCTGTAGTTTAAGCAGCAGCTATCTTAATCCAAACAGCAGAATGATAAACGAAAAACGCCAACAACGTCAAAGACACTAGGCTGGTAGGTGATTCAATAACTACTATTTGAAAACCCTAGGGTATTTCCCCACTTATGTACAAGAGAAAATAGATACTGCAAATATTTTAATACAGCGGTTTTCTGTATTTCTAGTAATAAACTATCATAACTGGTCCATATGGTAGAGCTATAATATTATTTCATATAACCTTGCTCTAGCTCATTTAGTGGGTTCGAAAAATACTTTTTGGGGGTAAGGTTTTAAAAATCTGTTTAAGACAGTAATATAGAGGGTCTTTTGGTAGTCTATATTATTCAAACATTTTACGTCTCCTTTAGTTGCTCATTGGAACAGATAAGTGCCACCATTTTCCCCATTATTTCAAACACCCCTTTCCGGGGTTCTAATACAACACATCTACATGTTCTCTGGGTTTCATAGCTTTTCAAATGATTAATTTTGCCCTTTTTTAGTTCACTTAACCATTAAAATGTGAAGAGTGAGTCAGCATATATTAAATAACTGCCAACAAATTCTAACCTTGTAAGATAGAATATGTTCTATGACCTGCAAATTCCTTGGTAAATTTGAAGACAATTTTCTTAGCCTGGATTCCTAGAAAATAGAATCCCAGGCAAGGTTTTTAGGGGACAAGGAACCCTAGGGTAGCAAGAGTGAGAGATAGGAGGGCAGGCGGGTAGGCATTTGCAGGGTCACACGTCACTGTGCTGGGTACTTCATGAGATGCTACAGAGCACTCTGCTGTGTGCCCAGCAAGTACACCTATGCTGCCTACAGCAGCGTCTTGAGAATGGAGACACTGCCCTCTAAGGTGGGTCTTCATCCAATGCAGATGTGGGAAGACGAGCCATGGACTTGACAAAGAAGCTGGCCAGCCTCAGGCAGTGGAGCTTCACTGGGCTGAACAGAGTTGGTCAGCTTCAGCATCAGCTAGGGATGAGCAAGGTGGCTGGGGGTCAGGAAGAGAGGTGTGACCAAGAGAAGCTCTAGAGGTACCGAAGATGCCTCTGATACACATATCATATTAGATTTGGTGCTTCATGATTCCCACATTCCATATCTTTTTCCTAAATGTTCAGGACCCTCCAGTGCTATATTCCACTTTTGCTGTGTGGGTTTGCTCTGTGATCTGGACTTTAGATGTATCCATAGCACGGTTTTTCAGACTGACATTAGGCCCGATAATTCTTTACTGTAGGGGGCAGTCCTGTGCATCGTAGAATGTTTAGCAGTATCCCTGGTCTCTACCCGTTAGCTGCTAGTAGCCCCCTTAATCCAGTTGTGAAAACCAAAAGCGTCTCCAGGTATTGACAATATTTCATGGGTGGCAAAATTGCCATAATTGAAAACCACTTACCTATACAAGCCACATACTCACCAGAATCTACTTGTCTAGTTTCCCCATTCCCCAAGTCTATATTTACTTTCCAAATGTAGAGCTGATCTATGTATCAGTCAATAAGCTTATACATAAGCAAGTTATAATTACCATAAATACATTTTGGGTCTCAAGGCATTGTATTTTCCTTATTTTCCCTCCCCTCTCTGAGCATCTCTGCTCTAACTTTTGATTTTTCATCTTCCAGGAACATAAATAATGGATAAATACAGAGACCATGTCTACAGTTCTGCACCAAACTAACTTGGTAAGCTGAATCTCCTACTCTCTTAACCACCACTTATTTTGCACAGAGTCACACATGTGTAAGTTCCCAATATGACTGGCTAGTTATGAATCTTCCTATGAACCACTTAGGGCTGTTTTGACCTTAAGGGAGATGCTAATAGTAAATAATAATATCTACCTTTTAGAGTCGAGTCGTGGGGGAACTATATGAGGTAATAAACATAAATGACGGCCATAATACTTGGCATATCTCAGACAATGAATATTAGCTATTATCGATATCTACATTCATATTCTGATTTCTCATGTGAACCTCACCCTGTAAAGCAGCTTCACTGAGACATGCTCCCGTCTCACGTGAGGTTTGAATAATTCAGGAATGTACCCCTCATGATCCTCCGCCCGCAAGTTCCTCTTTGTACTGCTCTGCCAAGGACGTGTGCTTTTTTTCTACTCCCAGTATTTAAATCTTGGAGATGTCTTTAATGTTACCCTCCATGTCTGGTACCCTTGTTCTTCCTTTAATACAATCACACTTCATATTTGGATTGTGCTCTATGATTTGAAAGCACTTTCAATTTGCTCTTTTCAAAATTCCAGTGAGTCAGGAAAGACAAGTGCATTCAACATTAATTCAAAAGAAAAAAGTTATTAATAACCTATTATGAAGCAGACACTGTTCTAGTTTCCAGACAATGAAAATAAGGCTCAGGTCCCTGAATTACTGTAAAGTGGCTCACTTGTTACCTTGACTCTGGGTCATTCCCTCCTTCCTATCCTTCTCCCACGTCTCTGCTACACAATCTTTAAAAAACACTCTTGTTTCAAAACCTAAAGTCATCCAAGGGGTCTACGTAAGAGTTCTCCACCATCAACTTGGAACATAACTCCTGATTTTTTAACAGGACTTTTAACTCTTAAGCTTCATACTGATTAGGCAGATCTGCCACTTTCTTTTATACGGTCTGTGTTTATTTCATCATTTCCTCCCCATGCCTGGAATTCCATTCTTAGTCTTTTTGGATTGTGTAAATACTACATATTATTTAAGAATGTAATCCTCTACGCCTGCTGTAGGGTGGGATGGTATTCTATGCATCTTCACTCTTTCCAGCAGGGAGTTTCACGCTGTTTAACTTTTAACTGTTCTTCAATTATTTCATATGTCTTAGTTCTGCCTCCTGTACTAGACTGTCAACCCGACAAAGGATGGAGCCACATGGAAGAGCACTTTTATATTTATCAGATACCTAGAATATAATAGCTAGTCTATAAATTCCTCCTGGATGAGCCTTTGATCTTCCCAGACACCAAGGGTAATGACTCTGTCCAAGGAGAAGCCATCACAGGGAGAATTTCATGTTCGTTGGTAACCTGGGGTTTACGGTGTTTCTAAAGATGCAGCATATCCCATCCACCTCTTCTATTTAATATTCTTCTGCTCATGCTTACTTTAGACGTGTATTTTTGCCCTTCAACAAGGCTAATCACAGCAACACCACTCCTAGGAAGAACTCTCACTGTCGTCTTGGCAGCACCTCCTCTTCCCCTAGCCAAGCCAGGAGTTACATCAGAAATTCCAGAGCCGTGTGACTCATTCATAACTAGTGCTTGGTTCCATTGCAGTATGTTTCCAAAGGTAACAAATGAACATTGCATTTGGACACATACGTATGTCTAGGGCATTCTTTTAACCTCAGACGAATGATAACTTTTGGAGAACTGGGAAAGAAAGAGATTTACGATTCTATAAAATTGGTCCTAACATAAACAAACAGGTATACTTGCATTTTTTTCTGTCTGTAAGAATCACACTGGGTTGTACCTGTTATTCTCAGGAAAAGATTAGAAGTGACAGCGGCAGTTAAGAATTGGTGTTAGTGTAGTTTCTGTTTTCACTTACAGTATTCTTTTGCATCAGTCTCAAGGATTTTGACTTCCAGATCAAATTCAATTTCCTATTACATGCATTTTGTTATAATATACAAAAAGAACATCAGTGTTGATAGGGTTTATAAAGATAAAGATGTCACTTTTTCTCTTTCACAAAGAATTTATAATACTGCTTTGCTCTTAAAATACATCATTTTATCTAATTAAAATGCATGATTTATATAAAATGAATTTGAGAGTTATGGAAGGAAACATACACAGTTAGATATTCTTTTCAAGCCATTTAAAAAATTGAATCATATTTACTCTACAAGAAGTTTAAAATTACAGTATGTATTTCAGAAGCATGTTACTGAGATGTTTTCCTGAATTGTTCCCAAAATTTACGTCATTGCCGATTTTTGGAAAAAGTGAAGTTAGTTTCTATAGCCTATTCACATGGTTCCTCAGAACACCAAAATCAAAGTCTTGATGATTTCCTCTTTCCTATTTTCGTATAAATATCAAATATTGAGTTTCAGATATAAAAGATGAGTAAATGTGGAAGAAGGTGACAGAGTTCCTCTTTTAGCTATGGGAGCCAAAAGTTAGTCTCATTGAGTGAAAAGCAAAAAGAAGCTGGATCCATAGCAGGAGCAAGATTAATATAAGGACTCTCCTCACTGGGCAGCATCTTAAATTGAAAGTGTTCTCAGGTCACCACGGTTAATGAGCCTTATTTACAGGAAGTAGTTTAAGTAGCGACTTAACTTCCACATCATGCAGAGCTGTGCCTTGACCTACAAAAGTAATAAATAAGAGTTGTCTAGATCTATAATAGAAACTGCGGTTACAATGTACGTCCTGTGAACTCATCGAAGGAGCTGGTAGATGAGTAATTATTTCTTCCCCAGTGAATAAGAGGATGCCAGCCAGGAAAACCTACTCAGAAAGAAAAATAATGTTCTTGGGCGCCCAACTCCTGGTTCCATAAGATGTGTTAACCAAGTCAAAAATACATTGTGTGAAAATGGCACCTGAACAACGAATTGAAAGTGAAAAATGTGTTAACTAGCTAAATGTTTTATCTATAAGAAATTAGGATGATTTTATTATCAGATTACTGAGTGCTCCCCACTTTGAGACGCTGCTGTACAGTGGTGACCACGGCCAGGGACTTCTAAGAAAAAGAGGAAGAATAAATAATAGGTATGACAGTGAGGAGTCTGCTGGATCCAGCTTTTCACTTCTGTGCAGGTGTGATGAACGTGCTCTTACCAACTATTCCATAACTAGTGATCTCACTGGCAGAGGGAGGGGAACATGGCAATTGACAATTTTCTTCGTGTCATCTGAAGTGACAAGGTGCAGATAATTTCCATGAATTACTTGAGCACAGTAAATATCATAGAAGTTATTTGGAGCTTTCTAAGATTCTTAAAAATTGATTAGTGATCACTTAAGAGTGACTGCAAATATGCTCAATAAATTAGATTTTTAACATGTGAGCTGAAATCCTTGTTTTGCTAAGGATAATATTTCTCACTAGTGTGATAGGTAACTCTTACTCACTGTAAAATCTCAAGACTCTTAAAGTATCATCTCCTCTGCAAAACCTTGCCTGACTCTCTCCTACCTCCCGCGCCCCCCCTCCCACAATGACTACAGAATAAGACAGCTCCCCTCTTCCTCTATCTCCTTGTAGGGAGCCTACCTGTTAATCAAATTTATCACAATATAATGCAATGAATCTGCCTGCGTCCTCTTTTAGACAAGGACTTTCCCTTGCAAGCTTGTTGTACAAGTGCTGGTGGAATAAACTTTGCAGCTTAGCAGGGTAAATGATTTTTTGAATTGATGAGCATATGTGTTTTTGCTGAACAAAACTTAATCATTTCCTTTTAATCCTACATTTTCTTAACATTTTGAGATTTTTCTACTTTATTAGAAGCCATACTCCTGAGGATGTGGCACGTGTGTGTATGTACGTGTATGCTTGCACATGCATGTGTGTACCAAAGTAACTCTTTCCTGTTACTTCCACAGAAGTCTAGAAAATCTAGACACAACTCTGATGTGCACAGAAAAAGCATATTGGACTTGGAGTCAACAGTTAGGGAAATATGCCAGTTTTTCACTCAGAGGGTATATCACCTTGAGGAAGCCACCCAACTGCTCTAAATGTTCATTTCTTCTTTTACAAACAAGTGATGGGAGCAATGTCCACCTCAAAGAGTTACTGTGACCTTAAATAAGATAATTTTTGTGAAAATTCTTTATCAAATGATTCACTATATTAAAGTCAGAATTTTTTTCGGGCACAATCCTTTAGATATACTCTTTCATCAATAATACCACTGTATTTTAACTAGTATTTTCACTAATATATCCCCTGTTATTTTGAGAACTTTGCAAGGGCAAAGATTTTGTTTTTCTAACATTGTGACAGTATGTGACATGCAGTAGATAATAAATATTTGTTGAGTAACAGATGTACCCAGGACTATAGAGAAAGAAAACTAAAGCAGAATGTTGTATTCTAAAGTAGATCATTTAGCTAACATTTCTATCCACTGCTCTGTAATGCTAGCTCTACTTGGAGTGACTAAAGATACCCTAAGAAAAGAAAGTCATCCTTCTTTGTATGCACAGATGCCCATTGCCTGCGCCTATGAAAGCACAGCAGTGTGAATCCCCGTCAAGCGGGAAAATCAGCCTGAAAGTAACATCTATTTAATTTCCAATCTACTTAATTTAATTATATTCAGCTATATGATTTGTGGTTTATCCAAAATATATTTAATTCGTTTCATAACTTAATTAGCATAGTACTTTTAATTACCCTCTTCCACTGTGCACTGCCTTTTATTATATTTTGTATGAATTTTGGAAGCAACATTGAGGCGGGTCACTCTAGATGATTAAAAAAAGTCTTCACAAATTAAACTACTCAGATTGAATGGTTTGGTAACAGCTGGGCAAACAGTTGTGATGAGGAGATAAAGTGAGAGTTGACTAGAAAGAGGTGTTAAAAGAAAACTGAGAAGTAACAGAAGTCTGAGCTTACAAGGAATGATTAAAGAAGTAGGTCACTGTGAGGATGTGGATCAAAGACATTATTTCTACAGACTAAGGTTAAGAATATTGCTAAAGGAGGGAGAAAACAAATCCTGAAAATGATGAAAATCTGCAGATTAGGTAAATCCTTGTAAATTAATCCCCAGATATTTCAGACTACATAGTACCTTTTATTGAAATATTTGAACATCTGAGATCCAACAGTTGCTCCTGAACTCAGTTATGTACATATGTCACACAGTCTAACTGATTCTACTGAGTAACTATTTACCATCCACTATATGTGCTTTCAACATGTTAGGAATAAAACAATAGGTAACCATATACTATTTTAGTCCTGAAGAAACTTACAAACTTATCAAAAGGAGAGATAATAACAAAAATCCTGATTATGTATATTGTGTTTTTCCTACAAAATGATATTTACTGAAGCGGTTTCCAAATGAGCTGATCACAAGAACCAGCAGGACAGTTTATCAAAAATACGGATTTCTTTTGTAATACCCAAGATCTGCTGAAATTTAATGGAAAAGTAGACATTAAGATGCAAGTAAACTGTTAAAAACCAAAAATCAGCCATAACAGGATGAGATAGAGCTGTGAAAATAAATTGAAAAACCTTTTTGCAAGATAGCCAATAATAAATACTTATGACAAAATGTAGAAAAAAGTGGAGGTATTTACATAGAAAATAAATAGATAATAAAAAGGTAAAAGGTTTATAAGGCCACACCCAGGTATTTTGAATCTAAGGCAGTGTGGAGCCATTAAAGACTTGGGGACGTTGAGTCCCTGTGACAGGGCTGTGTTTCAGCAACATCACAGTAATGATAGTGTCAACAATGGATAGGAGAAGGAGAGACATTGCAGAGAGCTGGCGTGAATTTTCAGTGGTTCTACTGAATCCTGTGAGAGCTGGAATTTGTTTAAAGGCACTGTAGGTGGACATTTTAGGAGAGATTCCTAGGAAGAATATCGGGAATGGTTGATAGGATGAGGGGTAGGAAAGAGTTTATGACTTGAACTTTATAGCCTGTGACTTTGGATTATTGCATTAAGTCCACTAAAAGATAGATGTGCAAGACAGAATGATAAATTTAGATTTGAGAGTTTTATGTGTCCAGTACTCACAAGGTATTCACATGGAGGTGTGTGGCAAAAAAAAAAAAAGCTGTGTTGGTTAGAAGTCCAAGAGAGATGAGGACTAGAAATAAAAGTTTGGACATCATATTTATTAAAATGCAAGATGAAACAACGAAAGAAAATGAGAAAAGTCACAGAGGGTCATCAGAAGTGTGTATTTGCATGCACAAAAAAGGATGATAATAGTGAAGAGCATTATGAAAAAATTTAATGGAGCGAAGCGTAAGAAGTCACAGGATTTGGTAAATAGGAAGTAAGTGGAGGGCTTTCTTTTTCCAGCTTTATTGAGATGTAATCAACATAACCTCTGTAAGTTTAAGGTGTACGATGTGATGATTTGCTGCATGTATGCACTGCAAAATGTTTACACAATAAGGTTAGCTAAAACATCCCTCACTGGTTATAATCACCGTTTGGTTGTTACGGTGAGAACATTTAAAATCTACTCTCATAGCAACTTTCAAGCAGAACTTATTTATCTGACAACTGGAAGTTTGCACCCTTTGACCAACATCTCCCCATTTCTCCCATCCCCGAGCCTCTGGTACCACCATTCTACCCTCTGTTTCTTTAAGTTCGACTTTTTCAGATTCTAAATATAAGTGAGATCATACAGTATTTGTCTTTCTCTGTCTGACTTATTTCATTTGAAGTTCTATGACTATGATAAATATTGATAGTTTTTCCTACTCAGAATCCAGTCCCCTTTCTTCAGGTACTGCTTGCTGATGTTCCTTTGGATGACTAAGCTTTCTTTGATGTAACTATTGCTGGTACTGCTGATGGAGGTGTTAAATGCTAGAGACATACCAAAAGTTGACCAATCAAGACCTTTCTGAAATGTGATTCTTGAGTGAAAGGCATTGAAAATGATTGGAACAGATTCATCCTTAGAAAGATCCCAAGTGGAGAACTGTCTCTGAATTGTTGCTACTTAGCCCCAAAGCTCTCTCTTTTCCATCTTTTCCGGGGCATGCCCCATTGGTACGGTCAGCTATCTCATTTTCTTCCAGTAAATTCCTCTTTGCTTAAGTTTGTCAGATTTAGTTTCTGTTGCCTGTAGTTACACAATTCTAAGTTATATAGAAATTAATATAAGTAAGGGCTGATACATAACAGAACAAAGATGCTAAAATGTCTGAGTCGAGGTGGGTAAGAAAGAGATAAGGATGGTTCTATGCTGATCTGAAAGTCAGCTGCTGCCTTTTGTACATTAAGAGGCTCTCCTCCTACCAGGATCTTAATTATAAAAATTCAGCTTATTGAACTTTGTTGGCCAATTATTGCAGCTTCAGAAAGGTCCAACAGCAAAGAAACAAGATTCAATAGAAGCTGGCTAGTCTGATGACAAATAAGAAAATTAAAGTTAGGAATTCCTCCCTAAAGTCAATGATCTAAGATTCCTGAGAGTCAGATATGGAAACTTGTCAAATAGAAAAATGAATTCTCTGTCCTAAACTAAAGTTAGAGGCAGAAGAACAGGGAGGGAGAGATACCCATGGGGCTCAGGCAGAGCCTTCCTGCTCACACTCTGCCCTTGCGTATCCATGTGCTCAGGAGAGGCTGACCAGATCAGGGTGCAGACACCTGGGTAAGAATTGATCCTGCCTTTCCATTTTTGAGGAGTAAATAGATTATGTGTAAATGAAGGAAAAAAATGTGTTACTCAAGATATATTTTGGTAAAGAAAGGAAAGAGAATTGTGGCCCAAGGAGTTATTTGTTTGTTTTCAAGCATGAAGAAGACATGATTATGCTTGCAGGCCTAGAGAAGGAAGCACTGGAGAGAAAAGACCAATGCAAGAAGAGAGAAATAAAGCCAGGGGCCCACAAAGACAGAAGGAGATGAGGAGAGAAAGGGGTAAAGCACTCATTTAACAGGCGTTTACTGAGAGCTGGTGAAATATCCAGATAGACTGTGGTGCCCCAAAGACAACCCTACTTGATGCCAGAGTTTTTAAAACAGTGTGTTTGATATTCTAGTGTCTTTTCTAGACAAGCTGATAGCCTTTTGCTTTCAAAAACATGATCTATTTTAGTCCCTCTTATGTAGCAATTTTGGAGCCACTGCTGCTGAGTGTCTGCTTTGTGTGAGGCTGGGGGCCACACTCCATGAAGGAACAGCCCTTGCCTCCAGGGCCTGGGGTTGTGGGAGGTGGTGGGCTGTGTGTGTTGATGAATACAGAGTCGCGTTGCAGTCTGACGTGGTCCAATATTCAACCCAGTCTTGGGGAAATTAAAAACTTCTTGAAAGAAGTGACATCTAAGGACATTTAAAGGACATGTTGAAATTATTCAAGGAAGGGATCTGGGATAAGAAGAGTGTGTTTAAGGCAAAATAATGCCAGGTAGGAAAAGGAGACTCATAAAGATTGCTCTGAGAAAATAATTGCACATCTATATAAAGTAACAGCGTGTAATCTAAATGGCAAAGTGAAAAGCAATCTGTTTTTCTAAGTACAGGAAGTCCATATAAAGAGACAAGATAATTTAAGGAACATAATATGATCAGGTGCAACAGTTAAACTGGAAAGTTTACCTTATTAGAAAATGTTGAATGGAATTTTTTTCAATGTAATGAATAAGTTATGTTCACCCTACAAGGAAATGCTATTTAAGTTGTGTAAAGTAATATAATTTCCTCACTAGACACAGTTATTCTGTGACATAAAATGATCAAATTCTATATACACATAACCATTTATCTTATTTTTCGTCATCTATTTTATCGTATATTTTATGTTTATTGTGTGTTACTCGTAGTTTTTACTTACAATCATTTAAGCTTGACTTTGATTTAGACTATAGATGCAAATACACTTTGTATTTTGTTGTGTTTAAATACATGCATTTACGGCTCATTTTCAGGCTGGATTTCTAAATTTTATGTAGATACTAGTCATTCTCTTGTTTTGAAATCTTAAATCAGTACACTTTTTAGCATAGTACTTCATTCTATTTTTCCAATCAGGCTTTAATATTTTCTGTTCTTTCTCTGTTAAGTGTTTGGTGTCTCATGAGTCTATGCAAACTTTGTACATCCTTTTATCTTTCAGAGAAGGTCACTTTAGCTTATTGAAAAGAGCAACCGCTTTGGAGCTAGAGACACTTTACTCTATGTCACTTTTCTGTCTCTACCTCTTATTGGATGATTCTGGGGAATAATACTTAATTCATCTCAACTTCAGTTTTCTTAACTCTTGTATGGAAAACACTTTTTCTCCTCGAAGTTAATCTGGCACTTCTGCTTGAATTAAAAATTTGCACATCCAGTTGAAAAATTCAACTTTAAGGAAGATAACCTGCGGAAATAAAAGCACCAATAGATCATAGGTGTGTGCAGATATGTTTGCTTCAAAAGGTTTCAAATAACAAGAAGTGGGAACAACATACATGTTCATAAAGAGTGAAATGACTGAAAAATATACTTCATATGTATGATGTGGTTATCACAGACATGTATGCTGTCAGAAGCTACTAGTTAGGCATAGTTACTAATATGGAGGGACATGCATAATATGGTGAGGTGAAGACAGTAAAAAAAGCCACCATCAAATAGTTGTTCATTGAATAGCCCTAGAAATCAATGCACTGATGGACTGAGGTGTGTGCACGGATGGCTGGGAGCACAGCCTCTGGGAGTAGACCCAGGAGGGCTCCCAGAGGTCAGGGTCACGATGGTCATTCTCAGGAGTGGGGGATGTGGTTCCCCTTAGGTTTGCTGGGGCAGAAAAGAAATGTGAAACCAGCTGCCACAGGGCGGCAAGTCCTGAATGTGTGCACTGCATGTCCGGGAAAATTTAGACAAACATTAGCTATCACCACAAAATTTTCACTTCATTTTGAATTTTACCAGAGGAAACTAAAAAAACCCACCCTGCACTCTATTATTACTTCAAAGCACACAAGAAATAATATTTTACTTCAAAATTAGCAAGAATCATGGGCTACAGGGTGATCCTCCAAATTGTATAAATATACCTTGTGAAAACGCTACTGTATTGTTCTAATTTTTGTCTTTTGGACTCAGCTGATGAATGCATTGTCATAACCACAACCCAGCCCATAGACGTGAGTCCGGGGGTCCCTGTCATAGTGTCCCCGTTATGGATCTGAAGAATGGATGGAAGTGGAGGAGGACACGACTTAAGGGAAAATTGGGAAGCTGGCATTCCAGTCTGGATAGCAAATGTGTCATGACCCCCATTTGTGTTTCTCTGACCTCACGCATAAAATGCTATCGATGTCCTTTCATCTCTTAAGATTCCTTCCATCTCTAGTATTTTACAGTAGCATGACTTATCTTACTTGCTTTTAACAGATTATTTGACTCAAAATGCATAAAAGGAGGAATCCAGAAAATAAGCCCAATTTCTAGAATCAGACTAAAACCATCAATAAAGCTATAGATTCTTAGCTGATCATTTACATGTGACATGTTTTTTGTTGTTAATCCAACTTAAAGAATCAGGGTCGGAGGAAGGTATGAAGGCTGAACTAAAAGATAAGAGTAAATAATTTCAGCTGTAAAGATAACGGATCCAGAGGCAAGAGTACAGGCAGGTTATCATACGATAGCCTAATCCAACTCATTAAAACGAAATACCAGGAACACTCCTGCCACAACAACCACCGCTAAGAGGACGCAAAGCAGGTGTTCTTGCGCAAGGGCACATGCACCCATGTGAATACACCATGTGGGAATCAGAGGGCCGTGGACACTGACATTTGTTAAACATAACCAAGGGTGAAGGATTATATTTTTAATTTAATTGTAAACTGAATACTTCAGAGAGAAACACCTTTGTCATAATCACTGCTGCATCTCTGCTTATGATTTCAGAAATATTGTTACTGGTCTTTACTTTTTAATTAACTTTTGGTTTGACAGCTGAAAATTAAAAATAATATATGAGTCTTTCAGAATCTCAGGTCAGGCTTGTTTTGATGCTATCTTTATCAATTTGTTTATTTTATGTGTCAGTTTCCCTGGGTGGTTGACGCACGTGCTTTCACAATATAAACAATACTAGGAAGTAAGAAAGAATGGTCTCTTTTCCGTTTTCATAATTCGTGAGTATTTACTGGTCTTATATTAGTCTGCTGAGGCTACCACAGCAAAGTGCTGCAGACTGACTGGCTTCAACAATGGAAACTTATTTTTTCACACTTCTGGAGGCCTAGAAGTCCAAGATCAAGGAGCCAGCACATTCTGTTTCTGATGAGCACTCTCTTCCTGGCTTGCAGATGGCCACCTTCCCCCAAGTCCCCACAGGGCATTGCCTCTGTGCCCATGTGCAGAGAGAGAGGTCTGGCTTCCTCTTCTTATAAGGAAACCAATTCTATGGGATTAGGGACCCACCCTATGATCTCATTTAACTTTAATTACCTCCTTCAAGGCCCAACTCTAAATACACTTACCTTTGGAGTTGGAGCTTAAACAATTGAATTTGGGAGAGACACAGTTCAGTCTACAGCAGCTCTACAATGAGATATTTGTATTATTCAAACTTCTCAAAATTCAGTAAAAACTTATGAGATCTCTGGTTTGGATAAATAGCTTGAGCATCCCTGGAGCTTGAACTTTGGGCCCCAAACCCCCTGAAACTAATCCTGTATAACCTGTTTGTGATATGTTGTGTATTTGGTGGCATTAAAATATTTAGAAGAAAAGCAAGCTCAGCAAAATTTATAAATTTATGTTATAAAATGAACAAATCATTCACCATAAGCAAGGAGTACTAAGTGTGAAAATTCAGAATCAAATGGCAAAGAGGTAGTATATACTAGTTAGGTTAGGCCCCCAAAAATGGCTTTGGAGACAAGAAGTGAAGGGCTATTTGACCAGATAAGGTGACAATGAGGGGATAGAAATCTTATTCATTTTATTTCTTTGCATAGTAAAGAGCAATAGTCTGGAAGAGAGAAACAAGAATCAGAAAAACTGTACTTAGATAGGAAAGAAAGCAAATATTTTCTTTATAAGAATTAAGGCATCAACAATTTCTTAGGTGGAACTTAGGAGATCTCACTTCTTTCAACTACTTTACTGGAATATTTGTTGTGTAACTAAAAAGCTGGAAAAATTGCTTTTATGTGTTTCAGGAAAACAAATTGCATTTTAAGACAAAGCACAAACGAGAATATTGGGTTTTATTCATGATACTTGATTATAAATACTCAAGATCTCCCTCAAAACTTTGTTCCAGATAGTCTAAACAGAAATTAATGGCAGTTGAAGAAGAATCCAGAAAAGTGCCTGTGAGGAGCTTGCTCATTTTCATAAGACTAGATTAGACCCCTTGACCTATAATTACAGAAGTATTACACCTGTCAAGTTATGGCCATCAGTACATTGTTTTACTGGGAGATCCAGCTAGCTTCTCACTTACAGTGGCAGCTTCAAACAAACCTTGATCTAAATTTCTCCTCTTTTTTTTTTTTTTTTTTTTTTCCTACTTGGGGAGGATTGGACTTGAGCTAACATCTGTGCCAATCTTCCTCTATTTTTTGTATGTGGGATGCCACCACAGCATGGCTTGATGAGTGGTGTGTAGGTCTGCACCTGAGATCCAAACCCATGAACCCCAGGCCACTGAAGCAAAGCTCACAAACTTAACCACTATGCTACCAGGTCAGCCACTATCCTTTTTTTTAACATACTTGCTGCTGCTTTCTCCCTAGATTTGTGTTATCTGTTCCTGGCCTGAGTTTCCCTAAAATGCATGTTATTTTAAGAGAAAACATTTATTATTTTCTTGCGATATCGATTGAGAGATGGCAGAGTGAATTTTATCTATGTTGCCTATGCTCTATGTTCGGGCTGTGTTTTCTGAGTCCTAGAGAATCAGAGACCACCCCACGGAAAGTATAAAAGAATAGAAATAGTAGCAAAGGAATTAGCTTCTCAAAACCTCCACTGGCCTCCACTGGGCACCTCATCCTGATGACTATATAAACAAATTTTAATTTTGACCTCTCGCCCACTTTGGAGCCCCAAAGTCATGGGCAGAGCTGTTCCTGCCACACGGTCTCACTCAGGTCTCACCCAATTATTTTCCTCCTGCATTGTTGCAAGGCATGATCCTAAAATCAGGAACAAGGTGAAGATGTCCCCTTTCATCACTCCTTTCAACATTGTACTGGAAGTCCTTGCTAATGCAATAAGGCAAGTAAATGAAGTAGAAGGTACACAGATTAGAAAGGAAGAAATAAAATCATCCTTGTTTGCAGATGACATGATTCTCTATGTAGAAATTCTGAAATAATTGACGAAAAAACTCTTGGAACTAAGGAGTGATTATAGCAAGGTTCAGGATACAATGTTAATATGCAAAAGTTAATCATTTTCCTATATATCAGTAATGAACAAGTGAAATTTGAAATTAAAAATGCATTACCATTTACATTAGCATCCTAAAAACGAAATACTTAGGTATAAACCTAACATAATATGTATGAGATCTATATGAGGAAAACTATAAAACTCTGATGAAAGATATCAAAGAAAGACTAAATAAATGTAGAGATATTCCATATTCATGGCTAGGAAGACTCAATATTGTCATGGTGTCAGTTCTTCCCAACCTGATCTATAGATTCAATACAATCCCTATAAAAATCCCAGTAAATTATTGTGTGAGTATCGACAAACCACTTCTAAAATGTATACGGAGGGGCCAAAGACCCAGAACAGTCCAAACAATATTAAAGGAGAAGAATGAAGTTGGAAGACTGACACTACTCAAATTCAATACTCCCCATAAAGCTACAGCAATCGAGGCATTGTGGTATTGTGAAAGAATGGAAGACAGATCAATGGAACAGAATGAGTGCCCAGAAATAGATCCCCAGGGGTAAAGTCAACTGATCTTTGACAAAGGAAAAAAGGCAACACAATGGCTCAAAGAAGATCTTTTTAACAAATGGTGCTAGAACAACTGGACATCCACATGAAAGAAAAGAAGAAAGAAGAATGTAAACACAGACCTTACACTCTTCACAAAAATTAAATCAAATGGATCACAGACCTAAATGTAAAACACAAAAATATAAAACTCCTAGAAGACAGAAGTAAACTTAAATGACCTTAGGTATAATGATGACATTTCAAATATAACACAGACAACCCATGAAAGAAACAAATGATAAAACACACTTCAAGAGAATGGAAAGACAACCCGCTAATGGGAGAAAAATTTGCAAAAGACACATTTAATAAAAGATTGTTATCCAAAAAAATACAAATAACTATTAAAACTCAACAATAAGAAAACATACAACCTGATTAAAAATTAAACAAAAGGCCTGAATAGATACTTCATAAAAGAAGATAGATAGGGGCCAGCCTCGTGGCCGAGTGGTTAAGTTCACATGCTCCACTTCAGCGGCCCACGGTTTTACCTGTTCGGATCCTGGGCGCGGACATGGCACTGCTCGTCAAGCCATGCTGAGGCAGCGTCCCACATGCCACAACTAGAAGGACCCACAACTAGAAGGACCCACAACTAAAGATATACAACTATGTACCGGGGGGCACTTCGGAGAGGAAAAGGAAAAATAAAATCTTTAAAAAGAAGATATATAGATGGGAAGCAAGTATATGAAAAGAAGTTCAATATCATATGTTATCATGGAACTCCAAATTAAAACAACGAAGTATCCCTGTAACCTTCTAGAACTACCAAAATCTGGAATACTGACAACAGCAAATGCTGGCGAGAAAGTGGAGCAACATTCATTGCTGGCGGGAATGCAGAATGGTATAGCCACTTCGGAAGACAGTTTGGTGGTTTCTCATAAAAATGAACACACTCTTGCCATATGATCTAGAAATCATACTCTTTGATACTTACCCAAATGAATTAAAAACTTATGTCCACACAAAAACCTGCAGAAAGGTGTTATAGCAGCTTTATTAATAATTGCCAAAACTTAGAAGCAACCAAGACGTCCTTCAATAGGTGAATGGATAATAAACTGTGGTATACAGACAATGGGCATGATTCAGCACTGAAAAGAAAAGCGCTACCAAGCTATAAAAAGACATGGAGGAACCTTAAATGCAATTACTAAATGAAAGAAGCCAATCTGAAAAGGCTACATACTGTGTGATTCCAACTAAGCCGTGTGGGAAAAGGCAAAACTACCACTCATTCACATTTTGGGGCTTTTGGGATTACTTATTTCCAAGCTTATGGAAATGCCATCAGTTGTTTTTACTATATTAATTGATTTTTCTATTTTAAATGAATAAGAAGACAGTGAAAAAATATAATAAAGCTACGGACTTGTTTAATGATTGGAGATTTCAGAGGCTTCACACCTTTTTTCTAACATACCACTCAGAGGCTGCGACATGGCACTGCATGTGAGGTGATAAGAGGTCCTTAATGTTCCCCTTGGCTTAAACAAACTTCACACAGGCCAGGACCTCTCCCTTCTTAGAGCATATCCTTTGGGAATCTTGCAATTGTAAATTCTTCCTCTGCCCCTTGAGATGTAAACCTTCTCCTGGCCTCTTGCCAGTTTTATAGTCCAGGAATGTCATTCTCAAGGACCTGGGAGGGATCCTTTTGAAATGTAACCACCTGGAAAGATAACTCCCTTATCTCCCAGTCCCTGTGGTGGGGCAGGAGCCTAATTTTGTTAAGTAGCTATCAACAAACAGAGACGACTAATAACACTGACCAACCTCCCTCTAAGTCCTCCAGGACTTCCCCACTAGCTCCCACTTGCACTTTTTACTCTCTCACCTTTTGTTTCAGAGCAGTTGAGTTCTCCCTCTCTCCCCTGTTGCAGTAGTCTTGAATAAAATCGTCCTCGCCATTTAACTTGCCGGGGACGATTGATTTCCCTTTGACAAAGGAGATCCTTCACAGGTTTAAAAAGCGTAACACAGAGGGCTTTTATCTCTGCCTGACCCTAAAGGAATGTTTTTGCTTTCATGATTCATAAGGTCATTTTAAGAAGATTAAAGCAAAGGTTTCCTTAAATTTGGAAGCTTGTATTTCTCTTGGCTAAAGACAACACCAAAGCTCTTTAGTTTTCCCAGATTCTTGAGTACATACCAAATCAGGCTGAATTATGTTCCTGAATAGCATGGTAATAACATAGTGAGAACTACACTAGATGGATCACAACTTTGTATTTTTAGAAATGAAATATCTTAATGGGATTGAGTTGAACTACAGGGCAAGAAATGAAATTATTCAATTCTCTAAGTCAACATACCCACACCAAAGCAATTCTTTTCATGTACGTCTCATATTTTTAATGTGTTAAAAGGATCATACACGGACACACACACATTCAGAAATAAAATAAAAAGTTTGCTTAGAAAGTTTCTGTTTATCATTTGGGAATCTTTAATGAATGCCAAATCACCAGATCACATCTGGCAGGCAGTTTTATTTAAATTAGCTTTCCAAACCCATCTTGACAGGGATAACTACCCTTTACAGCTTTAGAAGGAGATACATTGCAATTTCTATTTTAACGTAAAAAAAAAAATAACAGAAGCTCCATTTGAGAGGAAACTGCTAAGTAAAGTAGGAAATGATCCATTTTTTCTCTCCTTTTCTTCCTACTTCTTTCCAGAACTTTCTTAGAGTAGCTACTTTATTTTACCCCCAATCTATATGTTTAGTCAGGGGTGTGTGTGGTGTTCCAGGGCCAATTTTGTGCAGCAGACGGGATTTCGCTAAATCTATTTATAATACGGTCAGACAATTGTTTCCATTCTAAGGGGAAGGACTCAGGGTAATACAGCTAGCAGCCACTTTCATTTGGGAAATGTAATAAAAGAGACTCTGTAGAAGGGCTTTTGCATCTCATTATCAAACATTCTGCTAAAGTCGTTCTTTATAATGGACAAAAAGGAATCTTTCTCCTGAGACTATCTAAAGCGCCACGCTGTTCATTAAAAGGGCTGAACAGAGAGGTCTCACATCTTTATTCAAAACCAACATTAGACAAGTCTTTAAAAAAATTATTAGAGCCCTCTTTGTTACCGATGCTACCTCGTTTCTTTAACCTCGTCCTCTGGCCGTGCACAGAGCACTCCAGAGAGAGCATATTCAATTCCCTTTACTGCAAATGAAGATGGACTTGCCACTGTGCCACATGAATATTAACCAGTCAGTGGGCACTGGCAATCTGGAAGTGTGTGCTGAGTTTATTTCTTTTCATTTCTGAAAGAAGCAAATCCACTAAAAAAAAAAAAAAAAAAAAAAAAAAAAAAACCTTGACTGGGGCATCTGGGCCTAGGAACTCAAATTATGTGAGCTGTAAAGAGGGAATTAATATGAGGTCTTGAAACTTGAAACTAAAGATATTCCAAACTGGCCTGGCTGTGATGAGGACAAGGTGTCTGATGATAGCGCGGGTCAGGCCAAACTCATTGCTCAGAATAGAGTAATGACATTATTTTTCCAATTCTGAAGATGAAACATTTTCTGAACAAAACAGTTGAAATTAACAATGCACTTTCAGACTCCGCAGAGGATGGGTAATCAAGTTCGCTTTCACTCAGGTGGACCAGCCTCCTTGGCCTTTTCTCTTAAGTCTGGAAGAACAATCCATGCCCATGAATAAATGAGCAGCTGAAGATTAACATATTTCACGTAACTACCATTGAAAATGCTGAAAGTTCCACCTGGGAAAGGTTCTACACCCATAAAAAGACTGCAAAATGTTCACATGCTGCTCGCAGCAAGAATCTGAAACTCTCCTTTTACAGTGAGAGAACGCCGTGGCACAGGGTCTGTGCGTAATGAGAGGAAAAGTCTGACTGAAAGCTGGTTTGTGTTTAATACTCTATGTTAATGTGGAGACACATGGGGCAGGGACTTGTCTTTCAAACTCTGCTCATTTGTCGGCTGTGCATGGGGCTAGTAACCCAGGCTCTAAATGCAGCCTGCCGAGGGGCAAAGCCTGATTGCCTCCTTAGTAACTGAACAAACAACTTACTTACCCTTCAGTTTCCTCATCTATTTAGGAGGCTGAGTAACAGCTGGTATCTCATCAGGTTGTGGAGATGAAACGAGTTACTGGAGGTGTAGCACTTAGAATGGTGTCTGGCGCATTTTGGCACTCCGTAACCATAGCTATTGTTGTCTCTAGCCACTTGGTTCTACAATGACACTTTTTTTCTCGCTCCTTCCTTTACATTTTAATAGGCAAATAGCAATCATTGCAAAAACCTTTTAAAATACGTGAGTAAAGAGAAAATAAGATCACCCTAATTCCCACCAACCAAAATACACATTGGTGTATAATATCGCTGCTGTTTTTCACTGCCTCTGTATGCTTTCATTGATTTGATAGATATTTTGGGGGGGCTTATCTATGCATTGTTGTACATGATGTTCTAGTAAATAAAGCAAGCAGATACCCTGCCTTGAAAGATTTTATATTTTAATAGACACAAAAGACTGTTTAATACATACATGCATGCATGCATGAATGAATGAATACATACATACATACACACGTAAAATAAGTAAGGGAAGAACGCCACAGAGAAAAATGCCTATTAAGTGAATAGTGGGTGAACAATGTTGTTTTAGAAAGAGTGGTCAGGGAAATGTTTTCTGTGGTGACACTGGAATAGAGACCAGAATGAAGTGAGAGGGAGCACCTTGAGGACATCTAGGGGAGTAATTCCGCAGGCGGAGGAAACTGGAGGTGAAGACGGCTATGTGCATGCTTGGGGTATTTCAGGCGCAGAAGTGTTGGTGGGCCTGGAATTCTGTGAGAGGGGAGAAAAGGCGAGAGGGAGTCCAGAAGCAGTCAGTTATCAATCCTCTACCACTTGCAGCCCATTGTAGGGGTACGGGATTTAATGTCTGCAAAGCCATATTTCCTTTCTTGTCCCTTGAATTGACACAGCTTCATGAAAGGAAATCCTGCCGTGGACACCACAGGGAACTGCTTATCTAGGTAGTGGGTCCTTGTGTGCCCAGGAAGCAGAAGAGATCCCATCAGTGAGTTTAGAGTAGGAAAATCCAAATATTCAAAAATAATATCCTTATGATTTTGTCAAAAATACATGTTATTTTGTAACTTACTTCATACTTTGATGGTACATATAAACATACATACAGTTAGCCATTGAAGCCGAGTCAATACTGAGAAAAGGGTGCTGTTAATAATTATGCTGGACTGAGAGTAAGGTTCGCATTAGGACCCAAATGCCCTCAAGCATACAAGCTCAGTGTATACACAACCAAGCGTTATCCTTTAGGACGGGTGAGATGGGTCGTTCCTCTCTTCATTATTATTTTTATTATATTACTACTTATTTATTATTTTATGTTTGTGTAGTTTATATTTTGTTAATTATATAGATATACACTTTTTATTGTAATAAACAGTGCCAAGTTGAAGATTTTCACTCCTACTTAATTTCCTACTCCTGTGTAAATATTTTTGATTGTTATTAATCAATGGGAAATGCATTTCATTTTTATAATCTATATTTTGAGTTTTAGACAAGTCAATATGCCTATCGAGAATCTATATTTGTTCACTTCTGAATGCCCTGCTCATCTCCTTTGCAAATTTTCAAAAGTGTTGTTTATTTATTTCCTTTTGATTTCTCAAGTACTACTTGCATATTACAGATAGTATTCTTTATATATTCTAATTGTGAGTGTGCTTAATCTGATTTTCTATGCTTGCTTTTTAAATTATTGTCTGCTCAAAATGTATTTATTTATAGCTTTAATGTTTTGAGTTATGTTCAGAAAGCCTGTCCTCCATCTCAAGATTATATAAATACATATTCTTTTGTATTTTTAAATATTTCTTTCAAATTATATTCGTATTTAGGTCTTGAGCCATTTGGATTTCCTTTGTAATATGATGCAACATTTGGATTTGGATTTTGTAAATTAACACCTTAAAACACATAGTTTCCTGTGTTGGTGATGTCTCTGGGGCTTCTCAACTTTGACCCTGTTCTTCAGCATCCTCTCCAGGCCTGGAGGTGGGGAAGCCTGCACACCATGCTCCCCAGACCCCTTGTCAGATGGCTTCTGGATAGACTCTGTCCATGGGAGGCACTGGCAGGTGCTTGGAAGGCAGAGGAAGGAAGAAGCCATTTCTTTTCCTCCTCTGGTCCTTCCCCAGAGCAGCAGTGGCCGTGCAGAGGCTGCGGACTAGGCAGCGTGGATCCTGTTTGAGCAGCAGAAGCAGCTGGACTGCCCCTGGGTGCTGGCTTCAAGGCTGGGCAGGTCCCAACAGTGGCAGCTGCTCCCCCAGAAGATTCTAGGTTTGTGGGGGCAGACAGGCTCCACCCCAGGAGTGCAGCACCTTCCCGATCCTTTCTGCTCATCTAGGACCTCTCTTTCCCCAAACCGCCTTACCAGTGCTATTATTGTTGATCAGTTCATTATATTAAATATGTGTTTCAAATACCTAAAGTGGCTTCTATTTTCGTGCCTGGACACTGATGAGTTGCACCAATTATTTAGCAAGTCGCCTTTTATCTTATGCTAAATCACCTCCACTCTCCTTTATACCCTTCCTCAAAGCTTGGGCTCCCTTTCATGTGTCCTACTGCAAATGACTTTCATCTCAGAAGGCTCTAATGGACCCCTCTGCAGCCATAGGGATCTTTCCCATGTACAAAGCTCATATTGTCATTCTCAGCTTTGCTGAAAACTTCCAATGAATAACCAACCATTTCTTTTCCTATGAAGACCAACTCTGTGAAAGCGTCTACATGATGCTGTGTGATCCGTCTTTCTACTTCACTTCCTGCCTCACCTTGAACTGTGTTCAGTCTCACTGCTCATACAAACTTTCAGCTGGCCTTCTTCCAGTCTTCCTACCGCGTGCTCCCCTCCAGCCCAACTTGTTTTCACCTGTTTCCTCTCCCTTGAAAGCTCTTGCTCGCCTTCGTTCATCATTGCAGTCCTGTGATATGCATCACTTACTAAATCAAGACTTCCCACATCTCTCTGATTAATCAAATTCTCTATTAGAGTTAATTTTATTAGTGTGTACATCTCCTACATCACACCTGGCAAAATTACATATTTATATTTGCTGTGGAAATTATTTGATTACTATCTGGCCTCCCTCACTCAAATCCCATGCACACAAACGTTGTGTCTGCTTTTGCTCATCCTTTAATCCCCGAAACTAGCACGTTACTTGGCACAGTGGGTTCTATGATTACTTGTTGGTGCTAATTTCCCTAGATTCTCTACTGGAGACGTGTGTCTGAACCTGTACCATTTCTATACTAGGATACTCTCGTTTAATTAGAGGAGATTGTAATAGCTTTTGCTAGATAGTATGGGCAAATTTCCCGCAGTATTCTTCTCTTTTTCAAAATTTTATTGACTGTTCTTGCATGTTTTTTCAAGGTGAACTTTGCAATTTTTTTCTGGTTCAAAGACAATAACTAAAACAATCACCACATTGATAGAAATATTAATCTTTAGGATTTGAATGAGAGCTGAATTTTTTAATATATGAATTTAGGATAGGCAATATTTTCAAACAACCCTTAATATTGGGCATTTGATTTGTTTTCAGTTGTTTTATATTTTACATAACTTGTGTCCATATGCATGTATCTTTGCAGCTTGTATTTCTTTAGATTCTGAGAAGTTTAATTGGTAACAACATTTGAGTTTTTGTATTCGTATTGTCAAAACAACGTTAGTAAAACAAGGGAATCTGAAGCACAGCCCTTCTCTTAAGATGGTATATCCTAGACATAATGTAGCTTTTAAACAATATCTTGAGTGTACCTTTTCCATTGGTACATACCAAGAAGCGATCTATTTTGTTCATCTTTGTATGCACATAAGAATTACCAACGGCATAACTTTATTATATGTCTTCCTCTGAAGAGTATGACTATATCAATAAAATTTTAGAACACATAAAGGTAGTGTCAGTGAATACAGATAACATTCTATAGCGAGGGAGGAGCTATAAATCAGACTTCTCTACTTCATTTTGTTTCTTTTTACCGTCTCTGAGGAGTTGCGTCACCATTGCCATAGTTGCCCCCATAGCTACATGGAAAACAAGGTCGTCTTCACTCTTCAAGGATTCATGATGGTTTTATCCAGTTTATATTTCTGTGCAACACGGTATTTTTGCGTCCTACTGTTCAAATAGAGCTGTGCATCCTGAACTCCAATTTTAGGTCTGGCTTAAGTATTCATGCTTAAGAATGCTCCTGGACCTCAAGAAAACCGAGGATGTATCTGGGCATCAGCTTCAATATCCCACAGCCATCTGTACATTGTGATTCTGATGCTCCGTAAACCTCTCTGCCCACAGCTCACAGAGAGTCTCTGGTCCATGTGCCCAAGTAAAAGAGAATGATATAGAAAGTGAAATACCATTTGTACACTACCTTAACCCTAACTCTCGAGTATTCACCAAATGTAGGCAGTATTATTCACAGTTTACTGGTGAAAAAATTGGGAGTCTGAATGTTCAAGAAGCTTACCTAAATTTTAAAAGTAAGTAAGGGTCATTGTCTGGATTTGGAGCCACATCTATCTGGGTCAAAGTTCTATACTCTTTTTTGCTAGATTACTCTGCTAATTCATTATCTGTAAATAGTAGTTTGGTACCCTGCCTATTGTATCACCTAACGACTTCTATGATAACACCAAATGCAGCCGGAAAAAGGGCTGCGTTTCTGAAAAAGCAAGGGTACTGTTTCCTTTTTGATGAGGTTTGGGTACCTTTTGTAGCCTTTCATTCTGATCTATCTATTGGGAATCTTAGAGTCACATTTCATGTTTACCAGGGCAACCATATTAACCTTTACTTGAAGTATATTTAGTTTCTCCTTCTTTCTTTGATTGTAATTTCTATTTTCATTTAATTTGTCATATGTTATTTATGCACATAAGCTTTGCTCTAAATCACCTGAAATCCTTTTCAGAGAGGGGAATGACATAAATAAGTTCAATAAAAAGAATAAAAACTATTCAGTTTTGGTTTTCTCAGTGAAGAGCGTGATGTAGTAAAAACACATGAGATGAGGAGTTGAAATAAAACAGTCAGACTTTTGTCTTTAGTGAAAGTATTTATTAGAAAACCAGGGCTGTGATGGGTCGCACGTGTGATAAGAAAGCTGGTGAGTACAGACTGAGCTCGAACAAGGGCGAGGGTGTTCTCTGGGAGTGCTTAACCAAGGACATGGAGGACGTGCATATTTGAGGCTTGAACTATTTATCCTATTAAATACCACACATTTTCTATCCCATTAAGTCTGAATTTTTTTTAATTTTCTATTTTTAAAATGCATTACTAATGTGATCGAGGAAAGCGTAAGCTGAAACATTAACACAAACATCCAGCTCACATTGACAGTAGTAACTTGACAAAACCAACTTGGAATTGCATGCCTTCAATCTAGGCTGCCAAGTGTTTCATGGATAAACTCTGCTGAAGACAAAACCACAATCTAAATTATAATTCACATAATGAGACTATGCCCAATAACTAAGAGCAGCAGGCACATTAAAAGGGGGTATAAACTCAGAGGACTTCAGATAACAGAACCTTTTACATGGAGAAAGCCAAAAAGTGTCATCCAAGAGGTTAAATTGTAAAAAAAGAAATCATGTAAGAAATTTATAAGACGTATCAAAATAGAATCTGTGGGCTCAAAATGAAAGAAATATGATATCTACAGTTGAAGAAATTTAGTCTGAAATAAAAATTCTATCAAAAGATAATCAATATAAATAAAAAGGTAATATATTATAAATATAAAAAACCTTTCATATCAATAGAAGGTAAAGTAAATACAAAAACTTGAATAATCAAATAGAAAACAGGAAAGGGGAATAAGAAGAAAAGAGAAAAATCTTGGTAAACAAAAAGCAAAAAATAAAGTATATACCAGAAATAAATTATGTCAGGAAAACTAGTAAACTGGTTAAACTCCTATTAAATATATAAAAATAAAGATTTTTCATATTGGATTTTTTTAAACCAAATTATATGTTGTTTAAAAGAGATGTCTCCAATTTAAAGACATAGGTAATCTGGAAAATACTGATCAAGAGAAACTGGGTTAGCTCTGGTAACACCAGACAATGGGAGAGGTAGCAGGTATAGGTGGGTAGAGACTCAGGGTTGAAAGCAGTTCAGACACCTATGAAGGGAAACAGTGAAGGAAGGAAAATTGAGAAGAGCTTCAGACTGCAGGGCAGCTCTGAAAAATTGGTTGATGGGGAGCCCTGGAACACAGATAGCCCATTAGAAGGTATGACACTGGAGGAGACTGGCCCAACTCTAGATCCTTCCTTCTACTCAGTCACAGCTGGTGGCAGCATGGGGAGAGCACGGCTCAGCAGGATTGCTGTGGTGGATACACTCTGAGTGACACTTAGTTCCTGGAGCCTGGATTTCTTCCAACACTGTCTCATATAGAGATCTGGGATTTAGTGCATGTGCTGCATCCTAGATGATGGTACCACGCCCAAGCTGGCATGTTAGGTGTGCCTTCAACCTGCCATTCCAAAGCTTTACCTGTGAAGCTGCATCCAGATGGAGCAGCGTGTGATACAATCAGGGAATCCCATGATCACGAGCCCACTTCCTCACATTCTTCTCTCTGAAGTGTGTCCCCTGAGCAGATGCAAGTTGTGTGGGTTTTCATGCCTGTGCATCAGACACTATAAGCCTCCAGTTAGTGGTACTGACTAAGTAAGACTCTGTGGGCAAGAAGGGCAAACCTACACCCCGGAGAGAGATTTATTCCACTGAGGATGAACTATCACTTCTTCCAGGATGGAAGGGGACCAAATAATCAACTCTCCATCTAGAAGCCAGTTGATATCCTTGAGGAATATTGCTTACTAGGGTTCAGCATTGGTCTCTGTTGCTGACAGTGGACACTTAGAGGCTGCAATAGCTAGCTTGTCTGTTGCAACCCTTCATCTCTGTTACCAAGGCCAGTCTGTTCCATTTGCCATTTCTAGGGTAGTTGATGAGGAAGTCTGGATGACGTCAAACGGCTGAGTCATAGCTTCTGCTTAGCCTTTCGTGACTCTTTGATGGGATGCTCTCTGGAGGGCATTTAGATTGGGCCTGTGATACAAAAGTCCTCACACTTGGTGCCCACTCTCATATGTCCACCAGCATGCCTTTACTCCAGACTTCTTGTCTAGGATCTTCCAGTCCTTTTCTTTTCACGCCCCTGACCAGCATCATGGATAAAATGAAAAGCCAGTTTTGAAGTGGGAGAAGATATTTGAAACATCATATAATTGAATAAAGGTAAATATCTGGATTATATAAGGAGGTACTGCTAATAGAGATGTATACATGACTACTATTTGTCATAGTCATATGACAGAATACAATGCAGACAGAAACTTTTCCCTATAAAGGGAAAAACAGTAAATATTACAGACTTTGTAGGCATAAAGTCTCTGTCACAACTACTCAACTCTGTTTTGCTGTGGTAGCATCAGACAATACGGAATGAATGGGAGTGACCACGTTCCACAAAACAGGATGGGGGTCCAGTTTGGCCCTCAGGCCATGCTATTAAACAAATGAAATCAATTCTCAAAATGATACAATATGCTACCAATTATTTAAAGTTTAAAAATATAAAACAGTAAGTATTTAAATATGTTAAAACTATTTTTTAAAGTGCAGGATAAAACCTAGAAACTTCACTTCTAGGAATTTAAAAAAATAAAAATGAAAACATATATCCCAAAAAACTTATATAAGAATATATTTGGCATATTTATTCCTAAAAGCCTCAAACTAGAAGCAGCTCAAGAGTCCATCAAGAGGCGAATGAGAAAACAAAATATGACACGTGCATACTATGGAATTGCACTATACAGCAAAAAGACCTACACTACAGCATGGATGAACGCCAGAAACATTTTGATAAGTAATAGAAGCCTTGTAAAAATATGGTATGTGTCCCACATGTTTTTGTTTATGTAAAGTTCTAGAACAAGTATCACTAATTTATGATAGAAAAAGATGAGAATAGAGGTTGCATCTGGGTAGGTGGGTGTGGAATTTGGCTAAAAAGTGGCATCAGGGAGCTTTCTTGGGGGATAGAGACGTTCTACATCTGTATAGGGGTTTGAGTTACACAGGTATATGCATTATCAAAATTCATCAGAAGATAAATGTAAATTTTGTGCATTTTATTGTATGTGAATTTTACCTCAGAAGGGAAAAACAGTATAAGCACATATTGAGCCCTAGATTATATGTTTGCCAAAAATATTTAGGGGGTGTATTGATATATGAAACTTAGTTTTAGTGCATCAGAAAATACATTAATAAATGATAAAAAGATGGATGATGGTTACATACATGATAAAGAAAATTTTTTAAAAATTGTAGTTGCAAAATCTAGAAGATTGGGACACAGGCATTCACTGTAAAATTATTTTAACGTTTATGTATGTTTGGAAATGTTCATAATAAAATACTGGAAGAAAAATAAATGGGAATTATGAACATCCTAGTCAGGATAATGATATTTGCCATTATAATTTTGTTTCTAAACTATACTTTTGAGAGAATGTTAATGCATCATGGTAAATTTATAGAAAAATTATATGAAGTTATAATTTTACATTTGGCCAAATTTCCATTAATATATTCAAATAAAACTAGCCCACAATTTATTTTCCATTGACTATCAATCTCTTGTTCATGGGTTTTCATGGATTCCAGCAAGATTCTGTTAATTCATATGTATTTTAAAGCAATTTTTCCTAGATAAATAAATCCATTGTATATTTTCTTATAATCATACATACCACCCTTATTCCTGTATTGACCTCTAATATAATTTGCCTCTTTACTATAATAATTTTGCTCATGTTTTCCATATGAAGCAAATAATAGGTTCTACAATGGCCTTTGATAAATGCATTTATTCAAATATGACTTACTAAAATATTTATGTAACTTTAGTAATCAAAATAGTGATTTAAACATTTTTGGCAATAATGTTGATATACATTTAAAACAATTGGAATCATTTACTTACAATTTGGGTAAACTATTGCCCCTTTATCTTCCTTTTTTCTTGATATTCAAATTCTCCTTATTAGAAGCTCTAGAATTTACAACTTCAAATCTTCCAAATTTAAATATATCTAGATCACTTTAAAAAACAGAGAGAGGTCTTACAGCAACACATTTTAAGACTGTCAATCTTTTGCAACCTTAAATTGACACTATGTCTATTTTAATATTATTCATTAGTTTATATTCTTCTAGATGTTTAAGCTATTCTTTTCACGCAATATTGGAATATGAGAAATTTATAGCAATTACCATATATTATGGGCTGAACTATGTCCCTCTTGCAAATTCATATGTTAAAGTTCTAACATCAAGTACTTCAGAATGTGACTATATTTGCAGGGAGAGTCTTTAAAGAAGTAAGATAAAATGAAGTCATTAAGTTGGTCTCAAATCTGACCGGTGTTCTTATAAGAAGAGGACTTGAGGACACAGACACACACGGTGGCAAGACAGTGTAAAGACACAGAGAGAAGGGGGCCATCTAGCATCCAAGGAGAGAGGCCTCAGAAGAAACCAACCCTGGCAACACTTTGATCTTGAACTGCTGTCCTCCATTACTGTGAGAAAATAAATTTCCATTGTTTAAACCTCGCTGTCTGTGGCACTTTGTTATGACAGCCCTGGAAAACTAATATAATGACTACCATTTCCAAATTATCCTGCAGAATAAAAAGTTCTTAAAATGTTTTAAATTTTTTTCAAATTTGAATATATATCATTTATTTTGGAGAAGATCAAAGTACTATTTGAAGAAGACACGGTTTGAAATGGCATCAATAGATGCTCATATAGGGCTCCTGAGTGAATGGATTAAAAGGAAACAAAAAACCTCAATCTAGATTTATCTATTTTTTATTCTTGGTATGACATACCAATTGTAAAATTTTAAAGATTAATTTCAATAGAATAATAAGTGGCAATATTGTGTCAGCTCCTACTGTGCTGATGGGTATTGTGTTCGGATGTTAAAATATCCAGTGACAACGCCATACACAAATTTAAAAAGTGCTATAAATCAACCAACCTAGATGGAATGGAAGAAAATGTACTCTGAAAAAAATGTGTTAAATTACTCACACTGATGCCATAGATGCATGCGAATACCTTGAATAAAATTATTTTATGTAAGAGTGGACATATGTTATATATCTAAGTTAATATGTCATTTATATAATATGTTAATTAAATACATAAATGAACCTTAAAATTAGACATTTAACTATTTCATCTACACCCTTAAAATGTAGATATCCAGGTTCACCAAAAGCCTTCAGTTTTAACATATATATGATTTAAGCATTTGAATAAGGCTGCCAATATATATATGTCATATATATAAAGCTTATATATATCATATGTATATATATGTCATATATGGCAGACATCTGTCATTCTAACTATCTGATGCATTCTTGTTGCCTTTGGTATCAAAGAAATTGTTCTGCTTATTTTTTCAAAGAAAAGTTGAGGAAATGTTTCAGCAAAAGCAAAAAACAGCTTGAAAACATTTTAACTTGTGTTACCTTAAATCGTTGCCTCTCTGTTGTGTTTGCAATTCCTGTGAGCTTTGCAAAGGCAACAAGCAATTCCAGCTCTTCCCCTTGAGCCGAAGTCTAGACAGTAAGTGACTTCACTTTCCGCTCCTTGCTTGCTAGTGCAGTGCAAAGGCAATGGGAAGAATTAATGGACAGAGCGTCTGTTGTTTCTGTGGCCTATTTGCTTTGCTCATCACACATTTTTCCCTTTTCACCTAGACTTTGAAATCCCCTGACTCAGGAAAGGGAGGCTGTGACATAAATGGAAAGGGAAACAAAAGAAGTTGGTGCTCCTTCTGAGTTTTCAAAAGTCGAGGACCTAAACAAGAGATCTGAGAGCCACCTTCTTTAGACTCTCCCTGTCTCTCCCCTTGACCCCTTCCTACCCAACAGGGATAAGGGATCAAACCCTCTCTTTGCTGGGGAAGAAAAAGTGTGAATAGCTATTGAGAAAGCCAAGGAGTTCGCCGCTCTGATAAGGGACCTTGAGTCCTAGGTGTCACGGGCCAGGATGAGCTGAGAGGGAATGATAAATCTACGCGACGAATTGGGTGATGTGGGGTCACTGAAGACCGAACATTCTTCTTTGCTGAGATTTGAAAGGAGGAGTAGCTGACTGTCCTTCATGTGATACCAGCATCTTGCAGCAGCAGCGGAATTCAAGAGGCATCACTGTCTACTGCCAGAAAGAATCCAAAAGGGACGCAGGAGTGGCTCAGCCAGAGCCCTTAGGACCTCGAGGAAGGTAGACACAGACTCCATGGATCAACGAGCAGAAAATTATGGGATGTAACAGTCCTGCAGGTTGAGTGGAGAAGGGAGTTACTACTACAACAGTAAAGGAAAAATAAGACAAAATCCTTTCTGTCTGCCCAAGGGAAAGAAAAAAACAAAACGAAATAAATGGTTGGACCTAAACCATGAAACCAAACTAAAGACAATGCTGAAGTTATCAGGACCAAGAATTTGAGAACTATGTGTCAGCCCATCGTCACATCAGTCTCTCAAACTCCTTTTTCTTAACTAACTCATCGGGAGCTGCACACAGTTTGCCCGATGCATGTGGAGGGGTGTTCACCCAGAGCACTGCCAGCGTGAAGTCACCGCAGACTGGGTTTCATCCCTACTGAGACTCACGTGGCTGCTTTGATAATTTCTCATCGGTGAAAAGTAACACAGCTCTCGTTTAAAGGAAAGATTGGAGTCGTTAATTACTCGTACAGCAAAACTGTGAAAGTAAAATTGGATTGAGGAATTGTTCCAATACTAATATTTGGTCTTAATTATTTAGCAGGCAGCCCACAAACAGAGGCAATACCATTTATAAACTTGCAACTATTAAGGAGCAAGGTTATTTTTATACACACAAACCCAAGCCAGCTAAACCCACATCAATCAGACAGTTTATTAAAACGGCTACTTTGTAGACTTTAAAAGAGAATTCCATTTGTTACAGAGCCAAATTATTGTGGTTGCATTGTAGATACGGTGGGAATGGTCTTCTGTCCTCCAAATGTACCTTTGGTTCTTTAAACTTGTATCCAAACCACTATGTAATGCAAAAACCATATATGCTACTTATAAAAGTCGTAAAATACCACTTCTTTTTATATATAACTATTGAAAAGACTTCTTAGGTATTTAAAATTGTAGAAGAAATGTTTGAGCAATGCTTTCTCCTAAATATTCTCTCCCTAATGTATCAAATGACCTGGGTCCCAGAATTGTTTAAACGACAGATTAGGCACACCTAATGTGGCTATCAGGCCTTGTGTGCCTGCGTGCTACAGCCTTTCCCAACCTCATCTCAGACCACCTGCTCCCAGTTTCCTGTCCTCCCCAAAATACAGGTCTTTTTTTTTTTTTAGCTTCTCAAAAATGCCTCGTTCTTTCCCACTGCAAGTTTTTGCACATGCTGTTCCATCCACCAGAATCACTGAGCCCCTGCCCACCATCACAGGTGACTCCTTTTCCTTTTGTAGATCCCAGATAAATGCCTTCATCTGCTCTTTGCTTCTCTACTTTGCCCACCATGGGCTGTCTCATACCCCACCCCCATTACTCCATCTCCCCATCACCAGACCAATTTACATTTCTCACAACACTCAGTACATTTTTTTTCCAAAGCACTTACCCAATTTTTGAGATTATAGTACTTGTGGAATGGTTGTCTAACACCTTTTATCTTCTCCCTAATTTGTAAGATTTTTGATAGATTTTAGTGTTTCTTTGTTACTGTCATGTGTTAAGTGTGACACATGTGGGAGATGCTCAATAAATATTTTCCCATACTGTCTTAGGCAATTTGGGCTTCTATAACAAGTTACCATAGACTGGATGGCTTAAGCAACAAAAGTTTATTTCTTACAGTTCTGGAGGCTAGAAGTCTAAGATGGAGGTGCCGGCAGATCCACTGTTTGGGGAAGGCTTTCTCCCTGTGTGCAGACAACCATGGCCTCCTTGTGCCCTCACGTGGTGGAGAGCAGACAGCATTCATCTCTCCTGTGGCTGTTTTATAAGGGCACTAACCTCATTCATGGGGGCTCCACCCTTGTGACCTAATTACCTCCCAAAGGCCCCAGCTCCAAATACCATCACATTGGGGGTTTAGGCTTCTCCATATGAATTTGAGGGGGAGACAAACATTTAGTCCATAGCACATATATTTACAATACACAGCCAAATGGCAAATATAAATAATCTTAGATGTTTCCACAAATCTCTGAGTTTATTACCATTCTTTGAAAGAGTGAAGGGCAAAGATGATTATTCTAAAAGCACTTTGAACTGTTAAAATCTGACCAAGTAGCTGGTCAGGAGAATGAAGCATAAATGGAAATCATTCATGAGGGTTTCCTGCTTGGACCTCTTGACCTTTCCATGCCTGAAGATTCTGGAGAGTCAGAATCTGAAGCATCTCCCACCACAGGGGCAATGAAAGAGAGGTACATCCATCCTTTACAGGCTGCCTTTGGGTATTGAGAATGACAATGGCCTTCATGCTTACCACAGGAAAACCCAAGTCCCACAACAAGGCTTGAGTCCCAGCCTGAGATGAGGAAGAAAGAAATACATAACATTCTTGAAATATTATTTAGGTTTTAAATGCTTTTTTAAAACTAAGGATCATTCTGTTCTTATTTTCTGATAATCTGACGTTGGTTGATGTGTTATATTCGTGTCTATGTGATTTTCCCATCTTGCAGTCCACACTCAATTATCTACAGTATTAGTCTATTAAAGTAGGTTTATAGCTACAGATAAATTGCAATCACAGTTTCAACAAAAGCCACTGAAGATGCAGATCACGACTTCATATCAAGGAATGAATGTTGATTTGTGTTTCACCTTTTACCCGTACCTTGTTCATCTTAAGGAAGTTGCAAGTGAGGGAGGTGCCAAAAATAGTAAGAGGAAAAAATTAGAAGAAACAAGCTTATGTGTTTAAAATCAATATATAAGCAATGTATAGACAATACACAGTTTTCAGTAATATATTTTGTATTCCTCTTTGCTTTTCCTTTGTATTTTTAACATTACTGTCTTTCATTTACGAATATTTTCTCTAGTCCCCATGGCAATTCTTGCTACCCTATGTCCCAAGGTCACCTTTTCTGGCACTATAAGCTAATCTTAGTGTCTCATCAATTTATTAATTCACAAAAATCAGCACAGCTTTCAAACCACCATTCTTCTAACAAGGCAATAGATCATTTTGTGCAAGGATGTGTTGTCCTATGATTCAATGTAAAGCACATCAGGGAGAAGTCAAATTTGTCTGAAGCAAGATCACCATAGAGCATTTCCATTAAACCTCCTCTCCTGCTCTCACCCATTTCTGTTCATCATGAGAACACTTCTTAGGTAATAGAGCTATTTAAAATAAGGGTATCGTCATCTTGTTTGTTGTTTATTTCATTTACAAATCTACCCTGAAGAGGTCTAGGAAGTTACCTCAGAGGGTGGCATTGAGAGGTTAATGGTGTGATACATGTTAAAAGGATTTGAAAATACTTAAAAGAGCTAAAAAAATATAAAATATTATTCTTGTAAAGACATTTTAATTTTTTCCCACAATATTTGTAAAGGTAACCATAGAAGTCAAAATAACGCCACAAGGCAAGGTAAATCTCATTTGAACAGGAAGAGCTTCTGTAGAAAGGACTAATGGAAGCACCCAAAACGTAAATACCCAAGCAGATACCAGGCAACCACAAAAGAGAGACAGCCACTGGGGAAGGGGGATTAAGACAACTTGGAAATAGTTTGATGCAGCTCAGAGTGAAACCAGCTATGTCTTTTCTGAGCATGAGAGTCATGTGTGGAAAGGGTTTTTATGCATAAGGGAATATATAGCAGACGCTTAGTTTTCCTGTTGTCCTTTAAATTAGCTTTGGGTGCCACAAGCTAGTTGGCATTGGTCCTTGGGGCCCTATGGCCAAGAGGAACGAACACTGGATCCAGTGTGGAATAGCCTCAATGTAGGTGCGGAGTTTAGAGGAGAACAAACACTCCCATATCCGTCTGAGAAAGAAGAACGCAATCTTATTTTTACCTTTTGCCACATGAGATCTGGCAATGATGTAGAAAATGCTTTCCTCACACTTGGACTGTAAACTTTTGGGCAAAATATCATCTTTCTTACGTTTTGAGCAGTCAAGTATACAATGGAACTTAGCAAATAATAAGTGAAAATGAAAGGAAAACAGCTCTGTTCGTGTTATGCAGAGATAATAAAATGTGCTCGAAAGGAGAAGGTGCTAAATGCCTCACGACAGGAGAACATTCTTTGTAAACCTCGAACTGACTTTTTTTGTGTCATTCCAAGAACAGGGAAAGTAAAAACGCTGTGATTAAGGACTCAGCAGTGGGCGGTGGATAAATAACATCCAGAAGGATCTACTAATGATGGTGTCTTAAAATAAGTAAAGGCAATTTTTTTGGCCAGAAGCCATACCCTATAATTTATTACGTTCGATCCAAACACTGTGTGGCATGATTCATTAAGAACAGTGAGAATGAGACGTGACGTCTGCAAGTATTCATGCTGAACATTAAAAGCAAAGTTAGTTATTTAACGGAAAAATAACGTAAGCAATGCCCCAATCATTTCCACTTGAAGCCACTAACCAAATTCAAAGCAAGGCTTCCGTCACTTCCTGGTTTCTTCAATAGGGTTAAGGAGATGTTAACTCTAGAAAATATTCTGTCAAAATGAGTATTATTACAACAAACTCAACTTCCTGTCATTAACTTTTAGATGCTATGCCTATTTGTAATTCTAACTTTTTAAGTCTTTTTCAATGTGTTAGTTGATTCTGTAAAAATTTCCTTGTATTATATTGAAGTTTTAGAAAGACTCTAGGAAAATAAAAAAATATATATGGTTATTTGTCTCAGCTCACATGTGGTTGGGGCACCCTTACGTCACTGCTCAACTCTGAAATCTCAACTTGGCTTTCAGAATGAGTCCTCTTCCAGTTTGGTGTATGGTTAATCAAATGCATATACCAGTTTTCTCAGCACATATGTTAATTGACATAGAAGTATCTAAAAACATTATATGAATGTTAATACTGTTATTAGTCCGATTTGTAAATAAAAAAATTATATTATTATTAAATGACATGAATTTTAAAAGTTATTTCAACATAACCAAAATAAATGTGTACTTTTTCACCTTATCATTTCTGTTGACTAGGTCCCCTAAGAGGCAGGGTAAAGTGTTCTTAGTCTTCCAGCTTACAGAAGTCACCTCTTCTTTTTAGTTCTTTCTGGCAATCGTAATCCCTAGAGCTTCTGATAGATTGGAAATTCCTGGAAATCAGGGCATTATTTAGATTTGCCATCTACTCTTATAAAATTATCTACTCAAATAAGTAAAATGCACAGGGTGGAAAATGTTCAGAGCCAATGTAATATTATGTTTTGATAATATTGAATTCAGTCTGTCAACTTAGGCTCAGGTAATAGCAGAGTCTGGGGAACTTCAGAATCTTCTGAGGACACTGAATATTGATCATTCAGATCTAAATAAGTTCCTAAAATCATCATTCATTCACAAAATATTTGTTCAGGGTCCAAGTTGTTCCAGGAATCATGACATTATACAAGAGACCTAGACATAGACACAGATTATACCAAAACATTATTTAATTTTTGTCTTTCTTTATTCGGGCTACTGTATCTGAGTTACTTAGTATGAAATTAAATGCTTAGGAGTACGCAAAATGAAGTGGATACCATGGTTCGTACAAGTAAAAGCAATCACTAACAGCTTCAGTTTAACAGACAAGAATCAACATTGTCCATAAAATTCGTTAGGGGGTTGAGGAAAAAAAACCTCAATAGTTTCTAATACGAGTGAGAAAATATCAGATTTAAGAAAAATCTGAACATCTTAGTTGTAAAATGGCAAAGATTCTTTATTTCACTAAAGTTTGGCAGTCTTTATAAAGAAGCAATTCTTCGAATGAAGCAAATAAAGAAAAATAAATCTTTATATAATTCAGCACTTACTTATACTTGGCTACAATAATATACTGTAAGAATTTTGAAATAATTGAATTATTTTTCAACGAGTCTTTTTATGTAGATCCTGTACTGGAGCATGCAAAAAATCAACCTAAAAATTCTCAGCTACCAAAAATATCTCAATTCTTTGTTAACTGCCTTCTTAAAATACAACAGACGATTTACAAATACTTTAAGGAAAGAAATTATATGTTCCAAGTAACATTTCTCCAGTTGCTAAATTTTGTTATTTTCTGGGAAGCACTAAGCCCTATTTAAAGGAATTAATTAGAGCTTATACTTAAAAAAATACAAAAGATTAAGTGAATGTTTTAACTTACACTTTAAGATTTCAGAAAAATGCTCAAAAAGTGAGATTGGCCTATAAGCTTCCCAAATCAAATAACCTTAAGTCCAAAGATGAAAACACCAAACTATTCACTCACTGTTGTATCACATAAAAGGAGTCTGGGCAAAACATAAAGGGAATTTGGGCAGTAGGCAAAAATTTTGCACTTTCACAACCATGATTTGACTCTGGATGTCCACAGAAAGTGTTGACAATGGATGAGAATAAATAACAACAAAAACAATTCAGAGCTTCCAAACACCTCAGCATTGTTGACACATGAACTCTTCTCACTCCTGACAGACATGATCACTGGAAAAGTTACCACGGTGCTATGAACTGAATGTTTGTGGCCCCCTGGATTCCTATGTTGAAGGCCTGATGTGATGGTATTAGGAGGTAGGGTCTTTGGGAGTTAGTTTCGTCATGAGAGTGGAGCCCCCATGATGGGATTCATGTCCCTATAACAAGAGGAAGAGAACTAATCCTCTCTCTCCTCCATGTGAGAACACAACAAGATGACGGCCATCTGCAAACCAGGACGCAGATCTCACTAGAAACAGGAGCCCTCGACACCTTGATCTTGGACTTCTCAGCCTCCAGAACCCTGAGACATAAATGTTCACTCTTTAAGCCACCAAGTCTATGGTGTCTCGTTATAACAATATGAAGTAAGACATACAGATTAGCCAAACTCATTGGCTCCCATCACTGATTACTCCTGTAACTCAGGGATGTCCAGTCTTTCTGTTCTTTCTAATCTGGTGGAGTGAAGTGTCTCCATCTTATATCTACCCTGTATACATTTTGTGCCATGATTAGTGATTCCATTTTCTTAAATTTATGACTCTTCCTATTATTCAATAAAATTATATGTGAAATGGAGAATAGAACACTTTCATATCTCTGATATCAAGAATAATAATAATAAAGTTATTTTATAAGTCAAAGAAGTTCTTAAGAAGAGAAGTGCATGTGTGTATAATCAAAGTTTAGTGCAGTCTTAGAGAAAGGGGATATACCATGCTTAATTCATGTAAGATATAATTACCCACACTTTGATCTCTCCACATCAATTTAGCACCATTGATTTAGCACCTTTGTGTAAAACATTTGCCTTTCAATGAAAAGTAAAAAGTAGTCTCTACTTTCATGGAGAGTTTGTTATTAGAGTGACAATTATGACGCAGAGCAGAAGATTACATACATTATTTTTAAAATTTAAAAATATATAATACAATTAAACATACTATATATTTATATATGTTAGTTTCCTTTTTGTTACCTTTATTGACATATATTTATATGTAATAAAATTCCTATATTTTGATAAATTTAGATAATTATATATAGTTATGAAGCCATCACCCCATCAGCAGTCCCATAAACCTAAAAAGTCTCCTCATTCCCCTCTGTGTTGCTTAATCCCCTCTTCTTACGGCAGGCCATAGGCAATCACTGATTTCTTTCTATCACCATAGTTTTTCCCTTTTCAGAATTTCACGAAAATTGAATTATAGAGTATGGAGTCTTTTGTGTTTGACTTCATTCACTTGTGTTTTTTCATATAATATGTTCCATTTCATTACTAATTAGCATTCTATGTTATGTTAACACACATATGCAACATATATATGTATTTATTACGGATGTATACACACATATATTTGTATAAACATATTTTATATATATATTACTTTTTATTTGTATAATTGGTCATTGGAAGTTCTGATTTATGTGGAAATGTTTTTATAAAAAGAAGGAAAAGATTCTGTTTCCATCTGCTCCAGTCATTCTGTATAAATATACTTTTAATTATTCCAAGAATAAACTTTAATGTTTTTAAATGGCTAAAGAAACACTTTAAAATCCCTTCTAATGTTTAATGAAGTTCATTTTCTGCAGTTTTTAGACTTCAATTTAAACCAATTTTCTCTTATCCTCTCAAATACTATTATTAGTGTTAAAACCACTATACACAAATAAGAAATTGTATTTAATACTTTAAAATTTGTGTTTCTTCCGTTTCTTATCTGGGCTGAATAGTTCTACTTTTTTTTTAATTCTTCTTCATAGGTGTGATTCTGAGATAAGACTTTCTTCAGTCTCATCTCAGAACTTACCCACCTTTCTTAGTCTGCCTTTGTCTATAAAGCTCACAACTGCAGCGTTGATATCTGCTGAGCCTGATGAAATTGTACTTCTCCTTCAGCAATAGGGTTTCTTTACAATATAATTTTCTGCTCATTGTAATTCACAAGGAATTCTGTAAGTTTAAAACACTTAAAGATGTCCTTTTCAAAATGTGCAAGATTAGCAATACTGTAACACTTTTTTTTAATTTAAAAAAAAAACATCATAAAGTAAAACTCACACCAGGCTGATCTTTCAAGAAGTTTTCTCTTACCTCTCTGCCAGACTCAAACCAAGCGGCTTGAGTCTTAAAGCAGACTGGATGGATTAAAGACTTAAATGTAAGACCCGAAATTGTGAAAATCCTAGAGGAAAACATAGGGGAAAAGTTTTCTGACAATGATCGTAGCAATGGTATCTTGGATATGACACCAAAAGCACAAGCAAGGAAAGCAAAAATAGACAAGTGGGAGTGCATCAAACTAAAAAGCTTCTGTACAGCAGAGGAATTAACAGAAATTAATAAAGTGAAAGACAACCTACGGAATGGGAGAAAATATTTGCAAACCATATGTCAGATAAGGGGTTAATATCCAAAATATATAAGGAACACCTACAACTCAATAGCAAAAAAGCAAATAACCCCATTAAAAGATGAGCCAAGTAGTTGAATAGACATTTCTCCAAAGAAGCAGTACACATGGCCAACAGGTATATGAAAAGATAATCAACATCACTAATCATCAGAAAATGCAAATCTAAACTACAGTAATATATCACCTCTAACCTGTTAGGATGACTCTTATAAAAAAGACAAAAGATAAAAAACATTGGCGAGGATGCAGAGAAATTGGATTCCTTCTACATTGTTGGTGGAAATGTAAAATGGTACAGCTGCTATGGAAAACAGTATTGAGGTTCCTCAAAAAATTAAAAGTACCACTGCCATGTGATTGAGCAGTCCCCCTTTTGGGTATACGCACACAAAAAATTGAGATAAAAATCTTGAAGAGATATGTGCACTCCCATGTTCATTGCAGCAGTATTCATGGTAGCCAAGTTATGGAATTAAACCAAATGTCTATTGACAAATGAATAGATAAAGAAAATATGGTGTATACATTCAATGGAATATTATTCCGCCTCTGAAAAGAAAGAAATTCTGCCATTTGTGATAACATGGAGAAGACTTCACTAAGTGAAATAAGCCAGTCACAGAAAGACTAACACTGCATGATTCCAGTTATATAAGGTATCTAAAATAATCAGACTCATAGAAGCTGAGACTAGAACGGTGGTTGTTACCAGGGGGTGAGGGGTTGGGGAAGTGGGGAGTTATTATTCAATGGCTATAAAGTCTCAGTTATGCAAGATGAATTAGTTCTAGAGATCTGCTGTGTAGCACAGCACTTTCAGTAAAAAATACTGTATTGTGCACTTAAAATTTTGGGAAGAGGTTAGATCTCATGTTAAGTATTCTTACCACAAAAAAATAATAATAATAAACAAACAAAAAGACAAAAAGACAGAAGGAAACTTTTGGTGGTGATGGCTATGTCTATTACCTTGATTGAGGTCATGGTTTCAAGAGTGTGTTCATATGTCCAAACTCATCAAGTTATACACATTAAATATGTGCTGTTTTTTTGTATATGAATTATACTTCAACGTAACTCTTAAAAACAACAACAACACACACACAAAAGCAGAGTGTAGGCATACACAATTCACATTCCATCCCTATAAAGCCACATCCTCCTCTTCTCAACTCTTCAGGTTGATGATGCTGCAACCGTGTCCCATTAAGCCCCTAAGAAAAGACAACACCCTGACGCTGTCCCAAGCTGGGGTCTGCACATGAGCTGGTCTGGGGACGTATAATAAGTCTGTTTGCCTAGACTCTCCTTTTATTCTGCTTCAACACTAAAAAACAAACAAACGAACAAACAAAAAACCTATGGGAATTTTCCTAGGCTGTACCCAGGAAAACAAGAATAATTGTGTATTCTAAAACATTTAAATTCTCCACAATGGCTTGGGATTCTGTGGCCCACCATTCTCACTTTTCCCAGAAATGGGCCTGGGAATGGCAACAGGATACAGTGTCCCTAAAGGTACCATCACATTTTATACCTCTTCCTCCTGTACTCTCCACGTTTTTTGCCAATCCATAGAATCGTGCCTTTGACTTTGGACTAATTAAGCATCCTTTCAAATCTGTATCATTCATGGAAAAAATGTTTATACCATAATTTCTTCAGAGGCCAGTAATTTGTCCCCTGACATTGCTCCTCTGAGACAAAACAAATTGCAAGTGTGATCAGCCACACGCAGATGTTGGGGGGTAGTTGGGGCAGCAAAGGATATTGTGGAAAGGAGTGCTTCTTGCTATTTCGAAATATCCCATTCCTATGGTGACACATCCACCCAAATTACTAATTTCTTTATTTGAGTATCTTAAATTAATATATTAAAACATGTGCTTTTTCTTTATACATATCTTTACCTGTGAAACTCCTTTGTGCAGAATAATATAACCATAACCTGTAACAGTTTATTAGACAAAACTGTTCAAAGATGGACTTTACCTCCAGTTAATTTCACTTATTAGGCTTATTAGGAGCTCTGGCTGTGAGATCTTTGAAATGTTCGCCCACGTAGGTCTATGTGATTTTTACTATATTTATTATCTATTTATTTACTGAGTATTTACTCAGGAGAAACACATCATGCATATAATCTAACAAGTAATCAGTTCTCTTTCAAGTACTATTTTTACGAAGAACATTTTGATGCTTTCTCTTTCTTTGCATGTTCTCTTCAAGTGCAGACAGTGAAGGGAGAAAAAATGCTGCTTTCATGCACAGGAACAAATCTTCCACACCAGAGCGGTGTTTAAAATAGACAGAGATCATTTTATTTTGAGAGGCTACTTTAGGAGGGAGAAGGAATGTACAGTATACTGCAGATGCCATCATCTTTTGTACCCTTTAATCTAATTATACAAGAAATGTATAAAATAACACTTTTCTCTCCAGTGTTTGCGTAATATTACATTCTTTTCATTGCTCTTGTCATAAAAAAATGATTTGAATATTACCCAGAATCAAATTTACCAGTCTCTGAAGTATCCACTCAGTTAAATGACTTTTTATCCAAAACATAATACAGTTTATATCAACATTTGGATAACTAATATGATTAGCACACATGTCAGCACTGAAGAAAATGGGTGAATCATGGTATCCTTAATTTCCGCAAAAAACTTTGTGATATAAAATTTTTTGGCTCTTCTCTCCATAGTTGAGTGGGTTATTGGCTACCTCTTGATCTTTTTTCTTAAGATAAAGTTTCTCTCGTTAAGGAAAATTAAAGAGGTAAAGAGTTTTAGGTTCAAAAGTGATATTGATCTTTGGACTTCTGGCTTCCAGTTCTGCATGTAAGGAGCTTGGAAGTCATCATTCCATCCTAACAACATGTTAAAAACCAACAGACTGAAAAGGCAACTCTTTCTGGATCTGTGAGAGGGGAGGACACAGGGCAAACTTCTATCCCCAATATTGGAGAGATAGACAGGAAAATACAGGAAATCAAGGCTTACCTGAGCAGAGACTCACAAGCAGAAACCTCCGTAGGAACCAGTGGTGGGGGAGGGAAAACTGAACTGTAATTCACCAATTGCTGGAGGCTCAGTGCGGACAACTCTGAGAGTCAAACATTCCAGGAGGACCCCGTCATAGTGGCGCTGTGAAAATATTGTGAGATCTACCTCCAAGAACTTGACCAGGTTTCCACTGTAAACATCAGAGAAAAGTCCCCTCATGCTTCCAACAGGAAAGAGGAAAAGGAACCATAGTGAAACACAGCAGAGTGCTCTTCTGCTTAACAAGACCCGACCTCAGGAGAAATTAGTTAACCAGAGCCTAACCTGCTGGGATATCATCAGAGCCTAACCCAACTGCAGATATTATCAGAATACCCAATTCCAGCCCTCCCTAGTCATCCTGTCCCACCAGAGGGGGGAGAAAAACCTGAGAAACTGTTGTAAAGTCTCCAGTCTAGAGGCATAAGCTCATGAAAGTCTGAGATCTAATCACTAAGAATGTCAATGGTCTAAGTGCACTAATTAGAGGACAGAGATTGTCAGAATGGATAAAACCACAAGACCCAACTATATGTTCTCTACCAAAACATCAATTTAAATATATAAAGACACATATATATATTAAAAGTAAAGAGATGGAAAAAATATACCATACTAACACCAATCAAAAGAAAACAACAGTACCTACATCAATTTCAGACACAGCTGACTTCAAAGCAAGGAAAGTGATCAGGGACAAGGAAAGGCATTGCATAAAGATAAAGGGGAGAATTCTCCAAAACGACTTAACAATCTTTAACATAAACATGCCTAACAGCAGAACATCAAACCACACGAGCTAAAAGCCAATAACACTGCAAGGAGATATAGTTGGATCCACTATCATAGTTGGAGAATTCAATACTCTTCTGTCAGAAATGGACAGATCCAGCTGGCAGAATATTAGTAAGGGTATAGTTGAACTTAACAACACTATTAATCATCTAGATATAATTGACATCCTTAGACTGCTTCATTCAAGAACAGCAAATACACATTCTTCTCAAGCTCATACAATATTCACAAAGATAGACTACATTCAGGCCCATAAAACACAACTTAACAAATTTAAAGAATAGAGATCATACAATGTCTGCTCTCTGATCAAAATAGAATTAAACTAGAAATCAAAAACAGAAAGATAACTGGAAAATCCTAAAATGTATGTAGACTAAACAACATACTTCTAAATAACATAGGTCAAAGATAAATTTCAAGAGAAATTAAAAAATATTTTAAACTAAATGAAAATGAAAACAATTTATCAAAATTTGTAGGATGCAGCAAAAGCAGAGACTAGAGAGAAATTTATAGCATTGAATGCATATATAAGGAAAAAAAAGATCTAAAGCCAATCTAAATTTCCATCTTAGGGAACTAGGAAAATAAGAGCAAATTAAATCCAAAGTAAGTAGAAGAAAATAAGTCATAAAAATTGGAGCAGGGGGCTGACACAGTGGTGTAGTGGCTAAGTTCACATGCTCCGCTTTGGTGGTCCAGTGTTCATGAATTCAGATCCCAGGCACAGACCTACACACTGCTCATCAAGCCATGCTGTGGTGGCACCCCACATACAAAAGAGAGGAAGATTGGCACAGGTGTTAGCTCAGGGCCAATCTTCCTCACAAAAAGCCCCCACAAAAATTGGAGCAGAAATCATTGAAATTGAAAACAAGAAATCAATAGAGAAAATCAAGAAAACTAAACCCTGTTTCTTTGAAAACCACAATAAAATAAATAAATCTCTAGCTAGGCTAAGTGAGAAAAGAGTGAGGACACAAATTACTAATATACAAAATGAAAGAGGGAACATCAATACAGATCCTGTGGACATTAAAAGGATGATGAAATAATACTAAGGACAACTCTATGCTCACAATTTTGATAACTTAAATAAAATGGACCAATTCCTTGAAACACACAATCTGCTAAAACTCACAAAAGAAGAACTAATGACGTAAAGAGGCCCACATCTATTAAATAAATTGAAGCAGCAATTAGTAACCTTCCATAACAGAAAGCACCACTCCAAGATGACTTCACTGGTGAATTCTATGAAATATTTAATAAAAAAATTATGTCAATTCTCTACAATCTCTTTTGAAGTATAGAAGCAGACAGAATACCTCCTAATTCATTCCATGAGGTCAGCATTGCCCTAATACCACCCCAAAGACAGTACAAGAGAGGAAAATTACAGACCAATATCTCTTATGAACATAGATGTAAATCCTCAACATAATATTAGCAAGTGGAATCCAACAATGTATAAAGAATTATACACCATGACCAAGTGGGATTTACTCCAGGTATACAAGGCTGGTTTAATATTTGGAAATCAGTTAATATAACTCATCATATGAACAGGCTAAAAAATAAAAATCTCATGATCACATCAAAAACGTGAAAAAACATTTGAAAAATCCAAAACCCATTCATGATAAAAATTCTCAGTAAGCTAGAAATATAGAGGAACTTCCCCAACTCAATAAAGAATATATCTATATATATTAAAAAAACCCACCTACAGCTAGCATCAGACTTAATGCTGAGAAACTTTCCCACTAAGATCAGGTACAAGGCAAGGATAGCTCATCTCAACACTCTTTTTCAACATCATACTAGAAATCCTTGCTAATGCAATAAGGCAAGAAAAAGAAATAAAAGATATATACGTTGGAAAGGAAGAAATAAAGTTGTCTTTGCTCACAGATGATGTATGTTCTACATAGAAAATCCAAAAGAATAGAAAAAAAAGCTCTTGGAACTAATAAGAAATTATAGCAAGGTTGCAGAAACTAGGTTAATATGCAAAAATCAAGTGCTTTTCTATATATTAATATTGAAAATTGAAATTAAAAACACAATAACGTCTATATTAGCACCAAAATAAAAAGAAATCCTTAGGTATAAATCTAATCAAATATGTATATGATCTATATGAGGAATTATAAAACTCTGCTACACAAAATCAAAGAAGAATTAAACAAATAGAGAGATAATCCATGTTCATGGATAGCAAGATTCAATATTGTCAATATGTCAATTCTTCCCAAATTGATCTATAAATTCACTGGAATCCCAATCAAAATCCCAGCCAGTTATTTTGTGGATATAAACAAATTAATTCTAAAGTTTATCTGGAAAGGCCAAAGATCCACAATTGGCAACACAATATTAAAGGAGAAGAACAAAGTTAGAGGACTTACGCTATTCAACTTAAAACTAACTATAAAGACACAGTAATCAAGACAGTGTGGTTGGTATTGGTGGAAGAAGACAAACAGATCAATGGAATAGAATAGAAAGCCCAGAAACAGACTCCCATAAATATAGTCAACTGATCTCTGACAAAGGAGCAAATGCAATAAATGCAACAAAGATAATCTTTCCAACAATTGGTTCTGGGACAATTGGACATCTATAGGAAAAAAATTAAATGTAGACCTAGATCTTATACCCTTCACAAAAATTAACTCAAAATGGGTCATAAATGTGTAAAATACAAAACTATAAAACTCTTGGAAGATAACATGGGAGAAAACCTCAATGACCTTGGTATGGTGATAACTTTTTAGATATGCCACTAAAGACACCATCTATGTAACAAATAATTGATAAGTTTACTTCATTAAAATTAAAAACTTTTGAGAAAGAAAATGAGTAGAAAGGCAACAGACTGGTGGGAAATATTTGCAAAACACACAGATGATAAAGAATTGTTATCCAAAAATATACAAAGAATTCTTAAAACTCAACAACAAGAAGACAAAGAACCAGATTAAAAAGTGGGCCAAAGACCTTAATAGACACTTGAGCAAAGAAGATAGGCAGATGGAAAGTAAGCGTATGAAAAGATGCTCCACATTACACATCATCAGGGAAATGCAAGTTAAAGCAACAATGAGATACCACTACACAGCTATTAGAATGGCCAAAACCTGGAACACCGACAATTCGAATGCTGGAGAGGATGTAAAACAACAGGGACTCTCCTTCATTGCTGATGGGAATGTAAAATGGTACAGCCACTTCGGAAGACAGTATGACGGTTTCTTCTAAAACTAAATTACTCCTCTTGTATGACTCAGCAATCATGCTCCTTAGTGCTAAAAAGGTTAAAAACTTATGTCCACCCAAACATCTGCACACAGATGTTTATAGCAGCTTTATTCATTGTTGCCGAAACTTGGAGGCAACCAAGATGTCTTTCAGTAGGTGAATGCATAAATAAAATGCGGTATATCCAAACAACGGAATACTACTCAATATTAAAAATACGAGCTATCAAGCCACAGGAAGACATGGAGGAAACTAAAATGCATGCTACCAAATGAAAGAAGCCAATCTGAAAAGGGTACATGTTGTATGATTCCAATGATATGACATTCTGGAAGTGGCAAAACTGTAGTAAAAAGATCAATGGTTGGGGCCCGTCCTGTGGCCTAGCAGTTAAGTTCAGCATGCTCCTCTTTGGCAGCCAGGGTTCAGCTCTCGGGCACGGACCTACACTACTCATCAGCCATGCCATGGCAGAGACTCACATACAAAATAGAGGAAGACTGGCACAGATGTTAGCTTAGGGTGAATCTTCCTCAAGTAAAAAGAGGAAGACTGGCAACAGATGTTAGCTCAGGGCCAATCTTCCTCAGCAAAAAAAAAAAGATCAGTGGTTGTCAGAGTTTGAGAAGAGAGGGACAATGGATAGGTAGAGCACAAAGGATTTTTAGGGCAGTGAAATGATTCTTTATGATACTATAATGATGGATATATGTCATTACACATTTGTCCAAACCCATAGAATTTACAACACCCAGAGTGAACCCTAATGAAAACTACAGACTTTGAGTAATTATGATGTATCAATGTAGGTTCATCAATTATAACAAACATGCCATTCTGGTGGATGATGTTGATAATGGGAGAGGCTATGCTTGTGTAGAGGCAGGAGGTATATGGGAAATCTTCCCCTCAATTTTGCTGTCAACCTAAAACTCTCTAAAAAAGTAGTCTTTTAAAAAAATTGTATTGATCTTATAAATGTTATTAGTACAATCATCTAATGAAATGAACTAAAAGTTCATCTTGTTTTGCAGGGATATGATGAGAGAATATATCTGCTACAGATTTTGAAACCCTTTCCTAAACATCCATGAGGTATTGCTGATGTAAAAAATTCATAATAAGCCCAATATCCTCACCTATGGTAGAAAACTACAGAGAAATATAACCAGCATCGTTTTGAGAATCAGTATGAGAGACTGGGTTATGATATTTGTGGTGGGAATTCATCATGGCAACTGCACTAGCTTCCTGTCGCGGCTGTTACAAATTACCACAGATTTAGAGGCTTAACACAATGCAGTTTACTCGCTTACGGTTCCGGAGGTCAAAAGTCCAACATCAGTCTCTCCGGGCTAAAGTCGGCATCAGCAGGGCTGGTTCCTTCTGGGGGCCCTCAAAAGCATCTGCTTCCTTGCCTTTTCCAGCTTCCAGGGACCACCTGCATTTCTCGGTTTATCTCACCTTCCTCCTTCTTCAAAGCCAGCATAACATCATAACATATCTTTTGTTGACTATAATCTTACTGCCTCCTTCTTATAAGGACCCTTATGAATACAACAGGTCCACCTAGATAGCCCAGTATAATCTCCCCATCTGAAAATCCTTAATTTAAACACATCTGCAAAGTCCTTTTTGCTGCATAAGGTAACATATTCCAGTGTTCCACGGATCAGGAAGAAGAGTTATTTGGGGGCCATTATTCAGCCTCCCACAACTCCCAAACCTAAATTGAGTCCACACTTTTAATTTGGGTTGAATGATGAGTCAATATGATGAAGGGAATACTAACTGATGGCAGTGCTGATATGCAAAATTTTATCATGAGTAATGCAGTGATATCAACTGACTTCAAGCCATATGAAGAGGCAGTACACAATGAGTAATATGTTTTAAAATTAATTAGCTTAAAATAAAATACATGTAGCCTACCTCCAGTAAACGCAATCCCCACTTAGACCTACACTGTGATTTAAATAGCTAATTGTTATTTATCTCTTAGGTTTTATTTTTCTACTGAAATGTTGTTAAAGAAAATGACTGACTCCCCAAAACTAGCCTAAAAGTTTAGCTGCTGTGTAACATACCCTTTGCAATCCTGATAACAGAATGCCAGCTTGAAAGACCCACAAAATTTAAGAGTGAAAAAATAGAACTTGCATCAAGGGTTAAATCCATAAATGGTTTTAGAGAATTTGGAGTTCTTTTAATATTTCCCCCATGCCAATGCCAGTCTTACAATACTGCCATATAGCAACTGAATCTAGGAGCTGGCCTGGTGGTGTAGTGGTTAAGTTTGTGTGCTCCACTTTGGTGGCCACGGGTTCGCAGTTTTGGATCCTGGGTGCGGACCTACACATCACTGCTCATCAAGCCATGCTCCGGCAGCATCTTCACATACAAAAAATAGAGGAAGATTGGCACAGATGTCAGCTCAGTGACAATCTTCCTTAAGAAAAAAAAGATTGGCAACAGATGTTAGCTCAAGGCCAATCTTTCTCACCAAAACACAACAACAAACAACAACAACAAATAAAGTAAAAAGCCTTAATATAATGTTTCTACATGAAAAATGGATTCTACTAGCAAGCTGGTTAGTCTTGTAAGAAGTGCTAAATTTCCCTAATATTGTAAACTGGTTCCAAGACCAAACAATTTATTTAATTGTTTTTTTCTTTTTTTGCAGAGAAAGATTAACTCTAAGCTAACAACTGTGGCAAATCTCCCTCTTTTTTGTTTTTTCCTCCCCAAAGCCCCAGTGCATGGTTTTATATCCTAGTTGTAAGTCCTTCTAGTTCTTCTGGTGAGCCTCAGCCACAGCATGGCAACTGACAGATGGGTGGTGTGGTTCCACGCCCAGGAACCAAACCTGCGCCACCAAAGTGGTGAGTACCGAACTTTAACCACTAGCCAATCAGGGCTGGCTCCAAAAAAATTATTTTGTTATTCAAATTTTTAAATACGATTTAGGCTAACTAAGATTTCAAACTTCTCTCCTTCAGGAGAATATATGCAGTTATAAATGTGCTATGTTCCTTCTGCAAATCCTCAAAGAAAAGCATACATAAAACGTACAGAAATGACTGCTGACAGGTCGGGGAGGCACCCCAGATGCACCTACATAATTCATAATACCATGTCTTGGATTCGTTCCCATTCAATCCCACTGCGCTTTATAACTTGTTTGGATCTTGAAACAGCTACAAGGAAGGGCTTGGTAAGCAGTTTGATGTTGCTAAATGGTTGCTATTCCTACCAACATCAGGCACTGGGTTTTGTTTTTTGAAGACTCGCATTGCTCCTGACTGTTGTTTTCCTCTCTCTCACACAGCCTGTGATACAGTAGGAACCGAACCCTTCAGTGCCCCAGGCACTGGGGAAAATAAACCTGATACTTGGCTGTGTTTACTTACACTTTCAGTTAATTAAAAAAAACAAAAGGAAGAGTAGAATCCTTTATTTTAATGCTCAGACTAATTATTTGACTCAATGATTAAATGCACATTTGCCAGCGAGGCTTCCAGAGATTTAAGCAGCTGTGAAAAAACTCACAAAATCCCAAACTGGAAAGGCAAATGGAGCATTTGCTCCCTTTGGGGGCTTTGGAATCTGCAAACTGGGACAGTCAAATCTGGCTGGAAGCAGACTGAACCCTGTTCTGGGGTCTTTCACTGTGTCAAGCCCATGCCCTGTCCACACACCAGCTGACGACAGTGTGAGGGCTTCATCGCTCAGGCGTTTGTGTAGCACACATTGTGCAAACACTTACTGTGACAGAAAACATTGCTTGAGTAAAAGGTGAAATATCAAGCCACGTGAAATAAAAACAGATTGTCATTTCAATGAAAATATGTAAACCTTCAATAGTAATAGATAGATTCTTAAAATGTTACAATACTGTTTAGGTAACTTAAAAACCTTTCTTCTAAATGTGTTCCATTTATACTACATAGTCGATTACCCAGAGCATGTCCAGGCTCTTTTCACGTTCTTGGCTTTCTGAAATTTTTACCCTGGAGAGATTTGTCCAAACCTTTGTAATAAAAATAATCAATCAATTTTGGCCAAGGTAATTATAAAACATGGAAGAAATCAATCAAAATTTTAGTGGCAATGAATACCGACGTATGTGTGTGTGTGTTTGTGCCTGTGTTTTGTGCATGCACATATGCATGTTTATTACCCAAAAGGCTAAAGATGAATAAAAAAATGACTTGAATACCATCTAAAGTTGATATGTTCCAAGGACAGGAAAGCCCTTATCCTCCCACCTCCAAACCCAATGTCCTACCTGCCTCAGAATCTGTACTGTCTTCCTTCTTGCTGATACAACAGAACGACTCCTGCTCTCATCTTAAGCAAACCTCTCTCTCTGAGATCTGAATTCCATGCTATCTCACATATAAAACATGCTCTAACATCTACTACGTTAAAACTACCCTTGACCCCACATCCCTCACAACTATTGATGAACAAATGAAAAGCAATAAGATATATTGGAGTATATGAGGAAGCCATTTGGTTTAAAACTAATTCAGCCTGACATTTTTTTTCCTCAAGGGCCTGACGTGGCCTATCAAGCATGCACTGTACATCTGCTTTAAACATTTACAAAGTCTCAAAGCCAAGAATGATGCCCTTAAAAATAGGGATGTTTCACCCCCATATCAGCATTTCTTAAAGGATAAGCATTTCTTCCCCGAAACTAAGGCTTAATTACAATTTGCTGTGCTCACCTTGTGACCGCCGACCTGCTGTGCTAGCAAAGCATCTCAGGACTACCGTAAAAGAGATACTCCTGCCGTATGTGATGTATGTTCTCTGTTCCAAGATCGTGTACAACCACAATGTACACCCCGCTTCTTTGGCTTCTTTGGAGTGTTTCCCTCCTTGGGGAAGGAAGCTCCTGGGCTATCGTCCTCAAAGTTGGCTCATACAATAAACTCACCCAAATTCAAGTTACAGATTGATTATGGATTGTTTGCATAGACAATATCAGTCCATTTATCTTCTCCTCTTACGGAAAATGTGTCCACACAGGCTGCATTCATGTCCTTCTTTCCATTCTCCCTTCAGCCGTCTCTGATCTGGTTCCTGACTTGGCATTTCACAGAAACCCTCTCATCAAACTCAGCAGTTCTCTCCCTGCTGTCCATGCAAAGGCCTGTTGGTGGTTCTCCTGTTTTCAGACTCTCAGCATCTCCTACTGGACCAGTCCTTCCTTTTTAACATGTCTTCGCTTCTGAGAGATTACATTTTACTATATTTCTTTCCTTTTTGAATTTTCTCCTATACACTCCTTTTAGTCTTTTTGGAGATTTTTATCAAACTATTCTTATCAAACTCTAAATATTAGAGTATCCCATACTTTTTTTTTTGAGGTTTTTCCTCTTTCCTGCTTACATATTTTTTTACATACAAGTGATAGCATCAAGATGCACAGCTTTAAAGACTATGAGCCTACGTGCTAAATATTCCCAAAATATCTACTTGACATTTCCACTTCAGTGTTTAAGAGGAGTTTTACATTTAATCTATCCAAAACAGAACTCTCGGTTTCCACCCTCCTAATCCCCGCACCCCTCACTGTTTTAGCCATTCCCCATTTTAGTAAGTGTCAGCACCATTTTGCTCAAGCTAAAACCCATGAATGGGTTTTCTTTCCCACATGCTTTTCTTTCCCACATCCCTCATAGGCAATCAAGTAACAAATTTTATCTCATTTCTCTCCATTTTCTCTGCTACCACCATAGTCAAAGTTACCACGGTCTTTCTCACAGACTGTTACATGACCTTTGCAACTGGTCTGCCTGCCTCCATTCTTGCCCATTATAAACAAGTCCCCATATCACACCAAGTAGACTTTTATGCTTAAAGTTTCTATGGCTTTCCTTTGCCAGAATGAAATCTAAACCCCTTTGCACAGCATGCAAACTCCTCCTCCGTCTGGTGTCATCATTTTGTTCTTTCCTCATTGTTTCCTGTGCTCTCACCACACTGGATAGTTTTTCATTCCTCAAAGAATTAACATTTTTATTCCTCTGAGATTTTGCCATGCTGCTGTTGGCCTTCCTTTTCCCCAAATCTTTTCATGACCTACTCTTCTAATATGTTTCAGCTCAAATTGCATCTCTGGGTCCTGTGCAATCCTCTTGTTCAAGTATGAACGTGGCTTCTCTTTGTCTGACAGCCTATAGTCTAGAAGACAAGTAATTCTGACCTTCAAACACCTAATGGACATGGCAGAAAAGCCAGGATAACCATAACAAAAACTTCCTTCTAGAAGATGGAATATGTCAATCACACATCAGTCTACAGCATCAGTCAAATCCCCCTGGACTGATAAAGAGAAGACCCCCTGCCCCATTGGCCCATCTTTGAGCCCCTGACTGTGCTCCTTGTCATGCCTACTGTGGTTCAGGCCGTTCCCCCCAGGTAATCCTTCTTTACCATCTCTTGGCTCAGGCATGGCATTCAAGGGCACTCCTGAGCGTTGTTTTGGGGACTCGAATGCCTTTGACTTTTCCTGATGCAGGTTTAGGGACACGGGGATTATTTTAGGGGATTAAGAGCCCTAAACAGTAGCAAGTCAGGTTTGGGTTTGCTTTGACAAAACTCCTTCAGAATTTAGCACGCTTTGGATCTGATTGCTTTCAGCCAATTTCAGGTACCATTAATAGTAACAAAAGAGTTTAACCAGACCTAAACACTCAAGTTTTTAACTTGGCTTCCGTGCTGTGTTGTCTCTCTCTCTCTCTCTCATACACACAGAGTAATGCTTGTTACCAATGCATTATTAAAACAATGGGTTTGGATGGAAAGGCAATACCCTCAATGTGAATGTTGCCAGTAGGCAAACTCACATCTCCTACTGCCAATGGCCACTTTACAGCCTGCTTCAACTTGGTGATTAAAACAGGTTTTTTTCCTTTATAAGCTTCCAACTTGTATGAATCTCAATCAGCCTATACCTCCATGCAAGATGGGAGAAGAAAGGACTTAGGGAGATGGAGCTTTAGCGGTGTCTGTTACTATTTCCAATTTATTGAAAAATTTCAATTTTCAAAGCTAATATTTCAATTTATTAAAGTACGCAAATGAAATATGGAAAAATGTGAACATACTAATATCTACTATGTTTAGATACCTGGTTATTTCATATATCATTTTCTTTCTTTGTTTTTTTGAGAGTCTCACTTTAATTGTCCTTAAGCAGCGTTAGAGTTCATTGACATAAGCGCACCTGTTTAAAGTAAACTGGACGAGCTTCGACTGATGATGCTCTTGTGAAACTGTCACCACAACCAGGAAAACGAACATTTACGTCAACTGCAAAAGTTACCTCATGCCCTTTTCTCCCTTTTATTTACGTCATTTTCTATGATGTTAAAATAGTTTATAGTTTAATTTTTTAAATTAATTTAAAGCAGCAAAAGAGGAAGTCACGTGAAATTCAAGCGCTGGAGATGCCCCTCACTGAACATCTACGCCACCCGAGCAGGGGCGAGCTGAGCCTCTTCAGCTTCACGAGGACCTCGACAGAAACTGAGGCTTTCCTGCTTCCTGGAGGATGGCAGCTGCTGGATCCCTGTCTTGACTTCATTTAAATCTGTCGCCTTTTTCCCGCTTTCCGTCTGCCGCCACGTCCACCGTTAGGAAGGATGGCAGCCCATCAGTCACCCCCCTGAGGGAAATTACAGAGCAGACCCTCCGCGCCAAACGCTCCTCTTCCTATCTGGACCTTGGTTTCTGGATGTAGCCTTCAGAAAACGACTTTGTTTACTCTTCGAGATGGTTTAGACGGTTAATTTCTCCATTTGACGTTTTCTTAGCTTGGTCTTCCCACACAGCAGAACCTGAGACAGGTGTGTTATTAGGGGCAGGAGAGGAGCGAAGGCGGAGGAGGGCGCCGGGCAGGCCCCCTTGGAGGCAGCGGAGCGGCTCTGTCAGCCCCGGGAGCCAGCGCCTGGGCTCCTGGCCGTGGGCACGAGGCGGCGTGGCTGACGTGCTCCCCCACACCCCCACCCAACACAGCGCAAGGAGAGAAGAGCTAGGGCCGAAGGCAGGAGCTATGCACTGCGGCCGAGGCCAGATTCCGCCTGCCGACAGCTGAGGGTGTGGCAGCAGCGAGTAACCGAGGGCATAAACGTGGTCCAGTAAACGTCTTAAGCTCCCTGGCGAATGTAATTATGTCTCATTTATTCCATAAACAGATATCGATTGGATACTTACAAATGACTGTGTAATTGTTTTTATCACCCTCTAGGGACTGGTATGTTATTTTGCTTGAAAGGCACTCAATATTCAGATTTTCTAGCTAAAATCTTTCCTTCTCATGTGTAAATCATCTCTAGATAATTTAACCTTTCCTAATATGTATTAAAATATTCATTTATTAAAATATTTATTAATCAGTGTGATTAGTTACAATTAATTATATTAATTAAAGTATTTATAAAATATTGGTAGAGTTCAATTCAATGAAATTTTGTAATAATCACACCTCAATAAAGAATCACAGTAGCAAAAAGTAGACGGATTCTTCAAGAGACAATAGTAATTACAACAATAGAACTAATACTAGCCAACTCCAACAGGACACTTCATCTGTGCTGTTCTAAGATCTTTACATAGACAATGCATTTAATACTAACAATGTCCTCTGAGTTGAACAGTGTTAATATCACTATTTTCATAAGTAAACTGAACAGATAGATAAGTAACTACTATTTAGGAAAAAAATTAAATGAAGTCTCCTCTAAACCGTTACACCATCTTTTCTGTCCTTTCTTTTTCCTGTTAGGGCAGCAGAGGATGGTGGCAAGATGGCGGACACAGGAGTTCGTCTGTCTAGTGGCTTAATTCATATCCTGACTCTGCCCCTTTCTAGCTCTGCACCTTTGGGCAAATTGTTATTAATTCCTTTAAAAGGGGTATTAAAAGATTATATGTGAATATAAATAACATTTTATGAAAAAATAGCTACATTTCCCAAAACAAAGAAATTAGCAAGAAAATTGACATTGTTTCATAGTTTTTGCAAATATGCTTAATGTCTGCTTAACAGAAGATAGCTGTGATCTTTTATCAGCTTCTGTACCCAATCATTGTGATGTTACATGTTATTGGCCTCTAGAAAATGCCACTGTACACACATGAGAGAATCAGGAAAAAGGCAACTGAAGTCTTATTATAAAGATAACTTTCACCTCATGAACCCCTGAAGGTGTCTCAGGGACCCCTCAAGGGATCCCCAGGACCCATTTCTGAAAACTGCTGCTAAAAGAGTAACAGAAATAGTCAATTTAGACAGTTCACTCAAAAGTGAAATTCCCCAGAGGAAAACTATCGAACAGTTCGTAAGATATTTTCTAGACAAATACAACTGATTGACTACATTTTTCGATTTTCCAGTGACTTTTACTTATTTATATCTATGTATTTAAATGTTTTATGAAAACTTTATATGGCTCATCTTATTTTCAAAAATTAATCTAGAAGATTAGTACTATTTCTAGAAAACAATGATCTTCCCATGGGATATTGAGATACAAAAGCAAGAAAGTTTCCAAATGCTTTCAGAATGCCATAATACTTAGTTTACTGATTAAAAAAAAGAACTTAGATATTTCTTTTGCTGTGGAGCAGAAGGAAGGTGGGTGTCAGCATGTCATGTCTCATAATGCTTGTGCAATAGTTCATTAGGTTGTACATATGAGAACCAATTAAACACGTTATGAAAGGTCAACAGCCGGGTACAAGCTGCAAACTCTCTTTCCTGCTCTTCAGAGAGAACATTTATAGACTCACATTATTATCCAAGTACTAGATATTCTTTAAAAATCTAGTTTACTTTCTTTTCAAATAATAGACAAAATTTTGATTTACCTTTTTTGTATATGTTTCGTTGTCTTAAAATGCTTGACATTTCAGAGTAAAAACATTTTCCAAACAATCCTATTTAGACGTCAAAGGTTTTTTTTTTTTTTGGTTATTGGTAGTGGTAATACCCTCCACTCACAATTTTCAGCCATTGTTAATTGAAAAAAAAGTTAAACTCATTTTAACATGTTTAATTCAACGGCTTGATTATTAAATCATATTAACCAATTGATTCAGTTATTACTGCTGAACTCGCTTGAGTTCTGAATCAGTCACTTCAGCAGAGAAACTGTTCTCAGGGCTCTGTTGCCTGCATTCTAAAACAAGGGGAGTCTTAGCAATCCTACCTGCTTTCCATCCTAATCAGTCCCCTCGAGAATCATTGCCCATTAAACCAAATTGTCATTGCACGGGGAATCTCAGATTTCCTCCGTAGTCTCAATTCCACTGAATAGACTTGTCATTCTCATTATTAACCTAAAATCCTAAAATTCGTAATTTTCTTGTACCATTGTCCACCACAGCACTTCTTTCTTTATCCCCCACTGACTCTAAACATTCTTCTTAGGCTGTCCCATCAGATCTCAATTTTCAGTCATCCTCTCACTTTTCGTCTAGATTTCCTCTCACATTTCTTCTTCTATTGTCTCTGCTTTTTCAATAGTTTGCTCAGTATTGGAAATTAACGTTAACATTCCTTTCATAGGATGCGTCAGTTTCTGCTTTGCATTACACTCTGTGTAGTTATCTTATTGCCTTGATTAAAATGTAAGATCTACGACAACAGAGTGTACTTTACTGTTTTTTGTTCCTGAGTCATATATTATTTTGTCTTGCACTCAATAATTACCCAATGAGTATTTGTTGACTTCAATATCCAATCCAAATATATATGTTAAAAATATGCTGCAACATGTTTTGTTTTGATGCAGAACAAAATTTGAGAAAGTATATTTTACTAGATCTGTTAGTATCAAAAAGATTCTGAAAGTATATTATCATCAATAATTTACCACTTAAAATGTGTTGATTCCATGAGAGCAATGGAAACCAGATCAAAGTGGGTGGAATCAATATTCAAATATGAAGCATCTCATAAGCTGACATTCAGACTGGACCACACCACATCCACTCCAGTCCCTCCTATCTCGTGATATTCATATTCCTTAATTGCCAATAGTTTACCAAGAAAAGAATCCTATTTTTTATATAATTTAAAAGATTATTAAAGTAATGAAAGATTATAAATGTAATTGTGATTTTCTTAAAAGATATGAGACAATTTTATTCACCTTTAATTTTTCTAGGAATTATAAACTCAAAATTGAAATAAGGAGAGTTAGAAAATCCAAATAAATCAACGAATTTAGGAGAAACTGAAAACAATGTTAAATAATGACCACCCATCAAGAAGTAAGACAAAGACAATTTTATAGACAAGTTCTTTCAACCTTTGAGGAGAAGATAATACCATAATATTTAAACTGTCCTTGAACATAGAAAATATCCATGGCTTCAAAATTTGTTGTCAATATGACCTTGATAGAAAATCCTTAAAATCTTAGCAAAATTAGTAGGTTTCAAATCTATTTTTAAAAGTAGATATTAAGCCATCTCACATATTACTATCAAATCAAATACAAGACTGGCTTAGAAGAATGTCTACCTTTGAAGACACGTTGAATACATAAGATTTATATAGGAATGCAATGATGTTAGAATTTTCAGAAATCTTTAAAGAAGAAAACCTCTATTTTTATTCTAAAATGGAATTTAATGGAATGCAATATATATTGCTGATTTAAATTAATGAAATAGGAAGAGACGTATACTTGCTTAAATCGTGGGTCACGTCTAACTGAAACAAACTGCCAGCATTGTGCTTAGTAGTAAAAAGCTAGAAACATTCTATTCACAGTAAAAAACAAGTATTTTTGCTGCTATTATTTCTGCTATTATTCATAAATAATAATAAAATAACAGATATTAATATCCACTTTGCAATTTCCATTTTACAGACATTATGCTAAACACTTCTTTAGATTCATCCAACAAATATTCACTGAGCCCCACTGTTGTCAGTAGTAGAGATTCATCAGTGAGAAAGAGACAAAAATCACAGCCCTGTGGAGTTGACAACAGGCCTATTAGAGAGTTATTATGCAGTGGCCGCATGTTACAGATGAAGAGACAGGCTTAAAGAGGCTAATTAATTTTCTCAAAGTTACACAGTAAGTGGCAGAATGGATTAAAACTAAAGGTTATTTAGCTCCAGAGCCCAATCTCTTATTTATTCTCTTTATTTTGTTTCCTCTTCCTTTGTAAATTTCTAGTAAATTCTGCAAGCAAGAAAAGAATAATGTGCATAAACTTTATAAAGCAGCCCGTGAAAGCAGGGGTGTGACCTTTTAAATATTCACTCCATATCCTCCCATGGGAGAAAAAAATAAAAAAGACCCCAAATTTCCCAGAGGGACTGGCTGTGAAACAGTAAAGACAGAACAAAAAGTTTGCTGGGGGATGTTTTTTGGGAAAAGACCCCCCCCCCCGCCCCCACTCCCATCAACTCTTTTACTCTTCTCCTGAGGAAGACTTCTAGATTGGCCACGTTTGACAGTACTTCTTAGATCATAGTGATAGGATTTCTTTCTTGGAAGAAAGAAGAATAGTTTATCTCCGGCTCTCTTCTCTTCCCTTCTTTTTGTTTGATTCAGTTTCCTTTGATGTAATGTTGACATGAACTTTGCCTCTGGCCAAGAAGTTCCAGGCTGGGTGGACGATGACAAGAGACACATTTTCTCTAAAGATATTCCTGCTCCAGCGGCTGTTGTGTCATCAACAAATCTTTCTTCTGTGTCAGGCTTAGAGCCCAGGCTGCCTCTGCTTTGAACTAAAGAGTTTGGTGACACAATCTAGCCGAGATCACTGAGTTTCTGTAAGGAGACCAGACCCTAACAGCAAAGAAGAGTATTACGGACTGAATCTTCTAATCTGATTATGTAGTTCACTTTCAGAATTTTCAGAGATAAACGAAGAACTAAGGACAAGATTCTGGTCTTGCTGGGGTCCTCTGGATAAATATTACCACTATATTGGCCCATTTTGCTACCAAACCAATTTTCCCACCACCATGAACTCCCCCAAAATCCATATCTTCAATTGTTTTATATTGACTACAGAATTAATTTCCAAATCCTTAGTCCGATGCTTATGGCCATTCCAAATCTGATTCCAGCCCATCCTTTCTTCATTTCCTTCTGTCATTTTAATTCAGCAAAACTGATTTTATTTTTGTTTCTTGACCGTGTCTAATGTCTACCAAGCTTTGTTTCTTTGCTTAAATTGTTGTATTGTTTTGGCAAGTTCATTCTTCTTTCCGTTACATCCTGTTCTATCTGTCTCCTAGACTCAGTTTCACACTATCATATTCAAACTAGAAAGCCTCTATTTTCTCTGAAATTTTTTATTATTCATTTTATACTAGTTGTATTGTTATATTGCCCATACATCATTATCCTATATACATTGTGAAATTCTGGAGGTCTGGAGCAGCGTCTTAGATCTACTTACGTTCCCTGAATGTGGGACAATACGTTGACTACATTAGGGCCTCATAATTTTTCATTAAAAAGAATTACTATATGTATATGATGTTATATGAAATTTGCTATTGGTAAGTACAAATTGTATAGAAGAATGTTTCTTATAGATGCCCGGAAGTTCCTCTCACCTTTACGCAAAGGACAGTTTATGATGTGCTATCAGTATTTCAGGGAGAGAGAAGATTTCTACTTATTCGAGTGACCCAGATAGTCACAGAAAATTCATCTCTTAAAAACCAAAGTGAGTGATCTTTTGGATGAGGTATCAAAAAAATAAATGCCATTCGTCCAGAAGGTGACTGAATTTAAAAGTTTGGGTTGCCAAGCAGAATGTGGTATTTTCACAGAAATTTCACCAAGCGTGTCCTTCACGAGGCATGCCACTAATTAGGAATCTGTGAGCACCTTATGGTTGATGAATTAAGCAAAAAACAACTCTTTCTTACAGAAAATACACCCACAACTTCCAAAGAAAAATTATCCACACCTAAAGGTTTCAAGACTGTCAAAGTAATGAATTTTATTTCTTATATTTAAATTGCTAGAGGTTGTTAATGTTTCTGTGAATTATTAAAATCCATTGTAATAAATAATGCTATCTAATGTTTCCTAAATGCCTAGTTTTGTTCTCAGCATGAGAATGAACTCTGCAAACTGTAAGATGGATTCAGGTTTCATTTTTACAGTGTCTCAAAACTAGTATATGACAGAGTTGGGGTCTGAACCCAGGCAATCTATTTGCAGATTCTGTGCACTTAACCATGGCTGTATATTATTCAATATAAAAAACCTATATTTATTCAATAGAAAATTTATAGCAGAGTGATGGATCACAGGCCTGAAAACTAAATTTCCATGGCCAATTTAAAGAAACCATTTTATACCTTAAAACCAATAGGGCCCAATGAGCTGCAAATGCACTTACATAGGTAACCAAATTCCAGTAAGCAAGACAGTCTTTTCTTTACATGGGAAGTATAATAGTTTGTGAAAAAGAGTAGTGAAATATTTGGAGTTCTTATATTTTATATTCTCAAAAGGTTGTACAATAAAGCTTGGAATTTAAGCCCACTAAAAGGATAAAAACAAGTATGCTACATTTTATTGGATACTTATAATATATAGAACACTGAGCTAAGTGTTTTATAGACTATATTACTTAATCATCTCCAAACCGTAGGAGGTAGTTATTACATTGAAGCCATATTTTATGCAAACTTTGCTTTTAAAAACTTCTCATTGAGTTATATGGCATGCAACAGCACAAACCGTAATGTACATCTCAAAGAATTTTGACAAAATGCATACACCCATGTAACCAGCAACCTTATGAAAAAATGGGATCATAAACCATGTATTATTAGACCATCTTGTGGCCCCATTTACTAAACACCTGCTTTTAAATGTAAATACTACCCTGTTTTTCAGCATTACAGATGAGCTTTACCTGTTTTTGAATTTTGTATCGATGGAATCATCTTTTATACTCATACATTACTTATTTTGCTGACCATGAAGTTTATGGGATTCATCCATATTTTTATGGGTAGCAGTAGTTCACTGTTTATCTCAGACTATTCCATTGCATGAATTTATTATAATTTATTTATTCATTCTAATATGTATAAGCCATTTTGTTGGGTTTTTTTCTTTTGTTTTTTTAAAAGAAGTGACACCTAAGCTAACATCTGTTGGCAATCTTCTTCCTTTTTTTCTTTCTTCTTCTTCTCCCCAAAGCCCCCCAATACATAGTTGTATATTCTAGTTGTAGGTTCTTCTGGTTGTGCTATGTGGGACACTGCCTCAGCATGGCCTTATGAGTGGTGCCACGCCCATGCACAGGATCCAAACCAACGAAACTCTGGGCCACAGAAGTGGAGTGCACAAACTTAACCACTCGGATATGGGGCCGGCCCCCATTTCATTGTTTTTAGTTTGGGGCTATTATGAAAATGCTGCTGTGAAGACAGTTGTACATTTTTTTAGTGGACATAGAGCAGTTGTGCAGAGTATGTACAAGGCGTTAGAATTTCTGGCTTATATGGTATATACGTGTTCAACTCAGTAGCTTTTGACAACTAGTCTATCAAAGTGGCTATATCAACTCACAGTCCCATCATCAGTATTTGGTACTTCAACACACTCCACACTCTCGCCAAATGCTCACTACTTTCCATCTTGTTTTCAAGTATTGTGTCTTCCATGCACAGCTCCTTCTTGCTTTAGCAAATAATAAATTCAGCTTTTTGATTCAAATGTCGAGCGATGGATTCTTTGGAAAACGGAGCTCCCACCAAGATTTTTTGTGCAGACTCATTTGGCAGCGTTTGCTGGGACCCACAGACCAATGGGGGCATTCTTCAGGTGCCTTGTTCCCACAATTCAAATGTCCTGACCATCTGTTGCCAGGAAAGTCTCTCAACAACACTGTGCACTATGCCTTATTTCACTGAATTCTAGCTGTTGAGTTTATTTTGCTATCTGAGAATTTGTTAGTTGCACTCCTTGATTTGAAGGTGCACCATATGGTAGAGACTCTTGCCATTATCCTATTGACACTTTTGTGCTCGCTCTCTTCTCCTGTATGTTTGTCTATTTAGTATATTGTCTTGTCTCATGTGTTCTGCTTTTTCTTCGAAGGTCTGATTCTGTGGAATCTATAAGGAAGTGCTCTATAGGGAACAAATGGCAGCATAGCCCCGTAAATCTCCTCTACGAGCCAACTCCAAGAACTACTAGCTATAAGCCCATTAAATAGGCAAATACACGATTTCTTTTTTCCGTTTTTGCTGGTTGCCTCAAAGATTTCCTCTTTATCATTGGTTTTCAACATCTTGAACATAACATATATTAATCTAACTTGGGTTTCTCTAAGCTTCTTTTAATGGTGGTTTGCTGTCTTACATTATATTTGAAAATTATTGGTCTTTATCTCTTCAAATATTTCTTCTTTTCCATTCTCTTTCTCTTCTCCTTCCAGGATTTCTATTGGCATGAATATTAGATCATTTGATATTGTCCCATGGCTCATGAGTGCTCAGCCTTTTCTCCTCTTCTTCTCCTTTTAGTCTGTTCTTTAGTTTGGGTAAGTTCTGTAGACTTCTCCTTTCCTCGGTGGTGCCTAGTGTAGTGGGTTGGACATAGCTCACTACATGGGTCCAGTGAATATTTTGAAAACATTTTTCACTTCTGTTACCATATTTGCTTTTAATCCTAGATTATCCACGTGATTCCTTTTTATAATTTCAGTCCTTCTGCTGAAATCTGTTAATGTGTGTTGTTCACTTTTCCACAACAGTGTTTAACATACTATTCCTAGTTATCTTCAATCTCTCCAAGAACTGAGTCATCTTCAGTCTAGTTTTGTTGATTGCTTTGTCTTGTTATAGCTAGTTGTTTTTATTTTCCCCCCATAAGCTTGCATTACATAATTTACCTTATTTAAGCCTGAGTGACAGTTTAGGTAATTTTAGCCTAACTTGAAATTGCCCATGTGTCAGAGGTGTAGTCCACCAAGGTTTTCAACTCAGAACCAGTTGTGATCAATATGGTCTCTATCCCTGCAGAGCTGTGAACATTCATCTTTTTCTCCTTGCAATAATTAGACTGATGAATACTTTTCTCTATAGTTCACGAGTTTTCAGCAAAGCTCTTTAGTCTGTCACCTCAGACAGTTTCAGAATTCAGTAAATGTCTTGAAAGGAAAACTGAGCATGTTTTTGATGCCTTGTTTTTGCCATTCCAACACCCAAATTTTGCAAATGCTATGTGGGTTTCTCTGTCCCCCAGCAGCCGTTTTCTTCTTAGAGGAAGACCAGAATTGCAGCCATTTGCTCATGCCCAGAATTGTCAGATTACACAAGGACAAATCAGTTGGAAAATGTCAACTTAATCCTACAAGTTCTCTTTCTTCTGGATTTTTAGATCTTCTTGTTCTTGTTACTTTAGCTACTCTTTGATGCCCTTAAGCAAGTGATTTCTGTGTTTTATTCCAGTCTTCAAATTTTTGTCAGTGGAACTATTAGTCTGTCATAAACTATTCAATTCTCTCTTAAAGCAGAAATCCATAGTTCTAGTTTGAAATAGTGTGATATTAATGGTCTTATTTTTATGAGAAAATTTTTGAATCATAGTATCATTCTCCAAATTGTAACATCTTAATAAGTCATAATTTATAAATTGGAAGCTGTAATCTGATTATATTTTTACCGTTATTATTGTGCTTCTTTAACTATTAAACACAAATTATTTTTGAACCAGATGTTTATTTACATCAAATCTTTTGTCAGGATTTGGTTTTTATGGTAACTGCTAGTATTTAAATTGTTTTAATCTATATGAAATGCCATCCAAATATTTTCGTTGTTTATAATTCATGTTAAAATTTGCACTCCAAAGTTGATAACATTAGAACAGAAACTGTATGTGAAAAAGAGCAATAATATGGCCAAATAACCTCCATTTGATTTTTTACTATTATAAGAGTGAACTTGAAAAATCTATTAGAGATAATGTCAAGAAAATAGAAAGCAACATTAAAGTAAGATATGTAGCTTGCTGATAGATTTATGCACTTCGTTAATTTTCGTATTTACAGTAAACTTATTCCTCCTAAAAGATTAGTAGAGACCTACATGAACTTTGAATCATGTAATATTTTCAGAAATGTGTACCATGGAAAGAAAAAGCAACTTAGATGTTTTCTTTCTTTTATAGGTAAGGAACAAAAAGTTCACTGAAATTAAATAAAAGCAAAAGTACTTAGCTAGCAAATGACAGATATATTTGACTTTAACATCCATGCTTTTAATAATTATGATGTACCAGCTTTCTAGGCATTTTTATGGTTATGCTTCCTTGGTGTACACAACAGAAATTCACTGAGCATCTCCAAAGTTCCAGAAGCTATGGCATATCTGGGGATACAAAGATGACTAAGACACATTTGCTGCCTATATTGAGCCAGGAGGCTATTAGAGAAATTCAGAGTCTAATAAGATGTCAAGATTTGATACTGCTCAAAGGACCATTAAATAAAATAGAGATAATTGGATTTTTTTTCCAGAAATTATTTTTCTTCTGGACTTGGAAATCAACCAACACTGCTGAAAAAGTGAAAGTTGTTACATTTGTGTAATGATTGAAACTATTTAAAAGATTAAACATGTGATTGCTCATTTTTAGCATTAAAATGAATTGTTTTCCAGAATATTTACAAGTAAAAAAATTTCTATTTCATTTTTTATCACACCAAATCCAAGCCCTTTAAACTGAATTCATATCAAAACATTTGGAGTTCTCTCAGTGCACTGTGTTAATTCACACCTCTCTGCACTAATTCCTTCTTCTTCCTCTTCCAGGAATGCATTTTATGCTTTGTCCATCTGGAAAATAGCTACTCATCTTTCAAGACTCAGTCCAAAGGTCATTTCCAGGAAGACCTTAACTCATCCCAGGTAATTGCCAAGGCAACAGAATTGACTCTTTGCTATTTTAGCATATTTACCACTTGATTGCATTAATTTGTTTTCATGTTTTTCTGTATGAGTGTGAAAGCTCCATGAGGAAAGGGACAATCTCCTTCATTTTTATATTTCTCAGTGCAATATACAGCTGCATTTCCCATAAGAAGTAATCAGTATTTTTAAAAAATAACTTATTGTAGCCCTAAGTATATACCCTAGAGTTTCTCTAAGTTTATTATGTCAACATATAACATAAAAAGACCTGCATAGAAATATTTATAATAGAATTGTTTATATGTGGCTTGAATAGAACCAGTATAAATTTATAGCCAGAGAAAAAATGATAAATATGCTTTGGTAGAGTCACACAATGGAATACTACGCAGCACTGAGAAGAAATGCATTCAGGCTAATTGTGTCAACAGGGATAAAAATAACAATCATGTTAAACACTAAAAGCAAGTGACAGAATAAAAACCAGGCGATGTCACATGTATGAAGTATAAATGGGTTAATACATATATGATAGAAACATACTGTGTTATGTTTTGGAAAGATAAGTACCAACCACAGGGTAGTAGTTACCTCTGAGTGTGTCAGAGGCAAGTGTGGAGGTGACTGTGATCTCAGAGGGGAAACAGAAGGCTTCAGTTGGCAGATGTGTAACCAGGAATTTGTTACACTATTTTCTATACCTATACAAATTTTTTTCATGAATACTTCATAATATATTTTAAAGGAGAACTCACTATTCACTATCACTTAGCTAAGAAATCCAAAGCTTAGCAATGATTTATTTGTCCCTTTTGCTCCCTCTTCCTTTCTGTTGGGAAAAACCATTAAATGAATGTTCTTGGGAACAATTTGTCGTGTATCTCTCTCTTTATCCTGCATCCATTTGGTCATCCATATTGAGCCATGAGACCAGATTCAGGAAAAGGGGCAATAAGACATAGAGAAAAACAGAAAGCATGAAGCCCACACCTTCTGGTCTGACGGTTCTAGGGAAAGACTTTGGCCAGAAGCCTACGGAGTTGGGAGGAGGGGAAGAAAGAAGGAGGCAGAAGAGACAGAGGACAAAGCTCTCAATTCCAGATCTTCCCTTTCTAAGATTTAACCATGAGATAAATGTCCATTTACATAGTAAGGAGAACACTGTCAGAATGAACGGCTGCCCCAAATCACGTGTAGGATTCTGGGAGTCTTTTAGTTGGTCTACAATGTCGATCTTTGATAGCAGTCCTGATATCAGTCTCCCTACATTAAACCCAGCATATATAGGGTTAAACCAAAGCTCTCATCCCCTTTCCCTACTTACTCCTAGGCTTCCTGGCACCAGAATCCACTATCCACCAGGGAGGCAGACAATCAAGATCACTCAGCTGCAGAGTCCCTTTCTCACCTTCCTCCTCCCTGCAAACAGGCTCACAAGGCCACACCAGGCTGGTGGGAAAGCACTGACCAGCGAGCCCACAGGCTCCCCCTCCCTACAAGCAGCCACATTCCTTGCAACTTTTAAAACCCCTTGCCTTCCATCTTTCTGGGAGAGGAGATGAATTCGAAGGCTCAGTCTTGTCTCCTGGCTGACGTCTCCCCAGTAAAAACCCTTTCCTTGCCTTAAGCCTGCCATGTCAGTTTTTATTTGGCCGTCTTGTGTGGTGGGTAAGAAACCTGTGATGGTATACAGTAAGAGTTTTAGCTATGGAACTAGAAAGAATTAGGGAAAGGCATAATAAGACATAAAGAAATATAGAAAGAAGGGAGCCTGTCCTTTCTGGTCTAGGGGCTGGATAAAGATTTTACATATTGATTTTGAGAGAATTAACATCTTTACTAAGTTGAGGCCTCCAATCCATGACCATGACATATCTTTCCGTTTATTTAGATCGTCTTTGATTCCACTCATTAGCATCATTGTGTGGTTTTCAGCATGTAAGTCCTAAATAAATTTTGTTGGATTTATAACTATTTCATTTTTGAATGATCGAAAATGGTATTGCAGTTTTAATTTCAGTGTGCATGTGTTCATTACTAGTTTAGAGAAATACATTTGATTTTTGTATATTTATCTTGTATCATGCAAACTTGCTGAACTCATTTATTAGTTCAAGAAGGGTATTTTTTGTAGGTTTCTTAGGATTTTCTCTGGAGATATTCATGACATCTGTAAGCAGGGACAATTTTATTTATTTTTTCCTCCGTGATCTGTATCCCTTTTATCTTCTCTTGCTTTATTTCATTGGCTAGAATATCCAACACTTTTGAATGAGTACTGAAAACAAATATTCTTGTCATTTTCTCAATCTTAGTGGAAAAGCATTTAGTCTTTCAGCATTAAATACAATGTTAACTGTAGTTTTTTGTGGATGCTCTTTATCAAGCTGCGGATGCACCCCTCTAGTCTTGTTAGGCTGAGAATTTCTATCCTGAATGGGTGTTGACTTTTGCCAAAAGTTTTTCTGCATCAATTGATATGAACATTTGATATGATCAGATTTTCTTAGTTACACTGTTAATTTGATGGACAACCCTGATTGATTTTCAAATATTGAACCATCTTTGCAAATCTGGAGTAAAATCTACTTGGTCAGGGTCCGTACTGCTTTTTATATATTGACGTATTCTATTTGCTAATATTTGACTAGGTATTTTTCCATCTAAATTCAAAAGGGATATTGGTCTGTAGTTTTATTTTTCTATACCTTTTGTCTAATTTTTGTACCTGAGTAAACTAAGCTTCAAAAAATAAACTGGGGCATGCTATCTCTTTTATTTTGGGAGAAGATATTGTGTAAAATTGATGTTAATCCTTCTTTAAACATTTAGTAGAATTCTACAGTGAAACTATCTGGGCCTGAGGATCTCTTTTCGAGAACTTTCAAATTATTAATTCAATTTCCTTCACAGTTACAGAGTTTTTAAGATTATCTATTTCATATTGGGTGAGCTGTGGTAGTTTGCAGTTTTCAAGGAATTGGTCCATTTAATCTGAGATGACAAATTTATATGCGTAGAATATTTTGCAGTATTATTTTTCCATTCTTTTGATGTCTGCAGGGTCTGTAGTGATCCCCCTTGTTTCATTTCTGATATTGGAAAATTGTGTCTTCTTTCTTCTTTTTTATTTTGTCAGTGTTATTAGAGGCTTGTCAATCTTATTGATCTTTTCAAAGAACCCATTCTATATTTATTGAATTTCTCTATTAAATTTTTCTGTTGTCAACTTCATTGATTCTACTTTTGTCTTTATTATTTCCTTCCCTTGGCTTACTTTGTGTTTATTTTGCTCTTCTTATTTTAATTTCTTGAGGTAAAAGCTTAGGTTTTGATTTGAGGCTATGCACTTTACTGATGTACTCATTTAATGCTATAAATATCTTTATCAGCACTACTTTATCTGTGTTCTACAAATTTTCACATACTGTATTTTCTTTTCCATTCACTTCAATGTGTTATTTATTTTTATGTTCCTGGAGACATTCTCTTTGACCTATAGTATAATTAGAAGTTTGATGTTTAGTTTTCAAGTATTTGATCTTTTCTGTTATCTTTCTGTTATTGATTTCTATGCTGATTCCATAGTAATCAGAGAAAATACACTGTGTGATTTAAATTCTTTTAAATTTGTTGAGGTTTGTTTATATTCCAGGATATAGTCTATCTTGGTATATGTTTCATGGGCACTTAAAAAGAATGTGCATTCTGCTGATTTTTGATGGAGTATTCCATAAATGTAGATTAGATCCTGTTGGTTGATGGTGTCGTTGAGTTCTCCTGTATCCTTGCAGGCTTTCTGTCTAGTTATTCAATCAACTGCTGAGAGATAGGTGTTTACACAGTTAACTATAGTTATGGGTTTATCAATTTATTGGCACATACACATTTAGAATTACTATATCTTCATGATGGATCAACTTTTTATCATTATTTATGACTTTTCTTTGCTCTGAAGTCTATTTTATCTGTTATTAATATAGCCACTTCTTTTATTGATTAATATTTGCACAATATGTTTTTCTATTCTTTTACTTTCACCCTACCTATATTATTATATTTGAAGTGATTTCTTTTATATAGTATATAGTTGGGTTATTTTCCTTATTTTATTCTGCCAATCTTTGTCATTTAATCAGTACATTTAGATCATTTACATTTAATGTAATTATTGATATGCTAATACATAAGTCTGCTATTTTATATTCTCTTTGTTCTCTCTGGTTTTTGTTTGCTGTTTTCTTTTTTCTGCTTTCCAGTGGGTTACTAGAGCCATTTTTAGAATTCTATTTTAATTTTTCTCTAGGGTATTTGAGTGATCTTCTAGTGTATCTCATTTTGCGTTTGTCCTAAATACCACATTATATATGAACAACTTACCACATTCTACTGGTATCATTATTTTATATTAGAAGTTCCAGAAGAGAAGTGCAGAGATTGTGGTCAGTGGAAATTATTTTAAAAAGTAATGTCTGGGAATTTAATAGAATTAAAGAAAGAATGAGTTATCAGATTGAAAAGTCCGTTAAATCTATAGCAGGAAGAATAAAACTAAACTCCTCTCAGACACACGTTAGTAAAAATTCAGAGCATACAAAACAAACACAAAGTCTGAAAGGCACGTGAGAGAAAGGACAAATGACCTCCAAGAGAACAATATTTAGCCTAGTGGACATTTCATCTGCAGTGGCATATGCAATAAGAGGATGGAATACATATTTAAAATGCTGAGCAAACATAACTGTCAATCTAGAAATCAATATGAAGCCAAATTATAATTAAAGAGTGAGGGTGAGATAAGGACCTTGAAAAATATAGAGGTGAAGAAAGCTCTGTGTGTCCAGGTTAAAGTGACTAAAGTTTAAATTGTGCAGAAGAAATTTCTGACAGATGAAACTAATAAAGTATGGATAATTACATATCTTAATTATTTAGATGATATAAGATCTTTAAACTATCTTATTTATGTGCACTGAAGTAATTTTGAAAACTATGTAATCCTCTCATCTTTGTTTAAGTTGCCATCTAACATTTTTTATCTTGGTTTAAATAGTGTGAGTAAATATTATTTTTGGAGGACTGTATATATTGTCATTTTAAAGTGAAACTGTTATAATACTATGTTAAATGCATACAATGTATTCTTAATATCATGAGGATTTTAGGACTTTCAAGAACTATGAAGTATCTGTAATTTTATTGTACTTCAAAGCTAACAGATTAGTTTATAACTGTTTCAAGAATGTTGGCAGAAGACATGGTACTCCTGGGTCAGACAGAAAGCACTTCTTTTATTATTCACGGCAAGCAGACAGCATGAGCTTCATGTTTGCATCAGTTCCCCTTGCCTCCCAAGATCCAAGAGGATGATGCAGAGAGAGGCAGGCTCAGCTGGGTACCCTATGCTCAGTTGGTCTGTGTCACTGCTGATGAACCCCAAACTTAGGATATCCTCTTTGGTCAAGAAAAAAATCTACCCTCTGCATTGGAAGTAGACAGTCTCTCTATCATTCAAGGCTGTTTGCTATGCAAACATTATTGAAAAGACAGTTTGGGACAAAAGCTGTCAATGTCTCTTCATGAGGTATGGTGTTTATGACCTTCATGATCTGGTCCATGCCTAGTTTTCCAGCTTCATCTCTTAGCCGTTATTACAGGTAATTCATACCTGCTTGAAATTTCCTAACTAAGCCAGGCTAATAATAATAATAACTAATATTTATTGAGTGTATAGACTCTTATAGTTATTTTCATAGTTTATTTCAGGCATTTTTCATAACAACTCAGTCAGGAGTCATTGCCATAAAAAATTAATGAGGAAATTGAGCCTTCAAGAGATCAAACTGTCTCCCTAAATGGCTTGAATATGAGATTATTTCTGCTTAGAATTCCCTCCCCATTTCCAACTTACTGTCTGCTTCTTTATTTAATTAATTCCTACTTATACATTAAACTTCAGCTCCTAAGTCACTTCCTTCGGGGATCTTCCCTGAATCTGTAGGCTAGTTAAGTATACTTCTAGTGAGCGTCCATCAAATACTCTTAAACTACTTATCACACTGTTTACATCTGTCTTGTCACTTGCCTATTTTCTTCACTTTAATCTTCTTGAAGGCAGGAGAAATGTTTCACTAATCTTTGTATCCTAGTGCCTTATGTTCTATTGGTCATAGTAAGCACTTTATAAAAGTTTGCTGATTGAAGGTGCACGTATCACCCCTGCACTTAATTTTTGATGAATCTTAAATTTCCCATTAGGGCAGAGGACTCTTGGTTTGTCCTTCTTTGAGGGGAGATAAATCATAGGCATGGAGATTGTATAACAAAAACACCTACTCAAATGGTCAGTGTAACACAAAATAAATTGAATAGCTTTGATTTAAACATATGTTGGTGGTATTATTTAGTCTCCAGTCTGAGGCTCTTTAAATGCAACACTAGAATATATTTAGCCCCAAATATATTGGTATTGAAATGTAATCATCAATATCACATGAGTTTTCATCATTAAAAATGAAATCACTTTCTTTTCCTAAAGTACTTTATCTCAGTTAATATTGTTCTTTTTATTTCTTTAAATCTATGAGTCAAATCAAAGCTGTCAACCTCTGGGAAGGAAATCCAGGAAATACTAATATTAAATAAAGCAAACAAGACTCATGAATTTGTTTTCTTTCTATTGTTTTTTCAGATCCTATGCTGTCTAGCAGAACACTGAAGCTTCTCTTCTCCAGTTATTGTAAAGATATTCCTTTAGCTCTTATAATTTGTGTGATGAGGAGTAGAACTGTAGATGCAGTTTCTATTAAGCCTGGTTTAAATAAAACTTGTAGAAATTCACTGCAACACTATCTCCAAGCCGTGAAACATGACTTTGAGGTTAATTTGGCAAGACTTCATAAATCCATCAAAAATCCCTTATTCCAAAGTCATGCTTTGTATTTTAATCCTCATGTACTCAGGTAAGGAGCTGCTTGAAGTAAAGGATAATAGAATCGGCACAGCTCCACACAGCCTCTGCGGCACATCTTCTTTTTCCTTTTTTCAAATATCCGTGTCATACGACATGACATTAAAGTTGGTTAGAAAGTGTCAGTCAACCTTGATAGTGTGCATGTGTATGTGGGTGTAATCAAGAGAAATAGTGTCTAAATACACAGATGCTAGGACCAGAGTGCTTGGGTCCATAACTGAGCTATACCACTCACCTGCTGGTTGTCTTTATAAAACTTACTTTAAATTGTTTTCTGTGACTCAGTGTTTTTCATTAATTAAAGGGGAAATAAAAATAATGTTTTTCTTAGACATATATGTGTGTGTGTACACATACATACATATAATGTATATACTAGAACAATACCCAGTTAGCACATAATAAACATTAGAAATATTATTTATCATTAAAACATACAATGACTATATTTATTAAGAAGAAGAAAACAGAGAGAAAAATAAAATAAATATTTCTTTTAGTTTCTCAACTAGCTCTCTGTTCCCTCTTCTGTTAATGCAGCGACGGCTTCTCCATCTTATTTCCTTAAGCATTCTCTCGGTTCTGAAGTTCTATGTCATGACTGAAACTTCTAACGGAGGGAATCAGACAGTGGATATTATTGCAAGCTGGCATCCTCCCTTTGGTTTAAGCAAAGTGCATAACCTGCACAGAAGAAAAGACAGGTGGAGAACTGCAAAGGGAAACCCAAATCAAACAATGTTGTAGAATAAAGATCAAATAAGAAGCAAATCACAACCGACTCCATCTCCCCTCTTGACACCAGTTCTTCCGCGGTCAGCTCCCACTTGTTTGGAAAAAGTCCCTAATGCTTTTCTTTTTCCATTAGGAGGTCCATGGGCATTTACCTGTCATCATATTTATATTAGTTAAATGCTGTTTACAAAATGCTCAGTTAGTAGATTCAAATCTCAGTATTACTGAGCCAAGTGTTCATTTGATTCTGGTGACTGCTGCTGGCGTCCATCTTTCCTTTGGCATTCAGGTTGCTCTCAGTATGTAGTAGGGATCCCAATCTCAGAAGAGTGTTCAGTTTCTCTGCTTATAATCTCTGCTAAAGTGATTCACAGTCTTAACAGTTTTCCTCTTTAGTATGAGGTACGGTTAGCAGAGGCACTCAGTTTGTTGTTCCCCAGGAACTGAGGGTAGGATTAGCTGTATAGTGTATTCTATATGGCTTATATTTCAGGCTTCCATGAAACAAAGTCACCACTCAACAGAACTTTAAATTAGCATACTCAGGAAATCAAGAGTTCCCAATGTAATTAGCATACAGCTGCTAATTATCAAGTGAAATGCTGCGTTGAAGAGGGAAGGGAGTTTACTGTTGATTTGGGTGTTAACATGAAGAGATAATTATTTCAAGCCACTTTACTTCAACGTTTTAGTTATTGAGCATATGTTTCTAGTTTACCAGGATGCAAAATTTTATTGGAAAGATATACAAGGCGACTATTTCCTAAAGCACATCTCAGTATTGTTCAATAAGTTCATTTGAATTTTGTATTGTGTTACATACCCTTGTAGATGACAATATATAAAAACTAACGATAATATTTTAAAGATGCTTTATAAGTTAGAAAACACTTTTCAATGTTTAGTACACACATAAATATATGACTCAATAATATCTTTTTAATATAGACAGCTTCTTTAAATATGCAACCAACAGTTGCATCTATTTCATTTTTCCAATTTATTACTTTAACATGCATCACTTTTGTTCTTGGAACTTGAGTATTTCACTTTTCAATGCCCCTGACTGGCTCTTTGAAACAGCAAATGCCCAATAATTCTTGGGGTTTATTCTATGAAAAGGATAACAGACTTATTTCCAAACTATGTTTTTAGAGAAAAATTAAAGTCTAATCAGTTGAAGGCTGCCTTTGCTCCATTCTGCCCATATGTCACTGTTGACAAGCAGTGTTCCACAGCAAGGCAGCTAACTTCCCACTCTGCAGCTGTGCCTTTGACTGGGTGCATCCTTGTGCAGGTAGAGAGGAATCACATGCTTAGTTTCCAAGCAACAGTTGTTTTTCTCACATTCATATGGTCAACCATTGTTCACAAAAGCATGGGTCTCTAGGAAGTGTGAGTGGAAGACGAAAAATCTAGAAGGAACAAATAATTGTTCATTTTAGGTGTGGCTGCGCCATAAGGTTTAAGGAAGTATCCAGCAATAGATGAACCTAGAAGAGTTATGGAAGTTGCATGTCACGATTGATCCTTTTAAGCCATGTATACAATTTTGTATATTATTCTGTGATAAATGGGGGAAATTTGAAATGTTTTAAATAGTGGAGTAACACTTTCAATTTTTATTTAATAAGATCAACATAAATCACCAGGTGGAAAATAGATTAGAAACTAATAGACAAAAGTAAAATTTCCAGACAAGAAGCTACTGCAGTGATTCATGCAGGAGGTAAGGAGAAAGGGATATGTCTGGGCAGATGGGTAGCGCTGTTCCCGGAAGTAGGGACCACAAGAGAAAAAGCAAGTTATTTTTATCAATAAAATGAACATACAGAATCCCTTTCTTATTGAGTCATGGACAAGAAAGTAACAAATCAGGTATTAATCCATAATTATGACACTTTTAATGTAAGGCTATTAAACACCCTCTTTGCAATGGCAATTTAGAGTCCAACTGTATAATTATATTCAATATTTCAAGGGTTCCAATTACACATTTGATCCTCACAAGTCAAGTCAATAAGGTCAATTGCATATTTTATTCTCATGTCTTGCAAATACCTTCACTTTACCCATGAGAAAACCCTCTGAGGGAGCTTATTGTACAAGATCACACTTCTAGTAAATACCAAAATGCCAAAGCTAGGATTAAAACCCAAATCCTTGGCTACAAAGGATCCTGTGCTTTTTGTTCTCTTATATTACATTGCCTCTCAAAAGCAACTCAGAAAGTCTCCCCTACATATTTTCCAACTCCATCGAAGAATTAGGTGGTATAACTTAAAGGCTCACATTTGGCACTGACATCAATCTAATGTTCTATTATCTTTCATTCCAAAACTTCTATCAATTTCAATCTTTATAGAACATGTAAACTTTATCAATATTCAATAGAAAAAGACTTCTAATTAGTACAGTGTTTATGTTAGCTGTTGGTATTCTCAGTGAGACTGAGGAGGAAAAAGTAAATCTCAAAACGTATCCAAAAAATGAAGAAAGGAATAAGAAGTTGTAGGACTTGGGGACAAGGTAGATAAAGTAGGTGGAGGAGAGATAAGAGTAAATATGAATTCAGTATTTCCAAAAGATACAGAGATGAGATGCCATTGACAAAAACAAGGGAATTGAGAAGAGGGACTGGCTTGACAGGAAGACAGTGCATTTGATTTTATACGTACAGAAATATATGGAATCTGAAGTCATGAAGTAACACTAAATGGAAAGATGACTAGAATTAAAGACATCTGAGTCAACTGCACAAAGAAAAGAAACTTCACTGAATGACTCAGCACCAAATATTGTGCTAATTACTGTAGTTGTTTTATTCAAGTTTATTTTCAGAATGACCCTAGGGATGGTTACTACTATCCCATTTTCAGAGGTAATACCAATAATGATAATAGCAACAAAATGTGAATTATAAGTTACAATATTCTAAGCATTTTATCTTTATAAATTCACCTAATACTTGAGAAAACTTCAGAGATAGGTTTAATTGTAATCTCCATTTTTCAGATGAGGAAACTGAGGCACACAGATCTTAGTTCTTGCCCAAGATCACCCCACTAGTAAATACTTCACACGAGATTCAAGTCCAGCCTATAAAGCCTCTTCACACAACTATGGGCTGAACAGCCTTTTTGTCATAAAGGTGCTTGAGTGATTATTATAGTGGTTTCATGATTCGTCAAAAATAACATATCTCAGCATAGGAAAGTCAAGATTAAAAGTTAGTCTTTTTAGATGTAACTTCCTTGTTGTCTTCATTCCTACATGCTTCCTCATAAAATAAACACTTTGAACACAGAAAATCAATCTGGACATATATATGGACATATATTGAAAGAAAAGCCCAGACCAGAGTAAGGAGGACAACACCTCATCAACATTTAAGATAAAAGGAATAGGTCAGTCACCAAAGAAAGAGAAAGAAGAGCTGAGGACTAATGAGACATCCAAGAAAGTAGAAAAGAACTAATGAAGAAACTTCCCTGTGGAGAGAATAAGTAGTCAAGGATGTCAGAGAGACAGTAATGCATCTCAGACTGGACATGTGCAACACGCCTCCCCATGAGAAAGATGGGATTACTCTGCCAGGCCCGGGCTTACACAAACATTCAACTCAACATCAAATATAAGCACTTCCCCCGTGAAAATCCTTCTAATTTCTGAATACTATTTTTAGACAAATAAAAATATCCCTGACTTTTAAAGTTTTTGTAATTATTCAGGAAACAAAAGAATCACAAAATTTAGAAAACTTAATAAAGTCAGCAGAAGCTGTGTCCTCTGAATGTGTTAAATAGTTATACATTATCTTTTCCTACTGCAAATAGAACTATTATGTATATTAATTTAATTGAAGCTTTTAAATCATTCTTCTAATTGCCCTATTTTTAGAATGAAGACCTTTTAGAACACTTTTTTTTTTTTCCTTTTCTCCTAGCTCCTCCAACATCACTACCAAATGTACCGACTATTGTCAGCATTTAACTGAATTGATCCAGTCGTGGTAGTTATAGCATACACAGAAGACGGCCTGAGCTGCCTGCCAGCACTGAGCTATCATTAGTGATTACTCAAATGCTGCTTTGAGAAGGATTTCTGTGACCACCATATAGTTCAGGAAGAAAAACTTGCTATGATTGATTAGTAGCATCATCCATGGTGGAGGGAAGAAAGGGTGGAAACATATGGGTCATGAATTTACCACCCTAAGATTGGGTACTGCTGTGCATTGAGCATTTGTGTCTCCCTCAAATTCATACACTGAAGCCTTTATCTCCAATGTGACGGTATTTGGAGGTGAGGCCTTTGGGAGGTCGTCTGGATTAGATGAGGTCATGAAAGCCGGGCCCTCATGATGGGGTTAATGCCATTATAAAGAAAGGAAGTGAGACAAGATCTCTTTCGCTTCCTCTGCATACTCACACCAAGGGAAGGCCTGTGAGGATATAATGAGAATGTCACGGCTGTCTGCAACCAAGAGGAGGGCTCTCACCAGACACCGCATCTGCTGGCACCTTGATCTTGGCCTCCCCAGCATCCAGAGCTGCAAGAAATAAATGTTTGTCGTGTAAGCCACCCAGTTTATGGTATTTCGTTCTAGCAGCCCAAGCTGACTAAGACAGGTCTTTAGGGCCTAAAATTGAATAAGAATCGTTTCCTTCCAGGTCTAACTGAAGGGTTCTTCCATATGAAATGGGATGCAGCAGGGAAAGCGTTGTGGAGTTTAGCTAAAGGAGGATTGGTTGCACACGGGGACCACCTCCATAAACAGAGCAGATTTGAGGCAAATGGTCTGGACAATGAACTTGTGATAAATCACAGAATTGTTCAAGTGGTCAATGTACAATTAGAAGTAGCGGGCCACTCTGGAAAGTGTGGTGATTCCTGACAAAGAGGCGGGGATCTCCACTCCATTTAGTGGGGTGCCTGAGGCAGAGCTTCAGAGTAGGGAAGGGGTCTTTTAGAGATCAGAAGAGCTTCAGTAGGTAGCACATTCATAAAAAAGAATTAAATCTAAAGAACAGTAACTAATGAGAACTAGTAAAATAAAAAACTAATTAAAAAGTTACAATGAAAATTACAATTATTATAAATATTAACACTAGCTAATATATATTGATATTTACAGCACGGCAGGTGTTATGTTAAAAACTTTACACATATCTGTTCATTTATTCCTTTGATGATTATTTGATTCTTGCTATGTGCCTGGCACTGTCACAGGCATTGGTTAATCAATGTTGACAGAAAAGAATGATAGTTACTCTAACATTTCTCTGAGTCTACTCTGATATTGTTTAAAAGATCAATATAGAAAGTTCACTCAGATTTCTCAGTGGACTGACATAACTGCCTCAGCCCATGGTGGAAATTATTGTATAGTTTTCTAAAGTTCAAGGTATGTCAAACTCTATGACAATAGGTCTACTTTGGAGGAGTTAGATGGGAAGAGAGGAAAGGAGGGTACATAAAATGCTAAATCAGTTTAAGTTGCACATTGTTTTCTAGTTAAATTTGTTTCCGTTCTCTTTCTGCACAAGGACTTGAAGAGCAGGTTCTGAATACTACACAGTTTGAATTCAGATAGAGAATCAAGAGACAATTAATCTTTAAATAGTTCTTGATAATTTTAATTTTTCTCTTTCTTTATTTTCTTTTTGTTTGAGGAAGATTAACCCTGAGCTAACATCTGTGCCCATCTTCCTCTATTTTATATGTGGGACACTTGCCACAGCATGGCTTGATATGCAGTGCTAGGTCTGTGCCAAGGATCATAACTGGCAAACCCTGGGCCACCAAAGCAAGTGCACAAACTTAACTGCTATGCCACTGGGCTGGCCCCTCTGCTTTCTTTAAAATATATTTTTTTCTTTTTCTTGCAACATGATATCTGAGAATCAAAGGCTGAAATGCATATTCAGGTTCACTTGCAAATCTTTATGCTTCAGGAAAATATCTTATGAGATGAGGTAGAAACCACAGGTGATAAATAAAATACTACGAAGAAAGTAGCTGCTCCAATTAGTGTTATTTTCATTTGAAATATTCGATTTTGCTTTTGATAACAAGAAGAAAATGAAACGAATTAAAGGTCTAGAAAGTGATTTGAATTTCATTTTAGAAAAGAGGGAAATATTTGCCACTTGTCATCATTTATTGTGCATTTTCTATATCTAAAAGAGGGGAAAATAAAGATGGAGAAAGGACTATATATAAAATAAGAAGATGAAACAATATAACAGGAGAGAGAGGTGAATCTTGGGAAACGTATTGGCCAAAAAGGACAACCCTGTGAAGAGAGTGAAGAAAAGAGGTGCTGACCTAACACTGGAAATGAGCGGACTCCTTGAGACTAAAGACCAAAGGAACTGCATAAAAGCAATGCACCTCAGTTGATACAGATGTTTCCCATGGGGTACAGCTTAATCCTGAGACAACTGCTCATGTGTCAATTAATTGAACACTTAAGTAAAGGAATGGCCATGGTGGGAGCCAGGTTTCTCATTATTAGAGTCAAAATTATGCATAAGCAAGGGAAAGAGGCTAGAATGTCCCAGAGGTGAGGAACTAGAGTGGGAAACATCAGCATGGACTCCTGTTTAGCTTAGTATAAAGAACAGATGGTTGCATGTAGAAATACACAGAGATACATGCGTATGTGGGATTTACTATATACACATGAATTTATTGTCAGTTGACACAGTGTGGAAGCAATGATATACTGTGACATAGGTTATTTCTAATAATACTTCCCTCATCTTAAATCTCAGAATGTGCTACATTTGATTTGTATAATTTTTTTTTGTTTAATTTCAGTGCAGAATTTATCTGAAAAAAATCATATTAATGCAGCTTAATTTTTGGGATGGTGGAGGGCTTCTTATTATAATGTTACTGTATCTTTTCACTGCTAAAATGTATATCAGGATTTGGTATTATTTTTGAGATATAAATATGACTTCATCACGTTGTTCACCTTGAGTTCAGTATGCATGTGTGCATGTGTGTGTATGTGTGTGTGTCTGTGTGTGCATGTGTGGGTCTGTGAGTTCAATGGGACCTCTTTGCATTTACAGGGTTCAGTCCTATGAACAGCTCAATCCAGAGACTTAGATTACTCTTAGAGAGCGGACTGAATGATGAAAAAATGTAAAATAAAAATCAGCGCCTCCTAGAGTGTCATTTGTCAGGGATGAGTAAATCCTGAAAAATGCCAGAATAAGCTGTAGTCTGTTTATAAGTCTTCATATCTACAAAATCTAAATAAAGGCTTGGGGAAAGCAATTTCAACAGTCACTGAAAAGCTCTGGAAACAATAGAATTCTATGGTCAGTGCATAAACGTACAGGAGCAAGCACCTATTATGTTGACGGTGATCTAACAAGATAGATGAAGTTGCTTTAGAGAGGTGCTCCATCTTGTTTCATGTCTTTGTACAGAAAAAGAGCCAGTCCCGGTGGTCTAGTGGTTAAGACTTGGGGTCTCACTGCTGCGTCCCGGGTTGGTTTCCTGTCAGGGAATGACACCACCTGTCTGTTGACTGTTAGACTGTGGCAGCTGCACGTTCCTGTGATGCTGAAAGCTGTGCCACCGATATTTCAAACACCAGCAGGGTCACCCATGGTGGACAGGTGTCAGCAGAGCTTCCAGCCCAGACAGACTAGGAAGAAGGACCTGGCCACTCACTTCCAAAAAAACTGGCCATGAAAACGCTGTGAAGAGCAGTGGAGCATTATCTGATAGAGTACCGGAAGATGAGAGGATGGCGCAGAAAGACCAGGCAGAGTTCCGTCCGCCCTGCTGTACACAGTGGCGCTAGGAGTCAGAATCCATTCAAGATGCTAACAACAACAAAAAAAGAAAAGAAAATATGTTGAGACAGAGTTCAGTAATGCCAGGACTCATATCTGTCACCTCCACTTTGCCTGCTTTTACCTAAAATATCTCATAGGCACATTTTCTTGCTTTAAAATGAGCATTTATTAGAATTTCTTCTCCAAATATATTTATCTTCAAGCCTGCAGCCCATTTGTATATAATTCTGCAATTACAATCCTCTTATGTCTGCCTGATAGTGGGAAAATATTCACAGATTTAAGCTGTTTCCAGTCTGTATTATACAAATGCAATTATAATGTGGAAGACTGCTTGGGGTGTGACTTTTTTAGGGGAATTTGCAGTATGACACAGAGGAGGATTCTACTCCCTGATTAACTGGTCCTGTTTATGAGGTAGTGAGTTCTTCTGAACGCCATGAGATGGACAACTAAGAAAGGTTTTTCATAAAATCCTCTTTTTCTTTTCTATTCAAGATAATATTAAATATTAATCAACTCTTAAGTGCAAAGGTTTCTCAGCCCTCTGAGGTTCTTTGAAACATGTCAAAAGTACAAGCATGGAAAAATTCCCATCAACTTTCCTCCAAGCCTATTTTAAGAGGTACAAAAAAATTCATCCATATTCAAATCCTGGGTATCCAACGTAGTTGCCATTCCCATTGGAGGCAAGATAGTGTCTCCTTTTAAAAACAATTGCATTGATAGTGATGTCTTCCAATTCCAATGATTCCTGGCTCATTGGGGTCCTGAGGGGCACAGAATCTCCTTCCTCACAGGGTTAATGAAGGTATGAATTAGCATGACACAATTCTTTACGCCAAAGCACACTTTGAATGTCTCTGCAAAGTTGCTCATGCCTTTACTCCCTTTGCTTTTGCAACTTAAATATTTTTTCTATGGGTAATGGCACAACTCACACCTCATAATTCCTCATGGATGTTTATCAAATCATCCTTTCCCCCACATAAAGAAATGGTTGCCACACGTCCTATACTAAAGAAACTGTTTTGGCTTATGAGGTAAAACCCTCCAACAATACCCTGGACCAGTCTTTTTATTAACCCTGGAATCTATATAAAGCTAAACTAAGATGCTAAAATGATACAAAAGCTAAAGATGTTTCCCCCAATTTTGAGTAGTTACCTTTGAAGACTTTCTTTCCTTAGCTCAATCCTCTCAATCATATCCCATGGTCCTCTCTAGAGGTAGTCACTGATTTAAGGTGCCTACGGAGACTTAGTCACAAATGCCCACATAAGGAGTTTTGCAACAGTTAGAATCAATATTCCAACTTTGCAAACTCTATTGTAGATATGTGTTTAATGGAGACCCATAAGAAGGCACTGTTCTTGACAGATACTAGTGAGCTGTCTTCCTAATCAAAAGTAACCATCACACTAGAGGTCACTGTTATGAAAAGTTATTCACACATTGACAGACAGAAGAAGACAAACGTAAAGTGTTTTGACAAAGACAGAAAAAAATCAGCAGCTAAAATTGTCAGAATACTACATTTCTATTTCTTGTCATCATTTTTTTGTTTACGAATAAAAATGTAAAATTATTCTTTTATGATATAAAATTATAAAATCTCTTTCATTCTATTTTCTCCCCCAAGTTCTTCCTGAGAAAAAAAGCCAAAATTCTTATTTACTGCTCCACAAATGTCCCACACATGATTATATCATCAATAAACATCCTATCCCATACAACATTGCCTCTGATGGAGGAACATATTACGGGTCAAATAATGATGATTCTTTGGGAATTAAGTTTTGAAAGAACTGCAGATCCATGCTGCTCTCTCCACTACCCAGAATGAAGGCTGTTACTCTTCAAAGTGACCACTGAGAAGTCGGGGCATGGTGCTAGGACATGTTAAAATACCACAAATTTCACTTTTCTTACTGATATTCAACCATTTTTCTTAAGTAAATGCTCCCTGGGTTGTTGGAAGCCTGTAGTTAATTTCCAGAGTTCTGAAATACTTGATATTGACAATATTTGCCAGTCTTTTTGTTGCTTTCATGGAAGAGTGGATGTTCAGAGGTCCATACTCTGCCTTTTGGCTGATGTCGTCCTGGCTGAAGTTCTCACTACATAAGGAGCCAGCTCCCAACTGTGGGCATAACAGCTTTTCACTTTTGCAAGTTTTTTAATACTTCACTATTCCATGATGTTTTTCTTAGCTCAACCCATAACTCTGTAAACAATCTCTTTTAAAAATTACTTTTGTTTAAACCCTTTTGAATGTGTCAACTCTTTCCTAACTGAACCATGACCAATATAGTAATAAAATTCAATAGAACCCAAACATTTCAAGGAAGAAATATACACAAGACGGAGTGCTAAATTCTAGAGTTATTTTAAAGAGAGCCACAATAGATTTTCCATGACAATATAATTTTTTTAACTTTGTCTTTTGATAAAATATTTTCTTTAAATCTATTTAACTTTAGACATAATCCATTCAACAAGCATTTATTTTCCTTTAAGAGATTACTACAGATTTAATAAATAAACATGCCAAAACAGGAAGAGGATAACATATATTTCTCTAGTTATTATTGAGATTAATATTTTTCATTAGTATTTTGAAGGAAATATCTAAAACATTTGGAGAGTGCCAATTATAAATGTTATTCTAATTTCCTCAAGCTTTTTACTTTTGAGATACAATATTTAGATAATAAATATTGTTTTATTTTCCCTAATTGAATACTATTTATGTAAACAGAAACATTTTGTTTCAGGATTTAATTTGGATGAAGTGAATTTTTTTTAAAGATGCAGAGATTTCCATGTAAACAAACTTGAAAGGATTTTTAATTCCTACATTGTGTATAAATGCTATTATGTAATGGAAGTTTGGTTCTGCAGGTACAGAAGAGATACACAGTACTTAAAATACCATTTAAATGAAATAAATTATTTTCATGTTATAATAATTTTAAAAAATACTATGAACATATGAAATAATAACATATGATCTTTCACTGGGTGACCTTGATTAAATCATTTATTTTATTTCACTGTGCCTCAGTCTTTCACCTGAAATGACAATAAGTCATACACCTCATGTTTGCCATCCTAAATTATCGTATCAATCTTTCAACTATTTTGAAATGATTATAGATTTACAGAAATTTGCAAATATAATAGAAAGGTCCTTTGTGCCCTTGACAAAATTTCCCCAAATGGTTATATCGTACATGATCATATAGTACAGTATCAAAACCAGAAATTTTACATAGTTACAATGTGTGAGTATAGTTGTATGCCACTTTACCACATGTGTAGATTTGTGTAACCACCACACAGTGAAGATTAAGAACTATCCCATCACCACAAAGATCTCCCTTGTACTATGGCCTTCAGGTCACATTCCCTTCTTCCTCGATCCTCCCTCCCACACCATACCTAACATACCTAACATTTAGCAATGGCACATTTATTTGCAATGTCTATAGTTTTGTCATTATGAAAATTTTATATCAATGGAATCATACAGTATGTGATCTTCTGAGACTGAGATTTTTCACACAGCATCATGCCCTAGAGATTCACCCAAGTTGTTTGTGTATCAATAGTTTATTCTCTTATATTGCTGAATACTGTTCCATGGTGTGGATGGACCAGAGTTTGTTTAAGAAGTTACCTACTAAAGGACGTTTTTGTTGTTTCTAGTTTTTGGCTATTACAAACAAAGATATTGATAAGCATTCACATACAGGTTTTTGTGCAAACGTAAGTTTTCATTTCTTTGAGACACATGTCCAGAAATACAATGCGTTATACGATAAGTGTATGTCTATTTTTTAAAGAAACTTCCAAATTATTTTTCAGGACAGCTATATCATTTTGCAGCACCACCAGCAATGTGTGAGAGATCCAGATTCCCCACATCACCATCAGCACTTTTTGTCATGATTTTTTATTATAGGTGTTTCAGCACATCTGCAGTGACATTTTATTGTGATCTTAATTTGCAAGTTACTAATGGCTAGTGATTTTGAACATGTTTTTCCCAGCATATTTGCCATCCATTTATCCTCTCGACATAAATTCCGAATAATTATCTATATCAACAAAAACTTGCTTAGACTTTGATAGGAGTTATGTTAAATCTGCATATCAATTTGAGAGCATTGGCGTTTTTACTATGTCAGGTCTTCCAGTCCATAAAACACATGTTTCCTAATTGGCATCCTAAATCATGATGAGTATAAGATTTGAAAATACTTTTATTTTTTCATTTTCAAGATAGCCATTTGACTTTACCTGTTAAATTCCCTTTGCCTCCTAAATTGTCATTATAATGACAAAATAAATATGAAAACAGGAGGTAAAAAGTCTTAGATCATTGGAAACATACAAAGACCAGAAATCTAAGAAAGTTTTGCAGATGAGACTTAAGTGAGGAAAAGATTGGTCATCCAATTAGGTGCATATGGGAGAAAAGTTTTCATGTGACTCAAATGGACATAATATTCAAAAGAATCTCACAGGATCCCACAGATTCAAAATGACAGTGATGGAAGTAGAGACAGATATAAATACACGTGGTCAGGGAACAAATGTTGACAAATGCAATGAGTGCTGCAGGGCAGACTGTGCAGCTTGCCATTTTCATTTGCAGTGAGGTGTGTTACTTAATACTATGTCTTATATTAGGTCTATAATTAAAAATATCATGAAAAATAGAAAATCTGACTAGATCTATACCTAGTAAAGAGATTAAATCAGTAATCAAAAATCTCTTGACAAAGAACTTGAACCTGGTGGCTTCACTGGTGACTTCTAACAAACACTTAAAGAATTAATACCTATATTTCTCAAACTTTTCCAAAATTTGAAGAGAAGGGAACACATCCTAATTCATTTTATGAATTCATCATCACCATGATACCAAAGCCAGACAAAGACACTACAAGAAAAGAAAACTACAGACCAATACCCCTTATAAACATTGATCCAAAAACCCTCAGCAAAACACTAGCAAATGGCATTCAACAACATATTAAAAGGATTGTATCATATGACCAAGAGGGATACTTCCTGGAATGCAAGGATGTTTCAACATGTGAAAATAAATCAATGCAATGCACCACGTTATAATAAAATGAAGGACAAAACCACATGATCATCTCAACTGATACAGAAAGAGTAGTTGACATGTTTTCATGATAAAAATATTTAATAAGCTAGAAATAACTGGAAACTACCTCAACATAATATAAACTCAATATGAAACACCCACAGTTAACATCATAATCCACAGTGAAAAACTGAAAGCTTTTCCTCCAAGATCAGGAACAAAACAGGGATGACCACTTCCACCACATCTAGTCAATATAGTAGTGGAAGTTCTAGCCAGAGCAGTTAGACAAGAAGAAGAAATAAAAGACATCCAATTCAAAAGGAAGAAGTAAACTTATCTCTCTTTGCAGATGATATGATCTCATATGTAGAAAACCCTAAAGAATACACAAAAAGAATTGTTAGAACTAATAAATGAATTCAGCAAAGTAGCAAGATACAAAGTCGACACACAAACATAATTTGCATTTCTATACACTAGCAATGAACTATGGGATAAGGAATTTACCTAACGAGCTCCATTCACAATAACATCAGAAAGGTTAAAATATTTAGGAATAACTTAACCAAGGAGATGAAAGACTTGCACAATGAGAAGAGTAAGACGTTGTTGAAAGATATAAAGGAAGACATAAATAAATGCAAAGACGTCTGATGTTCTTGTACTGGAAGATTTAATGTTAAGATGCCAACACTCCCTGAAGTAATCTGCAGGCTCAGTGAATACCATGTCAAAATCCCAATGACATTTTTTGGAGAATTATAAAGACGCACCCTAAAATTTATGTGGAATCTCAAGGGACCCTGAATAGCCAAAACAATCTTAAAAAAGAACAAATCTGGAGGTCAGCAACATGGTGGAGTGAGCTGTTCCCTTTATCTCTCCCCCTTCAAACTACAACTAAATGGACATTCATTGTTTAGTGGAGGATACACACACAGCACAACAGGCCCCCCGAGAGATCCATGCAGGTATACATCTGAAGGTGGATGGCCTACCCCCCAGGTCAGTGGTAAAGATAGGTGAGTGCTCTATGCCTCCCTGGCAGCCCTGTGAATGCATACAACTGCTTTCCTGGCTGGAGTGCCCATAGCACTGTCGTGGCCCTGAAGGTGGGAGTGTGCCTTGGTGTGACTGTGGGAAGAGGTGATGGCAGCCCAGAGTCCCCATGTGATTGCTTTCCCATCAAGTGGGAGAGCCCATGGTGGCCTCTGTGGTCTCCAGGGAGTTGACAAGGCTCAGACCCAGTGGGGAAGTGCACCCACCAATCACAACAGCTGGTGTGACCTAAGAGAAGATGGCAGAGGATCTGCATGCCCAGGTGAATGAATTCCAAGCTACTGTGAATACCCATAGTATTGCTTTGGCCTCAAAGGGGATAGCATGTCTTGGCGGGACTGTGGGGGCAGGTAGCAGCAACCCTGAGTCCACACATGATCACTATCCCATTCAGTGGGAAAGCCCAGAGGGCCACTGAGGTCCTAAGAAGTGGCCCAGGCTCTTACAGGAACAGCTGACAGGGATTGCCGCTGGCTCAGTATACACAGCTCCTGCCCCCATTGGTGGCAGGTGAAACTTGTGAACAGATACTGTCACTACACAAAAGCACAAATCTACCACATCAAATTATATGAGGAGGTATATTAATATTCCAGACAAGAAGGGAAAAGATAAAACACCCAGAAATCAATCCTGAAATTTGCAATCTAAATGACAAAGAATTATAAGTTGCAGAAATCTACAATCTAAATGACAAAGAATTCAAAATAGCTGTCATAAAAAAACTCAGTGAGTTACAAGAAAATTCAGAAACACAGTTCAATGAAATCAGGAATAAAATTAATGAAAAGAGAGAATTCTTGACAAAAGAGATTGAAACTATAAAGAAAAAACAATCAGAAATTTTGGAGATGAAATACACAATGTAGGAGATAAAGAAAAATCTGGAGGCCTTCAATAACACAGCTGATGTTATGGAGGACAGAATTAACAATTTAGAGGACAGAAACATAGACATGCTTCAGTTGGAGGAGAGAGAACTAAGACTAAAAAGAATTGAAGAAATTCTCCAAGAAATATCTGATTCAATCAGGAAATGCAACATAAGGAGTATAGGTATTCCAGAGAGAGAAGTGAGGGAGAAAGGAGCAGAGAGCTTGTTCAAAGAAAGAATAGCTGAGAACTTCCCAAACCTGAGGAAGAAGCTGGAATTACAAGTAAAAGAAGCTAATAGAACTTCTAATTATAATCAATCTAGAAAGACCTTCTCCAAGGCAATATTAGTAAAACTAGCAAAAGTCAACGACAAAGAAAAAATATTAAGGGCAGCAAGGCAGAAGAAAATAACTTACAAAGGAAGCCCTATCAGGCTTTCTGCTTCTCAGCAGAAAATTTACAGGCTAGGAGAGAGTACAATGATATATTCAAAATTCTGAAAGACAAAACCTTTCAGCCAAGAATACATTATCCAATGAAAATATCCTTTAGCTATGATGGAGAAATAAAATCTTTTCCAGATAAACAAAAGCTGAGTGAGTTCATTGCCACAACAACCCTCCCCCCATAAGAAATGATCAAGAAGGCCCTCATACCTGAAAAAAAAAAGAAACTGTTTACAAACTTCAGCAAAGAGATAAATAGGCAGACAAAATCAGAATATTGCAACTCTCTATCAGAACAGATTAGTAAACACTTTATTATAACATTAAAGATAAAGGGAAAGAAAACATCAAGAATAAATATAATCACTTAATTTTAATCACAAACTCATAACACAAAATGGAATAAGCTGTGGCAACAATAACTTAGATGGAGAAGAGGAAAGGGGTGGAAACTACTTAGACTAAGTAAACAAGAGGCTATCAGAAAATGGACTATCTCATCTATGAGAGCTTCTATCCAAACCTCATGGTAACCACTAAACAAAGAATCAGAACAGAGACACAAATGATAAATAAACAGAAAACTGAGAAAACCATCATAGAGAGCTTCCAAACTGAATTGGCAGTCCAAAATACATGGCATGAGAAACAAGAGAAATAGAGAACAACTGGAAAACAAGTGATAAAATGGCAGCACTAAGCCATCATATATCAATAATCACTCTAAATGTAAATGGATTGAATTATCCCATCAAACAACACAGAGTGTCTGGATGGTTTAAAAAACAAGACCTAACATCATGTTGCCTCCAGTAAACACATCTGAGGTCTAAAGACAAACACAGGCTTAGAATGCAGGGATGGAAGATGATACTCCAAGCTAATGGCAAACAAAAGAAAGCAGGTATTGCCATACTTATATCAGACAAAGTGGACTTCAAGATAAAAAAGGCAATGAGGGACAAAGAGGGGCAGTATATAATGATAAAAGGGACATTCCACCAAGAGGACATAATACTTGTAAATATCTATTCACCCAACACAGGAGCACTAAAGTACATAAAGCAACTATTAATTGACCTAAAAGGAGATATTAACAGTAACACAATAATAGTAGGGAAGCTTAACACCCCACTTACATCAATGGATAAATCATCCAGACAGAAAGTCAACAAGGAAATAGTGGAACTAAATGAAAAACCAGACCAGAGGAACTTAATAGATGTACATAGAACACTTCATCCAAAATCTAAAGAATACACATTCTTCACAAGTGCACATGGAACATTCTCAAAGATAGATGACATGTTGGGAAACAAAGCAAGCTTCAATAAATTTAAGAAGACTGAAATCATATCAAGCATCTTTTCCAACCATAACGCTATGAAATTAGAAATCAACTACAAAAAAAAAGCTAGGAATGTGACAAACATGTGGAGACCAAACAACATGCCTCTGAAGAACCAATGCATCATTGAAGAAATTAAAGGAGAAATAAAAAACATCTAGAGAAAAATAAAAATGAAAATCCACCATATCAACTCATATAAGATGCAGCTAAAGCTGTTCTAAGAGGGAAATTCACAGCAATACAAGCCCAGCTTAACAAACAGGAAAAATCTCAAATAAGCAATCTTAAACTACACCTAACAGAACTAGAAAAAGATCAATTAAAGCCCAGAGTCAGCAGGAGGAGGGAAATAATAAAAATTAGAGCAGAAATCAATGAAACTGAAACCACAAAAACCAGTAGAAAGGACGAATGAAATTAGGAGCTGGTTCTTTGAGAGGAAATATAAAATTGACAAACCCTTAGCCAGACTCACGAAAATAAATGAAAGAAATCTCAAATAAATTAAATTAGAAATGAAAGAGGAGAAATTATAATGGATAGCACAGAAATACAAGTTATTATAAGAGAATACTATGAAAAACCATATGCCAACAAATTGGACAATCTGGAAGAAATGGATAAATTCTTAGCCTCATATAACCTCCAAAAACTGAATCAAGAAGAAATAGAGAATCTGAATAGACCATCACAAGTAAAGAGATTGAAATGATAATCAAAATCCTCCACAAACATAAGAGTCTAGGACCAGGTGGCTTCTCTGGAAAATTCTACCAAACTTTCAAAAAAGATTTAGTAGCAATACTTCTCAAACTATTCCAAAAACTTGAAGAAGACAGAGCACTTCCTAACACATTTTATAAGGCCAACATCACCCTGATCCCAAAGCCAGACAAGTACAACACAGAAGGAAAATTACAGGCCAATATCTAATGAACATAGACACAAAAATCCTCAACAAAATATTGACAAACCAAATACAGCAATACATTAAAAGGATCATACACCATGATCAATTGGGATTAATACCAGGGACACAGGGATGGTTCAACATCCACAAATCAGTCAATGTGATACACCACATTAACAAAATGAGGAATAAAAACCACATGATCATCTCAGTAAATGCAGAGAAAGCATTTGATGAGATGCAACGTCAATTTTTGATAAAAATTCTCAATAAAATGGCTGTAGAAGGAAAGTACCTCAACATAATAAAGACTATATATGACAAAGCAACAGCTAACATCATAATGGGGAAAAACTGAAAGCCATCCCAATGAGAATGAGAGGAGGAACAAGACAAGGGTGCCAAATCTCACCACTCTTACTCAGCATAGTACTGGAGATTTTAGCCAGAGCAATTAGGCAAGAAAAAAAAATAAAATGTACCCAAATTGGCAAGGAAAAAGTGAAACTCCCACTGTTTGCAGATGACATGATTTTATATAGAGAAAATCCTGAAAAATCCATTGGAAAGGTACTGGAAATAATCAACAACTACAGCAAAGTTGCAGGATACAAAACCAACTTACAAAAATCTATTACATTTCTATACTTTAATAATGAACTAACAGAAAGAACTCAAGAATACTACTCCATTTATAATTGCAACAAAAAGAATAAAATATGTAGGGCTATATTTAACCAAGGAGGTGAAAGACCTATACAATGAAAACTACAAGACATTATTGAAAAATATCAATAATAACATAAAGAAATGGAAAGATATTCCATGCATATGGATTGTAAGAATAAACATAGTTAAAATGTCCATAGTTGGGCCTGCCCAGTGGCACAGCAGTTAAGATCACATGTTCTGCTTCAGTGGCCTGGGTTTTGCTGGTTAGGATCCTGGGTGCAGACCTACGCACCACTTGTCAAGCCATGCTGTGGCTTGTGTCCCACATATAAAGCAGAGTATGATGGGCACAGATGTTAGCTCAGGGCCAGTCTTTCTACGCAAAAAAGAGGAGGATTGGTAGCAGATGTTAGCTCAGGGCTAATCTTACTCAAAAAAAAAAACAATGTCCATACTACCTAAAGCAATCTACAGATTCAATACAATCTCAATAAGAATCCAAATGACATTCTTTATGGAAATAGAACAAAGAATCCTAAAATTCATATTGGGCAACAAAAGACCCCAAATAGCTAAAGCAATCCTGAGATAAAAGAGCAAAGCTGGAGCTGTCACAATCCCTGACTTCCAAATATACTACAAAGCTATAGTAATCAAAACAGCAAGGTCCTGGTACAAAAATAGACACACAGATCAATGGAACATAACTGAAACCCCAGAAATAAAACCACACATCTACAGACAGCTAATCTTCAACAGAGGAGCTAAGAACATACAACACACATCGGAAAAATGACAATCTCTTTAATAAACGGTGTTGGGAAAACTGGACAGTCACACGCAAAAGAAAGTAGACTGTTATCTTTCACCATACATAAAAATTAACTCAAAATGAATTAAAGACTTGAAGGTAAGTTGTGAAACCATAAAACTCCTAGAAGAAAATACAGGCAGTACACTTCTTGACATTGGTCATAGAAGTATCTTTTCGAATATCATGTCTGCTAGGGCAAGGGAAACAAAAGAAACAATAAACAAATGGGACTTCAGACTAAAGAGCTTCTGCAAGGCAAGGGAAACCATGAAGAAAACAAAAACACAACCCACCAATTGGTGGAAAATATTTCCGAATCATATATCCGACGAGTGGTTAATCTCCAAAATATATGAGGAACTCATACAACTCAACACCAAAAAAACAACCTAATAAAACAATGGGCAGAGGATAGGAACAGACATTTTTCCAAAGAAAATATACAGATGGCCAACAAGCAAATGAAAAGACATTTGACACCACTAATGATCAGGGAAATGTAAACAAAACTACAATGAGATATCACCTTACACCTGTTAGAAGGGCTGTGGTTACCAAAGAAAAACAGGCAACAAATTGGAGAGTATGTGGAGAAAAGGAAACCCTCATACACTGCTGGTGGTAATGCAAACTGGTGCAGCCACAATGGAAAACAGTATGGAAATTTCTCAAAAAATTTAAAATGGAGGGGCTGGCTCCGTGGCCGAGTGGTTAAGTTTGCACGCTCCGCTGCAGGTGGCCCAGTGTTTCGTTGGTTTGAATCCTGGGCGCAGACACGGCACTGCTCGTCCAACCACTCTGAGGCAGCATCCCACATGCCACAACTAGAAGGACCCACAATGAAGAATATACAACTATGTACTGGGGGGCTTTGGGGAGAAAAAGGAAAAAAAAAATTTACAATGGAAATACCATATGACGCAGCTATCCCACTACTGAGTATTTATCTAAAGAATTTGAAATCAACAATTCAAAGCAACTTACGCACCCCTGTGTTCACTGCAGCATATTCAGAATAGCCAAGACGTGGAAGCAAGCCAAGTGCCCACAGACTGATGAATGGATAAAGAATTTGTGATATATACACACAATGGAATACAACTCAGTCATAAAACACACAAAACTGTCCCATTTGCAACAACATGGATGAAACTTGAGGGTATTATGTTAAGTAAAATGAGCCAAGCAGAGAAAGACAAACACTATATGATTTCACTCAAATGTGGAAGATAAACAAATAGTTGGACAAAGAGAGAGACTAGTGGTTACCAGAGGGGAAGGGGGCTGGGAAGTGAGAAGAAGGGGTAAACAGGAACATATATGTGGTGACTGACAAATAATAATTTACAACTGAAATTGCACAATGTTATGTACTATTATGACCTCACCAAAATTTGAAAAATTAAAAAGAAAAAAGAACAAAGTTGGAGTACTCACACTTCTTGACTTCAAAACTTAATATAAAACTATTGTAATCAAAACACTATGGTACTGGTATAAAGACAGACATATAGAGCAATGGAATAGAATAGAGAGCCAAAGAATAAACCCTTACATATGTGGTCAAGTGATTTTTGACAAGGTTACCAGACAATTCAAGAGAATGCAAAGTCCTTTCAGCAAATGGTGCTGGGAACACTGGATATCCATATGCAAAAGAATAAAGTTGGACCTATACCTTATACCAAATGTAAAAATTAAGATAAAATGGATCAAAGTGCTAAATTTTATGACCTAAAGCTGTAAAACTCTTAGAAGAAAATATAAGGCAAAACTTAATGATACTGGATTTGGCAATGATTTCTTAGACATGACACCAAAAGCACAGCCAACAAAAGAAAAAAAACAGATAAATTGGACTTCATGAAAAATTTAAAAATGTCTGTATCACAAGACAATACGAACAGAATAAAATAGCAACCCACAGAATTCAAGAAAATATTTGTAAGTTATGGATCAGATGAGGAATTAGTATTCAGAATATATTGAGATCTCTTAGAACTCAACAAGAAAACAAACAACCGGCTTAAAAAATGGACAAAAGACTTGAATAGACACTTTCCCAAAGATGGACAAATGGTCAATAAGCACATGAAAAGATGTTCAACATCACTAATCATTGGGGAAATGCAAATTAAAACTACAATAAGATACCACCTCACACCCATTAGGATAATTACTATTAAAAAACAAGTGTTGGTGAGGATATGGAGAAATTGAAACTCTTGGCGGTAACGTAAAATTGTTCAATTGCTGTGGAAAACAGTACGGCAGTTCCTCAAAAAATTAAAAACAGAATTGCCATATGATCCAGCAATTCCACTTGTGGGAATATATTCAAAAAAAGTGAAAGCAATATCTCAAAGAGATATTTGTACATCCATGTTCATAGCAGCATATTCACAATAGCTAAAGTATGGACGCAACCCAAATGTCCATCAACTGATGAATGGATAGACAAAATGTCTTTGGAATGAAATATTATTCAGTCTTATAAGAAAGGAAATTTTTACATGCTACAACATGTATGAACCTTGTGGACATGCTAAGTGAAACAAGCCAGTCATAAAAAGACAAGTATAGTATAATTCCACTTATATGAAGGACTTCGACTAGTCAAAATCACAGAGTCAGAAAGTAGAATAATGGTTGTCATGGCCTGGCGGAAGGAGAGAATAAGTTACCATTTAATGGGTATAGGGTTTCAGTTATGCAGGATGAAAAATGTTGTAGAGATGGATGGTGATGATGGTTGCACAACATTTTGAGTGTACCACAGAACTGTACATTTAAAAATGGTTAAGATGGTGAATTTTATGTGTATTTTACCACAATAAAAAAATTGAAGGAAAAAATAATGGGAAAACTGAATGCATGAAACAGAAACAATGTAATCTTCAAATGAAAAACACCATTATCAAAATATAAAATTCAGCAGAGAGTGAAAAACCAATAGCCACTAAAGAAAACTGGATTAGTAATAGAAAGATCAGTACAAGGGATTTTCTGGGAACTAATTAAAAACAAAGAGAAACAATATAGAAGATGTATTACAGATCCTCAAGACTCAGTTTGCATATAATGTGAAATCCATCGGGAGAATAAGGAAGAAAAAACAAGGAAATTAAAGTAGATACTCTGAAAAACAACTTTACTTTTGAGATGCAAATGATTCACCAAGTACTTGGGCAAAAGTTTTAAAAACAGACTGACATTTAGACATTTCTTAGTTCTTTTTTTTTTTTTTTTTTTGAGCAAGATTAGCCCTGAGCTAACATCTGCCACCAATCCTCCTCTTTTTGCTGAGGAAGATTGGCCCTGAGCTAACATCCATGCCCATCTTCCTTTACTTTATATGTGAGATGCCTGCCACAGCATAGCTTGACAAGCAGTGTGTAGGTGTGCACCCAGGATGTGGACTGGCAAACTCCGGGCCGCTGAAGCAGAACATGCAAACTTAACCACTGTGCCACCAGGCTGGCCCCCTTAGTTCTTTCTTTAGTTCAGGGTTGTATAGGCAAAAAACACATATGTACAGACACACAAAACATGCAGAAACAAATAGACAAAGAATTCCGTGTAATGGAAGAAAACAAGTGGGAATGTCACTCTTTCTTTTGTTTTCTGGTGTTTCTTTATATCCTTCAAGACATGCACACAATTTCTCACTCTTCCCCCTGGTCGTTCTCTCAGGTCAGTGTGGGGACAAGGCACGTGCCTAGTGCATCAAGCAATCTTTGCTTTCTTTCTGGTAATGCTACTAAACGTGCTTGTACACAGCTTCCATATTCCTTAGGAGCTTCAGAATTTATTCACTATCAAAATGTGTGGACAGATAGCTTAGATGTTGCAAGGTTATTGTCAAAATTAAATGACGTGACACATGTCAGGCATTCAGATGAGCTGCAGAGAAAGAGCTGAGCTGCCGCATGTCAGAGTAGCCCATTAAAGCAACCAACCAAAAGTGAAAGAGATAAGCCTTTAGTCACTTATTACAATGGGATAAGCAAGAGGCCAAACCTGAGACAGCGCTGACTCTGGTTCCATTCTTCCCCTTGGAATGATGCGCCAATCAAGGGTCAAGTGTATCAGTACAGACACTGGGAGGGGAGCATCTTTTCACTGTGGAGAGAACCCATAGCAAAAGGCTCTTGCAGTTTTATGGGCCCTTATATATTGAATTCAGCACCAAACCCCTACATAAGTTCATAAGTCTTAACATTGTTCTAACTCACACAATTAGCAGTTATACTTTTATGACTAATTAGTGAGGGGGAGATATTGTTATCTTCTGATTCTCATGATAGAGAATAAAATTACTTTTGAGGAAGAGTTGATAATGGATTATAGCAATTCTGTTCAGTACCAAATGATACATAACTACTAACCGTAAATTAGAAATTCACATCTCCGCTAATAATATTTTAAACCAAGTCTGTGTCTGTCCCGTGCCAAGCGGTGATTGATCATTTAAATTAAGTCAAGTAATTTAGATTTAATATTTTAAGTCGTCAAACCATTCACAGATCAGTTCGATCTTAATAGTTGATTTTGTGATTCTAAATGGAGAAAAAAATTAGCCATCATTTCTAAGAAAGTTCAATTTTTCTTACTGACATTTAAATTTTGCATGATTTTTGTAAGTGAAGAAAAAAGCATTTAGGAAAATTGAAATACTTAGTATTGTTGACATGTCACGGCTTATATGTTTGGCATTCATCCTACATTAATCATTCATCAACTGATTGTGTTCATACTGTAAAACTATGAACCATTAAATGCATAGTAATTCTCTTAAATTGATATTTTGCTTAGATATTTCTGTCAATAGTTACTCACAATAGGTTCTTCTCACATCTATACGTAAAATACCATTCTTTGGCACTCTAAGTTGATTTATGTTGCTCTTGTTTGGGGGGATTTATTTTGTTTTATTTTAAATGGTTCTAACCTTTTGTTTAAATGTCCTGAACACAGTGGAACCTGCATACAGATATGGAGTTTTATCCCAGTTTTACCACTTACTGGGGTCCACTGAAATGATCATCTTCTAGTACAAGGCACAATATCTATGTCATTAAATGTCATCCTAATTGATATCTCTCTATTAAATTCTTGTACAAGAAAGGTTTTTAAATGTTTTTCTTTCTTGGAAAGGAGGGGCGCTCTTAGTAAAAAGAATTGATGCCTCCAAGCTTTCTGCTATTTATCACCTAGTCATCTATTGTCAATTGCTTTGTAAAAGGACAATGAATATGAATTTTGATTTTCTTGAATAAAGTAACTGGGACTCATGAAATCAAAACATCTAAATTGAAATTAATTACCCACACATTTATAATTTCAGAATGATCACAGGAGCAGAGAGGTAGAGGGGCTGGAAGCCTGCTTTGAGTGTCCTCCTGCTGCTGTTTGCAGAACAACGCAGATCCATACTGAAATGAAACCCAAGAAGCAGAGACTTAGTGGTGCTAATTAGATGAGCAGATCTGGTATCCACATGGCAAGAGGATTAGTACTCACGTGGTAGCCACTAACACGTGAGAAATAAAGAATTAAAAATAAGTCAATTCACATAGCTACTCAAAGTTTACCTGAAAATCGAGTCAGTCACTCTTTTAATTTTATTATTGCATAATTTTTGTTTTTAGTTTGATTTTGCACATTACGGTAAAGAGAATTGAAAGGATAATGAAAAATATACATTTAAGTATGTATCAGCCAATGAATAAGGTAAAAAAGGAGGCTCATGCTTACATGGCTATGAAAATGTCTCATTTGTTAAAAAAGGTAGGCTCTAGCAGATATTTTGGAACAATGCACAGAAGAAACTTCCATCAAATTAGAAGTGTGTTCAATGATACACATACACTCATGGAATCTGAGTTTACCCCAGTGAACTTTGAAATAGGATGGATGCATTAGATTTATAGATAATTGCACTTCTGTATGTAAACCCCCAAGCATTGTGTTTTAAACTTAGTCCCTGCAATTCAATCACTTTAGAATCAGGAGAGATATTAATTTTTCTTTGTTAATACGCATCTATTCTGTATCCACAAAATATAAGATAAAGGTGATTGTTAATACAAAGAAATATGAAATTCAAACTAAGCAATCTATGGAGCTTGGAGCTTAAAAAAAGTACGCACGAATGAAGAATCCTGTGCACAATCACTGTTTTCAGGAGTGTGACAGTGAGGTCACTTCTCACGCTTTTACAGAACATAGGCCATGCAGTCTCTGCCTTAAAGAAAAGCATAGTATATATTTTTCAGAAAACCCCAAATTAATCCAATTTAAAAGAGCAAGTAAAATGAAAATTTGAATCTAAATTAAATGTTTTGTCAAATCTAAACGATTTTTCCAAATTTGAGTATAAAGATGATATCAAAATTTGAAGGTTATTGTCTCAGAAAATAACCCCAGACTAAACAAAGATGAAAGAAAAAAAGAATAATTTGGGATCAAGTAAACCTATGTTAAATTATGAGGATATTATATAAGGAGAGTAAAACTATTGTTTCCTTAAATCACCTAGAAAATGAGAAGAACAAAGCACACATATTTGAAAGACAAAGCAAAATTACCGTAATTGATTTTGAGTATCTGGAACACACAAAACCAAAGCTATTTCAGATTTAATTTTTTATTTTTATAAGTTCTCATGGAGCGTTCACCAAATAACCCATGTGCTGAGCCATAAAATAGGTCTCAATAAATCTCAAAGAACTAAAGTCATGCAGACTATAATCTTTATTATAAATTTAAAGTATAAATCAACCACAAAATGAAACTGGAAAATTCGCCAATATTTGGATACTAGACAATACACTTCTAAATAATTCATGAGCCAAAGATGAAATCATGATGAAGATAATGAAATAACTTACAACAAATTATAATGAAAATACAACATATCAAAATTGAGGGATGTAGGTAAACAGATATTTAGAGGAAAATTTATAGCTTTAAATGTGTAAATTATAAAAAGAATAATTTAAAATAAAATATTTAAATTTTATCTCACAAAGCTAGAGAAGAAGGGCAATATATTGAGACAACAGCCAAAGAATAAAGAAAAAAGGTAAAGGCATAGTTTTTCTTTTTATTAATCTCAAATCAATTCAACTGAAGGAGAGAGAGAGCAGCTCAAGCACTCTGGTGTTCTTACAAGGATGCTAATCCTATCAGACAAGGGCCCGACCTTTATGACCTCATTTAACCTCTGTTACCTCTTTATAGGTCCTATCTCCAAAAATAATTATACTGGAGGTTTGGGCTCCAACATATAAATTTTGGGGGGACACAATTCAGTCCATATCAAAGATCAATATGAAAATGTGCATAGCAGCTTTATCCATAATGCCCTAAAACTAGAATTAATCCAAATGTTTACTGGCAGAATTGGTAAGTAACTCAAATGTTTTATGGCATATTCAGGCAATGGAATACACCACAGAAATAAAAAGGATAAACTGTTGACATGCACAGTAACATGGATGACTCTCAAGTATATTGCGATGAGCAAAAGCATCCACAAACCAAGTATTACATACTGTATGTATCCACATATGTGAAGTTCAAGAACAAGTAAAGAATACACAAACAATACCACTGATTTTAGAAGTCACAAGAGTGGTGACCATGGGATGGGGTGGAATTGAGAAAACAAAATAAAAGACATAGGAATAGAAAAGAAAAAAAGGTGTCTTTTTCAGCTGACTACTATTATGGGATGAACTGTGTTCTCCCCAAATTCCTACTTTGAAATCCTAACCCCCCGGTATCTCAGCATGTAACTGTGTTTGGAGACAGCACCTTTAAAGAAGTAATTAAGGTAAATTGAGATTGTTAGGGTGGGCCCTAATCCCTTATGCCTGGTGTTCTCATAAGAAGAGGAGATTAGAACACAGACACACACAAAGGGAAGATCGTGTCAAGACACAGAGAGAGGCCATCTACACACCAATGAGACAGACCTTAGAAGAAGCCAGCTCTGCTGCCAGCTTGATTTTGGACTTCTGGCCTCCAGAATGGTGAGACAATACATTTATGTTGTTTAAGCCACCCAATCTGTGGTCCTTCATGATGGCAGCCCCAGGAAATTAATACAGTTACATAAAATTACCAATTACTTTACTTATTATTTATAATTATCTACATAAACTTCTAATAATTAAGACAGAGCAGTAATAGTGTAGGGATAGAATAAATTCAGTAATGGAAGGAAAAATGAACTCACGAAAAGTACTACTCCTATTGAAAATGACATTTAACAGATATGACATCACATATCAATTCAGGAAAACATAGATTTTGAATAAAATGGTCTGTATTAATAGACTATCCATATAGAAAAACAATGAAACCTCTATCTTAAACCACAGACAAAACTCATTTCCAGGTTTATTAAAAATCTAGTTTTAAATATCAAAAATATAAAATATTTAAAAGACAACAAGGAAGAATACTTATTAGTTTGGGCAGGAAAACATTTCTAAAACAAGTTTCAACAAGTGTAAACCGCAAAGGAAGAGAATGATAAATTTGAGAATATTAATGTTAAGAAATTCTGTTCATTAAACTCGACCACAAATCAAATGGAAATAGAAGTCACACACTAATAAAGATATTTCCATCTTATATAACTGACAAAGATTTAGTATTCCTAATATATAAATAGTGTCAATGAGTCTATAAGAAAAAGAATCACACAATTCAATGGGAGAATGGGCAAAAGACTTGAATTTTACAGGAAAGGAAACAAGAATAGTCAATAAACAGATGGAGCGAACTATGGCCTCAGTAGTAGTCAGGGAAATGCAAATTAGGACCACCCTGAGACTCCGTTGGATGCTCACTAGATTGGCAGCTACTGCAGTCTCTGAACTATCAAATGTATGAAAGGATGTGGAACAATCAGAATTCTTTACGTATTGCTGTTGTGAATTTAAATCACACACAAAAAATTGAAAACCAATTTATCATGATCTAGTAAAGTTGAAGGTGAACAGATCCTGGAAGGCAGCAGTTGCACCGCCTAGTGAAGTACAATTTCGATGGAAGGAACGGAGCCACTGTAGAATACTTTTAGTATGATTCAAATTATTTTAAGCTCCAAACAAGCAAAGGAAAACAACGTATTAGGACAGGAGGCAGAGACCAAGGGCTTCAAAGCTAATGGCAGTGATGTCTGCGCGACTGCTACTCAAGTTATCATCAAATTCTTAAGCTGTCAATCCTTAGAAATTTTACTCACTTTATAAAATCTTTTGTTTCTAACCAACATTTCATAAAACAAATTTTTAAATAAATGTACCTAAGAACTGAAATGATTATAATTCAGACAATTTATGTTTGTTTATGTTTCAGAAAAATATCATTTATAGTAAAATTGTTGTGTTAATAGGAGTTTATAGAGAATCAAAAGGATAAGTTAGTCAATGTGGCTGACCAGATTTTTTGTCACCTATTATGGTGTCATCTTTAAGAAATTTTATTAATATTCAACAAAATATAGACTGTTCAATTCCAAAGCCATGAAAAAAAGAATATTATTTTTCAGTTTGGGAAAAATTTCCTGTGTTGTATGTTAATATATTAAAAATACTCTGTAAAAGATAAAGTTAATTTCATGCTATTTAAAAAAATAAGCATTAACAAATGAGGAAAAAGGAATATTTCCACAATACAAATGTCTCTAGAGTGAATAGTGAAAATCCATCTTCAGTGTTCGTCCCACTCGACTTCTTTTCCTTCTGTTGGGAACAGTGTGTATCCCACCAGATCTTCTATTGTGCATTTACACTTAGAAATGGTATGTTCAAAAATATGATTTAGATGAGTTAATTTTATTTCATTTACATAAATAAAATCATACCTTTAATATGTCTCTGAAACCCTTCATTCTTCATTTAATACATTTTGGAGATCTTACTTTGGTCTCGCATATCACTTGACTCCATTCTATTTAATTTCAGCAAAGTGTCTTACCCACAATATATGTCACTCTTGCTCTACTGATGGATATTTTTGCTGTTAATGTTGCACTGTTAAAAATGCCCCAAATATCCCTGGGATGACCTCTGTGTGCACATAAGTTAGTACTTCGGTAAGATGCCCTACACAGATGTGTAATTGCTAAGCAAATTTTTATAAATGTAATTCAATTGCTTTTCCAAAAGGCTTTTGCAACGTTCATTTCCAAAATAATTTTTGAATATTGCCTTTTGGCATATTTTTTCCAACATTTTATATTACCAGTCAGAGGGGTAAAACATGGGGCTTTTTAATTTTTCCGTGTTCCCAGTTACTAGTGAGTTGTTACATCATTTTATATGTTTATTAGCCAACTGTGAATTTGGTGAATTGCCTTTTCATTTAATTTATCCAGTTTTCCTTTAGTTGCTTTTCTTTTTCCATGTTTATTTGTGGAAACTATTTATAAGTTAAGGATGTTAAACTTTGTCTGAAAAACATTTTCACGATCTGACGTTTTAAATTTTGAATATTTGTAATTCAAACATTTTTAATATTTATGTAGTTAGATCCTTTTCTACTCCACTCTTTTTCATTGATTGATATTATCTTCTAATCACCTAGCTTGGGCATGAAAAGAGTTGAGGATGTTATAAAATAGTTTTTAGGCCACCTTTGTGCTTAGGAAAGGCGGTGATACAGAGCCTGTCTCCACTTGTTTTGGCCCACTCTCTGCCCTAGGTGAAATTGGATCCATTTCCTTTTGTTATCACAACTGGTTTACATTGAAGAATCGTCTTTGTCAGTGTTACATGAATGTGAGTATTACTCAGTATGTTGGTATAATACTTAAACTATATTATGAAAATATTTTTGTTGACATGTCAACTAAGTAGTTTTCTACAATGTTATTTCGCTAGGAAAATGAATTCCTGGTTCCAAATAAACTCATAATAAATATACAATTTTGAATGCACCTTAATTGTTAGTTAGCACTTGGAGAGTTTAATGCAAATTAAATGCAATTCTTTTTTTCAAAACATTGCTTCATTGGCTACACAATTTTATTTACGGTTTTTGTCTTAACAGGGACAATAAGGCTGTTATAACTTTTTATCACCATCTAGTGGCAGAGTATATACTTCATAGAAGGAGACAGGAGAGGAAAGATGTTGAAAATTCGAAGTAATAACCATGAAAGTGGGGGTTTCATCACAGTCAGCTACATCTTATTTGAAAGAAAGTTTCCAAATCTCAGGCGTGCGCATATTCAGAAATGGAATTTGGAGATGTTTATGATTCTGGTTTAGGCATTCTTTTTTTCTTTTAGCAGAATAAAGAGCAGAGTAACAAATAGATGCATTCTTTTTAATTTATTTTACATTTGCCGTCTGTTATACCTTAACACTTAAACATTTAAAGGACCTTTTTTTATGGTAATGTTCTAACAACAGTTTAAAACTGTTTCAGCTGTCTACTTGGCTTTGGGATTCTTCTGATGATAATTTAAAAAAAACATTTCTTCTTATGAAGCCATGGTCATCTAATGTCCCTTCGCAGTAATAATCCTGGACGCATGAGGAGGAAAGAAAACAAACATGATAAGCTGATGAGTTATACTAATCATTAAACCTTTAGTATACATTAAGAATGAAAAAAATTGTTTTAAATACAGTCTTTTTCTCCATAAAATATGGCAGAATATGACTTTTATTTTAAAAGTGATATTCTTATGTTTGCTTCCAATTTTGGTAGTCGACATTTGCTCATCATTCTCACACACTAACTTCTCAGTTTTCTTCTACTAACCTTGCATTATCATGTGATAAATAGAGCTGATTTGCCCAATTTTTTTTTTAATTTTTTTAATTTTTGGAACTCTATCTGGAATGTAAGTAGTCTTCATCTTATGGTTCAGAGAAGCATCGCTTGTGATTCTAGAAATATTCTGCTCTCAGACTCCCTGGATGCCATCCCTAAATATATCTTTAGCTCTTTCTTTATTGAAGAGGAAGCACAAACTGCTCAAATGGCCACAGCACCATGCAAAGCGGGGCGCCCCACGTTCACGCGATGGGGAAGGCCTCTCCTCGCGAGCGTCCAGCTCTGCTCTGGGAGTCAAGCGGCAGGGCAGTGGCAAGTCCTGGAGGGAAATATTGTAACATGAAAAACTTGGCAGGTTTGCAAAGCCTTCCAGGAGTGACACCAAAGTAACGAAGTAATGTATGCTGTGATTTGCTAATGACTCCTTGCTGAGGTAGACACTTTGAGGTGAAGCTCAAACAGCTATTTTCAAGGCGAAATTTTATTAAACAGACATAAGTTGCAATTATGCTAACATTATAATTATTCTAACTGCTAATTCACTTTCAAATATAAATACACTATAGTCATCTGTCAGAATCATATTCATAAGTCATGGGACCCAGCAGGCTCCGTAGACAAATGTGAACTTTAATAAGAGAAAGTGCTGTGAAAGTAAAATAACTTTCATGGTGCAGCCAGTAAATGCATTACAGACTCAGCTGAAAAAGGAGACTCGTCACAGCAGACTCGTTATGTAGACAACAGGAAAGGACTTGGCATAATAGCAGTGTGAATCTGGAAGAAAAGTGAAATTCTGGGCACAATTATTGCCGTCTCCTATGGAGTCTACAGGCAATGCAGCAGCACACTACACTCTACCTGATGGCATTTTCCACACACCTTCCTGCCTTGATACAATCTCTTAAGTACTATGAATACCATTGAAATAGCTGTATTACTTTAATGATATCATGGGGCTAAGTTGGCAAAATAGTGTATAAATATTGGCATAGTCTTTTTCATGTTATTCACGGTTTTTTTTTTTCAGTTTTCCTGATCAATTCCAACCTTTGTAATTATCATATTTTTTCTTTTTTTTCATTTAATTAATTTTTTTTTTCTTTGAGGAAGGTTAGCCCTGAGCTAACTACTGCCAGTCCTCTTCTTTTTTGCTGAGGAAACCTGGCCCTGAGCTAACATCCGTGCCCATCTTCCTTTACTTTATATGTGGGACGGTTACCACAGCATGGCGTGCCAAGCAGTGCCATGTCCGCACCCGGGATCCAAACTGGCGAATCCCAGGCCACTGAGAAGCAGAACGTGCAAACTTAACCGCTGCACCACCGGGCCAGCCCCTATTTTTTCGTAAAATTCATCACTAGTATCTGAATGCAGCATTGCCTGTAATACGGTTCATGGAATATATATAATTTTACTTACAGTTAAATATATATTTAAATACATTTATCTTTAAACTTTTATTGTGTATGCATAGGCATAAATGTATGTGCCTATGGTAATAAATAATAAATGATAAATAGATTTATTTGGCAATGTTTTTATGCATCTAATATATGACAAGGCATGTTCTAAGCACTGGGGATCCAATGGCAAATGAGACAAAAGTTCTGCCCTCAAAGAATTTGTCTTTTACTGTAAATAAGTAGATAATCCAGATGACTTCAGATTGCGATGGTTGATAAGGACACATTAAACAGGGCAATAAGATAGCTAGGATGATGAGCAAAGTCCTACCTGATGTGTTGACATTTGAACTGAAAGATGAAGAGCCGGGGGAGAATGGGGGAAAGAGGTTTTTGCACAGAGGAAAAAGCAGGGGCAGAGTTTATGCTACAGGAACGGGAAGAAGGATGGCGGTGGGCATAACATCCTGTGAGTGATGACAAAAGAGTGACATAAGCAATGCTGCATTTAGCTTTTGTTCCAAGGGAAATGGAAAGTTACCATGGAAGCATCTTAGGAGGATGAGGAGAATAATTTGCACTGATCGATATTTTCTAAAGATAATCTGTGGTTTCCTGGAAAAGGCTGGGAGTGTATATTTGAACCCAAAACTGGCATGAGGGAAAGACTATAATTTTACAGGGGCAATGTTTCTCTCTTGACACACAACTGAGTTGAAATACATGTTCTCTGTCAGGCAGTGTTTCTACTCAATCCTTTCACAGAAGGCAGAGCTTTTTATAAAGCGGATCAGCTCCAAATCTCACCGACACATGGCCTCAAGACCTTGTCTCATGTCCTCTCAACGCCATTACAATCATGTCCCTTGCTTATTGTTCTAGTTATAGATCTTTGCATATCAAATTACTGCAAGATTTAGCAGCTTAAAACAATCAACATTTATTATCTCACAGTTTCTGAGCATCAGGAATCTGGGAGCAGCTTATCTGGATGGATATTTTTGGCTCAGAGTCTCCTATGAGGTGGCAGTCAAAATCAGAAAGGGCTAAAGGCACCTGAAGGTTTGACTGGAGCCGGGGGATCTGGAAGCCCCCTTTCCTCACCACATAGACTGCTCCACAAGGTTGCTTGAGTGTCCTCACAACATGGAAACTCCCTTCTCCCAGGGCAGGTGAGCCAAAGAGAGAGCAAGGAAAAGTGCCAGGCCCTTTTGGTGCTAGGTCACTTCCACCTTAGACTGTTCATTAGAAAAGAAGCACTCAGTCCAGCCCATGCTCATGGGGAAAGGAGTCTGTCTCACTTTTTGAAGGGAGTATCAAAGAATTTGTGGACAAATTGTAAACTGCCACAGTTACCAAGACTGGCAAAAGCCCTCACAGCAGCCCAAGTTATAAAGCACATTATTTCACTGGTTTTTAGCTTCCTCTTTATTTTTGGTCCTTAGATATTTTCCCTTTTTCTTATGAACTTAGTCATATATTTACAGAAGTAAAAAATAAAATATTCATGGGGCTGGCCGGGTGGTGCAGTGGTTAAGTTCGCACATTCCATTTCGTTGGCCTGGGGTTCGCCACTTCGGATCCTGGGTGCAGACCTACACACCACTTGTCAAGCCACGCTGTGGCAGGCGTCCCACATATAAAATAGAGGAAGATGGGCACAGATGTTAGCTCAGGGCCAGTCTTCCTCAGCCAAAAGAGGACGATTGGTGGCAGATGCTAACTCCGGGCTAATCTTCCTCAAAAAAAAAAAATTCATCTATTTGTTGCAAATGCCATTATTTTCATGCTCATGTTGGAATATATTATGAAACTTATCATTATTTATGTACACTAAACTTGGGTTACCCATAGTGGCTGTTGGCCAATTGAAATGTGGCTGGGACAACTGAGGAAATTTATATTTTAATTTTATTTACACTTAAATTTTTAAAAGTTGACATTTGCTTGGGGCTGGCCTAGTGGCATAGCAGTTACTTTTGTGTGCTCTGCTTCCGTGGCCAGGGGTTCACCGGTTCGGATCCTGCGTACAGACCTACACATTGCTCATCAAGCCACGCTGTCATAATATCCCACATGCAAAATAGAGGAAGATTGGCACAGATGTTATCCTAGCAACAAGCTTCCTCAAGCAAAAAAGGAAGACTGGCAATGGATATTAGCTCAAGGCCAATCTTCCTCGCCAAAAAAATAAATAAATAAAAAACCTGACACTTGTTTAAGTGCTTAGAAAACTTTTAAGTATATTTAGAATAAGTTGAGTATATAAATCAAATAATTTGACTATAAACTTATTAATTCTAAGTACAGATCAAGTCTTTCCAATGACTATTTAACTTGTGCAGTAAGTGTAAAAGGCACATCAGATTTTAAAAACTTAATATGAAAAAAGTAAAATATCTCATTATTAATATATTCTATTAATTAAACTTTTAAATGATAATATTTTTCATATATTGGATTAAATAAAATGTATTATTAAAATTAATTTCACCTGTTTCCTTTTGCTAAAGAGGAAATTAGAAAATTTCAGATTACATATGTGACGCATATTGTATTTTCATCAGACAGAGCCACTCTAAGCTATAAGTTAGAAATTAAAGGCTTGTATTTGACAAATTCCCCTATTCTGTATGTCTGAGTATAATTTTTAATGTTATTGACTTTTGATGCTTTACATTAAAACAGAATAGACTCTGCGGTTCAAAGACTGAGGTATTTCTTTCTTGCTTCTCCATGAAGAATTTTTAAAAGTTCACCTTCATTTTAAAAGTTTAATCTTTGCATTTTTTTACTTTTTTAAATTTATTTATTTTCGGATGTATATCATAATATATTTTGAATTCTGTGTAGATTACATCATGTTATCCAAAGAACTTGAAAACACAAAGGCATAAAGATACTTGCTCCCCTATGTTCACTGCAGCATTATACACAATAGCCAAGACTTGGAAGCAACCTAGGTGTGCATCAAGGGACAAATAGATAAGGAAGATGTGGCATTTATACACAATGGACTACTACTCAGCCATAAGAAATGATGAAATCTGGCCATTTGTGACAACATGGATGGACCTTGAGGGTATTTGCTTTTTTTTCAAATTGAATTTTGTCTTGCATGAAAGGTTTACTATACCAATGAGACGTCTATTGTGGTTTTGCTTATTTTCAGCATATTTTTGTCTGTTTGTCTTTAAGCTTCCTCTGTTACAAATAGCGGCTATTTTATTCTTTTCTCCTGTGTGACAGAGTGCTGGTTGACAGTAGTGGACACATTTCTGGAGTGCACTAAACCGTGATGCCAGGATAAATATCTGACCAGTTACAGGCTTAGACATGTACTGTGGTTTGCAGCAGCTTATCTTGTTTGTGTGTTAACCTATAAATTCCAATTTAATATTTAAGTTACCAACATGGGAAATGACAATATTCAGTCATGATTATAAAATAAGTTGAGCTGAATCAATGCCGCTGTTGTCGTTAAACCCTGTGACTGAGGAGTTCTAAGAACCTGATAGGAATATGTGACTGATTCAGCATCTAAGATGTGTGTAATTTTTCATAAAAATTTGAATAATAATACATTTTGACTTAATATACCTTAACATAATAAACTTTAACTCAGTTTTTTCAAGACATTGTCTTTCTGTCCTTTCTTTTTACATATTTTCTACCCTGCAAGGCATGATTTTTGATATAAAGGTAAGACATGATTCTTGCCTTCCAAAAACTTATCACTTAGCATGGTTGGTGAAACATTTATAGGGTCAGATACAGATATAAAGCGTGGAATTGAGGGAAGACCTAGATTAGAGAAAAAAATTGTGAGGAAACAAGTCAGGAGTTTATTGAATTTAATCACTAACAGTGTCAGATATTGAACTACATTTTTAAGAAGTGAGAAGAGAGATGCAAAAAAATATTGTAATCACAAAATAGAGAAGAATGATAACGAAGAGTGTGTGTAAGGTTGAGGAATGTATCAGTAATACGCTAGTTTGGACCAGGATCGCTAGGAGAAGAGTGATGCCACTGATAGAAAGATGGGAAGAAGAAGACATCACATACTTGGGGAAAGGTATGAATTTTGCTTGGAAAACATTTGAGGTGGAATATGCTGGTAAATAATTTAATTATGAAGTAGAATATTCTAGAATTGGATTTAGGAGTGGTATTGGGGCTGGGGATAGAGTTCCATATGTAACCCTGTTACTATTTATAGGAATCTGAGGAGGGTCTCCTAAAGGTGAGAAGCTTATCTTTTCTCTAGAGATGGACTCCCACGACGGCATGTCATAGGGAAGTCACCTTTACCAGGGGAGTTTAACACCAAGAGTTTGGCAATTGGATTGGCGTGGCCCTTATGTGACCAGACGCAGGGAGATGAAGGAGGCCAATTATGTAATTTATAATGAGAATATCCGGTGCTAATTTCCCCATATATAAAAAAAGAAACAGCTATCATAGACTTCATAAACAGGAATTCAGAACAGCAGGAAAGGAATAATTTAAATGATGAATGAAAGTAAGCCGTATAGCCTGACGGACGCACCCACTCTGCATTAGAGAAAAAGCTTCGTAAAGATGTTGTCAAGTGTTCTGGTCTTGGCCCCCAGGATGAAAACAAGACTAGATTTGGTTTCATACCTGATGATTTTATTGAGCTCTATTATTTGGAATTTTAGATGTTCCTAATTGAATGGTTTGTATTTTCCGGGACAAAGTATTAAGTTCACATAATGGTAAAACAGCTTAATTCACTTTTTATAACAATGAAGTCTGTTTCTATTTTTACCTTTCAGAAATGTGCCTCACACCTCCATTCTTTCTTAACTTGGATAAAATTCATTTTAGATATTATTTTTAATAACATTTATCAGGTAAATTTCATTTTTTCTGAATACTTGGTTTCCATGTAAATGTGCCACTCTGTGTGTTTTGATCAACACACCCTCTCTTGAAAGAAAGAGTTTCTATTGAGTTCTTGGTTTTTATCCACGTCTCAGGCAGCTGTGAACCACACTTTCAGCGAAGGGTGCGTGTGTGAACTTGCACAGCTGAAACGTCTTTCTCACTCCTGAACATCAGCGTGACTGGACGCAGTGTGGGAGGAAAGAGCAAAACCTGATGATGGTTCAGTCATACAGTGTAGTGGTTTAAAACAGACTGCAGAGCTGCAAAGATAGGATTTGAAACCCAGCTCTGCTGTTCCTAACTGTGTCACTTTGGACAGCCATTCAACCTCTGTGCCTCAATTTCCCCAGTGGTAAAAATAATCAATCCCAGTTCATACCTCATGAGATTTTTGTGAGGACTACACAAACCAAAGTACACAGAGCGCTTTCACGTGTGGCCAACACGTACTATGTTCTCAACAAACGTTAGCTGTTTACTTCGCAGAAGTTTAAAACCAGAACCGGCACCCTCGGAGTCTGGTATTGCCTTGATGCCTCTGTCAACTGTCTTCTAGCAACGGCGTTAAGGAGAAAAAGGATGAGTCAGTCTTCATACACACACACTTTTTCTTCTTTTATCTTTAAAAGTGTGGGAATGTCTAATTGTTTTTCCTTCTTTTAAATCAATTTTATCTAATACCTGAGACGTCTTTTTGATTTTGATAATATCCTGGTATTATTAGCTGATATTTATTGTTTATTTCTCACTATGGACTACTATATAGATTATTTCACTTAATCCTTACAAATTTAGTGTTTGACAATCTCTGTTTTCCAGAAGAGAATGTCAGGGCTTAGAGAAGTTTAGTAACCTGTCTGAGGACCCACACAGAGAATGTGACTGAACTAAGATGTGAACGTAAGTGTCTGCCTAAGTCTGCATGAAACCCAAACTTTCATCCACAGTGATAAACCACCTCTCAAAAAAATATTCATGCACTTTGGGTTTCCTTCTACTCTTTTTCTATTTCTGCTACTTATCTATCTATCTATCTATCTTTCTATCTATCTCTATCTATCTATCATCGTCATCATCATCATTCCTCTCTGCTTTGCCTCCTTCTGGTTTTCTTTCTTTTAATTTATTCTTTCTTTTGTATGCCATTGTATTCTTGCATATTGATTTTAAAATCAATGGATCTCTTTAATTTCAGCCATGTCTTATGAAAGTAGTAGATAAGTCTGCCTTGGTATTATCGTTGTACTACTCACGTCTTCATAATGTGTTTATGGGTACTATTCTGTAACTTAAATTTTGAAGGTGGAGAAATAAAACCAGAAGCCTCTAAATATATAGAGAACTTTTATGTTTTTTCCCCAACTTTTCTTTTAGTTTTTATTGCTGCAAAATATAAAAATAAGCACTATAACTTTATCATATTTTTTCACCTATGTAAACATATTCTTACAAAGATTTTGGTTGTTTATGTTTAATTCAATGCTACCTTTCCACTGTATATTGACCTACATGTTTAATTGATTTAAACTTTTATTATCAGTGTTTTTACAACCACCATTCTTGATTTATTAAATTTGATTTAGCATTTATTGAACTAGAACTAATCCTTGAATATTGATTTTCATGTTGATTACACAATTTGAATAGTTTCATATATGAAAAATATTTTCGCTAATTTCACTTTAGCTAAATTTATTATTCTTGAGCCAGAAACTTTTCACTTCTATACTGTGTTTATACTTTTGAAGGTGACAAATCTGAGATTGATCTGATTTTTGTTCTTTTACGATTGATTTTGACTTTTTACTCCAGTTTTGAGGCTTGAAATTTTCTCTTTCGCTGTTTAAATTCAGAGATGCTATCAATTCTATTTAGTTAATTTACCACTGAATTTACTTTAGCTCCTTCAAACACCAGATTCAAAGTCTATAGTTAGAAAATAAAACATTTTTGCTAACATTTTTGATGGTTTCTCCCTGTCCTGTTTGTTCTATTTTATGCAGCACCAACACCTATTTATGTTGCATTGAACACAACATATGTTTTTGTGTCATCAATTTCTCTCATCTTCTCATTTCTTCTTGTTTACTTCCATTTCCAGAATGTTCTGTCTTGTCCTATATATTACTGACAAAAATTTCCATATGTCAAAGACTACTTGATACAATTAATTTTCACAGTTTCTTAAGAATATAGTTGCTTTTGTTGACTATTCGAAAATCCAGCCCAATCCATTCCCCAGCACAACTTATCCTTTTTCATTCTTTGTTTTTATTTATAGCAATTATCATCTTCAAATATCTTATATAATTTAAATGTTTTGTTTCTTTTCTATATTGCTTAAAAATCTAAGGTTAATGAGAACAGGAATTTGTTTTGCTCACTGCTGTTAGCTAACTGCCTAAAACAGTGCCAAGACCTTAACAGTTGTTTCAAATATACTATTTCATTATGTTCTGTTCTGATTTAATAACGAGATGGTATTTTATATTTTATGTTTGTTTAAATAGACTTTACTTTCAAAAACTCTTTAATTTACAGAAAAATTGAGATATAGCATAGAGTTTCCATATATGCCACATTGAGTTGTTGAGAACAAGGAATATATGCCATATTGAGTTTCCTTATTCTCAACAACTTACATTAATATGGTCATTGGTCACAGCTATTTATTTAATGTATTTTGCTGTTCCAGGATCCCATGCAGGATTTAATATTGTACACAGTCATTGTGTCTTCTTAGGCAGATTCTCAGATTTTCCTTGTTTTTAATGTCCTAGGCAGTCTTGAAGAGGACTAGACAATATTTTGCAGAATGTCCCGCGATTGGAGTTTGTCTGAGGTTTTTCTTGTCTTGAAACTATGGTTATGGGTTTTTGGGAGGAAGACACAGAGGCCTTCTCCACTCATCATATCAAGGGTATGTACCATGAGTATGACTTATCCCCGTTGACGTTGGCCGTGATCACCTGGCACGTTTTCTCCACCGTAACGTTGCCCTTTACATGTTCCTACTCCTTAAGGATGAAATGTCTACATAAATTACTTGGAAGTCTTCTCCAAGGGAGATTTGTCTCTTCTCCTCTATTTACTAATTCATCCAATCATTTATAATCATTATGGACTCATAGATATTTATTTTATACTTTGGGTATAGATACAAGCTCTGCATTATTTATCGTGTTGTACAGATTGTTCCAGTTTGGGCCCCTGGAAGCTCTTTTAGCTGGCTGCTGTGCATCTTTGATATGCCTCTATCAGTGGAGGAGTTTTTGCATTTCTTTTCTTTCTGCTACTGCGAGAAGCTCCAGGCTTATCTTTTTATATTTCCTGCCCTAGTCCTTAAATCAACCATGTATCCTAGGAGCCCTGGTTCCTTTTGTTGAAAAATTATTGGAAACTGAGATCTCAGCAGTAGGTGTGCTTATTGCTACTGAGAATTTATTACCTCTAGGCCTTCTCAGCTGGCAGAACAAGGAAGTACACGTGAGTGTACTAATCCACATATACACACATATCTATACATATTTTATATATAACCACTTGTATCTATATTAAGCCAACATTGAGTTCATAATGATGTCTCCAATGTGTATAATGCACAACCACATGGATCATTCAAGCTTCTTCACCATGCTAATATATAAATTCCCACTCCAACCATAAGAAATCCAGCTGCCACTGTCTACCATCCATTTAATTAATTGCTCAATTGTAGTAGTCATATATAGCAGTATCAAAATTGTTAACCCATACCCTCACGGGATATAACTTTTCAACGAGAACACAGTGTTTATGTAGTTCCTTTGCCTTTAATCTTATAGATTCCACTCATTTCCAAAGTTACTTAGGTCAGTGTCTTTCTGCCCACCTTCTTTGAGGAGGTTGTGTCATAAATTTGTAATATAGTTATATTATGCTTGTAATATAGTATATGTAATATAACCTGGAAGTTTACAAATATATATATATATATATTTTTTAATTTGTTAAAGTGGGGATAGACAATAGTATTTCCTGAACTGTGGAACCCAGGCCAATATATTTTGGGGCTTTTGAAATTTCTCTAACAAATGGTCAAAACAAGTTAAGCCAATTAGGAACACTGAAGCATTTAGATCAATTGACCAGAAAGCAATCAACGAGCTAAAATAACCCATCACCACGACTTCCCATGTGGGGTAAATTGACAATGAAGTGATAAATGAAGAAATTTAAAACATTCTACAACAAAATGATAACCGTTTTATCAAGCTTTCATAATGTGTATCGGTTTGGGAGCTACAGCACAATCGCAATACAGATTTTAATCAAACTTGATTACATGTAAATTATTTTATTTGAATCTAGCCTATAAAATTAATCTGCCAAGTAAATAAAGTGAAATTAAAATCTGAAGAAAGAAGGGATTCAACATTGTGGTATCTCTTTTCATTTCGGGTGCATATTAAGAGGGGAAAAGAAACCATTGGAGAAAATGATTGAAAAATCATCGTCTACATAGTTCTGTGCTTTTCTATTGTCTTGCCTTGTTCCTGTGGGTGGCAATTATAGCCCTTCAAGCAGAAAGGTAATCTAGGAATGATTATTGAAATTTCAAAGGGAACATTGTACTAGAGATATTAAAACAACAACAAAACTAATTTAACATGTCAGTATTTATTTTATTGGGGGGAAGTTCAAAGCAACTTTTTTGAAGTTGATAAACTACATTCCTGGTGTTTATTAGAATGCAAAACAATTCTTTTCTGATTGCATTTGCAACTGGAAATGCTGAATTATTTCCACTTCAGTCACTGGTATGAGAAAAAATAGATTTTGTGGCCAAAAGTTCAAAGCCTGGGATGTCGTTGACACCATGCTAAGTATACATTCCAGTTTTACGTAAAATGTTTCAAAGTCCGATGTGTATTTTCCTTTTCCATATACTGAGATCTATATAAAGAGAATTAATGTCAACCTGAAATATAATTTCAGAATCAGTGTGTGGCTTTAAATACGATCATGTTCACTGCCAAGATTTTGAGTGAGAAGAATTTAAAATTTCATATCTTAAACATTTTGAAAATTTCCAACCCCAAATATATATTTATCAACCAGTTCTTGTTTTTAAATCAAAACTTTATTCATTCTTTGTTTTGATCACAAGATCGTCATCAGGGCCTCCCTCACAAACAGTAAAACCTCAATGAGCCAATCTCCTTTTGAGGACACAGCAGCCTTCCATTTCCATACGTGGAACTCTCAGGACTGGAAGGATTATTTCAAGAACTTTGCGCTGCCTTTGCTCCTAAATGGCAGATCCATTGGCTTGCTAATGGCCATTCTATTTGTTCTCCACCTGTTTATGACTGTTGTACTTATTATTTCGATTGTAATTATTATATGTAGTGATAAAATATAAGTGAAGGAAATTTGTTCTATGGAAGAAAAGTTGGTTTAGAAAATCTTAATGAAATTAAGTTGATAATTTTGTTTTTAAATTTAATGTGAAAAAGTAAAAGTAAAGCATTCAGGTTGTTTCCCAAAAGCCCTCAAGTTCTCACGCCTCTTTGAATAAGCTGAAATCGGAAATCAGTATTGATATTCCTTATGGAAAGAAAAAACAATCTAGAAGTTGTCTTTACTTGTAACTGCAAAACTTCCAAAATATCAACTTGATATAGCCTATCTTTTTAAAAATTACTTGATATGCAATATCACATTTCTTTATATATCTTTTATTTTCAACAATGTTATTGACTACTATGTTCTAGGAACTCTTCTGAGTGTCAGAAAAATCAATGATGTAGAGTAAAAAGTTTCTGATATCAAAGAGCACAAAGTGTAGTTGGAAATATAGACACTTTCACATACTGTTAGTTCTTCATAGAAAATGCTACAAACTCCCTTTGTTCTTTTTCTTTGGTTCAAACCTCAGATGGGGCTGCCCAGTAGCATAGGGGTTGGGTTAGTGTGCTTCACTTCACCACCCCAGAGCTTCACAGGTTCGGATCCCAGGTTGAGACCTATGCACCACTCATTAAGCCATGCTGAGGCAGTGTCCCGCATACAAAGTGTAGAAAGATTGACACACATGTTAGCTCAAGGCCAATATTCCTCAAGCAAAAAGAGGAAGATTGGCAACAGATGTTAGCTCAGGGCCAATCTTCCTCACACACACACACAAAAAACCCTCAGGGAGATAAGTCATCAATATGTTTTGTGTAATTGGTAAATTATCATATAGCAAATTAATGCTTAGTAATGTCTCATGGTTTAGGCATAATTTGAGGAATCACTGATTTTTGGAGAACTATGATTGAGACATTACATATCAATTGTAATTGTTACTAAAATATTAGTATATAATCTCAGTAAATATAACTTGATATTTACTCCACAGACTGACTAAATGATGAGGAGACAAGCGTTTTAACTTGTAAAAATAACATGTTTGCAAACAACGTTTGAATTTAGCATGGAGATATTTTTAGCAGTAATGAGACACATCCTTAGAAAACGCATCCTCAGTTTATAAAGCAACACTGAGAAAATGAAGCTGTCGCCATTATTCTATATCCAGATATTTGGTATAAGCTGGACAAGAGTTAATTACGCAGTTGGCTCTCACTCAGACAGGGGCATACTTTGTTACTCAGCACTGCATCGAAGGGATGAGATTGACTCTAAACGTTTCCCTTAGGGGCCTGGAGAGTAGCCAAAAATCCAGAGCCCCCAATGCAAAGGAGAGTTTATCACATAAAGAAATTTTCAAAGAAAGAAACAGCGAGAGGAATATTGCATGCAGAGGAAAATAGAACATGGGGAACCTTTGCTAGATTGGCCCGTGGGCTTTTCCCCTGGTTATAACTGCCACGTTTGCCCTTCAGCCCTTTAGTCAGCCATATCCCCCGGGGCCTTGGGGAAGGTTGTTATGACCGTGCAGAAAAGAACGTAAGACACAAATTCTTGGTTGTTGTGTCTTTTTAATTTTTAAAGCTAAGACTTAGAATATAAGGTATAAAGATATGGGAGAATACACCAAAAACCTGCTTTGTCTCAGAGAGGTTAGACCCTTCTGGAGGTCCACAAACTAGCAAACTACAGCCCAAGGAGCAAACCCAGTCTGCAGACTGTTTTTGTAAATAAAGTTTTATTGGAAAACATTTATTCTTTTATGTATTGTCCATGACTTCTTTAATTGTGACAGGAACTGTACGGTCTACAAAGCTGAAAATATTTACCAGCTGGCCATTTACAGAAAAAGTTTGCCACCCACTGAGCCACACTGCAGTGGAGATGAGAAATGCCTGATGGCTTCTTTTCCCTGACCGCCCTATGCCAAATCCCAGAGGGAAGCCTGTAGCGCAGGCCTCAGATGAGCTTGGAGATTTAAGAGTCAAGGTGCCAGTATAGGTACAGGAGATCGGGAGATATACACACATATACAAAATCACATACCTGGTTGTCCAGGCTGTAGGTCATGGGACGGACTCACATATTTTTGCACTCTTCAGCAAGTACAGGGAGCTATAGGAAACTTACCTGTGCATGCACCTGCACGGTAGGCATAAGGCCTGAGTTTCTCTTGGATATGAAGTGTCACAGGAAAGCAGTCAGATGTTTCCTGGTAACCCAAGCAGGATGCAAACATAATTAAGATAAAATCCTGTTACAGGGAACTAGAAAGGAAGGACCAGTGAGCTGAATGTGTTGGAGACTAACATCTGTAGGATGCAGGTGTCCATGTGATCAGATATGAGTTCAAGCAGCTGACACCCAATGACCCCTTGTCCACGTGCAATGGGAACTCGACAACTCCCTTCTGTCCTCGTCCCCACTGTGCAAACCCAGAGGACCGTAAGTCCCGAAAGTGACCAAAGGGATCTCAAGTCAGCTGAGATACCGAGAAACTTCCCTATCATTTAGGAGCTGTTTTAGTTTTAAACAAGGTTCAGTGGCGCTTTCAGGGTTGGAGAAGCAAATTGTCATATGTCCGTTCCAATTCTCAGATACCTGCCCTTTCCAAACCTGTGTGCTATATTCCCATGAGACCAGGCAAAGATGTGATTTGACCTTATATGGTGATATGACAACCCACAGGATCAACATTTGCATTTGATTATCTACCATCGGACCTGTGTTCTAGAGTTGACAGTTTGTTTAACACAAACATCCAAATGTTGTTGTTTTCTCTGTGTGTCTTGAGCAAAAACTAGTGATTTGGGCTGGCCATTCTTCTTCCTCTTCGAGTTGCCCATTACAGTCAGAACCAAGCAGTTAAGAAAATTGAATAATCCGGTGATGGGTGCCCAGACTAAGGCAGCGCCATAGAGGCTGAAAAGAGGAGAGGTGAAAAAATGCCTTTGGAGAAAAAACCTATTAAACACGGGCATGACTGTAAGTGTGAATGAGCACGAGATAAGTAGCCGGGATGATTCCAAGGCTTCTGGCTTGTGTCATCGGTGGTATGATCTTGACAGCAGTTTAGGCTAGAAAACTAAATCAGGCTCCGGATGATAGAATATAAAAATGATTTCAGGGGCCAGCCCGGTAGCGCAGCAGTGAAGTTCGCATGTTCCACTTCAGCGGCCCAGGGTTCGCTGGTTCGGATCCCGGGTACGGACATGGCACTGCTCAGCAAGCCATGCTGTGGCAGGTGTCCCACATTTAAAGTAGACGAAGACGGGCACGGATGTTAGTTCAGGGCCAGTCTTCCTCAGCAAAAAGAGGAGGATTGGTAGTAGATGTTAGCTCAGGGCTAATCTTCCTCAAAAAAAAAAAAGAAAAGATTTCAGTTTTGGATAAATGGAGGTGGACTGCCCGTGGGATACACAGATGGAAATTTGATTCGTCCCTATATGTAGACGTGGACTTCAGGGGAACTGTTAGGCCTAGAGATAGAGTTTTGGTAAGTAGCATAAAAGTAGGAATTAAGCCACTGTAATGAGAGGATGGGTCAATCTGCAAAGTTCTGGTGTTCTCCACTGAGAAGTGACTATTATTAATTTCACTCTTAGTGGAGGGTGAGGAGGAGCCTCTCTGGAGCCTCTTTATCAGGGCACTTATCTCATTCACGGGGGCTCTGCCTTCACCGCCTAATCACCCCAAAGGCCCACCTCCAAATGCCATCACCCCAGGGGGTTAGGATTTCAACTATGAATTTGGGGGCGTAAACAATCAGACCATAGCATTTGGGTAGCTGAAGTTTGATTCTATATCTTATAATTTAATAATTTAGCAAAAAGCATAATTCGGCAAAGACTTAGGGAAAAACAAAGCAACAGGGCTTTGAACATAGGCCGACATGATCACAGGATTGCTGCTGTATCAGATATAATTAGAGAGCTGAAAAACATAGCCTTAATTATAGTTTCTATTAATAAAACATTTACATTTGGTTTGCTTTGTGATAGTGTAATAGCCATTAAAGCGTTTTTACTCATCATTTCAATTCTGATACAACATTGCATTTGTTTCTCCCAAAGTAGTTATCCACAATAATGCTAGGGCTTTTGTTTAGTTTTATTATCAAAGCAATATGGAATCAAAATCATTAGTTTTGCTAATACAAGTCAGACACTCGCACGCATAATCCTGAGAGCACAGATTAATATGACCATTCATTTCAACACAATGCAAGAGAGAGAAATAAAACACCAGATGGGCAAATAGGCAGTAACAAATTAAGTTTACAATAATTCGACAATGGTTTGAAGCAAGAGGGAAGAAAAATACTTTTTTAATGTATCATATCTCAAAATGTTATTCAGTTGTTATGGTATGTTAAACCAGTGTTCACAACCAAACAAATTTAAATTTATCCTGTGTAACAAAATACATTTGTCATGATGACAAAACTTTCACCAGTATAAAGCACTGCAAAGAACAAGAAGAAGAAGAACGCTAAAATTAATATCCAAACTCGATTGAATATCTAATTTGCGCCAGGCACAGCTAAGTGATTTACATGCATTATCTCATTTAATCCCAGTGAGAACTTTGAGATTAAATATTAACGTTATTCTCATTTTAAAGATGAGGACCCTCAGCTTCAGAGAGGTTGATTAACTTGCCCAAAGACAAACAGCTGTTATGTGCTGGAATCAGGATTCAAACCACATCTGGATGACTCCAGAGCTCCAGCTCTCTAATCACCACTTTTCAAAATCTATGGAAAATTCTCCTTTTTCCCTTTTAAAAATCATTTCTTAAATGTAAACCACCATAGAAGCTTTATGAGAGTAGTAGAATATTAACACTGGAACGTACTAAGACCGAAGACACAGCTCTTTCATTGATTGTATCTGACTTTGTGAACAGAGACAGATGACACGATGACCTCAGTATATATTTTTACCTGTTGATGCGCATTAATTGTTGTATTAGTCAGTCACTCATCATATATTTTATTCAGTGTTTGCTGGGATGTAAGCACTTTTCCTTAAGGAATTTATTAAAACTGCCTTTGAGTGAGGAAAAAATTTAGAAGAATCCCCTCATAGGTCTAAACACTGATAATTTCATAATATCACCATAAGCAAAATATGTCCTTAATAGACAAAGGCTTGGAATCTAATTATTGTCTCAATAATGGCTCCATATGAACTATTCTGAAACTAAAATTATCTTTGGCAGAAAAATATCAAAACATAATTAGTTTCTATCAAATGCCTCCATGCGGCACGTTAACCTGTTTAGGTATCTGTGGGGCACACTTTGGTCGTAATCTATCCTGGCAGGTTTGCAGGGAACCATGTTATCTGGATTAGATGTTTCATGGAAAAATTACTGAGGATTTTGGCATCTGCTATGATAATTTCCAGGCTCAAGACTGTCCTGCCTTGCTCTATGGTAAAAAAATCTTCAGATATTCAAGCAAGCAGGTGTTTTCATATTGGAACACGCTCAGACTTATCCCTAAGCAAAATTCCAGTTTTTCCCTCAAACAACATTCATGCAAACAGTGAGTTTTTCTGCCTTGTATAATCCATGAGAGAAAAATAAAATAATACGCCTCCATTATTTACTTTTAGTTTTAAATTTCCTTTATGGTTTTCTCTACATGATGGAATCAAGCATGTTAAAAGGAACATCCCTTCTACCTGCGGAGGTGGGGATGGGCCGATGGGGGGTGGAAACCGTGGAGGCACCTCTCTGATTACTTCCTTTGCTCAGTGCGGTAGGAAGCTGGATCACAGGTGGCTGACAGTAAGGATGAGAAGTTATTGAATGTTGGAGTGGAGAAGAGAAGCAAAGAACGAGATGGAAGCAACAGGACTGGGGATGGTTACCAGGCTGCATTCAGGACCCACCAGAGTTACGTAATTACAAGATTACCAGCCCAAATAAAGAGCGAATGATTGCCTAATTTCTTCATTTGTTGCTAATGAATGACATATCCATAGAAGCACAAGCATTGATATAATTGAAATGAAAACGCTCCGTGTTACTGAACTGTTTTGTTTTATAAAATTTTCAGCCTGGTAGTCAAATAATTCATTAAAAGAACATGGGTTTTGTATAACAGAAAAGTTTTTAGGTTTTTCAGAGGGAAAGCCAGGTTTTCTCTCTTTCTGCAAAATTAAACTAGCAAAGCTGACTACCTGTGATTGAGAAATGAAGAAAGGAATCAAAATATAAAAGAGAAACAAAAAGTAATAATTACAGAAATTAGGTTCTGAGATTAAAGGATTTCATGTTTAGGGAACTTTTCCGGGGCACTGCTCGTGCCTTAATCATGTCTAATTTGAAAGAGAGCCTCACTTAGGGAATGACGGATTTTCTTCTTCCTCCTGGAAGTCTCCAACCCAGGCTGCATTCGACCTAGCCACTTTTATTAAACCCGCATGGAGCCTCCCTATTGGATATCAGTAAATATAAGTGCCTAGCCTAGGGTTTTAAAGGATTTCCCCTTAAATTTGCCCACCCATGTCATTTGTTTTCCTACACCACACGAATATTTCAATTTGGCAAACATTGTCTGACACAATTATCTCATTCTCATATTTAAGCCTAGCCGAAACGTATTCCCTTCTTCTGGAATGTTCTTTTATCTAATTCAGGTTTCTTACCTTCTTTCTACCTTCAAAGTTTAGATTTAAGAAAAGACAGAACTTCAAGAAAGTCCTTCCTTACTGACACCATGTGATTGCAGTCTACCTGTCATTCCTTTTTCCATAGTCCATTTTTTCCATTTTTACTTATCATGTAGAAATTAAAATATATTTATCAGCTACTTATTTTCTGCGTACTTTGTTCATTGTATCTCAAGATTATAAAGTCTTTCAAAGTAGAGTCTAAATCTTCTGATTTTTCAGCCACTGTGCAATCTCACAGTCTCCACTGAACCTGCATTCCAGAGATACACAGCAGAGTGGTTAAATGATTGCTGGATATTGAAGAGACTGTGAACAAAGGAGTTCAATTACAAGCCTAAGAGTATGCCCAACTATTATTTTTGCCAATTTACCTTTCAAAATGGTTCACTGAGATTTTAATGGTGACTTCTATGCCTTAACATTCTCCTTTGTCAGAGTCTGCAAACACAACCTTCTCTTTCTCCTCATTATTTTCCTCCTTCTTGTGGATTTTTTAATAAAAAGGAAAAACAGATAATTTACACAATGCGAACAGAATGACAAATGTTTAAAGTTTGAATTGTAATTTTCAGTAATTTATTCAATTATTTTAAATAATTATGATCAAGGGCTGGCCCCGTGGCTGAGCGGTTAAGTTCGCGCACTCCGCTGCAGGCGGCCCAGTGTTTCGTTGGTTCGAATCCTGGGCGCGGACATGACACTGCTCATCAAACCACGCTGAGGCAGCGTCCCACATGCCACAACTAGAAGGACCCACAACAAAGAATATACAACTATGTACCGGGGGGCTTTGGGGAGAAAAAGGAAAAAATAAAATCTTTAAAAAAAAAAAAATAAATAAAAAAAATAATAATAATAATTATGATCAAAAGTCAATTGAACTTATTAAAGAGAATTTCTAATTAGAAAACACTTTCATAGGTGCCACGAAAAGCCCAATTCAGGTTTCTAATCAAAGATTAACATTACTCTTTGACATTCTTGGAAATGTAACTCAACTTTTTATTGTCCTGCTTTATCTGCTATGTTTTTTCTTGATGCTCTCTTACAATTTTTTAAATTGTTTCTTGAATAATCAGAAGACCCTGCTACAAAAAAAGGGAGAATTTCATTTGTGTGTATCTTATAGAAAAAGTTTATAAAGGGAAGCTAACAACATACAGAAGAAATATATGGGACATGAAAAGAAGGTTTTGAGTATAAGTGGTTTGAGGAAAAAGTTGAATGTAAGTGTGAAAAAATGATACAGAAAAGAGAATGATCAATTTCCTCCAATTCTAAAAATACTGAATAACATTTTAGTTAGTAATTGTAATCTCTTTGCCTCACAGGCTTGGACCTGGCTCAATGCTTTTATAGAAATAACGTCAGTACCTAATTACTAACATTTATTTTTCAGTGCCATAACTGACACTATCAACATGTTACCCGGTTCCTCTATTTGCAGTTTAATGTGGAATGTGCTCACCCTACTAATATCGATCCTAGTATTGCCATCCAGGTATTTTCATATTAACTATTCTTACACTGGCATCCTTAAATTGCAAAATCAAAGCTTTTTTACTTATAAAAGTATTTCCTCAGCTTAGTGTCCTACGGTAAATGTGTTAATCAACAAATGTCTGCATGCATGAACTTTGTGTAAAGCATTCTGGAAGAGGTGAACTCAGTGTGCTGGTGTGCTGTGCTAATAAACCAAAGCTACAGACTAGTCAATGTGACCATGTTCCCCACCTAGAGCTTACCCCAACCTGAAATCCATCATTTTGATAATGTGATACTAATTCATGATCCATGCAAGACCATGAATATTAAGTAATCAATGCAAAGAAAAAGAGGATGTTCAGAATCTGTTACTGGAAATATTGTCCCACAGTTCAAATGACATCCACTAATGCTGACAATGATATGAGAAGACAGTGGCAATAATGTCATCAGAAATGACACCTTGACAAAACACTTCCTATGGCATGATTTTGGGAAGTCTTATGTCCATAAGCATTGGCTCTTTTGGTGACTATTAGCTATTGATATTGGCCCTTACTGATTAAGTGAGGTTTTCAACATTCTTCCAATTAACCAGAGTACTTCTCCTGCTTACAACTAAAAATATTGCCTAATATTAATATAATTATTAAATTGCTTTGGAGGCTTTGGTGAATATAAAAAATAGAGAACATAAAGTAACAAATATGTGTTGAAAAAATATTATTTATAAATGATGCACTTTTTTGGCGAGGAAGATTAGCCTTGTGCTAACATCTACCACCAATACTCCTCTTTTTGCTGAGGAAGATTAACTCTGAGCTAATATCTGCACCCATCTTCCTCTATTTTAAATGTGGGATGCTTGCCACAGCATGGTTTGATAAGCAGTGTGTAGGTCCCCACCCAGGATCTGAACCTGCAAACCCTGGGCCCTCTAAGCGGGGAGCGTGAACTTAATCACTACACCACCAGCCCATCTCAAAAATGATGCAAATTTTTTAAAAAACATTTTTTTAGAACAGTTTTAGGTTCACATCAAAATTGAGAGAAAAGTACAGAAATTTCCCATGTGTCCCCTGCCCCCACACATGCATAACCTCCCCTATTATCAACATCCCCCACCAGAGTGGTACATTTATTATAATGATGAAATTACATTGACACATCATTGTCAACGAAAGTCCTTAGTTTATCTCAGGGTTTACTCTTGGTGTTGTACATTCTGTGGGTTTAGACAAACGTATAATGACATGTTTCTGCCACTATGGTATCATACAGAGTATTTTCACTGCCCTAAAAATCCTCTGTGTTCTATTTATTCTTCCCTCCCCTCTTCCAAGCCCTGGAAGTTACTGATCTTTGTACTATGTCCATAGTATTGCCTCTTTTAGAATGCCTTATGGTTGAAATCATGTAGTATGCAGTCTTTCCAGATTGGCGTCTCAAGAATAAGGAAACAAACAATCTGATTAAAAACTGGTCAAAAGACCTTAAAAGACACATCACCAGTGAAGATATACAGGTGGAAAGTAAGCATATGAAAATATGTCCAAGCCATATGTCATCAGGGAAATGCAAATTAAAACAATGAGACACCATTACACACCTATTAGAACAGTCAAGATCCAGAACACTGACACCACTAAATGCTCGTGAGGTTGTGGAGCAACAGGAAATCTCATTCATTGCCCACGGGAATGCACAATGGTACAGCCACTTTGGGAGAGAGTCTGCCTATTTCTGGCAAAACTAAACCTGCCCTTCCAATATGATCCAGCAGTGCCACTCCATGGTATTTGCCCAAAGGAGCTGAAAACTTATGTCTACTCAAAAACCTGCACACAGATATTTATAGCAGCTTTATTTATAATTGCCCAAACTTTTAAGCAACCAAGATGTCCTTCAATAGGTGAATGGATGAGTAAATGGAATATCATTCAAAGTTAAGAAGAAATGAGCTATCAAGCCATCAAAAGACATGGAAGAATCTTAACTACGTAATACTAAGTAAAAGATGATATACTTTTTTTTAAACTTAAAAACTCATGTTTCTGCTGTGATATGCAAAGAGCTTGGAAATTGTCACTCCTGCCGTCATAACAGGAAAAAAAAATTTAAAAACTGAAAATCAACCACTTATTTTATATCCATTAGAGAATTGAGGTCATGGGATAAAACCAAAACTGGAGAGACAGGAGAATTCAAAGACTGCAGATGAGCTTACCTAGAGCAGAAGCCACAAGAGCAGGTAACTGGTAGGAGCACCTAAGGGGTCACCTTGGCAAATTGGTGGAGGCTGAGTGTGGACTAGTTTGAGAGTTAAAACTTCTGAGGATTCAGTGTAAGGGCCCCCCTTTCAGAAAGATTTGAAAGATACTCTTGCTTCTTCACATGGAGATCTGAATAGCTTTTTCATGAGCAACTTTTATTGTAAAAGGGGTACAAAACCTGCCCACATGCCAGCACACTGCCTGAGTTAATTGAGTAGGTATTTAGTTGTTTAGATGATGGAACTTCTGAAGGTTTATGGTGTGATTGTGTGGAGCTTTAAGATGATAGAATCCTTTATTTTAAAAGATATTTAATTGGTAATGCCTGAGAATTTTAGCATAAGTTATGTGCAAGGTCCTGGGCTAAGCACTTTATAAATATTGACTATTTTATCCTTGCAGACACTCTGTAAGGTAGATTCTGAATTCCATCCCTGTCCCATAATTACAGATGAGTAAGTTTAGAATTGCTAAATAATTTGTCCATCTTCATACCAAGAGCAAGTAGCTGAGCTGGGATTTACCCTCTGGTCTGTCTGACTCCAAAACGAAAATACCTAACTGTTTTCTTAGCCTGCCTATGATATATGGCAAGTTGTTTTTCCAGTAGTGGAACCGTTTTCTGAATGACTTACTAGTTCTTACCGCAGTAGCAGGCTCGGACTGTCTAACAAGAATCAATGTCACGTAAATTATCTTCATCTCTATCGTCATGAAAAAAATTTAATAAGATATGTCTTGTAATGCCTCAGGTAACAAAAGGATTTAAAAAGGATAACTAAAATGTTAAGGTGGGACATGTTCCTGATTAGACATTTTCCCCATCCTAAGGCAATGATCCAAAATGTTTGAGAATCAGTGAATGAAACTCTCTAGGAAATATATCATTAAAAATAATTGGTAACAGGGAAGGATTCCACAAACTTCAGAAATGTGGTGACTCTTCACTCTTTATGCGACTATGGTCTCTCCACAACCACCCCTTAAGCATCTATCAGCATCAGGAATGCTTTATATTTACTTCTAGATAAATGTCATTTAAGAAATAATATAAATGCTAGAGAGTCAAGTATATGAACCAACCACAGAGAATAACCATGATGAAGGCAGATGGCTACACTTTAGTACTTTCAGGAACAGACCTTCCTTCCTTCTAACGGTCCAAGAGATTCTCATTCAATCTTGACTTTTTCCCCCATAGGCTTATTTCTCTGTATGGATATTAAATAACGAAGGGTCACTTCACTGAGGAATACCTGTGGTAGAGCAGTTCCAGGGCTGGTAACTCAGCTGCTTAATGATATCAGCAAGGAAGCTATCTTTCCACCCCTCTACTCTGCCAGTCTCAGTAGGTTAGCTGTGGCTTTGAGTCTTTGTCTCTCAGCCACAAAATGGCTGCAAAAGCTCCAAACACCATATTCTCATACAACTCCCCAAAGCCAGAAAAGAGAATAGCACTACTTTTTACCCCTCATGTATAGAGTGAGAAAAACGCTCCAGAATCAACCCTCAAATTCCAAGAGTCAGACATACTTTTCTTCATGTATCATTGGTCAAAATTCCATCACAAGGCCATTCTTCAAATTACACTGGCAAGGTGAGTTCAACTGCCATGGGTAGCTTAGACTATTCAAGATTTACCCCCCTGGACTAAAGAAGGGTCCTAGCCTCTCCAGAAGCACATGGTCTCCTGAAACCTAAACTTAGTCAGGATTCTGTTAGCAAGGAAAAAAGAGGAGAGGTTGCTGGCTGACGAGGAGGCATAACAACCACGGTAGACACCTAACCTCACAGGGGAAATTGCACCCACCACTCGTCAATGCAAAACATCACAGTCATCTTTTCTCCTGCTTGCATTAGAAAATTAATTTTATGGATTAACTGTCTGCATAAATAAACTACTGCACTCATACTTTTAATAATCTATTTTCTTTTTTCTAATCCTACAATCCCATGTGTCTGAAACCTAGAAAACCATTCCAGTGTAGCTGATGTAATAAGTGCTAATAGAAATGGAAAGAATAATAGTAATAAGGCCATTGATGTCATCAAATACTATTTCCTGAGGGATAAATATATAGCAAGCATTGCGCTAAATCCTTCGTATTTATTATTTTATTTTGTTTTTGTGTATAGAACATTTTACAGAAGAATGCCACTGAGGCTTAAGGCCATTATGAAATCAGTTACTCTAGGCAACAGAATTTCTTATAAATAATCTTGGGAATATAATATAAGAGGGGACAGGACAGAAAGGACCATGTCTTTTGGAAGAAAATTTTCTAGCGTGGAGATCAAGTTATACAAGATTTCTTTAATTCACCTCAAAATTATTTTGAGATAATTTTTTTAGAATAACTATACAGTTAAGCTGGATTCTGTGCCTTTATCAGATAAGCTATCATACTTTGAAAAAATATGCCTAAATCATTTATTAAAATAAAAGATAGTTAAATAACAGTTTAAAACATAATGTAGCTATTATTGATTTGGCTATTCCTTGAATGATTTAGGTCAGATCTTCAAATTTGAAAGGAATAACTTCTTTTAGTGGCAACATGAGTCACGTTGGAGAAATATGGGTGAAGCTACATTGTTTAAATTGAGAAAAAGAGCTTTTTTGTAAATGACGCTGTCTTTGTTTCTTTTCATAGAAAGAAGTCATTGATTGTGAGTAAAGTAGAACAGCACAACACCAAAAAAATATAGAATTGTATTTGCTTGTTAAAAACCCACAGCTCTTTTGTGAGGATCTAAGCAGAACTGAAAAAGCAAAGCAAAACAAAAATTATGACGCCAGAGGGGATGAACTGGAAGAGGAAAAGGGAAGGGGCCCGCATTATTGGGATCGATGTTATCATACTGCTTTTGTTTCGCCCTCCTCATCATGAATATTTTATTATCTTTTCACTGCCTAGTAATAGAAATATATTCTTAGAAACACTGCATTGGCTGCTTCAAAGTAACATATTTTCTATTTTATAAAATATATTTTTATGGTAATATGCTTATATTTTTATGGTAATCAGTCCTATGCTAATATTTTTGGATCATTCAGATGAATGTACCCTTGTACAGAGATAGTCTTTGCGTATAATGCAAATGCTGCAGATACACATTTACTTAAATGTCATAACCTAGATGCTTTCACATTGGTATTTTTAGCACTTCTAAATGCATTTATACAGTATCTTCTCCCAAAAATTTCTTCTGAGATAGCAGAAGAGGTGTATAATTTCATAATATTAAAAATAGTATTTATTGCCACAACTAGAAGGACCCACAGCTAAAATATACAACCGTGTACTGGGGGGATTTGGGGAGAAAAAAATTATTTTAAAAAAAGTAATATTTATTGAGCACTTTGGACCACATACTTTTATCAGCTCTTCATACACCTTTAATCCTCTTAACAACCTTATTAGTTAATTATTATTATGAAACATATTTTTGCAGGTAAGGGCACTAAGGTGCTGAGAAATTAACTCACGGTGAAACAGCTAAGAAACGGAAAAGTGACACTGAACGCAGGCTGACCGGCCACAGAACCTGTGCTCATGTAGTGACGGGAAAACAGAATCCCGGAGAGCTGAGGCTGTTCAGAAGAACTAGAGTGACACTTCCTGAAAATCGGATGAGATCTTAGTGGAGGTAAACCAATATTAAAGCAGAAAGTGCCAAAATATAATTTATTAATGCTTTTCTTTATTAAGTAGTATTAGGTCTTTGGAAGTATATGAATAGAAGAATGACTTAAAACTTCTAATATAATCTGATATGATTAAATTGGAGACATTGCTAAAAAGTTGATTTAAAAAGTAGAAGTATTAAAAGCTGATAGTGCTGATTTTATCAGTATGTATTACCTAAGAGAAAGTTTATAACACAATTTGTGTGTGTGTGTGTGTGCACTTGTACCTGTGACATCTTGAACTGTAGTTATGAAAAACAAGGGAATGAAACAGAATATCCTAATAAGTCCAAAAATATCCTGATAAGTTGGAAAAAGCAAACTATAACCATTAGCACTCTTACGACGTCATCCTTTTTTGACTCAGTCTTATTGAAGGAATAGAAATTGTGCACGGCACGGTACTAAAGCCTTGGTCTCTGTAGCTTAGTGTGCAATCCCTGATCAGTGGATTACTGCTACAGCATTCTCAGTACCTTGGCTGGCCCCTGATTTTGACTCCTCTTTCGAATCCTCACCAAGTGCTTTCATAAGCTTTAGATGCAAGTCTGAAGCGTCCCTAACACTTGAGAAAAGGCAATTCATATGAAATAATTTGACAGCCATTTAAAATAGCAGTACTAAGCATTAACATTTATACTTACTATGTGCCAGAAAAACTATATGTTTACCTATTTTAGCTTATTTTACATATGCCCTCTAGACAACAAATTTAGCGTGAATTTTGGGCCATATAGGATTTTTGAAGGACTCTATTTAAAGGATCCAAAGACATATTAACTGTTAGACTGCTAAAATAACTCTTCTCTGTCAAGTCCTCCTCACACGCGGCCAGGCCTTTGGTCCGCCTCTGCCTTCCTCTCTCCACTTCTGAGTACCTGGACCCCTGTTAGCAGCGGCGGGGGAGAACTGAGTCGGAAGCAGAGATTCTGAAATTAGAACGCTCATGGTCTAGTTGGGAAGAAAGGCTTGTAAAAATAATTGAAATGCAATTCATTCAACAAATGTGTGCATGCTATTATTCTTCAGGCAGTCTTGCATGTGGAGGGCGTCGGACTGAAGATGAGTGACAATTTCTCTGCCCTCATGGAACTTACATCTTAGAGGAAGGAGTCATAAAATAAAAGAATAAGCAAATTAAAGACGAAAATAATTGCAGGCCATGATATGTGCTGCAGGTAAATTAATATAGAATGATATAGTGCCTGGAGAGGGTTGCATTTCTGTTACTTCCAGTGGAAACATTCCTAACCAGTATGAACTCCTGATCCATCACTAAATTAATGTGCATTATAAGGACACCTGAAAATCCAAAGGCTGTTGAACATGATCACCTCTTCCTACAAAAAATAGGCACTGCCAAGCTGCCACTGTGATTCCTCTTATTTAATTAAAAAATATTTATGTAGATTATGAATACAACCATATATATATTATAATGACTGCTGAATGTTCCCCAATATTCGTTTTTCCATTCCATTTGGTAATAGAATTCTGATTTTGAGTGGACATGTGGTGCTCAAGAGGAAGATAATATTTATCAGCCTTCCTTTTAGTTAAGTGTGGACATGTAACTAAATTCTGACCAATGGGATTTCAATAATCATGTTCTGTAAGTCATAAAGTCATGCTACATTCAAAGATGTGCATTTCTGCACTCCTTTTCTATTTTTTGTTTGTTAATGTGCAGATGCAATGGCGGGATCTAGAGCAGCCACCTTGGGCCATGAGGAGACATTGGGAATGGAGGCCTGCACAGAGATAAACAAGATGGAGAGGGTGAGTCTTTGACACCATACAGTGCCATACCAGCACTGGATCACCCAACTCTGAAATTTTTTGTAAGACAGAAATAAGATACTTCTGCTTTATTTTTGTTTTCCATTATTTGCAGCTGAGCCTAAATAATACATTATTTTATCATCATTTCTTAAACACAAAGGCTATACCATATGTTTCTGTTTACTTCATATATTGATGTTTGAATCCATTGTTTGTAAATAACATACACTAATTCTACATTATATTATTATAATATATTATTATTTTATATATATATTTTATAATTATAATATATATTATTAACTTATGTATAGATTCTTCTGGCCAAGGATTAATAAATCCACTATGTAATAGGCATTCTTCTAGATTCTACTGATAATAGATAAATGTGAAGAAAGATAGAGGTTGCTTATACTCCAGTAAAATAACTTTTATTGAGTGCTTCCTGTATTTCTTTTTTTTAATCTAAATTATCTTATGACAAGAGAAACTCTACAAGGTTTTTCTTTCCCTGTTTTTCAAATGAGAAAACTGACGTCCAACATTCTAAGTAAATCAGCTAAGAATTTTCCCTTAGGTCTCTTCAAAGCAGATGTCACATGTTATTCAATGCAAATATTCTTTTAAGAGTCCAGACACCAGAATAAGATACCGCAGTACAGGGATAAATTAGTATGTGCCACAAGAAAAGCACAAAGTGCTGTGGGAATTCAAAAACGAAAAAGGTCTACCCCCAAGTATCAACCACTAACTTCTAATCGTTTTCTAATTAATTTTCCTCCTTGAAGTAGTTCAACTTACTTCTCACACACAAAGCACTTTTAGATATTTTGGTCTTGCTGTAAAGTCAATTTTATTACAAAATTTATCTTTTTGGACAGAATGTTTCCTATTCTTTAAAGAAGAATTTTTCGTATTCCAGAATGACTGATATATGTTTTCATTCTTCATGCTTCTAATGTATCAGGGGTTGATGTCTAGAAATATGGATAAAATATACACGATACATTCCTTAGCTAATTGTCCGTATTACATTGCTTCCCACAAGGCTATCTAAATTTCATTAAATCATGACATTCTCTACATAATTAATAATACTAGAATGAATGGTTTGTAGTCAAGGAATTTCTTATTCTAATTCTAAAGAAAGAACATTTTTCATTGTTCCTTAAGAGTGGAATTGCCGTTTGGGCAAGTGCATAAGTGTCTTTCCTATTGGCAGTGGCATGTGATACATTTGCTTGACTACAGAAAACGTGAAACAGCAATTTTAATTTATATAATGCTTAACAGGCTTAAACCTACCAAAAAATTTGTTTACTATTTTGGAGGTTGATTAACTCTTTCATGACAATAACTTAAGAAAGATCTCTTCATAGCTATACTGGCCCCAAATAGTTTCTATTACTCTCAACACTTTTGGAAACATTTCAACATATGAATTGTGCTTATTCATAAATTCTCTCTCTTCTTTTAAGAAAGTTTCATGTTTGCTTCCTTGATTTGTTTTGGGAAGTCAATTTAAACTTGCAGCTTAAACTACCAATTGAAAGAGAATTGGTTTACTCATAGTAAATATATTAACTCTCTCAATGTACTTAAATTAAAATTATTTACCTTGACATCCAGCATCAAAGAAAACTATCGGAAAATCCATCTCAAGAGGAGAGGCAATGAGCTCTGAAACAACAGAAATGGTGGAATGACCTTTTAAATTTCCAAAGCTGTAGATTATTCAAGAACATGAATTCCACCCAGAAGAAAACACTATTAACATTTTACTGCATGTTCTCACAGTCCAATTTCAATGCATTTTTATAATGTTTACGTTATATTAGTTGTTTTAAAAGATTAGTTCAGTTTGTGGCCACTGCAGAGTCAATAATAAAAACATTGATATTCTGTATTGCCAAGTGAGATTGGTACTGGAAACTACCCATGTTACAGATACCAGCTCTACTCATAGAACTGGTTACAAGTGGTAAGCATCCTAGTTCCATATCTTCTATCAGTCAAAAATTTCCTCTAATGACTGTGAATTCCTGCAGAGTATTTCCATGTGTGTCTATCTGCTTCCATATGTCTGAATCCTTGATGTTCTCCCTGTTTTGGGACTTGGTTCCCTTCACCTCTTATTTTCTGTCCCCAAGGACTTATCAAGTTATGTTCCAAACAAATATTTACCTCCACAATAGAAACTGATCAGCTATTAACATTGTAACATTTAACAAATTGCTTCATTTAAGCTGTGTTGTATTTAGTCAATCAGTTAACAATCAGATTTTCTCTCTCATGTGCAGTACATCCTGTTATTATTTGTAAGGGAATTATTAAGATGCTTAAGTAATCATTTCATATTTTAAGATTTTGAGGTTACCATTCAAAGGCAAGCACCATCTACTGCTGCTCTAGAGACACACTCGAACTGAGAGGAAGATACCAACGCCAACAGCATTGAGTCCATCTACCTGGCCCATGGTCTGTGTTTTCTACTCTGTATTACAGCAGCTACATGACTATTCAGTTCTCTAAGTCCCTAGTTGATATTCTCATTCATTGCAGTGCATTCAAAGTTGCAGTGCAGGGGCAAAGAATAATCAGAGCTGGAAATTTGGACTTGGATGTTATACTAACAGCAAGCTCACTATCTGCCTGACTCCTACCCATCCTTCACTTGTGAGTGATCCCGACCTGCCTCTGCTTCCTGCTTCCTTTATCCCTCTGATTCAGGGGTTAGCCATTCATCTGCAGTCATTGGCTCACTCTTGCTCTTGCACACGTTACTTTCGTTTCTGGCTTAGATCTCCCTCTGAAATGTAGTTAGATTCATAAGGTCAAGGGTCTCGGTGCTATCATCGTGGGAAAGCCAACCTCATCTCAGATTGGTGACTACAGTTTGAGTCATCGAATTCTAGTAATGGAGACGAAATTCTTCAGTTCCCCTTTTTCCCCTCAGCACCCACATCAAGCAATTCATCAGATCCTGCTGAATTTACTTTCACGAACTTTATGCAGTTCATTCCTTCCTTTGTCACACTCCTCTGCAGTCACCATGCTGGTTCAGGATATGCTATCCTCTCCTCTTCTAAGAACATTGCAGCAGCCTCTTTAATAGCCTCCCTGCATTGGCCTGGCAACCTTAGTTCTGCACCTTCAATGCAATTAGAAGTATTCCTCTTAAATATTATTCCCCTGCTTATAACTCTTCAGTGGTTGGTCAGAGCTTACAGTACATGTCCAACGTGTCACAAGACCCCATAATCTGGCCCACGCTTTACTCTCCATGTCATTTCTAGAAATGTTTGGTCAGGAATTTACAGCTGCAGTGACGCCAATTTCAGTTGCTGTTTGGGCTTTTTTTTTTTTTTCCCATCTCCATTGCTCTGCCTTTGTTAATGATTTTCCTTCTGTGTGAAATCTCCTTCAAACCCCAATCTCTGACCAACCCAACTAACTTCTCAACCTAACACCTTTAATTTAATACTCAGCTCTGACACTGCATCCTTCAGAAAATCCATTTTTCACTTGCCTAAAGGGCCATGTGCCCTAGAGAGGTGGTTCCCTGATCCTTCAGCATTTGCTCTTATCACATTTTACCGCAAACTTGCATACATGCCACTGTCTGGCTAAAGTAACTGAGCTGAAGGACCCACTTCCAAGTTGACTTCTTAACCCACACATTTGGTATTTGGCTGGAGATGACTGGAAGGCTGGCTCAACTGTGATTGTCAACTGGATGCCTTTGCCACAATTATGGAAACTACCACTCAGATGTCCTTCAAAAGAACCAGCTGCCAGGGGCATGGTGGATTGACAACTGCTGTGTCTTCGGACCCACCTCTGAATTTCCCACAAAGCCACACATCCCTAGGCTGCTCCCAGCCAATATGGGAGCATAGACAAGGTGCGAGTGCCAGCTCATTCTTGACCATTACAGGCTCTTCAAATGTGCAAGCTTTGATCAGGGCAGTCCCATGAGTGTGGTCAAACTTCTCAGAGCTTCAAGGTGGTCTGCAGACGTGTGCACTCAATACTTCCTTCTCGCTTTCTGCTGGTGGTTGTAAGACACGCACTGCTGTCTGAAGACACTCCTGCCTACTCTCGCTCCCTCTCTCTTTATCCGAAACATCTCAGGCCCATCTACTCCTGTCTTAGTGTCTGCTTCACAGACACAACCTATACATGTCCTCTCTAGCACCATCATCTCAGAACATGTAACTGTACATGGCAGTGAGCTTCGCCTGAGAAAGAACAACGTGGAAACTGCACTGTCCTTGATGAATTAGTCTCAGAAGTTCTATAACATCATTCTCATCATCATCCATGGGTTAAATCAGTAAAAAGCTCACACAAATTCAAATGAGAACTTCCAAAGAATTTGTGGCCATTTATTTAAAACAATTGTGTTCTTATTTGTCCAAACAATTTTTATATGCTTTTTATTTTTTCTCTAAACCACAATTTAAATAATAGTTTTTTGAGCCATTTTAAATTTTTATGCTTCTGGTATTAAATTTTACTTATATTACGTTGTGGTCAGAAAATGCAAATTATACAATATGTTCAGTGAAAATTTAGAAGAAACTTAGATGTGAATACACCATCATTTTTTAAACGTTTCAGGGGAAGTTGAAGTTGTATATTTTGTGTTCTTTTGCTATTATTGATTGGTTAATGTAGTCTCTAGAATTTTAATAATTCAAAGGCTTTTTTGCCAGGCTTGCATTTCCTCTCTTTTATCTGATATACATTGAGCCATAGTATGTAAAATGTCCCTACTATAATTTGATTTTTAATATTATAATTTAATACTATGTAATTTTACCCATGAACATTCACATTTTAATACTTTCAGCTACTTTAACATTTATGAATATAACACTTTTAAATAATTATATCTTAACTTATATATAGTTGGAAATTAATATTGCTGTTTATGCATACTTCTGCTCTGAATTTGCCAGTCAGTTAAGAAACTTGGGGTACATCTGATGAACAAAGGACAGCTTGGTGAGGAAGAGGTTGAACTTAGAGACCTGTTATCTGGCAGCTAATGGGTTAAGCAAATAAAGTGAAAGTTTAAGCAGGAGGGTGAGGAATTTAAAAGATTAGAACTTCACAGGGTCTGCCAGGTGAAGTAGTAAAGAAAAGGTATAAACGAGAGAGGGCCGGTGATGTAGGTGGTGAAAAAAAGGAGAGAGGATGGAAGCTAGAAGAGAATGGGGCTGGAATATTGAGAACATTAAATCTGGAAACACTAAGACTAAGGAGATTCTTTTCATGTTGACAACTGAGGATGTGCGTGACGATATGAGTTAGATAAGAGCTAGACCACCAGCGTCAACATGACTTAGTGGCTTGTTACAAGAAAACTTTACCTGGGGAAGGTAAGACTGGAAACCAATAAATAACTTTATTGTTTGCTTTAGAAAATCCCTACCAATCTGTTTGTCGAAGACAATACAGTCTGCCAAGCTGGCCAAACATTTCTCTTACCAAGACCAGCTCCAGGACTCTCATTTGGCAGTTTCCACTAATCCTGAACTATATATCCTGAATTTGCCAAATTCTAATCAGTTCCTTGCCTTGATAGAAATGCTTAAGCTGCTGATTTTCCCCACCTGCAACACTGCTAAAACTGTCATGGTGGTGGTCCCTCTAAAATAAGTAAGTTCTAATAAATTTAGTGTTGATTTATTAACAGTTTACCTGGTGATATTTTGGGGAGTTAAATGATCTGATAATTTCACCAATGTCTACTTAAGACCGCCTTGCTGCCATTATCCAAGACCTGAAACTTGTAAATAGCATGTCCCACTGAGGCCCCTAGGGCTTCTGGCCGGGGGTCTCTGTGATGGTGAGGTGAGTCAGACATTGGGTCTGAGCCTCAATCTCTCTTCATTGAGCTCTCAACTGCTAAGGTTAGTGTCTCCTAGAAAATAATAGCCCTTCTGGGAATCCTTTGGTTATTGGATCAGATTTGAAAGCTTTTCTTCTCGGTAGAAACTTGTCTGCTATTTGTATCTATTGATTCTTATCATGATTTCGGAAACCTAGAAAAGGATTTTCATTAGAAAGAGGGATGGGTATAGTGATTGACAAATCTATCCCTTGATTTTGTCCCAGAGGCTGAGAAGTTCAGAAAATTTCTCCCCTGATTGTCATCCTTTTCACAAATTGTCCTTCAGGCCAGAACCCAAGGCTTCATGCAAGCATTTTTAGTATTGTATTTTGTTCATGAGAGTCTGGCTCTGGGAGACTTCCTTTCTAATCTTCTTTCTAATAATCTTCCTTTTCCAGGAATCACAGACATTAGACTGGGGACCCAAGACACAAGTGCAAAAGCAAAACTTTCAACTGACCAAAGTCCACGCCTCATCTCTCCCAGTCGCTTGCTCCTTACATATATATATATATATATACACACACACAGAAACTCTAATTCAGATACAGTCTGCCACTTTGGGTAACTTTCAAGGCAAACAAAACTGTTCATTTGAGAAGATCCTTAGAATAGAAAGAAAATAAAGTTTCCAATATTCAATGGTCTGCAAAGTCAAAATCATCTAAATCTAGATTCTCTCATAAAATTACGTCCTCTTAGGAATGTGACAAGACCCTTAACTTTGGATGTAAATTCTGGTCCCATTCTGAGCTGAAAACCACTTTCAAATACTTCACAAATCCTGTACCAGTTAGGCTAAAATTTACAGAATAATTTAAAAGAATCCTAGGAACATATAATTCAGGATTTGCAAATTTATATCAGCTTGTTCATATGTTGGTAGAAACCTCCAATGCAGCAACACCAAAAATTGAATCGAAGAGGCAAAATGCAAACTTCCATGGAAAGATGATCAAAATTTTTTAAGAGAAGAGAACTGCTAATGTGATTTATTTATATGTTTGTTTATATGATTTTTAAAACTATTTTTTTTTGCCTGGAGAAGGTCACTTCAAACTTTCTGAGCATCAGTTTCCTCATTTGTAAAATGTATGCACCTCATAATGACATTGTGAATATTAGATATTGATGAATATAAATTCTTCTAAGCAGTGCTATATTTGTAGTAAAATCCTCAATAAATACTCCCCACTCTTCCTACCACTGCTATCTCCTCCATGAAATCTTCATTAAAGATTATATTTCTTTATGATGTTTTTAGGGAGTAGGTTATTTTTCCATAAATCTAAAGAAGGTGTATATTTTATCTTTGTGGATGCAGGGTAAAAATAGTGATAACTTGTAAACATTAGCTAAACCATTAGACTGAGGTGTAGTGGATGGCTCAGCAATGTTATTCTTTACTTTTCTGCTCCCTCTTCCTTAATTCTCTCCTTGTTCTCATTGACTTTCCACTCATCAAGTTCTTTTCTTACCAACAGGATAAATTCTCCACTCATTTTCCTCTTACGTGGTCTCTCATGTCTACTCCATCTCTAGTGCTATTTTTGAAAGTATCCTTTATTCATGAATCTAACTATACTATCTCATTGTCTCCCAAAACTTTGTGAAGTTGGAAGGGCCATGGGATCTCCACTTACTCATCAGTAGCCCTGACTAAGGTACTTAGCCATACACCATCAATTTTCTAATCTCTAGAAAAGACAATAATAATAAATACCATGTAGGATAGACATGAGAGTTAGCCATAATTTGTGCAATATTGGACAAATGTTATGCACCCAATAAGTGGTAATCCTGGGAGTGATTTTTCTTAAGTTTGATCCTGTTTCCAAATGAACATTTATCTTAATCTCTACCTGAATATCTGTTTAGAACACACCACCAATCCTAATTACCAGCTGTATTCTTTTTGCTTCATTTCTTACTCATATAAATGCATCAAGATATTAAACTTATGCAAGCTCAAAAGCTTGGAATAATTTTTTTTTTGAGGAAGATTAGCCCTGAGCTAACATCTGCTGCCAATCCTCCTCTTTTTGCTGAGGAAGACTGGCCCTGAGCTAACATCCCTGGCCATCTTCCTCTACTTTATATGTGGGATGATTACCCACATATAATTACCAACTTACCAAGCGGTGTCATGTCCACACCCGGGATCCAAACTGGTGAACCCCAGGCCGCCAAAGCAGAACATGAAAACTTAACCACTGCGCCACCAGGCTGGCCACAGCTTGGAACAATTTTATGCTTTTTTTTGTCCCTTGTATTCAATCAACTGCCAGATATCATTCACTAAAAAAGAGCAGCGACACTATTATTCGAGTGTCTGTTCTAATTCTGATGCCTTGCTATTTTTACCTACATTAGTTCATTCTACACACAGCTGCCATATTTGTGTATTGGTAGTACTTTTCTGATAACAACAATACTCCCTGCTAAACACTTGCAAAAACTTCTCATTCCTACAGAATAAAATTCTACTATTAAACCTGGAATTTAAGTTAATCCAAGACCTGAGTGCAACCATTCTTCTTTTATAACACTCTACTTTGTGCATTATATATCAAGTGACAATGAGTTACTCATTTTCCTATAGTGTCTAAATTGTCTATTGTGTGCATGATAATTCAATAAGATTTTAATGCTTAAAAGACCTAGGAAAGTCTTTTAGGAAAGACCAAGGAGGTCCTCTCAGGCTAAATTTGAATTTATATTTTTGTATATTTAATCATATCAAAATATAAACATTTATGGTGGTTCTATTTATAGCCAGTAAAGAAAATTCTCATTTTTTCCTCGATATAGACATTAACTCATATTACATTCCTTATCATGACACTAAAAAAATATACTTCTCTCTTTGCAGTGAAATATACCCAGAATTTTCATTGGAGAAAAAGAACAACCAGTCACTATGCTTCTGAAAATAGAAACATACTGGAAAAGTTCCCACAGAAACCATTATCCCTGTCAACAACTGAATTAGCAAACTCTGCCCTACCCACAAGGTTAACTAGAAGTTAAGGGTATATTAAATTCACCTAAATCATACTCCAGCATCTTTGTTATAGAAAGACATAAAAAGGCAAGGTGAGAATCAGAGAGAATATGGACTAGGATTTATTCAACTTATTTTAGGCTAATTTCTTTCTATTTTTAGCTTACATAGAATATCAGGGTTAGGTACACAGGCATGAGAGGGACAACTGAGTAGGAGCAATAAAAAGAAGGCAAAAACTTAAGAAGAAGAGAATATGGATAGAAAAGATGATCAGTTCTAAGAATGGAATTGGCTGGGCGTATTGGTTCTTTATTAAGCGCTTGAGGCTACTAGGGATTTATAAATAGTTTCTGTCTCTAAAGCTTCCACAGAATTCCCTATTCTTTTTAAACTAACACTTTCACTCAAACCACAGAACACAATTTCAGTAAGTGCCGAACTTCATTATTTTGAGATCACTTAAGAGCCTTTATGATTTCCTCAAATCGTCCCATCATGAAACGTCTCTACAATCTGCTGCTCCCTGGAAAGTATGCTTCTCACAAATACACACTTGATTTTTATGTTCAATCACTGAATAAGCTACACACCTACTTTTATACCTTCCACTTCTCTCTTATGAAAAAATAGCTTTGTTCACTCCATTAGCAAAGTCAACAGAGCAGTGACGTGCTATTAGAACGTGTCACGCTCAGTGAACATTTAATCTGCACCCACTGGGTGTTTGTAATGAAGGAGAGCAGAGGACAGTGGAGCCAATAAGTATCTTTAATTTCACATGTATGCTAATGAAGCAGGTTAATCAAACTCCACTGAATAAAATGTATCTGAATAACATGTATGAAGATTTCAAAACTGCTTAGGGATAAATGGCAAAGTGGTCATTAAAACTAAAGCATCGTTTACTGTCATAATTATAAGGCTTATTGATTCACATTTGAAAATCTGGAGCAACTTTACAAGTTTTGGAAAGGCTTCTTCAATAAAATTGACATCTCATTGATTTGGTGATTTGTATTCAATTCTCCTACTGAACAATAATTACGTGAAAATTGATGTCCAATAATCGCATTAATGAAAATTGTTTCATCAACTGCATTGTCTCTATCTTGGTTTTTGTTTGCTCTGCAATCTTTCCGACCCCTTTAAAAGTGTGCCTGTGGCTAAGTGATCACTTATGTATATGCTCTAGCTCTAAACAAAAGACGTGTTAGTTAATTAATTTATTCATCAATTAATTCATTAGCTATTGAGTGCCTACCATGTGCCAACACTCTGACAGATGCTGATAATACAAAGATAAAATGAACTGCAGTCTTGTCTCTATCTTGCACACGTTCTAATGGGAAAGGAGAGTTCAATGACAGAGAATCACAATGTAACACATTAGGTTGTATGATACATATATGGTCTGAATAATGAGAATTAGAAACAAAGGAGTTTGAATTTATTCTTATCAACTTCCTCCTGTGTAGGTAGATCATATCGTTCTTTAAGTAAAAAGTCAGATGTTTTACTAGTGAAGTAAAAAATTGTTGAGATCCCTTTTAAAATGTGAGAAACTAATGTCAAAATCAGTTCAATTTTTGAGTTTGCGCCGGTATAAACGAATGGCCAATTAGAGACCAAAAAATGTCAAACTATTACCAAGTAACTATCACAGTTATGTTTAAAAAGATTAATTAAATACAGATAGAAGAAATATACTTAATGTCATTTCCTGATAAATGCAATAAAATGCTTTATCTTTTTCATTTTAGTAAGCAGTCCTATGCCCTTAATCTGTAACTAAGTTGGCATGCTTTATAGGGTTCTTGACCACAAATTGTTGGTGTTGGGCTTAGCAGATAAGAAATATGACTTTGAATTTTCAAAGTTAATTTCAAGCTAGTCTATTTGGCAAAAAATGTGAAATAATGACAGGTGTATGTTAGCTATTTGCCCGTATACAGAAGAATGTTTAAGTTTCCTATTCTATAATACTGTGTCATTGGTGATATGGGTGTTTGTGGGGGAAGGGAACGTAATTACACGTTAAGTAGAGAGGATGAGTGGTACCTTTGATGAAACCAGTGTAGGGGCGGAAAACTTTTTCCTTCTTCCCTTGTAGGTTTTTTGGTTGGTCTAATAATTAAATTGACATAAGACAGATTAACATGAGAAAAACTAATCTCTTACATATGCGAGACCCACAAAAATATGAGAATCAAAGAAGTGACCAAAGCAGGAAACTGTCATACTTTTTAGACAAAGAAACAATAAATTTTTGAAAGATTGACAAGACAAAGAAGTCTGGGCTTAGAAGAGTAAATAAGTGAACAAGTAACAAGGTTTGTTTATACAGACTTCTTGGTCCTAAATTCCCTCTCTGGTGACAAGGATGCCTTCTAGCCTCCTGGTACAAGGAGGGTAGCTTTCTATGGGAGATCTACTTCCTGCTGTCAAGGGAACGAAGGATGGTGAGAGTGTCCTTCTTGCACCCCCTGTTTCTTAAGTAACTTTAATTCTAAATAATTAATAAGCCAAGATGACATATTTCAGGGTGGCATATTCTGTTACCCTTCATCAGATTGAATTTTATTATCTGTTCAGAAATTCTTGCCATAGAACTTAACTTTTAAGATATTATTAATAGATCATATTAATAGCGTGAATAAGAGAGTCTATATATTGTATAAAATTTAAGTAATATCAGGTTTAACTCATTGAAGGAACAACTCAGAACATTTATAAACCATCTTATATTTTTCCTAACATATTTCTCAATAGAGTAATAAGTGATCTAATTGTGGATTGCAGTAAAAATCACCCCAAAGCCTTATATAAAATTTACTCTTAGTAAAGATTATTGTTCTGAGAAGCTTAAACTCATAACACCTCAAAAGAAAATTGGCATAAATTTAAATGACATATCTAGTAGGGTGAAGCATGAAATCAGGTCCGGAAGTCGATCAATGTAAACCGTTCAGAAAGCAGAGGAGTAGGGACTGCAGGAAGGAGGCACTGGCCCTTGAAGGAGCTCTCATTTTTTTCGAGCATTTATTAACCATGTGCTCTCAAGGTGTGTTGTTAGGAACCCTTCAGAATGAGGCTAGAGTCTAATAAATCCAGGACAGTTGATTTTGATTCCCAAGACAGAATCCAGGTGGCAACTAGAATCTGGGCTTTCATAGACTAACTGAGCAAATTCACTTCCTGAAATAACCTCAGTGTGGAATCTGATTTATTTCTCAACGTAATAGGAAGCAGTGGTTTAGTGGTTTTCTTACATAACATCAGCAGCAGCAGCAATACCTAACAATTGAGAACATCATACAGACCAGGAATTGTTCTCTACATTATGACTGTAATTTGTTTAATCCTCATAGTAAGTCAAGTACTATTATTTTTTCCATTTAACAATTGATAAAATAGAATAAAAGAGAAAATTTTCCCAATATCACACACTAAGTTATAGATAAAATTCAGACTCGAGCTGCCGGACTCCAAGTCCTTCTCTTAATCCCTGCACACTTTTGATGTAAATTTATTATACGTGTGTTCTCTTTTTCTTTCTCTCTCTTTGAAAAGCTTATATGTATGCTTATATGTATGCTTATATGTAGGTGCGGACCTACACCACTTATCAAGCCGTGCTGTAGCAGGCATCCCACATATAAAGTAGAGGAAAGTAGATGTTAGCTCAGGGCTAATCTTCCTCAGCAAAAAAGAGGAGGATGGGTGGTGGATGCTAGCTCAGGGCTAATCTTCCTCAAACAAGAAATGCATTGATATACGCAATGAGCCGTAAACATTGAATGAACGTTGTATAACCATTACTGAGATATCTTCCAGGGACACGATCTTTTCATATATTTGTATTTTTGATTTTTTAATTTAAAAATACAAAGATTTCTGTAACAATGATACATATTTCCAATACCTAGTACTAAAAGCTGTTGACATTTTGCCATACTTGCTGCTGGACTTTGCCATTTATGAAATAAAACTTAAAGCTGAGTCACCTTTGAACATCTCTCTGCACCTCATCTTCTTTCTCTCTCCTTTCTCCAATCAGGTATGTAAATCATTTCCCCGAGCTTGTAAATTGTGCTGTTAAAAACGTTTATGTTGCTACCGATATTTTTCTCAATATACTAGTTACTAAGAGAACCATGGTAAGTTTCCTACTATGACTGTGCTTATGGCAAAATTTCTATATTGTTCTGTCACTTTTGTTCTTATAGAGTTTCAGATTGAAACTGATGTCATTTCATAAATCCAACATTTTGTCATTAAAGAGAGACTCCTTTTTCTCTTCTGATGTTATCTTCTTCTTTAAAGGTTTATTTTTTTGATTTTGATCTTTTTATCAAAAAAATTTTATCTAGATATTTTTCCCTACCTTGACTCTTCATTTTATGGTAGAAGATTACCATATTCAATAAACCCACTTCCAACATCTCTTTTTGAAATCACAATTATTAGAAACTATTTTACACTCCTTTTTTTTTAAATTTACTCACACTGGCATTTTTGTTCATTATTCATTTTGGTGTGTCAGTCCTTCATCTAAGGTATCTTCTCTCACCTGAAATAATCCCATAATATTTCCTTGTCTCAATTCTTGATAATAAACTCTGTCAGTTTTTGCTTTATTAAAAACACTTTTATTTTGTCTTTCTTCTTGAAAGACAGTTTCACTGTGCACTTTTTGTCTGAGTACATCGAGGATGTTATTCCACTGTCTTCTGACTTCCATTGCTGCTATTGAAAAATCAGCCCAAACTTCTGACGTTTGTTTTAAAGACTATGCCTTCTCTTTGTTCTCCAGGTGGCTTTAAGAATTTGTATTTGTCTTTGCTACTTACCAGGTTCATTTGTACAGATACAGATTTCTTTAAATTCACCCCACTGGGGCTCTTTGGCATTCACAGATTTGAGCTTTGGTATCTTCGAAAAATTCTAAATTGTTTAGCCATTATTGCAGCAGATATTTATCTTCCTCCTTTTGGGTTATATCAATATGAAACGCTGATTAAACGTATATTTAGACTTCTCATGCTTTTATGTTTATCTTTTACTGCGTCTTTCCACGTTTCCTTCTCTTTACCGATGGGCCCCGTTGAGGAAATAAGGTTACCCTGTAGGTTCACCAGCTGGTTCTTCAGCTCAGTCTAAGCTGCTGTTTAACCGTTTCATTGAATTTTAATTTCAATTGTTATATTTAAAAACCATTTAATAGCTGTATTTGGTTTATTTCTAAACTGATTGCTTATCTCTTCTTTATAATTATAAATTACGGAAACAGCTTATAAAGATGCACAAAATCTCAGAAAACTTGGAAATTTAATAAGAATTCAGCCTGGATTGAAATTTCAGATAAAAGTTGTCAAAATTTCAGGGCATTGTTGGCTTATCAGTTACTTCCACTTCAGTCTTTTACTATTCCTTGTAGTATTTTTATGATATTTATCTTACATATTATTCTATTTCATAAAAATGTAGAAATAACCAAAATGATTTAAATAAAGTAATTATGATTAGATTGTGATCTTTGTACAATCTCTCAGTTTTTCATTCCTAGTAAAGGATCCTTGGTGTATTCTGTATAGTTTATTTATTATAATTTCCACTTGGTAACAGGAGGCATTATTACTGGAATATTCTTAAGAAGTTACTAATCTATCTCAATGTGCCAGATTTGAATACAATAATCCTGAATTTCCGTCATAACTTCCTACCACTTGAAACATTTATGATGGATTTAGCCGCATGTAACAGAAACTTGACCTGTTAAGCTTAACTGAACCTTGGTTTTCTAACATAAAGAATCTAGAGATAGGTTTTTCAGGGATGATAAACTGTCTCCTCCTCAAAGTCATTACTGCCTCGTTTCTAGCATACTGTTCCTTCTAGCATTTTGCTCTGGTAGCTTTAGCATATGGATTTCATCATCATGTCAACATTGCAAGATATTTGCAGTGTCTCCAGCTTCATAGATACACCATAGGCAGGTATAGATAACTGGGAAAGAAGAAACTGTAGGAAAAGAAAATATAAGGAAAATTTGTCTACCATTACTTTCTTTTTAATGAAACAGATCTCTCCATAAAGAATGATTCCTTTTGTTTCAATGTTAGTCAACCTAGGACTCTTGATTTACATACACATGTTGCAGAAAGAGAAAAATGTATTTAACCACCTTTCTAAAAGGTTTAGATGTTGAGAATGAATTCCTAAACAAAATGATGTAAGTGTAATTTATTCCATTTTTTCCATTTTTGGAAGCCATATGAAGTGATGTCTAAATTCTGTTGACTACATTCTTCTGAGTATGTAAAAGGATTTGGTAATGTCTGAAAAATGATGCAATAATGATTCATTGTACTATTGCAATGGCCACCCTCCTCAGGAAAATACGTATGAAGACTTTATCAAGTCTTTCAAGTACTTCTTATTAATGTTAAAGTTATTTTAAGTGTGCTGAAGCCAGTTGTTCAGATCACCAAAATAATTCAACTCACCGTTAGTAAGCTATTCTCATAATTCCAGGTTTGCAATCATCATACACAGTGTTTTGCAAAGGGAATGATGATGGAGACCTGCTTTGTAAGGATATATCGAAGCTGTTGAAATGAGCAAATAGAACTGCAAAAGAGGAACAGTTGCACAGCCTGTCTCAATCATGAATGCAATATCACAGATAGAATGTTCAGCCCAGAGGTGCCTGAAGCTCTTTTTAATACACAAATAAGCACATTTCTATAAAAGCCAAGTACACGGTAACTTTGTAGTCATTTCCAATTTCTTTGAAATCAGAGAAAACAAATTTCAATAATTTAGTGGCATGCCTTTAATATTGTTTCCCTACACAGTTCACTTAGTATATTAGTATTTTCTTAGATGGTAATGCATATCTCAATTGGTTTGTGCTTTCCTATGTGCCCATCAGTGAGTATCTTTGCAAAGAAGGAACAAGTCCTTATTAGAACAACTATGACTTTAGCGTAATCCAAGCATCTCCCAGTGGACACTCCAAGCTTAGGGCATCATTGATCATGAAGTCATCAAGACACCAATGCACAGTAGAAATTTATGTATTCTGTATGATATATACTTTTTTATAGATATAGTGGAAATACTTGCAGTTTCTGAGGTTTAAAACTTATTTCTTTTGCATGTGAAGCACAACACCTACTGTTCGTGTCATCTGAAAATAAATGCCACTAGGGCTGCTTATTTGAGCATTGCCTTAGCAAATAACATCTTCAAAATGACTGGTTGGTGAAACACAAAAATATTATATACATTAAGTTAAAATTTACATTGCATTTAATTAAATTATATTGAAATATAAACGCTTATCCGTATGTCACACAGTATATCCCACACACCACACCAGGGCAAAGCATGCCATGCTTGGTCAATATTGATGTAGGAACCCAAGAATCTCAGTAAAATTACCTTGCACTGTGTGAAACAGCCCAGCCACGTGTGCTTTGCCCTGAAATATAGGTGATCATCTTAATTTACTCAGAGCTTTTTTCAAGTAATTAAATTTGTTAACTTTAACAATCTTTCAGAATATGCAAGAAATCTTCATACACACCAGCAATGTAAAAGTTGTTACGATCATACAAATTTGAACGAACATTCAACCAGCAAAATATTTATATGACTCAGTATTATAAGTTTCCATTTTGGATGTGTGCACCTTGAAAGAAACAGTCGAAACAGGTGGAATAGGCAGCAAACGGTGAAGTCACCATGCCAGAAGCAAGTGGGAGACCCACATGCTGCAGCACTGGGTCCTCCACTCTCTGCAAATGTGATCTGCACTCAGGTTAGAAAGCTAATTAAAACTTCTCCCAGGGCAATTTAAATCAGGAAAGAGGGGGCAGAATTAAAGACAGAGTGAAAATGCAGAAAAATAAAATAACGGTATGATAAAATCTCCCCATTTATTATACAGAAACAGTCAGAAGAAAAATAAATAGCATGCACATTACCACAATTTATATAAAACCATAAAATTACATTAACAATTGAGATGCAATGAACAACAAACAGAGTCCCCAGAACAAAATTATTTCACGTGAAGCACATGGACATATTTGACTGAATGCTATAAATGGTTGTATAGGGATGGCTTATGAATGTCAATACAAGGAAAAGAAAGAACGGAAAACTGGGTCTAATCTCTCTATTTTGGCTGATATTTGGGGATATTTCAGCTGAATTTTTTTTAGGCCTCAATTAATTGTAGATCTATTCTAATTCTCAGCTTCAACCACAAAGGCATGGAGGGAAGCAATGACGTGCTGATTAACTAGGTGATAACTAACTACAAAAGCTACGTCAGCATGATACAGAATCAGTTTCAGTCCACATTTGAATATTAAGGTGTGATTACCCAATTGTATATGATGTTATTCTTTGGAATTGAATCAATCACTTTTCAGAGAGACGTGGAAAACCTTTGTGTTTGTCCTTGTCCATTTTCACTCAGAGTCAATCACATATCTTCTGGCATGAATCATAATCAGGAGAAAAGAAAATAGTTCAGTTAACATCTTACCCAAGCTGAAATATCCATCCAGCTCATGCTGGAACTAACGCTAACCTGAAATGAAAGGGAAAAATAAAATACACTCGTAATCATAAGAGCATTATGCTAAGATTTGGGGAATTATAAAAATATGATCTCATTTTTCAAATGCTATTTTCCGTGTCATAAATACAGCATATTTTGCAGAAAAAATTAAGAATAATAGTCCTTTTTGTCCTTCAGTTAGTCAACTTTAAATTTTGTAACCCGTTCTGATCATGGTCCTTTAACTAAACATCCATTTTCATAAACTCTTAATGGCTTATAAATACATCGTGAAGGCTTTTGGAAAACTAAGCCTATCTCTTACTTATATGAAACCGAGGTTCAACTGTTCCGACCTTAATATCACATAATTATTGAACATAATGCCTCAGTCAAATCACAGTGGTCTTCTCTAGTGTATCTATTTTTCCAAATTGTAATTCTAAGAAAGAAATCATATTAACTGTTGCATTCCAAGATACAATTATATGTACTGAATAATTATTCAACTATTCTAGTACATAATTTAAGTTTCGTGATAGTGATTTTAGAATAATTCCCGACTGTACAAGGATTTCTCCATTTTTAAACCACATTTCTCTACTGATTACATTTATTACAAATAATCATAATGTTTCACAGCAATGCCTAGACAAATATTATTGTATTCATAATTTTACTTCATCATTCATGGGTTTGCATTACATAAAACCTTGTGTATTTGCATGTTTAGTTAAGGGCGGGTGCACCCCAGTGCACAGAGTTGCGTTGGTCAGACATCTCAATTCAGGGCATGTTATCCTTCTACATGTACAGAAAGCTTGCCAGGCAGAACTGGCTGGCTGTTCATGGAACTCACTTCTTGCTGTGCTCACAACTTGACTCAACATTCCCAGTCTTTCTTTCACCATTGGCAACATGACAGAACATAGCCAAGGAAAGAGAGCTATGATGTGGGCAGCACCTTCCATGCATGACCCATTAAAACTATCCCTCTTCTTCCTTTCTCACTGGCTGGTATGGAAACGACTGGCAAGTGACATCATGAGTCATTTATTGTAAGCGGATAGATTCTCCGGATCACCATGTAGGCTGCCAGCCCATAAAAAAGTTCACTGCGCTGTAATGTGAATCAAAGATAAACCTTTAATCAGTTAAGCCACTGAGATTTCCAGGATTTGTCTCTTATGGAAGATAGTATTAACGGAACCAATTAAGCACCTTTTCAAAAGATCCCTTTCTAATCTTCAATAATGACTCTCCTTGTTCCCCAGAGGCAGCCATTCCAATCAATTTAGAGGTATATATTTTTTGGTATGTTTTCTCATGAGTGCATAGACTTGAAGATTATTTTAATTTCCGTCAGTGCATTATACTGTGTACAAAATTTTGGTTGTTATCTGTTTTCACTCAGTGTTTCTTAAAAATCCATCCATGCAACTGTGCACACGGCTAGAGCATCGCTCCTGAGCACTGTTTAGTGCTCCAGAAATGCAGCTTCCACATTTGCCCATCCATTGCTCCGTCAGACTTCCAAATGGCCTCCAGTTTCCCTGCACCACAAGCAACACTGGAAGGAGTGCCTCCTGTATGTCCCATTAGGAACCTACATTAGAGTTTCCAGAGGGATGCACCCAGGAGCAGGAGTGCTGCTCAGTGGTATACAAATACTTAATTTAACTGTGAGATGCCAGAGTTCTCTTCAGAAGGCTGCAGCGGGAGCTCTCCCACCAGCAGGGCAGTGGATTTCAACTTTTCCCACATCTCTTAGTTTATAGTGTATTTCTCAGGGTAATAAGTGTGAAGTGATATTACATTGTTCTTTTAATTTGCATTTCTCCGAGTACTAGTGAGTTTGAGCATCATTGCATATTCTTGCTATTCTTCTGGGGTTTCCTTTATATGAATTGCCTCTTTACATCTTGTGACAATTTTTCCATAGAGGTTCCTGTCTTTTTATTTTAATGTTTTCTAGGATTCTTTTTTTCTAGACATTTGTTCTCATCTAATTTTAGACATTGCAAGTATCTTTCCCCAAGTTATCCTATGTTTATAAACAGACTCAAAGCATAATTTGAGACTATTACACACATCAAAAATTCTCCTGCATTAGAAACAAGCTAATGTAATTACAATTAAGAAAAGAAGTGTTGCATGGGCTCACTTTCTTACACTGCAGTTGTATTTTGTTTACTGAATAGAGATAATTTTTGTTAAGCACATTTCATTGGTACGTTATGTAGTGAAATAACATCCTATAATACCAGCCTGCCCAAACAAAACTAAAACAAACAAAACAAACAAAAAAACCCCACTACTTCTAAAACATAGTTCAAAGTACAAGCCAATAGCCTAGTGGCAGTGAGCTAAGTGACACATTATCCATGTCATTTAGCTCATGGTTTTCTTTGCTGAGACTCCAATAGCACCAGGTTAAGACCCTGGATGCAAATACAAGAACTGATTTTACCAGCTGTGGAAACTGGCACCACATCTTGCTTTTCTGTATTCCAGATCCTTCATTTGTTAAATGGGTGAAAAATAGCTTCACATAATATTTGTAAGGAACTGATTATGGAATGCACAAAGTATATTTAGAACAAGGCCTGGCACTTGTTAACTGTTCAATAAATGACAATTATAAATATTTTTAGAAAATTTCTCCATTTCAACGATTTTTCATGCACATGAATTGGAAGAATAAATGTAGTTAAAATGTCCATACTTCCTAAATAGCTAAAGGAACCCTGAGAAAAAAGAACAAAGCTGGAGGCATCACAATACCCGACTTCAAAATATACCACAAAGCTATAGTAATCAAAACAGCATGGTACTGGTACAAAAACACACAAACAGATCAATGGAACAGAACTGAAAGCCCAGAAATAAAACCACACATCTACTGACAGCTAATCTTTCACAAAGGGGCTAAGAACATACAATGGAGAAAGGAAAGTCTCTTCAATAAACGCTGTTGGAAAAACTGGACAGCCACATGCAAAAGAATGAAAGTAGACCATTATCTTAAACTATACATAAAAATTAACTCAAAATGGATTAAAGACTCAAAGGGAAGACATGAAACCAAAAAACTCCTAGAAGAAAACATAGGCAGTACACACTTTGATGTTGGTCTTAGAAAGATCTTTTCAAATACTATATCTACTCAGGCAAGGGAAACAAAAGAAAAAATAAACAAATGGACTTCATACGACTAAAGAACTTCTGCAAGGCAAAGGAAACTATGAACAAAATGAAAAGACAACCCACCAACTGGGAGAAAATATTTGCAAATCATATATCCAATTAGGGATTAATTTCCAAAATATATAAAGAGCTCATACAATTCAACAACAAAAAAACAAACAACCCGATCAAAAAACAGGAAGAGGATATGGACAGAGATTTTTTCCAAAGAAGATATATGGATGGCCAACAGGCACAAGAAAAGATGATTAACATCACTAATCATCAGGGAAATGCAAATCAAAACTACAATGAGATATCACCTTACACCTGTTAGATTTATGATCAATGTCTTGGCTATAATCACCAAGACAAAAAATTACAAATGTTGGAGAGGATGTGGAGAAAAGGGAGCCCTCATACACTGCTGGTGGGAAGGCACACTGGTGCAGCCACTATGGAAAATAGGTTGGAGATTTCTCAAAGAATTAAAAATCGAAATACCGTATGACCCAGCTACTCCACTACTGGGTATTTGTCCCAAGAACTTGAAATCAACAATTCAAAGAGGCTTACGCACCATTATGTTCATTGCAGCCTTAGTCACAATAGCCAAGATGTGGAAGCAACCCAAGTGTCCACTGACTGATGAGTAGATAAAGAAGATCTGTTGTATATATGTGTGTATACACACACACACATACACACACACACACACCCCACACACAATGGAATACTGCTTAGCCATAAAAAGGCAAAATTTTCCCATTTGCAACATGGATGGAACTTGAAGGTATTGTGTTAAGTGAGGTAAGCCAGACAGAGAAAGACAAGCACTATATGATTTCACTCATGTGTGGAAGATAAACAAATCCATGGACAAAGAGAACAGATTAGTGGCTACCAGAGGGGAAGAGGGTTGGAGGGATGAGCATAATGGGTAAAGGGGCACATATACGTATGGCGACTGACAAACAATAATGTACAACTGAAATTTCACAATGTTATAAACTACCATGACATTAAGCAAAAAATAGTAATTTGAAAAAAAATTTCTCCTATTTCAAGCTCCAGAAATTTCCCACCTTCCTAATGAATTCCTCCTTGATTATTTTAGTTTATAAGGCTCTCTCCTTCCTCAAAACTTCTGTGCATACATATGATTCACAAAGATTTTAGCATTTGATTATATGCCGTATTGTATTCTTTGAAAAATATTTTATGGGCATTAATTCTATCTCATTAAACACATAACAAGCTGCTCAAGATAGAGATCATTTTTTGTACTTTTCTTGTCTTTTACTAGCTAGCGTGGAGGTGGAGGTAGTGACAATTTCTGACAAGCTAATTGTTCTTTACAAAGAATAGCAATTAAGAAATAATTTAAGAGAGTGTGTGTTTTGCAATGATTATTATTTCTTGGAATGTTTTTAAGAGAATAGTTTGTGAATGTGTGAATATTAAGTCCTGTGCCTGTGATCAAGTAAATACCCCCAAGCAGGTGTTGTGATTTCTCTCTGTGACCTAAGAGATAGCTACAAGTGAGCTATGTGTTGATTCTGATTCTTTCTTTAGTTTTCTATGACAAACTCCTATGATGAAGGCATATATTCATGTGCAAAGTAATGGTTCAATAGAGTACTCAAGGTTTATTTTGGTTCATAATGTATTTAAACAAATGTCATATTGGTTTTATTCAAGGTAAGGTCAATTACATATTACTGCCTCTGAACTGCCCAGTGTATATGGCACAATTGCCCAAACTGAAAATCATCAGTGTTTCTTACACAAATCCTCTTTTCTGTTTGGGAAGAGGAGTTTCTTTCATCAGAATCCTTGAGATCAGAGGGTGAGGGATATGGAAAGACAGGAATAGGGGAAAGGATTAAACTGGAAAGCAGTGTTCGCTCTTGAAATGACTCAACGATTTCCTATAATTATGCCTCCTGCCTCACGGCCAATCCCTTCCCTACACAGCTTTTTGAATTTTCTCTCTAACAAGTGGAACAGACAATTTTACTCTGTTGTTAAAGATATTTCCAAAGTATCCTAGGCCTAACCTTAATGCAAACTCAGCATGGTGTACAAGACTACAGTTGTGTTCATGAACACAACTCAGCTAACATCTCTAGTCTCGTCTTCTGCCAATAAGAACACTATAGAATAGCAGGTCGCTCAGCTTTCAGTTCTCAAAACATGACTGTCTCAACATTTACTACTCTTTGCACACGTTTGCTCCTCTGCTTTGGACATCTTTTCCCCAAAAGGTTTATTCCCAGTTTTGGCATCACCTCTGTTTGGAATCCTTCTCTTATAACTATGACCACCCCTTCCCAAAGACAACCCCCCTCCCACACATACATATTTCATGGGTATATTCAAGAATACCCATGTTCTATCATAGTATCTGTCAAATTAAACCATAGTTGTCAGTCTCTCTCACATCCTATGCTGACCTCCCTTAGAAAGGGACTCCCCTCTTTCATATCTCAACTTGCAAGTCCTAACTCCATTCCTGACTCATAATAAATGTTCAATAGATGCTTGTTGAATAAAGAACTCAATTAAATCACTTTGCATGAAACTGTTGATTTGTATGGAGATGAAAGAGAGGAATACACTTTTATCCCCTTGCTTTGTCTTCAACTATGTAAACCACGTTTCAGCACTGAAAATTGCACTGTTAGACTTTATATTTAGGAGAAAAAGAAAGAAATACGTACCTATGATCACGTCAGTGTACAGAAGGAAAAATAATTTTCCTTCTACCCTTCTAGGTTCTTGGCTGAGACCCCCAGTAATAAAAGAAGGACAGGAGAACACAGGAGAAAAACAAACAAATCTAATGACATGGTATATATGGAAGATACCCAGGAAAACTGAATGACTCCATGAAATGGCCCAAGCTACCACCTTAAATACCATCTTAAGTAAAGACAAAAGATGTGAGAGATGTCAGGGTTGGGGAGAGCCGGTTACGGGAGGTTACCAGGTAAAACACAGTAAACAAGTAAGCTGATTGTGCACGTTTAAGTCCATGTAGTCTCCACTGATAAGTTTCTAGAGAGCTAGTCATCTTCCTCTTCCTGACACAGAGGGGAAGACACCCTTAGTTATTTTAAGAACCTCTCCTATATCTGCTGTTTCTTAAAAATAACTAGCTCAAAATAATCCTTAGGCAAAGAGGCATGTTTTGGGTTGGCATATTCTGCTCCCTTAATTAGTAAGCAAACAATCAGCTACACCTATTCCAGGATAATCCATTCACCTCTTCCACGTACTCGTGCCTCAGATATCAATTTCCTGCTGCTTCTAATAATTTAAGAGCACAGATGCAAAAAGTGTATGAAACACCATGAATTTTTGTCACCAAATCCATTTAAATTAGGACTCATGAGAAAAGTAATCTAAAGATATCAGTGAGAGTAAGTAGGCCACATGCAAAAATGAATAATCACACTTACTGTGAGACTTCAGGACGGATAAATCACAGTATTTACATGACAAACCAGTAACCTTTAAAGTTTAAAAAGTAAAAGCTTTAAAAAATAAAAGCTTTATGTACAACACTGGGGAATACTAAACTGTCATGAAAATTCTATCTATGAATTTAACATAGTTGAAGAAAAAAACATTAATTCCCTGGAAATGACCCAAAGTGGCACCAGGGCTGCTCATCTTAGAAGACTGAATAGACAGAGAAAGCGAGAAATTGCCAGTGAAATTTTATTGATCACCAGTGAAATTTTGTCAAAGCTACTGTTATTACCTTTATCTACTTGATATGATTCTAATGGCTTTGAAATATACAGCAAGAATGACGGCTTTTATTGTGACGTCCTTTTCCCCAGTTACTACATTTGAATTAACTACAATGAATTTTCAAAACTAAATTATAAGCTGCACTTAGGAATCTACTTGTTTAGAAATGAAACCTGGTTATCTGGATAAAAATATAATATAGCAGATTGTCTAAATAGTCAATTGGGTCTAGAATTAAATAAAATGTCAAAATAAATATTCTTTGTTCAGCCTAACGTGATTTTTAGCATTTTATTCGGAAACAACTAAATATATGTTCCTTTCCTAATCATACTCTAAATATAATCAATATGCAAACTTTGATGCAATAATGAGCTACATCTCAAGTTCATTTCTCGATATTTCTGAAACTAGAGAATCTGGCAAATTGCTAACTGAAAGTATAAATAGTAACCTACAGAAGTGAAATTTAAGCATTCTACTGGGGTCCCCAAACAAACCTTAATTAAAAACAACAAAGATAAAAATGGTGTCCAGTGAGGGAGCAATGTTGGTTGAATCAAACATGCACACATAGGCAAAAGGCAGGGAAATTTATTTATAAAACTGGAACACAGACAAAAGATTTGGATATTTCAAGGTCAGCTGACTCTTGTTTAAAAAATTAGTCAACTTAGCCTTTGCCCTTCTTGTGCTCACTCTTTTCAGTGTCCCCTTTGCGGGTCTTCTTACAGACTTCCAGCTGGGTCCCTGGAACCCTAGCACTGCCCTTTAACTACCAGCCCTGCCTGATCCCAAAGACTTTTGTCCTTGTGGCACAGCTCCTCCTCAGCAGTACACTACCTAGTCCATTTAGTCCATTTTCTCTTCATTTTACAGTTCTTTCAAGATCCATTTCCTTAAATGCTTGTTTCCTGCTTAGCTAACCTGACAAATAAACAAGCTGATAATCTTTTTCTTTCTGCTTTCTTTTTTCTAGTCTTAGTACTTTTGACATCTTCTTCCTTCTTTCCTTTACTCCCCTTTACTGCTTTCCTTCTTTCTCCACTTCTTTCCTTTCTTTCTGCCTAGCAATTCTATTATCCTTCAGAGAATATGTGGTGGGCAGCAATTACGTGCCACCATCTGCTAAGTCCTGGAGATGCAAGCAGGTCAATTAAATATGGTTTCTGCCCACATCGAAGTTACACTGTGGTGAGAAAGAGCCATGATAAGTTGGTAAACAAGCATAATTAAATTCCGAGCAAAGCTATAAAAAATTAAGAAGTAAGATGTAGACAGTAAGAAAAGCTTATTTTAGATAGAGCTGTCAGAGAAGGACTTTCATTACTCGGCTCATAGGGACCCCTCTGTCTAGGAGACCCTCCACCGTCACTACCACTGATTTTCATCTGGCTGCTGTCTGTTTTCCCATTATGTTAATATCAAGGTGGGCTTCATTCATTCACTTAATAAAAATTTACTAAATAGTTATGTTTCAGAAATTTGGCTACAATTAGAAAAAAGAAGAGCCATTGACGCTGACCCATGGAACTTAGAACAGGAAATACAAGTATGGATGTAATACACAATACAAGAATGTTGAACACCAGGAAAGGGAAAGTTGGAGAGCTGGGAGACGGGGATGGGGAAAGGCAGATCCTGCTTGAGTAGGTGACACTCAAGCTGAGATTCAGGAATGCACAGGGGTTAACCAGGCAGGAGAGAGAAGGATGTTCCAATCAGAAGGAATGGTAGAACTGAAATCTTAGAGCCAAACAAAGCATGGCAGAAATGAGAAAGTTAAAAGTATTTTACATTTTTTTAAAACCGTATGAGCTGGTAGTAAAAGAGGGCAAATTGCTTGATATAAGGGGTGTGGAGAGTCAGTTCTTCAGGGGATTCCCATGAGTCTGCAGGCCTGTGCTGACAGTATCCCATTTTTTCCAGACTATCTTTTCAAGGATGCTTGTATAGTAAAGGGCCTTGGAAGATGGAAGCAGTGGCGCAAAAGGTCCCATGCTTACTCTTGGGCGTAAAAGATGTGCTCTTGACAAGGAGAAGAAAATGTAGCTAACTCACATGGAGCTTGAAAAATGTGGTAAAGGTGTTGGAATTTATTTTAGGACTATGAGAAAGCATCAATATGTTTCAATAAGTTATCATAATAAGATTTATGTTTTTTAAAGATCATTCTGTTTGATGAGTAAGTATTGAAATGGAGTTGAGAAAGAGGAAAATTTGAGGTATGTGTGATATCCAGCTGGAAAAGTTCTATGGCCAGATGGCTAAAAAATTACCAGGCTGAAGAAGGAGATATAAGAAGAAGATATTGACTTATTAATCGATATAAATAAAGCTACAAAAGTAGATGCAGTTACTAGAAACAGAGTGAGGCCAGAGCAGACTTGTGAACAAGTCTAATACTCTATCTAAAATTCTTATAAAGGGCATTCAGCTTTGAGCTTTCACAGCAACTATGAGTACTTTTTCCCTGGGAATCAGAACATTGTAGTATTTAAACTATGTGTTAATGTATCATTTTCTCCACGAATAGACTGTGAGCTCTTCCATCATATCTCCTTTATCTTTATATCTTGCACAGTATCTCATACATAGTAGGTGTTCATTTAGTTCTTACTGAAATAACATCCATATGTTTTCTCTAGACAAGTTCTGGAGATACTTTTTTATCCCAAAAGGTATGTTAAATTGGTGGAGGATCTTTTAGCACTGTGTGCTTCCAGTCATGTCATTCCAAATTAAATTGCCAAAAGTGATTTTAATTGAGCAATAATAATTTTATGTATAACAATCCTTATTTTGACCATTAGGACCTATTTCACTCTCTCGTGGTTTAAAAAAGTGTCTCCTCTATGTCTTGATGGATTTCCATAACCATTTACGCCAAGGACATTACCGGAACCTCAGAAGCTGTCTCATGCTCCCACTGAATCACTAACACTGTCGGAAAAATGCACAGCATGTTTTTGTCACCAGTTGTAGTTCATACTTTTTTATGTTTAAATGTATAATATTTTATTATAACTTATTATGATTTTTATTTAGGACCTCAAAATAAATTTTCTTGAATTAATGTGCGTAGGTCAGTTGTATTTGCTGCGAATTCCGTAACAGGATATGCACATTTATTATATCAAGTGTTGTTGATTCTGATAGAATTGAGGACCACAGCTTTGGGTCTGGATTTTGAACTGATCCAAACTCTCCCTTTACTTGTGGTGAGCATCTATTTAACGGCATTCCATACTATTGGACTTCTCAAGACAGAAAAATGGGTCTAAACACTTCTTCTGAGGAGGGCTCCATGTTCCATTGCCAGTTTAACCATCTTCCCCCTAGGCACAGACTTTGTAACCCATGAGGTTACAAAGAGCAATATTAGTAAAGCTACCCAGAGAAGTTCCCCAAACCCCTTTTCTAGGATAATTTGTTTACACTTAATAACTAAGATGGCCACTCAAGCGATGTGTCTTCTTTAATTCAACCTTATTCTTTGGACAAATATTTTTATGCCAGACTATGGATACATTCTAGTAATCAAAAACAGGCAATTCCTTCCTTTACAGAGGAGTTAATTTAAAATAGGAGTTTGACATAAATCAGGTTTATATCAATAATTATAAATTGCATTTGTTATAAGAGCTAAATAGGAAAGATCAAATAAAAGCAGGGGATGTAAACTGGTGTGGACAGAGTAAGGAAGTCTCCCCAGAGAAATGGACATTCGAGTTGATAAGTGAAGGATGAGGTAAAGTTAACAGATGTGGGAATGGATGACAGGAGGTTGGGGTAAGAATGGAGCACATTCCAGGGAGAGAAAAACATATGCAAAAGTCCTGGGGCATGGTGGAGCATAGACATGAATATTCTTGTCCTGAATTATTCTTTTTTTTTTCTTTTGAGGAAGATTAGCCCTGAGCTAACTGCTGCCAATCCTCCTCTTTTTGCCGAGGAAGACTGGCCCTGAGCTAACATCCATGCCTATCTTCCGCTACTTTATATATGGGACGCCTACCACAGCATGGCTTTTGCCAAGCGGTGCCATGTCCACACCCGGGATCTGAACCAGTGAACCCCAGGCCACCCAGAAACGGAACGTGTGAACTTAACCGCTGCACTACCGGGCCGGCCCCTGAATTATTCTATCTTGACCAGCAGTTTACTTGTAATTTATGTGTATTTTTGTAGAACAAAATACATTTGCTATAAAACAATATGTTTATCTTTTATAAGACTGCTTCCTTAAAGTGTCATCTAACCAGACATCTGGCTGAAATTATGATTCCCATTTACCATATTTCTCAAACATGTGAAAGTTCTCTGTCCCCTATATTAAAAAATTTAAAGAAGAAATGCAGCTTACTAGGGGTAAATGTATTTCTCAGACAACTACAATTGGTATACAGCAATTATATGTCCCAATTTTAAGGCCTGAATGTTCCTAAGCCCCAACTCTGTGACACCAGCAGCAGAAATGGCACCATGGGAAGCCCCTTGTAGAGCAGACACGCAGATGGCGTCAGCAGCTAGTTAGCCAGTGGCTATTTGGAGTTCTTCAAATGGCAAGGAGCATTTAATCTTACTTAAAAATATAATGTAAAAGATAGATTTGTTAATATTAAATAACAATTATGAATTAAATTACGGAATTTCATGATGTAGGAGAACCTTCATCATATCTTTTTGTATGTTCCAACAATTACCTTTCTAATGAGACCAGATCCCCTGACCTTTCTTAGACAACTGAATTGCTGTGGAAGAGTCAAAGTCAAGTACATTTGTTGTAGCACAAAATATCATGCCTTGTACTAAGGAAAATACTATTTTTTTCTGTCATCTTGTTCTCTTTTAACTCTGCATGCAGGAGATATATGGTTATGATCATAATACAATTACATTGAATATCAACTCCTCTTTCTCTCATTGGTTTATAATCTGTTGACTACAGCATGTTTTGAAAGGATATAAGGCTGCACAACCACCATCTGGCTATTTGAATTTTTCAGCAAAGATATTTTGGGCAATGAATTATTTTACTGTTGAGATTGTCCTGGTTCATGAATAAATATCATCAAGGATTTCTGTCTGCAGAGAAGAGTGACCTCTATCTATTATGTGAACTCCATGAGAGTGTCTGACCTTCCTAAATCCTTAACACAAAACACAATATGGATGTAAACGAGTTCTGGATTTCCAACATAAGTTCCCTCCATGACACCCTCTGTTACATTTAAAAATCCAGCCAAACAGAGACAATTCAAAGCACTTCATAGAGTGAATTAGATTCCATTCTGTTTCCAGCTGCTCACAAAGGCAGAGGCTAAATAGAATATTTTAGAAAGCATGGGTCAGAGAGAAAGAGAAAGAGAGAGCAACACTATAATGTAATTGAGGAATGAGACATGGAGAGGTGGCCAAAAACATGAAGTGGGATAGTCATCATCATCCATAAGAATGTATTTTTTCTTGCGCATTGGAGAAATACGAATGCTATGAAATGGACTTGCCCTTTGTTTTCTGGGGCATTGAGGTCCAGTCAAAGAATGGGGTGTAGGACTCTTGGAAATGTGAAAATCATGAGCAAAGCCTGGGCTCAACATTGACAGGGATAAACATCGATTAGCAGTACCAATATGCTTATGGATTTGTGCAGACTGCGAGCACAAACTGGGAAATGTTTAAAACTGCGCCATGATTAGACAAAATGGAGCAAGACAATATGGTTCCGACCAGATCAGGCTTCATGAATTGGGGCTTTGCTGCCATTCAAACAGGAAGCATGACAGTGTCGAGATAAACAGTGCAATATCCAAGAAAACGCTTAGTTTTTGAATGAAATACTCAGGTGAAATAAAATTTAGCAAAATTTTCAGATGTGCAGTGATAGCACACTAGAAATCAGGAAGAAGGAAAGGAAAGATAGTTTTGAGGCAAAACGGTAGCAGAGATCAACAGAATAAATGCACATAAAAAAGATGATGCATTTAACATTGTCTAAATGACTGTTTAGACACTAACAGTCCTTCCCTATGTTGCACTTTTTAAAAATAAATCCCAGAAAATGTAGTGATCAATATGATTTTGCTGTTCATTACTGCATCGCATTTGTGTAACATACTGCTCAAAACACAACCTCACAACAGCCACATGGTAGTAACAGAACACATAAGCATCATTTTTTTTTTTTTTACTGAAAATGTCTATTTCTTTTTTCAAATAAATTTTTAATTTTGGAATAATTTTAGATTTACAAAAATGTTTAAAAGATAATACAGAGTTCCCATTAATCATTTACCCCTAACTCAGTTTCTTTTTTAAATTTTATTTTATTGCAGTAACATTGGATAATAACATTGTACAGCTTTCAGATAGATGTACATTGTAATATATTTCGAATTCTGTGTAGATTACATCACGTTCACCACCCAAAAACTAACTATAGTTCATACCTCACATGTGAGCCTAATCACCCTTTTTGCCCTCCCCCGTCCCCTCTTCTCCTATGGTAACCACCAATCCAATCTCCATTGCTATGTGTTTGTTTGTCGTTGTTTTCATCTTCTACTAATGAGTGAGATCATACGGTATTTGACTTTCTCCCTCTGACTTATTTCACTTAGCATAATCCCCTCAAGTTCCATCCATGTTGTCACAAATGGCCAGATTTCATCATTTCTTGTGGCTGAGTAGTATTCCATTGTGTATATATACCACATCTTCTTTATCCGTTCATCCCTTGATGGGCACCTAGGTTGCTTCCAAGTCTTGGCTACCACGAATAATGCTGCAATGAAACATAGGGGTTCATGTATCTTTATGCATTTGTGTTTTCAAATTCTTTGGATAAATACCCAGCAGTGGGATAGCTGGATCATATAGTAGATCTATTCTTAATTTTCTGAGGCTACTCCATACTGCTTTCCATACTGGCTGCACCAGTTTGCACTCCCACCAGCAGCGGACAAGGGTTCCCTTCTCTCCACATCTTCCCCAACACTTCTTGTTTCTTGTCTTGTTAATTATAGCCATTCTGACCTGAGTGAGGTGATACCTCATTGTAGTTTTGATTTGCATTTCCCTCATAGCTAATGATGTTGAGCATCTTTTCATATGCCTGTTGGCCATCTGTTTATCTTCTTTGGAGAAATCTCTGTTCAGATCTTTTGCCTGTTTTCTGTTTTTTAATTGGGTTGTTGGATTTTTTGTTGTTGAGTTGTATGAGTTCTTTGTATATTTTGGATATTAACCCCTTATCTGATATATGGCTTGCAAATATCTTCTCCCAGTTGTTAGGTTGTCTTTTCATTTTGTTGATAGTTTCCTTTGCTGTGCAGAAGCTTTTTAGTTTGATGCAGTCCCATTTGTTCATTTTTTCTTTTGTTTCCCTTGCCTGGTCAGACATGGTACTTGAAAATATGCTGCTAAGACCGACGTCAAAGAGCATACTGCCTACGTTTTCTTCTAGAGGTTTCATGGTTTAGGGTGTTAGACTCAAGTCTTTAATCCATTTTGAGTTGATTTTTGTGCATGGTGTAAGGGAATGGTCTACTTTCATTCTTTTGCATGTGGCTGTCCAGTTTCCCTAACACCATTTATTTCTTAATTAACATGTATTTTTGAAAAAAGTGTTTTTTCATGTGAATTTCTTTATCATTTTAAAGACACAGGATTTTACTATTTCATTTTCTTCTATCTTTCTTTGCAGTTTAGTTTGATTACTTTGAAAGCCTTTGACTTTCTGCTTTCTACATAGACTGCTGTTAAACAGCTTGGCATTTACACTAAGGCACGTGAAGTCATTTCCCGTTGGAAGCAAAGAGAAATGGTACCAGTAAAGCTGGTTACATTTGTCTCTGAAGTCATCAGAATATACTAAAGAATATGAGCACATGAGACTGTCAACACATACCCAACACCATATTATAAAAATTTGTCGGCTGCTTTTCTTAAATTAACTAAACAAATGAATGACACAGCTCACCCGAGAAAAAGAAGTCCCCAAATAATTTGTATTTGACCCTAAGAAAATAGTGATATTTCAGTATGCTTATATTTATTGATTTGTGAAGATGAAGTTGTAAATCAAAAAGATAGATCTACCTTATCAATTTTAACTCAAGAGGATCTGGAAAATCATTTATTTTTATCACATTACCCTGCACCTTTAAATTAATCCTTATTAATTTCAGAAATTCAGCAAACACTGACACAATGTTTATCACAGTCCAGACTCCCCTGTACCCTATACTGGAAACACAAAATTTAAACGGGCTTTGTGATTAACGAGATTGCAGTAAGTTATATGACCCTACACTTGTTTCCTATCCCTGATCTTTGCTCCACCTCCCACCCCATTCCTGCAATAAAGTACAAAAGACAGAATTTTGGCTTAGCAGAATATGGTCCTATGCTGACCATCTGCATCTCTCTATAAGAGAGAGCTGTGCAATATTACTCCTTTGTCTTAAAGAAGCTAATCTTTATTTATTTATATATTTTTGGTGAGGAAAATTGTACCTGAGCTAACATCTGTCACCAATCTTCCTCTTTTTGCCTGAGGAAGATTGTCCCTGAGCTAACCTCTGTGCCAATCTTCCTCTATTTTGCATGTGGGATGCTGTTGCTGCAATGTGGCTTGACAAGCAGTGATGTCCACACCTGAGATCTGAACCGGTGAACCCTGGACCACTGAAGTAGAATGTGCAAACTCAACCACTACACCACCAGACCAGCCCCTTGACTAAACTAATCTTGATAAGATGTTGTGTGTCCCCAAATTATATCATCTCTGGCTAATTTCACCTCTGCTCATTAACATTACAACCTATTAAATTATTAACATAAGTGGTCAGAGAAAAAAACCTCTCATGTTCTCCTTGACTACAGCCTTATTTTTGAATTTAACACCTATTTATGGAGTTTACCATATGCTGAGATTCTCTTGGAATTCACTGATGAACAAAATAGATAAGGCTCCTCCCCTTTTGTGGTGTACATTCTAGTGGGGAGGGAAAAAGACAGAAAACTGATACATGTAATTAAACAAGATCATGACAGTGTGGAAAATTCTATTAGGAAGACATAATATGTTGTAAAGTAAGTTGGCTCAGAAGAGTACACTGCTTCAGTATGAGAAGTGAAACCTCAAGGATGAGAAGAAGGAAGAGGTGTGAGCGGTCAGGTATTTGAGCCAGGTTGCTGGTGAAGAGTGTGCATTCAACTTCCAACCCTGTGTCAGTGACATCCTCAGTGGGTTGAATTTACCCATGGCGGGAATATTTGCACAACAGAAACCAGCAAACCTCAGGTGTCAGAGATTTTCTTTCTTTATTTCCTTTTGTTTTCTCCAGAGAATCAGTATTAAATATTTACCAGCACACTAACAAATACAAGCAAAGGGAAAATACAAAGATGCTGATCTAAGAGGTGCATTTTGAGGGAAAATTATACCTAGTAAGCCATTTTTTCAAATGTGAAGAGATAAATGTATAATAGTTGTTATGAATAATGCATCTTTCCTCTGATCCCACTAAATGAGGATTGAATAAATGCAGTCTGTTTATTTAAAAGCATATCAAATTATTCCCTTGACCTCATTTATTCATTACTCATTACTTCTTGGCAAAATGAAGATAATATATCATAGAAGTTTGTTATGAAGAATAAATTTAATACCGTATGTCATACACACAGCTAAAAGTCCCTGGCACATACTAAAACCTCAGTCAATGATAGCTATTATAATTAATATTATTTTCAATTGCTTAATGAACTTGATTCTTGACACACTTAATACTATATTATACCAAACTACAGTCCCTCAAACGCAAAGTATTATTTCCTTCCTTTGAATATCTTAGCTTCTTGGTCTTTTCTTAGGTTCAAAAACCCCTCTGTTGTCTGCCTGGAAAAATTCTATTTACTCATCAATCTTGGACTCAAATTTTACACATTTTCTTTCCTCTTTTTCCCCTCTCCATCTTTCCTCTCATAACACCTCACATAGAAGACCCTGTTATAAATTATATTTTTTATTTATATCACATTATCACTCAGATTAAATTCTGGAAGGAAATAAGCACATTTTATTTATCCTTACAGTTCAAAGTGAGGTGAAGTTCTTGGTACATGGTAAGGGGTTTATAAGTGGTTTTTAAGTCATCAACAATCAATTACAAATTAATGGGATAAAAATTACATCACTAGTACATAGGAGAAAGATGTACCTGGGAATGGAGTACATGTATCATAAAAGATCTTGAAGGCGGTATCACTTAAGCTTGGCTGGGATGAATAAGCAGGATGTTATAGGTAGAGAAGGGCTAAGGATGGGGATATTCTAGTCAGAGTCAATACAATAAGTGTAGGCGAAGAGTAATAAAAGTGGATGACCGATTGGAGTAAATAGTCTTGTGTGGCTAAAGGACGGAACCCATAGGAAAGAAGGGGAGGTAGGAAACGAGATTGCAATGATAAAAGTGGAGCCAGGTTGTGAAGGATGTTAAAGGCCATGTTAAGGATGTAGATGCCCTTGTAGCAATTGAGGAGCCGTCAACAGCTCTGGTAATATCTATGTTTTTTCCAACACGCATGTGTATGACAGCAGAATAAACATTAATTAGAAAGAGGGGAGATTGGTGGCAGGAAGATTGGATGAAAAGGTTTTCTAAAAACTCATGTAGGAGATAAAGAAGGTCAGTAATAGATGAGTGTGTAAGAATAATGCAAAGAGAGAGAATACTCCAAAAGCATAAGGACTTGTCTGGGAATTTGAAGGCAGACCATTAAAGAATAGTGTGTAAAAGGGATGGCAGCAGGCTCACTAAGGTGTTGGAAAAATTTTATGTTGTAGAGGACTCATGTATGACAGTGGGAATGCTTTTGAACCTGGAAGGTTATTAATGTCATTAGTAAAACCCTTGGCAGTAGGGCAAAAAACAAATTTCAGTTGACTGAGAAGTACATGCTTCTAGAGGGAATGAAAACTAAATTATAAATTATTCTAAAAGTAGTTTTATGACCGAAGAGATAGGAAAGATGGCACAATACATATATGTGAGAGTTTTTCTACTAGAGTCCATAAAAGGGCAGTAAATTGTTTGTGAATTCCTTTCAATTATTTGTAAAATTTGGGGAGAAGAACCAAAGATTTGCTAGATATTGAAAGGGATTGCATACCGAAAACCAGCCAAGAACCACTGCCTTAATGGCACGTAGAGGATGAGTTAAGGAAAAATCTACTTTTAAGATGGTGGCACTTGATAATGTGAATTATCCTACGAGAGGGTTTTGCGAAGAAGCAGAGATTGCTTTGAGAGGAAAAGAGAGGTATTTGATAAAATCATCTTGGAAGAGTCAGGAAACAATTAGACGGTGATATATTTTATAAGACAGAAAGATATGGTTAAAGATACAGACTTATTTGAAAGAAGAGCAGTTAAGGAAACTCTTGCACACTGAATTCTAAATTAAGCAAGTAGTAAAAAATCATTAGCTAAATATGATAGTGAAAGAACGTGATCAGAAACTTAAGTAAACAGTAAAGTGTGGTAGGAACTAACTAATGTGAAGATTCAAGAAAGACACATAAATAAAGACGCATAAAAACTATTCTAACAACACCGACAATTCTGTCGTTACTGAGTATCATATATCTCAAATGTAGCCCGTTTGCAATAACAGGTAAGTTTAAAAATAGATCTCTGAACACAATTGTATTAATTTTCTACTGCTCCATAGAAAATTACTACAAGCTTACTGGATTCAAATCGCATAACTTAAAATCATGGCTTCCAAGGGTCAGGATGCTGGCACCTCGGTCAGGCTCTCTCTGGGATGATGGGTCGAGCATTGGCCATGCCGTGATCTCATCTAAGTGTCACTGTCCTCCTCTGACCTCCTTGGCCATTGGCAGAATTCGTTTGCCATTCTTTGATGTGCTGCCCTCTCCATAACAGCGAAGTTTGCTTTTTCACAGCCGGCTGAAGAGCCTCTCTGGCTTTGAATTTCTCATTCCAGAAAGGGTACAGTTCCTCCTGTAAGGGCAGATCCACCAAGAATTGTCCCCATTTTGTTTATCTCAAAGTCAATTGATTAGTAACCTAATCACGGGAGTGAATTTCCATCCTATTCACACATCCTACACAAACTTGAGGGGAGGCGATTACAGGAGGGGTACACCAGGGGGCGCGATTCCTGGAGGCCATGTTCGCACTTCGCCTATCCCAGCCTGCCCTCAGATCCCAAATAATTCACATCATTCTCAAACATTCAACTCTTCCCAACGCTCGCAAGAGTTTCAAGCCGTTACAGCATCAACTCAAAGTCCAAATCTCACCATCTAAACCAAAATATAATCATCTCATCAATTTCAAGTCCAAATTTTATGTAAATCTCATCAACTCAAAGTCCACAATCTAAATAAGTGCAGTCCTGGCGCAAATGAGACTCCTGCGTAAAATCCATCCAGCACAGCCTCGGGGGCACACTTTCTCTCGAGCTGTGGACCTGGGAAACTGAAAAGGCAAAGGACCTGCCCCCAACACTCCCAGACACAATTGTGGGACAGCCGTGGGGTAACAGTTGTAGATATTCTGGTTCTAAAAGGAGTACAGCGGAAGCTAAATGAGGTCACTCTCTCCTTCCCCCTCCCTTGGAAAAACATTATTGCCTTTGGAAGAGAAAAAAAGAATCATTCTTAGGCTCTCCTGTATTTTCTATATCTGTTATTTGTGGCAAAAATGCTATGCACTAAATCCTTCAAAGCTCAAACTCCATAACTGTTTTTAATCAAAATCTTGTTTGTTCCATGAGTTTTATAACCTATATTTAAATCTTCAATTAGTGAGTTGACTTTTTAACTTCTTCCTGTCATCCCTTCCCTGATGTGCTAGCTCCAGAAATCCATAGCTACTGTTTGAAACGATGTGAAGGATCCAGGGTAAAAAAGAATTAGTAAGAATCAAAAACACTTCAATGTTGATCAAACAATGTTTGATCAAACATTCTATGTCCCTTTATCTCTACTTTTTGCTTTCTGTGAGACTGATTTTCCTAATTATCATTTCATTTTTCCCTTCTATGGGGATCCTTTTTATTTTTAATTTGCCTAAAGGTTTTACAACATTTGTTACATTGCCTGGTACAGCAAAATATAAAATTCATTCTAATATAGTTATCAGTTATTAAAATGTTACTTAATATCCATTGAAATAATATTGCCTTCCAAATTCTAATGCTTTACACGTCTCTGGTGCTATACAGAAACACTCTAAATACTCTTTGCTTGCATATTTAATATGTATACCTCAATTTTATTACTTTATTAATTTGCTAATGTTCTCTATTGCATTATGTATATATAACATATACACATAAGCATATCTTATTCTATCATTCATTAAATTAACTTATAGTTTGTATCCTATTTTTAACCAGCACTGCTGTATCCTTGATTTACCACAAAATGCATCCTTAAATCAGCCAAGTCTAATGTAAATTCTTACTTAATTGTTTTTAGTAACGTTAGGACCTTAGAACATTTTATTTTCAATTACTCTCCCTTCTTTGTGCTATTGTTTTAAACATGTCTTTGTTAATATGCCACAGATATTATTTTCATGTTTACATTACTCTATTTTAAATTGTTTGAAGTAAGACTATGTCATTCTTACATACGCCACTTAACAATATGTTAAACAGTATAAATTATCATTTAAAGTCTTACAAACCTTTTCTGAAATCATTTTATGTATAAAATTACACTGAACATTGATCATAAAAATATCATTGCCACTTTGCAACTTTGTAAAAAAAATGCATTTACTTTCTCATTTTTATGGAATGCATATTCTTCTAAACACAGAACTACCATCCCAGAAAATTCGGTCATGATTTTTAACAGCAACAAGAAAAACAAAATACTACAAGTTAAATTTAACTTGGAATAAAATAAGATTCCGCATTTCTTTTAGCAATCCTGCTGATTTTCACTATATTAATTATTTTTTTCACTTAAATCCATAATGATTCCTTTCAGATTGCATAACACAACTCTTAATCTCGATCTCTATTTTATAAAATTTGAAGTACTCAAAAACATCTGCACACTAGTCTAGTTTATTTTCAGCAATACACCACACTACAGATTTTATTTCCAGAGACTCTCTTCCAATATTCTGGATAGAACAATAGGGTGCTTTCATTATCTGGTGATCATAGGTCAGTTTATTCATTTTCCCAATCCTTGACATATTGAAGTAACAAATAAAAGTGGGCAGGATATAAACCACTTCCCAATATAGCCTTCTGACCTCTGTTTTTTTCCACTTGCTTTTTCTGCTCCTGGAAGAAAAAAGTTGCATTAATGAAAAAGCATTTTTTCTAAATACCTCTTATATATAGTATAACAAAATTTATACAATAATTGCAAACAATAATCAAGAACGTAGTTTCTGTGCTGGTAAGTTATTCTTTAAAAAAGTGTTTATTCTTTAGGTTGTCTCCTAAAGGCTTTTAGGCTGTCTCATTTTTCCAATCATTGCAACTTCTTGTTAACTTCTCAGACTAAACAGATCATAGGTGTACACATAGGTATACAGGTGTAAATAACCATAAACTTCTGAAAATTAGTTGAGTTTTTATTTAAGAAATTAACTTGAGACCTATATTTCAAGTTAAATATATCTTTAACAATCCCTAGATCCTCCTTTACTTAATCTCTGAAACTAGTACACCAAAAGTAGAGATCACTCATACATTTTTCTTTCATTAAATATTAAGAATTGTAATTGATGACTGTTTGCAATTCTATTCATCTGAAATTTATGTTTTATTCACATTGCTGGAGCTGTGTAGACCAAATCTGTAAGTATTGCATGTGTGCATATATGATATCTTATGTCTTTGTATATTCACACCTACATATATGCACAAAATATTACACTTAGTTACATCATTCACTTAGAAAACTTATTGATATATTGCTGCCAATCAAGCATCTTGCTAAACACAGGGAATATAATAGTGAATAAAAAACTGTCTTGAGGTAAAATAATATTTTTCTAAACCATGTCTGAAGCTAAAAATATTGAGGTTTTATTATGGACATGGTACTTGGGGGTGGGTGGGAGGCAGATGGGAACTTGTTCCATGAGGGAGAAGACTTTCAAATATGCTTTGGTGTTGACGGAGATGACAGTGGGCGGAGATATGAAGTGGTGATCATTTCACAGAGGAACAAAGAAACTCCTTCAAGGCCACAAAAGGCTCCAGTGTGATTCAAGCTCAGTAGTTTCCAATTTCTAATCCTTATTAGACCATGTGCTATACGGAAACAAAATCACAGAAAAGCCTTTCCAAAGAATGTTCTTTCCAGAGATTTAAGAAAACTCTGCCACATCAGAAACAGTTTTTCTTAAAGTTGTCACTGTGGAACCAAGCAACAGGAAATGATGACAAATGCTCTGAAAATGCATTGTTCCTTCAGAGATGTGATTCCAGTAAGCTTCAGTTTCTTTCAGCATCAGCAGTCACTCTGTTCTGGGAGACAGAAGATAAAATTTAAGCATTCATTTATATTATGAGACTTCAAAGCTGCCCTTTAAATGGTACAGCTATTGATATATTCAAATTGCTTGTTTAAGGTTCTGTCTGATTCTCTAGTCTATTATTCAGAAATATGTATCATCTTTTTCAAATTCTATTTTCATTAGCCTATTGTCCTGTTTTCACCTGTAACACGAACAAGAGTTAAATGAAAAATCTAAGACAATGTCAGGTATCAGTTGTAAAAAAATTAAATAACTTTGAGAAATAAAAGATAATAATTGACATAAGGCGAGTCTTCACAAGGTAGCAAATAGATATCATCAAAAAGATTAAACTAGAAATGTGAACACAAAGCCTATAAAAATAAGTGTTCTGGGATTAGGATATGTAATATATAGAGAAAAAATAAGCAAACACTCCTGTAAGTCTGAGCCTAAATAATCTGCTATTTTTTTATTATATCAAATTGACAAAACTGCTCTTCAATGAGCAGGTCGTTATTGATTTGTTCCTTCAGTATTCAACCCAAAATTAGTCAGGAGATGCTAGTTATTTCCAACTAACCATAAACTGAGGAAAGTTGAAAAAAACCTAGACAAAATATTAACAGTAAAATCCTTGAAGGCACTTCAGAGTTAACAATAGCGTGAGAACTATCTGGTAAAGATCCAGAAGGGACAGGTCTCTAGAGAGCTGAGTCTCACCTTGGGGCCACTTTTATCCTGGGGTTGTGTCCAATGTGAAGAGGGATTGGGAAGATGCGACACACTTTTAGCTTCTTTCCAGGCTAGGAAGTTAAAAGGTAGAGTCTAGCTGTCATACCACTTCCATACTCCCTTCAGTGTAGACACTAAGTAAAGGTAGACAAATACCACGCTCTATGGCCCAAGCTCTTTTCATCCACCTGCAAATTTTCTCAGTGTGGCCCTGCTTCCACCCCTTTCAGCGCTTTGTCTTTAAATTGCTTCTTGGACAGAATTGCTGATGCACCCAGAGACATCCATGTGTCTGAACCAGGAAATGTCCCTTCACTAGGGACAGATAGCCCAGCAGTACCTCTTTGGGTTGAGTTTTCCCTTTGGAGAGTTTATTGGTCAGTGTCTCCTCTCAGCCCACACTTTTACATCCTTGCTACTGAGTCTCAGCACTGCCTGAAGAAGGCTCAGGATGTCCCACATCTGCCTTGTTTATGGATGTTGTGGTCCTTGAGGATGTGGCTATGAACATTCCCCAGGAGGAGCAGGCTTTGCTGGATCCTGATCAAAGTAACCGTTACCAGATATAATGCTAGAAAATTCTAGGAACCTGGCACTAACAGATTGTGAAACTCAACTTACAACCAATGAGTAAGTTGTTCAACTGCAAATTCCTGGAGAAAAAATTCCAACGAACAGATAACAGAAAAAAATCATAAGAAATGATTCCTAGTCCTCCAATTAAGAGAAACTTGGAATGCTATGGCATTAAAGTTCGTCATACGAACCAGAAGGGGCATTTGAGAAGCCATTTAACCTTTATGAAAGCAAAGAAGATAATCAGTGTAGGACAACCGTTAGCCAGATTTCAAATCTTACTATGCTAAAAGGAAGTCCAAATGGGATGAAACCCTACGAATATACTGTGAAATGCCCTTGTGGATCCTTTATCCCATAGAGTCATAGCAGATCTCACCTGGACACAGTTTCTATTAGTACAAGAAATGTGGACAAGTCTACAAGTGTCCCTACTTTTTGAGGACTCCTGGGAGAGTTCTTGATGGAGAGGAACACTATACATATAAAGATTGTGGGAACACCTTTGGTCATCCTTCATCCTTTAGGGCATGTGTCAGAGGTGACAATGGAAAGGTTCAATATATACATAAAGAAGGTGGAGAAACCTTTCTTTGTTCCTCATCCCTCACAAAACATACAAGAACTCACAGTGGAGAGAAACCTTACAAAAGCATGCGATGTGGGGAAGCTTCTAGTTGTTCCTACCAACTTAGACTACCTACTAGAACTTACACTGGAGAGGAGCCTTATGAATGTCGGAACTGTAGGAAATCTCTCAGTGAGTTTCCAAAACTTGCTCTACATATAAGAACACACAAGAGGGAGACACCATATAAATGTAAGGAATGTGAGAAAGCCTTTACTTTGCCCATGTACTTTTGGAGATATATGAGAAATTCGCAACTAAAGAAAACATATAAATGTAAGTCATGTGGAAAAGCCTTTGCTAATTACTCAAATCTCACTGTGCATGCATCTCACATTGGAGAGACACTCATAAATATAAAGAATGTAGAAAGTTCTACATGTCTTTAATTTTCCTTCAAAATTCAACTCAGATCGTTTGAACTCACACCCAGCATTATATGGGAATCCCAGGATCATCTTTCCATGCAGCATCTCCACAGATTCCCAAGGGCTTTATGTTTTCTTGGATTCATTAGCTCTTATTTCTTGCTTCCAGCAAACTACTCCTTCCTTCTTATATTTGTCTCCTTTGCTCCATGATGGATGCCATTTTCTTTCTGCACTGCTTTGATTCATGCTAATCACTCACTCTCTTCCTGCATCTGCAGTAGCAACACTAGCACAAGGCCATAGTAGGGAACTGATGTTTACAGATAGTTAAATTCATAGGGATGTTTTACAGCACAAGCCAGTAGAGGAAAGAATAATAAAACTGAAAGCTACATTGCTGGTGGTTATGCAAAATAGTGCCACTTTGGAAGCAACTTTGGAACACAGTTTGGCAGTTTCTTGTAAAACTAAACATACTCTTATCATATCCAAAAATCATGCTCCTTGGTATTTACCCAAAGAAGTTGAAAATTTATGTCTATACAAAAACCTGCACATGAATGTTTATAGCAACTTTATTCATAATTGCGAAAACATGGAAGGCATCAAAATGTCCTTTAGTAAGCGAATGGATAAATAAACTGTGGTTCATCCAGACAGTGGAATATTATTCAGTGCTAAAGAGAAATGAGCTATCAAGCCATGAAAAGACATGGAGGAACAGTATAAGTATATTTCTAAGTGGAAGAAGATAATCTGAAGAGGCTACTGTATGATATCAACTATATGACATCCTGGAAAAGGCAAAACTATGGAGACAATGAAAAGATCAGTTGTTACCAGGGACCCAGGGGAGGAAGGATGAATAGGTGGAGGACAGAGGAATTTGGGGGCAATGAAACTACTTTGTATGATTCTATAATGGTGCATTCATGTCGTTATACATTTGCCCAAAATGATAGAATGTAAGAGTGTACACCAGGAGTGAAACTTAATGTAAACTATGGAGTCAGTAATAATGATATGTCAACATAGGTTCATCAATTGTAACACATGTACCACTGTGGTAGGGGATGTTGATAATGGGGGAGGCTATGCATGGTTAGGGGCAGGGGGCACATAGTAAATCTCTGCACTTTGCATTCAATTTTGCTGTGAAGCTAGAACTGCTCTAAAAACTAAAAGTCTATGTAAACAAAAACTTCAATGCTACATATCAGATTTCTAAAGTTGCTTGGTCATGGTTGACAATGTGAACTTCTCTTTGCTTAGATTGTCTTCGGGACACCCAGCTGCCACAATTTGACAAGGTCTCTCATTCTGTATCAGATCTTTGGTTTCAGTCTCTCATCTTCATCTCCTCCTTGGAGAATTATACCTTCAAATCCAGGTGTGCACATACAGCCTTATGTCGTATAATAGTAAATTTTGCCATTAAAAAACATTAAACCACACCCAAGAAGGACTTCAACTTCTCAAATCCTCAAATAAAAAGACTTAGTAAGGCATCTTCTATCAGTAAATTTCCCAGCTCTATAATGAAGATGCTTTTCCCTTAGAAGCAATCTGTTCTCTTTTTCTTCAAAATAGAATTTTTTCCTTCCAATTACCTCAGCATCTATGTAGACCCACAATAAACTTAATTAACAACTTTTTCATACATTTTTATGCCTACTATATACAAGATACAGTAAGAGCAAGAATTCAAAATGCTATTTTGTTAGACTCTAAATTTTGCATGCTTTCTACCATGAAAAGATGCCAGTCTCTCCAAACCAATACCCATGGGATCTATAGACACTTCCTTATGAATCTTAAGGAGATTTATCTTTTTCCCTTTGTGAGAAACGTGGGCACTGGAATTTTAGGTCATCATCACATGAAATTTAAGAGAATTTAAAATAATATCACTCAAAATGAGTTAAAACTATTCTATAAGCATATCCATGCTAGCATATCATGTAAATACTATGATATTCCTTTTTGGTGACAGGCACAATAGAAATGTTTACAGTTATGGGACATAAACAAAGTCATGTTTCCAACTGTTCCAGTTTGTGCCACTATTTCTGAAATATTTTTTCCTAAATGCTAAAAAATAAAATTGACAAGGAAAATAAAGTTGCTGAAGCAACTCAGTCTCTTCAAATTTTAAGTGAAGTTGAACTGGTTTATGTAAACACAGTTGTGGATAATAGTTACTCACAGTCACTGAAAATATCCGTTGGGAATGCCCAGTACTTATTTTAACACAGAGCATTTTCGTTAATATAAGGCTGCCGCATCCTTCCTACTTCATATGTTGTTTTAACCTTTAGCAAAGTGCCATTGTGGCTTAGGTGCACTAATGCTGAAGAACTGTCCCTGTCGTCCCACCTGATGAGCTATCATTAGCGTTGTTTGGCGTGGTAAATTCCCTCCCACACCCTGGACTGCCTGCCCTCTGTGACTCACTGAGACGAATGATCCTGCAGAGCAAATTACTGGCTGTCTCCTCGTTCTCCCCCAAGGACCTGTCAGTTTGAAAATGCACGCATACATAGACACACACAAGCATATTTTTAAGATAATGATATTTTCCATATTAGAGGGACAAACACCAAATTTCAGTCTCAACTGTGAGTCATTCATTACCAATAATATAGCTGATCAAATCAATGAAAGAACACAAAGATATGAAAGCCACATGCTTACATGATGCTCTTCTTTGATATTATATATTCTGAGGTTGGTTTCGTATATATACATATGTATATATGTACACACATGTATAGATACATATATGTATTTTTCTCATATTTCTATATAATGATGTGACTATAACATAATTTTTTTTCAAATGCCTTTAAAGTAAATTTCTGAACTTGACAGGAACAGTGGCCACAATACTTTAGAGCCACTGAACTATTTAACTTGAAAAAGAGCTGTATTTATCAGATTTGCTTGGGGTAATGTTTACAGGCAATTATCAGAAGTTCTGGGGGTTTTTTTCACTCTAAAGCACACAAGACTTTTATATGTAAGTTCTAAAATAAAACAGGTGTATAAAATACCTTTACCCTTCATTACAGTAAGAATACACACACACACACACACACACACACACACACACACTGAGTTATATTTTATTCTTCTCATTCCTTCATTGCTCACATCCAAACGTCATCCAATTCTGTGGGCTCCCCTCTAGATCGTGTCCAAACTCCATCGCCGGCACGCCCCTCACTGTCACCACCCTCGTGAAGCCACGTCATCTCCACAGGCAAGAGCATTTCTCTCATAACAGCTCTCCTCCAGTCCGCTTCCGCCCACTCTAGTGTTCACAAAGCAGTCACAATGATCGTTTTGACTCTCTAAACCCGATCACATGACTCCCTCTTCTAACAACATCCAATAGCTCCCCATCTCGCCACACGTACAGTTCTGACTGTCTCTAGGCTTACACGTGCCATCTGGCCACACTTAGATTGTCCCATTCTCACAATAGTCCTACAGACTCCAGCCATACATGCTTTCTTATTCCTTTAAGACTCAACTCTTCCCCTCAATAAGTCTTGCAGCAGCTGCTCCCTGTACTCGACACGCTCCCCCAATTAATATTTGCCCAGCTGGCTTCTCCTGCAGATTTTATTAAAATGCCAGCTGCTAAAAGAGTCTCCCCTGACCACCAGCCTGAAGTATTCACACAGTCACTGGCTGAGCATAGCCTTTCTGTTACTCCCCACATAACACTTACCACTATGGGCTATTTTCCTTGTTTATTATTAATTTTTGTAGAATGTAAGCTTTATGATACAGAGATTCTTCCTATCTCAATCACAGCTGTAATATCTCCAATGCCCATAACACTCTCTGGCAGAGTAAAACTCAATGTAAGTTCAATTTATTTGGTGAAAATATGAATGCAAGCATATGTGAGCTGACTGAATAAAAAACATAATAAACAAACAATGATATAAAGTAGATCTACCTCTTTCCTTTCTTTCCTATTTTAAATAAAGAGTTTAGCAGAAGAGAGGAGAATCTTAAGGCTATAACTGTGTCTTCTCTTTAACTATTTTTGTTACAATTGGTATAATATAAGTTATTCAACATTGTTATGTGTTCATGCGCTGGTTTTGAAGAATACATCATTCCACTCTGAAGTGATTCACTGAACATGCAAAAGATGTATGTACATTTAAAAATACAAATATATAGCAAAGTTACTTAGAGTAGGTGCTCAATAAAATACTATTACGGTTTTCTGTGTTTCCCAGTTATAAATATTATTGCAATATTCTTATTCATTTACATGAATGTATTTGAGTAAATCAACATGCAAACGTGATCCGTTTCATTTTCTCCTCATTTGAGATTATTTTATTCTCTGTAACAGAGAAGCTTAATCTGTATTGATTTTATTCTGGAGGAGAGTGTTGTGCTGGTTGGTTTATCTGATATCTCACTTGTGACATATAAAGGAACACTGTTTGTTCCCCAAAACTTACGTAGGTGAGGGGACTTTTCATACATTGTGGCATTTTCTCCTATCCCAAACACGTAAGTCTCCATCATCGCCACAGTATGACGCGTCCCGAAATAAACAGACCAGGCTATTAACTAGGGAGCGAAGCGGTGAGGGGGACAGAAGGATGGTTGCTTATGTTTAGAAAGGCCATCATTGAAATTGTCTTCTGCTTGAGGCCACCATGAGGCCCTTTTACATGCTGTGCTGCAATTATTCAACGCTTGAAGGAAAGCCCAGGACAAACTTCAATTTGATATCTTTTAGCTCTGGTAGTTTTCCTGATTCTCTTAATTTTTTTAAAGCAAGTATTGTATTTTTTTATACTTTATAAAGGAAGGCACCCCTGATTTATTAAAGTATCAGATTTATAAACACTTCTTTAGTCATTTGAATTTTAAAAGAAGGAGAAACAAATCCTTCTAACAGTGTTGGCTAGTCCACTTTCTTATGATATAGAATTATGTACATTGAGAGCACACTGAACAAAAGGAGAATAGTTAATGACATAAATATTTTGTAAAGCTCCCTGTTAGCAACTGGGGTGTGGTTTTGCAAGTGTGTTATATGATATAAAGGCCAGGGGCCTGGAGTGTCCTAGTCTCGCTCTGGCAAACACCATCTTCTCATGATGCTCCCAAGGTAAGTTCAGGAGCTGCTGAGGAGAGAAAAATAATCACACTGGTAAAAGCTGGTCGACATGTGGCTGAAGCTGGAGATCCAAGTAGGGCTTCCATCTCCCCCTATATCTACATGTTGATGTTCTTCCTGCACAATTTTCAGGCATGGCTCAGGGGATGAATCCAGTGGCCAGAATGTTTACCCAAATGTATGGGGAAAGGTGAGCGGCCAGTGTCATCACTATTTTAAGGTTTGGGACTCTATTGAGTAGTAAATATCATCTGAGTGATGTTGTAAATGCTGTCTACTCAGATAAGTAACTGCCTCCTGGTATGTCAGGGGGTTGGATAGGTTGGGTAGAAATGGAATTAGCAATGGTGGGGTTGGCACAGAGAAAGAAAGAGCAGAAGTCCTTCCTAATGAATCCCTTGTGTTTTGTGCAGTAAGGCAAAGACCAAGAGATAATTAAAGGTTTTGCCCAGCTCGTAGAGCTACTTTGACTTCCCAGTTAAAGAACAAAGATATATATTTCTAACTCTTCCTCATAGTCCCATCCAGTCCAACAACTGATTAATTCATTCATTGATTCCACAAGTATTTATTGAGTATCTATTATACGCCAGGGACTGTGCTAGGTGTTAAAGGAATAGCAGTACACAAAACAGACAAAAATCCTTGTTTCATGGAAAGTATAGGCAACTAGGGAGGAAGACATAATAAAAAGGTATATAAGTAAACTATACAGAATATTAGACACTGAAAAGTGTTAAGTAGGAAAATAGAGCAGGGGAAACGATAGAGAGTGTCAGAGGGGAAAAAGCGTTGTCCCCTTGTGAGATCCTGAGTAGACTAAGCCAAGCCATAAACTGAGATAATAATTGGGTGTTGTTTTAAGCAACTAAATTTACGGTTATTTGTCATGCAGCAATAGCAAACTAATACACATATTATATGCAAATTCTTATTAAAAACTTACATTTTCCGATTCCATTTTCCCACCTGAAATAAAACGTGGTTTCCATTTTTAATCCTCCTATTTTCCAAGTACTGTGTTTTGGTAATATGAGACTGTAAGAAACAATAGATTCTCTTAAATGAATAGTTTCCTGTATGTAAGTGTACTTTTTTATATGTATATACCCAGATTTTCTCTTCTAAATTAAAAATATATGAATTTGAATTTGGACTACTTTCAATAGCCTTGCTTATTTCTTCCGAAATTTGATTCATTTAAATTTTACAGCATCATCTGTCCTCCATGCACAATTCCAAATCTAGTAGTGTACTCCACGCATCAGGCAGAAAACACACTCTTTGCTTGTTGTAGTGAGAGGCAGCTCTTAGCTCATTGAAAATCCAACCTGGTAACATGTTTTCATTTCTTCTGGGATGATCTGAACATCACTTCACTTGGTATTTACGATCTTACATTTTCACTGTTGTTACTGTCCTTATTTCTTTTACCTTCTCAAATTTTACACATTTTTAAACATTGTCATTGCTTTGGTGACTGCCATCACAAGGGAACTTGACTTTTGTTTGGTGATGATATAATACACACCAATTGTCTTCCGTTTCTCAGGCAGTTAGCTCTGCAATCCTTTATCACAAACCCTGAAATGCAGTTTCTTTCTCTAATTTTGCAAGTAACACAAAATTTCACAAAAGCCTAAAACCAAAAGGCAGATGTCCCTTCTTAAACTTTTTGTATTTTTCCCCTTTGAGGAAGTGTGTATTTTTAATCAATTCTGTTTTGTATACAATAGATTAAACCAGAGTGAAATCTCTATAAATCTAATAACTGTATAACAAGGTTCAATATCAGATGATCCTCATCATTAGCAATTACTTCAGAATCACTTCAACATTGTTAACATGTTTATCTTTGACAGAGTTTTTTGCATTTGCAGTTGATGCTTCTCCTAGAGTGATGCTTCTACCCAGACTTTTTCTGTGCTATTCTCATAAAAAGTGTTTTAAAAATAAATCATATTGCTACCGAGCAAAGTGCTCACAGCCCAGTGTTCTTAGAAGCCAATACTATCACACACAGCTTTTGAGAAAAGAAAAAGCTTTATTGTAAGGTTGGCCGGCAAGGAGACAGGAGGCAAAGTTCTCAAATCTGTCTCTTTAGCCCAAGGTTTGGGGTGAAATTTAAGGAGTTAGGGGCTCCTAAGCTTCAGCTGGGCCCATGTAAGCTGATTGGCTAGTCTCGAATCGATCGACATATGGTAATCAAGCTACTTGGGCTGCTAGAAGCCAGATTTTCTTTATTGAAGGTCATGGTCACCCCCGGCCTACGGGTTCCCTTCTGGCACATGCGCAGTGCCGTCTCTGTTCTTGAGCAAGGTTTGGTTAATCAACAACCTGTTTTAAGGAAGCAAAACTAGTCTAAGCTAGTCAATGTTTTATGTGCTGTTTCAATACGATGATATTAATAGCATAGATGTCAAAAATAATTTCCAGAATATATTGATCTTATTTTGTGGTTTGCATAACACTGACAAACGCTAGAAAAACTCTCATTTAAGTGGATTTACTTTCTTATATTCATACATCTTTCCATATGTCTTTCCTCCCCAGGTTTCCCTCTAAAAGCTGGAGCTTCTACCACCACCTCTGCCCACAGAGGTTGAACGAGTTCTCTACACTGTGGGATCTACATGTAAGACAGAGAAAGCCTTCAAGACACAAACGACTGTACGGAACAAGGCTGAGTTTAGGCACTGTGAGAGGTGGTGGGGAGATCATTTAGAGCAGGTCACTTGACCTGCATCCCTCTCTAGGAATAAGTGTGGCATAAACTGAAGAATGCCAGGTCTGTTCACACAGAGACCTTAAAACTCTCCCTGTACTATTAACTGCTTGAGAGAATGTGACAAGTTAATTAACATCTTTGATGCTCAGTTTCTTCACCTACAAGTAAATCTGTGATGTGTATATGTCTCTGTTATAGATTTAAAAAGATTCTCTGAAAACGTATTGATTACCTGGTAACTTCCAAAAATTTACATTTGCTTACAATACCCACACAGTTAAGCAAATAAAAGTAAAAACAATAAAATAGAAATACATAAAACTAATTAAAGGAATAGGAAAATACCATCAGGAACCCAAGAGAAAAAATAATTCAGTTTAATTTTGCTTTTCTCATAAGAGAAGGTAAATCCAAAACATGGCTTTATGTGAGTGGGCTTCATTCAAAAAACAAACATGAAAGCCAGACTCTGTGTGTTTATGCGATCGTGTATACACACACACATACAATGTGTTAAGTAGATACATATGTCATTAAATATTAAAAAATGTATTGTGTAAAATCTTAAAAGAGACCTTAACAAGCACAATGGGTAATGTCTACATCTGCAATTTTGCTGAAGAAAGTGGAATTCTCTTAATGTGGCTGTTTCTCATGATAAGCTTTGATAAAAGACAAGGGCACGGCTTTCCACTGCAACTCAATTAAGGCACTTTTATGGAGGCACTAAACCAGTGTAGCCCAGTCATGAGATTTTAACTGTCTGTCGGGATAAAGTTGAGTGGACTTACAGCCATGGATAATATGTGCTAAGAGCTGTCTGTTTCTCATTGTCTCTGTTCTGCCTACAGTGTGTCACCTCCTGTCAGTGTCTGTCTTGGCCACTTGGACAGGTAGTATTAAGGTGCCACAGTAGTCCCTGCTTATCTGCAGTTCACGTTCCGCGGTTTCAGTTACCAGCGGTCAGTCATGGTCCGGAAGCAGGTGCTCCTCCTTCTGATGTATCCTTTAGTCAGAAGGTCAGTGGTAGCCTTCCTCACTCACCTCACTTCATCTCATGACCCAGGCGTTATACCGTCTCACATCATCACAAGAAGAAGGGTGAGTCCAACGTGATAAGATATTTTAAGAGAAAGACTGCATTCATGTAACTTTTATTACAGTATATTGTTATAATTGTTTTATTATTAGTGATTGTTGTTAGTCTCTCACTGTGCCTAATTTATAAATTAAACTTTATCATAGGTATGCATATATAGGAATAAACATAGTCTATAGAGGGTTTGGTACTTTCTGGGTTTCAGTCATCCAATGGGCATCTTGGAATGTATCCCCCAGAGATAAGGGTGGACTCTGTTCATCCTTTGTAAGTAAATCATTTATATCACCCGCTCCTTTCATTACTGTAAAAACTGTATTTTCTTCTTCATTTTCTTGTAAATGTCTAAACAATCAACTCTTAAAGATTATTGAATCTCATATTGAAGGCAAATATGAAAATTTTGTGACCACAATCCTTGCAAATTTTGGAAATCAACAGTTCATATTAACACACCTATTAATTAACACCAAAATCTGCACAGATGTAGGAAACTGACAAATGAGCAAACAGATGGGGTGCCGTGTCTGTCAGTAAGGGAAGCCAATGTGGGGAAGAACTTCCCGGACTTTGTGGTCTCGCGGTTACTGCTGCAGGAGACCTGCGAGTTCACTGCCATGTTGGCGACCCTCTTCCCCATGCCGCATTATGAACCCCTTCAGAAATCATAATATGTAGACAATCTCTTGATCCCCATCCCGGAAGTTTGGAGGAGTAGAGAGAACTAGAGACAGGGACAAAAACTGTAAACTATTTCTACCCAGAGGAAATGGACAAAGATGTCTTTCTTCAATCCCTGATAGGTTTAACGAAGGCACATTTAAATTACATCCTCTCCCTTAAGTAACTTACTTAATGTATATAGAAGTCACCTGGACATGTTTCCTTGGAGGCTGCCTGACAGCTTGTTCAAATGGTGACATTTTTACGACCTTGGCTTTTATTTTTTCCACTTCAGAATTACCTGGGAGACTACCATGAGACATTTTAATTTGGGCTATAAGTGTTCTCATTCTGTCACACCCTCGACATATGGCAGATGCACTGCTGGATGACCTAGCTTTCGCTTCAATCTTTTTAAGAAGAAAAAGTAGAAATTCTTACATTCAGAGTTAATCTGTCAATAGCAGAAAAGCCACGCTATATTTTTAAAAGCATATCTTCAAGCAGAACTCTAACCTTTATTTTTTCACATAATTGACATATTGTCTCCATGAGAGATGGCTCTCTAAACTATTTTAATGTATGATATATTAAAAATATCATAAAGATATTATTGAGGTTAAAACCTGATTAAGCTTAAGTTCCAAAATACTATTATGTTTTAGAGAATTTTAATTCATATCTTCCAAATAACATTACCCATGCATAAGTATCATTTAAATTTTATTTGTTTTAATTATTATCAATACTGCTAACTTTTGAATTCACAAAAGACTACCAGACAAAATTGTTGAGCAAATGAAACTAAGTTTGTTAGACTTATTACAATATGGGAGAATGCTACCTTCATAGTCCTAGTAGTTTCTCAATACGAGAAAAGTTGGAGGAAATATTCGTGTGGTTTGGGGGCTTGGCCTGAGTGATTTTGAGGCGGATCTTGCAGGGTAGGGCACTGCGTAGAATTGGGCAGAGCATATTGCATGCTAACTAGGCACAGAATGGCGTCTCGAAGGGGATCTCGATGACACACTCTTAGCTCACTTAAGTAAGTGTTTTTAGTTGGTTCATAGTCTTATCTTCCAGGAACAAGTGTTTCTTGTGGCAAGCAGCCAATTCTTTTAATTTAATCCTAATATACTTCATGTACATGTGTTTAGACATACACAAGAATAATGCAATCAGCTAGAGGAGAATTTAACTTTGAACTTTAGCCTAAAACATTTTTTCCTGGCATATTAAATAAATATGAGTGACTCTCATTGAATTTACTCCTTTAATAAACTGTTAGAATTTCCTCAAGAAACCAACCATACTGATTTTCTTTTATGCATATTCATAGTGTGTAACCATTGTATCTAGTACTGTTCTAACCATTTATATTTTTACCAACTTTAACCACAGTAAATCATTTTTGTTTATATGGACACAAAAGAAGACTAGAAGACAGAAATAGAAATTGTTTACCTAACTGCTTTTCCATGAGCACACATTTTATATCACTGTAACAAATTTCAATACTATAAATAAACATATGTGCACGTCTGTGTGTGGGAGAATAGCATTTCATTTAAAGACAATTCCATGTCATCTTAACCTATAACCATTCTGTGTATTTATAAAAATAAGCAGCAAAGACATTAATAATTGTTTAATCACCAATGTTTGTATCATTTTCCTTTTTATAATTTGTCTATGCATCTAAATATTTGTTTTATTAATTATCATAATTTAATATTAGTTTATAGTCTTAAAGTTGAATAAAGACCTAGAAATTATACATTTGTCCTTTTTATATGAAGGATTATAAAAATTTATAAGATAAAATTCTTTAGAAGATTTCTTATTTTCCAACTTGATTCAGTCAAGCACATTTTTAAATTCTTGTAATCTTGAAGAATTTGTGGAAATAATGTAACTTATTAGACCCATAGAAATAAAGTATGAATTTTAAGGAGCTTAAACCACGATAAACTAAACCAAATTTATTTTATACTGGGACAACATTATTTTTATATGGTAATAAAACGAGAGAATAAAACAGAGTTGTTTCTATGCCAAAATCGAGTCATTTTTATCTGCTCAAATATTTTCCTATTTTTGCAAATATGCATGAAGCTTTTACATATAAATAAATCTTTATGCTCATATATCAAAAAGTGTTCAAGGACTCTTGAATTTAAGCTCTAAGTTTCTAGATTTTCATCTTATACAGAGGCCAAAGCCATTACCCAAAATCACAAACAATCTCTGTCCTGTCCCCAAAGGTAGAAAAAAATAAAGAAAATGGAGGGAAAAATGGGAAGAATTGATCTAAGAGTTCACTTATGTTAAGTGCAATGACCTCTCTTTTATGTGCTTCTCAAATTAACTACGCTGTATTCATGTCAAGGTTCCCCAAAGTGGCCAGTGCGATTTCTTATTGTCCTGGCTGGCATTCATTCTATCAGGGTCATATGCAAATAAGTTAAAAAATGAAGGGGGCAGGTGTTTGGACTATGGGGACAAATAGTGAACACTGATGAAAATAGCAATTATTGATGAGAATGATCTTATGCAAAACACATAACTTCAGATCAAGACCAAGGACCAGTCCCTATGGAGTGGACAGAACATACCCTGGTATCAAGAGGCAGGTAAAACCAGATACAGCTGTTCTTGGAGACACTAGGACTGAAGTATTATAAAGAAGGTGATTGGATGAGACCTAAAGTCACCAGCCCAATGGACAGGCTGGAGAGAGGGACTTGCTGGATCCACACACCCTCTTCCTTGTCAAATTTCTCTTAGAGCCTCACAGGGGAAGTGCCGAAGCAACAATGCAAAGAAACAAAAATACAAATTGGACTGATTTCTGTAGTGACGTTTGTTACAAAGCAAGTTTTCCCCAAGGATAAAAGTTTTTACACCAGTTCAGATAATCAAAAGATTTCTTAAAAAGGGAATCTGCATTTCAGAGCTTGAAGAAGGGAAATTTGAGCTCAGACAAAGTGCAGGGAGTACATCACCACTGTGGTCAGACAGACATCCACCAGGGGGTTCCATGCACCCCGGGGAAGCGAGAAGTTTCTGAGTAAAGGGTCTGGGCCATGGCACTGCAGAAATCTCTGTCTGATCTCAGTGAAACATCCAGAATGACTGACCACCAATCTTCCAAAAGATCACCAGAATAACCTGTTGATCAAGAAAATTTTACTAGATTGAGTGCACTGAGGAAGAACACCACTTTGCTGGAGTCCAAGTAGTATCTCAAAAAAGAAAAACTAGGGGAAGGGATTTACAGGGTTTGAGGTTTTCCCTGGATGATTTTAAAGCAGCTGGGGATGAGACAGAGTTCAGGCTATAGTAGCTTTGGATTGGTGGGCACAGGAAGGCAAACTTCTGAAGGGGGCATGGGAGCAAGCTGTGTTGGTTCCTTCCTATTCTTATCATCTAGGAAAAGTATTTCCTAGAGCAGGCAGCTAATGTTTCTCCCAGGCCCAGGACTGTTTTACAGAACAGAAAATACTCCCAGCCTCAGTTTATTTCTCTCAATAAGTATTCACCATGCACCTGCTACATACCAGGTACCCTGCTATACAAAGCCAAGCAAAACACAATTTACTGATCAGCTGACCATCTAGTAAATGTGATACATGAATAGAAATAATGATAGTTCTGGAAAATTTATGGTACATACCAAAAATGCTATGTAGACTAAATATTTAGGGGGTTTATTTCTCCTCATTCAATTTCTGTTACATTAAAGCAAACACTACTTCTAAATTTATATGGGGACAGTAACAAAACATTGATGACACTTGATGATGCTTAACTCAAAAATAATGTCTGTGATACTTAGAGAAAAAACTAAGCTGATTTCCAATTGAGAAAATTTCTTAAAAATCACAGTTGTTTCATATGTATTTGTGTGAGGTGTTGCTTTACAATATTTTAGTATCATTAGTATATCAATTTTGCTGCCACTCTTACAGAAATATAATAAACACAATTTTAATTTATTAAATGTTTTATTAATTTAGCCTAGATGACCCAATATGAGACAAAAGTAATAATTTTATGTGACTTAAAGCAAATTATTACCTACAAAGAAATGCAATAGCGTCTTTTTTTTCTTAAATTACATTTTATGGTTCTGGAGATCCTAACAGCTTTTAAAGAATAGTAATGAGGCACCATCCTCTGGGGAAATTTTACTTTTGAGAATTTTAAAATTCCTCATGGACCCATAAAGGGAAAAACTGGTGCTCTGAAGCAATATCAATAATTTTCATTTTATGCAAATGAGTAACAGAAAATCTCATAAGAAAGATTGCTCTATCAGTTACTATGCCAGACTATGCTATTATTTAAGTTTAAAATTAAGATACAAAGTGTATATGTTGGGGGGGTTATGTATTTCTAGAATATTAAAATCTGAAGAAGTCTCAGACGTTTTCTCATCTAATCTTATCTCCCAAACTCTACTTAACAGCTTGGTGGGTCCCTAGGTTAACTAACTTGTCAAAAGTTGAACATCTACTTCTTCCCAAAGCTGAAAGAGCGCCCAGCCCCGCCAAACCAGCCAGTCACCTGTTCTTTCCCAAAACATCAGACACTTTTATGCCTCTAATTCTGCTATAGACATCCCAAATCTTTAGGCCATAGGGTAAAACTAACTGAAAAACATTCTCCTATGACTCTCCGTGTACATTGATCCCATTTTTGCATAAGTGACCTAAGAACACAGACTTCAAGATACAGATCATTTATGACCAAGTACATGTGAATAGAATCACTGGCCCTCTAGAAACTCCATTAACAATGAAAATAAACAGACCTATAAATGTGTGAATGGGAGATATGTCTATTTTAAAAACAACCCAGACATCACCTCTGGGTTCCAAACTCATACATCCAACTTTCTACTTGAAGTAGCTCTCCTTTGAATGCCCCCAGCCATGGTCTTTGCTCCCTCCACCCCAAAGCTGCTTCTCCCTGAGTCCTCTGTATCAATAATGGACTCAACAATCCTTTCATTCCATGACACTAAGCTTGGGTCATCCCTCATAATTCCTAATTCACCAAAGCCGTGTCCACTTTACCAAATAAAAATCCTCAAGTTTAATTCACACCATTTCCTCCACCATAATTCTATATCAAGTTATCACCTCTCTCTGGACAACTTCGGTAATGACCAAACTACACTCTCCATACCAAGATTTTCCTCTTCCAAACAGTTCTTTACAGTGAAGGCAAAACAATTCTGTCAATATTTAACTCTGTGGTTGCAGCTGACTCTCCTCACCTGAGGCCATTCCATTTAACGGCTTCCTTTCCCCAAGAAAGACTCCAGCGTGGCAGACACAGATCTGTATGATCTGGCTGCTGCTCTTTTTCACCACATCTCAATCCCTGCTCTCCATGGGCCTCTGTACTCCAGACACCCTGGCCTTCATTTTCTTCCTTACTGACACCATTCTCCCTATTTCCATTTGCCTTCACACTAACCAGAACTCTCTTCCTTGCTTTGGCCATCCGTTTTATCTCCTACTCCTGCATCACATCTTAGTTCAAAGTCACTTCCTTAAGAAAATCACAATTTTATACTCATTTGATCAATATATATATACCTCATATTCTAGAATGCAGGCTGCCTGAAAGGAGTTTCTTTTTCGGCTTTTGTGCATCATTTTTCCTCCGTGCATAGTCCATAGTGCGGTCTCTGGCACCAACTAGAGACGCACGCACACGCACACACACAGGTATATATGCATGCACATTGGAACAAATATGTGATCCAGGCTTCCTTTACCAAGATAGGGACAGACTGAAATGAATACAAGCTTATCTAGTTAGAGTTTTCCCTTGTAATCAGGTTACACGGCAGTAGAAGTTATTTTTTCTCATTCATCATTATGCTAGTAAATTGCTTCTCTTACTAACCATTTCATGATGAATAACTATTACGTGTTCTAGGAGATCTATTCCACAAATTGATTACGTCTTAGCTTCTTCTTGTCTGTCCTTGACTCTGTGCTCAAAATTCCTCTTTCTCTTTATTTTTAAGCTAATATAAACTTTAACCTTCAAAATTAAAAGTATATCTCAAAGAAAGCACTAAAAAGGAAGAGCTTGAGAAGTGGTTAACCTCACCATACATTAAAATATATTCCAAAGACTCTTAAAAGGAGCTTGGCGGGGCTGCACCAATGGCATAGTGGTTAAGTTTGTGCACTCTGCTTTAGTGGCCCAGGGTTCACAGGTTTGTATCTTGAGTGTGGACCTATACACCACTCATCAAGCCATGTTGTGGCAGTGTCCCACATAAAATAGAGAAAGATTGGCAACAGATGTTAGCTCAGGGCCCATCTTCCTCACCAAAAATAAATAAATAAACAAACAAACAAGTAAATAAAAAGAGCTTGGCGCAGGTGCACAGACACCAGGCCAATAGACTAGATTACAAATTACAGAAATAGACACAGAAGTAAAGCATGTGATGAAGGTGGTATCTTAAAATATTGGGCAAATAGGAACTTCTCATTAAGTGGTCGTTAGACAACCAGATGGCCATCTGGAAAAAGAAAAGATAAGACTCATTCTTCACCCAAAACACGCAAATGAATTTTGAGATTCATCAATATTATAAATGTGAAAAATGACACAAGTAAGAGCAGAAAAAGATAAATTCTTTATTAGACAGTGGAAAAAGAATTTTAAATATGATATAAAATCAAAACAAAATAGAAAAATGTATTACTATACTTTACATTAAAAACAATTGCTGGGCAAGAAAACATCATAAACAAAGTCAAAAGACAAACGAAAAACTCAAAGAAAAAATATGTATAAAGAAATTAAATGATAAAGTAAGGGGACAAAATACTAACAATAGATGAATTTGGGTAAAAAGTGTTCAGATATTTCTGTTTTATTATACTTTTCTGTTAATTTGACATTAATTTTAAAATATGACAAAAATTTATGATAAATAAATGAAAATTTCTGGTTATGTAAATGTCCAATTCATTTCATAAGAACACTGCATATATGGAGGCAAATAAATTCACATGAAAACCCTAGAGATGTATGTAACAACTTGAGTATAAAAGAAAATTTATAATCTCTTAAAATTAGTATGCTTTTAAAGGAAGAATTAGACTCTTATTTTCTCATCTCCTAGAAAGACTATGTGAAAACAGTAATGAGGAAATATAGACAGAGTTCCTTTGAGTATGTAAATTATAGGCCAGTTTCTGTCTGTTTAGATTGCTCCATTGACCAAATATTTTCACAGAAGGCAAATATATATATTTATATATATATGTTTTTCTAAGGTATACTTTTCGGTGAGGAAGATTGGCTCTGAGCTAACATCTGTTGCAAATCTTCCTCTTTTTTTTTTCTCCCCAAATCACCAGCACATAGCTGTATATTCTAGTTGTAAGTCATTCTAGTTCTTCTATGTGGGACGCCAACTCAGCACAGCTTGATGAGTAGTGTGTGGGTCCATGCCCAGGATCTGAACCGGTGAACCCCGGGCTGCCAAAGCAGAGCACACTTAACCACTGGGTCACAGGGCCAGCCCCAGAAGGCAAATATTTTTATCAGTGCCATTCTGTATGCCTAAAGATTGGTGTCAATATAAATAGATGTGTAGATGGCTAGAGAAACAGGAAGAAAGAGGAAAAGAGACTGAGAGAAGTTATATAGTGTATGAATATTGTCAAAGCCAAAGTTGCACTGAGCAAATTTAAAGAGGCGAGGAAGGCTTTATTCAAAGCTGTTGCAATAGAGGAGAGAGGCCAAAACTCAGCCTGGGCTGAATTTTACTGACAAAAAGGACTGGAGAGTTTTTAAGAGTAAGGGTAGGGGGAATCTTAGGTCATCTGTGTTTCCCACACAGAGGAAAGGTAAACTTTCTCATACTCCATCACAGAAGGTAGTTTTACAGGTTGGAATATGATGCCATCAAAGGTAGGCACCTACCCTTCCACAGAGACTGAGATGGGGGCATCATCTTCCTTCTTGATCATTACATTTCAAATGGATGGCTCCCAGGTCACCAAGAAAGACATCCCCTGGGTTTTAAAACTGGCAACCGATTTTTATCTCAAAGGAGCAGAGAAAGAATTTACAAGTTCTCTAAAGTAAATGCTCTCAGAAAAGGGAGCTGAGGGTCCTAGACTCAGGAAGAAATCTGTCTAAAACTTAGTTAGGCTGAGGGGAACACAGAGGGTTGAGTGTTGGTGGAGAGATGGGAAGTTGAGCGGACAGACCGACCATATTTATACTTGTCCCAGGGAAAACTGAGGATCACACTAACCACTTCTCAAGCTTTGTCCATGTTGAAGACAGCACTGGAAATGCTCCAGGGCATTAAGAGAATGTCTTGTGCTAGGGCATTGATGACAGCGGTTCCCTTATTTTCATATTTTATCTTAATTGGTAGTCATGCTCCTTGAATTTGTCTTCAAGGACTATCCTGTAACATCGTGTCCAGAGGTAATGTAGTTAAAGATTTTATTTCTTGGCCTTAATGGACAAAGCTGCATAAAATTTATGAGGTAGTGTGTTGGGAACATTTTTAAAAAGCATTTGTAGGGAAAACATTATAAATTATCTAGCAAATATATGCAAAAAACCATTTAAATGGATAATAAGGCATTATTTTTCTTTTAGCTATGATCTCACTGGTTCTAACATGCTAAATGGTATGAGGTTTATCCAATATTTTTATAATAAATTTCCAGAGAAAATCCTGGAAATCAAGATTCAGATGGTGTTATTCGTTAGTTTACAAATCAAATACAGATAAAGAAGTTATAACTTGTTTTCATTACCTGAAAATGTAAGACCTTATAAAAATTATTCATAGTCTAATTACAATCCCTATCAAACAAGTATGTGTAAATACACAAGATAATTTCTAAATGTACTATTATTGTAAAAATAACACCTAAGCAGATAGAGTGTGTGCTGCACCAAGCATTTTCCTCGATGCGCTGATGTATAATTTCATTTAATCCCCATAAAAAATGATGTGTCGTTATTAATCCCATTTCATAGATGATAAATTTTAGTCAGTGAGAAGCCACAACTTGTACAAAATCATACTAATAAGTGATGAGAGCAGTAGGGTAATTACAATCACTCATATTACTTTCAGGAAAATGAGTCATTTATACAAACAAATGGTTACAATTACATTTGTCTTATGAACACACATATTGTAACTTCTGTCTGTTCTCAAAAAGAAGAAGTATTTTATTTGAAAACTATGAAATTAGAAGCTTTAATAAAGGGTTGTAAATTGATACATTTTGTTAGAATATACAGAGCATTTTTTACTGTAAATTGTTCAGTGAAACAACTGCATTTTACCTGATAAACTTTATGGCAAGATCTTTAAAGAAGTTATAAAAAAATTTTTAGTGTTTCTGTAAGGTTTTCCTTTTTTTAAAGTTTGGCACCTGTTGCCAATTTTTTTTCCTGCTTTTTTACTCCCCAGATCCCCCCAGTACATGGTTGTATATTTTAGTTGTGGATCCTTCTAGCGTGGCATGTGGGACACCACCTCACCGTGGCCTGATGAACGGTGCAATGTCGGCACCCGGGTCCAAACCGGTGAAACCCTGCACCGCCGAAGTGGAGCGTGCAAACTTAACCACTCGGCCATGGGGGACGCCCTGTTTCTGTAAGTTTTAAGTAATACATTTTCTTTTGAAAAATCCCCTTAAATTCTCTTTGAAATGTGATATTACTCCTTTTGGGAAATAATTAAATGCAATGAAGCCAAATGAAAATTCAACCCAAAAATTAGTGGTTTGGGGCCGGCCTGGCGGTGTAGTGGTTAAGTTTGTGGGCTCTGCTTTGGGGGCCCAGAGTTCATCAGTTCAGATTCCCAGCATGGACCTATGCATCACTCATCAAGCCAGGCTGTTACAGGTGTCCCACATGCAAAGGAGAGGAAGATGGGCACAGATGTTAGGTCAGGGCCCATCTTCCTCAGCAAAAAGAGGAGGATTGGTGGCAGATGTTAGCTCAGGGCTAATCTTCCTCAAAAAAAAAAAAAAAAATTAGCAGTTCATTATTTGCCCCAAGTCAGTTAGGAAATGAAAGGGAATCTTTAAAAGTCAAGGTTTAAACAGAGATCTGTTTTTTTTCTTTTTTTGTATTTTGAAATTTCAGGGCGTCTGTACTAGCTAAAATATGGAAAAATTTTATAAAATTGATTTTGAAATACATTTTAATGATCAAAGTTGTACAATAAAAATAAAAACAAATTCTAGGATGCAACAGCATATTAGAATCAATAATCTGATGAAAATTTTATCAATTTGTACATCTTTAAAGTAAAAGTAATAGTTTTGTAAGGATTAAATAACTAAGTAAAGTAATATAAAGAAAGGGCTAAAGCCAATGTCTGTCATATTAAACATTCAATAAGTATTATCTATTATTCTTATCATCATCATCATCTTTACCCACAGTGATAAGCTAAGCTAACTATACTTCATAGGGATGATTAAATTAGAATAACATTATGTTTGACTCTGTATAGGCCTGATATACAGGTAGTAGTTTATTTAACTTCTTGTGTGTTATTGCTCCCCAACCCTGGGCATTAAACCCATTCTGTGATCCCATTTAGTGATCTGCAAAAAAAACACCCAAAAAACAAAAAAAACCCCACTATCAGATCAACTAAGCAAGACATAAAGTCAACCATATTACTATTTCCTATTATCATCAAGATAAACTTCTCTGTGGCAAGAAATTTCCCATTTTGGCAAGAAACACGTAAAGCTGTAGACCTTGTCCTCTTGCTTCCCTCCCACTAACTTCTAAACTGCAGTTCACTGTTCAAAGTGCCTCCTCACATGGACCTCCCGGCACACACCCTTCCACACTCATCTAAATTCTTGCACACGCCGTGGTCTGCATCCCCCCAACCACGTGCTGGTTTAGATTTGCAAGATTGTTGACAATGCCGTTATGTCCGTCCCCTCAACTGCATCACACGTTCCTAACAAGACAAAGAAGACTGCACGGATTTCTTTGTATCCCCACAGCACTTGTGTTCACAATGTTTGATTTTTTAATACACGTACAAATTAATAAAAGTAAATCAGTGATTAATGAAGTGCAATAGTCATAAACACATTAGAATCTGTCCCAAGTTATGCTCTATTTTTATAAGAAGCAGTAGAATAATGTGGCATTTGGACAGTGGAGCCGATCAGTAGTCTAAGCTGGTTTCAGTTGATGTCGACTCTAGGTAAGAAGAGGATCTACGCGTAAGTAAGCACTTCAGGGAGATGTGCAAAAGAAAGCAGAGATAAAAGCTATAAATCAATTGTGTGTTTAATAAAAACTACTCTCCAAATCCTGACATTTGGACTCAGAGGATTTTAAGCATAAGATGTAGCTGAATCTTAGTTTTGCTGCTGAAAAATAAATAAAGATATTTGAAAATAAAAACATTCCAAAAGACTGACAAGTGAAATGAGTCATTCAGTGGAGCAATTTTTCCCACTAAATGTATGAAAGACAAGCTGTCATGTCACACTTTAGAATTAGGATGAAACCAGGCAAAGCCAGAAATGAAAGCGCTCCTCACCATCCTTACGAGATGTATTGCAGCAACACAGTTTTGCTTCCTTAGCAATCATTTTGGAAACACCTCCTCTCCCATTCTGGATCATTGTTTAGGTGGGGTTGTTTGCACTGCCTTGGTCCATGGCTGAGTGCCATCACTTCAATGGTTGAACCAGCACTTGCATCATAGATTGAAGAGAATTTTACCAGAGGATTTTGCAACTGCTATTTAGAAAGAGATACTTTATTAATCCTGCATTGCTTAGTGAGAGGGAAGTAAGACGGGAATTGCCAGTGGCCATTTTTACATCACTCTGAAGGAAACTATCTGAGAATAAAGCCAGTTGCTAGGAGTGAAGTCTAAAGAGAGAAAGAGAAAGGACGGAGGAGGGAAGGAGAGGGGAGAGGAGAGAAAAGGGGAGGAGGGCATGGGAATGAAAGAGAGAGAGAGCAGGAGAAGAGAGGCAGAGAGAGAGCAGAGAGAATAGATGATAGAGAGAGATAGACGATAGATAAACATTAATTTCTGATCATATTACACATCATCTGGATCTACGTGTACAGATCTTTCCAGAGTTAACCTCATCACTACACTTCTTGGTTTCATGAGTCAGGATGTCCCATTCTATTGTTTGAGCAAGCTTTGCCATTTGCCAATAAAAAGGTTTGGTTTTTATAGCAAGGCTACATACAAACATATAATTATATATGCTACTCCTTTTATTAATGTACATTTGGATCAAAATTAATCTCACAACAAGGGCACAATTAGAAAAGCTTAAATAGAAAAGCATTTATTTTGATTCTCAGATTATTAGAAATGGTCTTTCACTCAGAGGTTAAACATGTCTGAATCATACAAATATATTATCTGCCCCTGACAAGGTTGAAATCTACAAAATAACACCTTCAAAAATATTTTTTATTGCTTTTTTTTGATTGATTTTTATTTTCTCAAAAATCTTTATCAAGAAGCCGCTGTAGTCTAAGCTCTGGTAGTACACTGATAGTCAAATGTTGATATGTCCTTTACTCTTTTAGCTTTCGTAGTTTAGTAGCTGGGATAAATCTGATAAAACAACCTCATATATAAATGGAAAACTGCAACTATGTTTAGGAGGATTTAATCTAATCATGGGAGTCAGGAAAAGCTGACTTCCTGATGAGCGCACACAAGAGCTAACCTAATTATAACTGCTCTGGAGAATGAAACACAGCAACATTCCCTTTGAGGACAGAAAACTGTCAAAATACAAATATCCAATGCAGCAATCAAAGCATTTAAAGACACAAAAGTTCTCAAAACATTCCCAACAAATATAGCTAGCAATTTATAAATAGGTTCTATTTTCAAAATCTATATCATGTCAAATCATCTGTACTTTTTCTTTTACCTTTCTCAGCCTCATTGACTATGGTAAATATACGTAATTGAATCTTATCATATTAAATTATTTTCTCTAAGAAATCAAAACCTTTCTTATCAATGCTTCAAAAAGCACACATTGAGATCGTGTGTTCAAAAGTCCTTTCTAGGGCTGGCCCCGTGGCCGAGTGGTTAAGTTCGCGCGCTCCGCTGCAGGCGGCCCAGTGTTTCGTTGGTTCGAATCCTGGGCGCGGACATGGCACTGCTCATCAGACCACACTGAGGCAGTGTCCCACATGCCACAACTAGAAGGACCCACAACAAAGAATATACAACTATGTCCCGGGGGGCTTTGGGGAGAAAAAGGGGGAAAAAAAAAAAGATATTAAAAAAAAAAATTTTTTAAAAATTAAAAAAAAAAAAAAAGTCCTTTCTAGATTCTGAGGGAAACCAAACTAAGTTTCAGTGTTAAATCCTCTACTCTTAGAATCCGTAGAACACACACATACTCACACACACACACACACTCACTCCCACACACACACTCACACACACACACTCACACTCTCACACACTCACACACACGCTTTTAAACACATTACAGCTGGAGAATATGATGTGAACCTTCTCAAGGAGGATGAAACGTAAAAGAATTGCTAAAAGAATGGAAGGAATGAAGTCAATAGAGACAGCCAGAAAACATCATCTGGAAAAGGGCTGTCGATGAAACAGTTAGAAATGGCTATGTTGTTCAGGCAAAAGAAAGCAAGAGGGTATTTTTTTTACAGGAAGACGGATAAAAGAAGGAAAGCTATGAATGAGGGAAAAATACGTAATGATGGACCCAGAACGACGAAGACGAAGGAGAGGTGCAGCCAACCACTGTGGATTTGCAGCTGGAGCAAGAAATAAACTGTTCTCATAAGGGCTGAGATTCGGGGCTTTAATAACCACAATATGACTAAACCTTTCGTAGTATCATGTATGTATGGCTGAAATAATCCTAGTCCGGGTTTCAAAGACTTTGGTAAATTTGGAATTTACAGGATTAAAGATAATGTGGAAAATATGAAAAAAATTTAATGGAAAAATTGCCAGTGTTTTGAAGCATTGAATAGAGAGCACCGCACAGAATGTGAAAGTTTGCAGAGCACCGAGAATGGGAGGTTTAAAGGAACAGAGACTCCTTACAAAGCTTATAAGAGATTGGAAATTTGAAAAAAAACCATTTGCATTTTTGTCCTAGTAAGAACTATGTGTCAAAGGAACATCTCAGTGATTTTTGCTGGCAAATAAGAATTTGAGAAAAGGTAAGATATTAGTCTCATAATGTGGATTTGCTATACACCTGCAAAAAAGCCAATCAGTAAAGAAGGGACTTAGGGGAGTATAAAATTGAAAGGGGGTATTAACAAGAGTGGAGCATGAGAAACGGCACAGAGAGGAGTCAGCCAGGAAGTAGGTGAGGCCTCCGTGCTTCTCCACGGTCAGAGTCAAGTTGTATGTGGTGAGAATATTATCACACTGGCAGTCTGCATGGCTCGTGGGTGAATGAAACCTGACAATTAGACATTGTGGCAGAGTTCCAAGTCCATCGATGAGCTTTAGGAAATGCAAAAAATGAAATTCATGTTTCTAAGCAAAGCAAACAGCACTATAGACAAATCACAGGGACGGGGTGCTTTAGGGGCAGGAGGAAAATGAGGGAATCATTGTGCAATTTTCAAGGATGCAGCTACTCTATGTTAACATGGGAGGGAATGGTAATTGGATATTGATATGCTTTTCAGGATACAAACTACAGACTGTGTAGTAGCTGATAGTCGTTGAAGAAATCATTAGATTGACAATTCTGGCATGGAAAGAATTACAGCCACGCCACATTTTAAAAAGTTGTACTCACCTGTGAGTCTAGATCCATCTCACAACGCAATTGCCTGTCTAGAGATATTTCTTATCCAATAGCATTGTAATGCAGTAATCAATCAAAAATGCATAACTGTTGACAGCCCCACACCTGTGTTTTTAGTGTTTGCATTCAAAATCGGTGGCACACTGTCAATAAGTATACCTCGAGTGGGTTACTCTTAACCCTTGGGTTACTTTACGTGATATCCATGTATCTGGTCCTGGAGTATGGGGTATGGAAATGCTCACAAGATGCAGTATGGCTAATAAAAATAGATATTATTAGAATAAACGTTCAACTCTTTGCCATTTTAAAATGCTTTGAATCTTATATGATATAAGCTTGAGGTTTCACTTAAAACTCATACTACCATGAATTTTCAGGATTAAGTGACATACATTGCCTTGTGACTTGGAAATATTTTAATAAATAAAAGACAGCAATTAAAAGAAAGATTTTAGACATATCTTAGTGTTACTTTAAGACTTAAAAATCAAGTTCAATTGTCTTTTTATAGAAAAAGGAATTCAGACTACTGTGGAGGACTGGAATTGGCCACCCCAAGATCAGTATCTTTGGCATGAGGATTATTTGGGACTGGTTACTTTAATAAACTGCAGACGGGAAGGAGGCACTGAGGAGTAGAGTTTACTTACCCTTTGTTAAGAGACATTTACATTGTAAAGGAAATCTCCATCTGTAATGGTGTCTCCCTCTCTGTATCAGGAAGAAGGGGGAAGGACCTTATCTCTAGAAACTCTTAATCAAGGCAAAAGGCACGGACTTAAATCTGCATAATAATCTTATTCCTGTTTACCGTGCTTGTCTGGTAACCTCCTGTAACTGACTACCCCCACCCCCAACATCCTCCTTTGTCATTAGGTGAGGAGGATATTTAAGGTGGTGGCTTCAGCCATTTTGGCAAGTTGCTCAGCTTGCCTGGGCCTCTCCCATGTATACATGTTATAAAGCTTTGTTTAGTTTTCTCCTGTTATTCTGTCTCATGTGAATTTAATTCGTTCTCCAGCCAGAAGAACCCAGAGAGGGGAGAGGAAATGTCTTCCTCCCCTACGCTACCAAAATACAGAAACAATACTAGAATGAAATAAAACAACCTAAACGCTTCACCATTCACTAAACATAATCAGAAAAAAAAAAAAACATAAACATGAATATTAAGACAGGTCTTCCCATGGATGATAACATTTCTACACTGCAACCAAATCTAACTTTGTGCATTTTCTAATCTTTGCTCTAGATGTCTGCATGTAGCAGAGAGAAAATAGATAATTTAATAGAGCTAAGTATAAGATAACTTGGTTTCTGACAGTACATCTCTGAACAGTAGCAATATTGCCTTAGATCTTCCCTTATAATAAGCAATCACCGTATTTAAGTAAAACATTCTTGTAAACATCATTTTCCCCATCAGTAAGCAGGGAGCCTTACCTGCTATACTCAGTGAGAGAGAGAGAGAAGAGAGAGAGCATGTCAGACCCCAAGAGGCATGTAAAGACCACTGTTCAACCCAGCTACAGAGACCCTGTAACAAGCAGGGGCTCACGTATTTGGTCCTCCCCAAGGTGCTAGACTACCTCAAAAAGAGAGAGAGAGAAAGGAAGATGAATTTGGGCTTTTTCAGACAGAACGACTTCAACTGTCAATAATTGCAACTAAAAACATTGTCCTGAGCTGTAAACAATCAGGTTAGAATTTTATCTTATCCTCTACTGGAGGGCAATCACAATTGGGTAATAGAAGTGTCTGTTAGCAAAAATAGGCAGAAATATCTTTTCTTCCTATAATAAGCATTATTATTCCATTTAGTAGTTGAGGAATCAGACACTCAAATTGTTAATGCAAAATTCCAAAAATCAAAGAATAAACAGCAGAATCACATTCAAACAAAGGCCTTCTTAACTTCTGATCTTTCTGTCATGCCATAGAAAGATCTCCTGTAAGAGAGGTGGAAATATCTTTTCTATCATGTCTCTGAATGGATTTAACTATCTCTAATACCAAAATACCATTTTAGGAAATAGCCTAACATAAGGAAGTAGGTAGAACATGTATAAAATGATATATATTAAGATGCAGAAGAATCAAAAGACTTAATAACATGGAATAAGTGAAGATTATCTAAAATCAGTGGAACGTCTTCTAAATAAATTCTTTTAAAATAGTACTAAAATGAACTTTTACTTCATTATAATAATATAATACCATAATGAAATGTTTTTTAAATAGAAACATGGAGTAGACATACTTCTCCCTATTCCTCCTACTAAGCAGAACTAAAAACCCTGGACATCCTACGTAAAGCAAACATGAGAAGACTCTAAAAGATGTGAGAAAAAGATGCATTGGCAAAGGACCTCGGGATTTGAGGCTCTATATGGCAGTGGGCTCCCTCTGTTTTCTTTTTGTGTCATATATCTCAGAATTGGAGATGAAGAAGCCAGCAGTAGTATTCAGCAATATATAAAAAAGAATTATACACAAAGAAGAGATGTAGTGTATTCTAGTGATGCGAGGCTGGCTCAATTACTGAAAATCAATCAACGTAATTCACGCTTAACAGGCTAGAGAAGAAAAATCACATGATCACATCAATTGATGCAGAACAGGTACTTGATAAAATTCAACATCCATCATGATAAAAATTCTGAGCAAGCTAGAAATAAAAGGGAACATCATCAAATGATAAAGGTCATCTGCAAAAAACCTACAGCTAACGTCATGCTTAATAGTGAAAGACAATGCTTACTTCTAAGATCAGGGAAAAAAATATAAATGGATATGCACTCTTATTATTCTTATTCAGCACTCTTATTCAACATAGTACTGGAAGTTTTAGCCAGGACAAAAAGCCATGAAAAGGAAATAAAAGGAATACACAGAGAAAAGGAAGACATGAAATTTCCCCAATTTACAGATGTCATGCTTGTTTATGTAGAAAATCTCAAGAAATCTGGGGGGAAAAAAAACCCAGAATGAACAAATTAGACAAGGGCACAGGATAGAAAATCAACACTCAAAAATCATCCACATTTCTATACACTAACAATGAAGACGTAGAAGCTTAAATTAAAAATGCAATATCATTTTTGATCACTACAAAGAAAACAAAATACTTCATTTTGCATAATCTAGCGAAAGATGTACAGATTCATACACTAAAAATTATAAAATGCTCATGAAAGAAATTCTAGATCTAAATAAATCAAGAGACATACTGTGTTCACATGTTGAAAGATTCAACATAGTAAAGATGTCAGTTCTCCCCAAGTTGATATACAGGCTTAACACAATTTCTATCAAAATCCTAGGAAGATTATTTGTAGATATAGACAGAGCTGTTTTAAAATTTTATAGAAAGGCAAAGGATATAGGAAATGGCTAAAACTATTTTGAGGAAGAAGAATGAAGTGGAGCAGATCAGTCCGCCTGATCTCAAGATCTAATATAAGTACAGTAATAATTGAGACTGAAAAATATTGGTGGAGAGATAAATGCATAGATCAATGGAAAGGAATAGAGAACCCAGAAACAGAACCACACGAATATGCCCAACTGATGTTTTCCAAAAGTGCAAAAGCAATTCAGTGGAGGAAGGATAGCCTTTTCAACAAATGCTGTTGCAGCAAAGAAATATCCACAGGCAAAAACAGAACCTTGACCTTGACCTCACACCTTATACAAGAACTCCAAATGGATCTTGCCCTTGAATGTAAAAAAACATAAAACCATAAAACTTTTATAAAAGACATAGCAGACAATCTTTGGGATCCGGGTTTAGGCAAAGAATTTTTAGACCTGACACCAAAAGCATGACCCATAAAAGGAATAATTGATAAACTGCACTTCATGAAAATTAATCACCATTGCTCTGTGAGAGCTCATGCGAAGAGGATAAAAAGACAACCCAAGGACCTGCAGAAAACATTTGCAAACCGCATATATGATGGAGTACTAGTATTAGGAATATAGGGGGAAACCTTACAAAATTCAACAGTAGAAAAAAATTCAGTTAGAAAATGGACCAAAGTCCCAACCAGGCATTTCCCAGAAGATACAGATGTTGAACAAACACGTGAAAGATATTGACAATCATTAGCCGGTGGGAAAACACAAGTTAGGACGACGATGAGATATCATTGCCCACCTAGCAGAATGGCTAAATTAGAAAAAGAGTGCAACACCAAATGATATGTCACAAATTTTCATTTTTCTGGGATAAATTATTCTACAAAAAAAATAGCCAGTATTACTGGCTAATACTTTTTAAAATATGTTTCAGGGCTTCACAGAATTTATTAAATATATTATTCCCTGATATGAAAACACCCACAAATCATTTCACACAAGTGATAGAAATTTAAAATAACACATCTCTTTACAAATGATCCATAAGAAATATTCTTCTACCTTATTAGAGAGAAATTATCTGCAGTGTGTCAAAGTTTGAAACCATCCTGGGCATTACACAACTTAAAAAAAAAGATTTTGAATGTGAACTCACTATAACAAAAAGATTTTAATGGTAAATAAATAATGATAATAAATAATCCTACTTTAAATGTAGTCCACCACAATCAACGGGTCAATCAGAAAACAAAATAAAATGCAAAAATGAAAAACAAAAGGCAAGCATATCGGTGGATATCAGTCCTTTTCCAAAATGCTAAAGTTTGCACCCTTAATTATAACTCTATTATATGATAGCTAAGATTCACCTACCACTTCTTACACGTCTGGCACTGTGCTAAGTACTCAGCCCCCCATAACACCCCCATGAGGCCTCAATTAATTCCACAGCCAGAGCGCAGGAAAGTGGGGATTTTGAAATTAAGTTAAAGTAACCACTCCCACCACCATCACACACACATCCCCAAACAAGCATGATTCTATACACAGGGAGATAATTTAGTACTTTTTTTCAAATCCCGGTAACCATTATCACCACAGATATCATGCACAGCACGAGCATATGCACAGAATGCTGCCCTTGAGGGGCTCTCGCGGGCTGTTAAAGACACAGCCTTATGGCAGAAATAACTAACTCAGTTATTTCTTTTAAAAGTGAGAAGATGAGAAAAAAAAAAAAAAAGGCACCTTAATTATTTCTACCAAGCCAGAAAAATTCAAGTACTTAAGCCTGATAATCACAAAATTAATTCTCTAGATCAGAGTTATAAATAGCCATGTGAGAAAATGTAACTAAAATATGTTAAAGTGAATTCAGCATTATATTAAAAGCTGACAAATTCTTGCTCATCTCTGGAATGCAGGGACTCTTCAACACATGCATACATATCTATACATTATTATAGGTTAAGAGAAAAAACAATCATTCAATAAATTACCAAAACGTATTTGGCAAAATTCACGTCCCACCACCACAGCCACAAGGAAATCTGGGGTGGGTGGTGTGGAGTCCGCGGGTGGGCAGATGCCTTCTGAAGCCATTTTGCCTGAGGGGAATCCAGGCTTCGCCATTAACCAGCTGTAATCCCGTACAAATTAATTAGTCTCTGGATCCTTCACTTCCCACATCTGAAAAATGGGTTTAATAATAGCATTTACTTCTTGATTGTTGTATGAATCAAATGAAAGTGCTGACCACAGAAGCACCTAATAAATTGGGGTCATTATAGTAACACACAAGGACATTTACTGTAAGAACATAAAAATAACAAGTGGTAAATTATAAAATGTAGGTATATTCACAATTTTATAAGCAATACATTTACTTGATTCACACTTTGTAAAGAGAGAAAAGAATTAAATGGAGATTCGTGCTTGGTGGATTATATGTACCGTGTCAAACAGCAAGGAGGAAGAGCTTGAATAAAACCCAACGCCTGGAGAAAGCCCGTTATGTTTGCGCTCTTGTGACCGCAGGTGAGATGCTCTCATCCTCAGCCAGACTGGACAGGCGCTGACGCGATGGGACTGCAGGGGCGCGGCTCCCAGTGGCTGGGATTGTGAGGTCCTCTCCTCCGATTGGCAGCACTGTAATGAGAAGAGCCAGTCTCAGGTGAGGCCATCGGGCGGTTTGCTGGTGTTGTGCTAGACAGGCCTCTCTAATTCCGCCTTGCAGGAGGACTTGGCAAAGCCACGAACGGTGATTTCAGTGGCCTGAGAAGAGCTCTGCAGGCAGTTGACCGCGTGGGGCAGAAGTACACTGGCCTGTGTGCGGGGGCTCATCCTGGGTCTTTGCAGGCCCTTTTCTCCTGCTAGATTTTCAGAGGCAATGAAAGCAACATGCTGTGCACATCAGATTGCCTCACCCGTTATCACCGTTGGAATCGTTAGCAAAGAGACCTGGACTGGAAAATAATGGAGCTCTTCGTTCAAGAGGCTTGTGAAAGTTGGCGTTGTTGTGATTCAAGCTCTGCTACTTAGAATGCTCCATCTGCCCCTTGTTACTGCCAAGAATTTAGGGACAATAGTGAGAATAAAAATATTATTGCAGGATAGGAACAGATAGATACTTGTATTTTTTTTGAAAGAAAAGAATACTTTATTGTTTTATGTCTTGATTTTATAGCTGAAAACCCAGAGAATCATCTAAAATATTATAAATGGAAACAGAAAGTTACAAAGCGACTAGTTATAAAATTAATATGCAAAAATCAATAGTAAAAATAAAATAAACATTAAAAATATAATTGAATTAAAAATCCCACTTACAACAGTAAAGAAACACATTGAAAATAAAGATTGGATTAAAAAAGCAAAAGAAAAAAAAGCCACAAGCCTACAATAATAGCTAAATTTATTGAATGAGCACTCTTATTGCCAGGAACTATTCTATATTGAAACAACTTACATAAATAAAATTTTTCTTTTAGGGGGAAGATTATCCCTGAGCTAACATCTGCCACCAATCCTCCTCTTTTTCGCTGGGGAAGACTGGTCCTGAGCTAACACCCATGCCCATCTTCCTCTTCTTCATATGTGGGAAGCCATGGCGTGATAAGCGGTGCAAACACTGCATAGGTCCACACCTGGGATCCAAGCGGCCAACCCTGGGACACTGAAGTGGAATGTACGAATTTAACCGCTGCACCACTGGGCGGGCCCCTACACGAATAAGATTTTAAAATCTTTTCTTTGAATCAGAAAATAAGATGTGTGGGGCTCGCCCTGTAGTGTAGCGGTTAAGTTCGAGTGCTCCACTGTGGCAGCTCAGGATCATGGTTCAGATCCCAGGTGTAGACATATGCACCATTTATCAAGCCATGCCGTGGCAGGCATCCCACATATAAAGTAGAGGAAGATGGGCATGGATGTTAGCTCAGGGCCCATCTTCCTCAGCAAAAAGAGGAGGATTTGCAGCAGATGTTAGCTCAGGGCTAAACTTTCTCACCAAATAAAATAAAATAAAATAAGATGTAAAGAAATTTTAAAGCATAACTTGCTCTTGGAGCTGACGGAATGAAAATAACAATTATCTCTTAATTGTTCTTAACATTCATTGGGATAACAACTTAACTAAACAAGGTTTTTTTGTTTTGTTGTTTTTGCTTGAGGGTATCAAATTAATTTGCTTTTCTGGAAGAAAGAAAAAAGCAAGAAAAGACAAAAAAAATACAAGAAATTTTCAGTAATGTGGAGAGTCTTTCTCTACCACGTTTTATTTTTTAAAGATAGAGTAATTTTTAAAAGCTTGTACTTAGAAATGAATAAAAAGTAGATCGATGAGTTATAGCAGAATAAATGAAATGAAAGCTGCATAGGAATTGCTCCAGTTATTTATTGCTGTAAAACACCCCACCTTAAAACTTGAGATAACTAATTTGCCATTTGGAGAGGGCTCAGAAGGGGCAGCCCCCCTCAGCTCCTCTTGGTGAGCAATGACTGGAAGCCAGGAGGCTGGAATCATCTGATGGTGTCGTTACTCACCTGTCTAGGTCTCAGACTGAGGAGGTTCAAATTCCTGGGGCCTGGCACACCTGAGTCCCCTCAGGCATCTCCCTCAGGTTACTGATCTCTCTGCCTCTCTTCTCAGTTGGTGGTTTTAGGGAAGCTGGACTCACCTTGTAGGTTCAGGACTCCCAAGGTGTGTTAGCCGAGGGAGAAGCTTTAGTGCTTTGGTGCCATAGCCTAAGAAGTCACATGGCATCACTCCTGTCATTATCTGTCAGCCAAGGTGGATTGAAAGGTCTGCCCAGGTTAAAGGGATGGGAACACAGACCCCACCTCTCAACAGAGGAGTGTCATTATCACACAGAAAGAAGACATGGAGAGAGGGATATATATTGGTGTGGTTTTATTGCAAAATAAAGTCTGTCACAGAAATGTATTCTAGACTACAGTAACATTTCAAATCAGTGCAAAAAGGTGGGTACTCAATAACTGATGTTTCTAACTCCAGAAAGAACAAATATGAAACTCTCTATTTATATATAAATATAAGCAAGATACTCACACCTTACAGCAGAGTAATGTTAATATCAAATAGCTAAAATTAAAAAAAAATGAAACCTTTAAAATACTACAAGTAACTGGGATAAATTTATTTTTAGTTCTGGAATGTCAAAGGGTTTCCCAGCAAGATATGAAATTCATAAAAGAAAAAAACTAAAATTGTCTCCACAGAAATTAAATCTCAGGTAGAGAAAATTTAAAAAACTGAAACAAGACACTGAGAGAAATTTGAAAGACATAAGACTAAGGATTCATGCCCTTAATTTACCAAAACCTCATAGAAAAAATTTAAAAATAAAATATACCCAGTAGAAAAATTCATAAGGAATATGAACAATTACTTTGTAGAAAGTAGGAAAAAAATGGAAATTTCAAAAAATACAGGGAAAGTATTTTAAACCATTCATAATTTAAGAAATGTGTATCAAAATCAAAGGCTCCATTTGGCAGCAAAAATGTTTTTAAATATATCCATGTATTATATAGAAAGCAGAAATAATTTCAGGGTTGTTATATAATACCAGTGCATTTATCTACTACCAAGACCTTTCTTCTATGCTCTTTTGCCTAGCTGAAATATTATGGCACAACAAAAGGACACTGAATATTGCCACCATATTGATATACAAATATAAGCCTTGTTTAGATGTTTGAAGAGGAGATCATGAATATTTAAGTCAAATAATTCTTGTACACATAGTCTGAGAACCATATTTCTGTGTCTGTATCGAAAATGTTCATTTTTCTTAGGATTGCTTTTGCTTTTCAAGATCTTTTATTGTTCCATATAAATTTTAGGATTCTTTGTTCTCTTTCTGTGAAGAACGTCATTGGGATTCTGATTAGAATTGCACTGAGTCTGTAGACATTTTAACTATGTTTATCCTTCCAATCCATTAGCGTGGAATGTCTTTCCATTTCTTTATAGCTGCTTCGATTTCTTTCAATAATGTCTTATAGTTTTCAGTGTATGGGTCTTTCACCTCTTTGGTTAAATATATTCCTAGATATGTTATTCTTTTTGTTGCAATTGTAAGTGGAATTGTATTCTTGACTTCTCTTTCTGCTAGTTTGTTGTTAGTGTATAGAAATGCAACTGATTTTTGTAAGTTGATTTTGTACCCTGCAATTTTGCCATAGTTGTTGATTATTTCTAATGGTTTCTGGTGGATTCTTTAGGGTTTTCTATAGATAGAATCACATCATGTGCAAACAGGAAGAGTTTCATTTCTTCCTTCCCAATTGGAATTCCTTTTATTTCTTTTTCTTGCCTAACTGCTCTGGCCAAAATCTCCAGTACTATGTTGAATAGGAGTGGCAAGAGTGGGCACCCTTGTCTTGTTTCTGTTCTTAGAGGGACAGCTTTTGGTTTTTCCTTGTTAAGTGTGCTGTTGGCTGTTGGTTTGTCATGTATGGCCTTTTAGTGTTGAGGTACTTTCCATCTATACCCATTTGATTGAGAGTTTTTATCATTAATGGATGTTACATCTTGTCAATTGCTTTCTCAGCATCTATTGAGATGATCATGTGATTTTTATGCCTAATTTTGTTAATATGGTGTACCACATTGATTAATGCATCACAATCCTGGACTTAAAAATATACCTCAAAGCTATGGTAATCAAAACAGCATTGTCCTGGAATAAAAACAGACACACAGATCAATGAAAGCACAGAAATAAAACCACACATCCTATGGCCAGTTAATCATCAACAAAGGAGCCAAGAACATACAATGGAGAAAAGAAAGTCTCTTCAATAAATGGTGCTGGAAAAAAGTGTACAGCCACATGCAAAAGAATGAAAGCAGAACATCATCTTGCAGCATGCACAAAAAATGAACTCAAAATGGATTAAAGACTTGAATGTAAGACCCAAAACCATAAAACTCCTAGAAGAAAATATAGGCAGCATGCTCTTTGACAGGGTCTTAGCGGCATCTTTTCAAATACCATGTCTACTCAGGCAAGGGAAATAAAAGAAAAAATTAGCAAATGGAATTACATCAGACTAAAAAGCAAAGGAAACTATGAACAAAACAAAAAGACAACGCACTAACTGGGAGAAAATATTTGTAAATCATATATCTGACAAAGGGTTAATTTCCAAAATATATAAAGAACTCACACAACTCAACAACAAAAAAAACAAATAACCTGATCAAAACATGAGCAGAGGATAAGAACAGACATTTCTTCAAAGAAAATATACAGATGGGCAACAGGCACATGAAAACATGTTCAACATCACTAATTATTGGAGAAATGCGAATCAAAACTACAATGAGATATCGTCTTACACCTGTCAGAATGGCTATAATTACCAAGACAAAAAGTAACAAATGTTGGAGAGGGTGTGGAGAAAAGGGGACTCTCTTACACTGCTGGTGGGAATGCAAACTGGTGCAGCCACTATGGAAAACAGTATGGAATTTCCCAAAAACTTAAAAATAGAAATACCATATACCCAGCTATCCCACTACTAGGTATTTATCCAAAGATCTTGAAATCAATAGTCCAAAGAGATTTATGTACCCCTTTGTTCATTGCAGTGTTATTCGCAATAGCCAAGATGTGGAAGCAACCTAAGTGCACTGCTATAGATGAATGGATAAAAAAGATGCGGTACATGTATACAATGGAACACTACTCAGCCATAAAAAGACAAAATTGCCCCACTTGCAACAACATGGATGGAACTCGAGGGTATGATGTGAAGCAAAATAAGCCAGACAGAGAAAGACAGATACTGAATGATTTCACTCATATGTGGAAGATAAACAAACACATGGGGAAGGGGGCTAGGGGGGTGGGCAAAAGGGGTAAAGAGGCACATATGCATGGTGATGGATAAAAACTAGACTACTGATGGTGAGCATGATGCAGTCTATACAGCAATTGATGAATAATAACGTACACCTGAAATTATATAATGGTATAAACCTTTATGATTTCAATAAAATAATTGAAGAAAAAAGAGAAAATCTTCACCAGTAAAAATTTCAGCCAGTTCCAAAGAGCGGGACTCCAAAAGAGATCAGAGTTTTGTTCCCTGTGGCAATAAATGGAAAGCATAGAAAAGAATAAAGCTGAGTTTGCTCAAGAGAGAAAACTGTTGTGATTTCAGTAGCAAATAAATGTACATTAACAGTAAGAGTAGGTTGCTTGTCAATTGAGGTTAAAAACATCCGCTTTTTTGTTGCTTTGAGCATCTGGTACTGAAGAGAGAATTTTGTTGTTCATTTCTGCAATGTGTACATCCTTGGTCTTAAATAACAAAAATGGATGGATAGATAGACAGACAGACAGATACATAGATAGGTAGATAGGTGATAGAGAGATATACCCCTCCCACAAACCTGTTGTGAGTGATAGAATTAAACCTGGAATCTACCGTAATTGTACAAAATAGTCAATATCTTTCCACTTTTTGTTCCAGAGAATTAACAGCTGGAATCAGGAAAAAATCTAATGATTAAACAAGGCATCAAAGAAGCTTTGCCAAAATGAATTTTGTGTTTCCTTTCAGTACGAAAAGAAAAAAATTGTAAATGGGAGGAATATATTCTTTCCCATCCTCTTATTTCTACCAGTGGAGACGGACCCCCTTCTCTAAGAAGAGAAATTCAGCTGTGTGCTTGAAAAATGTCTTAGAGAGGCCACCATTGAAGGATGAGTAAAATTCCCGAAAAGGCCCCCAATCAGGCTCACTGGCTTCAACTTTTTTATTTATCATATTTTTAATTTGTGGCTTGATTATCAATTTCTAAAAGTAAAATTGTCTACTTTTAAACATTTTCGTCTTTGCAAAGGGTCGTCTTTTGATTCTCTCATATATCTTTTGATTTCTAATTCATTTCTTTCTTCTTTTTATCATTTACTTTTCTTTGTCCAATGAGTGTATTCTGTATTTTTGGCTTCTTTCTCTAATTTCTTCACTTGAATGTTTCCATCATTATTTTTTGTTTGGTTTTTGGTGAGGAAGATTGGCCCTGAGCTAACATCTGTTGCCAATCTTCCTCTTCTTGCTTGAGGCAGACTGTACCTGAGGTAACATCTGTGCCAGTCTTTCTCTATTTTGTTCATGGGATGCCGCCACAACGAGGCTTTATGAGTCATGTGTAGGTCTGTACTGTGTCTGGGATCCAAACCCACCCTGGGCTGCCAAAGTGGAGAGTGCAAACTTAGCCACTATGCCACCGAGCCAGCACCTGCACCATTATTTTTAAGCCTGAATTATCATTTATTTAAATGTATGCACCTAAAGTTCTGAGTTTCCATAATATGATCTTTAACTACATCACTCAATTCTTGATATGTAGCATTTTTATTACCTTTCAGTTCTGTTTTGTGGAAAAAAGACTGGAACTCCTTGTCTTGTGCATAAGCGGAAATATATTAGCCATGTGACTCTTGTTCATCCCAATTCAGTGAAAACACAGAAATCCACATCTTAGCTAATGTTCATCTATTAAGGTGCCTTAATGTAATTCCAGATGAAATGCCTTCTGTCAAATGTTGACGCCCTGGAAGACTTCAGAAAAGCATGCTAATCAAGAAAAACAAACATTATTAGATTTAGTGCAGTAAGAGAGAACACTACTTTGACAGAATCTTAATGGCGCCTGTAATTGAGGAAATTAAGACAGAAAATTTACAAGGATTTAGGATCCAGGTTGAATGAATTTAAGCCAATTCTTTCAAGCCTGGTGTTTGCTTGGCTTTGGGCAGAGTTTGAGATAATACCTTGTAATTTTGACTGAATTTCTAATTTGATTCATGAAACAAAGTTTGGTTTTCTTTTGGTGTTCAATTGTAATTTATCTTTTGGTTATTGGTTTCTGACTAATTGCATTCTGATCAAAGAATCTATCTGCTTGTATGATCCACATTCTTTAAAATTTGTTAAGACTTGTGACCTATCATGTGTGCAAGTTTTGTAATGTTTGACACTTTGGGAAAATTTATGTTCTCTAACTTGGTAGTATACATTTCTATATATGTTTGTTCAAATTCAATTTGTGTGTTATTTAACTCTTCTATAACCTAAATACTTTTTGGAAAATTTTAAACAAGATCACCTACCATAATGGTAAATTTGTCACTCCCTTATTATAGAAATGATGACAGTTTTATGTATTTTTGTTACTGATACCTTTATTTTTATTATTTTGTTTATTTTCTCATTTTTCTTTTTTTTCATTTCTGGTCTTTTTTGATTGAGTTTACAATGTTTTACATTCTTATTTCATGTTTCCCCATGGCGCTTGTAACTTATAATCTCTACCTTGATTCTTAAAGTAGTTACCCTTAAAATTTTACTATGCATGCTTAAGTTATAGAAGCCTCAAGTGAATCATTATTTCTGCTCCCCTTTTAAATAATACAAGAATATTCAAATTATCTTCTTCCAATTTCCCCCAAGTATATCTTCTATCATTATTGTTGTTGTAAGTTCACAAATTGGGTGTAAATATTAACCTTTATACAGAAACCTATGTATTACTATCTCTACATCTTTGTCAATTTCTGAGTTCACCAGCCCCAAAATGTTGTGAATGTTATATTGGCTTTTGCCTCAGGACAGCGCTAGCTACAACACTTCTATTGTCTAAGTAGAATATTTTTGTAATGCTTTGATTTAAAATATGAAGCATGATTTAACTACTAAGTACAGGTTTTTCTTGTTCTGCATACTTTGATAGGTAGAGTTTACATTGTCATTGTTCACTAAGCAGGGGTTTCTTAGAAGAGTGATTTTTAACTTTCAGGTGTTTGACTTAATTATATGCGTTCAAATACATATAATTTTGTTGTTTTCTAGTAGTCATAAGTATATAATTTCAGCTTTTAGGAATTTAATTAGATATTTTTGATTTTTTATTAATGATCTTTTTTTCCTCATAATAAGTCAGTGGCTCATGTTCAATAATCAAGAATATTTATTCTCAATGTATTGTCTTTCACTTTTCACGTGTGGGAAAAGTTTCATATTCATGCATAAATTAGATAAAATTTTATTCTTTGTGTAGTATTCATTGCAGAGCTTCAAACCTCTCCTTTCTCCCCACGTGCCAATCTATTACTGGTTGAAGATTTGTTATTATTTCTGTCACTGTCCCTTTGCATTCTTTGACTCTTGCCCTGCAATGTTAAAGATCTATGCCTCAATTTGTTCATTTATTACCAAGTAGCAATTAGACCTCACAAGGTGTTAGTCATCAGAGTGAGGAGATTTTCCCATATCCCGGTACCTACACATCGTGCTCGTATTAGTCTACTCTCTGATCTACAACTAAAGGCAGTTCTCTTAAGCAGCTCCCCTTACTATTCCCCAACTACCGTGTTTTTCTCCAGTGCACCCCATTTATTCTTTTGAGAGGACATTTTTGCTTAAGTCTCCACTGCCTAATTATTCAATGATACTGATAATTTACTTAAAAAGAATAAAACTCAAGTTGTAGCTAGTATTTTCCCTTTTTTACCCCCCCATAATGTTTTATTAGAAGAACAGAAGAAAGGACTACTAACTCCCTCTCTTATTATTTACAGGGATTTAGAATTTCAGCTTAAAAGCATGAGTATTGATGAGTGGAATGGAGGTTTATTTTCAGTTTCTTCTTTGTGAAGCCAAATTTTAGATCACTGAGTTGAAAACTTTGTAGATTTCCTCATTCTGGCTCATGTACCTTAAAATTAAGATGAAATCCTTTAAATTCTAACATCCAATTACTAGTGTAATGTTTGGTACTATAGTGTATTTTCTTCATTTCAATTTTCTTCATATGTATTATAGGAAGCAATTGGGAGGCACTACGCTGAAGAATGTCAGCCAGTTCCTATACTGAAATAAAAATCACTAATTTAAAATGTTTCTCTTCCTCTCGAAGACACAGTATCATAAATGTCCAATTCTCTTGACATATCATAGGTACAGTGTCAGGCGGAATTGATACCAGGTGTAGATAATAATGGGGTTCGTTGACTGTAGGAGATCAAATCTCTATGACCACTTTTTCTTTGAGTTTAAAATTTAAAATACGTGTGAACTGGTGAGGTGTAATAATTTGTAAATGGTATAATTTGTATAAAATATGTGGCTGAATCTGAATATTTTCAAACTTGAAATTTATTTTTCTATTTTAATTTTGAGTTGCTAGTTTTAAAACAAATGAATGACCCAGAGGATAAACATGACATTGGTGGCACAATCAATTAGATGCCAAACTTGTAAGTTTTGAAAATGTATTGGTTCTATTAAATAAAACTATTATTTACATGCCAATTATTTATGTAAACTAATGTAATAGCTCACTTAAACCAAAGGATCAAAATTCAAAATTCTTGGCAGATATGGAAACTGTTGAATAGAGTCACGCTTTTTATCCTGCAGGAATTTAGAGGAATTTTCAGTATTTTCAATATATTTATGAAACCAGCCACTAGCTCTTAATTATTCTGAATTCCCTAAGAATTTGAAGTGAGGTGCCTTTACTGACCTGAAAAAGTATTGATCTAGTGGAGCTTAATCAATCAATCAATTAATAAATAGGGCAAAAGTGGAGACAAAGCAATGCCTGCAGCTCTTTTGACACATTACACATTTTATATACATTTTATGATTATTACTAAAACTAATTTTGTCACATAGAGCAGAAGCTATTCAAAGTTATCTGCTCTGGATGTCAACAGGCTGGGTTTGCTCTTGCTAGGGTTCAAAATAGAACACACCATAGTCTTGAGGTTTATTTTTCCCAAGCATGATTAACTGCACAAATTTCAGCTGTTAGGAATTAGAGAGTTATTTGATATTCAGATTTAACCTTTTGGCATCACGTTCTAGAAATTATTAAAATGTTTCACTCGGATTAAAAAGAAACATTTGGAAAGCCATTTGAAGGCCCAAAAGGATTGATATCAACAGACGGATGGAGAAACATCTTTCAGAGAGGGAAGCTGATTTCTTCATTGTGCATTGAGCTTTTCGTTAATTAACAGTTTAAATGGTTTCACTTCATGTAGCAAATGAACTCAAGGGTGTGCATTATTTTCTACAAGAAAACAGTAAATTCTTTAAATTATATTAATTGTTTAAAACAGTGTTTGATCATCATTATTCAAAACATATTTGTATGGCAATCACTTTCCAGTAGATTATTTCAAATGCAGATATCAGGATGTCTAATGAAGCACTCATTAAGATATTTTTCTCTTAAAATTATCTCAATACTAAGTATTAATATTTTGACGTATTTGGTGGAGTTGCCTCATTTTTACAAGAATGCGTGTTTGAATCATTGCGTATGTACAGAACAGAGCCTCACCTTTTTGTAAGGCAGTATTCACTGGGTGATAGTAGAGATATCATGAAAGTATGAAATGTTTAAGTAGGGAAACACCCTAAATAGTTTTAGTGAGGTGTAGAGGGGGACCTTTTAATAAAGTTGCAACATCACTGGGTCCATATATTTCTTCTATAATAAAATTCACTTTCATCTTGTGTTCCATTCAGAAATCACCTTGACTAATAATGATAATGATACTAACAATACTGCTACTGGTAGTAACAATGGTAATGTTATTAAGTGATTCATTTCTTCCATTTACTGTTCTATACTCTTTACATGTATTTGCCCATTCGATCTTCTCAAGACTACGAGGGAGGAATTTTTTTATTTCCCATGTTATAGATAAAGAAACTGAAGTACAGAGTATGTGAACACTTGCCCAAGTCTAACAGCCAGAAGGACTCACATTAGAGCCTAGGATATATTATTCGGAATTGCACAGTAGTATTTTCTCATCAACATCCTAATTACTCTTCACAGATTTATGGCTGAAAGCAGCTATTCCTGAGTTAAGCGGATTCCCAACATTATTAGGAATGTTTTAAAATAAGAAAATCTCCTTAGAATCTAATTCATGACGACAGTTAGACTTGAGCAAGTCTAAGCATAGAGTTAGCTTTAGGATTCTTATATTTAAAAATGCAGTCAATCCAAGCAGATGGAACTGGACAACAGCGTGGGAGTATGAACAGTGAGCTACAGAATGTGCCTACAGTCAAATCAGAGAGGAGATGGGTCTGGAGCCGGTTAACATAGACACTTGGCCACATAGGACAAGCCTCTGACTTATCTCTGGTAAGGGATAACTAGCACTTTATTTCAGAATCTTACTCTATGCCAGTTATAATAGACATATTTATATCTGAGTTAGTTAATGAAAAGCAAAATGCATATGCCTGGTGTTTTGCTATGGAAATTTACTCCTTTTCAACAAACCCTTAGATGAGCTGCAGAGAATCTGTAGCCACAGAACAGCTGTAGCTCTCGTTGTGTATGGATACCTACCGCTAGTGAACCGCAGTGTATCAGAGACCTGCAAAACCCTTAACCCAGTGCTTGGCACGTCACTATGCTCACAATAATGCCGACACAGTTATAATTATAATCAACACTGTGATATCCAGAAAATATATAATTGTGCTTCATATTATAATAAAAACCAGTTTTAAAAAATTTCAAAACAAAGGATTCCAATGACACAGTGTATCTAGAGGTCAGCATACTGGGGCATAGATGAAGGCATGGAAGATTGGAGAATAAATCTAGGCTAGGGAAGGGAAAATGGGAAACAACTATCACACTGGTCATTTTCTCTTCCCCAATAATGCAATAAACGTAGATGACGTTTTAATCCATGAAGAAACCAGCCATGGAATTTGTATACACAGAGATATGGTTGGAAAATTCAATCTTGGGATTCATATAGATATAGGTATGTAGAGATATACATATTTGTCTATATACCTTTATATATATTTATGTATGTATAAAGAGAGATGGTTGTGATATATAGATACAGATACATGTTTATGATCAAGTTTATTATATTTATAAATAAAAACACGGAGAGTCAAACAACATAGGAATATGTGTGCCTATGTAACCTGATACAGTGTACAATTATTTGAAAGTAACTTGCAGACATACATACTTCAGCATGCCTCTCTTAAGCATAAGACCTTCTCTACATGACTTCAGTACCATTACCACTCTGAGACAATTAACAATAATCTTAAAATATCATCTACAATCAATCCATGTTGATGTTTTCTCCATGGCTCAATGTATTTGTATAACTGTTTTGATTTGATCCAGGATTTAATTAAGGTTTGCATGGTACATTTTGTTGTTAAGCCCATTTAGCAACTTTTAATCTACAAAAGTCACTCACTGTTTGTTTTTTGTGACATTGATTATTTTGAAAGTCAAGGCCACACTCTTCTGTTGATTTTGCTTCCATATTCTGCGTTTGTCTATTTCCGTCGGGATTAGATTTCAGATAAACAATGCTTCTTCAGCAATACAAGGTGACAGTTTGTTCTTTTTGTTTTATCACATTAGGAAGAACATCATCTTGAAAGCTTGGCTAAGCTAAGCTTTTTCCCTTGGGTAAGGTGGTGACCCCCAGTTCTTTCCATTATACAGGTAAATGTTTCCCTTTGGTATTAGTGACCAACCTCTGGAGGTGACATGGGGACCCACTTGAATAACTTCTTCCAACATCTTTCTTCTTGCGGTTTAGTATCTGTTGACGATCTTCACCTGAATCAATTGTTATCCTGGTGGTTCCAAAATGATTTTTCTAATTCTATCATTACTTCTGTATTTAATAACTGAAATTATTTTTTATAAAGAATTGCTTTCTTTTTCTCCCTTCTCTATTTTCATGTTATATTAATTTCACGAATAACCTAAACTATATTCCACTCTACATAAACATACTTTCTATTGTTCTAGAATAAAGAATAAGGTTTTCCAATATTTAAATGATTTTACTTGAAGTGGGCTCACTAAAATGACCATGTGGCACTTGACAGTATGACTCAAAGGTAAATTTTTAAAAATCACAAATTATTGGTTGTATATAGTAATTTAAGGGAAACTTTTAAACAAACTTACTCAGAGAAACAGATCTTTTAAAATGGTTATGAATCATGAGCTGTTAAAATAAGAACAAACATTACTTAAACAATTCAAAATGTTAATTTAATTGCTCATTCTCTTTAGATATATTTATAGGGACATCACATCCACTGAATTAATTCTATTATTTTCAACAATGAACTTTCTGAATTTGAGTTTTCCAAATTAATGGTACAAAGGTTCTGAAAATTTCTGAAATGTATCAAATAGAACAAATTATGAACACTAAAGTGATTCTTATACATTTCACAACAAAAGTAAACGTCACTCATTACAACTGTCAATTATATTTTTGCTCTGGCAATAATTTTATAAATTGGAATTGTTTTTGATAAAGCAATACATTTCAAGAGGGCAAAATTAAAAAGGAAGTCTTCTCATCTCCTTCCACAGCCACTTGGCCACTCAGTTATCTTTCCAGGGGCAACCTTTCTTGGGTATCTTGAGTACTCTATGTGCATACAAATCTAAATGTATTTGTATGAATATGTATATACACACAAGGCATCTCTGTTATTTTTTTTTTACAAACTATAGCAAACTCTACATAATTTTCTGTATCTTGTTCAATTATCAGTATATTTTGGATATTCTGTGAAAGTACATGCATAGAGCTACCGTATAATTTTTAACAACTGCATGGCATTTCATTACATCAAAGCATCATACTTAACTACTTTTTATGAGGTATTTAGATATTTTTATGATTCATAATCTTTTAATATTTTAAAGAGTGCCGCAACAAATATCCTAAAAATAAATTCTTAGAAATATGACTCCTAGGTGAAAGCATTTGCATTTTTATTGTGATGGATCTCTCCAAATTACCTTCCCATTGAAACTTTGTTATGTTGTCCTCCCACCATTAAAATATGAGTCTCCTTGCTAATAATTTTTATGTATTAGGCTTTTCTGCTTTAAACAATTATTAGACTATTGTATGTGGTCATTAGCTTACATTAAAGATTATTAAAATTTTACCAGAAATTATCTATTTGCTTGGTGCCCAGCATTGACTAGGTACTGGAAACAGTGTTGACCCCCTTGATTAACCAAACACATATTGGTGTTATATGAAGAACACAGAGGGACAGGGACGTATTCATATTATGATTGGCCTGGTTAGTATTCACTGTCAGAGTGACACCAGTGAAACTGGGCAACAGGAGTGGGTGGAGATGAAAAGGTCTCAAAAGTAAACAGTTCCTACTACAAGAGCTTGTTCTTGTGAGCGAAATGGATATAGCTCAAATTCCCCTGTATTAATTTTCTTCCCTTCCAGCAAGAATAGAAAGGCCAGGTTTGTGTTCCCCATTCTGCTTTGACCCCTGGAGAGATCTCTGGGGAAATCATACAAAACTTCATGAAAGGTTTGAAATGAATCTCTGTCACTCCCAAGTAATTTTCCTGTACAAACAAAAACTCTTTGCTCTCCAGGGCCAAACCTACCATTTAATAGTAAGGCAGCAATATCTCAGTTTTCATTTCTGTGGCAGAATAGCTGCCAGCTGATTTTACAACAGAGCTACAAGGTCTTAAAATCCTCAATATATGTCATGTTCTCTGATAGTTCGACAACAAGCAAACACTATCCTTTTTTAAATTATTGAACGCCATCCCTAAAGTAATGTGTATTGCTAAATATTACTCTTTTTGTATATAATTAACAATTAAGTAAAAAATAATCATAGGAAATAACAGATCTATTCAGTCAAATCTGTAACTGAGGTTACTTGGAAAAATTAGCAACATCACACAGTGATCACTGTTGTCCTGCACATGCATTGATGACTTGAAAGATGAGGGAAACTAATTAAGCAATTAAAAACCAACACACATTGAGTGTTAATCAGCAAATCAGCAAATTTTCTTCCACAGAACAGGATACAAAATTTATAATGACAATGACATTTCAAGCATACACGTAACTTCAAATAGTTGGGACTTAGCATATCCTCGTGAATGAATAAATTAATGAAAATGAAGAAATGCTCTAGCAAACAGCAGTCTAGAAGGTCAAGGAATAGCTGTCTTACTCTTTAATCTACACTCAATTTAATAATGAAAACAAAAATAAAATGCATATACATATTCTGAAATTAATTTTTATGCCTAAACTTCCTTCTTGTACTGTTGAAAAGAAAAATTTGACACCCATAATTAAGTAGTTTGTTTTTACTTTTTTGTAATTTGAGCATGAACCTTTGAAAAACCATAAAACTTCAAATTGAATAAAATGCCACTTCATAAAGGATAAACCTGGAGTGTTTCTGGAAAGTGCCAAGTTTTTTCACTCTGTTTTGATTTGGCTCATCTTTGCTCCCAAAACGTGATGGAAAAGTGTGGACTCAATTTTGGACTGTCTGGTGATTAAAATACTTATCTACTTCTCAAATTCTCATTCTTTTATTAGCCAGTTCTGTGCTGTGATCACTTTTGTAAAGAATAAGTTAGGGACACATCCTAATGCTGTGAATTTATACACTTTTATCCAGTAAAGTTTTCTTTTCTTTGTGAGAAATCTATGACTGTACTTCAACAATAAGATAATAATAGGGAATATTAAGAGAACAGTGGATGAAAAATCAAAGTAGATTCATTCTTTGACTAAAGAATAGTTGGAAAGCAAAAGAAAACACACACACAAATTGCATCTCGGCCTGGAAATCTGACTAATATGCTCTGAAATTCACAACTGCTAATGATAACCCACCACATAAAACAACAATAACAAAACATCCATTATAACATTCTTGCATTACTATTTGTCACACTTGCCATCTTGTCTTTTTTTTCATCTTGTCTCACCTGTTAAAGTAAAATACAAAATGGAGACCAAACTTGAGAATTCCCTGAGCAGACAAAACCATTTAAGCTGCATAAGCAAAACTAAATCTAGCTTAATTCATGAACATAAGCAAAATTTATCACAGGTTTTTTCTTGTAAATGCTTCTGATAGTCATAAAAGAAACTTAAGTCATCTACCAAAAGCTGTATAAGAAAATCACTTTTAACCAATCCCCTGCCATCTGGAAAAACCCATCATAATAATCAAGCATTGTAAACATTAAAACACTTCCTCATTTTCACTCTCTAAGCCATCCTGTGACATCTTGCCTCTGAGCTTTTTATCAGTTTTGGGTTTGAAAGCTCCCAGTTTGAAAACTGTTCTTATATGCACAATAAACTCTTACTAAATACTATTTTATAAATCTAGTGGTTTTAATTTTGCTATTTCTGGATTTTTGACACACCTATGAAGGCCAATAGTTTAGAAAATAGCTTGTATTTATTTGAAGTTTTATGCAGAAGGACACATTTATGCTTTCAAACCTATGAAAATACAATTGATTCTTATTATTCATGGATTGAGGATTTGCAAGTTTGCCTATTTGCCAAAATTTACTTGTAAATCCCAACAACATTTGTGCCACTTTCAGAGTCATTTGCAGTCATGTGCAGAATGGGGAAAAATTTGAGTGGCCCCAAGTGCACATTCCCACCTGAGGTGCAGGAGCGAGGTGCTCTGCATTCTCGTTTCAGCCCTCATGCTGTAAACAAGTGTGCTTTCCACCGCATGTTTAGTGCCAGGTTTTTTGTGCTTTTTGTTGGGGATTTCATCATTTAAAATGGCCCACAAGTGTACAGTTGAAGTGCTGTGTAGTGTTCCAAAGCACAAGAAGGCTGTCATGCGCCTTACAGAGAACTAAGTGTGTCAGATAAGCTCCAGGCAGGTGTGAGTTATAGTCCTGTTGTGCGTGAGTTCAATGTTAATAAATTAATAATATATGTTAAATAAGATGTTTTTAAACAGAAACACACATAAAACAAGCTTATATATTAATTGGTTGTAGAAAATGTTGGGACCAGAGGCTCTAGGGAACCTATTTCTGTATCCCTCAGGAGCCATGGTTCGGTATCCACTAATTCAATGTTTACGGTAGCTTTATAAAACACAACTACCATAGATAACGAGAATCAACGATATTTACATATATTCAGATTATTTTTGAAGTCTTATAAAGAAAGCTCTTACGCCCTTTTTTCTTGTAAAGTCATTTTCTGTCCCTGACTTATCTAATACGTAATCCTTCATCTAGAGGAAGTTAATGTTTGTCTTCTCATCTGAATAGCATCCATCATGATGCCTGAGACAGAGGACACGTGGACTGAATGAAGGAGTGATGAGAAAGCACAAAGTTTTCTAAATATTAGCAACACGATGTGTCAGAAAACACTAATAGATATTGAGAAGGCCAGCTATTTTCACTTGAAACCTATATATTTCTTAGTTTGAATCATGGGGCAAAGTTAAATTGTGAGCAAAATTATGATATAAACAAAATGTATTCTTCTACCTCAAGGGACATTAAATTTTCACGTCCTTTCTCTCTTCTAGAATGTTAACTGTTATGAAAATCTTATTTGAACTAAAATACTTACAACATGATGAGTAATTCAAGTTAATATGTTTGTGTTTTAATTATAAGCTTAACTTTCAAAGGAATGATGACATGGGCATGTTTAGTTTATGAGTTGAAGGCGGCTTCGGGTGTCAAATAGAACCAGAGGCCAAAGACTTAACCAGGCATTTCCCAAAAAAGAATATACACATGGCTGATAGCTACGGGACAACATGCCCAACCTCATGACTAATCAAAGAAATGCCAAAAACATAAGATCACCAGCTGAAATCATTGGCTATGCTTTATTGATTAATCTGGTTGTTGGTTACACAGCTATTTATTTTAAAATTATTTTCTTAAGTAAACATCAGTACATATTTTATGTACTCTTCTGTATGTATGAAATACCTCACAATTAAAAAGTAAACCAAAAAAATTTCCTTAGAAAAACAGTTTCTTTGGGAAGCTTAATTTTTTATAATGCAAAATTCCATATAAACAAGTAACTATGGAAATATCCTCCTAATATTCACAATTCTGCTGCATGTAACAAAACATAAAACATAAGCAAAAAAGCCAAGAGCAGTAATGCTTGGTTCCAAAATGTGAACTAAAATATTAAGATTTATACAGAAAGGAGAAAGAAAAAGCAATAAAGTTATTTCAAATACCAAACAATTGTAAAACCAGTAGATTTTTAAAAGTAACACATACACAGATTAAAAAGTAAAATAATAAAAGATTGCTTTGAATAAAAATAAAGGGCCTCTAGCTGTCAGGTTCTGCACTCATCCTGCTGCTAAAATCACTTTATCTTTCGTAACTGTTCTTGTTTTGAACGTGTGATAAATGTCTCTGTCTTTAACCTATATTTTTTTCACTATTTCTTCCATCACCAGCACACTATGAATATTTGACTCACACTTTCACTGACCTGCCTCCCTTCTACTCATCTTATCATTATTGTTATCATCATGTTTATTTCCTCTACTGATTATGCTTTTAAACTAAATGATGGACCTATAGTATAATTTTCCATTCATCAAGTACAGATGCTATTTGTTGATGACCCCTTTGTAAGTTAAAGATATCAGTTCTCTTTCCAATCTCTTAATTCTTTCACTTCTTCTGCGTTACTTCACTCTAATGGGCCCAAGTTTTGGATCTCATGTCTTCCTTTTTCTCTCTTTATTATCAAGGGATGAATGGGGGCAAAAGCCGTAAGTCCCTATGTGTCAAAAATATAGTTTTATTTTTCACTTAACTTAATAAATATATATTTATGCTTTTAAATTATTTTCTTTCTACAGCCATATTAGGACACTTAGATTTAAGATTACCTTTCAAAAAATTAAAATAAAGAGGAAGAATGCAGGAAATTTGTGCCCAAATGAAACCAATTGAATCGAAGGTTTACAAAATATCTTTTTTTCCCATCTCCTGTTACCAGGATATAAATACATATATATTCCACAGAAACTAGAGCAGAGAATAGGGATGGCAAATCTATCTTTAATATGCCAGCCATGCAATTGTGTGGCAAGAGAGGAAGTGAAATGTGGTACTATTTCTAAAAGAAGTTAGAAATAAAGCCTAAAAGTCTCAAGGAAATATTTCTAAATTTCTTATTTGTGTCTTTTTTTCTTTCCTTCAATTATTCAAAGGAAGAAGGAAGGAAGGAGAGGAAGGAAGAAGTGACAATGTCTGAGACAGTGGAAGGCACCACTCTGAGTGAAGGCTTTCCGGTAGGAATCAATGACTCCCTTTACGGAGGCAGACAGGGGCTCATCACGCAATTGTGGAAAATAATGTGCAAGGACGAGGATATTCAGTGGGCCTCATTCTTGAATGCATTAGAATCTCCTCAGGGGGTTTGGCCCTACCTCTAATCAAGTCAATCAACCTTAGGATGTCAGGCTCAGCAACTGATATTTTTTTTAAAGCCCCAAATTGATTCTAATTTGCTGAAAGCCCTGAGAACTGTCTTAGTAGGATGCCTTAAAGTATACATACAATTTAAAAAATAAAATAATACCACACCTAAATGGAGTTTGTTTGTTTGTTTGTTTGTTTTAGGTGGATTATCTCTGAGCTAACATCTGCCACCAGTCCTCCTCTTTTTGCTGAGGAAGACTGGCCCTGATCTAACATCCTGCCCATCTTCCTCCGCTTTATACGTGGGATGCCTGCCGCAGCACGGCTTGCCAAGCGGTGCCATGTCTGCACCCGGGATCCGAAGTGGCGAATCCCAAGCTGCCGAAGCGGAATGTGCAAACTTAACTGATGTGCCACCGGGCTGGCCTCTACGACACCCAAATGGAGAATTTTTAAGGAAATAAACAACAGAAAGAGGCATACTTTCAACCTTTATACTCCAAAATTGTGTTTATCCGACCTAATCTGGTCTTGACTAATTATTACACTGCCAATAGGGACACAAGAAAGACAGAGGAGGAATTTTTAGGTAATTATATTAGATATGACTTTCTTTGTCTCCCAAGGAATGTAGCTGAATCTACAGGGCTGAGTTTTAGTGAAGAAAATTTCCATTGACCCCTTTGAAAATGTACCAGCCTCCATGAGGAAATATCAGTTTTGTACAGATGGTTTTAGCTACATCCTTTTCCCATTCTCTATAAAAGGAAAATCTGAATATGGAAGTTAAAAGCAGAGGAGAATGTGATTGCTTCCGCTCACCTGCAGTAGCATGTTTTATGGGGTTTAGAATGACCACATCTATGCTCTAGGTTTTTATCAACATGCAGTATAATTTTCCTCTAAAAGACAGTGATTTTTGCATAAACTATTAAGATTTTTACTTGAATCGCTCCATAGTTCAGGTTTTGTCCACATACCCATGGGTCTACTGAAGAAACTTAGTCATCTGAGGTAAGACCACTGTAGTTTTGGACACTGCATTTACAGTGAGCTGTGTGGTCCCTCCAATGTTGGAACAGCACAGCAGTAGAAAAGGGAAGCTTGTGATTGACAAAGAAAGTTAGCTCCTGCTGCTGTCTGTCATTAGTAAACAATTTACTGGTTGAATTGTGCTCAGAAAATCATGGCTTTATTGCACGTGCTCCAGTCACCATTAGGAAGATAAAATATATTGCCGGGACATGGAGCTATCAACAGGTGCTTGGGTTTGTGATGAGCTCATTTTCTATGACAGAAATGGGATGTTATTAACTAGAAACCAGGTGTGTATTTTTGTTTTCAAATAAAATAGGCATAATCCTTTTTTTCTCAAAATCAGTATACATAATAGGGGTCTTAATTTAAAATAAAATACACTAACTTGTGCAGAATCTTTTGAAAACTCAAGTTAAAAAATAGATGTAATTTCCCAGGCACATACTAAGTTGTCAGACAAATTAGTCATTCTCCCTACTGTTGGGTGGCTTATGGGGTGTCACTCTGGAACATCCAGCTGAGACTCGTACGGCAAAACTTCAAATGTGGTTGCGATTCCTCGCACTTAGGTAAGCAATGCCATACGTGCATGTAATGAAAAACAAGCTGCCAAATGAAGTACATGCGAAGAAATTAGTAAAACCTTAGCTGGTAATGTATCTGTCACTCAGAAACAACTGATCATAATTCGTGAAAATCCATTCTTCACAATTGATCTACACAAATCCTTAAACTTAAGGGCATGGTTATAATATTTACTTCTATAAATGCTACAAGGGTAGTTGAAATTGATGTGTATGACTTCAGGAACAATGTATATGTGAGACAAGTTTTATTCATTTTTATTTTAATGTTTAATTAATGACCTCTGTTTTAATAGCACAGCAATTGATGTGATTAGAAATGCACTGAGAAATGGAATAACTAGAAGTAGGAAAATATATATTCAAGTGTATTAAATCTTATTTATTCATACCAGTATTAATTTGCTTTATGAAAACTTATAGAAATTTTTTTAAATTTAAAGAAATTTGGAAACCATCTGGAATTAGCTGACTGATGAAAAAAGTTTATTTTACAGTACTTTCATGTAAATGTTTGATAAGTCTTGATTGTCAAGAGAACTCTGGTTTAAAAAAAAAGTCATCTGTCATGTTTTTTTCTAATAAGAAAGTGACAAAATTTGTCACCTGATGGTTTACATGTTTTAGTCCAAACATATGACAAAATTAATACTTTAATCCAACAAGCCATCAGTGGACTGAGGCAGCAGGTTGCACCTGGGACAGCGACCCCCATTTGCAACATTGGTTGGCATTTCAAGAGAACACAGTATAGAAACCAAACACAAAGGAGATTTTAGAGGAATCATGTTATACAACTTTTGCTGAGATGTTCTCTTGACAACGTATTGTAAGGAGAAGCAGGTTTTCATTGCTGCATACACGGCAGGGCATATTATGCTGGCCATGTCAAATGGCAGGTGACAAGCCTCTGTGTGTGAATAGATACATGTGTGCTATATTTACATTTGAAAAGGGCCTTGTGAACAACTACAAGGCCTGTGACACCTAGCAATTGCTTCTTCAAGTTTTATAATTACTGAACATTTTGCTTGTAGAAAGTAATTAAAGTAACCATGAAATGTGGTAGCAGAAGCAAAGAGGATCGACTCCTGCATTCACTCCCTTCTCTCAACAGGTCCTTTCACATTTTTGAAGAATGCAAAATTAGCCAGCTAGGTTCATTTATGAAATCCCTGGGAGAAATATTTTCTACAGTGGAACATGATTTTTAACAGTCTCTTGAAGAAAAGGATAGATATTAAGTGTGGGTGCCACCACAAAGGTGGTAGAAGCTCTAATCTAGCGAAAGTGCATCATTCGGCTACACTGTCTTTTCCAACCACCTATGCTTTTATCATTCTATGACCCTCAATCACTTGGGCTAATGTAATTTTAAAGGAAAAAGGGACCGTAATACATAATTGTTGGAGACAGGTAGACCTGAGTTTCAGTCAAGCGCTGGCATTTATTAGCTGTGAAATCTTGGACTAATCATCTCTCTCAGCTGCTTCTTCCACAAAATGAGAATAATAACAATATCTTTATGGTATGGATAATGTATATAAATCACTTGTGACATATTACAGAGGCTCAATAGATAATATTTAGCTCAGTTAGGTAGATATTTTTCAATTCTTCAAATTTTTGAAGTACACTTCTTAAATACCCTGAAATGCTTGATAAAACTGAATTTCTCAAGCTTGCAAATATTTGTTGAAATAATAAATAAATAAAACTAAATACTTCTCGCTGCCATTTGTTCTATATTTTATTTCATATTAGAATAGATGTTGGGATTTTCAACATACAGTCAGGTAATATGAATTTCATTATAAAATGTACACCTGCTCTAGACCACCAACTATGCCACCATTTTTCTGCAGAAATCACTGTCTTTCAGTGGTTATGCTTCCCCAACCCACCTCCCCTTTTCACGGTCTTGCTGTGGACGCTGGAGGCTGCCCCTGTTGGACCCCTTTGACAGCTGGCTCCTAGCTGGATTTGGCCAGGGAGATGCAAAGGTAGGAGACCCACGAGCGAGAGAGGATAAAGGGTACAGCGCCTCCCTGGGCCCTGGTTAGCTTCAGTCACACTGCCGTGGCAGGAGCCCTGTCTTTCTCTGACGAGGGACTTCTCTCCCCACTGTGCCAGTGCTAACTGAGTTCAAATCACGCAACTTCCTCTCCTTGTCCTCTGAATCTCATATGATTTTCATATATCATGAAGTAGTATTTTTCTGTATATTTTTTCAATCATTAAAAAAATGTTAACATTTTTAACTCATAGCCTATATAAAAACAGGTGGTGGGCTGCATTTGGCTTGTGGGTTGCAGTTTGCCAATCTCTACATTTTAAAAAAATGGATGAAATATAAGATTCCATGAGTCTACAAAAATATCATATAGAGAGCAAGGGACCAAGAAAGTAAGAGAGAAAGGAGAGAGTGAAAAACTTTTATTTATTGAAGAATGCAGTTTGTAATGTAGAAAGAATTACTAAAACAGAAAATCATAATACCAACACCAAAATTAATGGCTAAGTCCATTAAGAATCATCATTGAATGTCAAAGCTATTCCTATAGCATATTCATATCACCTCAAAGTATCCCCCGTAATATTAACCATAATTACGAAGGGACAAATTTACCTTTAAAATGGAGAGGTCTGGTGGTCATCAAAGTAACCAAGTGACTAAGCTTACCATAAGCAATAGCAGGATAACCTGATATTGTTTACTTTGTAATGAGAATAAACATTATTATCAATGAAACATGGTTGCAAAAAGAAAAAAATTTAAATCTAACAATCCCGTGGAAACAATTAGAAAAATAGTTCTACAAAAAAACCTGCCTTAGACTATTCAAAATTGTCAATGTCATGAGAGGGCCAAATAAAATAGGGGGAATCTTCCAGATTAAAATAAAACGAAGAGACATGACAATCAAACGCAATTCATGAACAGTGATTGGATTTGGTTTGATAATTAGCAGCTCCAAAGATAATTTTTAGAGATAATATTTAATATGCACTCTTTTAGTATGCACAATATTTAGTTATTAAATATGTGAACAGATGAATCCCTTTAATTAATTTGAATAATGATAATGATAGAGGTTCATAAGGCTATATGTGCTTAACAAGTCTAATTATTGAGTGTGGTATGAACATTAGAAGTCATTTCAACAGGGCCTATGTAATGACTGGGTACACAATGGTGTCTATCCTCACCATATGATTTTAACTCAAAGTCCTCACACTAAGACTTGAGTGTCATTTACCCGGTATAAGAACTAGCCACAATACAGTCCTACGGGAAACTGACGACGCTGTTCAAATACGTATGGTCACAATTCAAAGGACGGCTAAAAGATAACGCAACAATTTTCAATTATTTCCATTTTTACAGAATTTTCAAGAGCCAAATAAAAAAATCATTTGCCCGCCTCCTTTGAAGCCACACATGATCGAGAAAAGGATTCTATTTATTCTCCCCTAGAGCTGTTCTTTAATGAAGGAATCCAACCTGGGAGCCAGCCAGCAAAGACACAAATATTAAGGGACTCAGAGCATGTGTACACTACTGTAAATTGAAGCAATAATTCAGTAACTCCCTAAACAGGAAAACTTCACACCAGAGTTGTGATTTATTAATGAATGCTTAGTGATATAGAGTAGGAAATTTTTATCATCATTAATAGGAGCACTGAAACTTCTTAGGGCATCTAGGGCATCTTAAGTAACTGAACTGTTAGTCAGAAATCATCTATAATTCCAGAAGCCACCAACAAATTTATTTTCAGAGTATGTTTAATACATCTATTATCATGATAATTCAACTATTTAATAATTTATAATATTTAAAACAAAACACCTAACTGTACATCCAGTTAATTTCCAACAAGCAGCTTAGAGAATGAATGCATACAGTAATAAAATCTACGTAAAAGTAATCAGGGGGACCCCGTGACAAGCACCCAACCCTCACATGCGCAGTCATCACCATTCACGGTTCAGCATCACTGGAAACCTACTTTGTGCTCACCACTGGCTAGACCAATAAATAACAACTTGAGAAAAATAGCTAACAGTTCTCTAGTATTTACTGTATGCCCAGGCCTAATTTAGAAACTTTAAATGTACTATTTTTTAATCCTCTCAATAACCATTTGAGGTAGATATTATTATTATTCCTATTTCACAGATAAGAAAACTGAGGCAGAGTGAGTGTAAGTAACTTGCCTTAGACTACACGGGTGGCAGGCATGCAGACTAGTTTCCCACCCGGGCAATCCAACCACAAGTCTCCACTCTTAGAAAGTCCATGACACTGATCTTTGAAAATATATTAATAAGCAATTATGACAGTTGATTATTATTACTTGATAAGTGTTATGATAGAACTAATCCCGGGCATGTGGGAACATAGGTGACACACTTAATAAAATTGTTGGGCTTTTTTTGTCAAACAGGAGAGATCTTGTCTAACTTCCTAAAAAGATTAGGCCATTATTAGATCGCAAATCACAAAATGAGAGTCGGGGTAGTGGAGAGGCATTTCACTCTGATGACCGAGTATGTATGACAGCCTAAAGGTAAAAATGAATTTGGCAGATTAAGGTAAAAAGTGTAGCCCTGACTCTATCAGCCGGTAGAGGGAGGGTCGTGTCTGAGCAGGGCAGGCAGCACTGGAGCTGCAGAGATGAGAGGACCTGACCCCAGTGGGCCCTGCCGGCCCGGCGGAGGCGGAGAGCATCGTAGAAGTCAGGGAAGGGCTTTGCATCGAGTTTCACTCAGAGTAATAATAGCAGGCTTGGATTTTAAAAGAAAAAAATACCCTTGTATCAGAATGGACCAGAGAGGACAACATTGAAGACAGGAAAACTATAAACTGTGGCAGAAATCCAGAGGAGAATGTGTCAAGCTGAGACAGGGGAACTGGAAGTGGAAGTGTGAACAGGTCTTAGTTTTTGAAGACGTAAATTTGATAGGTTTTGGAACCAATAAGAAGCGAGAGGAAAGAGCGGGAGGGAAAGATTTATTCCTGTGTATACACACGTTAGATGGTTGCCACTAGCTCTTCGTCACGGACTCCACCCCGTGATTGACTTTTAAGCATTGTGGCCCTTTGTATTATAGCCCAGGTCTCAGAATTCCCTATACCTACACAAAATAATTTTGGACCAGGATTAAAACATTGTTAAGCATTTCCATTTCTATATTGGAATAAGGAAAATAATCAGCTCAAGGTTTATCTTTCATCGAGGATTTTTAATAAAACAAATGGTTTTTACAAGTTACAACACTTAACGTGATGTAGAGCTGAAGTTTTTGCAAAGCACATTCGCATTGTCTTATTTAATCCTTGAAATGATCTTTCGAGGAACATACTGTTACTACTACTTCATAAGTGAGGAAACTGACTTTTTCAGAATATATATTATATTTTTTTTCCCAAAGTTAATCAGCTAGTAAGCAGAGAGCCAGGCCATGCTTCAGTCTAGGTATTCTGGTCATAAGTCCTGTTCTCTTTCCCTGCTTTACCTAAGCCAAGCTTTAAAGGATTTGGCAGGCCTTCTGATTCAAGATATTATCTTCCTAAAACTCCAGGAACTAAAAAGAGGAATAAACTTACAATAACAAAGAAAATGAGAAATCAGCCACATGGAGGAGAGAGATGTCAACACATTTATAGATGAAAAAGTCATATAGAAATTTAAAGTTAATGAATTCTAGTGGAGAAAGCATTGTGTAGAATCTCTCTTCAAGACATTTGAATGGCGATGGCTGTCTGCATTCATGGTGAGACCACAGGACATTTCTGGTTTCTAAGTCTCCAGTCTTAGAGGGAATGGAAAAGTATGGCTGCAAACAGGGGGACTAAGTAAAGTTCCACCCATAAAAATGACCTTCACCCACTATGTATGATCCCACAGTGTTCAGAATGAATGTAGAGACAAAACGCAGAAGCCAACATTTGGGCTATCCATCGTGATTGAAATGTTCTCAGTCTTGAAGATGTGAAAGTAAATTCACAGTGGCCCGAAGATGGATGGTTGAAAAGAACAGAGAAAGAGATCTAAAAAAAGCAGGGCACAGATGCTTTTATTTTGTAAAGTGGAAAATAAGGGGATATTTTCTACTGTTAATCCACCCATAAATAGAGGGTTAAGTAAAAATTTTTAAGTTAAAAGGAACACAATAGCACTACAAATAATTTAACTGGCCAAAATGAAAAGGAAGAAGGGTAGAAAATTGGAGGAGGATAATGTAAATAAGCAAAACTTTCAACTTTCAAAATTGGGAAGCAATACGTGTGTCAAGAGTTATATTGAAAAGTAGATGCACAAGCGTATTATTGAAAGCTGCTGAAGTAACAAACCAGAAGAATTCAAAATGGGAAAAGTGGAAAAATATGACCTCTGTGAATGAGACTAGAGTAAGAAGTAGGACAGAGGACATGGCTTTTTACACACTACATATTTCATGTAAGAATATTCCATAATGTTCTATACTTTTTTCTACACACATATATTACTTTGATAAAAATAAAGACATTAGCTTCTGAAAAAAGCAAAGTATATTGTCCTTTATAAATTTTTCTCCATTTTTTTGTCTTATGACAGTATCTATTGCTTTCCAACTTTGAAATATAAATATTATACAACCAGCATAATGCAGTTTAAAAACTATAAGGAGTTTAACCTATTTGAGTTGGAACACAAATCCAGCTTTTTAGATTGATTTTCTTTGTTCAGTGATCTTCACACATCCAAGTAATCTTGACCTCATTGCATTGCGTAATGCCTTTTGCGTTGTTTCTCTTATATTCTTCCACTAGTAAAATACAGAAGGAGCTGAAGAAATTAAAGTAAACAAAGATGGAGAAACAAGCAAAAGCAGCAGCTGAGACTAAGGGCCCATAGGGGTTGAGGACTTTTATGCCAAGGCCGGATGGGGTCCAGTGCCAGCACTCAGACCTCAAAGACTGGTAGGTTTGCATACATAATATGAGCAATCAGAAAAACAGGCTAAGCAGATGAGTTCAGGAATAAGGTTTGTTTTAGAACTTATTTGCTTCCTTGACTTTTCTTTTTATTAAACGAGAAGTTTCTTTGGAACAAGAGAGCAATCCAAACATTCGCTCAGCAAACATTTGTTTAAGATTACTATGAGCTAGGCGCTTGGAATACCTCAGCGAACAACACAGGTAAAGAGCATATCTTTGTAATGAATCAGAGAATCAAGACTGTTCTTCGGTTACTTGAACACATAGTCATATTGTTAAAGTCAAATTGTTGTGTCTTCATTGAATTTACCACATATATTCATTCAATTACTAAACTATGCAGATATAATATAGAACAAATAATTAACCACTTAAAAAGCATAAACCATAATTGATAAAACTGGAGTGTCAAGATAGCCTGAAACTCTCAAAAGATTAAGAATGGAACCATGACCTGATGTTAATATGAGTCAGAACAGCCACTTCCTTTGAACTATGGTAAGAACAGAATAGGAAAAGGAACAGCAGTGTTCTGTCAATATAGCAAGTGACAACCGTTCAACCTTCGAGGGCACAATCCTCTTTATATATAAGGAAATACATATCAAAAAATTATAAGGCAAAATTTACACAGTTATAGTTTTTAAATTTATTTAACAAACACAGATCTCTTACATGATGCCAGGTGCAATTTAAACATTTGCCAATATTACTACATTAATGCTTGTCACATTCTGAGGCTGGAGTACTATTATCACCCCCACTTTACAGACAAGATGATTTCGGCACCATGCTTAAAAGACTTGACCAAAGCTCACGTCTAGTAAGTGGTGGAGCTGAGATTTGAACGCAGGTAGTTTAGCGCCAGCATGGTTTTAACCACCACACTGTGCTAGGGGGAAAAGTAGACTGATAACCTGCTGTTAGGAGGATAAAATGTTACAGCTTTTAAAAAGGAATCTCACCATGCATTTTAACCTCATGCATTTTAACCTTTAAAATGCACATATCTTTTGGTCCAGAAATATTACTACATATGGGAATTTATTTCTACAGAAATAATAGATCAAATATGGGGACTTTTATGCAATATTGAGAGTAGTGGCAAAAAATTAAAAAATAAAAATAAAATAAAATAAACCCATGCACACACACATCTCACCTCAGAAATAAGCAGAAAGATTTTAAAAAGGTAAAATTCAAATGAGTTATAGCATACCCATTCCAGGCAACTATGCGTCTATTAAAATATAGCAGTTCGATAAAAGTGTGTCCCCAAGGGATTCTTAATAATACATGTTTCAGAAAAAAAGTAAACAAAAGTCTGCAAAGTAATATTTAATTTAGCACTATTTTTTTATAGAAAGGAAAATACTATTTCTGTGTTCACATGCATTTGTGTTTGTGCTGTGAATGACAGTAGATAAAGGTGTGTGACAATACACCCCAAACTCTTAGCACTGATTACTTTGACAGTCTGTGGGCGAAGGAAAGAAGGAGATTAGCCAATAACAACAACAACTAATGTGCATTGAGTGATTGCCACGTGCCAGGCACAATTCTAACAGGTGAACAATAAAGATAAGGGCAGGAATCAATGAACTGGAAAAAATCGATGACAAAAACAATAGACAGTTAATAAAAATAAAAGTAGATTCTTTGAAAAAGGTAATAAAACAGAATAATCTATGCCAAGACTAATCTGTAAAAAACAAATTACAAATAAGTAAAATACAGAATGGATTAAGGGAAATGAATCCAGACATAATGGCAATTAAGAACATTATTAAAATATTGCTCAATAATTGTGCATCAATAAATAGTAATGAATTATAGTTTATATAATAAGTTGTTGTAAGTAAAATTTTGAGAGATTAACAATCAGTGGTAATAAAAGATTGCTTCTCAAAATAGCCCAAATCCAGATTGTTTTACAAGTTGTTCTATCAGACTTTCAAGAAACAGGTAATAATTATTTCTTTTATAATTTGTTCCAGAAAAAAATCAGCTAAAGTTGTCTAACTAACTTTAGGAAGACAGTATAAACTTAATTCCAAAATCAAATGGGGCACCACAACCAAAGACGCTCTTACGAACATTAAAAAAACCTCATATAATATTAACCTATATTAAATCGAACCATCATTTTTCTTTAGATGTACATCATGATGAAATGGGAATTCAAGGATGGTTTACCATCAGAAAATCTATATAATTCGAATATTAATGACTAAAGAAAAATTACATAACCATCTCAACAGCTTCAAAACTATCATTTGATAATGTTTAACACCTATCTGTGATTACAGAAAAATACTCTCAGATAAGTTGGAAAATTACAGATATCACTCAACCCCATAAAAGCCACCTCCAAACAAACACACAAAAAACACTCCAGATAAAACATGTTTTAAGTCTTTTCCATTAAAATCAGGCATAATCCTCATATTTCTGCTAATCCGGAGATTACTAAACACAACATTTGAAGCTCTGACTTACACAATAAAGCTGCTGTAAGAAGTAAGTGTTGTGAGACAAATGCAGGCAATGACTTGTTGAATATGACACCAGAAGCACAGACAAAAGCAAAAATAAACAAATGGGACTACATCAAACTCAAAAGCTTCTGCAAAGCATAGGAAACAATTAACAGTGTGAAAAGATAACCTATGGAATGGGAGAAAACATTTGTAAACCATATAACTAATAAAGGGTCACTATCCAAATTTATAAGGAACTCCTACAACTCAATAGCAAAAAAAAAAAATCCAGTTCAAAAATGGGTAAAGGACTCAAATAGATATTTCTCCAAAGACGACGTACAAGTGGCCAATAGCTATATGGAAAGATGCTCAACATCACTAATCAGCAGGAAAATGTACGTCAAAACCACAACGAGATACCCCCTCATACCTGTTAGGATGGTCATTATCAAGAAAACAAAAGATAGCAAGTGTTGGAGAGGATGCAAAGAAATTGGAACCCTCAAACACTGTCGGTGAGAATGTAAAATGGTCCTGCTGCTGTGGAAAACAGTATGGCAGTTCCTCAAAAAATTACGAATAGAACTACTACACGATCCAGTGTTTTTGGAAAGACTCTTGTGTCTCTTCTACTCTTAATACTCTCTTACAACTACTCCACATCTGACACCAGATGTGTAGGTTTTCCACACATCAACCAATTCTATTACACCAGCTGGGTATCCTACAATTTAATTCAGTTCAACTACTTACTAAGATTTAGTGCAGATCCTACTAGTTAAGGGCTCAGCCTCACAAGGCTGCCTACCCTCCGACTTCAAATACCAAAGACAAATCCAGGTTGTTACTGTGCTTCTTCTGACCGACTATAAATCAGAGGCTCCCACAACCCCAACTTTGGGTTTGATTAATTTGCTAGAACAAGTCACAGAACCCAGGAAAACAGTATTTACTAGATCACCAGTTTATTACAAAGGTTATTAAAGGATACAAATGAACAGCCAGAGGAAGAGAAGCATAGGGTAAGGTTCAGAAGGGTCCCAGTACAAGAGCTTCTGTCCTGGTGGAGTTTGGGGGCTCCCCCTCCTGGCACATGGATGCACTCTTGTTAACCAACCCAGAAGCTCTATGAATCCCAAAGTCCATGGATTTTTACGGAGTCTTCATTAATTCTTAAATATCTCCTCAGATTTTCTTTTCAAAGGACTATGTTTAATTCCTTGTTTGGCTTTGTTACCAGCTATTGTAAAACGATTTTGAAAACTTCAAGACAACATGGATTTGAAAAGAGTTCTCAAGGGGTATTAATGATGCTGGTTCATTATAAACTTGTAAAGATGAAGATCAGCTAGGATATTTGTTAAACTATTAAATAAATTAGCTGGAGGCACAGAGAAAACATGAGGCTACCAGCAATCTGTTTTGGCTTCCTTACACTTAATAGATTTGATTATAATGTAATGAACAGGCAGAGTATTTTATAGAATTATTCAGTCTAGTTTTATGGCTCATCATAATGAATTTGAAATCCCAGCATATACCTAGTTCATCTGAGAGTTTTGCAATAACCACTTCCCACTTCAAATACTGTCTGCTGCTGTATGAAACTAAGCTGAGTAAGGTAATTCCAATTGTCCCTACATTTATCCACAGTCAGGTCGGGGGGAGCAGCTGAACCATTATAACAAGACCATTTCACCGAGTAGTAGAAAAGAAATCAGAATTGTTCCCTGCTTTAATAGCTACATAAGGCTACCTGGTCTTCTGTGGAAACTGGGAAAATTGTTGAGAGATTGGGGAAGACTGCATTTTGGAATATAAATTTGGTACTAGAGTGGGCTCTGGTGAATCATAGCCTCACCGGTTATTAATACAATATTGGTTGAGTTATTTGAAATTTTTGTATTTTTATCTATAAAATAAGGTAAAAGTGGTGAGTAATGGGACTGTAGTGAGGAGTAATGAAGTAAATGTATGTGAGGCTTGGCACAGAGTGTGCTAAATGAGTATACCTTTCCTCTTCCTCTCTTCCCTCCCTGTCCTCTTTCCCTCCTCCCTCTCTCCTCCTCCTCCTCGCTTTGCTTTTCGTCCTCCTCCTGCCCTGTCAGTCATTACCATCACAGTCGCAATCATTTTGAAGATCCACCCACAGTGGAGGAAGTCCTTCTTTGGGAGCTCTTCACCCATATATGTAACTTGGTGGCTGTCCTCTCTTCTAGTTTGTCCCAAGATAATACAAAATATAGAATGTTCAGAAATAGCTATCATACATGTTATAACAAATGGCCTGTGTAAGCTGGACTTAGTGTGGCGTGGCTCTGGTGGATTGAGCAATGAAAGCATTCTATCATTTCTTTTCAAATGCTTCAATTTCCCAACCATAAACCTAAAACTCATAATACATCTCTCACATTTAGTATTACAAGGTGAAAAATAATGGCCTAGATTTCTTTTTCATTTGAGGAACAAAACACTCTAGGACATTTAGCAGGGGAGATGGTCTGTTTTCCTTTGAATTTCTAGAAACACGAGACAGTTTTTCCTACAAGGAGAGAGAAGAGAAAAACGACTGAGGGATTAGCCATTTCTTTGTATTTTTACTTGTAGAGGGGTCATTTCTTAAACAAAGCAGCCCCATGCCTAACTAGAACTGGAGTAATGGGACAAAAGATAGCCTAGAAAGAGCCAACGGAAACATGTGACCTTCTTTACAAAACTGTGAAGCAAGAGCCTGTGCAATGCAGAGGAGAGGGCTGCTAGCAGGGGAGGAGTGTGTTAGAATTGTTTGTTTTAATTCTTGCTTCGCTAGGTTAGCACCAAAGTCTATGGACGATAATCCTGCCATCTCTTGTTAGGGAAATGTTTGCCAAAATATCTGCAGACTAAGCGTCTACTAAATAAGATATAGATCAATAAATCCATATTCTATATTGCTATGTCTATGTACCTATGAGTATATGTGTGTGTGTCGCGATCACTGCAATAGATCTTGTTTACCAAAGTAACTCTATGGAGATTTCAAAACAGGTTAGGTTATTTTTCTTTCTTTGAACTTTTCATTGTGGTTCTAGTAAATATCATTAATTTTTTTTTCAAAGATTTTATTTTTTTCCTTTTTCTCCCCAAAGCCCCCTGGTACATAGTTGTATATTCTTCGTTGTGGGTCCTTCTAGTTGTGGCATGTGGGACGCTGCCTCAGCGTGGTTTGATGAGCAGTGCCATGTCCGCGCCCAGGATTCGAACCAATGAAACACTGGGCCGCCTGCAGTGGAGCGTGCGAACTTAACCACTCGGCCACTGGGCCAGCCCCTAAATATCATTAATTTTATAGCACTTAATATTTTTAGAGGATGCTAATCCAAGACTAATTAGATTTTATATTTAGTTATTTCACTCATACAATAAATCATATTGTCGTTAACTAAATTGTTTTAAATAAATGCTAATAATAATTATACCCATATTATGTCGGTAGCCATTTGACCGTATTTGCAGCATGGGAACTGAGTAGGTGGGGACATCTACTCTCAATGAATGAGAAACCCAGAATTAATCCCACAGGGTCAGCTCTGATGCAGAGACACAAAGCAATTATTTGCTTTTCTTTTCACTACTAATTTTTTTTTCATTCCTAATTTCTCTCTCTTTCAACCCTCTCACTCTTAATTTTCATCAGGAACCGGCCTCCCCAAGTGATCTACATACTAGGGCTTCACAGAATATTTATGGAAGATCATTAGCATTGATAAGAAATTTGCACATATCCAGGTACATCAGGAAGCTATTCTGGTTTAAACCTGATTCGGCCTGAACTAAGGAAGCTTGACTTACAGCCTCTCAGACATGTTGTCCATCTGCTTTAACCATCAAAGTGAAGGATGCATTAAACATTGTCTCAAAGTGAAAGGGTGCACTCTTTGAAGATGAGGATGCATACGTCCTTTTCTAGGATGCCAGTACCAGTATTCCGGGAGATAAGTTTCCTTTCCTGGACATTAGGGTCATGCTGACCTGCTAGTCTGTAACCAAATATCTCTGAAACTTTGAGGAATATGTATGCTCTTTGTTCTAAAAAGATTTAAAAAACTGTGTGGAAAACCATGCTTTTCTTGAATACTTTCTTCCTTTGTGGAGACCGCCTTCCTGGGCTAGTCCTCAGGTTGGCTCAAGTAAAACTTGCCTTATCTGGCTCATTTATAAATTGATTATTGGTTATTTGTGTTAACAACATCAAATTTAGGCTTTCATAAAACAGTCAAAATCTTAAAGTGAACATTTTACAGGATAAATTTTATGAGGAAAAGTGTGACTTTATATACCCTTATGTAAGGATTTTTTCTTTCTTTGCTAAAAAGAAAAAATACCAATGTGAATAATCAATGAGATGTTTAAACATGTAACTTTTTCGAATAATATAAAACCCAGTCTTCTAAATATCAAATTTCCACTCAAGCCAAACACTGGTTTTTATGCAAAACTGGGTAATTTCTACCTCCAAGATTTTGCATTTGCTATTATTTCCAAATGAAATACATTTCCATTAATCCAATTTGTTGTCTTTGTCCATAATCTTAAATATTCTATTAAAGAAAAAAAAGCTTTCTGACATTGACCCTGAATTTTGTTACTCTTCTGCTCACCTTCCTCTCAAAATTATTAGTGCTCCTTTTTGATCATTTACATTAGCACTAGCTTGGATTTTCAGCATTCCATAAATATTTGTTGAAAGAATGAACGAAAGAACACAGGATGTTTTGTGTGTAGGTATTTATCTTCTACCTTATTTTTCAATCCAGAGAGTAATTGTCTTACATTGTTACTTTCTAAACTGATTGTGATGAATTCAGAAGCCACATGGCTTTATTTAGCACCAAATGGTAAAGCTACCTCCTTTCTTCCTACCAGCTGCCTCGTAGAGTCACTGCCCTGATAACAGGCACAACAGGAATCCAATCTGTTACACTATGAAGCCTGGGAAATGATCTCAATTTGCTACACCCAGGAGAGTTGGCAGATTGTACTGCAATGAAGTTAATTTAACATATAGCTTCATAATATAGGCCCACATAATGAAAGTATTTTAGTCAAGATTTTGTAATTATATTGAAATCTCCTAAATGGAGGTATTCAGGACTTAATAATTCTTAGGCATTTTTAATTGATTTCTTCCTGCATTCAAACATGATTTCTTAATTTCCAAAAAGTATGTGTGATTCTAAGATTGTGGATGCTACTTTATTAATTTTCTTTGCGGAAACCGAAGTTAATCCTGAAGATTGTCTTTAGGCGTCTTACAAAAGGGCACTTTACTTATGCTTCACACAACATTACAATTAAAGATCAAAATGCTTGCAACAAACCACTCACAGGAAATCCCCTGCCTTCATTTTTGTTTTTCATTTTCTATAATCTTTCCTAATTTAAAAGGGCAGTGATTCTGCTTCTGTAGAATGTACCGATAATGCTCTTGAGCATAATCTTTTAAATCCTGCTTGTAAAATTTCCCAATAGACCCATAGTTGCAGAAATACCCATGACTAATAACTCTGAAGATTGTGCTGCTAGAAAAATTTGGTCAAGATACCACTTCTGAAGACTGTAGTGACCAGAATCAATTTTTCTAACGCTGATTAATGAAAAAGAATGTGAAAGATGGATTTACTGTGCCAAATTCATTGATTTCTATCTCCTAACTGACCACAAATATGAAAATTTCTGGGCCGATTAAACAGCCTTTTCATTGAGAGAGCCATAATGGAATGAGATCGTCCTCAGGGCAGAAACCTCATATTCCATGTTATCTGCTTAAACCCAATACCTTGAGGACATGTATAATTTAATATTAAAAGAAGCTTAAACACAAATTTTGAATAAGTTGTAGATCTGAACTTGATTATTGAAAATCTAGGATGATACTCATTAGAGTATGTTTTCAACCTTTACATTCTTCCTCTTGAGTATCTCATGCCCTCCCATAGCTTTAAATCTCTTCTCTGTTGAGGACATTGCCCTGATTTTTGTCTCTAATCACAAGCTGAATTTTGAAGTCTATTGTTGCGTTTCTACCTGCATCGTGGTTATTTCTCATGTTTCACTGAAATCTCAATGTCAGCATATCCCTCTTATCTCATCTCAAAAAAGCAAGATATCGACTGCATTCATTCAAGGCCCTTTGTTCATTTAAATTGAAATATTAAATTTATAATCAGTGGACACAAGTAGGCTCTGTGATGAGTGCCCAAACTACTGAAATTAAAATACGACTCTCTCCCTTCAAGACTAAGTGCAGACGAGTCAGGGCTGGTAGAAGGAGCTCTTGATGAGCTGGTAGGAGTTAGCAAAGCCTTCAAAAAAGACTTATAGATTGCATAGGTAGGTACAGGTGTGCTAGGCACCAGGGTGTGGACATGTGCAAAGGCATGACTATAAGGATGTCTATATTTATATAGGGACAGGAGGGAGAGAAGAAAGGAACAGGGCTGGACGGGTCTCCAGGAGCTGGTTTTGAAAGAGCTTGTGTCATCTCATCATCAACTCAAAAGTGTCATCAGAGTGACTCCTTCACTTGTCTCTCCACTTTCGGTGTTCACACCGCAATCCACTTCACACACATCTGCTAATATGAACTTCCTAATGCATAGCTTTGATAACCGTTTCTCCATTTGTAAGTCTTTAAAAGCCCATAATTCTTAATTAAACCCACAAAATATTAAGTATTTTCTAGGTTCCAGCTTTTTCTGCCACTTTCTCCCTACATGTCCACGTGTGTGTAACATACAGTCCAGTGGCCTAGGCACTCTTTCCTTACCTCTACTCTCCTAAAATTTTCCTGCTCAGGCTGTTCTCCGATCACTTGATAAATTCTATACCTTTGTTGGTTTTTTCATCATCATCATAGTAGTAATAATAATAACTAGCATTAAATCACATGTAACAGTTCATCTGTGAAATAGTTCTTTCCTGACCCCTTTCTTGACTATCCCGTAAAAGGTGTCATGATGTTCTTCTCTGAACTCACTCATGAATAAACTGAATCACATTTTACTTCATCTTTAGTCATTTATGTTATACTTTAAACTCTAAGATCTGAGACTGTGGGTTACTCATTTTTTAAAATTTCTTAAGGCATCCAATGTAAGTTACCATATATAATATATGTTTATTTATTTATGGAATGCATTTGAATTGATACTCACTTGAATTGATACCCAATCAACAGTCTATGCAAAAGCCTGCAGAATGTGTGCTTTCTGGTAGAACTGTTTTCTACATTTTGGGTACTATATTTGGAATTCCTTTAGGATTTAGAACAGATAACCTCTAAGGAAAAGAATTAAGAAGAAAACAGAAGACAAAGTTAACACTAGCATGTGATTTTAAGCAGATTTACCACGTAACAGACTTAAACGGCTATATGCATCACATAAAACTTATAAACTATATATGTATATGTGTATTTATATATGTATTTTTAGAGAGTAAAACGAAATTCAATCCAATTGCCTTAGATTTGCAGGGTAATCAGATGTGATTGAAATGAGCAGATAATTGTTCCATCAAACACCGAAAGCTCTACACCATTTTATCAGCTAAGTTATCTTTATAGTGTGCTTGTGGAATGCAGAAGCCCTTGTGAGAAGAAACCAGTTCCATCCTGTCAGTGGAAATACACCGAGATGATCAGTGCTGAAATATGTACTGCCCACTCATTTAACGCACTACCTAAGTAGACTTAATCAGGGTAGGAGGGGAATGGACTCTTCCCAGTTAAACTACATAGGTAATTTGCAGACAAGAATGGAAGAAATTGTTTATCAGAATCTTGCAGTATGCTTATGAAAATAGGAAGGAAAACAGCTTATTTATGCTGTGAGACTCATTAGTCATTCTGAGAAGCCATAACGATCCTTCTGCTGCTTCTCAAATACATTTAAGAACTTTTTCCCCCATAAACTTTCAGATGCTCCATTTTTTAATGTCACTTTTGGCAGGATATTATATAGCTAAAAAAGCAAAAATGAGATGGTAAAAGAGGAGACTTCAACAGATGTGAAAAAATGTTGCAAGTATAATTTAGCAAGAAGCTCTGCCCTTGCTAAATCTCTCAGTAAAAGGTTTTATATGACTAACAGAGAGAATGAAAGAATTTGATCACCACCACTATCTCATTCACCAACCCAAACAAATAAACACTCTGGGTCCACCCTTCCTAAAATTCAGATGTGAACAGCAGAGTTATCACCTGGACTCAGGTGAAGAAGAGATTTTTTGGAATAGGCTGATAATGTTAACTTTTCGTATAAACACATAGATTTGATATACGCGACTGAAAACTGTGGGTATGTTAAACATTTAAAAATTAAGATAAACAAATGACTTTTCAGAAATATTTTCCACAGTTTACATTTTAAAATGATATGCTATTTTATGCTTCTTAATTTTGCCTAAAGAGAAAGGGAAAATACACACATGGTAACTATAACGAATTGTAAAATACTAAAAATACATGAAATCAGACATAATTATGAAAGGGCAATATGTTAATTACACTTCAACTGTCAAGAACAATAACAAAAAGCCGTGGACTTACAACAGAACAAAATAATTTTAAGAACCTTGTGAGCTACGACAATATCACAACAGTAGGTTGTTGAGTTAAGCCAGGAAGGGTGCCACTAGCCATTTTCCAATTTCCCACCAAAGTGGTTTGACCAATTTAAGCAGGATTTTTATTTTTCATTGAAGAAAATAGAAAGAAGCCTCAGTCACTTATTTGAAGCCTTGGCAATTTTCATGAAAATGGTGGAGGTAAAAAAAAAAAATGGGTGGCACGTTTCACCCATTCATTAACCAGTAGCAACCTATAGAACTTGGGAAAAGTAAGCCCGGTTTTGGATATTTGTAGGGGAAGGCAACAGGGTACAAGGATAGTTTCAAGCTCTGATATGGTGACATTTTGACATAGGCTGTAGAAAGAGAAGAGTCCTAAAAGTTCGACAGTCTGTATTCATCAGTTGCATAGATTGAGCCAAAGCTATTTCTATGTTCAACATGCACACGTAGAAGACTGGGAAAGATGCTATTATGTCAGCTGCCATTGGCTGCCTGAGAGAATACCTGATGGAGAGGAGAGGTTTTATATATAAACACATAGCTCTCTGGCGCTCTCCCACTCTCTCCTTGCATAGAGTTTCATTCTTATCACCTCCACATTAAATGTTTCTAAGACTGGCAAGGAATAAAACAATGAGAATTAATAAACTTGTACTCCTTAAATATGTGTTCAATTAAATGAATGAGTGATTTTTCTTCCTCTCAACATTTTGAGAGTAGTATTCTATTTCTCCAGATTTCTGTTTTTAATTATGGGGAACTTCCCAACCATTTAATTATCTTTCCTTTAAGGTCATTTATTTTCTGTTTATTTTAAGATTTTACATTTGTCTTTACTAGACTGCTATTTGAATATGATGTATTAGGAGCATTTTTTTTTTCTTTTTCACCATGTGGTTTTATTTAACCAGCTTATCAAATGACTTTTGTCAATTCCATAACACAGTCTGCTATTTTTTAAATATTGCCTATCATCCATCTTCTCTATTCTCTTGCTCTGAAACTCCTATTAGATGAATAATAGATCTTGTCAGTCTTTCATCCGTGACTCTTGTCCCTGGGATAATTTTCTAGAGCCACTTTCCTCAGTTACCAGTTTACTATTCTATCGGGCTTCATTTAAAGGGTTACTCTGTCAGTTGTGTTGAGAATATGTTGCTGGAGTGTAAGAACTTAATCAAGGAGACCAGTTAGGGGACTCGCTGTGATGCAGGTGATAGTGACACATGTAAGAGCAGAGTGGAGGAAGTGGTCATAGTCTTGATTCATTTTTAAGGCAGAGCAACACTATTTCCCAACAGATTGGATGAGATATATGGGAAATAAAGGAGTCAAGAATAATGTAGAGGTTTTGACCTGAGCAACTATAAGAATGGAATTGCCCTCAGCTGAGATGTGAAAGGGTATGATTAAAGGAAAGGAGGTTGGAATTCAATGTCAGACATGTCGAGTTTGAAAGTCATTTAGACATCCATTTTAAGATATTGAGTGAGCAAGAAAAAAACAGAAAAAGAAAAAGAAGAGAAAAAAAACAAAGAACAAATAGAAAATAGCCAGCAAGATTGTATATTTTTAACCCAACTATATACCATTTACACAAATCTAGCAGATACCATCTCTAAGGATATAGATAGGTTAAAAGTAAAAGGATGGAGAGAAATAAATCATGCAAACACACACATCCACAAGTGCTGTGGTAATTACATTAATATGAGAAAAAGTAGGCTTTAGGACAAGGTATATTATCAGGAATAAAGAAAGATATTGAATAATGATAAAATAATCAACTCTTCAAGAAGACTAAAAATCCTAAATGGGAATATACCAAAAAATAGAGCAGCAAAATACAAAATGCATAAACTGATAAATCTGAAAGACAAAATAGACAAATCTACAGCTATGGATAGAGTCTTCAACACTCCTATATCAGTAATTGAGAGAAAAATTAAGCAGAAAACTATTAACCTAAAAAAGTACACCTACAAAAAATTCTACAGGTCACATCTGATGAGAGACTGAATGATTTCCCCCTTTGTTAGGAGACAGCCCCCATGTTCTTTCTCATCACTTCTATTCAATATTGTAATGGAAGACTCTGATGGTCAATTTTATGTGTCAACTTGACTGAGCTAAAGGATGCCCAGATAACCGGTAAATCATTATTTCTGAGTGTGCCTGTGAGGATGCCACCAGAAAAGATAAGGATCTGAACGGTAGACTGAGCAAAAAAGATGGCCCTCACCAATGCAAGCGGACATCATCCAATCCCCATTGAGGATGTGAATAGAACAAAAATGCAAAGACAGGGTAAATTTACTCTCTTCTTGAGCTGAGATATTCATCTTCTCCCGACCTTGAACACTGGCACGCCATACTCCTGGTTCTTGTGTTTTTGGATTCAGACCAGGACTTACACCATTGGGCCTCTGATTCTCAGGCCTTTGGACTCTGACTGAATTAAATCCTGGCTTTCTTGGTTCTCTGGCTTGCTCATAGTAGATCATGTAGCTTTTTGGCCTCCATAACCATGTGAACCAATTCCTATAATAAATTTCCTCATCTATATCTATATCAATATCAACATCAATATCTTTATATTCTGTTGGTTCTGTTTCTCCTGAGAACTCTGACTAATACAAAGACATAGACAGTGGAATAAGGCAAGAAAAAGAATAAAAGTGGGTAGAGATTGGCAAGGAAGCACAAAAACAATATCTCATATGAGGGGCTGGCCCGGTGTCATAGTGGTTAAGTTCACATGCTCCTCTTTGGTGACTTGGGGTTTGCAGGTTTGGATCCCAGGCATGGACCTATGCACTGCTCATTAAGCCATGCTCTGGAAGCATCCCGCATAGAAAATAGAGGGCAATTTGGACAGACGTTAGCTCAGGGACAATCTTCCTCAAGCAAAAAGAGGAAGATTGGCAACAGATGCTAGCTCAGGGCGAATCTTCCTCAAACACACACAAAAAAACCTCTGATATGGTTATCTATATAGAAAATCCCAAAGACTGTATCATAAACTCCTAGAACTAATAAGTGAGCTTAGCAAGGTCACAGGTTCAAAATCAATATACACAAGTCAATCATGTTTTTATATGCCAGTAAAGGGCCAACCGAAATTTGACATTTACACATATATGTACACATTAACGACAGAGAGAGAGAAAGAAATGGAAATAAAAATAGTTAAGTTTAAGTCTATCAAAAATATGCCCAGGATCCCTACGCTAAAAACTACAAAATACTGATGAAAGAAATAAATGAATACCTAAATAACTGAGGTGATATACTATGTTCACGGATAGGAAGACTCATTGTTAAGAGATTTACTCTACCCAGTTTCATCTATTGACTATTACTAACCCAGTAAAAATCTCAAATTTTTATGTTTGTTATTGAGCTGATTATAAAATTTATTCAAAAGGCAAATGAACAAGAACAACCAAAATAATTCTGAAAAAGAAAAGATTGGCAGGCTTGCAACACCTAGCTTCAAGTCTTACTATTCAGCCATAGTACTCAAGACAGCATGGTACTGACAAATAACAGGCACATAGAGATAAGTGGAACAGAACGTAAAGCCCAGAAGTAGACTAACAAAAAGATCTTCAACTAACATTAGCAAATGTTCAAAGGCAATTTATTGCACAAAGGACAATGTTTTCAACAAATGATACTGGAAAAATTGGACATCTGTTTCCAAAAGAATAAATTAAGTAGACACATACCTCAGACGTGATAAAAAAATTAATTAAAATGGATCATAGACGTTAATGTTAAGACATAAAAATATAAAACTTCTAGTAAATTAGAAGAAAATCCATGGAACCTTGGGTTTGGTGAGGAATTTTTATATACAAGTCTAAAATCAAGAAACATGAAAAAGCTAATTGATAAATTGAGCTTCATCAAAATGAAAAACTTTGCTCTTCAAAAAACACTGGTAATGGGTCAGCCCCAGTGGCCTGGTTAAGTTTGGCATGCCTTCAGCAGCCTGGGTTTGGTTCCCAGGTGCAGACCTACACCACTTGTCTATCAGTGGCCATGCTGTGATGGTAGTTCACATACAAAGAATAGAGGAAGATTGGCAACAGATGTTAGTTCAGGGAGAATCTTCCTCAGCAAAAAAAAAAAAAAAAAAAAAAAACTGGAAAGAATTTAGAAATAGAAGAATTCTATAGGGAGAAAATCTTTGAAAACCATGTATCTGACAAAGAAGTTGAAGTCAGAATACATAAAGAATCTCAAAGCTCAATAATACAAAGCAAACAGCCCAATTAATTAAAAAAACAAGATGTGAATGAACCTTTCATCAAAGAAGATATGTGAATGGCAAATAATTATAGGACAAGATACTTTACATTATTTGTTATCATATGTTCTTAGAGTAGTGCTTGAGCTACAGCCTTCTTCAAGAATTTTTATACTAGATTCCATTTAAATTCATATTTATTTCTGGTCACTTGATGAATAATAGCTAACAAAAACCCAGGTGAGGTACATGTGTCCTTCAAAGCCTAAATAGCCTCGTAAAGCATTGCATTTTTTTCCTTAGGTGTGGGGTTTAGCAAAGACAGTAATTTATCCTGTGCTGTCTGTGAAATGTCTCTTGGCTTTTTAGCTCAAGTTATATCCAAGAATTTAACTGATTAGCCTGGGCCCATATTTTATCTGACCAGATAAACCAAACTCACCTGGTACCATGTGCCATAGCAGTTCTCGCATTCCTTTGGCTTTTTCAATGATATCAATGTCATAAATTAAGTTTATTTGATGATGAATCATAACTAAATCTTATCTCACCAGGTGATTGCAGGACACTGGAGAATTTAAATATTCTCAAGAAAGACCGTGAATCTATTTTGTAATCTTGCCTATGAAAAACAAATTGTGTCTGTCTTCCTTCCACATTTACAGTGGCAAAGACAGAATCAGTCGAATCTCTCAGAGCATACAATTGACTTGTAGTCTGTTGGGTTTTTCGAGTAGTGAAAGCTACATCTGCCTCAGCAGAGCCGTCAATGAAACTACTTCATTTCAGCCATTAGAGTCAATATTTAGTCTCTAGGATCTACTTGCTTTTCTCACAGCAAATTGGTGCAGAGAATTATTGCCACTTCAAAACATTTTTTAAAATAAGCCAAAATTTCCTGTTGACCTCCTGCAATTTGGTACAGTTTAATATTTACTATTGAGTAGAGTTTGGACAATCTCAAAGGTTCCCATTTAAGTGACTAATTGAAATTGGATAAAGGACAGATTTGCCTGACCTCTGAGCCTTTCCATCTCACCCATTCATTTCAATTATGCGTTCAGTCGTAGTTGATGGAACTACACAGCATTTTTGTTTTAACTTACTTGCTTTCTAATCTGGGTCTCATCAAATTCTAATATCTTTTACCGCTGTATTTCTCAACCTTACAAGTTTTAGTCCTAGCCCTGTGAGATCGCCCTCCTGTTCTTAAGCAGATGCAATACTTCATTCAGTATCAAAATCAAATATTTGCCCAAAGGTTTCTCCCACGTCAGTCCATTCAACTTTAATCCCAGCACCTGGCCTTAGCTTCCTTTTAGGGGTCGGCCGTGGAGATCTCAACTCTCGTAGCTAACCCTCTGTCTTCTACCACTTTAGCAGATGAGAAAAGTCAGCTCACTGCTCTAATACCTTTTGCCCCAGACTCCTTCAGCATACTGGATTTAAATTCACTCAAATTGCGACAAATGGAGTCTATAGGTGAGGTGACTTCCCAAGTGAGGATGGATATTTCTCCCCTTTCAATTAGCAATAACGTGCCACCAGATCATTTGCAGAAACCCTGTCAATTGCCGCCGTTTCTCTTTTACTCATTGTCAACCACCTGAATAATGTCTCCCAGCTTATCTGTTCTCATTTATTTTTCCCTTATAATTTTCTATTCTCTTGGACATTCCCTTTCTTTTAAATGTCTTGGACATTTTTTCCATCATTAAAGCCCATACTTGACAGTTGCCCAGCAGGTTTGCACAGCTCCCTGTGTGGGCTCTTGTCCTCCTAACAGATGAGTTCCGATGTGGGTCTCAACAAGAAGAGACTCCTGTTTCGAGGCTGCTGCGATGATTGAGGTCAGAAGCACGTCTTTTGAGAAGGCACACGTTCAAGCACTTTAGAGGGATAATTTCATTTTTCCAAAGGTACAGGAGTTGGCAATTGTCTTTCCTGGTTCTCTGGTTCAGAGCTGTATCTTACCAAGACCAGTTATCTATTACTCAATAAACAAGCTTAAAAAAACGAGGTTCAGCTACATGGTTAGTCCACAGTAGTCTCAAACTGATTCCTGCTTATCTTGGCTAAATTATGATTCTATACATTTCTTGAGTCAGCCTTGCAAGGAAAATTTAACCAGGGTCAAATGGTCGTATCATCAAGAGTCCTTGAATCTAGAGAAAAGCCTAAACCTTTACAAATCCTTTTCTCCCAGGAAAGAACTACCACTACTTCCGCTTGAAATTGAACTGAAAGCCCTAGCTAATGTAGTTGGACATGGAAAAAGATAATATTCAAGGACTGAAATGAAAAAAATCTATTTTAAATTAATTCATTTCTGCCAAAACTCTGTTTAAGAACCTACAGCATTATTAGAATTAACAAGGAAATGGCAAGGCTTCTGCATAGAAAAATCAATGTGCAACAGCAACTATATTTTAATCTGAGGAACAAAATATAAACGTAATAAAATGATCTATAATAGCATAAATATTTATAATATCTAGACATTAATCTATGAAGAAGTGAGAAAAAATTTTAGGAAAATGATATATACAGAAAATACAGACATAGAAATATATGTCCTATAAATATTTTCCATATTCATAAGTTTTAAAACTCAATATTGATCCAGATTTATCTTTTTATTCAATACAATTCTCACAAAGCTCCAAAGTTTTTAATGAACTTGAAAAGTTGATTATAAAATTTAGATAGAAGAACAAGGGTTTAAGAGGGCAAATACATTTCAGGAATAGTGTAATGTATATTTGTGTGTGTGGAGATGTTGCCCTAGCAAATGTCAAAACTTATTATAAAGCATTGCTAATTCATCTCAGTCATGCAGAGACAGGAAAACAAATTAATAGAACAAAATAGAGGCCAGAAACAGATCCATTCTTGAATATAAATTTGATATATGAGAGCATCTTATTATATATCACTTAAGAAATGATATATTATTCAATAAGTAATGATCAGATAATTCATTACACATAATAAAAAAAGATAAAATTAAATTGGACATCCATCTCACTCAATATTCAGAGACAAATACAGGCAGAATATTGCATAAATGTGAAAACAAAACATTCACAGTGTTTAAAGTTTATACAAGAAGAAATTTAATGACTTCAGGGTATGGAAATATTTTCTTTTCTTTTTTTTTTTTTTTTTTTTGAGGAAGATTAGCCCTGAGTTAACATCCATGCCCATCTTCCTCCACTATATATGTGGGATGCCTACCACAGCATGGCTTGCCAAGCGGTGCCATGTCTGCACCCGGGGTCTGAACTGGCGAACTCTGGGCTGCTGAAGTGGAATGTGCGCATTTAACCACTGCGCCACCACCGTGGCCCTGGAAATATTTCCTAAAGGAGCCTCAAGAACCACAAACCATAAAAGGAACGTTTGAGTACTTCAACTATATTATCCCTGAAGGCTTTTTTTAACATCAAAGATATTGTAGAAATGAAAAGCCAAAAATTAGGAAAAGAAATATTACAATATAGAAAATTGTGAAGGTTTAACATCCAGACTATATTAAGAATTTGCAAATACAATAAGAAAAAGACACAACTTTAATAGCACAAATTCACAAAATATCAAATAGAAAATTTACACTAGAGAAAAACTAAATAGCTAAATATGAAAAGATTGTCAAACTCTGGTAATTAAAATCACATTGGAATGCCATCTTGAGCTCTTAAAAAATGGCGAAATTGTAATGTCTAACAATACCAGTATGAGTGAGAATGAAGACAAACGGGGATTCATTTACTTCAGATTGGTAATTTAACCAATTTGGGAAGAAATTTGTCAAAAATTACGATACCCTATTGACTTGTAATACAATTCTAGGTATATATCACAATACAGATTTTAACCATGAACACAAGAAGTCATAACAAGAATAGATTTTTCAGCAATTTTTATAGTGAAATGTTGCAAACAATCTAAATGTCTGTCGAGAAGATTATGAGTAAATAGTTATACATAAAATGTAATGAGATTAAACTATATCTGTAAATAGGGATTAACTTCAAAACTATAACACTAAAAGCCTTAATTAAGCCACATACACTTATTTATAGTTTGATAATATTTGTATATGGTTTTAAAGCATGAAAAATTATTATACTTATGAATGCATATTTATAAATTAAATGTGTAAATTAGCACCTAAATTGCAAAAGCCAAATTTATGAGAGCATTCACCTCTAAGAAGATTAAAGATGTAAATAATATTAGAAAGCAGTGCTTATGAGTTCAATTACTATTATATTTTGTCCCCATAATGTCCAAAACAAGTATGTAAATATTCAGTTCTGTTAAAATTTACAAAGTTTAGAAAATTATATCACTCTTTAAACTTTACTGTATAGTTTAAATATTTCATTTCAATTGCCATTTTTTATTTTTAATTGTGATAAAATACACCTAACATAAAATTTATGACTTTTACCATTTTTAAGTGTAGCATTCACTAGTGTTAAGTACATTCACGTTGTTAAGCAAGCAATGTCCTGAACTCTTTTCATCTTGCAAAACTGAAACTATGCCCACCTCAAAACAGCTCCCTATTTGCCTCTCTTCCCAGCCCCTGGGGATCAGCATTCTATTTTCTTTCTCTAGGAATCTGACTACTCTAGTTACCTCATATAATTGGAATCACAGAGTATTTGTCTCTTGTGACTGGCGTATTTCTGTTAGCATAATGTCCTCATACTCTATCCATGTTGAGCATGTGTCTGAATTTCCTTCCTCTTTAAGATTGAATAATATTTCATTGTATGTTTATACCACATTTTGTTTATCCATTCATCCAGTGATGGACATTTGGATGGCTTCTACTTTTTGTTTGTTGTGAATAATGCTGATATATACATACAATTACACAATATCTCTTTAAGACTCTGTTTTCAATTCCTTTGGAAGAAGAAGCAGAATTGCTGGATCATACGGTAGTTCCATTTTTATGTTTTTTAGGAACCGCCAGTTTCCATATCAGCTACATCAGCTGCACCATTCTATACTGCACCAACAACGCGCAATAGTTCCAATTTCCCTCCTCCTCACCAGTGCTTGTTACTTTCAATGGTTTTTTTTTAATGTTTGTTTGTTCATAGTGGCCATCCTAATAGGTATGAGGTGGTATCTCATCGAGATTTTGATTTGCATTTCCTAATGATTAGTGACTGTCTTTTCCCCACTGAATGGTCTTGGTAACCTTGTCAGAAATAATTTGACCATACATGGGAAGGTTTATTGCTGAGCTCTCTATTCTATTCCATTGGTCTTTATGTCTGTCTTTATGCTAGTACTACACTGTTTTGATTACTGTAGCCTAGTCATAGGTTTTAAAATCAGGAATTGTGAGAACTCCAACTTCGTTCTTTTTCAACATCATTTGGCTATTTGGTGTCCCTTGAGATTCTACAAGAATTTTAGGATGGTTTCTTCTATTTTTGAAAAAAAAATCATTGGGCTCTTGATAGGGGTCATTAATTCTTGAATGAGTTCTGTCCATCTCTACTATACAATGAAAGCCTTTAGGATATGCTATTAATCTTTACTATTCTAATATTTTTCAATAAATATTTTCAATCATGTGTGTGTATGCTTGCGTTAAATTAGACCCACTCCTTTCTTGTTAGGTTAATTTAATTTGAAAATTTTCAGACATGCCTTTGTTAATTTTTCTTTGTTTTTGTTATTTCTTGGCAACTCTTGGTGGTTAAATCTTCTCTACTGATTTTTTCACATTCTCTAAGGACTTTTTTTTTTTGTATATTTTGTCTTTTTCTTATATATATGCAGAATTTTCTCAATTTTTTCTTTAAACCCTTCTTTTATTTGTGTTACCAAGTAAGCCTTGATCTGCTCACCATAGATAAAAGACCAAGCAAGTAGTGGTAGAGAAAGAACTTTATTAAGCAATGAGCTAGCTAATCAGAAGATGGTAGACTTTCTTCCCCCCAAAAAAAAATCTTAAAGGGGAGCAGATTTGGAACCACTTACATAAGGCAAATGGGGTTGGAGAGGGGGCTCAAGAATGTCAGGTGATGGATGACCGTAGACTATTGGGTGCCTCTCCATAGACAAAAAGTTTCAGGTCTGCTGAATGCAACGTTCCTGAGGAATCTAAGAAAACATCAGTTACTTCATTATCTGGGACAGAAGGACTGTTTTGGGCAGAAGAAATTAACTTCCTGTTAACAAGTTATTCCTTCTACTGGTTACAGATTAGCTTGCCTACATGAAGTTCTAAGATTTTTTTCAAAGCACATTGTAAGATAAGGAGGGGGGCACGTGCTGGGGCTCTATGGGATGCATGTGGTGGATCTTTAGTCTGATGTCTAAAGTTTACCGTCAATCTTTTAGCTTCTCAATGCTCCTATGTGCTGCTTAGTCAGGTGGAGGGCTGTCAGAAAGCTACTCTCTTTATCAGCGATCCTCCCGCTGTTCTGCAAGGCAAGCTCACAAACTTGGTTACTTTGCTTCCCACATTAGCCTTGTGGATACAAGGCGTGATTTCACCCTCATCCAGCGAGACTTGAACTGCTTCATCCTTGGTTTCATTTGCACTATATACAATTTGAGGATATATATATTATTATTCATTTTTAAAGAGATATTTCTCGTTCCAAATTAATCTTTTCTCATCTCAATCTTTAATATTTTATAGTGGAAATGTACATTTGAATCTCTATTAAAATGCTAATTTGATTTATTTAAAACGTCGCACATTCAGAAGGATTTCTCTTTTCTGGGTCAATTTTTCTGCAAGTTTATTTTCCTCTTTCTTTCACACTGTTTCCTTTCAATCCTGGTAGACTTGGATTGTTCCTATGAATGAATAACACAAGATGAATTTTGACTGGAAACTCTTTCTAGATGGGATATAATAGAGAGGTCCACTTATCACTAGATATAAAGCTATACCATAAAGTTAAATCACTGGAAATATTATGACTTTGGCCAAATAATTATTCAATTAGTCAACATTATAAATGATAATTTAGGGTCCATGAGGAAGTCATAAGGATAATATATACAGTAGATATAACTACTAGCTATCTATTTGGAAAAGAATTATCCAGACCCCTATCTTGCACTTCATAAAGAAATGAAGCACAGATAAATTAAAATCCTGAATGTACAATATGTAAGAAACACTAGGATATAATTTTATACCACTGAATTGGTGATGACCTTCCTAAAGAAAGTACAACAATCAGGAAACAAAAATCTTCTTCATGAAAAAGGTCACTAAGAACATAAATTAAAAGACAAGAAACAGATTGAAAATCGGTTGATATACTTAATATATAGGTTAATATAAAAATGTTATTAAAATTTCTATAAATTTTTAAATAGGAGTATATATATGTGCAATGTATACATATATAAAATGAAATAAGAAAAAGTATAAATAGGCAAATCATATGCATAGGCTATCGCAAAGGAAATATAAATGACTGGTAAAAATATTAAAATAGGTCCATCCTCTGTACTAACTTGTAAAATGAAAATATCAAAATGTATAAGATGAATAATATCAAATTATGGCAAGAATGTGGAAAAATGGGCACTCTACATATTTGTTTAAGGTCATTCTTTATAGCATGATGTTGGCTAATAATTTTAAAAAACTGAATTTATTTTTCATTCCGCAAAGACTATATCATGTTATAAATACAAAGTGGCTATAAAATGAACGTTAAAATATATTAATGGATGTATATATAGGAAAAGTCTCTAAGTATAATTGCTAAATGAAAACACAATAATATGTTTAATGCCATTCATGCAACGATGACACAAAAAATATGCATACACATGCATCTAGGGATGTAAGAGCAGGGCAGGATTTTGGAGTTACACACACTTTACTCTTGACAGCAGTGAGCCAGAAGGCAAGATTGCAGGCTTTGCACTTGAGAAGGGTGGATAAGAGTGATTTCCACTCTTTGCATTGCCTTCCTTTACAGTTGGAATGCATTAAAATGTAATTTGTTTGATAAAATACAATAAAATCCTTTCCTAGTATTATTTGAGTAAAATTTTATCTGAGTATATATATTTGTGGTATTTCCAAATGTTAGCAGAAGCACTGTTCTTTTCTCCCATCTGTTAGAAAATTATACTAATCAGTGAGAGATGTTGCTCCACAGAACATTTTAAATGCATGTGCTCTTTGTAAATGAGGAGGTAAAAAGCAACTAGGTGCTAACTTCAGAATCACACATCTTACTTATAAGGCTAGAAAATTTCCGTGTTAATCCTAACTCAACATTCAGGAAAACTAAATATTAATCATTCAGACTTCTATCTCAGATTTTATGATTGTTTCACCTGCACCGAATGAATTTTATTACTACATCTGAAGGAATGGCTTAAAGTATAAATTATATTTCTCTACACAGTTACAGAATAATGTCCTTACCACTGGGACAACTCAACTTGAAAGGCTCTGTTTTTACAAGATAATATTTTTTGTTAGCTACAAGTGAATCTTACTTATCATAGATCCATTCGCATTTAGATTTTACTCAGCTAATTCATCAGTATTTATTGAGTATCCACTACGGCAGGCACCCTTTCATCTAAACACTGCGAGTACAGCTCTGAAGAAGAAAATACAATTCCGGCCACAGTGTCTACAGTCTGTAGGGGTAGGATAGGGGGAAGAGATAACTAAAACTAATAAACAGAAAATTATAATTTTGATACATTCTATGAGGTGTAATGTTAAAGAGAATAAATGGGTGGGAATGTGCAACTCTAGATAAGTTCACGGAAGGCCCCTCATTATGGGTAGAACATGAATAAAGAGTAGAAGCCAGTTCTGCCAAGAACTGGGAATGTCATTCTAATGAGAAGGAACAGCTATTACAAAGGCTCTGAGGACGGGAAGAGCTTGGCATACGTGGAGAAGAAAAGGTCACTGAACGTGCCTGGAGTGTGTAGACAAGGGGAAGAGTTGTAGAGATTAGCATGGAGAGCAGTCAAAGACCAGATACACCGAAACCTAGAGAGACACGGGAGTCATTCGATTTGTCTTGGGTAAGCCAACGGAGGGAGGACTGTGACATTTACTCACCTTGGGACATACATGTAGATAGACGATAGATTGACAGATTGATAAAGAGATTTATTATAAGAAATTGATTCATGTGATTATGAAGACTGGCAAGTTCAAATCTGCAGTATGGGCCAGCAGACTGGAAACCCAGGCGAGTCGATCATGCAGATGAAGTCTGAAGGCAGTCTGATGGAGAATTTTCTCTTACTTGGAGAAGGGTGAATCTTTTTGTTCTATTCAGACCTTCAACTGATTGGATGAGGCCCACCTGCATGGAAGACAATCTTCTATTCTTTACTCATTAAAGTGATAATCTCTTCCAAAAATACCATCACAAAAACAATCAAAATAAAGTGACCAAGTGTCAGCACCTGGTGACTCAGACAAGTACATCTCTACCTATCTATCTATTTATCTGTATATCAGGAATTAAAGTTTTCAATGCCATCATGAATTAAGGATTCCAGTGGGAAGGTGTATTAGTCAGGGTTCTTCAGAGAAACAGAACCAATAGGATTTTATATATATATATATATATATATGTATGTATGTATATATACCCAATAGGATATATTATATCAAGACACTTTGCCAGAGAATTTTGCACTTGGATCACATTATTTTGACATTTATCAAACTATGCTTTGCCATTTTTCCATCAGCTCACGAAAAGTAAACTTCCAAGAAAAACATCTAGAACTCTCATTTCTTCTACAGATAAGAGGTATTATTGATAATGTTGTCGACAAGTGACTAAGTTCCTTCTCAATATGAACACATGGGAGTATTTTCTCTCCGATTTCAGTGGCAGAAGTAGCCATGCTTCTCCTGACCCCATCTTCTCTTGTGGCCGTTCACGAGATTGCAATGAATTAGGTAACGGAATTGTTCACCCCTGACATTGAAGGGTTGAAACTAAGAAACAAAATGTGAATTTCTGCAAGCCAGTTGGATACTAAACTTACAAATGATTTCTGCCTATTTTTTCACACCTTAACATCTTCTTTCCCAAGTTTGCTCATCCCCTCACTTCCTTGTTCCTTTATGCAGGAAAACATGCAGTGCCATAGACCCCCTTTGAAGTAAAGCTATTAAAAAAGGCAAATGATAAAGAGAAGACAATAATTAGCCCTAAGGAGTGATTATCATGATCCTACTTTAGTTACTGAATAGAGGAATAAGGGAAAAGGATGGTCCCCACCTCTCTTAAACCCACATATCACTAATCTCTGCGTAAATAAAGTTAGAGCTTTCCACTACAACAGTGATAGCGTAACCATAGTCTGAGGTCCAGCAGCACCAGCCTTGTGTGAGAACCTGATAGAAGTGCGGACACATGGACCTCGCCCTGGGACATATGGAATTAGGGTTTTAGCCCACTCCACAAATGAGTCATATGAGCCCAAATCGCCCAGTCTGAAACTTGTGAAAAGGAGCGACCCGATGTTTTCCAGTGCCTATTAGAGTGTGATAGAAATTGCAACTAAGGAGTAAAATGTTTTCTCCCTGCTAGTTTATGAACGTGTGCAGACATAAGACAGGGGTTATAGGAAGTGGTAAAGTGTACCAAATTTGCAAAAGAGTGCAAAGGGAAAATATAATAAACTTTAGCTTATAATCCATTGCTTACAATGTACAAGTACTGTTTTATTTGTTTTACAGGTTTTATTTCATTGAATCCTTCCATAGTGTTAGATTCCATAAATGTGTTCCCGGTTTATGAAAGGAAAAGACAACCAGATTGATTAAGTGACTTGTCTCAAGATTCCACCATTTGTGGAAATCTTGACTCAGAATCACAGAGGATTTCGCCAGAGTGTGTCCAGGACTCCCTGTCTCTTCTTAACTGACACAGATAATTGGAATTTTATCCTTTACAGCGGACTATGTTCAGCTTCTTCTCAAACAGAATCTTATTAGTAAGTACAAGGTTAGTTAGAAAAAAAAAAAGTATGCATATTTCAGGAATTGAAAGTACATCCTTTGCATATTTTGAGGTCAAGAAACAAAGTTTTCATATCCAAGATCCATTTATATTACAAATTTGCTCTGCATTTTAGGCTATGTCATTAACTTTTTTCTGACTTGTACTTAACTATTTATCGTGTAGCTGTTGGGCTAGATACTGTTATCTAAGACCCATTCCTCTCTAAAATGTCTACATATCTGTAGAGTGCTATCTTAACAAGGGCTTTATACTTTGAATGTTTGGTTTAATCTTTGGTCCTGTCAGTAGTTAATATCTTCTTATGGGATGACTGGACACAAATCCCGATGTATTATAAATCAAAACTGAGCTACATATTTTTCAGAGGGGCCACTAACGTTATTCAAGTCTAACATAACACATCCAAAAGTATATTCAAGTCTTCTTTTTAAGAAATGACCCTAAAACTAGTCTTGAAGAAAGCACATAAATTTCAATACAAGTCACTGTAAATCAAATATATATAAATATATTGAGTAAGAGCTGCGTGTGCACAGCGCTTCTTATTTTCATTTCACATATTGTATGGTTTCAAAGCATTTTATCGCATACTTATACCATAATGTTTTTTCCTTTTTGTTTGCCGTTTACAATGAATTGTCATTATGATAAATACTCTTGATGTTAAAATTTGGTTCGCACTCTTATTTATATCCTTGGGATTGACTTCTTAAAGGAATTGCTATGTAAATAGTATGTATGTTTCTAGGCCCTTTTATGCATAGCTAAATTACCCATTAGAAATGTTATATGACGGGCTGGCCCCGTGGCCGAGTGGTTAAGTTCGCGCGCTCTGCTGCAGGCAGCCCAGTGTTTCGTTGGTTCGAATCCTGGGTGCGGACATGGCACTGCTCATCAGACCACGCTGAGGCTCATCAGACCATGCTGGGGCAGCGTCCCACATGCCACAACTAGAAGGACCCACAACGAAGAATATACAACTATGTACCAGGGGGCTTTGGGGAGAAAAAGGAAAAAAAAAATAAAATAAAATCTTTAAAAAAAAAAAAAAAAAGAAATGTTATATGAAATGTCACTTCTACACATAGTGTATCTAAATGATTCAGCCTCCACTAACAACTATTATTGAGCGTTAGTTTTTTAAATTTTTGACAATTTGATGGAAAAAGTGTATCTCATCTGAATTTGCATTTCTTTAGTTTCTAATGAGGCTATCTTTGTAAACGTATTTCTTGGACATTTTTATATCTCTTTTTCTTAATTTTTGGTGAGGTTAGAGCATATTGTTTAAATTTATATGTAATTGATATGATTTAATTAATGACATAGGTATTACAAATATTTCTCAGGTTGTCATTTGACTTTGTTCATGCTAATTCACTTTTACCTTTTTCCTGAAGTATAATAGAAAACTGCTATAAAGTAAGCAAACATTAAGGATGCGGACTGATGGATTCTTACCAAATCAAGATTGACACCAAATTAATACACCAATATAACCACTATTTGACTCAAGATGTAGAGTATTACCCTCCATTCTGAAGTTTCTGTCATGGTTCCTCCCTGGCAACACTCTTTCACTATCCTCACTTGCAGATTCTGAATTTTGCATATAAATAAAATCACATCCTCTTTGCTTATTTATGTTGAGCACTTACACTCTGCACTGTGTCTGAGAGAGTCATGGCGTCATTGCCCACAGCGGTTGTGCTCCCTAACTTGCATCATGTGATGAAAAAGACCACGGCCTGTCGAGCCATGAAGCTTGAAGGCTGTCAAGCACACAGTAGCAAATATAAGTTTTCTATAATTTTAATTTTCTTGTCACAGTTGGAATTTTATCATTTGTAACACATACTCCTTGAAGTAACAATCTCACTCAGTTCATTTTCCAGAAAACGTCTGTGGGGTACCCAAGTCTGAAAAACCATAGTTTATTCTATCAAATAAAAATGGCGTTCTCTGAAAGGAGGGGCTGCGCACAAGTCAAACATCCAGATGGTCTTCCTCAAGGCGGTCACTGTCCTTCCTTATGAAGCAGAAGGGCTTTTGTGTGCTTCCCGTTTCATTTATTATGAAGAAAGGTAATCGGGGTTGATATTTAATAAAACAACACACACACACATACTGCACCTACTGCCTCACGAAGTGCGTACTTACATAATTTGGCCTGCCCCTAGCCCCTGCAAGTGTGTGGTAGTGAAGAATACAATGACAAAAAGTACAGTTTGGTGTCACGGTCCTGTTTGTGCTGACGCACCAATGATATGCCCTCCACTGCTTTTACATTATCAATTTAAGTGTCAACACAGTGAAAAAGGCAAATATTATCTTCCAATTATTCTGAAAATACTTTTGGCCTTGCAAACATCTGGAAAATGTCTCAAGAACCCCAAGGGGACAGCAGCCCACACCTTGGAGACAGCTGGTGTAATAAATTGTCTCTTGGTACTCAAATTGCCTTCTCAGTTACCTAGAAGGGTCTTTTGATTAATAAGGTTTTTAATTTAATTTTTTCAATTTTGTTTTCTTTTTAAAGTATGCTTTTTTTTTTTCATGAGGAAGATTGGCCCTGAGCTAACATCTATTGCCAATCTTCCTCTTTTTTTTTGTTTTTCTCACCAAAGCCCCAAGACACAGTTGTATATCCTAGTTGTAGGTCGTTTTAGTTCTTCTATGTGAGACGTCACCACAGCATGGCTTGATGAGCAGTGCATGGGTCCACACCCAGGATCCAAACCAGTGAACCCCGGGTGGCAGAAGTGGAGCGTGCAAACTTAACCACTCAGCCACAGGCCGGCCCCTCAATTTTAAGTTTTAATGAGGTTACATGTGTAAGTTTTTTCTCTTAGTTATTTTTGTGTTCTGTTTAAGAGATTATTTTCTATCCCCAATTCATGGAGATAGTAATTTATATCTTCTAACAGAAACATTATAATTTGAGCTTTCACATTTATGATTATGATTTATCTCAAATTAATTTTTGTGTGCTTTGAGATATCTAACACAGATATATAATAGTTTCAGCATGATTTGTTGAACAGGATATCTTTTTCCCCACTGAATTACGTGGTGCCATTTTTTGTAAATCAGTAACCGCTTATGCGTAGGTCTATCTCTGGACTCTCATTGGTCCATTTGTCTCTACTCACACCAACAGCCCATGGTCTTAATTAGTGTTATTCTATAGTATTTCCTAAGATCTAGTAGAGCAAACCTTTCACCTTTCTTCTTCTTCAGGATGTTTTTGCTCTTCCTGGCCCATTAAATTACTACATTTGTAAAGACAATTGTTCATAAATCACATGCATATGAACTCCACTGTGTATATGAATCTGTTTGAGGCAACAGAGATGGGATAAGGACAAAAGTAATGGGTTAAGGGGGAAAATTTTCCAGCAGAATGTTAAAATAGATAATATTTACTACTGAGAGTATGGTCATTTTAATTTTATTTTTAGAAGTTATATTTTTTTGATAAACATGCGTTAAATTTGAAATGAGGAAAGAAGCAGCCATATTTTCCTTTCTAGAAACATTCCTTACAGGGGTATAATCCTTCATTGTTAAATGATTGTGCATGGAGCCCCATTACATTGTCTCCATTCCTGGCATTCAAGATCCTAGAAGTGATTGGCTCCACGATACAGGATACAGAAATAAATTTCACACGACTGTGCAATTGAGGTCACGTCTCCAAACATGCCATTGTCCTTCTTGGCAAGGGACACAGAAATGTGAATCATGACATTCAGTTTGCCAAGCAAATAGATCAAAATAGTAAGACTATAATTACATATTTGTGAGTTCGATAACACCATAGTGATGCCTTCTAGACTGGCGGAGGTAAACGTGGCCAACCCATGGCCATCTCTGCCAATGTTTAGTTATTTGTTAGTTGATTCTCTGGCAGTCAATAGGTAATTGGCATGAAATCAGGAAAAAGAGATAAATATTCCAAAACCCAAGTCTCTTGAATGCTTAGTGAAATTAAAACATCCGTAAAAAAAGAAAAACATCCTGAGAGGAATAAGGAGAAAAACCGACTGACCGAGTTCCATGAGAGGAATACTTGCCATGGACACCACATGCCGGCCTCCTACCTGTCCATAAACTGGCTCTTTTGTTCTTACTGCCTCCCTGGCTTGGCACCCACAACAGCATCAAATTCTCTTGAAATGAGAATGACCTCATCTGTCAGATCAAGCCCTTCCAGAATGCAATTAATAAGAGGATACCTAATTATTCCTAGTTGCTGGTGAGTACGGTCTTTATATACCTGGACAACTGCATCAGAGCTGAAATAACTCAGCTAAAAGAGAACACTCAAAATCTGCAATGAGTAGTCCTTCGAAAGCAGGGTTAGAAGAGAAAAAGAAGAAGAGACGTCAATCTCGTGCAAGTCCAACACTTTAATGGGACAAAGTTAAGGCAGACATCTGTCAGAAGCTGCGTGAATGGTGAAAGCAAATGTGTCATTTAATCCTTGCATATGTCCCCTAATGGAAAAAAATAATCTCTTTTGTTGGGGCCACAACAAAATTTTGAGACATGTAGAGGTTGGGAATCCTAAATGGAATGGAATTGGGAAACGTGAAACCTGGTAGATATCTGAATGCTAGTTTTAAGTAAATGCACCGTATGCAACAGAGTATCACACTTTTAGATTGTAGATTCTTGCAAGAGATTGTAACAGTTCACCATAATTACGTCATAACTTTGGAGTAAAGGTTGGGAGGGATGGGAAAAGGAGCAGACTACATATGGATCATAATCTGAAGTAAGAACAAGTCCTCTCCTTCTCTGTGAGATTTTTCTTTCCAGGTCAGTTTGAATCACCAAACAGAGAAACTGATGCATTAAATCAACCAGTAAAACCAACATGCAAAGGATCACTTGAACCTGTTTTAAAAATTCTGCTTTGGCACACAGAGAACTCAAAAACAAAATAAAACCAAACCTCCCACTTAGGGTAACGTGTAATATATGATACTTAGTTAAACACATCTGGATGTTGCTGTGAAGATATTTTTTAGATGAGATTAGTATTTAAGTCAGTGGAGTCTGAGTAAATCAGATTTACCCTCCATAATGTGTGGGGCCTCATCCAGTTAGTTGAAAGCCTTAAGAAAAAGAGTCCTTCCTGGAGGAGGAGGGAATCCTGCCAGCAGACTACCTCCTTCAGGCTTGAGCTGCAGCATTAGCTCTTTCCTAGGTTTCCAGCCTGCTGACCTACCCTGTAGATTTTGGACTTGCCAGCCCTCACAATCGCATGAGCCAGTTAGTCAAATCTCTCTCTTCTCCATCTCTCTCTCTCAACACACACACACGTGCACACACACACACACACATGCATGCATGCACACAAACATGCACACACACATACACATCCTATTGGTTCTGTTTCTCTAGAGAATCCTGACAGCTAATATATATATATAAATATCCATCTCTCTCTCTCTCTAAAAATATGACATCTATAGATTCAACATAATTTCAATAAAAATCTCTCCAAGACGCATGTGTGCGTATGCATGCGTGTATGTAATTTTATATAAATTGATAAGCATATATTAAAATTTATGTGGAGATTCGAAGGACTTGGAGTAGAAGAAGGTGAGAGGATTTCTCTTATCTATAACAAGAATTAATGTGTCATTTTTATGAATTAGGATAATGTGATATTAGGACAGGGATAGGCAAATGGATGGAAAAATAAAGAGCCCCAAAAGGGCCAAACCCCAAATTGAAATGTGATTAATGACAAAGCTGGGATTGCAAGTGAGTAGGGAAATATGGTCTAATAATGAATGATATTCAGTCAATTGAGAATCTGCATGGAAAAACTAAAATTGTACTTCAACGTAAGCCAACATTAATGCTTGGTATATTAAAATTCTCTTATAAAAATGAGATTTTCAAAGACAACATAGAAACATGTCTTTATGATCTATAATAGAAAAGGACTTCTTATATAAGAAACAATAAATATAATCCATGTGAAAGGACAATAACATAATTTCAACCACATTAAAATCAAGAAATTTGGCTTCTGAAGAACCCAGAAATAACATCTTTTGATAGAGCCACCGTCATTGTTAACCAATAAAAATATATGCTGCACCTGACAAATAAAGCAATATCTTGTCTTTTTATTCTGAAGCCTGTCCCTCCTTCTTGCCCAGTCCTTGAAGACCAGATATTCAAGAGGAAGAATTGGAAGAGCAAAGAGGTGATGGAGGGACAGTGGGACAAGGACACCCTCCTCGCCCATGGCAGGGCTTCAAGGCGCCTGTCAGGCCTCAGCTGGGTGGAGGGGAGACAGCTTTTGAAGTAGATGGAAGAGGGAAGTTCTGAAATATACTGAACTGGGCTTCCTCAATCCTGAAATTGAAAAGACAGCTGTGGTTCTGCTCACACTACAGTGAAGTGGTAGTGAAGGGCACTCAGGAAGAGCAAATTTAAATAAACAATTATAGAAAAATAAAGAGAGGTGCCTTGCTAGTGATTTGAGTTATGCTCCATCTAATAATTGGTTACATATATTGGCAAATTGATTTCTAGAGACAGAACTTCTTCTGAGTTAGGAAAGGGGGCACTGTGATCACAAATGAGGTAAACAGATTTCTATGCTCAACGGGCCATACGACAACCATAAGTATATTAACTAATCAAAATCTACTCTTCTAAAAGTACATATTGAGTATGACATGAGTATTTGGAACTTTGAGAGTTATAAAATTAAAATATTGTTACAAACTGGCCTGTAGAGATTAATTCTTTCAAATCTGCTTTTTATGCTTTTACTGTTGCTGAGTTTGTCCTAGTTTGTGGCAATGGAACTATATCCCAGCATCTGACTGACTTAACTATTTAATCCCCCTAGTACCATCCCCCAGAGGCACCAGGGCTCCTAGGTCAGCCACGGGATTGAGAAACTGAGCATGCTCCACCAGTCGAGTTTGTTAAGTGGAGAATCCCCACTCAGATGATTTAGCAAAAGTGAACCAGGCATTGGCCAAAAGAACAAGCATGGGTGGGTTAGAGATGAGAAATCCCATAAATGCATTTACAGGGTTACAAATTGTGTTGGGCTACATATATTTTTTGTATTTAGTTACAAGAAGTTAATTGGTAAATGAAAGTAGTTTTTATTAGGAAGATTAACATTGTTCAGGTGTTTGCCACACATTTCTCTTTACCAGTGCTTCAACTTCAGGGAGTCTGTTCTGCATGCTGAAGCACCAGGAAAAAAGGCATTACACGTTGCTTTGTGTCTCACCCTCGAATGCTACACAGGTCTCTGTTAAAGAGGAAAATGTGTACCTCAAATATCCCACAGGGTTTCAAGGGTTCCTGCCTCCTTCCCTGATTCGAGATACGCTGACCTGAAAACTAAATTAATAATTTTTAACAACACCTTTCAATGAGAAATTATCATTAAAAATACCTTTAAAGTTATAAAATATCTTAATTTATCAAAAACCAAATTTTAAAACATTCTCAAAGACCTCATGAACCATTTATAAATCTCCATGAAGCTTAGCTTGAGAAAACTGGTTTGCCTTATTCACCATTTAAAAGTTTCCAGCAAACAGCATTAGGTATCTAATCTGCTCTTAGGGAGCTGTAGGGAGCCATAAAGAGGATGACGGACACTGATTCCAGGCAATTCAGACCTACTTTCTATCGATTGCACAGGTGAGTATTTCAGCCCATCACGGCCTCATTACAAATTAAAGGGTATATTTTTGGTAGCAAATGAAAGGCTCAATTTTACTTCATCTAATAGTCTCCTTAATGATATCTAATTAGGACATCTGTTAAGGGTTCATGATGTTACATTCCTCATTTGGTTTTTCCCATTAAATTAGCATTATGGTTATTTCACTCTTTTATTAAAAGTTCATTATTAATGGGAATATATATAAAGAGAGAGAGTGAAAAAGAGAGATGCATGTAATTCATATATATGTAACTTTTATGATGCTGGAATATGTTTCCTAAGTAGTCTGAATGAACTTGTTATATTTTTGTTTAATAATTGGATTAATCTTATTAAGGATTGAGGCTCTCCTTTTCCTCTTTCTCAGAAATTCTCTAAATTTGAGTACTTTCATGGAAGTTCTATCATTAACTAGATCTGTCAGTTGACAACGACTCAATGATCAAAGTGATGATGTCATGAGGACACAAATATCTGATGTCTTTTTGTCTCTTAAGAATTCTGTTCTGCATTGGTATTACAGTAATGTGGCTCTGAAATATCTTAAATGAAATAAAAACAAAAAGAAACCATTTTTATCTCCAACTTGTAAAGTTTATAGAGCTCAAAGTCTCATTATAAATTTTACATGATGGATTTTTTTGAAACATTGGTGGAAAAATATGTTTCAATTCTTAGAGTGATTTCCATTAGTCTTAATATTCAGTCTTAATATTCAGTATCTGTGGAATTTCTTCTTTGTGTAAAACATGAAAATAACTGCAGAAAATAAATTATCATACCTCAAAGAATCAAAACACAGAGAACTCTTATAGACAACTTGGAAAACACAGAGATCACATCTGAATTATTTATAATATAAACTGCTCATGATAATCAGGAAAAAATTATAATTTCTAAAAGAATAGTTGTGGGATGATCCTAGTAAGAACTCAATAGCATTCCTGTTGGGATGCATTTAGAGAAAATATTTAAAAATCATGACAGAGCGCAAAGGTGTCTATTTCTTATTAACAGTTTTAGTAATAATGCTGATTTTTTAAGGAAGCACACCACTCTGATTTTAAATTTTAGTTCAATGCTTTAATCTTTTAAATCATAAGTGTAGATGAAGAGAGAATAATATGTAAATGCACTTCAAATTTGTGGCTGGGAAAGAGGGTTGCAATTTTTTTGACATTCCTCCCATTGAAAAGTGGGATCTATTTCCACTTCCCTTGAATTTGGGCTGGACTGCGACTACTTTGACATTAAAGTACAGTGGAAAGGATGCTATGTCATTTCTGGAAGTAGCCTGTAAGCAGAGTGGCAGCTCCCATGTTGGTCTCCTGAGCCCAGAGACCCGTGTAAGCAGTATGACTGTTCTATTAGAGGAACTCGTGAAGTGGCCCGGAGACCACATGGAGGGAACAGAGTGCATCTGAGCCCCGCCTCCACCCATTCCCACCACGGTCCCAGGCGTGTGAGGGAAGGCATCTTGGACAATCTGGCCCAGCCTCTAAGCTATCAGCTGAATACCATTTAACACCAGGTAGACAAGAGAATCGCCAAGCCCTGCTTGAATTTATCATGCGATTTAATACATTGGTTGTTACTTAAGGCCCTAAGTTTAGGATGGTCTGATAAGTGGTAATAGATAGCTGGAACAAAATCTTTTTATAAACGTAGGCTTTTTACTTTATAATGGAGTGATGCATGCTATTAGTTTTCATTCAAATTGTTAATTATGAAAAATCTGCAGTGGAACTATTAGCAAGGATTTTTATTCAGGTAATCCTTAAGCCACATATTGAAAAACACTACTCTAGAAAGTGCTAGATCTCTGTCCTCACGTGGATGATGTTATTACAAATTGGACCTAATAAACATAAGATCCAATATAAGGCAGATTTCAATTATTTTTAGTTATATGAAAATTTTTATACTTAGTGACCCATGCTGTTTATAGCAATTAATCTTTGCAAAAGTGATGCTTTTGCTATTGAAAGTAACAACTCATTAAAATCTCTGAGAAGTGGAAAGAACTCCTCCACTAGAAATTTACTGTAGAAATATAGTGATGGATCTAAAGAAACCGATTATAAAGGAATAAATCTTCTACAGCAGGCAAAATATCATATGAAGTAATAAATATTTTTCAACTATCAAATGTAATCTATTATACCTAAAATAACATAAGATTCCAAGATAAATGAAACACTTCCAAAAATCAATGAGCTTGACAAATTTTGAAGACATTCCAAGAACTGATATTTTTCAATTTGACAGAATGTTTCTTATAAAGCGGAGAAATTAGCAAACTTTTAGCTAAATACAGATCTCCTGTAAGTGTTCTGAGGAATATATGTGCATAAAGAATTATTGTTAGGGGAGCAATCATGTAATTCTCTTTATGAACTGAAAATTGCAATCATTGTTGGTGTCATGTAAGGAACTCTAACTCAAAATACTCACATTAATTGGCTTTGTGAAGCTGAGATATAGATTTTTAAAAAATAGCAACTAAAAGGAGAAAAGCTGATTAGAGCTTTAGGCAATTAAATGACTTAAAATATTTAAAGCAAAAATTGATGGACATTAAAAGACAACTGGAGACAAAAGTTGGCAGTTTCAACCCAACTCTCAATAAATGAGAGGGTATATAAGATCAAAGGTGACCTCGAATCAGTTAATGAACTTGACTGAAGAACAAGAACACAGCATCAATAATTTCAGAATACATTTTCCTTAGAAGTGTAAATGGCACTTTTACCAAGGTTATCGAACAAACTATACAACCAAAAAAAGTGATAAAACAAATTTTAAAGGACTGAGATCATGAAAAGCATCTTCTTTAACAATCATGAACTAACCAAGCAAATAAAAATTAGAATAATAATGTGAGATATTCTAACTAAGAAAGGAATGATCTTTATGGTAAAGTTATTGATAGCAGGATTTATATATAACCTTACTATATTTATATCTATATATATATATAATTGCTGGGATCACAAATTGGCCCAATGATTTTAGCAGACAATCTATCAGTGTCACTACCAGTGTTTATATGTATACTATTGTTTATATCCTCTGGCCTAGAAATTCTACTTCTAGAACTTTGTTATATGGAAATAGACAAAAATGAATATAGGAAAACAATTTTTAAAGTATTATTTATAACTGTAAAATGTTTAAAAATCAGAAGCAATCTAAAATGTCTTCTCACACATAAACAATTTGTATATGTGTGTAAATAAATAAATGCATGCAATGTGTCATAGTCAGCGATTTTTTAAAAGAAATAGGATAGTTCTCCAAATATGGATAAAGAAATGGTGTACATAATGTACATTTTTTAAAATTGCAGAATAATTCATATAGCATATTCTCATTTTTTGTAACAAAAAATGTTTTTTAATCTTTTTTATTTATCTTTTTAAATTGACATAACATTGGTTAATAACATTATATAAATTTCAGGTGCACATCGTTTTTTGACATCTGTGTAGAATACACCGTGTTCACCACCCAAAGACTAACCACCAACTGTCACTGTACACACGTGCCCTGTCACTCCTTTCCCTTTCTGTTTTTAAATGCATATAAAAATCGGGACTCTCATTCATCTAGTCGTTAACAATAGTTATATTTTAGGACTAAGATTCAGAGTGACCATAACATTTATCTTGCAATTAATAGTTGAATATTTCATGATGATAAATATAAGAAAAATATAGAAAAGCAGAATTAATGTCACAAAATTATACTAAAATAGAATTTATGCCATGAAACTACTTTTAGAGGATAAAATAATTTCAAATGCCAAGGATATTTTGTATAGCAGCTTCTTAGAGATGGCATGAATGAATCTTAGGAATAATGTATTAGATCCAATTTTTAAGTCATTAGTAGGCAGATAATTCTGAGGCCACTTTTATATGGCAATCCATAGACTAGCATCAGATTTGAAGCCAATGGGGAGGATTATTTTCAAAGTCTCTTCATATAATGGAATAATTGAGGATTTCTTGGAAGCCTGTTTGAGAACATTCTATTGTCTGTAAAGGATCTATCCTCTCACGCGTGTTCCCATCCTGTAATGAAAGAGATTATATGTCTGCTTGACGTCTACAGTGAAAGAGCCTGCAGATCAGGACTGGCATAGGTCTTGCAGCAGATTTAGAAATGAATTGCCCAAACCTAAATCCAAGAAGGAAAATATTTCATCAAGACCCTGACCATAAACAAGGTTTAGATGATTTTTTTTGGATTTTTTTCTTTTTTCTTTTTTTTTTGAGGAAGATTAGCCCTGAGCTAACATCTGCTGCCAATCCTCCTCTTTTTGCTGAGGAAGACTGGCCCTGAGCTAACATCTGTGACCATCTTCCTCTACTTTATATGTGGGACACCTACCACAGCATGGCTTGCCAAGCAGTGCCATGTCCACACCAGGATCCCAACTGGTGAACCCCAGGCCACCGGAGCAGAACATGCGAACTTAACCGCCGTGCCACCAGCCAGCCTCAAGGTTTACATAATTTTAAAGAGCATTCAGGACCCAAAGACAGCCTATCTTGGGGCTACTAGGAAAAGGAATCCATTTGTATGCATTCTTCTAGCAAGTGGCCCTATGAGGACCATGTAAAATAGGATTCCATGGCAATAGCAGGCTATTTAGCAGTACCTGCAGAAGTAATCAAGAACTCATAATTACATGAGTTCACGCAAATTGGATTAAGCCTAGTCAAGTTAAGAAAGCCATATTACTTAATTCTTTTTGCTTGTCAATCCAGGAATAAATTTCCAAGCTATACTTACTTTTGGGTCTGACACCAAATTTTAAGTAGTTGTACATGTCATTATTCATCTATGTTGTTTTCTTTATTAATGTGCAAAGAATCCTAAAGACGACAAACTTTGCCTTACAGTATTTGCATTTGTTAAAACAGAAAGCACACTACTAACTTTACAGAGTAAAAAGGAAAGCTAAGGGCGGGAACAAAAGTCTTGGTGGTTTGCTTCTGGTATGATGATACCACATGAGTTTTTCACTGGAGGATAAGGGAAGCTGCCTTAATCATGCTCCTCAATCAGCACAATCTGGATTTTTTTTTTATTATTAAAGCCAAAGGGAAGAAAATTTACCCTCATCTTAGCCTGTAATGTTGAGGTAAGAAACTCAGACATAGACTTCCCCAAGTTAGGCAGATTTTTGCAGTATGAAGCATTTAAATGCATTATGTTAAATACATTTGCCAACGAAATTACCTATGATTATGAAAAGTATTTCAAGCTAACTCAAACAGGGATGAAACCTCACATTAGATTTTAATAATGTGAGTATCAATCTTGAGTTAAGAAATATTGCATGTACTCACATTATTCAAAACTACAAGTTAGCATGGAATTGTATTGATTAAATCTTGTCAGCTGCCTGTGGGTATCAAACCAAGAGTGTGTCACGAGACCTTCGTCAGTAAAGATTTGTTCCAGTTTATGCTCACAAATTTTGGAGACTGTAAGATGCAAAGCACAATTTTAAGTATTTGGCCACTGGCCACATCGACAATATATTATGTAAACTGCTCTTTACTTCCAGTGAAAAAAGTAAACTATGGCGCTGACAGCTAGGCAGGCCTCCCAACATGTCTCTAGCAGCAGACCTGTAATCTTGTGCATTCCGGGGTCCCCTGAACACAGTAAGCCTTTGGTTAAAGACTTGAGAGAGGAAAAAAGAATGAACTTATTTCCAGAACGAAAAAACCATTATGCGTTTGCAGTTGGAAAAAAAACCCCGTGGATCATAAAAGAAGCGATAGCATCAAATTTATTTGATACCCATTTTAAAAGGCCAAGGAATACTCAGTATAAAGAATTAGAATTCAAAGCAAGACATTTTTAGTATTAGCTTGTAAACCCTGTAAAATGTGATTAGTACAAGAGATGACTGTGAGAAATAATTTCTACTATCAATAGTGAATAAAATTGACTATGCACTATTAGTGAAAATGAAAGTTTGAGGGGTACATATTTACAAGTGTTGATGGATTATGGGGAACCCAATTTCTCTATTATAGCATGTGAGGAAGTATAGTTTAGAGGTGAAAATATGTGTTTCAGTCTCAGAGCTGGGTTAAGGCCTTAACTCAGTTCCGTGTTCACTCGGGAAAACTATTCAATTTCTCTGAACCTTGATGATTACTTCTCCGTGAATGAGTATTAAAAATAGAGTAATTGCATCGGTCAGCACTAAATAAGATAACGCTATGCACATTTTAAGTGTTCAGTATTATCAGCCAGTGCGAAATCCTCGAAGTAGGACATGGTAATGTCTCCCGGCTCAGTCCCATGGGAGGGAAGGCCACAGGACTAACAAGGGCCCGGATCCCATAGGGCCTGAAGACCCTGTCAGGACTTTGGCTTTGACTCTTGATGAAATGAGTTCAAAGGCTTTTGAATGAACACATGATAAATTAGCTATAATTCTTAAAAGAAACGGTATGCAGAATCTATTTAGAAAGAAGTGTGGAAATGGTGTGTAGATGACTACAAACACGGCTGTCACCTCGTTCCACAGTTAGATGTCTCGTCAAGTCAGTGATCAGGCCTTCCGCTATACTCAACTCTTTCTCTTGAGCATGTATTATTCCTTTTCTCAGATGTAAAAATTTAAATGTTCACATTTTAGTAATAACAATTCAGGCACTTAAAAAACATTGACATTTCTAGGGCTGGCCCAGGGGTGTAGTGGTTAAGTTCACATGCTCTGCTTTGGTGGCCCAGGGTTCACAGGTTCAGATCCCAGGTGTGGATGTACATACCACTCATCAAGCCATGCTGTATCAGCATCCCACATACAAAACAGAGGAAGATTGGCACAAATGTTAGGTCAGCAACAATCTTCCTGAAGCGAAAGGAAGACTGGCAACAGATGTCAGCTCAGGGCCAATCTTCCTCACCAAAAAAATAAATAAATAAAATAAATTGACATTTCTACTTGCCTTATGTTTATATATTCCAAGCTTATTTTCGACAAAACCAAGACCAGAATCTGATTCTCTTTTGTTTCCTATTTTAACTAACTCCAAACTCTACATTACGTAGATTCAAATCATTGTGTTTCTTCCCCAGCTCATATAACTTCATCGATGCTTGTTACCTGCACGATAGGTGGCAAGCACTTAGCCTAGAACTCTTAAATGATTTGTCTTTAATCTTATTTTATACTGTTTCCTTTGTCACAGAAAAGCATAAGTAAATTCTATGAGCCCTGAAAGAAATAGATTCAAATTTTACAAAATTTATGTCTCAATTGTAAACAACATGATCAGACATCCCAAAGTACCTTAAAATTGTCAGTGTTCCCTTTCCACAAAAAAATCTGTAATTTTTTAAAAAAAATGCTTGTCATTTTCTTTTATACTACCTGTGAAGCTACATAAATTATATAAAATATGTGAATCATTTTATATAGCTGAAAAATGAGTAATAAATGAACATATTGCTCAGATAATGTGGGTATTTTCATGGCTGTTTACATAAGAGTCGCAAAACTATTTTTGATCGAAAGATGTTACCTTATTACTTGAGTTTCACACTTAATTTTGCATGTAAGAGCCTCAGTTTCAAGTTGTAAAACTCAGTAGGCCAGACATTACATATTCATCTGTGATTCTATATTCCTGATAGTTACGGTCTTGCCATTTCTGCAATGACAAAATATATGTGGATAGCATGTTGAGCATCTGGTCTTTTTTCCTAATTCTTAATTCGTTCCATATCCTCAAGCACAGCAACAAAATAAGTTGCAAATTAGTACCCATAAAGTACTTCCCAAAATAACAATTTTGCTTCCAGAATATATTAAATAGCGGTAAGAATTTGACTTTACAGTTCTTCAGATGACTAACATTAAAATTCTAAATATCATAGATATTTAATAAGTGTATCAAACTTTACAATTTTTTTTTGTTTCAATTAAAGGTAATTTTTGAAACGTGCTTAACTATGGTGGATAATTAAGTGAAACACAGAGACAAGAGGGTTGTTTCTATATGCATGGCATTATTCCTCTGGTGTGAACAATTAATCTTTTCAACATAAAGTAAAGGGAAAAAGGTCCATCTTGTGTTATCAGCAAGTTTTTATTGTAAATGACAGGTATCCTGCACAGGTATCCGACATGTTTTGGCAAAAATGACAAGTTATTAGACAAACAGCAAGTTATCTCATGTAATTACAGATGTTTTTTAACTACGAAAGCAGTCAGGATGCAGTTGGAATCAGGGAATAAAATATTACTACATTTTTTTGTTTGTTCTCTCTTATGTTGCTTTCTAATCTATCACCTTCATCTTACTCTCAATTATCTATCAGCTCTATTATCACTATACCATCCCTCTCTACAATCCTTCTTACACATTAGATCTTTCTTTCTCTTCCACATCTCATCTCTTTCTCATATGTATTTCTCATAACTCTCTCTTATCTATTGCGTATATATATAGAGAGAGAGACAGAGAGAGAGTGTCATATGTTTCCTTGGTGAAGGGGATATGTTCTGAGAAATGCGACGCTGGGCAATTGCATATTTGTGCGAACATGCTAGAGTGTACTTACACAAACCTAGCTGGTACAGCCTATTACACACTTAGTTATATGGTACTAATCTTATGGGACCACTGTAGTACACGTGGTCCATCGTTGACAGAAACGTTGTTGTGTGGCACATGACTATATACAGACACATAATCTATTATTCATATCATCATATGTGTATATATGTATATATACATACATATATATGTGTATATATGTTTATATACATACACATATAAATATATACACATCGCTTCCTCATTTTTCCCTCTTGCTTTATCCGTTTATTTTTTTCTCTTTATTATCTCTCTTCTAAGTTCTCTTTCCAACATTTCACTTGATTTTCTTTTTCTTGTCTCTCTTTGTCATTCCTCTCTCTCTTATCCCTCCCTCACATCTTTCTATGCTCATTTTTCTCTTTCTCTACCTCCCTCCTTACCGCTCCTCTCCCATTGTTTTTGTCTCTCCCTTGTCTTTGAGTTGGATACTGAGCTCTAGGCCTATGTCCAGAGGGACAGAGCCCTATTACTGATGTGGCTTTTATAGCTATACCCTGGACCACAAAGTGTGATTCTCAAGCATGCAGTAGTAAAACATAAGAACATCACAACATCAAATGGAGCCCAGTGGATTGGTGGATGATGGAGATGGGTGGGAGACAACAGTTCTTAGATGCTGGCTAAATAAAAAGTAGATGTCCAATGGGATGATTAGAAAAGCAAGGTATTCCTTAGTCAGACTTCGTTATATGATATATTGGAACATCAACTGCATATCAATGATGAAGGAGAAAACTAAGGGTGGGGTAGAATCAGACGTATAGGAGTTGACATAGCCATTGTTTGAATAATAGTGTATATTAGAACAGTTTAAGGAACTAGAAAACCCTAGTTTGATTCAAATAGCTATGGAATCCCAGAGGTTTCAATCTGGTAGGGGACATGGGAAAAAATTTGTTAGTTATTGGTGAGACTGACATCAAACAGGGAAAAGCACATGATGTCTACAATTAAGTTGCTGTGTAGACACCAGAGGTTGCATTAAGTTCTGCTCTAAGAACAATGAAATTAATTCCGGGGCACGAGACTTCTTAAGTACAACAAGGCTTGGGGAATTGGTTGAAGCTGAATAGGCAAGTCAAAGTACCCAGTACCTACAGCCAAAAAGAGAAAAGGACAACAATGACGACAACCACGCCTTGCTAATCCAGTTGACAGAAACAAAATTATTTTCGAACCAATAAAAAATTATGGGGAAATGCATGCAGTATTTCAAAGCATATAGATTTGACTTTAAGTGGATTTTCTTCCAGAGCCTTGGAGCTAGTGTTCCTGATGAAATCACCCTTGATGGTTTACCCGGCTTTGAGGGCACATGCTTTACTTCAAGCTTCCTGATGCATTGCTAGGCCTCAAACGACAAAAGTGATTATACTGCATGTCCCTTCACTGAAAGGATTGCCAAGTAAAACCTCAATACATCTATGATTCCATTCTTTACACAAAAATATTCAAGCTTGTTGATTAGATTAATAATGAAAGGAGACAGCTTCACCAAAGAAATCTTATGACTCATGGATACTAAATAAATCACTATCCAGAGTAACTTAGATTCTCAAGAGAATGATAAAGGAAGCGATGAGGTGGTTTCTAAGCTGTTTGAACAAATCTTTATTCCTCTTTTTCATATTCTCCATAGTTTTGCCTTTTCTCTTTTATTGTCTAAAAATGTGAGGGAAAACATTTTTCTCCTTCAGCCTTTGCCTTTTTCAAAAGAATTTATATCTTTAAAATTGATTTAATAAACATTTATTGAAAAACTCTATGCCAGGCTTGACGTAGATACACTTATCAGAAAAATCTGAATCCAGTTGGGTTTCATTTGTGACCTCACATCTGAGGATGCCTGCCCGCCTCGCTCGGTGGGTGGGGGGTAAATTTCAGTCATGGGCATATGCTAAGAGTGAGCAAAGCTACAGTTACACAAGGGAGATCATGGACTATGAATTCAGATTAACAAAAGGCCAAAAACAGTCCCAAAGACAAGGGCAATGGAAACTGAAAAGCGAAAGTGCTCTAACAGGGAGTGAAAGAATGTGGTGGACCTGGAACTTGTCAACATAAATGTTTTCAGACATCAGCTTCAGATACTTCAAAATCCCCTCTGGTAATTCTCTGTGTTTACTCAGGCTTCTCTGATTTCATTCTGTGCTCACTTCCAGACAGGGTCTAATGATCTAGTATGTAGACCCTGAAAGCAGTGAATGGAGAAATAGCTGCTCAAAAGAAGGCAGAAAACTGTGAGGTGTGACCGGAGGGATGCACAATTGCCCCAATTTGCCAAAATATTTCTGGTACAAGCTGGAGAGAGGCCAATTTTCTGTTTTGATACCAGTTCTTTGGTTGCATGTTAGAATCGTCTTGAGAGCTTTTAAAAAATGCGAGCTGGGCCTCATCCCAGAACTGCTGGGTTTGATTCGCCAGGGGTAGAGAAGAGCAATCTGTTTAAGCAAAAAATTCCTAAGTAATTTGACACAGTGTTTGAAACTAAGGTTTTGAGGCAATAGCTTGATATACTAACTAGAGAAGTAATATGTTAAACATAAGATAATATGTAATATCTGGTCAAAACCTGAGACAAAATAATATAAAAGTAAGAAAAACTATCATAATGTGATTTGAAATAGGGAAGAAAATGGAAATAACTTCAATGTCAAACTAAGCACATATGGTTCAGCCACGCCACCAAAGAGAACACTGGACGTTAAGTGACAAGTTAGATCCAAATATACTGACATAAAATTATCTGCAATACACCATCCTATGCATAAAATGAAATGCTGGGTGAGTATGCGCAAAAGGAAGCCATTCTGAAACAAAACAAAAAGAAGAAAGAAAAGAAAAATACAACATATATAATTTAAAAAGTTTTGGAATATCCACCATAATGGTAATGAGGTTTTCTCTGAGTGGTGAGATTATCAGAAATTTTCGTTTTCTTCACATTTTGACTTATGTTTGGGTTTTTTAATGACTCCTTTTTTATTCATATAATATTTCCTTTAAGAATCTAGGACCTATTAGTAAATTATAATTTGTATCAGAGAAATGTGCAGAACAGTACGAGAAAAATGTCTGGGGAGGTAGGGACTCTGTTGTCAGAGAGCACCAAGGTAATCAATCATTTAGTCATTCCGTAGTTACCGCTGTTCAGAGCACCTCATTCACTCTAAGAGAATCACTTATGGTACTAGGAGAAGTGGTTGAACAGAGTCCCTTGTTTTGCCCGCTTCTTGATGCAAAGACCACAGCTTGTCATTGATTCATGCACAGTCACCTCTGGATTTGCCATCATCCTGAACACCAGCAAACAGAAAGTGTTCATGGAGCAAATAACAGGTAAGATACATGTATCATGTATGGGAAGGCTACGAAGATCATCACTAACCAATAAGTTTCCCCTACAAGTAACTGTTAAGAGTAACCAATGAACACGAGTAATTAGACCATGTTAATGTTTACTCTATGCTGTTTACAGCTTTCTCAATGAACACAAGCCTTCGTATACAGTCAGTTGTCATTTAATGACGTGGATACATTCCAAGAAATGCGCCGTTAGGTGATTTCGTTGTTGTGGGAACATCATAGAGTGTACTGACACAAATCTGGATGGTACGGCCTACTACACACCTAGGCTATGTGGTTCTACTCTGCTGGGACCACCGTCGTATATGCAGTCTATCATTGACCAAAATGTCCTTATGCAGTGCATGACTATAGTTCAGTTTCAAATGTCTAGTAACATAGTTACTGAAGTTCTTCATCTTTGTCAGATTGGTAGCCTGGGCCCCATATTTGCTTAAAGGGGATTGAGCTATCTATTATTAACTCCAAATTGATAGCGTCTCCAACAGGGAAATGAGCAAGTGAAAGCAAGTGTTGTTTATGTACGAGTAGAGTCTCAACAGACAGAAATCTGTAGTGAACAAAGTTAGGGAGCAGCAAAGCATAGATTTAATGGAAAGGAGAGCCAAAATTGCCTTACAGTTTGCCTGGAAAATAAAATGTCCATCTATCAAAGGTGGTTCTAAACTCTGAAACATCTTTATTTCTAGATAGATTTCTAGGTAGAGAAGACTTCATACAAAGGCATCGATGAAGCCTTTTCGTTGGGAACATAGTATGAAGTGTAATCTAGTTTGGTCATAGAATGAAGAAGAAAAAAGGAGTCAAGGCGTTGGTTCAGACGCTACTGCAGAAGTGCAATCAGATTTAAAAATGTTCAAATATCAAGAAAAAATAACTCAGAACTGCATAACATGCATAAATCAGTTCTTGGGGATTTTTTTTATGGGAAAGGTAAAAGAACAAGCTCGGCAAAAACCTTTAGCTTAAATCAATGGTAAATTTCTTTTTGAGTTAATCTTATTGATAAAGAAACTTAGGGAGCAAACCATGAAATGGCTGATGCCATGTTTGATTTTTAATGTTTCTGAAGAAGAAAGTTATATTTCTTTTCCTAGCAAGAAATAATAAACATATTAAATCAAGTGAATGACCTGCTTGTCATTTTGTGTACAAGCTTATTTCATCAAACATTAAATACTATTAGTGAAACATCACCTTTGTTACTCTATTTGTTTATCACACTTCTCTTACCATGAAATGCAAAAGAAAGGTTGCGCATCTAAGTTTTACAAAAGGACTAAATAATTAATCCTGAGAATTCTAAGACATACTGTTAGATTTTCATTTCATTTACTCATTGTGCCATTGACGTTATTGTTCTTTTTGAAGTAAAATTTAAAGATATATCCTCAAATATTATTAAGGATTGATAAAATAAATGGCCATATAAAAATATTTTTATTTTCATCAAAATGTAACTTATGTTTTGATTATCATTATATTCTAATAAGGACTCTTTCAGAATGCAGTAACAAATGGAAAAGTAAGTTTCTTCCTTAAAAGAAGTGACAAACTTTGCTTTAACAGACAAGGTGATCCATGGGAAAGTCATAGTTTTGCGTTTGTCAGAGCCATCGAAAAGTAGGAATAAATGACGTATCCAACAGAGGTTTTACATGTACCTCCTGGTAAAATGATCCATTTCAATTCCCTCTTTCCCTTTCCTCTCTTCTCTTCCTCTGGCATTCACTCTGATTTTAATGCTAACTGTCCTATCACCTCTGTGCTTTCATTGTTCATGTTTATTTCAAAGAACACCAGCCTTGGAGTCAGGAGATGTCAGGGAATGAGGGAGCGGAGGGGGTTTGGATGTGAGACCTTCTAAATATAATGTAAAGCTTATCATGGTCTTAGGGTGGGAGCGAGATGGAGCTTAGAAAGACGATGGGAAAGAATGTTTTGAACTATACTGCTGAAAGTAGCAAAATATAAAGCATATTATACGTTAAGTAGATAAAGTGCTTTGAGAAGGTCACATAGCTCACACTTCATTATAGCTTCTCTATCCCACATGGTTTAATGCAGCTTGAGTTCAACAACGTGTTAAATAACTGAAAGAAACATTATCAGCTTCCTTTGCATTAACGCTAAATTTAGTGAGGACCACGCACTTCCAAAAACATTAAAACACATAAATTCTGTTGTTGCTGCCCATTAATACTTTTTCACTGTACAATAAAGAATGAATATATTGAATTTCCTATGAACTATAATTTCAAAGCAGGCAAACTATATGCATTAAGAGTCGTAGCCTTATTAGTTACAAATTCCTATGTCCTGCATTGTCAATTTAATGAAATATTCTTGAGAGTTCAAAAGCCGTATAGACAATGGTATTGTTTAATATTGGAATTTCTCATCTTTCTCTGAATAAAAAGAATGATACAGCAGATGCTAATATTTTTCTCTTATTAAAAGCTAATTAAGAAATCTCTATGGAAAAATTTACATTTAAATGCCTAGTTCTTGGGAGAGGCATCTGAGTCAGGCTGAGTTAAGAAATGAAGCACGATATTCATAGCCCTAAGAACTATGCAACGGTTCCTAAATTTGGGATTAACAGAAAATATAATAATTCTCTAAGGAAAAAAATCATTCAAAACCAATTTTCAATTCCCTAAATGTGTTATTTAAAAAAGACCCAATGAGCCATGCTGAATATTTAACTTAATTATCATAAAGTACAGGGTTATGATGCATTCTGAGATAATTCAAAGGAGAGTTTTACCTTTTGGATGGAATAAAATCTCCATTCATTTACCTCTACATGTGCAAACAGCATTAGTAAGTTAATTTATCAAATGAATAAACAGTATCGTGTGGCAGTGTGGGAAAATGGAGAAATTAAATGTAAAGAGTAAAATTATACTTTAAACATTGAAATTACTATTCCCTTTTGGACTGGTGTAATAAGGCCCAGCAGTCTAAAAATATCTGCTAAAAGGATGATGGAGCCTGAGTTCAGAACTCAGGGTCCTAATGACATCGCCCTTATTTATAAAGGGAGGATCTAGTTCATTTACCTTAAAGCATCTGTATCATAAAATACTCCTTCTCTAATAGAGCCTATTAAAAGAGCATAATGTTTTCTTAAGAGCATTTGAGAAAAAAGCTGTGGCTGTGTTCAGTGTGGACCTACAGCCAGGACTCAGCCTGCAGCTACCTGGATGGGTAACAATACTGGTTGTTCAAGCCTGTCACCTGTTCTGGTTTGACTCAATATTTTGATTATCACCCCTGTGTAGTGGCACTCTGAGATAGATATCTTCCATAAGACATTTTTATAGCATGAAATGACACACATGAAAGCATTTTTATCTCTATTTATAAAAGACTTTATACAATTGAATTTACATTCAAAAATTCAATAAATCTTTATTGAAAAATCCTTCCTGTACTAGACACAGATAATACAGGTAAATAAGACATTTTCTCTACCCTCAAACCTGACTTTACAATCTAGCGCAGGGTTCCTCAGAGCAGCACTACTGACATTTTGGACTGAATAACTCTCCGCAATAGCGGACTGCCCTCTCTGTTGTAGGATGTTTAGCAGCATCTCTGGCCTCTACCCATTAGATGCTAGAAGCATCCCCCCCTGCAGCCGTGATAACCAAAATTGTCTCCAGACATTGTCAAATGTCCCATGGGGGACAGGGCAGCCTACAGTTGAGAAGCTCTAGGCTATCATGTGAGATAAGGAAGAAACAAACTATTAAAACACAAAATCATAAATATTCAGTAGAGAAATTCATAAGTGCTACAGAAAGGTGGGTTTAAGAACAGAGAGGCAGTGTTCTATCCAACTGCAGGGACGTGCGAAGTGGATCTAGAAAGGTGGCTGGAATTTTGACAGGTAGAAAAGGGTAGGTAGGGCATTCAAGTTGCTTTAAAATCTTGCAGAGAGGGAGGCATTCGGTTCGTGTCCATCTTTGTCATGCAGAGTCTTAAAAGTACAAGTACTATTTAAATGTTTTATCCTACATGTTAATTTACTGTGCTGTCATTTCTATCTTTTTATAACTGTGTCATAGGAACATTTCTTCAACTTAATATTTGTATTTCCTCATCCATCTCTAGTCCTATAGTAATATTGTTACTTATAACGTAATAACAAAACTTACTGTGTGTCTATAATAGTTCAAAGTACTTTATATGATTTAATGCTTATAATAACTATATGTGGAAAGTATTATTATCTCCATTTTACTGATAATGGAAATGAATCACAAAATATTTCATTCAAATTGCTCACATGACTAATAAATATGGGGTTGGGATTTGAACCCAAGCCACTTGGCTCCATCACCCATATCCTTAATCACTCTGACACCCCGCCAAATAAATGTTCCTACTTACTTTGCCATCATCACTGATCAACACATGGTTTAATCCAGCCTGGTAACTAGCCATTAGAATGGCTTCAAATCTGTGACTTGAATATCCTATTAAATCAATTTGCAAAGGCAAACTTGTTTCAAACAATATTATTCAAAATTGTTAAAACTAACTTACTAGTCTAAAATTATCTTTAAAATATTTTATTAACTTTTATAACAGTTTTGTGCATTAGGACATAACAAGCATCGCTAACCCCATTTTGCATACTGTCAAACTAGAGAACAGAGAATCTGAGCTGTTGTCTACGTTTTCAGAGACCATGTGTCAAAGGAGGATTAGGACACAAATCTTCTAAATGACATTTCTGTGATTAGCTTGAAACCCCTCGCTGCCTCCTATACTTGCCAAACGTATTTCTATGGCCCTAAGACTTTAGCATCCAGCACGGACTTTATTGCTCTGCCTTTTCTAATTTTAGCCCTGTGATTATTTGCTCTTTCGCTACATTTTTCTTTAGTTATTTGGCTTTGTTTCTAAGCCTTATAAAATTCCTGCCTTAATAAAAAGCCATCTTTCAATCTATCCTAACTTCCTGACAAGGCTTTTCTTTCCAGATTTTACTGTTGTTTCTTTGAAGGACACTATCTTTGAAGACCTTGTTGCACTATTTTGACATATCTTTAAATAAGTCGTATATCTTAAACATTTTAAATAGATATAGGTTTCATTTCCAATTTTGTTGACAATATATTATTGAATCATCATACTTTATCTTAAATGGGAAAAGTGCTACCAATGCCAAACTTACCTAAGTAATACTCAAAGTTCCGTTTTCCTCATTTCTCATTCCATTTCTTTCTCTTCACAGATACCTGGGGTAGAAGGGAGGCAAGCCTTCTTAAATTTTTCCACAATTTCATTCAAAAACCCAAGAAACATTTTCAGTGTTATGGTGTGCAAACACGCTTTCGTATTATAAGTATTTGTGTCTAATGTGTAAACATTTCATGTTACATTTTATTTTACAGATCAAATTATTTTCATAAAATTGTTTAAAGTTAACATTCATGCTTTAAACTCCTTTCTTAATCTATGGATAAAATTACTATTTTTGAGGACTTTTATGTCCAGTATTATGGCAGACAAGATAGCCTAAAAAACTTTCCAGTAACAAAGAACCACAATGCTTAATGGGTGTGTGTTTGTGTGTGTGTGTGTGTGTGTGCAAGTGCATAGATATCTGGCTGGGGAAAAAAGTAAGGAAATCCTGAGAACCCACTCCCCCTCAAAAACTTTTGGAGAGTGGCTCTAGAGACATATACAAGCACTGTAATTTACGTCTATTCTAAGTGCCTCTCTGATCTTCTGCGGCTTGAGGTTTTAATTTCAAGGAGGATAGGAGTAAAGTCTAGTTGGGGAATTACAACAGAGACGCCTCCGTGAAGTTATAAAGACTGTAAAAAGGGAAATGGAAAACCAACAAACAAACCCAAAATACCTCAGGGATGGACAGCACAAACCTGCTATCAAAAACGTGAACCTGAGTGTGTGTGTGCAGAGGGGACCTCCTCTGACTCCCAACATTGTTTTCAAGTGGGTTTTTCATTTGAATTGTGTTATTCACATGTATACAAGCAAACCAACCAACCTTCAATGTTGTTGGGTGAATCTGGGGAAGTAGGCATCGTCCAGGATATATAATGATTTGTAGATGATGTTACGTAAAGACAACTCCAATCTGCATGAGAAGGTTTATAAGCAGGGGTTTAGCATGATCTCGTCTAAGTTTGGGCGAATTATTCTGGTTGATGCATGAAGAATAGATTAGAATGGAACACATGTGAAAGCTTTGAAACCACTAATGATGTTCATTGTAATGTGATTCTGTACAGTTGAATAGCAGAGAGCGGGTGATATTCCTAATTAGAATGATAGAAGTGAAAAGGAGAGACACATGAGTGAAAAATTTGAGAGGCATAGATATTTGCTTGTGGATAAAATTTGCAGATGGTGAGAAAGAAATAAAATCAAGATAAGTCAAATTTCTAGGTAGACTGGGTGGATACAGGTTGATGCCATTGTTAGGAATACGTTTGGGTGGGGTAGAGGGGACATCAAGCTCTCAGTGCAAAGATAGAAGTTGGAAACTGTTGAAAATCCCGGGAAAGTTTTTCTTGTGAATTAATTATGACTTTTTTAAATAGTACTCCTTGTTGTCTTCTAGCAAATATATTCTTCCTTGAGACTATTTACTCATATTTTCTAGAATAGTCTTCGACCTTTGCTTTCCTATGAATTCCAGATTTCTTTTTCCTTTTTTTAAAGTTCCTTGAAAAGTTCTATGGTGACTTTTTACTAGACCAGCACTCAATTCATATATTAATTTGTAAAGAAATTTCATCTTTACAATATTTTCTACCATCACAAAGAATCTCTCTCTCCCTTTATTCAGGTTTTATTTCACATCCTTCAATCATTTCTCTACAAATGACTTGCACACTTTTTTTTATTGATTTATTCATAGGAATCTTATAGTTTTGGTTGCTATTATGGATATAAGCATTATTTCTTTTGCATTTCCTATTTGGCCATTGCTGTGGTTAAGAATATGAGCTATTCGTTGATCTTTTATTCACCAAATTCGCTAAACTCTTATTATTTTAAGAGTTATTCAGGAAATTTTCAGTTTTTCCATTTTTTATATAGATCATGTAATATTAATATATAATATAATACACAGTAATATTAATTTTTGTTTCTTCCATCTAGTCTTTCTCTCTTGTTGACTTTTGTGGTTGTCTACATTTGTGTAAATGGCATTTGCTGGGACCACAGGTCTTTGAAATCAGCTCCCCCAGCTGCCTTCCCCTTGGTCAGCGTGGACAATCACTGAGAGATAAGATCAGTTGTGTGCCCACCACCAATTCCTCTACTGATGGGCCAGCGGGGTGGTGGGTGGCACGATGTGAGTTTGTACATTCATCCTGAAAGTATGTATGTGCTCTTTTTCATTAGGCAAAACTGAAAGTTACCCCAAATCTGGCAGATCAACCAGTCTGTGAGCTGGTTTGTAACCTGAGTGACAGCTCTTGAACAGAAGTGAAGAAATGGAGAAATCATGATACCCAGCCTTTTATTGATGCCAGGCTGAAGGGGAGCAGAGAATCAGGGCTTGAGGAGGGTGGAGGGCATCCATGAGGTTATGGGGACAGTTCCAAAACAAGGGACACACTGATACATGAAAACAGAATGAAAGGAAGAATTAAATATAAGAATGTTGAAGTAAATATAAGTTAACAAAAATAAAACTGGTGTATAGAGGAAGGGAAGAAAAGAAGTAGACACCAATGGACCAAAGCAATGTCATAAAGTATGTGATGGATTAGCTTCTTCAGAGCAAAACGGAATAGTCCTTTCCTTTAATTCACTTCAACACCATGATTGATGTACATTTGTATTGGACACTACCTCCAGTTTGTTTTCAAAGAAGATTATTATATATAATAAAAGTAAAACACGATTAATTGTAAAGTCCTCCATAGCAGTTTTTTGACAACCCATTTTTGGCAAGTTTGACCACCCCTAAATAGGCCCACGACCTGTTACAGAAATTGCAGGAGCAGTATCCAATATAATCCTTCTCTTTAAATACTAAACATAAACCAGCTCACAGGTCAGCAAATTCAGGAAGCGTATGATCCATAGTGTCCTTAGATCAGGCAGGATTAACCAGTTTCCTCTCAGGCAGCTCAAGGTTGCTGGAACACTGCAGATTTCACATAGGGAAAAGAGATGCCACACGAGCCAAAGCCAGCTCAAATTAGAATGAATGTTCAGTCTTATAAAAGTTCCATGGACCAGATGACAAATATGGTATTTATTACTCATACAACTTTTTTAAACAATTCAGTGGCGTTTATTACATTCAGAATGTTGCAAACACGACCCTATTTAGTTCCAAAATATTTTGATCATCCCAAAAGAAAACCCCATACCAATCAATAAATCAATCTCATTTCCCCTCTTTCAGCCCCTGCCAGTCACCAATCTACTTTCTGCTCTCGGAATTTACCTGTTTGGGATATTTCATAAAACTGAAATCATACAATATGTAACCTTTTGTATCTAGCTTCTATCACGTAGCATAACATTTTAAAGGTTCACCCAAATTATAGACTGTATCAGTACTTAAGTCATCTTTATCGCTGACTAATATTCTATTGTATGTACTTAGCACATTTTGTATATCCACTAATCCATTAATGGGCATTCAGATGTTTCCACATTTTGACTACTAGGAATAGTCCTGCTATGAACAACTGTGTGCAAATATTCGTTTGAGTACCTGTTTTTAATTCTTTGTGGTATATGCCTAGGAGTAGAATTTTTAACTTTTTGAGAAACTACGAAAGTATTTTCCATAATGGCTACATAATTTCACATTCCAACAATTTATGAGATTTTCATTTTGTCCACATCCTCACAAAACTTGTTACTTCGTTTTTTGTTTTTTTTTTATTTATAGCCATCCTACTGGGTGTGAAGTGATATCTCGTTGTGGTTTTGATTTGCATTTCCCTAATTACTAATGAAGATGAGCATCTTTTTATGCATTGAACATCTGTAGATCTTTTTGGAGATCTGTATATCTTTTTGGAGAACTATTTCACTTATACAGAAATGAATTACTGATAAGGAAGAACACACTTTTGCCATTTTGCTAGCTGTTTTCTACATATCCCATGCTCCTTGTGTTCTGATTTCCTCCAATACTTCCTTTCTTTGAGTTTGATTTCTTTGTAGTGTGCCATTTTGATTTCCTTTTCATATCCTTTTCTGTATATCTATTAGATATTTTCTTAGAGCTTACCATGAGGTTTATTATTAACATCCTAAATTTATAGCAATTAGTTTGAAGTGATACCAACGTAGCTTCAGTGACATACAAAAAGTCTGTTCTAATACAGATGCGCTTCCCCACTATGTTGTTATTGTCGCAAATTATATCTTTATATATTGCATACCCATTAACATAAATGCACAATTATTGTTTTCTGCATTTGTCTTTCAAATCATAGGAAACAGGAGGAGGAGGTGGAAACAAAAACTACGATAATGCTGGTTTCATATTTACCTTTATAGCTACCTGAAACACGGTCCTTTATTTCTTCATGTAGCTTTGAGTTACTGTCTAGCGTCATTTTGTTTCAGACTGATGGCCTTTCTCATTTTAACGTTTCTCACAGGGCAGGTCTACTAATGATGAACTCCGGCAGCTTTCATTTATCTGAAAATGTCTCAATTTCTCCTTCATTTTTGAAGAATTTTGATGGATATAGAATTCTTGGTTGACAGGCATTTTTTTCTTTCGCCACTTTACAAATATCATGCCACTTCCTGCTGGTCTCCATAGGGTCCAATGAGAAACTGCCTGCTGTTCTTATTGAGGATCCTTTGTATATGATAATTCACTTCTCTCTTGCTGCTTTCAAGATTCTGTCTTTGTCTTTGTCTTTCAACATGTTGATTATAGTATGTCTCAGTGTGAGTCTCTTTGTGTTTATCCTTCTTGGAATTCATTGAGCTTTTTCTCTTTTTTTGATAGGAAGATTGTCCCTGAGCTAACATCTGTGCCAATCTTCCTCTATTTTGTATTTGGGACCCCACCACAGAATGGCTTGATGAGCGACGTGTAGGTCCACAGCCAGGATCCAAACCCATGAACTCTGGGCCACTAAAGTGGAGCATGAGAACTTAACCACTACACCACCAGGATGACCCCTCTTTGAGCTTTTTTGATGTGTTTTTATCCAATTTTGGGACTATTCGGTTATTATTTCTTCAAATATTCTTCCTGCCACATTCTCTCTTTCCTCTCCTCCTCCCATGCTACATATCTTGGTATAGTAGTTGGTGTCTCATAGGCTCTGTTATTTTATCCTCATCCTTTTTTTCTTTCATGTCCTCAGATTAGATCATTTCATTTCTCCTATCTTCAAGTTCACTGATTATTTATTCTGCCTGCTCAAATATGCTATTGAAAAATCTCTAGTAAATTTTTCATTTCACATTTCATTACAATTATCATAATTTTCAGCTCCAGAATTTCTATTTGGTTCTTTTTCATAATTTCTACCTCTATTGATATTCTGTATCTGTTTATTCATTATTCTCCATGTTTCCTTTAACTCTTTGTATATAGTTTTCTTTATCTCTTTGAATGTATTTAAGATAGTTAGTTTAAAGTTTTTGCCTAGTAAGTCCAATGTCTGCTTTCTCAGGAACAGTTTCTCATTTTTTCTGTAAATGAGACATTTTCTTGTTCTTTGGCCTGCTACTTATTTTTTTGTGGAAAACTAGACATTGCAAATACTATGATGTGGTAACTCTGGAAATCAGATCCTTCCTTTTCTTAAGGGTTTGTTATTTTGCTTGCTGTGGGCTGTATGTTTGTGTAGTGACTTTTCTAAACTATTTTTGTAAGGTCTGTCTGTATTCTTTATCATACGTGGTCTCTGAAGTTTCTGTTCCTTTAGCTTATATTGAGCCAATGTTTTGATATTTCCTTGAATACCAGGAAAAGAAAGAAAGAAAGAAAGGAAAGAAGAGTGGAAGGAAGGAAAGAGGAAAGAGAGAGTAAGAAAGAAAATAATAGGAAGATAAAAAGAGTAAGAATAAAAAGCAGGAAAAGGAAGAGAAGAATCTTAGTCTTTGTGATATGGCTGTGTTTTCAAGCCCTCCATCAGCGGTTGGCCAGGCTGTTAACAACTCAGCCTTGGTCTTCACTTTCTGCTTGTGTTATGTCTAGAGATAAGGCGCAAGTGAAAGCTTAGAGTCTTTTTAGGACTTTTCTGAGCGTATGTGCTCTCTGTGCAGGTATAAGCATGCTTTCTAAATTCCTCAGGGTACACAGATACGTTTCAATGCCATCATTTCACCAAGAAATTCTTTACCCAGATTTTCCTCACAGATTTTCAGTTAATCTATTATTTGTCTCAACTGTAATCTTTTGCTCCAGAAACATATGGATTATTCATTTACCTTATAATCTCTTCAAAGAATGTTCACTGCTTTTTCACCCTGTTTAAGTTCCTAGTTAGGTGAAAGAAAGGCAAATGCCTTGCATCAGTTATTCAGGTAGCCCTCAGGCAGGTTAGAACAGACAAACACAACTCTTTGAGAGTAAAGTCCCCAGGGATCAAGGACCCACTTTGGGAATGTGAGCTTCAATCTTCCAGACTGACACCACACCAGGGGAGGACTGGGTCAAGAGCCAGTAAAAACGCCCTAAGGCTTTCCTACCATTTTTAAGTTATTTTTTTCTTGGTTCAGCATTTGCTTTGTTCCTATAATTCTTTGACTATTTTCCAGAGTTCTAACAAAATTGATTATGACAATTTTTTTCTGATATTTTGGTGTTCCTGTGGAGGGATGGGCCCTGAGAGATACCTACTCTGCTATTTTCACTGATGAAACTGAATATCATACTTTTAAGCCCAGAGTTGAGATACTGGGTCAACATGCTCTGCACAGCAAGATAACCCAGTGACGTGCACTATTTGAAAGAATGCATGCAGATGGACAAAATGACTCAATGGACTTCAATTCTGTTCTGATACCACAATAAAGTAGATGTCACATTATTTCAAAGGTCCTTTACCAAACTGATTGGTTATACTACATACAAGATTTAAATGTCTACGTAGAGAAAGCTGCCTACAGAGTCTTTGTGAAGACATAGGATACCTCCTACAGAGAAGTTCTCACACATAGTCACAACTGGAGCATAGAAACCTCCTAAGAACTAGTGAATTTATTCTAGTAACTAGAATGCTGTCTTTAAGGCATGCAAAGAACCAGGAGACTTCCAACAAGATATTGTCAGGTGAACAAAGAGATTGATGACAAAAGAATCTATTATTCCATCTCCAGTTTGCTTCCCCAGTACACACAGTTATTGATGGCCCAATGGGTCCTTACATAAGTAAATTATGTCTATTCTTCGCAACAACTAAAGACTAGGTAGCAGGAGGGTAAAATGAGGTTCAGAGAGGCTAGGTAACTTCTCAGTAAGATGTAGACCTTTAATATAATCCCAGGTCAGATGACTCTAAAGTCAATTTCTTTTCTACTACGTTTTGTGGGCCCTTTACATTTTACAAATTTATCCTTTTTCTTAAGAAACAAAAGGGATGAAGAGTTCACATATCTCCTTGCACTATTGCTTTCAAGCCAGTTGCAGATTTCCAGAAGGCTGCACCACTCCACTGCTGACTAATTGTGACTGCGGTGACTGCAGCCTCATTGTGATTCACGCACTTTGGCTGTGCCTCAGCGCAGTGTCAGCAGTCGGTCCCACCCTCACTGTTCTTGTGGGGTGAAGGTCTTGGCTGAGCTCCACCTTGACTCAGCTCATGCACAATTGATCATGGATGCTGCTGCATAGTTGTGAGGGAAGTCATCATTCACTGACAGATGTTCTAAGTTATGTGTCTTCGGTTCAGAATTTCTATTGCCACTGGAAACTTCCAATGATTCATGAAGATCATATTTTTCTGAATTCCAGGAATGGCATCATTTTTCAGTTATAGCTCATTGTTGGGAGAGTGAACTCACAGAAATACTTCAGAGACTTTTGGATGACTTCGATAATTTTAATTTAAATAATATCTAAATACAAAAGAAAGATAGAAGTACAAATCAAGAACTTGCAGTGTTCATATTTTTTATTATTCATTCAACTTTTATTAATTGCCTATTATATATCAAGCCCTATATATCATACACATTTGAATTATTTGAAGGTATTTTGAAATACTTTGCTATTTGAACTATTGGAATGGTGCTCCTCATGCCTATAATACTATATCTAGTCTTTTCATAAGGAATTAATGAAATGATCTAAATCCGTTTCTCTATCATATATCATCAGTAGTCAGTAGATATTTGAAATGAATTAACATATAGTAGGAGGAGTTGGAAACTTCTCAGAAATGATCTTCAATATATCATTTTCAAGTTTTCTTAAAATAGCCTTAAATGATACTATCCTTTGGGGAGAGATAGTGACAGAGTGAGGGTGAGAGCAAGAGTTAGTAAAAGTGAGCAAGAGAGAGACTGAGACTCCCTGGAGATTTTAATTAGGACTTTAATATCTAATTCCATCAGTAGACATCTGAATTAATATTACTGTTATGATCTGAAAGAAATGTTGACTATATTTTTAATATAAGAGGATTCTTAGAGTGTAGGTTTCCTCACCTCCTTTCAGGTCTTATAAAAGCTAAAGATAAGGTTGGTTAAGCCAATAGAGTTTTTAGCTACATTTTGCTAGGATAAACCAATGAACTTTTGGTAGATATCTTGTGCTTATTTAGAATTCAGAAATCCCATAAGCAGAGTGTGTGTGTTGCTTCTATCCTTATAAAGAACTAAAATTTAAATGTATATGTACTAAAATTTTAAGGTCAGACAAACAACCCAATAAAAAATTAGGCAAACTTCACAAAAGATATGAATGGCCACTAGCACATGAAAAGTTCAACAGGGAAAAGCAAATTAAATCTGTAATGAGGTACAAACACATACAATAATAAGGCAAAAAGTGTTGACAAGGAAGTGGGGTAACTGAATTTCATCAGGGAGCATAAAGTAGTATGTACCCTTAACGGAGAACTGTTAGGCATCTTTATAACCTATGAACTAGCAATTCTACACCTAGGTATTTAGCCAATAAAGATGAAAACACAGGTCCACAAAACAACTTAAAGATGCATGTTTTACAGCAGCTTTAATCATGAGAGTTTTAAAAAATCTTGAAACAATGTAAATGGTCATCAGCAAATGAGCAGATAAACTAATTGTGGTATGTCCACACATTGGAAAACTACTCAACAATAAGAAAAAAATATTCACACCTTCAGAAAAATGAATCAATCTGAAATACAATAAGCAAAAGAAGCCAAATACCAAAAAGACCACAATCTCTGATTTCATTTATATGAAATTCCAAAACAGGCTGAACAATCTATAGTGAAAGAGAGCAGATCAGGGATGTTCAGGACTTCCGGGCGGGAGCGGAGCACTGAATGCAGACGGCTCTGAGAGAAGCTTTGTGAGTGAACAGAAATATCCTACATTTTGACTGGGGAGTTACATGACTGCGTATATTTGTGGAATTATACACTTAAAATAGGTACATTTTCTCGAACATAAATTATAAGGTAAAAACATTCATTTCAAACTATAAAAGGAAAACTTCAACAGAATATTTTTAAATGAATTTTTTCACTCTTACACAATGGCATTCTCATATTGCTCCTGGTATTATGCTCACTGAACAGCTTAGATAGAGCTTAATATTTTTCCCATTTGTAAAAACAAATGCTGCAATTGAGTTACGAGAAATTCAAAGATGCATATTTGCTACTCAAAAGGAAAGTATATGGTTTCAAAGCCTTTAAGAGTAAAAGGTGAATAAATGAACACTCTTTAGAATATGTGTAGATTAATTACTTCAACAGAAGCACTGGCGTCATTGAAGCAGCACATTGGAGAGGATAATGTCAAACCTCAGTCGTCTTCAGAGGTATCAGTCTTACCCTGGAATCTTCTTATGCCCTTCTTCCCATCAACACATTCCCAATTATAATAAATGACTATCCTTTTCTGTTTTTTTTTTTTATTATCTGATTTGAGAGGTTTTCTTTGACTTAATAATTGGACACGCTTCCCAAAGACCAGAAGTGCACATACTTCCACAGATATGCTCAGTTTTCTAAAAATGATTATTTTTTAAAATCCTTTAAATTTATTTCATTACAGCTGCAGGTAACACTTCACATGTGTTACCATCCATATGGAACATCACTCTAACATGAAATAAAAGCATTATTATACCCCCATTCCCTCTCTGACTTAGCTTAAAGCATCCTAGTGCAAAACAATTCACATTAACTTCCATTGAAAATCATGTTACTAATGTATCTTTTAGTTGAGAATATTCTAAAATACCTCTTGAAAGATTATTTACAAATTATACGCAAATCACTTGGAATCAACTTGAGAATGAAAAGGTGAATTATAGTATGTTACTTCTAGATAGATCAATAATGAATGTTTGCAAAGCTAAAGACCTAGCCTTGAGGAGTCATAAATGTAAGGAAAAAATAATGAAAATAAATGATGAGAATCAAAGTTTGCTCCAAGAAGAATTGCTTATGGGATAAAATTATTTCTCGGAAAAGTGTCATTTGTTTTATGTAAACTAATATGTATTCTTCTTTTGATTTTTAATTTAAATGGTAATAATAATAATAGCCACCACTTTTGAGAACCTACTATATTTTCAAAACAGCTCATTGGAGTAGGTAGCATTGTCCATATTGTCCCTACATTCAGATGAGGAAACTGAAGAAGGAAGTCTAAATGACTAGCCTTAGGAGACATGATTTGTCAACAGTAAAACTCAAATGTGATCCTATATGTGTTAAGATTCCATTGCCTTTGTCACCAAGGCAGACAAGTTAACTGTGATTGTGAAGTGATCATCTGTTCGTATTCAATATGTTTCAGTCTCTTTACTTCTTTATTGTTATACTGCCTATCAAAGGAACTATTTAGGAGGCATTTTATTTGTTCATTATAAATTAATTACATTTATTTTAATGTAATATATTTTAAAATGTTTTTTACAGAAATTTTCTAGTATTAAAAAATGATATGTCTGTTTGCCAGTCTCTAAGATTAATTGCTGTCCATACTAAAAACGTCCTGATGTCCATCAGGGACCCTCCAAACTGTGCCTACATTATCTGAAAAGAGAGTATGAAATAGTCCATGAGAAAATGGTGTGTGTGGAAAAGCATTCTAGATGCCATAGAGATGTGAAAATGAAGCCAACAAACTACCTCCTTCTCCCACAATAACTGCATAGAATAATTATAGATATTCTCAAGGCCCTTTAGAAGTTGAACACATTTTTCTAAAGAAATGTCTTTATAGTTTATTTCTATGATTATATTCTCTCTAATAATAGTTCATAAAATCTATTCCATAAACTTAGCTAAACTCTCATTCTTAAAATATTGACTTGAATTCTGTAACTATAGATATTAGTATATTTAACTATATAGACATACATATATATGTATATATATGCATGTATATGTGTGTATATATGTATAAGAAATTTAAATCTCAGAGCACTCCTATGAGGTAGTTTCTATTATTTTGCCCGGGTCAGAGTTTTTACTACCATTGCCCGGGAGTCCCTAGATTTTAATCCCCATCATTTAAAAAGCCAATACATTTGTTGCCGATCCAAGTCACGCCTAAACTGGCCATTGTCTCCTTAGACATAATTTTGATGACTTGTCCCGGTCCCCATCAGCGGCCAACCAAGACGAAAGGTCAGCTGAGATGAAGATGGCTTCACGTGGTCTTGGCTACATATGTCCTTTATCCATAATATCTCAATATGCCTTTCCAGAAAATTCAAGTGTGTTAAGGCAAATTACAATGTTGTTAGCTTTATAAAATTTGTAATCAAAGTCCAGGGTCAAATATTTAATTGTACCAATAAGCAACGATATGGTTCTTTAAGTATTCTGATAAAATTATAATTAACTGTATCTCTGAGTCTGTGCTCTTATATAATTTAAATATTTAAATTCAACTGTTCTCACCAAAAGAAAGGTTATCAAAACCTAAAAAATAGAATTCTGTTTTTTCCATGATGGTCACATGTTGAATTGAAACAATGTTATATAAAGTTCCTGAATATGTATCAGTAGTGGAGAAAAAGGAATTCAGAAAATCCTCACAAAATTGTGAATACATCTAGGTACATTTTCTATGAGAAAATATGGTAAGACTAATATAAAAGCATCATTTTGACATTAAATGCAATTTGAGGGAAAAGGGACATAAAATTGTCTATAACTTTGAGAATCACATTAAGATTCCAAAGTGTCTACATCTATCACTGCTAAGCTTTTATTACATACTCATTTACATATGTCATCGTGAAAGCTGTCTGCAGTCACTTCAGTCTTTGAAAATATGATATTTGTTATCAAGAAAGAAAAAACAAAGAAACAGAAGGAATAGAGAAACACTTCTCAAGAAAAGACTTTTTAGTTGAATATAAGAAAAATAATGTTCTTTATTTCCCTAGGAGGGTTAAATAGCAGAAAGTGAGAAAATGGCTGATAATTAAATGCCTTTTTTGTTAGACTGTCATTCTTTGGGCAGTTCAGTTCTGAAGATGACAGTGTAATTCTAAGCTGATCTCAAGGAGCTTTTGCTTAGAATTATGGAGAGAATTGAAAAAATGATTTTTTCCCATTTTGTATGTAAAATTTTATATAACATTTATGTGTGTCATAATGATAAGCAGGCCATAAAATTATTCTACAACATGGTTGGAGAGGAGAGCAATAAATCCATAGCAGTTCAAGAAATTTCTATAATAAAAATATTCTAAAATCTTCACTATCCAATACAGAAGCTAGACACATTCGACTGTTGAGCACCAGAAAAGTGGCTAGTGCAAATGAGAAACTGAATTTTGAATTTAAACAGCCACGTACGGCTAGTGTCTACCTTATTGACTAGCACAGTTGAGGTGTAACAGTTTCATTTCAGTTATGAAGAAGTTGAAATGCAGAGATAACTTGCCTAAAAGAACAGCCAGACAGCAGAAACAGCAGATATCTCATCTTATTATGAGCTTGATGTGCTTTCTTCCTTTAAAAACAGAATTACTCATTAGAACTCTCTATAAGGATAACAGTATATTATAGGTCAATAATATGTATAAAGTGTATTTAAAAATGACCCACAGACTCAGGGACAGGTGTGTTAGCCAAAGCTATGGTGGCGATTATTTTGTAAGATATAAATGTAGCAAATCAACACAATGTGCATGTTAAACTTACATAATGTTATCTGTGAATTATAACTCAAAAAGCTGGAAGAAATAATTGAATTTTTTTTTCACATTTTATTGGGTTTTTTTTTTTTAACGGCACAGTGTTATCAGACTACCTTGAACAGAGGGTACCAAATGAAAATCGAATGGATTGAGCTGACATCTTTGTATCAGCACAGGCTTGACCTCGAAAGCTCATAATTGAGATGTACGAGTAGATACCATTAAAAAGCTCCTCTTTATTGCAGCGCTACCAGAAATATTTAGCTGTATGCAATATATTGAACCAAAAACAAAAGATTGGCAAAAAGTCTCTGTTGAGTGACGATGTATTTAGTACATGTAAGATTCACATGGAAAACAAAAAATGCAGACACTGGTTGAGATTAGGACTCCTGACTTTAGCTCAAGATTCGGTAGGGCATGGGTAGAAACTAAGAATCAACATTTGAAGAGTTTCATAAGTAATTCAGCTAGAGGTGTTCTACTTTAAAAATTCAGCTCACTGTTTACAGTGCAGCCTCGCCATTGCTTGAGTTCAATTCTTGCCTTACCTAGCTGTCTCACCTGGGGCAAGTTACATAATTAGACTCACTAAGCCTCTGTTTACCCAACTGTGAAATGAATATAAATTACATGGCAAAATTAGGTCAGCTCCTAGAAATTGAGAAACTAATGAGATTCCGTAGTGAATGTATTAGCACAGTGCTGGACACATGGTGCATGTTTGATAATGTCTGATAATTGGTTTTGAGAGCTTTGTTGAGAAATAATTGGCATAAAATAAAATATGCCTGTTTCAAGTATACACTTTGGTCAGTGTGAGACCATGGCATAGAAATTCTTTTAAGTCAGTAAGTTGGAGCAATTACAGGGTTCATTTCATTTGGTTTTCTTTTTCTCATGTATTGTCATCCTCAGTCACCTGATGTCAAATGGCTTGAAAAAACTCTTGTTTCTTATCTCATCCTGATTTTTATTTATTTTAGGCAGGAGGGTAAATCCAGTGCCCTCTTACTCCAACTCGGCCTAAAGTAGATTTCTGATTGTAATTATTATTGACCCATCATGTGTTTCTATGGCAGTAATTTCCAAATCCTAAACATAAGCCACTAAGAAAGAATGAACAAGCATGTCAAACAGGTCTGGGTATATCAAAAAGATTATCTTCATCTCCCTAATTTTTTTCCAGGAAATTTAACCTTTTACTATCCTATCCAGATTAGCTTACACTTTTCCAATTACTCAGTGATTGGCCACTCAACTGACTTATATCTTTATCCTTTGTCAAAATCAACCCCTCCCCAAAAGATTCCTGATCATATACCAGTACCATTATCACCTTCTTCTGCTTCTAATATTCAGGCAACTATGCTTTGTTGGAGAAAGTCACACAGCTAATGAACTAATTCAATATAATCTACATAAGAGGTAAATTTGTTGAGGTTTAATCAAGAATTGGACATAGGAAAAGAGATTAGGGCAAAGCCTAGAATTAATTTTAGAGTTGGTTTAAATGAATGATGTTTATCAAGATCATATGCCTATTCCACATACGTCTTATAAATCTTGTGTTATGCATATGTACATTATAAAAGCAAGCCACTGAATCCCTATTTGGAGACGTGTTAATTTACATAGACATATGGTAGTGGTGGGTTTGAGAAGGAAGAAAAGCTTTCTTAAGTAACTGGATGCTTACTTGAAGCTTTTGTAATAATATAACATTTCTGAACGTTTAATATATGCTTGTCAGATTTTTAAGTGTTTTATATAACTTTTATCTTCTAGATCATAGCAATAACCTCATGAGACAGTTGTTATATTGCCCTCATTTTACGGATGAGAAAACTGAAATATAGATAAGTAAACAATGTACCCAAGGTTACTAAAGCAGTGATAGAGTTCGGCTTTGATTTCCATTATGCGCTCTCATTGCACACTTTGTGTTAAATGAATATAAATTTCACATGAGATGAACAGAGAAAAATTCATTCTTCACAGAATACTTGTTGCATATGGATGACATCAGTAGATTTTTGAAATGATATTTTTTCATGGATAGTTCTCTCTTTGCCATCGATTTCTCTTGCTATTAGCACCTAGATCGTTCTGTGCCCATTACTGTACAGGAAGATTGTATCAAGGAAAAAGGGGGAAAATAGCTTTTTGGGTTTTGTGTTTGGGAGGGGCAAGTTGTCACACACTGTATCAGAATACCACATCCTATTTCCTTCCAAGGGTTACTGCAGAGCTTAGCAGGCAGTGATATTGGAGAGGGACATCAGAGACAAGGTCATGGAGATGAAAAGAGAAGACATTTAAGAAGGTTTTCATTATAAACCAGTACTAAATAGAGACAATTCCATTTACTGGAGACCTATGTGGACAAGGGGTGAAAACGTAACACTCCAACCCCTTGATACTTCATAAGGAAACAATAACTCTTCCTAGGGGAAAGAGGCAGAAAAATCCCAATTTGGCAGCCATGGAGTTGCTACAACTCTGGAAATGAAAAGAATTTGTTACAGAAGAATAAAGAAAACTCTATTATGTGTACATTCAAATTGTGCACTGAGATTCAACCTTACTATAAAAAAAGATGTGGATAAGGATTCTGGTTTCTTTTTTACTTTTTTTCAGACTAAGGCTGGATTTTAATTTTAACTGGTTGAACAATATGCTCCACAGTTAAGCAATTCATAAGGTTAATATGAAATGGGAATTTTAAAAAGCAGGATCCTTAGGACAAATTAAAAAGAGGTGAAATTGTTTATTGATGGAAGGAGGTGCTGGGAGGAGAGAGATAAGAGGAGATGGAGCACAGGACAGACTCAAGAAGATGATGAACAAACGTGTTTCCTCTACACAACTAAAGTGTCCAAAATGCCTTCACGGTAGATTCACTCTTTTACATGAACTTTCCATATATTTTCTTTAAAGAGCAAATTTTATTGAATGAGATAATCACAATGTGTTATGTGATTCATTATATGCTAGGCAGTGGGCTAGGAAATTTGCAAAGATATTTTTATTATCTTAACAATCCTGAAATACTTTAGGGTATGCCTACTCCGTAAGTAGTGGAATCAAGGAAAAAAAAAAAAATCAACGCCTGACTTTCAACAAAGCCCTTTAAGTCATGGAGTAATATTTGAAGTAATTTTCAATAATTTATCATAATTGACATGTTAGAACAAAGCAATTTGTCATTCCATAATCCTAATAGTCATTTGGGTAGTAAGATAAAGGCATTTTTTTAAGTAGGAAGAGAAACCAAAAGTATGTATTTTTACAATGTAAGTCAGGAAGGCCTAAGTCAATTTACACAGTTTGAAAGGAATTCCACCAGAGTCATGGGGTGAAAAGGAAAGAAGTTTCAGGAAGGAATAAAAGGGCTCAGTACGCCAGAATTCTCTGCAGAACAACTTTTCTCCCTTCCCAATTTTGTCTAAGATCATTGAGGGTCAATAGTGAAATCTCCAAGATGAGGGGAAGATTTATGGCAAACATGGATTCAGACTTTTTCAGTGCTGTATATAATTTTATATTCCATCAAATACAGGCTATGAAGCTTTATTTCCTCTTTCAAAAATATTATTACCCCTTAGCACTTGAGGTCAAGTAGTTTGATCCCAAAACATTTAGCAATGTATCTTAATGCTGCTTAGACCTCATTTACTCTGTTCCTTTACAAAACCTGGAAATTCTGATGTTTCATAGATCAGAGACAAATAACTCAGAAAGCACTGTAGAAGAGGGAAAGGGAGATGGAGAGAAAGAAAAGTTCTTGGAGAATTGAGGTTATTTTACAAGGACAAAAGTGCATTTAGTCAAGAACAATGTCCCACATGAAGTTATGATATTATGACTGAGCTTACTCTATGACTAAATGATTAAATCTTGATCATTGTGTGATAGGAAGATTTTCCCAAATGTCTAAGACTTAATCTTAGGTCAACAAATATTTGTATGATGGCCTGATTGGTATGAATCTGAGAATGTTTATAGAACTATAACCTGAAAAACTCTACACGTTGTAGCACAGGTACTGTGTGGTAAAGAAGCAGAGAGTGTAAGTCTGCCGAGAAAGAAGACAATGAGGCTCATGTGCAGAGTCTGAAGGAGAAATGCAAGTGATGGTGCAGGATACAACCCAGGTCATTGCATATTCTCCAGTTCCCAAATTCGGAAGATCCTTGGGGTGTTTGGATTTGATAAAACATCTCTATTTTGCATAATTCTGACAAAAATGTCATTTATTTTCTTATTTGTTTAACTTAAATTTGTTTTATACAAAGTCATTTTCAATGAAAGACTCCTAATTAATTCATGGCAATAACGCCTTTTTTCATTTCCTCCACAGTTAAAACACTCAGTACCCTCCATTAGCGATCTGACCCCATTTCCTGCATGACACTTCCCCTAATATCAGTCATCATCAATATCTCACTCCTCTGAACACCATAACTTCCTGGCTTCATTACTAATTCTGACACTGCATGACATTTGCTGTAGACTGTTTTAACTCTAACAGGCAACTTTTTGGTCTCTTCAATTGGTTTACAAACTCTTAGAAGGCATATAATACATCTGAAACATGCTCTTGTAATACCTAATGCACTTTGTATACATGCTGAACAACACTGAATTATTTGTTGATTACCTGAAGTACCAGTGTGAATATAATAACAACTAAGCAATTTGCCAGTGCTACTTTCTACTTAAGAAATAACGTTTCTGCCACTACCGGTAGCAGAGCTACTAGAAAATGTTGACATTTCGCTGCTCCTAGGTACCTCGTGCTTGAATAGCAACGTGTAATAGTCCTCCAGAGGCTCACCAAAGCTGTTTCATTTACTTGTCTGGATACTTCTTTTAAAGTAATCCTTGTTGTTTCTTTCTTTCCTCCTTGGTCATTTGTTCTTCTGCGAGTAACGTTAATATAACAACAAAAATTAATATTCTTTTTGCCTGACTACTTTCACTCCTCTTAATAAAGTTTATAGTTTCTTAATCCAGATAATCACACAATGCATTGAACAGCATACATACGAGTACCTGCTCTATGTATGCTAAATACGATCTATTTCTTATGAAAAATAAGATATAAGACTCTGAAATTCTAGCTACTCTCTGAATTTATCAGATTATCCTAGTACTGAGACATTTACACATGAATTGTTAAAATTATTTGGAGAACATTTGAGTAGGTAATGGCAGTCACCTAAATCTGAACCTCTCCAAATATCCTCCAAAATATTAAAAAAATAAGAAAAAATACATCCCATGTCTTCAGAATGACTAGGATACAGATCACTATAAAAAATCATGAGCAGAAAAATATGCTTCAATTTTCACTGTGCTGTCTCTTAACCTTTCACCACAGTCTTTGCAAAGGTGAGGTGAGGGTCTGGCAAATTTGCATGAAAGACAGAAACAAGGAGCCTAAGTCTGATTTGAATGACACAGCAGAAAGTGTGAAAGTTTTTGTGTGGAGAAGATCACCAACTACAGGGAAGAGACGGGAAGGAGAGTCAATGTAACTGCCCGGGAAAGTGCAAACTATGGGGGAGAACAGGGTTAAAAGGAGGGGTGAGGTGTGCTTTGGATTCTTGTATATATGAGACAAAGACGAAGAAGAGAAGGAGATGCCAGCAACACGGCAGAGCAGGTAGCTCCCAAAGAAACGCCAAAAAAACAGCAGAAACCATCAGAACCAACTTTGTCCGAACCCTGAAAACCAGAAGTTTCTGTAACCAAGCAAACACTGACCCAAGAATAAAAAGGCAACTTGAAAATAGGACAGAAGGGCTTTGAGGTGTTTTAGACTAGAATTAAGTGTGGTGTGGTTCTTATAGACAGATACGCCAGTAAAATAGAATAGGAAGTCACGACATAGCACAGTACCTATGAAACCAAGAATATAAAAGTGGGCATCTCAAACCAATCAGGGAAAAATAAACTGTACAAAAATAACCTGGGGACCGGCCCAGCAGTGTGGTGGTCAAGTTTGCGCACTCTGTTTCGGCAGCCCCAGGTTTGCCGTTTAGATCCCAGGCAGGGACCTAGCACTGCTCATCGAGCCATGCTGTGGCAGCATCCCACATAGAATAGAGGAAGACTGGCACAGATGTTGGCTCAGCGACAATCTTCCTCAAGCAAAAAGAGGGTTGGCAACAGATGCTAGTTCAGGGCCAATCTTCCTCACACACACACACAAAAAAAATGAGAGAGAGAGAGAGGAAGGATGATCCAAAAACTAATGACATTGATGACCTAGAGGGAGTGGTTGGAAGGAATAGGGGCTTGTGGATAATGTTTCCCTGAGACTACGTTCTTCTAAAGTTTTGATATTTGGAACATTGTTGGTATTATACATACACAAAAATAATAAAATAATAAAATTGAGGATGAGGGATAAAACCGAAAATAGAATTCAAGCAGAAACAAATAAGCCTAACTGATTTTCTAATAAGTAACAAAACTAACCCTCAGGGGAGAGCAAAGCAATAACAAAAACAACAAAAATTTTAAAAAGAACTTACTCAAATAATGTTTGAGTGCAGAATTTTAACCATATGCCCTCAAGGTAAATAGAAAAATAGCTGTTTAAAAATATTGAACCTTAGTACATTATTTTTCCACAGTAATATGAGGCGAGAATTCTAAAACTACTTTCTGTGCATTCTAGGGTTGAACAAATGAGTATATGTGGAGCGTAATTGGGAATCAGATTTTTCACTATTGTAAAAAGGAGTCTGGAGTATGGAAAGGGGGAAGACTAGAACAAACTCTGGTTTGGATTGGAATTGTATGTATTTGTACAAATTCTTGCTTTCTAAAGTCATAACTTGATAGAGTGGCACTAATAAATAATTTTTCTTCAATTTTCACTTGTATTAAAATTTTTTACTTTCCCAAAATATAAACTTTGATTATTTTTTTTCTCGTGGATTTCCACACGTCAACTTCATCACAAATAATTGTATTGTTGTTGCAGCTGAGAAACCAGGATGAAGATAAGAATTTGGCCCCACTTAAATTAAATTAAACATTTAATTTGAATGTTTAAACTTATTTCCTTTATGTACATATATTTAACACGTCTAAATGTTTAAAACTTGCAAACTTACATGAAAGAATGTTTATACAAATCTAGGATTCCATTGGAGCAGTAAAAGTGGTTTCACATTCCACATCTCCCCCATTATTTCACTGTAGGGGAAGAAAAATAATTTTCCCTTTTCATTTCTGAGTTCTTAACTGACACTCCTATAATAAAAGACAGATTAACAAGAAAAACAAACATGGGTGACACCCAGGGAAAAATGAGTAACTCTTAGAATTCAGGATTAAACGCCATCTTACTAGGAAAGAGGAGAGGAGACGTCAGGCTCTTAGGGAAAGCACAGTTTTTAGGAAAGATGAATGGGCTCTTAGAAGAATAGATGGGGGTGTGACGGTTTGTGACACAGTTTGTCTGGGTGTGCTGTTGTCGGGGAAGTAGGAGAATTGCCCCCACCACTTTTCCTTAAGGTTCTTATGGCTGGTTAAATAATCAAAGAGGCAGGTTAGCAAGAGAAAATCAAACAAATTAATGGCATGTATACATGGGAGAAAACCAGAGGAAACTGAGTAACTCTGCCATCTGGCTGAGTCCACCCGTTTAAGTATCCTCAGCTACAGACCAGGAGGACACAGTGATCTGGGACTTCAAACGGGAGGAAAACAATCTACCTAGAGATGGAATGCAAATGTTTGTTAAACAGGTTTTGCTAGGCCCAAAAAATGGGTTTGCTGGTGTCCTTTTATCACACCTATTTTACATCATGCTATAGCTATCACCCGATATGAGCCCCTTCCTGGAACAGGCCTTGTCTGTTCAAGTCCTTTAGGCAGTTTGAGGGGTGAAGGTCGGATGCTCTTCCTGAGTCTTTTGAACCTTTGTGGTCTTCAGCTCGAAACAGCCTGCATCCCAGAGTGGTACATCTTGGGGCGGCCCACCCTCAACCCCGTCACTGTCCACTTGCGATCTCCTCTCCAGAGACGATAATCCTTCTCCCCAGTGGATGGAACGCCCGAGGGAACTTATGACAATTGAGTTCCTTTTGGAGGATCTGTCATTAAGCAGATAAGGGGAGTTCAGAGAAAACCTGTCTCCATTTTACAATTTTTCAAGTGCCTACAGCTCAAAATAATCAATCTGCCAAAATGGCGTATTTGGGACTGACATATCTTGAACTCCTACAGTCGTGTTTTGGAGTGGCATATTCTACTACCCTACATTGCTTTATAGAAACAGGAGAGTGTACGGGAGGCATTTCAATAAAGTCACATTCAGGTAGCATCTCCTATTTGTGAAGGCACAATAGGAGAACAGGTGTAGAGAAAGAACACATGTCCTCAGGCAGGAGACCTGAGTTAGGGTACTCTTTGGCCAATAGACGTTGGACTTTGGGAAGTCATTTTGCTGGACATTCATCTTTTTTTTTTTTTTTTTTTTTTGGTGAGGAAGATTGGCCCTGAGCTAACATCTGTTGTCAATCTTCCTCTAATTTCTATGTAGGATGCCACCACAGCATGGCTTGACTAGCAGTGTGTATGTTCTTGCCTGGGATCTGGGCCTGCAAACCCCAGGCTGCCAAAGCAGAGCATGCAAACTTAACCACTGTGCCACCGGGCCGGCCCCTGGGAATTCATCATTTTTAAAGTTACAAACATGGAGAAGACCAGTAGTTCTCAAATTCTTACTTGGAATTAAAATAATTCCACAGGTATGCCTGAAGGGTCGCTTTAGGAGCTGACGTCGGCATATGTAGAACCAGTTTTATCAGCTACTCCCTGAGCCTCATATCTACCGCAATGAGAAAAAGTACACATTTATTCATTTAATTTAGTTCATTTATTAGTCATCCACATAATATTCTATTTGAAGAAAAGTCTCTCATAAATGCTGGAAATTCCTGGGAAACCTCTTAACTACCTGATTTCTAAGAGTGCTGTCAGTTCTAATGATTATCTATCTATCTATCTATATTATACATGATAAGTCCTAGAAGAGATATACAAATAGAATGTTGTAGAAGCACTAATATATGAAAAAGCATTTCATTTGGAAGGATTAAGGAAGATGTCATGGAGAATGTGTGATTAATCTGGACCATGATGGATGTATAAGATTTCAATAAGTAAAGGTGGAAATGGGCATTTCAGGCTGAGGGAGAGACATGTAGAAACAGCAACAGGCAGTCACTTCATTTATTGAAAATGAGGGTTGTAAGAGAATTAAATGGCGCATAATGTTAGGAAGATAGTTCAAAGCCAGATGGTGGAAAGAATTGAATGCCTTACTTAGGGATTTCAATTTTATTCTGTAGAAAACTTAAACTTAATTGAAATTTTTAACAAGGAAATAAATAATCAAATGGTGCTTCTGAAAAGTGACACTGAAAGCAATGTTCCCAGTAGGCTTGAATAAGAAAGACAGTCAGAGTGACAGATGAAATCACAGAACTGGATGAAATCACCAAATGATAGTGTCTGAAGGAGCAGCAAGTCAGACGCAGGGGGAATACAGCAGATCAAAGCACAGAGAAACAATCTGCATGGTTAAAAGCTGGCATTAAAAGCCAGTCCACTTTCCCTCCAAAGACAATCTAGAGATTTGAAAAGCCTCGTAGTGTTCCTGATAGGCTTCTATTTTCTTACTGAATCCATCCAGGGATGCACAAAAGCAGTGAAGCTCATGGGATAAGATTAAGTGCGCATACACTAAAACACGGGATAGTGGGGAAACCCCTTGGAACTTTTTATCGCCTCTTGAATTCCCACCAGAACATCAAAGGAACTGATCTGATCTTCAGTCTTTCCTGGGGCCTCTGCTCATGCCATCTGAAAATACAGTCCTGTCGGGTTAAAAGTCACCATGGCCTCTGTGAGTTGTGCAAGACCTTCTAAATGTCATCAGCAGTCTTGCACTTGTTTCAGTTAATCCCGCGCAGACCTACGGTCACTGGGAATCTTTGGAGACTAGGAGGCCAGCAGCTCAACAAAAATATTTTTAAGAACCTTTATTTTAATTTTCTTATTTTAGTTTCCCTTATATTTAAAAACTTATAACTCCAATGTCATATATGCATACATGCGTGTATGAGACAGAGAGAAAGAGAAAGACCAAGAGAGAGACAGAGAGACAGAGACAATGAAGAGGGCACAGATGTTGCTAAGCTCATTTTCCGAACCCATCAAGGAATTGATGTCTTTAAGGGTCTGGTATAAAGAAAAATGAGACTGTTCATTTTCAGGTCAGTAGTTTGAATTCAGCTCAGCTCAGTATTAACTCTAAGTATGAAATATGTGTTGTTTAGGTTGGTTCCAGAACAAAAATAGAATGGCTGCCCTATTCAGTGCTAAAAGCCATCCATATTCTCCAAATCAGCAGCATACTACTCATGACAAGTGAGGCGAAATACAATAAGATGCTGTAAGGTAGCTTAATGTGGCACCTTACTCCAGCAATATGTAAATGTATTCTAAGCTATCTCAATACTAGTTTTATTCAAAATAGGAATTAAATAGATTCCATTTTGGCCATTTACCAATAGTGGAATGTATAAGTCTATGCCTTACTAAGACTACAGTATTAGGGACAAGAGCTTATTTAGGCTGTAAAACTGTGCTGTTAAGTAGGAAGCTTTCTTTGGGAATGAACAACATACCCTAAAATCCAGTGTATATTTTTTCACTTTAATTTCCTACGTCTATATTCAACTGTGGCATAATGCCTTGGTTCAACGTAGGTGCTCCTTAATATTTTTGTGATGGATGGATGGATGAAGAGTCTGAACTAAAAATGTATGAAATAGAATCCATAGTATATCCAGTTCCTTTCATATAGCTTGAAAATGTATCAAAAAGTCTGAACTAAAAAAGACAGTCATCTTGGATACTGCCTCAAAGAGAAAGCACGAATGGAGGAAGACAGTATCGTACCCTTCACCCATCTTCTTCTCTGAAAAGGCTGCATTCTCTTTCTACTTTAATTATTGATACTAGAAGCAATACGTTTTGTCCAGTTCAGTTTCAACATCTCATTTCTTCTTGCTTCATTTTGCTTCACAACCTTCCTTTTATTTAAGTCTGATTGATCCTAAGTCACAATGTGCTGAGTGTTTTCAGGTGCAGAAATGCAGTGTGGGCACATGAGAAATGTTTACTGAAATAAACTGAATAAGCTGGTGCTATTTTCCTTTCATTTATTCCAAAAATACTTGAGTCTAGGATATACTAAACACTGTTCTTGGTGTTAAAGATACATCAGCGAGCAAAACTGACAAAAACACCTGCCTGAGGACTGGAGTAGACAGATAATAACCAATATAAATAAATAAAATCTTGGACAGAGCCTGGAAGAGTTTGCGTTGGGGTAGGAGTGGGGAGGAGGTCATTGCAATTTTAGATAAAAAGATCAGAAAATGCCTTAACTGATAATGTGACATTTGAATTAACAGGAGAAAGTGGTGAGGACATTAGCAATGGGATATCTAGACAGGAATTCCAGGCAGAGTTAATGGCAAGTACCAAGGCCCTGAGGTAGGTATGTGCTAGTATGCACAAGAAACTGCAGAGGGCTAGTGAGCTGGGACAGAGTCTATGAGGAAGATGTAGCCTGGTACAAGGTGACTAGGCCTTGAAAGTCAGGAAAACTGGCTTGGACTTGGAGTGAGGTGGAAGCAGAGAAACCTCAGGATCTGACTTACGCTTTCACAAGACACTGTTGTGTGAAGAGACTCATTGGGTCCATCACGAGAGCAGGAAAACAATACAGACACCACTGTTGTAGTCCAGAGGAAATCTGTCACTCGCTTGGATCAGGAGATACAGAGAAAGATCAGAAGTGACAACGGCAAAAATTGATCAGAATCTGAATATATTTGGAAGTAACACAACAGTGATTTTCTGACTGTATCAGTCAGCGTTTAGTCAGGTATTTCAAAGAAAGAGAGATATCATACAGACAATTACACACTTGAAAGAACCACTTGAGAATCTGAAAGACTGAGGTCCGAGGAGGCCACTGCTACCTGTCAATTCTGTGTTCAGAGAATCAGGAAATTGCTAAAGCCTTCCTGTCAGGACCTACAGGAAACCACACTGATATCAAAGATGCCCTGCAGCAAGGTGATGAGAAGTTTGCCTCTCTCTCCTGTGAAGAAGAGTGGTATGGCGTTTGCCCCTCTCCTGCCTTCTAAACAGAACCCAGGTATATCTCACTCACAAAACCGTAAGCTCTATCTAGGACTCTGCTGGCAAAGGAATTTGGGATATGCAGGGGTAGTTGCAGAAGGGAGGGTAAAGAGTACTGAGTGGATCCAGCTGACAGATTAGATGTGAGGTGAGAGGTTCTGAATTGAGTCAAATGGAATTCCCATTTACTGAGATGGGGCAGCAGATTCCGGTAGACTGCCTGTCACTCAACTTAGGAAATGTTTGATTTTAGATTAGATGTCCAAATGCATAGACGTGTCTGGAAGAGGTCCAGGGTGGAGATAGAAATTTGAGAGTCAAATAGATGATACTTGAAGCCGTGGAACTGGGTGTGAGACTAAGGGAGCAAATGTTATCAGAGAGAGGAGGTTTAAGAGCAGCCAGAGGGGTGGAGAGAAAACCAAGGCCCTGCAGAGTCTTAGAGTCAAGAAAAGGAGAAATAATCACCATAAAAATACTATTGATGGGTCAAGAAACTGAGATGGGTCAGAAAACTGAGAATTGATGATAGGATGGAGGTCACTGATATACTTGATAAGAAGGGATTATGGTAAAATGGTGGAAGCAGAGAGAAACCAGAGAAATTTCAAGTTTTCCTGCAGAGGAGAGAATGATATCATATTTGCAGGGGGAAAATGGGATTGAAAGAGGAAGGCTTGTTTTCAGGTTTGAGATTGTCAATGGGAGAAATACCAGCAGGTTTACATGCTCAGGAGAGTGATGCAGTCCGAGGAGAGAAAGTCCTTGAGCAGGCTTGGGGCAGAAGGATCTAGTGCCTTGCTACTCAAAGTTAGGTCTGTAGACCAGCAATCCCAGCAGCACCTGGGACCCTGTGGAAATGCCGAGTCTCAGAGTCAGAATCTGCACTTTAACAAGACAATGCCCAGGTGATTTGTATTCATATTAAAGTTTCAGAAGCAAAGCGCTGATCTACTGCACAAGTGGAAGGATTGGCCTTAGCTCGAAGAGCATGCCATTCAACTACAGAAATCAAAAGGAACACAGAGTCGAGGTTAACAAGGTTGAGGGCTGTGGTGGTGAATTTGTGGAATTTTTGCCTGATTGCTTTACTTTCTCACTTAAATAAGAAGATAGTCCATTAAGTGAAACTGAGGATGGGAGAAAAAGGTACCGAAATTTAGATACATTAGTAGTGGGTAAGCAATACTCTACCAGCAGATGGGAGAGAAAGTGGACAAGGGGAATCTAGTGTAAGTGCCAGGCATCTTTAAGGTCCCAGTTGAGCTGGTGACATGAGATTAAGGCAAACTACACTGGCATGGTTTATGCTTTCCTGTACCATATCTAGTTGCCAAATGCATTCATTTCCTATAACTGCTGTAATAAATCCCCACAAAGATAGTAACTTAATGCAAATTTATCTTACACTTTTGGAGGTCAGAAGTCCAAAATGGGTCTCGATGGGCTAAAATTAAGATGTTGGAATGGCTATGTTCTTTCTGCAGGCTCCAAGGGACAATCAGTCCTCTTGCCCCTGTCAGCTTCTAGAAGCTGCACTTATTCCTTCTCTGTGCCCCGTTCATACATCTGCAAAGCCAGTGACATTGAGCTTAATTCTTCTCATGCTGCCTTCTCTCTGGTTTTCTCTTTGGATTCCCTTTTTCACTTTTAAGGGCCTTGTGATTACCTTGGGCCCAGCTGGACAAGCTCCCAAGGGTAAGATTAGCTCATTACTAATATTAATTTAACCTGCAACTTTAATCACCCTGCACTAAAGGAATGTGCCCCAGAAAGCAAAAGAATCTTCATTAAAAAAAGAAATAACAATTAGCATAGCATTGACACGTAGTAGGCTTGTAATAAATGTTTGTGGAATAAATCTTATAACATTGATTTGTGTATGCAGATTGATACCAAATGCAAAGGCTGGGGAGACCACTTCACCCCCTCACTTTGGAGGCCTACACCATGTGGTGTCCCATAGGGACATCTGACTGATGTGTTTGTGTCTCACTGGCTGCTATTTCTTTATTACACATACGCTGGAATCTTCTAAACTAGCTCTAACATATGCTGGGTTTACCTTTATTCTAAATATTTCTGATGTGAAGAATCTGATAGTTCTAGCCCTCGAGGCTTAATACTTCCCAGTTGCACTGATTTTTAGATAAACACCCATGATGATCTGGGGCGGTGTTCCATAGTTAAGGCATTAAGATTCATCAAAGGAGAGTATCCTGATTACTGCTCAGAAAGAAATTAGAGAAATAATTTTAACCATGGACTTATGCAATCATCTTGATCTCACTTAATACATTTACTTAATGTTTTATATTATAAAAAATTAGCAAAGGTGATTGAAACACTGTAGCAGATGATCAATAAAATCATTTTTTGCTATTACATTGTATTCAGTATAGAGTGCAATATTTAACATTATAGATTTACAATAGAACTTTCAGATTTATTTTGATGATTACAAAAGATGAAGTATTTAAAGACCTTAAAACAGTGCTTAACTTAGCGTAATTGTTCAGTAGATATTAAACAAGAAATAAATTGTACAGGTAACCTTCTAAATATATGTAAATTTTAAAATAAGCAGATGTTTCTTGTTGCTGTTTTTTAATGTATAAGAAGTGAATCTGCAAGCCGTTGCTGGATTATTTTTATTTCATCCAGTTGCTAAACTCCTGAACCATAGAAAGCCACGGTCAATTTCACAAGAAAATTACAAGGCTGTAAAAGAAACAATTCGTCTCCACATCTGAAGTCAAAAAACGAGCAAAAATCAGAAACATGGAAGAGAGTTTGACAAAATTGTCATTTAAGTGATCCAGCTCCTCTGTCTGGTTTAAGAAACCTCCAATGAGTGGGGAAAGATCTGCAGGAGTTCGCACGGCAGTGAGATTCTCACAGGCAGATACCCTAATGAGACCATCACAGAGCTGAAGAAAGGATTACATTTTCTGCTTGCAGCGAAGCAGGAAGGTCAAGAAAGATCTTTGAAAGGAGCTGTAAATTGCAGATTAGGCTAAAACCCCTTATCAGAGTCTTTTTGATGAATCCTTTGCTATCAGCTTTTAAGTGCTACGGCATTTGGCGTCTCTGTTGAGAAAAATAATAATATAATGTAGCTGCTGACTGTCGCTGAAAATGTTGGGGGAAAAGTGCCCAGCAATCATTGACTCTAGCTTTGTCATTCTGAAAAACAGAATTGTCACTGTAAAGTGATGTGATCACCACATAATGAAAGACCTGCTCAACTCTCCCAGTCACTGGCTAATATTGATTAAGGCGTGACTTAAGACCAGACTTCTCCAATCAAAACACCTACTTTTATTATGAGAGTTGAGTAGGGGTCATGACTGTGTTCCAAATTGAATAAGCAGTAGATGGAAGAAGAAGATGGGAATCCCATGATGGAAAAGGAAGGAGGCGGCAGAGATGGGTGAGGATGGGGAGACTTCTCTGAGCAACAGTAGAGCTCGTCTTCAAGACCACTTATTTTATCATTACATTTATTAGTTTCTGTCTAAGGTAGATGTATAATTCTGACGTTTGTTTTTGTAAAGGAACCCTAGTTGCATGATAACACGGGGAAGCAGTGGGAGGATGTAGAAGCTCACGTTGTTTCTAAAACAAACAATGGCTTATTTATGGGCTGTATTGGTTTCCTCTTGCTGCTGTAACAAACTACCACAAACTTACTGCCTTAAAACAACACATATTCATTATCTTACAGTTCTGGAGTTCAGAATTCTGAAATGGACCTCACAGGGCTAAAGTTGAGGTGTCAGTGGGGATGCATTCCCTTTTGGAGGCTCCAGGGAGGTATTTTCTTGCCTTTTCCAGCTTCTAGAGGCTGCCTGCCTGCCTGCCAGTTTCCTCCCTCCCTCCTTCCTCCCCTCCCTTCTTCTCTTTCCCCCTTCCCCTCTTTCCCCCCTTCCCAGCTTCCCTTCCCTTCTTCATGGCCATGACCAGCTACATCTGTCACATCGCACCACTATGAGGGAAGCTCTTAGGCCTCCCTCTCTCCTATTTAAGACTTTGGTGATTTATCAGCCCCACCTGGATAGGCCAGGATACTCTGTTAAGGTCAGCTGATTAGCAACCTTAATTCCCTTTTGCAATGTAATGTAACATAATCACAGGTTCTGGGGATCTGTTTGTGGACTTTTTTGGAAGTCCGTTCTTTGTGACCCACCCCTGCCCCATACCACCAACATCACGAGCAGGATCACAGGAAACTATCTGTATTTTCCACTTTGGGGCACTTTTCCTCTAGGTACACTGTTCTATATAACATTTGCAATATCCTCGTGGTGTTGATTGGGGAAAGGGGGCAATGGTGTCTCAAAGACAAATGATGAATGAAGAAAACCTGATTCAAGAAGGGTTCATACCAAAACCTCAGAACTCGTATATTAATGATTATGTTGTCAACTTAGATGTGATGACAGCTTTAAAAAAAATTAAGAGAATTATTTTGAATACATATACTTGCTACAAGAAATTAGGATATTTGCCAAGAATAGCTTTTGTTTGACATGTCTCATTAAGTGATTTCCCCAAAAGTTTTATCTAAGATTCTATAGATAGTGATAAAATTATTTGTTAAATATTAATACTCTGGATAATCTTAATATTTTGGTAATAATCAAAGTATCGAGTATTAAGAGTTTACTACTGTCAACTTAGTTTTAGACAGATAAATATATTAATTAAAATATGAGATACTTTAACTATTGTATATATTTTTTACATTACGTTGAACCTTTGTTTACATTAAATTTATGTCTATTTTAGAAAGATGTTTTATCCTGGAAAAACCATTCATATGGAAATCAGAGTAAATGGATCCCATTTTTCACTCTCCCAGCACATAGCTCTAAATCAAGTCACTTAATTATAGAGACATCAGTTTACTAAATCATAAAATGAAGACATTGGACTACAACTCTGTTACATTCTAACTATGATTCTATGCTATTGAACAGAATTTTTCGAAGTATGGCCATAGGATATTAATATGTCATTTTCAATGAAAATGTTAGGAAAACCTATCATATAGCTATCTCAGAGAGTCAAAACTATCAGCAGCATATCAACGCCTCTGAAAACTCTTAATGGAGTCACTATTTAATGTTGCTTAACCCAGAAACTTCTATTTTGATTCTCAGAATAAACATTGAGAAATGCTGCTTTAGAATATGGTAGCAATGTTTTAAATGATTAAGTAAGTAATTGCATACTCCACATTTGTTCTTATAACATCATTATTACTCCCTTTTGTTTCTGCTGTTATTATTCTGCCTACCTCCCCCTGCCCAGCGTTTGCTCCAACCTCCCTCATTTTAGTAATAACAGCCCGCCTCCCATCCTGAATTGTGTCTGGGCGTATGGCCACCCAGTTAAAGACTATATTTCCAGCTTCCCTTTGCCCCAAATTGTGAATGTCTGAGGTCGTACCCTACTTGCAAGCTAACAGATTAGTCTGAATAGATGCTAGAAGAAAACAAAAACAAAAACAGGGGCCAGCTCAGTGGCCGAGTGGTTAAGTTCCTGCGCTCTGCTGCAGCGGCCCAGGGTTCAGGTCCTGGGCGTGGACATGGCACCGCTCATCAGGCCACGTTGAGGCAGCGTCCCACATCCTACAACTAGAAGGACCTGCTATTAAGATATACAACTGTGTACAGGGGGATTTGGGTAGATAAAGCAGAAAAAAAAAAAAAAAAGATTGGCAGCAGTTGTTAGCTCAGGTGCCAATCTTTAAAAAAAAAATGTAGCAAAACAAAAACAAAACCATGAGTCTCCTGAGTCAGCAACAAAGGACTTTATTATTCATCCCAATGGCAGTATGCAGATGTGTTAGTTTTCTGGGACTGCTGTAACAAAGGACCATACGCTGGGTGGCCTAAACAGCAGAAACCTATTTTTGATGGTTACAATGGCTAGAAGTCCACAATCAAGACATTGGCAGTTTTCTTCTGAGGCCTCTCTCCTTGGCTTGCAGATGGCCACCTTCTCCTGTTTCTTCACGTGGTCGTCCCTCTGTGTGTATCTGTGCCCTAATCTCCTCTTCCTGTGAGGGTACCAGTCATGTTGGATTAGGCCCACCCTAATGACCTCATTTTAACTTAGTAACTTCTGTAAATACCCTATCTCCAAACATCATAGATATATTATCCGGGGAAAATGGTGATTAGTACTGCTGGTTAATACTTCAACATAGGAATTTGGGAGTGAGACACAATTGACCCTCTAACACCAAAGCAGGAGTATTTTCTTTCTCTATTCCCACAAGAAGACCTGAGGAGGTCAAATGACATCTGTTCACCAAGTGCGCTGTGTTACAGGAAAAGAACCCTGAGCTTAGGGAGAGCGGACCATCTGTAAAAGGCGGGAAGCATGCTTCCTCTGCATTCTACAAGGAAACTGTCTTCTGAAGCTGTTCATTAAACAAACGTCCTTAAAAGATAGTCCTGAAAAAAAGGCAGTGACATACACTGCTTGCAAGATGTGCTTAAATGAGAGAGCTGAAGAAAATTGTCCCCCCACAATATTCAACCCTGGTTTCCATACTTTCTTGGCTTCTGGCTAAGGTTTAATGAGTACAGCATTCCATTGTCTTAACAGAAGCTGGGACTAAATCCCCTAAATTTACCTCATTTGGAATTTTCTTAAACTACTATCAACAGGACTCCCAGCAGCCCAGCAAGGCCACCTGCAGTGTTGACCTCAACCAAGTCTCCCAGGGCCCAAACCTAACCAGCTGGGAAAATGCTATGAGCTATCTAATTTTGTCTTAGCAAGCCAAGTGACTTTCTCTTTAAGTTCTGTATTGAGCATTGCACTTGGCCCGAAATATCAATCAGATAATACTAGATAATATGATTAATCAATCAGGAATATTAGAGATCTCACAATCTCAGACTTGGGCTACAAGGACCTAGCACATTTCTATCATCCAAAACCATCCTGGCCAGTGAGGTTAGCTGACTTCAACATCTTTCAGACTGAGGTGGTATCCCTAATCATTTCAGGTAAGGGAGGTACAAGTTCTATGTCATTTCCAATTGGATTGTAGTCGTTGTAGGTAAAGCTGCCTGCAGGGGGGACATGAGTAACGAGTCAGTTGTCTCTTTGGAATACTTGCTGGGCATCTCAGGGTGGCCTCATCTTGGAGAGATCTCTGCCATCCTTAATCAGCTTACAATGCCCTCCTCCTTTCTGTTCCAGAAAGCCACATATTTTTCACCATCCTAACATCATCTCCAAAACTGTCAAGAACTCTGAAAGGGTTGGGATTTTACCCTGATTTCTGGCTAACAAGTGAGCTGGCCACAGTTTGACAGATGCTGGCAGAAGACGTGAGATTCGTGGGTCAGAGGAAAAGGACTTTGTACTCACAGCAGTAACAGTAGGCAGAGTATAAGCATTTTCTTGTGATAGTTCCCTGTGCCCCAGTCCCCAAAGCATTGCATGAAGAGGCCCAAATGACACTTTCACATACAGAGGGACTGCATTACAGAAGAGGACCCTGAGTTTAGGAAGCTATGACAACCTTTTAAAAAACAGGAGCAGGGCCAGCCCCATGGCTTAATGGTTAGGTTCAGCAACCTCCACTTCAGTGGCCCAGGTTCAGTTCCTGGGTGCAGACCTCCACCACTCCTCAGAAACCACGCTGTTGTGGTGACCCACCTACAAAATAGAGGAAGGTTGGCACAGACGTTAGCTCAGGGCAAATCTTCCTCAAGTGAAAAGAGGAAGATTGGCAACAGATGTTAGCTCAGGGTGACTATTCCTCAGCAAAACAAAAAATAAAAAAAAAAAAAAACAGTCCAGAGCAGAGGGAACACACAAATGTGCACAAATGCAAGCGATCCTTGGGTGTTATCGCTCAACACATTCTTTGTTGCTTGGAGTTAACATGTGAGTAAATGCTGACCAATAGACTGTAAAAGAAATGTGTGCAACTTCCACTTGAGGTCCTCAAGAGTATGAGTGTTCTTGCCTTCCATGCTCCTTTCATCTCTCTCTGGATATTCTGTGGTCTCTGTGTTTCAACAGCTTGGCCTTGAGCCTGCCTAGTGCAACCGTAATCCTTGCTCAGGGTTTAATATCGATTGGTTACACTGGAAGGAAAATATCTATTTTTGATATATGTACTAGGTGGTTTAAACTAACGCATTGTGATAGAAATTTGGATTCCTTAAACACTAATTAAAGAACCAATGGACTCTTTTTTACTCTATGTTCAATTCAATTTATTTCAAGAACATCTATAAGAAGATTTTAAGAAGCAAAGGTAAAATGTACTTACAAAATGTATATCTTAAAATCAGAAATGTCAGATTTTCTCATGGGAGTCACAGAAGGTAGAAGTGCTTATCCGTCAGGTACTATATTGTTTTATGTCGTTTAGAATTCTGGGAAATCACCCAAACAAGATTGGATCATGATAACAAACTGCCAACATCACATGAACAAGCAAAAAAAGTTGAAATGTGTGATGGGAGCTTTCAAAAACCTAATCTGGACAGATTTAAGACTAATCCACGAAAATGTGAGAACTTAAACTAAAAAAGTAAAATAAATTTCAGAGAGATATTTTAGGTTACTATGAAGAAGAATTAATAATTAGGTTAAGCAACCTAAGGAAACAAGTGGGAGTAAATATAGAAGAAACGATTAGAAAAGTAGATGTGCATTCAGTTTTAACAGTTATAGAAGCCAGAAGATGTGTTCTGTTCTAAAGCAGTTGTTGTCAAAGGGGGGTCCTCCTGGAACTTGTTAGAAATGCAGATTCTCAGGCCTAACCTCAGACCTATTGAAGCAGAATTTCTGAGAGTAGGAGAAAAGACTGCCATCTGGGGTTTAATAAGCTCTTCTGTGATTCTGACACAGGCTGAAGTTTGAGAACAACTGGTCTAAGGTATTTATGTGATATATAAAGGGAGTAAATGGCATTTATTTCTCTTCTCTGATAAATTGTGTGGCAAGCTTGAAACTCATTGGTCAAGTGATCCTGAAGTGTTTTTCAAAATAAAGAAAGGGGCTAATGTTAACATTACTGTCACAGTGGAAAACATTAATTCCATCTCAATTCTAACTTGGTAGAAATATGAAAGACTAAGTTATACATTTACCACGTGTATTCTCAAAAGATGTACTTTTTTTTTCTTTGCTAACGAAGATTAACCTGAGCTAACATCAGTGCCCATCATCCTCTATTTTGTATATGGGATGCTGGCACAGCATGGCTTGATGAGTGGTACGTAGATCCACACCCCAGATCTGAACCTGTGAACCTCGGACTGCCAAAGGGGAGCATGTGAACTCAACCACTATGCCACCATGCTGGCCCCCTCAAAAGGTTTGCTTTTTAATCATAGTATTTTCCCCTTGAGGGAAATTTAAACTTCAAAAAATAAATAAATAATAAAGTATTAACATTGATTTTGGGTCAAAGATTCCTATACACATGTATTATTTTTTTGTAAATATATTGCATAGCTGTAATGGATTAGCACCAATTGGTTTTCCTATCTAATGTGTATTTTTACATATCCAATTGCTCAGAAAACTATAAAGAAGTCAAAGTTTTTTTTTCAATTAGATTCACAGCTGGCGATTCTAAATTTGACCTTTTTAATGACTCTATAAATTTCATATATTTGATTGTGTTATATTTATTGCAACCATTTGGCTTTCACTCTTGTCTTTAGCAAATTAATTTTTTGGAAGTTAATCTCAAACGCAGTTGCTAGCAAGAATCTTTCCTTGGTTCAGTAGTTTGCTAGCACAAAATATTAACAATAAGCCTAGGGAATTCTTCTTAATCTAAAACAAAATAAGCAAACAAAAAAGTGATCTTGGAAAAACAGACTGTTATGCTCTGATAGTTGCTATGGGTACTAAGCTCCTTCATAGATCTGAGCTGTGTGTAGGAGCATAAAATATTAGCCATTTGATTAACTTGTGATTTTATTCAGAAATGCTGTAATTCACATTTTATATGTTCTACCATAGATTAACGTATTTTCGTTCACAAAAAAGACAACTTTAAGAAGAAAGCTCTCCCTCTCTGATTTCCAGTTTCTTTGGAGGAATGATTGGAATACATCGAGAATGTATGCAACTTTGTATAGGAAATCCCACTCATGAAAACTTGCATAGCCAACACAATTTTTTTTCTTTCCTATTTTGAAGTAGGAAATAAAGAACAAGATTAAAGAAATCTTACCATATACCTTGGCAAAATAGTTTGGATATAATAGTTTATAGCAAGGATTGGGAAGAGCAACAGTCTTAGCAGAATTTTTTATAATAGACAATTTTACCTTAAATGAGGCTCACTTAAGTTTCATCTGTTTCAGTCGTATTGCTAGTAAAATATTTGCAATTTTCTTTTTTCAGTCTCAGGCAATATGATATTTTCTTTTAGCCTTCATTTATTAAAAACATATAATCATATGTATAGAGTTATATTCAAAAACAATAGAATACGCTGAGTTCCAACTATTCTATTTAATGACAAATACACATCAGTGAGTCACAGGTTGAATTGACATTACACTGATCTGTGTCTGACAGCACTGTTTTTTATAATTTCTGAGATCTTCCTGTCTTATATTAGAAATCTCATTTCTCTGATAAAAAGACTTGTATTACCTAATAGACTTCAACCTGCAAAAACAGGTTGATAACTGACTTAAATTTTCTCCTTTGTCTCCAACTTCATCCTAACCATAGGTTACAGACACAACTAAATACCAGTTCAGCTATTGGCTCTATCATTTTCAATCTTTTTTTATTCTTCTTTAGCATTTCAGCATTCCACTCATCTTATGCCATTTTACGTTAAAACACATTATTCATGTATCTCAGCAAACTATGATCACTCTTGCTCATTTTCATGTTAAAAAATTGCTAAATGAAAGAAAATTTTTCCATTATTACTTTTTTACTTTTACTAACTTATTATTTAAAAAGTATATTTTTTAATGTTAAAAAACAGAATCCCCACAGATAGGTCTCAGAACCTGGGATTGAGAAATAATTAGCTTGGAAGAAAAATAAATTACTGAGACTTCTTTTTTTAGTGTTAAATAATTTTGTACATTACAAATATATTAAACAAATATGTTAAAATGAGCTTTTCTCTTATTTTGACATATTTTTAGTGACAATATATAAGAAAGCAGTACATTGAGTATGATATAAAATTTAAATTATTTAAGACTAGATTTTAAAATTAATTTGAAGTACTGTTACAAATAAAAAGGAAAAACTTTTGGGAAAATGGTCAGTTATTTTTCTACAAACTTCTAAAGAAATTTGTATCCTTTAGGCCTATCCTCTACTCAAAACGTGCTTGATCTCACAATGAAGGATTTCTTAAAAGCCTAAATAGACTACACAGCTTCCTTAGCTAAGACAACATGGAGGGACATTTGATTCCCATACACAATGCTGTCACTAATTCAGACAATATCCAAAGCAGTGGATATTAGAGATATGTAAGGCCTCTGGGTTTGGGGTGTGTGTGTGTGTGAGAGAGAGAGAGAGAGAGAGAGGTTATTAGGGAGTCATTTAATTTTAACATTGGGTACTTATTTTTTGCAAACATATAATATTCAAACAGCAAAGGCATCCACTAGTGCCCACCTTTCCACGCGTGGAACTCCAAACATGTCTTCCCCAACTCAAGATACTGTCACCTGTCCTCTCAAAACACCAAGTGCACAGTGAAGCAGTGGCTGGAGTATAAACCATCCTCTTTATCATGTCCGGCAACCTGATAATTTTTTCCACAACATACCCAGTATGTGATACCAAGATGAGACTTTATAATCAGGAGACAAAGTCCTATTTTGAAAGGCAAAAATGAAAACAACCAACAGTGTTTAGTGACCCACTGTACATGGCACTCCGGTAGAATGGACCTTTCATCTGCAAAGCTGTTTGCTCACAAGATGTTTCTCATGCATATCATCCCTTTTGGTCACTGACTCTGCCTTCTGAGAACTGCGAGGTGGTTGCCAAAAGTTTGGGCTCTGGGATCAGAGAAGCTGAGCTGGAGGACTTCTGATTCTGGTAACGGCAGACTAACTTATGTGTATAACCCACCCTAGTAAAGCCAACTAGAAAATGTGAAGAAAATATTTTATAAATGACTCTTGGAGGCATTAGTGATATTATAAGGTGACAAAGAATTATGGGGCCAAGAACTAAGAAGAAAACCCAGAAAGGTGAGCCTGACACTTGGAGTCACTTTTTCCACAGAGTGTCAGCCAGTTCTTGAAGGGGAAACTTTGTTAGAGCACGGTATCTGGAGCAAAGGGATGGGCTTGTTAGCCCTCCACCTGTTACCTTATGAATCCCAAGGGCTCAGCCACAGGAGTCAAGGTGCCCTAGAAAGAGACCAGCCTCCACTAACACTGGAGACCAGATATTTATTATTTTGCCTGGAATCTGGTGAAAAAAAATCTTTTTCTTCACCTTAGAAAACTTTTTAGTACTACAAATATAAATAAATGAGTTTAGATAAACACACACACATATATATATTATGCACATAATAGCTGTTATGTACATATATTCATATAATACACATATACCACATATACGTGTAAACGTATCTATCTGCCTACGTATCTATTCATCCATCCACCCACCCGTTTATTTGTTCTGTTCTCCTCTTTAAGGAACGGCAGCTATTTATTTATAACATTTGCTTTTCTCTACATTCTATGAAAACCTCATCAATTTGATTTTCTTCAGCATTAATCTGTTCTTTAATGTTTCCAATATTATTTTAATTTCTGTGATTGTATTTTTAGATGCGATGAAGCCCGTTTTACTTCGTCTTCTTTCTTTTCTTTCTCCTCACTCCCTTTCTTCCTTCCTTCCTTTCTTTTTTCTTTCAGGGGGAGTAATCTCATCTTTTCCTCTTCTTATGATTTCCTGTTCATAATAGTCTGTTGAGATGCTAGTTTCATATTTTTATTTTGAATACATCAGATAATGTTTCAGAAATTAACAGATTAATTGTCTTGAAGTTTATGGTCACTTTTCTTGTTTTACAGAATTTTGGTGAAGCTCACAATTACTTTTTTCACACTTTACCTATATTGAAATATGCAGAGATTAGCTAGAATCCATGTTTTCATGCGTAACTACATAAATCACACTTGGCCCATTCTCTGTTCACTAGGGAAATGACATAAAATCTTATTTTTACAGCTAGCTTCACATTGTTTCAGGCATTCATTAGGTACCTCTATACAATGTTGTATAGAGGTGGAATCTTCTGTTCTGATCTAAGAAAGCAGAATTCCAACGTGCTCAATGTGACTACGATTCCTTGTATTACTTTCCTTAAGAGGATTCCACTTCCTAGAATATTTATTTTATTTTATTTATTATTACTATTATTATTTTTTTGCTGAGGAAGATTAGCCCTGGCCTAACATCTGTGTCAGTCTTCCTCTATTAGCTATGCGGGTTGTGGCCATAGCATGGCTGGTGAGTGGTGTAGGTCCGCACCCAGGATCTGAACCTGCAAACATGGTCCAGCAAACCAAAGCACACCAAACTTAACCACTACACCACAGGGCTGGCCCCAGAATATTTATCTTTTTGAACTTGCTGGGTTTTAATGCTTTCAGAGATATGGGGGATGAGGAGCATTTTACATGGAAATTAACATTATAGTGTCTGGAGTACTTTTCCTTAATTGTTGAAATAACCTCGAATGGAATATTTTAATGTTTTAGGAGAAAGTGAGATTACTGGGATGAATAAAATGGAAAGCATGCTGCAAACTTCTAATCATACCAGAATTAATTGCAAGGGTGCCGTATTTTCCTTGCAGGTTTTTTGTCTTGGAAAACAAATTTTCCAAAACTGAACCCTTCCAGGAAGCTTTCTTTCAAAGACAATTAGGAGGAGTTTGCAATGCCAAGATGGCCAAGGACCTAGCAGAGTTGCTGAGATTAGGAAATTGATACCTTGAGTCTTCTATTTTGGTTGAAAACGTTGAATAATGCTGCCTATATATGAGCCGAATAATTAATTATCTGGAAACAACTTTAAGAAAGCACTTGGAAATTCTATCCCATAGTAGTTTAATAATACCAAAAATCCCTCCCATATCATAGATTTATAATTTCCTAAAAGGATACTTTTTTACATGTTTAAGTGGGTTATTATGAGATGATTTAAATGTAAGATTTATTATTTACATAGAACTTAGAAGAAATTCCTAGGTATTATTGCTGTTCTAGAATTGTTACCAAATTTATTTTTGCTACATTTCTTACCTATGGTAATAATCCATCAGGTTTGCTTGTGCTGTGTCAACTTATAATTAATGCAATTGTTTAATTATCTGCTCTGGTGAAGTGGTAAAGTCTCAATATTGTGTATTCACCTTTGGAAAACATAGCTAGTTTTCATCATATTTTCCTCCTGGTTTTTTTTGTGTGTGTCCAAAACGCTCTGAAATGTAAAACTTCTTGTCCCTTATCCTTTTAATAGTCCTGGAGAGATTCTTGTATACTCTATCTATTTCCCTCATCAAATGTCATGGCTATTTTTTTTTTTAAATATTATTTTTCTTTCTGCTCCTCAGACTAAATAATTTTAATTATCCCATCTTGAATTCTGTTTTTCTTTTTTTTTTAAAGATTTTATTTTTTTTCATTTTTATCCCCAAAGCCCCCTAGTACATAGTTGTATATTCTTCGTCGTGGGTCCTTCTAGTTATGGCATATGGGACGCTGCCTCAGTGTGGTTTGATGAGCAGTGCCATGTCCGAGCCCAGGATTCGAACCAACGAAACACTGGGCCACCTGCAGCGGAGCGCGCAAACTTAACCACTCGGCCACGGGGCCAGCCCCTGTCATGGCTATTTTTGAATCTGGTGATGGCAAGAATACAAGGGGAAATGTTATCAGTTGCTTGAGATTTTAATTATAACCTAGCTGCAATATAGATTCTCCATAATACTGTTCAAAAATTCAGACTTTGTCACTTACGATAACCTGTTTCATTTAAACAACAGCAGCAAGAAATAAACTGAAAAGTTCACTGTACACATTTTCTTTTTCAAGATTTTATTAATGAGGTCTAGTTTATATTCATGACAAATTACACGTTAGTTTTTGAAATGAATTTTGGAATTTGCTCTAACATTTACACTTTGCCAAACTTGTTTTATTTTATAAATGCTTCATTTTGAAGGCCAACTATAAATGTAAGTCGTCTGCATACTGTTTTAAATAGAATGAAGTGACAAATGTGTAAACACATTGCCAATTTTTTTAAGCTAACGTTCAAATTTAATACCAGTAATTCTTTATTTCCTAAAGTTAAAAAAAATGTACTTTTCATTTTTGTATATAAATCTAGAACAATCCATCTTCCATTTGAAAGAAAATTGTGTTTGTTCTAAATATTTTCATCAAGTCCTATGGATTTCTATTTTTCTGTTTGTTAAGTGGAGTATAAAAATAACTGGAAAAATCAAGAAATCATTTTTAACCAGGTCAATATTTTATCTCTGAGAGACAGCAGTACGTGCTACATGTCACAGCTCCATCCCCAAGAATTAATCACCCGACACTGGAAATGTAAGCTGAAGGAGCTCAGCATCCAATCCTTAATAATGAATTTGTCTAAATTTATTTGACGCTGTTAGAATTTAAATAATATCATTAAACAGAGTAAAATTTGTGAAAGTTAATATGTAATATATAAAGTTAAGTTTTTAATTTTAATTTTTCTAAATCATTAGTTTCACATTTCAAAATTAACTTTCTTGGATTTGTTAAAGAAAACAGTGTTCCCCATGACCTTTATGGTTTTAATTATTGACTAAAATCCTTTTAAGGCATCTAAAAAATTCTTTATTAACTTAATCTTTTTTATATTAGCAATCTCATATCATGTGATTGATTAGTTTGGTATTTATTTCCTTTATAAAACTTGCCATGTCATTTTCTGCTACTTGTATACAGCATTTCAAATTCATTTATATCATAACTTTGCACATGCTTTACAAAAACATTTTCTATTTTACCTATGGCATTTTCCCTTACAATGTCCAAAATTTTATCCTCAGTTTTATGAGAATGCTATGCAATGACATTCTTTTACTGAGTAATTGATGGCATGAAATTCTTATTTCAAATTACAAGGATTTTTATGGTATGTATGGCTAATTTGTTTATTTTATTCATTTGAATGAAATTTTAATGCATTTTTTAATTGCCTTAGCATTTATTACACGGAAGAGCTTTATTTCATCTGTCAAATTAAGACTTTCCATTATAAGGCCCCTCTTGTGAATTATTTACATTCACATACACACATTTCATATTTAAGCATTTAAACATCTTTGTACAGTATGACACTGGTCCTTAGGGGATTCCTATCTATCCTGAGTATCCCTTTTTTTCATTTTTATCCCCAAATGAATATCCAATCAAACCTACACCATGGAAAGAAATTCATTTTCCACTGAAAACATGTATTTGTTCATATACATATGTATAAGTCGGTTTCTGGGGTCTCTATTGTGTTCCATTGGTCTACTTATCTATCTTTGCAATGACCGTGTGTTAACTACTGTAGCAAGCCTCTGCATCTAGTTTTTCTTTAAGAACGTCTTCATTATTCTTGACTGTTTGTAATTCCATAAAATAACTTGTTAGTATCTTTACAAGTAGCTATTTTAGGATTTTGATTAAAATTGCTCAATTTATAAAAACAATTAGGAAGATAATCGCTATGTCTACATTCTATCAGTCAAGATTCAATCAAGGTGGCTGAAATGCAATGAGCAACACAAAATGAAGGATTTATTATAGGGATTAAATGCACTAGTGGAAGCTGGAGGAGGAGACTATGTTGGCAATTTCTTCTCTATCATATATTGAGCCTACAGGTGTATTAGGCTAGCCAGACTGGTAACAGAGGAGGAAAACCCTAAGTGGAGGACAAATTGGATCCCATAAGGACAACTGAAACCCATTAGAAAAAATTGGAACTTGTGTCGGTCTCTTACTGTCTCTGCCTTCAGTGCTATAGTGATCTGCAGGGGAAGCTGGTTTGCATTGCCATGGAACTATATACCCCTGACCCCAAAATAGCAAGTCCAAGGAGCTGGAGGGGCTGCGAGTCTGGGTGCTGCCTCATGCCAAAATGAGCCACAACGGGCGTGAACTACTACAATGCCTGCACTGACCTTCAGAATATAGACATAGGCATATTTAATTCCACCCATGTGTCTTGTTACCAATACCAACTGGGAACCATGCAGGGAAAAGAATTCTGAGGAACACAGTGTCACCTGAGATAAGCTGACACATTACAATGCCACCACAATCATACGTATTTCAAAATCTATGAACATTATATTTCCCTCTGCTTATTTGGTAAATTGTTAATTGTTCTCAGTAAATGTGTTGTAGTTTGTGTGTGGAGATCTTGGGCATTGTTTGTTAGATTTAGATTTCTTCCTGGGCACTGGTTATTGTAATGCTCTTGTAAACGGTATCTTCTTATTTCACGTTCTAAATTTGTTGCTGATATATGGAAAGACAATTGGTATTTGCATATTGATTGTGTATCTAACAATTTTGTAAGCTTGTTTAATCTGATTATTTGCTATACATTTTTTGGATGTTCTAAGTATATGTTATAATTTAAAATAATATGTTATCTTTCTTCCCTTCCAATTCTCATAGTGTCTATTTCAGTTTCATACTTTATTACTTTTCAAACACTACATTGCAGTGTTGAATAAAAGTGGTCAAAACAGGCATCCACATGTTCTTTCTGATTTCAGATGGACCACTTGGGCAATTTCACCGTTAAGTGTTATCATTGATATCTATATCAACATATATATATAAATATATATAATATATATATAAACACTGTATACATATATATAGTTTATAGATGTCATATAGTGTTTATAGATGTTTATATCTATAAACACTGTATATATAGTGTTTATAGATGTCATTCATCTGATTAAGAAAGTTCCTTTCTATTCTTTGCTTTCAAAGAGTTTTTAGCTGTTGAATTTTATCAAATATGTCAAAATTATGATAATTTTCTGTGTGATTTCAGCATGAGGATAGGCATGTAGTTCAATACAAAAGAACAAAAGATTCAGCAATGGATGTATAGATAGGGACACAGACCTATAACAAATAAATAATATATGGTAATATATAATTATATATTCTACTATTAAAATATTTTATTAAATATGATAATATAAATTACAATTATATATATATAGTCATTGTGGTTTATTTGTTGGCATAAGGGATCACCCAAGCCAACAGCTCCTTCCATTCCTTGAACTTCCTAGCATTATATACAATATATATTATACATGATGTAATGATTTTTGACAAAGTAGAAATATAATTTATATAGTGTATATGATGTAATGATTTTTGACAAAGTTTTTGAGGTAATTTTAAAAACTGTGATATAATAATAGGATATCTGTATGGAAAAAATTTATCCTCAAGCCTTATGTTACAACGTGTAAAAAAGTTACTTTGAAATGGCTTATAGATCTAAATGTAATAGATACAACTGTTAGAAAACAAATAAGAAAATCTTTGTGATATTGTGGCAGGCAAAGGTTTCTTAAACAGGTCAAAAACACAAAGTACAAAAAAATGACAGATTAGATTCAAGAAGATTAAAAACGTTTGCTCTAAGAAGTTCCCAGTTAAAAATAAATAAAAATCAAACAAAATGGCATTCCTTAAAAGGAGACCAGAACAAATAAATAATGGAGGGATGGATAGATGGATGGGTGAATGAAGAGATACATAAGTAGTTAGACATACACATAGGAATATGTATACATACATGTGTATTATGTGAATATAGGTATATAATAGTTATGTACATAATATACATATATGTGTGTGTTTATCCATATTCACTTATTTACATTTATGGTACTAAAAAGTTTTCTACAGTGAAGAAAAAAGATTTTTTCAACAGATTCCAGAAAAAGTAATAAAAATAGGTCTACTGCCAACCACATCATTGTGGTAGAGATTAATGAATAAGGAGAAAATTATACAGGCATCCAAAAAGAAAAGGGTTTACTTACAGGGCCAGCCCCGGTGCCCTCGTGGTTCAGTTCAGTGTGCTCCACTTCAGTGGACCTACACCACTTGGCTGTCAGTGGCCATGCTGTGGTGGCAGCTCACATACAAAAAGAAGAAGATTGGCAGCACATGTTACCTCAGAACCAGTCTTCCTCCGCAAAAAAAGAAGAGTTTACCTACAAAAACAAAAATAATAAAGAATATGGACTGGTCCTTTACATACAAAATATCAGAAAATAATGGCATATCATCCTCAAAATTTTGTAATATAGATTGTAACAATAAAAATCCCCACATTATTACTGCAGCAAAAATCAGAAGAAAATGCACCATTAACATTCTTGAAAAAAATTTTAATTTTTTTTGTAGAATCTTTAATTTCACTGTAGAATATGGCATTTTTATAAATTATATAAAATAACTGAATATACATGAATATGTATGTATGTATATACATTCAGTTATTATCTTTATATACATAGAGACAGAGAGAGATCCAAGAAAACTTGGGAGACTTTATCAGTTTTTAACAAATAAGACATGTAAAAATAAATAAGGTAACAGAAACTCTGAAAAGCATAATATTTGGTATTTTATTTATTAACATTAGTGGACATATTAAAAGATAAAAGACTCTTTTAATTACCTTTTGTGGTAAAAAGGAAATTAAGACTGCAGATATAAACTTCGAAACCTCTATAGCCATGTTGTCCAGTAGAACTTCCTGTGGTGGTGGACATGATCGCTGTCTACACACTGTCCAACATGCGGCGCTGTGAGAAATTGAAATGTGGCCATGAGATGGTGGAATTGATTTTTTTAATTCTATTTTACTCCATTTAAAGTAGTGACGTCTAGTGGCTATCATATAAGACAGTCCAGTTCAGTAAAATAAAATATATTTAAATATCCAATGTCAATTCTTTTCAATCAAATACCACCAGAAACACACCTGTAGTGAAACAAGCTGACAAGTTGGGCTTCTTGGTCGTGGCAGTGAGGAAAGCCCACACCACATGGACACGTGGGCATTTCAGTAAGAAAGTCTCAGAAAGAACCTGTTGTGGGATGTGGGCTTTGTTGGTGATTCGGGGGAGGTTTGCCTTAGACTGGGTGCCATGAGAACAGGGCAGTTCCACGATGGGGTATTGTAATTAACCTTCCCTCAGGGAGGGCAGGCTAGCCTGAGGCTAAAGCTGTAAGTGGTGAGGAAGCAGCAATCACTTATTTTGCTGATGGGAGGAGGAGGTGTTTAGTACTTTGTGGATGACAGAGGGACCTTGTTTTTGTCTGTGCTCCAAATGAAATTACGAAGTGGGCTCCCTACGGCTCATTTTATCACGGTCTCAGGGTAACCTTGTCTGAGGTTGGTGTTCTGTGTTTATTTTAAAAAATGAATAACATGGTCTGGCTGTGAGTGGCAGGCTGGCTTTTGAATGTAGGAACTGCTTCTTTTTTCCCCTCTTTCTCACCAACATAGGCCAGATAATATATTATCCATCAACCTGCTTCTGTGGGGCTATATGTCAGTTTTTTGGCAATTTACCAAAACAGCCAATGTGTAGAATAACCCATTTTCCAAATATACCTATTTCTTTTGACAGTTTAGTTTATTTCACGAGCTTTTATTTTCCCTTTCCCAGAACAATATTTTTAAGTGTACTCAATTGTTTCCAGCTCCCTGCTACTGCAGTAGGGGTCAGACAGACAGAAGGGACACTATCCTTTTCCAGGACTCTCTTCTCTATGACACGCAATTTATGCTACCTGACCATGCCACTCACTAATGCTCATTGTTCCACTCACTCGGTGAGATCCTGGCCAGTCCTTCTACTGTCGTGAACATTTTGGTTCCTGGCTCAAGTTCAGTCTCCCCAACGTCTTAATTCTTGGTGATTCAATGTCTGCATCCGCGGTCTCTCCCGTGTCTTGAGGTCTCTGTTATCTGACCTCCTCTTCTTCAGTCACTGATTCCAGAGTCACTCCCTGGAATTTATCATCATTAAAAACTGAACATTCTCTCAGAACAGTGATTGCAGATACCTCCCTTCTGTTTTTCCAGCTCACATCCTCTAATACCCTGACTTTCAAAATTCCACATCCCAACAGGGACCCACAACGCACTGATCTTAGCACCTCGCTATCATCCCTCAGCCCCACCTCCTTTTGTTCTTCTTTAGCCCCCCCTCAATTTCAAGGTCAATTGTTTTAATCAATACAGTGAATAGGCCGTCAACATGGCTGCCTTACCTGCTGTCACCTTATTCTGGGGCAAAACCACGTGTCCAGTTAAACTCAAATATGCTTTATCTACCCTTGCACTTGCAGAGCTGAACATGTTTGGAGAGAAATACAGCTATGTTGATGTCATCAATTTAAAGACTTTTACTCTTCTAAATTCACTGCTAAAACAAGGAAAGGATAAGCCACAGACTGGGAGAAAATATTTGTTTGCACAGTTTATTATGTAACATAGGGGTATAATAATGAGTCCATAAAATTCAGTCAAATTGAGTTTTGCATTGTTAGTAGAGACTGGTTTTTTTTTGCCGTTTTTTTAGTACAATTGTGATCAACAAGGACATCTAAAACTTTCTACAAAGACGCCATAGTCCAGTTCTACCACTCTCTTGCTACATCATTGAAACATTTGTTCGTGTGAAATACAAATAATAAATTTCACTAGGTACTGGAATATCTTCAGTTGAACAACTCTAACCACTCCATAAAGTACCCTTCAGCCCCTGCAAGGGACACTGAGTCATACAGAGCGAACATTTTTTATGCCTTTTAACATAAGGAATACATTTGGATCTCTTATATTTCAGATGGAAGTATTTTGGGCAATGCTCTGATAAAATAGATGCTAATGATCCTGTTTGTTAGTACATACAATTCTAACTGAAATTTATTGTAAGCAAAACACTGAGTGAAATTGTGTAGTTAAAAATAGATAGAGCCACAAAAGGAGGATATTTTGAGTCCCATAGAACACTACATAGTAAGTAAATGAGGATTAGCCAAACACTTAAATATATGTTAATGGAAAATATACTAAAAAGTGGTTCTTATTCTCAAAGGAGTAAATTTTTCCTACCCAAGTTCAGAAAATCATTTTGTTCATTCCCATTAACTGAGAGGTTAACACTCCAAAAGGAAGTCGTATCAGCGGAAGTGGTAAAGATGCAAGTTGGTTTGTGGTGAGGAGAATTCCCGAAGCTGTGATCTGCATTGGGTACTTAAAAAATTTAGGCCAGTCAATGGAAAAAATAAAGTTAAATTTAAAAAGTAACATTATATCTGTGAGGGTGACATAGTTAAAATTGTTACTAAATTTTATATTAAATAAGGATTAAAAATGTGCATCATCCTAGTCATAAAACAGTTAATGACTCTGGCTATGGATGGAGTTGACATCTTCCACTCATTCCACCCTCAGAGCATCACTGCTTCAATTTATCTCCTCACAATCAGCCAGCAAGAATGTCAGAAACCTAACGTTTTATGAATGGTTATTGGGTAAGGACACTTTATTTAAATCATCACAATTAATGCCACAACTAGAAGGACCCACAACTAAAATATATACAACTATGTACTGGGGGGATTTGGGGAGAAAAAAGCAGGAAGAAAAAAAAAAGAAGATTGGCAACAGTTGTTAGCTCAGGTGCCAATCTTAAGAAAAAAAATCATCACAATTAATCTTTGCAGTACCCTGTGAGGTACATGTTAACTCCAATTTACACATACAAACAAGCTCAGAAAGGTTAGGCAACTTGTGATAATATAATGTAATCAGCAAATAATGTGGCCTAGAACCCCATCTGTCCTTTAAATACGAGCTCTGTCCACTATACACACTGCCTCAAAGCAATGTTCCTTATGAATTTCATTCACTCAGAATTTTTTTTCCTAACTGTCATAATATCCTTATCTAGAAGAATCATTGTTTTTGTATCTTCTGAGAAAATAGGCCAGTTATTTTTTATTCCATGTAAGTGGAAAGAAATATTATAATGAAGACATTTTGGCCAATTTTGGATACTGAGGGATGCCACAATATGTTTTATTCATTTATTCATGTGTAGAGCACAGTATAAAAAATTGAAACATCCAGAATGAAGAACACAACCATCTGCTCTATCCTTTAGCACCATCCATGCTGTCTGCAGAGGCTGCCAGGTACGAGGTTTTTGGTGTCTGGTGATTCTGGGTAGTAACTGCCGTGACGTACGTACACCTTACAGCTCCACTTAGTCGTCAGCTTTATACAGTACCTATTGATGGTTGTCATTGAAATAGGAGCATTTGGCTTATTTAAATTACCTTCTACCCCCCCTTTCTTTCCCCCCAATCGAATACTGTATCATTTTCTAGTCATCTAGTGCTTGTTTTTTAAATTATATACTTAAACTTCATTTCCATCAGTTTGAGTTGTTATTTCTGGTCTCCTGCACCGTGGAAAAATAAAGATATTACGGCTTGCTACATCCCTCTAACACCTCCAACCTCAACATTTCTCTCTTTACAGCTTGGTTTTTTCAACGTCAAGGTCATTAAGATCATTTATATATCATTGATATCATGTATATATTTATAACATAAACCTTTAAGTAAATGATTACATACTCAATTCTTTGTCTCTGAAACGCCTAAAATTTTAAAAATCATTTAAAATATTTGTCGTTTTGATTCAAGTGGTAAGCTAAGATTCCATTTCTATTTTTATTATTTTATCATGTATTATTTTTATTTTTTATTATATTTTATTACTTCATTAGTTTCTTTTTATTCCTTTTTTATACTGCTATGCCACAAATTATTACTATGCCACACATTATTACTGCGCCATGTATTGTTGCATCAAGGTAAACAATATTATCATTTTACCCTCCTTTGATGCCTCAAAATCACACCACATTTAATTTTACATTCCACAGAAGAGAATAAGACTGGTTGAAGAAAATCATAGAAACATCCTAAAAGATGCTTCGCAGTATGGTGATCTAAAGTAACACCAAAGAATATGATATAAAGAGGAGAACTAAAGTTAATGCTTACAGCAACTCTCTGAAGTTGATATCAATATGTTATTATAAGGCTGAAAAATACTGAGATTCGCCGAAAAAGCATAACTAAAGGTGATAAAGCTGAGGTTTGCAGCTTTCTCTGTAAGATACACTGCTACCGTCAAATTACGACCTCCTCGAAGGGACCATAATTTACACAGTATTTTTTGCCCCATAATCAACATAATAAATAGAAGGAAATCAATAATTTACTGAATTTATCTCTTCACTTGTGCATGTCTTATTTTCAGAGAATTGACAGTATTACAATGATACATTATAAACTGGGTATAATACATCATGAAAACGATAGTGTAGTTAATGCGGTCAATTCAAAGCTATTCGGTTCATTTTATAATTCATTGATTTCTATTCAATGAGCATTGAAGGTAACAGATCCCATGCTTTCAAGGACCTCGCAGTCTAAGCGGAAACTCGTAGCTAATAAACTCAGCATCGTGTAGCAGACACAATAACAGAGGAACGCAGCGGGAACAGAAGACAGACAATGAAAGTCCCCAGAAGGACTTATGGAGGAGCTCGTACCTAAAGCTGAATTTGAAGCATGAACAGGAGCTGTTCAATCTGTCGAGGGAAAGAACCTATCAGGAAAAGAAACAGTGTGTCCAAAAGCAGATTCAAGAAAAACAATGCAATATGTTTAAATACCTACATACGACAGCCAGGGAATGGAGAGAGTAACAGATCACACCAGGCTCTGCATGTGGCAGGCAGCCTCTGAGATGACCCCCGCACATCCCCCTGCTGGTATTAAAGCCTTCTTTAATGCCCCCTCTTTACCGTGATTGGCCCTAGCGACTCTCGTCTAAGTAGAATGTGGCAAAGTGATAGGATGTCTTTCCTGAGATTCCTGGATGCTAAGACTTCCATCATGCTTGCCTTTCCGGCTCTTTCTCAGAGTTTTAACTCTCAGGGAAACAAGCTGCCATTTGGTGAGGAGCCCTAATGAGGCCAAGTGGCAAGAAGCTAATAGTATCACAGTGAACAGCCAGTGAAGATCTGAGCCCTGCCAAACCCCCCAAACCAGCTAAACTTTAAGATCCCTACAGGCTGGGGGACAACTTGGGTGCAACTTTGTGAGAGAGCCTGTGTCAGAGGCACCTGCTTGTCTGTGCTTGGATCCTTGCCACAGAAACTATGAAAAGATGTTTGTTGTTTTAACCTGCTAAACTTTGGTATAACTTTTTATGCAGCAACAGATGACTATTACAATCGGATAGGGGCAGATGATAAAGACCCCATACGGATCACACTGAGGACATTGGAATTTAACTCAAAAGCAGCAGGATATAATAAAGATTTCAGAAAGAGTGGCTGTATGAGTAAATGTATATTTAACAAAAATGACCTAAATGTTAATGAATATAGATATATGATATTAGAGGCAGGGTATCAGATATAAAAACCTAAAGGAGATGAATAGGTCTTAGCCAGTGAAGTTGGAGAAGAAGAATGGAGCTCAGAAATAAGTAGAACGCAGCAGCAGTAGACCTTTGTAATAATCATTTCAGGGGAAGGAAGTGAGAAGGAAGAGTCTACAATGATGTCACGCTTTTCACTTTATGTGATTGACTGAATGAAGGGGCCGGCACCAATCCTAAGAAAGACCACGGGGGAAGAGTAAGTTTGGCTCGAGTGGGGAAAGACAAAGGCAAAGAGTGAGTTCCGTTTTAACACTTTGCACACGTGGAGTGAAGTGGAAATGTGACTGAATGAGAGGAAAGGACCCACGGTGAGGCCAGCATCTACATCGAACACCAACGTCTACGGAGTGGAGAGAAGACAAGGATAAAGTAAAAAATGACAGAGGGGAGTGTCTGAAAGGTATAAAGAGGGCTGGGGAGCCCATGTAGCAGAAATCAGGGAGGAAGGAGAGCTGCAGAAGACAAGAGGAAAGTGCCAACTGCAGCAATAAAAATAGCTGCTTAATGCCTGGCAAATGGATGTAGAGAACTGGAAGCATCTGGCTACCCGAGTTACAGCATCTGGGAGACAGTTTCACAACTGCTGTACATACGCCTAAGATTGCTATTCTGTCTGTCTTCCTTGTTCCGAGCCAGTGTTTTGAGAGTCCTTTCATCCTCATTCCTTTCTATTCCAAGGTGTGCACTACCAGAAAGGTATGTGCCATGGCTTTATGGACTATACTCTAAATGTTTCACACTTTATGTCAACGAGAGGGAATAAAAGCCTGTCACAAAATGCCTTACCATGGAGACTCGTCGGTGAAATCTGGTATCTGTGCTATCTCAAGACTGAGAGGAGGGATGTTAACTTCATTCCGGGAAAACTAGGGAATAAAATTGTTGTGAACTCTCTAGTAAAGAAAACACTTTGAAGAAAGAGCAAAACACGCCAATGAGTATTTTCTTAATTTCTCCGTCAGACATTTTGCCTCCACGCTTCTTCTGATTTGTTCCTCAAATTACATCTCTTCCTAGTTATTAGTCAGAAAAACTGGATTAGAGCCACACTGGTTCCTACTACACCATCAGCCAATGCGGAGATTTCACTTGCAAAGTAGACTGTTGTTTTTCAAAGCAGAATAATTCCCTCTCCCATTTAGTGATAACTGAGGTAAGGATGATAATGTCTCTTTAATCCTTTCCATTTTCTCTCTTGTCTGTTTTGTCTCTAGTTTTGTGGAACACTGAGGCAGAGGAAAAGTTTGACAACTTGTTCGTGTGACCCAAGGAACAAGTGCCCATGTTTACCTTGGAGGTTGGAAGATGAGTTAAGACAGACGCTAGAGCATATGGGCCCTAAGGCAGCGACCACCCCTGGGACATTTTTTCATGGGTATTTGATGTACCAACTGTAAAGTTAGATGGTTTTCCATTTCTATCTATCCAAGCAGGTAGAGAGAGCATCAGTGCTCCGAAATCCATGAGGGGCTGCAGTTGCCAAGTCCTGCGGTTCGCGACCATAAGTTGTGCTCTGCTCACGCTGTTCCTTGTGTTCCTACTTAATAAAAATGGAAAACATTCAGCTTTCCAGCATGATAAAAGCATATGATCAATGTGTTTTCCCCTTCAACTGAAGGGAAGATCTTTTACTTCTGCCGTACCAGATGGATTCCAAATCTAATTTTAAGCAAAACCCTGTGAGTGAACAGTCCTCAAGCGAGAATTCTGAAACACATGCTCGTTCCTCAAACAATTTACAAAAGGAGGGATGTGATGAAAGCGACTGAAAATATAATTAAAGTCGTTATTCTCTTATTTTATATTGGTGAAAGACATTCATATTTTCATTCCTCTGTATTAAATGAAACAGATACAACTTGAGGAGAGAGGGTTTTGTGCAATATTCAGGCATTTTAAAATCGTCTGTCATGCTGTTCTTTTCAGCTACAATTACCCAGCTATGAAAATTACTTATCCCATCAGCCCAGTACCTTGAAAATACGTAAGCAAGAGATTTGCTGAATATCCATGGCCATCCTGAACTAGAGGCCTCTGATTACCTCCTCAAGAGAAGACTTTTGTTTTGTTTTTTGGTTTGTTTTTAATACTTTCTGATACCTAAGTCAAGGCTTTTTTCCTCTTATTCCATTTGGTTTTTACACTGCAAAAACTTACTTTTCATTTTGTATTTATGTTTTAATTTTAAATTCACATAGAGTTTTTGTATTTTTTACATGAATATTAGTAAAGCAAGCAAAAAAACCAAAATAAAACTTTGAGTGTCGCTTGTAATTATAGCCCTTTCAATACAGATGGAATTAGATAATTTCCTTCTCCTAAGAAATCGTATTTTTAACAAAAACTTAATTTTTCTAGAGACAATTTAGATTTACAGCAAAATTAAGGAGAAGGTACCGAGATTTCTCATACACCCCCCTACTACTGTATGTGCCACAGCCTCCCCATCACCAGCATCTCCCACCAATGTGGTACATTTGTTACAGTTGATGAATCTACATTGATACATCATTTTCATCCAAAGTCCATAGATTACTCTTCCTGCCTTACATCCTATGGATTTAGACAAATGTATAATGACATATAGGCATCGTTATAACATCATACAGAGAATTTTCACTGCCGTAAAAACCTCTGTGCTCCACATATTAATCCCTTTCCTCTCTTTCCTGCCCCAATACCTGAAAACCACTGGTCTTTTTACTGTATCCATAATTTTGCCTTTTCCAGAATGTCGTATAGTTGGAATCATTACCGTACATAGCCTTTTTCAGATTGTCTTATTTCAAGTTGGGGAAGTTCCTCTCTGTTCCCAGCTTACTGAGAGTTTTTATGATGAATGCGTGTTGGATTTTGTCAAATGCTTTTCCTGCATCTATTGATACGATCACGTGATTTTTGTTTTTTAAATAAACATATATTATTTTTTTATTTAATATTGATATGATGGATTGCATTAATTGACTTTTGAAAGTTGAACCAGCCTTGTACGCCTGGGATAAATCCCACCTGGTTTTGGTATGGATTTCCTTTTATACGTTGTTGCATTTGATTTGCTAATACTTTGTTGAGAATTTTTATATCTATGTATGTGAGACATATTGCTCTATAGTTTTCTTTTTTTTGTAAAATCTTTGTCTGGTTTTGATATTAGGGTAATGCTGGCCTCGTAGAATGAGTTAGGAAGTATTTCCTTTGCTTCTCTGCTCTGAAAGAGACGGTGGAGAACTGGTAAGATTTCTTCCTTAAATATTTGATAGAATTCACTAGTAACCCATCTGGGCCTGGTGCTTACTATTTTGGAAGCTTATTAGTTAATGATCCAATTTCTTTAATAAATATAGGCTTCCTCAGATTGTATATTTTTTCTTGTGTGAGTTTTGGCAAATGGTGTCTTTCAAGGAATTGGTTCATTTTTTCTAGGTTATCAAATTTGTAGACATACAGTCGTTCATAGTATTCCTTTATTATTCTATTAATGTCCATAGGCTCTGTAGTGGCACAGGGGTCTACTGTGGTCTCTGTTCCTGAGTCTGTGCTCTGCTAAAGCGTGATTCCCTGTGTTCACCTATCTGTCTTTCCAATCTCAAGTTCAGCAGTTTGCAGTGTCCTCACCTCTCTTACTGATTTAAGGAGAGTCGCTGATTTTGCAGCCTGTTCAGATTTTTACTTGTCAGAATGGAGTGACAACTTCTAAGCTTCTTACATGTGGAACTGGAAATTTTTTTTATTGAAATATAATTAACATATAACATTATATTTAGTTTCAGGTGTACAACGTAATGATTTAACATAAGTATCTATTGTGAAATGATCACCACAATAAGTCTAGTTAACATCCATTTTTTAATTTTCTTTTTCTAGGGTTCAAAATAAATTCACTAAAAGGAGTACTAAACCTCTTATAAATAAATATAAAATGTATGACCTAGGGCTTCTAATCCACCAGAACAATTCTGCTTAGTCTCTTCCCAAAATTTATGCTAGACTGTAGATTTTACAAAAGTTTTATCAGCAAATCCCCCGTTGATTAGATCATATCTTAAGACCAATAAATAGAAAAGAAGGTTCTCTGCCACAAGTGAAAGGGAAGGTTGCAGAGTTAAGGGTTTAAAGAGAATGGAGAAGATTTCAATCATCATTTAAGAGGATGGAAGGGAGAGTTCAATAAGAGACATAGGAGGATTGCGTGGTATTGAGGACCCAGTTGAAGTCTGGTCTCTTTCGTGCTCATTACCAGCATCAATCAGTATTGCATATATACTTTTTTACATTACTGAGAAACCTGGCTATCACCATGAAGAAGGCATCTAACTGGATTCAGGCAGGTTTTAGTTTTAGAAAAAGGAGTCTATTGAAGGACAATGAACAAATGGCAAAGCACGGTCAATGTAATGAGACCCCCAAACACAAAAGGGAAGGACTTCAGCTAGGAGCAGAAGGTTCAGGGCACTGGCGTTCTCAGGAACGTTAAACAGAGGTAGAGGAGTGAGAGGCATGAAAAGGGAGACTTTAGGGTCAGAATAGGATCCCAAGCCTTATTTTAGAGGGGACGATGAGCTCAGGACTGTTACAGGAGACCTGCAGTCTCAAGCATCATGTGGCAATGCATCAGAGTTGGAGACATCAGTATAAACTCATGTTTCACTCAGTGTAGACACAGATAGTTCCATACAGAAATACCTATAGCTATACATGGGTGGGTATACACATGTATATTTTCTTGCCTAGTGAGGGGAGATGAACTCAAAGAAAGGATGTCTCCATAAGCAATAAGCACACCCAGCTCCCAGATCTTAGTTTCTAATACCATCCTTCAAAAAAAGGAACCAGGGCTCCTTTGAGAAATAGCTGATTCTAAGATTGAGACAGGAAACTTGCAAGAGGAGCTTGCAACATCTTGTAGTGTCAGAGAGTAAGTTCTTAAGACACACAAATACACATTGATGGGGTGTGTCAAAGGGACACGGGAGCCAACTGAAAGAGCTCACAATAGCCAAAACAGGAACAATTTGAGCAAAAAAAGAAATAAAGTCACATCGGATTATAACCCAAAGTATAAAATAAATATACACATATACTTACTGATAAATAATTGAATAAATTAATAAATGGTGGCGAGTTCCTGTGTCAAAGAATTCAAAATAATGTATATAGGTTCTCTACCCTAGAGAAAGGAAAGCCTAACTTCCTACTCATTAAGTGTGAGCTACTCATAGTGATTTCCTTCCAAAGAATACAGTACAGTATAACAGTATAGAAAGAGTGGGGAAAGGAACCGTACAGTGGAGAAACCTGAAAAAACTCAGCCAGGGGATCAAGCCAATATATACAATGATGAAGTATTCTGATAGTATATGGCTTTGACATGATGTAATGAAAACAGCGTTTTACCTCTGTGCCTTTCTTTTCCAAGCTCGTGGCGGCAGTCTACTCATGAGATAAACATCAGACTAGTTCCAATAAAAGGGGTCCTACAATATCGCCAGTACTGGTATACACCCGACCTCAACACTGTCAGGTTCACCCAAAACAAAGCAAATCTGAGACACAGTCACACTGCCAAAGAAATTGAGGACAGATGACAACTAAATGTAATGGCACATCCTGGATAGGATCCTGGAACAGAGATGGGACACTAGATAAAAACCAAGAAAATCTGAATAAGCTGTGGACTTCAGTTAATTATGCATCAATATTGGTTCATTAATTTTAATAATTTTACCATACTGATATACGATGTCAACAATAAGGGAAACTGTTCAGGGGTACATGGGGACTCTGTATCATCTTCTCAATTTTTCTGTAAATCTAAAACTACTGTAAAATGTAAAGTTTATTATTAAAAAACACCAGTATGAGTAAGAGGTGATCTCTGTTCTCCAGGAGCTCACAGTCCAAAGAGAAGACAAATACCCAAGAAATTATAGTTTAGTGTGGTAAGTTTTGTGAAAAATGCAGCTTGGGACATATGAGAGTTCAGCAGAGGTGCACCTAGCAACGCCTGGTGGATCCAGGGAATCTGGATGGAGAGAATGATTCTGAACTGAATATTCCAGGAATCAATGGAGCGAAGAGGAAATGAAAAATGCAGGAAGCACTGAAGTCTAATGTTGGGTGCTTAATTCCGTTTATCGCCAGGATCAAGAGCAAATTCCTAGACTTTTAGAGTCATCCCAACTTTGACTGCAAGTTTCCTTTCCTGCTTATCTCCCACTCCCTGACTCGGCATCATTATTAACTCTGCTCCCACCAAACGTGAATGCATCATTCTCTTAAGTCTCGTGCTGTCTGGCCTCCTCTGTACACGTAGTCACTTTGGGGATGGTGAGCACTTTTTTGCTTCTTTGACAGGCTACGCAGCCTTCACTGTCTGCCCTGTTTCCCTGCTCCTTGAAAATCCCCAGACCCTTGCAGGTCATCAGTTCGCTACCTTCTTTAAACTCAAAGCACTTTTACCATACTCTAACTCCAATTGGAATAATTCTGTTCTACTATATTGAATATTCTACTCTACTATTATCGTTTCTGAAAATGTTGCAAAAAACCTTGGAATCATTTATATTTCCATGTACCTATATATTTTTTCATCAGTTATATTCTTCAATTCTCTAAAACTTGTCTTGGAATCGTTGTTTTAGATTTATAAGACTGCCCGGATATCATCTTTCCATTATTTGATAAAGAGAAAGGATAGGAACTCATATTTATTGACTGTCAATGTGTCAGGAACTCTGGAAAGCATGTGAAATGTGTTAACTTTTCAAATCTCCCAAACGCCTATGAGATAAGTATTATCTCCATCTTCTGTGAAAACTGTTGAGGGTCACTGTGGCTGCAAAACCTACCCAAGCACCTAGTCAGAATCCTGAGCGTGGGATGCAGTCGGCAACTAAGCCCAGCCCAGGTCTCCTCCAGCATACCACCTCCTCTGTGCAAGCAAAGGAATTGAGACCATAAGACAAATTGATTTCTCAGCATTAAAAAGCTCCCTAATGCCAGGGCCAGACCGATTCTCCCTACTGTGTAGTGGCCTCACTCCTTCCTAGAAATATGACCTGAAGCATGTTTTTGACATCCCAGTTTCCTCAATTTTAAAAGGGGGCTTAAAATGGCACCTATCCCATAAGGTCTTTGTGAGGAATGAATGAGCTACCATAAGTGAATAGCTAAGAGCATCCCCTGACACATAGCAAGTTCTGTTGTCATCATTGTTACTGTCATTATACTTAGGTGTCACACGATTTCTTTTTTCTCTTTTCAGTCCTCTACGGCATAGAAAACATCCATACTCATTTATTTGTTTTACGGTTTTCTGGTTTTACTTCTATGACAGTCTTCTCATTTTCCAGAATATAAAAAATGAAATGGTATTTGACTTCAGTTCAAGAGCTTGACAGTTAAGTCACTCTTAAGTGCTTTAAGAAAAGAGAAGGGTGTAGTTAAGGTTGTCAAGAAAATATGGGGATTGTCACACAGCTTTGGACAGGTAGTGACAGGGGCAAAGCCGATGCACGTAACCTTTCTCTCCCCCTTTCCAAACATCTTAGCGCGCTAAGAAAGGAAACTTCGACACTGAGGGCACGCTGAGAAGGGATGCTACTTCAAACGAAGCAAAAACATGTGTAATATATGTTAGTAATCAAAGAAATTGCTTAATTCTCTTCTCAGGTTTAACAGCTTTTCAAAGATTGTGAATAAGCTAAGGGAGTTTTTAATATTCCTCTGAAATATGAATCCATGTACAACCTTGTATTACATAATTAAAAATGTCTTTGATCTGAAAGTCCTGGATTTATCCTAGCAAATTAAGTGTCGAGCAACTGATCTCCAGGTTTTCTTCATAATGCAAACAAGTCAAGCCGGTCAATGCCAGCTCCAGGGTGACGTTCAACACAGGGGTCTCCAGCTTCGTTAATGCCAAATATCATCATGTGTCATCCAAAAAAAAGGGTGATTGACATCATGAGAGCTATCTGAGTTCTGTTCATATCAGAAAGGTGAACACAATTTAACAGATGTTAGGGTGAAGGTGTACAACCGATTACTCGTATAGATCACTAATGCCGAAAAGGAGGACTCACCTGAGACATCTCTTTATTTTGTCACTCCCTCACATAAACCCGAGTTCACGTCACTAATGTTTCCCCAGAATAAGATGTAACACTGTTCAAAGTAGAATACTACTTCACTGTAGACAGTGAAACGTAAATATATGCGTCTGTATAATCATCCACAACGTCCTCCACTGCATGCAGAAAATTGACTACCTTCAGTTCCTCTTTTAACAAGGCCCAAGGTCAACAGGTTTCACTTGTGCTGGATAACCAGAAACTTCTCGTGAGGTTTGAGTCAACTTCTTCTCCCAAAGATATGCAGGCACAATTTTAAAACCTTTCACCCTATACCTCTTTATACATGGAGATCAAAACTGTACGGCAAAGATAACTATCAAACAGCTTGATCTCAATGAATCCACTTTAATCCCATGGATTATACTGAAGCCCTAAATCAGGGAATTGTCTAGGATAATAGGGTGTAGCATTAAAATGTGCGAAGCACATGAGGCAGTCCTGGCTCCGTTATGTTATATAACTTCACTGTGAATACTAAAAAGATAACATACGTGAAAACACTTTAGAAATAAGGAGTGTTGTAAATACATTTGTTGTGCTTTTATTCTTTAAGTTGGCCATGCCCATGGCAGAGAAGAGAAGTTTCTATGCGACTACTTATTTGGTTTTATTAAAAGAAATAGGATGTTAGCACTGATGTGAATGAGTCAAACAGAGTAGAAAAGATTTGTTGGAAAGGCCAGATTTCTATTTTGGATTAATAAAAAAGCTGTCGATACTGAAAGAAAATATTATTGTCATACGACTAGCTCTTCATACAGTTCATTTATTATAGTAAGACATCATCTGCAACTTATACTAACGTATAGCACTGATGACACATGCCCCATTGGGAAAACACCTAATGTTTAATGAATGAACTTAAAGAACAGACTAGTGCAGTTGCTGAAAAGATTTGGAGATGCCAGGAATTGAACCCGGGGCCTCATGCATGCGAAGCATATGCTCTACCACTGAGCTACATCCCCAGCCCTGAGGGTGACTTCATGTGGTGATAAACCAACACAGTCATTGCTTTTTAAAAGCTGGGCCAAGCAATGTCTGTCTATGGAATGAACTGGCACTGGATTCCTATAGTTTCAATTTCCAGTGGCAGAGTTCTTCAGCAGTCCTCATGGGCCTATACATTTTGTCCTGCCACTTTGTGATTGAACATCGTGCTAGTTTCCAAAACCTTATTTACAGAGATGAAGAAGCACTGTCTTCCTTCAAAATTCATCTTATTTAATGGTCTCCTACTCATAGATCCAAGAAAATGTTTTAATTATATTTCACAATTTCCCCATTACTTCTGTGGGAAGGAAACAAAAGCTTTCTCCTCTAGTCTCCTTGGTTCCCTAGCTGGGACCCTGCAGATTAGACAAAAGACAGGTTAAGAAGAGAAAAACAGAGTTTGTTAACAGGTGCAGCATGCACACAGCACTCATGTGGGAGAAACCCAGTTATGAGTAACTTAAAGGTATGATTAGAGCTTGGGACTTATATAGCATCTTAACAGAGAACAATAAATTGTAGAGAAGTCACAAGACAAGGAAAAGGCATTTAGCCTTTTAGGGGTGGCAAAGTGCGAGAATGTAAATATACGGGGGAAACTAAGGGAAGATAAGAACTCTCTAGTGAGGTTTGTTTGTGTAGATGTCTCAGTGCCTGTTGTCTCTGGTGACAAGGTTGTCATTCCCCTTCAGGTACAGTGTGATGGGGGGCACCTTCGCAGGGGGAATTTATGGCCACCTCCAGGCAGATGGGGGAGAGCAGGGAGTTCACCCCAGGCCTGATTTTTCTCAATTGCCTTCAGCTCAAAATAACCCTTATGCCAGAGTGGCATATTTAGAGTGGCTATTCTGAACTCCTCCATTTCCTTCCTGGGGTAAAGGGAGAATAGGGTGTCTTGTTATTGAGAAAAGCATTAGGAAAAAGCTTACTTGTTGCAATAACAATATTTTCCTCAAGACAAGGAAATTCTACTCTGCCCACCAACAGGTCTAACAGTCCAGCCAAGTTACATGGCATTGTAGGGACCAGAAGCAGCAGCGTGGCTCTGAGTATTCTTTTCTGAGAGACGCAAGTCCAAAACATGGAGAACTCTCAGCACTTGACTTTTACTGGCTATGATGATAAGGATGAAACAGTTATTTATAAATAACATTTTCACAGTGAAAGGATAAAAAAGCACTAGAAGTAAATGGAAGAGCTATTCTTCGATTTCATCTACTTGATTACCACAACCCATAATGTTGAATGTAGCATATCCCTTGATACGACTGTTAGCGTAGGACCCTCTAAATATTAGATGAGCTCATCAGAACCTTATAGAATATGTAATTTCCATGTTATCACTAAAAACATACTCTGGCTCTGACACTGTTTCTCTTCACTAAGAAGATGCAAACTTTAAAGCACACCCTTGCTCTATCTTAGCGCCATTTGGACATACTTGGTCAAGATAAGATAAGACACAAAGAACAACAAAGTCATTTACAAACCAACCCAATGATATAGGACACACTTACATCAATGTCAATGAAACCAGCAGGTGGCAAGGTCCACAATAATGCAGAATTACCAAGAAAAAACGCCTTGCACCTCTTCTCTTTTTTACCTCTGGTTCCAATATAATGATGGCTTCAGAAAACCTTTATCCTAGTATTATGTTTTCTGAATCTTAGATATTTAATTTCAGAGATATATATATATATGCTGACATTCCTTTTGAAAAATTTGAATGCACAGAATAATTTAAATTTTACTGAAAATAAGTCCAAAATATAAGATTCTTTTGAGCAAGTAGTAAATTACATTATCATTGTGATCCTTAAATCTCTTACCTTAATCATGTTGGGTCCTCATACATCAATGAAAACACAGCTGGCCAAACCAGGTGTGACTGAGGTGTAAATCGCTCATCTATACAAGAACTCAATCCTACAATATACTTTGCTATAAGATATACTATACTGGAGACTCAGAGTACGGAGCAGTGTCTCCAACTTTTATCCCATTCTGTGGCTAGGAGGGGGCATGCAGAATAAACCTAAACTTCAATTATCATTAATGCTTCAGGATATTCATTGAAAATTTCATGTGTCTTAAAACGACTTTTGAGCCTGAAATAAAATGAGCAAAATCAGCAACACTGTGAATGTTTCATAGCTTCTTTCAGTCCACAAGCAAAATATGCTTTCTGTAAAGTTATGTCTTGAAGAGATTTATGCCTTTTTTTATTACATAACTACTTAATTGTAAGTTCCAGAATCCCTGTACATGAGAAATTACCCCTAAAAAGAGTGGGTTTCACTAGATTTTTCTGCTCAAAGATTATGGGATCAGAGTTAGACACTAATTAAGTTTGGCATTCTCCCTGCTCCCACACACAGAGGACTGGGAGCACCATGTTCCTTGTTGAAAGGAAAGCGCACCCAGCTTCTATGTTCTCTTCCCCTCTCTCACTCACCTTTGCCTTTTGCTCGCTTCTCTCCCTCTCCCACCTCTTTCTATATAAGTACTCATACAACATTTATGATAAGAAAATTAGCTTTCAAGACTTCTTCCCTTTCTTATCAGAGGGTTTGTAGTTTGAGAAGTACTGAGGAAGGAAGCAATTTAACTCTTGTTTTTGTTAAAAGTTATTTGATGGAATATTAAGGTTTTTATAGTTGGCATGCATTGATAGAATTTGATTGTAAAAATATGCAGAATTATTTCAGATACCGTATTTTGCAAACTATATTCAACCTTGCTTTCTGATGAAACAGAGAAATTTGATAAACAGAACACTTTGAGGGCACTACTTAGCAAGAAGGCATTGTTTTATTAATTCTTTTGCTCTTTCAAACACCACACAGGTCAAATATTCTTTTATCACTAAGAATACGACAAAAGGAATTATTGTTCTTTCTCTCAAAAGCTCACAGTCTGGTAGAAAGAAAAATATATTTAATGACAAATGTATGTGTGACACTTCAGTTGAACACTGAAGAGTTGACATGGGCTCTTATAGGAAGGACACATAAGCTCTGTTGTATAGGAATAGTGGCAGGAACGGAAGAATTCCTAAAAAGGGGAAATTTGAGCTAAATTTTGAGATTATTTTTCAGTGAAAGGATTTTTATGGAGAACATTGTTCTAGCAAAACAGAACAAGTGGGTGGAACTTTGGGGAGCTTAAATTCAGGATGGCTGGATGGATTCTAGGGAATGAGGGAGGGAGAGATGAGAAGTGAGAGACGTGGTTTGAGACTGTCGTATATCAGATAACAAAAGGCCGTATAAGGCGAATGATTTTATTTTTTCTGAAAGAAAGCAATTTATTTAAAGATTTTAAAGAGTGGAGTGACATGGTTCAATATGCATCTAGAAGTGTAATCTTGGAGACAATTAAGAAATTTATTGGAAGAAAGCTGCACTAAATAAGATAATATGGATTATCAAGCCATTGCAATTGTTTGGGTAAGAAATGTCACCCTGAAATAAGGAAAGGATAGTGGGGGAAAAGAAGGAAGGACAAAGTCAAGGAATTCTGAGGAAGTAAAAAACAAAACAAAACAATTTCATGTAATTGGTTTTTAGAGAATATCTGGTTTGAGATCTTTTGTGGAGATATGCATTAATGGAATGCAGATAGTTTGTGAACTCAGTATTAAAGCATATATTTGTGTAATAGTTGGAGTTCAAGGTGGAGTTGAGATCATCAATGTGGTTAGAGGGTATAGTGAGCAGAAAAGGGAGCCACACAAAAAACTAAAAAAGATCTCTATGCAAAGACTCAAAAACAGTGGTTCCCAAAGTTTATGTTCACACTGGTGTTCTTCAAGGGATGCAGCACATTTCCACAAATCATGGCGGCTCACTGTCAAAGTAAGACGCAACTGAGGTTTCCCCATTAGATTTTCACCCTATTTACCAGACGTCACTGCCTCTCAGGATAACTCTATGAAAGTTCAATCTAGGCAATGACCTTTCTAAGGTCATCTTTCCTGGTAAGGCATTCATCAAAATAGTGTGAATATTCTCTTGTGATACAGGAAGAATTTTCTAAGGGATTTGCTTGAGTTAACCCATTCCTGTACAACTTTGGTGAATTCCAGTTACTTGTTTTCTTAAGAAATTAAAGGAGGTATAACTGAGTAGTCAAATTATAGATTGTTCAAAACTACTTCTGATGATAAATCTGTGGCATATAACTAGAGAACATAACTCAAAGAATTGAATCACACTGCTGTAACAAGATTACTCTAAGCCCCAACTTCTTATTTATGGATCAGTTTTTTTAGGATTTACACTGAAAAGAAAACAGAAATAAAGTTGATGCCAAATGTTTTGAAATTCTAACAGTAAGCCACATTTATACATCGATACCTGACCTATTAGAAAATTTAAAAGCCTCATTGGTTTCACTATATGATATAGTTCCATAAAATGTTACTTTTGTGTTTAATAAAAATGTGTAAAAGTGTTAAATATATTGGAGTTGTTTTGATCATTTCTATATTAATGATAATAGAAATAACTCAACGCCCAAAATTTATGGCCATAAGTTTAAGACATGTCAATTTACATAAATAATTTGTCACACGGGGCTGGCCCCATGGCCGAGTGGTTAAGTTTGTGCGCTCCACTTCAGCAGCCTAGGGTTTTGCCCATTTGGATCCTGGGTGCGGACATGGCACCACTCATCAGGCCATGCTGAGGTGGCGTCCTTCATGCCACAACTAGAAGGACCCACAACTAGAATATACAACTATGTACTGGGGGTGCTTTGGGGAGAAGAAGAAGGAAAAAAAAATTGGTAACAGATGTTAGCGCAGGTGCCAATCTTTAAAAAAATAAATAAATAAAAATAATTTGTCACAGAAAAGTATGATATATTATCAATAATATCAAGCACTAAAATATATTTATTTACTTATTTTATAGCTCTGTGGGATAAGTGATATGAAAGTATGAATTCAATAAAATGAAGGCAATATATAAAAATTTGGTTAAAGAGGGGCTAGTTCATATGTTTAAGATGAATAAAGGTAAGTACCAAATTGCTATGAAGTTTAGATTCCATAAATACAAAGAGTGATGAAACAATTTTAAATTAAAACATCAGTATTAACAACATACTAGAAATTACATCTTGTGCAACTATTTCAAATTAGGATGAAATATTTTATATATCAACCTAAAATATGTGTCAGTTAATAAATTTTTAAAATTATTTTGTGGAACTTATTAGTCAGGATAGGTAAACTTATTCTGTGGTTACAAGTAACCCTAAAATACCAGTGACTTAATCCTCTAAAAATGTTATTTTTTACACATACAAAATCTCTTAAAACATATATGAGGGAACGATAGGGTGAAAGGGGACATCTCGGCTCTATATTGTTCCTTGGGGACTCATTTTGAAGTACCTTATCTACCTTTACAGTCACTGATCACATCCCTGGATGGATGGGGAATCTGCAGAAGCACATGGGGTTTTTTCATTGCAGTGGTCTGGAAAAGCATAGGTCAGTTTGAATCATAGTTCATTGGCAAGAATGCAAGTTTCACAGTGTAGTCTTCCATGTGCTCTGGAAGGAAAGAGAATACAGATATCAGTGAACAACAGAAATATCTACCACATAGAGGATATGAACAATAAAATATGAAACCACTGACCTTTCCAACAGTTTGTGAAGGTGAGGGTAGGGGAGCACATGGGAGACACAGAAATGTTTGAGATTCCTAGCTGGCCAAGGAGCCAGCGACATCCACTTTCTATCTCAGCTGATATCTGGCACCACTCTGATGTCACCTTGAATAATGACTCCCCAAGGAGCCTAGGTCCTGATCCCCAGAGCCTGTAAATTTATTACCTTACATGGCAAAAGGGACTTTGCAGACATGAGTAAGGATCTTGAGAAAGATCTTGGATTGTACACGTGGGCCCAATGTAATCATGTGGGTCCTTATAAGGGAAAGAGGGAGAGAAGAACGAGAAGAAATCGTGATGACAGAAGCTGAGGTCAAAGTGATGTGACTGCCAGCTTTGAAGATGGAGGAAGGGACCAAAAGCCAAGGAATGTGGGCAGCCTCTAGAAGCTGAGAAAGGCAAGGAAATGGATTTTCCCTCAGAACTTCCAGGAGGAACTAGCCTTTCTGATAGCTTAATTTCACCAAATTTTTAAGTTATTAGGTGTTCAAAATAAGTATTTGTTTCTAGTCATTATTTTCGGTTGAACTTTTGCACACGTTTTGCAGACGGTCATCCAAATCTTCTAGGCCCATATTAAGCACCAATTCCTTCAGAAGCCCTTCTCAAATGACTTTAATGGATGTTGGAAATAGTAATAGTATCTCTTTAGGTAGTTTGCAAATTATTTTCTTACAAATTTTATATTTAATTTCTTCCTTTGAAATATTTCTTATGCTGGCCCTCCAAAGAAGTAGGCACATGGTGGAACGATGGAATAGAAATATAGATTTCTGAATCAATTTAACATATAAATCTCATTTCATATATGTATGTTTAAAGGTGCTGTTTCACAAAATGAAGTAGTTTTAGTGCGGTTGTTCTATTTCTGGAAATAAATTCCACAGGAAAGCTTAAAAATTCTTTTCAAACTTTATATTCACTTGCAGAGAATCAGAAAAACTTACAAACATAAAATATTAATGGCATCAAGACTACTGACTTCCAAAAATATAAAATAACAAATTCATTCTGCTCTAAACCACAAAATTTGTGATAATTTTCTATAGCAGCAATAACGAACTAAAATACCCTACTACCTCTATTTGACAATAGACTTGTGCTACAGGTCTCCTTTATCAGTGTCTATGGGATGGGCTGTGATCTGCTCAAAGTGACATGAGAAAGAGAAAAGGATACAAGGAGTTTCTTCTTGAGTTTATTCCCCCATTTATGGTGCCTGGTTCCCTTTGGATCGCGTCTTCCATTTCCTTCTGTTGTGGGTTGAATTGTATTCCTCCAAATTCATATATTGAAGTCCTAACTTCAAGTACTTCAAAATCTGACCTTATCTGGAAGTAGCATTGTTGCAGACTTAATTAGTTAAGATGAGGTCACACTGGTGTAGGGTGGACCCCCATTCTAATATGATCGTTGTCCTTAAAAAAAGGGGAAATTTGAACACAGACACACATAGGAGAACTGGATGTGAATGTGTAGGCAGAGGTCAGAGTGATGTATCTACAAGCCAAGGAATGCCAAAGATTGCCAGCCAGCAACCAGAAGCTAGGAGAGAGGCTCACACAGATTGTCCATTGCAAACCTCAGAAGGAACAACCCTGTTGACACCTTGATTTTGGACTTCTGGCCTCCAGAACCATAGGACAGTAAAGGTCTGTCATTTAAGACACCTTGTTTGTGGTACTTTGGGCAGCCCCAGAAAACCAAAACACCCTCCTACACCATGACTCAGCATCTTTTCTATCTAGTGGTTTTGCATCGTTCTTAGGTTAGTTTTCCGAAGCCATTAAAGTCTATTTCCTTTTGCAGCTTTCCCAGGGCTGTGTTAATGGGGAGCAACCCTTGGATTGTGTTTTCTTCTCGTCTCAGCAGAAACTGCCTGTTTATATTTTCAGCACGTACAACTTCTCAGAGAGTAAACACACATTCACTTACAAGTTCTTAGCACTTAACACGAAGCTCTTTTTAGGATTGATTTCATTTATTATCAATGAAGTTTTCCACTTATACCCTTTTGCTGTTGTTAATAATTTATCCCAGTATTAGAAATGGTTTTATCCTCTGTGACTTGATCTCCTTCAGTTTTTATTTTTATTAATAAATGTAAAGTCAGCTCATTCTGTCTCTAGTGTCAATCAGAGTGAGAGAGTCCACGATAGTTACATCACGTCCCATTTCACCATATGCCCTGTTAGATGGGACTGTATAAGAGCGCCGGTACACAGGACCACCAACATCTTTCCTCTTTGGACATTTCCAGTCTTTAAAAGGAAATGGCAAAAGCTCATAATATTATGAAATCAAAAGGATTCAAATGTGGCAAAGAATACTTTTCACACAGGCAAATTGGGTGGCATAAAAATAATCTGCGTCCATATTATATATGAAAAAATTTATGACTAGGTAAAATAGACAGCAGAATCTAAATAATTCCTCCCAGACAGTTTATTTTAGTGCTAGCTGTTATATCATTGTGAATTACATGAACTTACTTTAGTTGGTATTAAATGCAGTCAAAATCAAATTAATTTTTCATTGCTTGTTTACATTAAAGAATCAACTCTTATAATGATAATTTTGTTTACAAGATGCATTCTGTGACATTTTATGATTTTAAGTTATTAGATGTTCTAAATAACTATTTTTTGTCTCTAGTCAGCACTTGTGGCTGAATTTTTTCACGTTTTGTGGCCTTTCATCCAAATCTTACCACTTCTTCAAGCTCCGTATTGAGCTCCAATTCCTCCATAGTCTTTCTCAAATGTCTTTAATGGATTTTAAAAATAGTAATGGTATCTCTTTAGGTAGTTTGAAAATTATTTCCTTACACACTTTATATTTACCCTTTTGCAGTATTTTTTATTGTTTGAGTGCAAGATCATTACATAAATTACATTAATTACGTGAATACAGAAAACAGGATCTCTATTTTATTTCTTTTTCACAGTGCCTTTAATAGGGCTAGGCACATGGTAGAACATAAATATAAATTTTCTAATTAATTTACTGTATCAATCTTATCTTATGTATATATTTTAAGTTGTTACTTTACAAAATCCTTTAGAAGAATTTTTTGCTTTTAAAAATATAAATTCTCAAAGGAAAGTTAAAATTCCATTTCAAAATTCATATTCAGTTGCACAGTATCAGAATAACTTATGAAGATAAAATTTTGTAGTGTAGCATCAAGATGACAGAAATGTTTTTTCTATAATTTTCATGTCATTAGGTTTCTTAAAATACAAACTCTGAAAAAGTCCTTTTGCATAAAACTAACATCTGTTAGTCCATCAAAAAGCATTTATTGAACATATGCAGTAGAGGCAAGAATGTTATGAATCATTTTAGTATTTTCAACAATAATTTTCTTGACATGCTATGTTTTCCCATGAGAATAAATGACGTGGCTCTTCTGTAATTAAATAGGCCTGATCCATGTGACTAGTGGCACGGTTTTATTGAGGTATAAATGCTTTTTTTTCCTGAGAACATCATTTTTCTCTCTTACTCTGAAATGACATCTCAGAGTATGATTGATAGGATGGCAGAAATAATCAAATGGTGACATTTTTAGTGTCAGATTGAAATAGTAATACTCAAGGCTCACAGATAATTCTGTAGAACTGTTTTTATACAAATACAGGAATTTTCTGCTTATGTAAGTACATACAGACAAAAATGAGTTGAATATGAAAGTATTATTAGCATCCTATGAGTCACACATATCATTAAATTGTCACTTAAGAAAAATAAATGGAAAGGTACATAAGGGAAAGAGAGTGGCACACGCTGATCGTCAACAGCAAGTTGCAGCAGAGGAGGGGAAAGCGGAGCCTCGGCGAGACGCTGTCATTACCGCTGCGAAGAAATGTTTACTTCAGACTGACTACAATAGGCTCTGATTGTGTTAATTTTATCATCTAACATGATTGATGATAGATCTACATCATTGTCAAAACACCAGCAAGCAAAATAGTGAAACATTTTTGACTATTGCCATAATGCAAAATAAAACAAGGCCAAAGCAGAGGCCAGGACAGCAGGCTGCCGCGTCAGGGCTTCCTTTTCAGGTAGAAGAAGGAAAAGCAGTGATGTACACCCGATTTTAAGTGTACTCAGGAAATGTCTGACGTCAGGCATTCTAAACTAAGGTGGATGCAGCAGGAGTACACGGAGTGCGCATCTGGTGCCTCAGGGAAACACTAGGGGAGACAACAGGTGGGAAAAACATTGGAGTGAAAATCAGAGAACTGATTTTCTAGTGTTTGTGCTGTCGGCCAAATTGTTGGTTTGACTCCCAAGCCAGACGTTCAATAACATGCAGCATTGGATTATTCATGCCAGCCAAGATATGGAAACAGCCTCAATGTCCATTGATGGATGAATAGATAAAGAAATAACATATATACAATAAAGAAATTACATATGTTATACATATTACAAATGTATATATACATATGTACCACATTATGTGTATAATGGAATATTATTCAGCCATATAAAAGAAAGAAATCCTGCCATTTGTGACAATATGGGTAAACCTGGAAGACAATATGCTAAGTGAAATAAGCCAGACATAGAAGGACAAATACTATATGATCTCACGTATACATATGGAATCTAAAAAAGTAGAGCCCACAGAAGCAGAGAGTATAATGGTTACTACTAGGGGTTGGGGGATTGGGGAAATGGAGAGATGTTGGTCAAAGGGGACAAACTTCCAGTTTTAACAGAGTAAGTCCTGGGATCTATTGTACAGCACGGTGACTACGGTCAACAATACTGAATTCGATAACGGAAATTTGCTGAGAGAGTAGATCTGAAGTGTTCTCATCATCAAAAAAAGATAACTACGTGGGGTTATGGATGTGTTAATTACTTTGATTGTAGTAAATATTTCAAATGTAAATATATATACACATATATATACACATACACACGAAACCATCATGCTGGTCTTAATTGTGTATAATTTTTATTTCTCAATTATACCTCAATAAAACTAGAAAAAAATGTAGTATTGGTTAAGTTATTTAATTGTTCTTTGTCATTGGCTTAGAAATGTTAGAGAAGTCAGAAATGTTTTTAAAATATTTATCTCATTATCACCATCCTCGGTTGCCACAGAAGATTCAACAATTTCAAAAATAGAAAGTGTGCTCACACATAAAAAATGAATGCTTTCTTAGTGTGAATGATGGTTCTGGTATAAGTCTTAGAATCAGCCCTATGTGATAATAGGGCTGACAGCAAATGGAAAATTGATCCAGAATCATCATTTTGGAATCAAACTTAGATTTGAGTCATGGCTTTCCTTGGTTCCTCCTTGATAAGCCTCCTGGAGCCACGGTTTAAACTAAGAGATTCTTCATTTCCTCTTATCTAAAATGTGAATAATAATGATGAGTGTTTTGTGAGTTTTTGAGGAAAAAATGGAGCAAATTTATTGAAGTTTTTAGCACAGTACATGACTTGGTAAATACCCATGGGCTATTAGCCATTACAACCATGGATCCCTAACTGCAACATGTTCCTCAGGGTTTTGCTCTAGATAACTGCTTCCCATAGAACTTTCTGTGATGATGAAAATGTTCTATATCTACACTGTCCAATACAGTAGGCACTGAACACATGTGCATAGTGAACACTTGAAATGTGGCCAGTGTTACTGATAAAGTTTTATTTTATTAATTTAAATAGTCACGTGAGGCTAGCGGCTACAGTGTTAGACCCTGCAGTTCTGGAGGCTCCTCATTCTCCCTCTACCTGGATGATCCCACGTGCATCTGCAGCCTGCGTGCCCACCTGATGTATCCAGACATCCCCCGATCTCCATCTCACCACATGTAACAGCTAACATTCATGGGACACTTTTTAGGTGCCAGGCATGACTCTAGGAACATGCATACCATATCCCATTCCAGTCCCCCAGCATGCCTGTGACATGAATATAATTATTCTAATACATTGCCGATGAGGAAAACAAGAACAAGCTGATTCACGTTTGAGTGAGAAGTTAAATCAAATAACCTTCGTAACTAATCCAATGGTCTTGGAGCGGGGACCTAAATTAAACACTGTGCCTGTGTCTTACAAAGTCAGCCCTAGAGAGCACTCAGATTTCCTGCTTTCCAGCCAGCTCTGCTTTCCACTTTGCCACACTGTAGAACAGAGGCCTGCTGTATCAGCAAAAATGCAAAAAACTTCCACCAAGAAACTACAGAAGTGAGCAAAACTCACAGAGGAAATGGAGCGGATGTGAAGACAAAGATGCTAAAAGATGAACCCAAGTTTGTTACGGAAAGTGGTAGTAAAGGAAATTCAACATGACCAGGTCTGAGTTTATAGAGGGCAAAACACGCTCTCTCTTTCTCTGAAGATTTTATGACACACACACACACAGAGACATTTTTAAATAATAATAAAATGAGACTTTCCATATGAACTTTTGGAGAATCAGGTTAGAAATCAGCCTTTTCCAGATTGTGTAAAAATGGGCCGGAGTGTAAGTCTATCAGACCACTGAAGATTACTTCTAGCTCTCTAATTGTCCAGGATGTCAGACGTTAATTTGACTCTAATTTGAATAGCTTGAAGAACATGTCTGAAAAGAAGTCAAAGACACTCAGACTGAAAACTCCAGAGAGACAAGCCAACAGGATGTGTATGCTTGCTTTTGTTTAATTTTAGAGAATCAAATAACTCTTGAAGCTATTAGAAAGAACATGGAAAATGTCATTTCTCAGCCAGTCTGACAAGAATATATTTAATCTCCAAAGCAAAGAATACTGTGTAATATTTTTCTAAGAGCTTATGACTCTTATTCTAACCCTAGAGCACCATTATGCTCCCTTGTAAGAGATTAAATATAATAAAAATAATCAGAAGTTTCAGAAGTGATTTGACATGGTATCAGGGTCATCTGAAATACACAAGGAAGCAACTTAGTTGGCCAGATTTATCAACAGCAAACCATGAGCTGTCTTTCCTGGCAAACCATTAATTTAGTTTAGTATTTTTTCAAATGCCATCAAATCTCTTAATTACAAATTTAGCTTAAAAATATTCAGTTGTTAATGTCACAAACCTCAAGTTAGAAATTTGATTACTCTTCCTAGAGATATTTCTTCTGAAAGATAGAAAATATTTATATTTTGGCAAGGAAAACATGCCTTGCAACTACAGAAAAATTAGTTTTCTGTTGTTTATACAAATTTACAGACTTGATTATAGTGCCTACACACTTTAAAAATATCACATCATATTTAATATTTTCACAAATATATATTAGCCAAAATGGGCAGTAATCTTTACTACCTTTGAACAAGGTGGGGCTCTATCTTATAGACTGCAAAAGCTACTCAGCGTCACTTCACAGCCAGGACTGAATCCTGAGACCTAACCAGCGTAATGGAGGCAGAAAGCTAACAGGTCCCAAAACCCAGGTTTTCTGACTCACTGGCCAGAGTTCATTTCAGTCACGTGTCACTTAACGACGGGGAAACATTCTGAGAAATGCGTCGTCATTAGGAGGTTTGTCATTATGCGAACATCATAGAGTGTGCTTACATAAATCTAGATGGTATAGCCTACCACACACCCAGGCTATATGATAATGATCTGATGGCACCACCGTCATATACATGGTCTGTTGTTGACCGAAATGTCTTTATAGGCATATGATTACATTTGGGATCACACCTAATAAAGCTCAGAAGATGTGCTGTTACTACGTTATGTTCAGAATTTGAATGACACCTAGAATTAGATTGTCCTGGTGCCTCTCTCTTCACAAATGTTGCTGCTTTTATATTTCCCCTTATTTAAAGTAAGCACAACAACTTAATGCCTAACACTTTCTTTCCAGAAGCCTTTCCGACTACCTCTACCAATTTGGGGAAGATGACCCTCCACATGTTCTTATAACAAACCAGCCACATCTCTAGCACTTCCATTTAATAATAATGAAATAATAACAATAACAATAACAATAATAATAATCTCTTTATGTGTTCGCATCTTTCACCAAGCTTGGAGATTTTTAATGGCAGAGACTGAATGTTACTCATCTTCCGCTGCCTGATACCTAAAAATTAATTTGACACTTACTAACTGCTTAATTAAATTTTGCTAGGAAAAACAATGAATAAATGAAAGAATAAGGGGATGAATATAAATTTGACTGTCATAAAGATTAATGTAACTTCAGCTTTATGAGGAAAAATTAGAAACCAAAATATTTCATAATATTTCTGCTACCCGGAGTTTAGATCCTTCTGACAGTCAGAGACAGTTAAGAAAATTAACTGCATTTATGTTTTCAAGTTTGCTTTTAGAAAATCTATATTACTCCACTAAAAATGATTTTTATTCCTCCAGGTAGTCCCCATTACCCCATCTAAGAGGACAATTGTCAGGCCTTCTCAAACCATAATCATTATTATTGCTCAGTAGAATGTCTGTGTAGGAGATACGACCATAGCATTGCTGGAGAATGAAGAATCGAACCACGGGTGTTGGGAGTCAGGCTCTGATGTCTGAGAGTGAGAGGAGAGTAATGAGGTGCTGATTGAAGAATGGCAGTAAAAGGGAATAAAAGATCAGAGAAGGAATATTGCTTGCTGCCTGAAGAGCAGTGAAAACAGGGAAGAACACCTCTCTTCTTCCAGTTTCTCCTTCTTTACTTTGCTCATGATACATGAGATGCAGATGGAGAGAGCCCGAGAATTCTCTCTGCCTTTAAGATCTTATTTTTGAGCACCCTGCCGTCCAATGATTGCGCATGATGGAATGAACTCAATTTTAAGAATACATCGGCTTACATCATACAGCAGAATACATTTCTGCTAAATGAAAGAGCTACATCTTAAAGAATAATTTTTAAAAGACAAAAATTGAAGCTGACATTTTTCTGTAGTTGGGGAATGACTTTCTAAGTCTAATTCAATGCAAGAAATCTTAAAACATAAATAGATTTGAACATTTTTTAACTTTTTAATGTTGAAAATAATCATAAAACTATAAAAGGAAACAGAAATTGGAGAAATATAATTTACATAAGTATAATCAACAAATTCTTGCAAGTACAGGTTATAAAATCAATAGAAAAAATCCATCTACTCATTAGTTTCTCCGCTATAAAATCCGGAATTCATGCTTGATCTTCCCTGTCCTTCAGCCCTGCCACAGCCAGTGCCCAGGCAGGTTCTTGCTAGCTCCATCTTTCCAGGTTCACTGTAGCAGGTGCTGTCCCATGCCATCAGATTCCCTCCTTCAGGAGACAGGCAAATATCCCAGGCTCCCAGGATTCTTAGTCACTGACTTCTCACAATGGAGTCCATCTTTGGGAAACAGCCGAAGGGAGCTTCCTCAATCAAGGTCACTCTTTCTCCCTGGGACAAGCCTCCCATGACTGACTTCTTTCCATCATTCAGATATAAGTCCCAGTAGTTGTGAATTCCACAATATATGGTGTTTTATTCTGTTTGGATAAGTGCCCTGTACTCATTACTTACTCAGAGAGGTCTTACACACTGTCTAAGGTTTTTACTTCCCCATCACTCTATCAAAGGCAACGTTGTGTTGTCCTTTATGGTACAAAAGCGTCTTCCAAAAGCATCTCTTTATGTTCTTAATCACTACTTTCCACTGGACTGTAATCTAATGCAGGATTATGTCTCCCTTTTTCCTACTCTATCCACAGCTCCTATTGGCAGCATGAAGGCAAATGCTTGATCCTCCCTTCAAGAAAAGACTGCGCCTTTCCTGCAATGAGTGTAGAGAGCTGACGTCCTCCAGCAGCAGCTCCTGGGGTTTGCCTCAGCTTACGAGCAGGACCAGGCTCTTCTATGGAAGCCCCTAGCCAGTGACTAAACATGGCGGTGACACCAGGACCAGGCCACTTCTGCCCAGTGCATGACACCTCCAGCAACCAGTTGATTCTGGAGCTCCTTGATGGGTTGGCCGAAACTAGTCAGCTCTTCATCACGGTGGAGTCCTTCCCTACCCAATCCAGCTCGCTCCTCCTTTCCTTTCACAGGCAGGAGGCATCAGCTCAGTGTCACAATCTGAAGGCTTTCTTTGACTACCACTGCAAATTCCCACCTCTCTTTCTCACAGGCACCACTCCCTGAGCCCCCAAAAACCAATAAACTTTTGCACTCCTAACTCATGTCAGCATCTGCTCCCTGGAGAACATAATAGGCAGGACACAGCACAGCACTGGGCAAATAACAATAACGCAATGGTATCGGCGACTTGAATAGATCAAAACCACTAAAACCACGGTAAAAAAAAAACAGTGCAAAGAACGACAAGAAAATTCACAGAAGAAGAAACTTGTTCAACCTTACTAAGAATCAAAATAATATAACTTTGAAACAACTAAATTAGCAAAAGCGTAAAGAAATTCCACAGTGGTTTTCCCGGTGTGGAGGAGGGAGCTAAGCTCTCATACATTTAGCTGTTATTCACAGAAGGAAATTTGTTGTTGTCACAGCACGTAGCCTGATTTCATCCACATGATGTGGTCATCACGAGCTCAGACACGAGGCTGATGAGAATCTCACAGAAGACAGTGGAGGGGGCTCGGCTCTCTCTTGCTGTCTCTCTGTGTCTCTCTGTGTCTCCCTCTGGCTGTCTCAATTTTTTTCAGGCACTACGCATTTAGCCCTGCAGTTTAAGAACAAAATAAAACAAAAGACAAAAAATCTTGATGATGGATTGAAAAGAAAAAAATGTTTAACTTTACATTTCTCTCAATGTCTGAGATTAATCCTTGAAATTCATTTAAAAGGTGGCCTTCATTTTACACTTCTCCTCAAAAGATTCTTATGGAGCCAAATTTTCTATGTAGATGACTCTGAAGAAAACACATTGAAAGCGCTTGCCCCGTGTGAGGAATGTCCACCGTGCTTTCACCAGCTGCAGCGGCTGAAGAAGTTAATTAGGCTTTCTGAGAATCTTTGTAGGTTTAGTGGTAAATCTGATTTTAAAATAAGAAGGCTTTAATTTAGAAAACTCAGATCTATTATTTAAATAATCATAAGACTTCCTGAGCCTCAGGTTTCTCCTGAGCCTCAGGTTTCTCCATTTTAAAATAAGTCTGAGAAAAAGAATATCCACTTCACAGAAACATTGTGAGCTCAAGTGAGACAACCTGACAGCATGTAGAGTGTGATAAAATGTCAGTCAAGGATCAGACATTTGAGATTTTCCACTCAATTTAAAAGTGGCAGTTTTAAAGCAATATTGTAAGATAAATTTTGAAGTTTCTTGCTTTCTTTAATTTTTAATTATTTATACTTGAGGAATTCAGTGATGATAGCATAAAAGATGATGATGGATTTCCTGCAAATAATCGGCAGAGCGACTTGCTGTCCTTCTGCCCTTGAGTTTTTTCAGGTACAATAGAGTTAGTCCTCTGGTTTAAAAACAAAACAAAATAAACAAAAAACTTTGATGATGGACTGAAAAGAAAAGAAATATTTAACCTTAAATTTCTAAAATGTTTTCAATATAAGAAACTATTTCTATTTTTTAAAGTTAAAAAAAATTGTCACGATCTTTATGGTCTTTTTTAAAGATTTTCAAACAGACAATTTTGAGGGCAAAATTATAACGTTGTTGACTCGTTATTTATATATTACATATCACGTTTATTATAAATGTAGGCACTATGTATGCAAATTAGTATACATAATAGGCCATTTAAAAACTTTAAGGTTTTGTCTGGTATTCCTGCATGGGACACTTAAAAATAAATTTGGGCCTTTTTTACTTTAAACAATTATAAAATCCAATATGGATTTTAAATTAGCTTTTATGAAATATTGTTGATCACAATTGTAATTTAATTTAGGTCAATTGTTGTCAGACATGAAAAATAGGATGATAAATTTGACACAAAGTAAAATTTATCTAATTTAAAGTTATGTCAACTTTGAGGTGCTTTCCTTTCATGTGTTGTGCTGTGTGTGTGCACACACACGTGTGTGTTGGTGGATGTGGGAGGAGTGTTTGGTGAGAACACATTCATCTTTGTCACCTCAGGCTGCTATAACAAAATACCAGTGACTCAGTGGCTTGAACAATAGACAATTATTTCTCATAGATCTGACGGCTGGGAAATCCACGATCACGATGCTAGCCGATTTGGTGTCTGATGAGGTCCCTCTTCCTGGCTTCTAGATGGCCACCTTCTTGCTGTATCCTCACACAGCAGAGAGAGAGAGATAATCTCTGTCAAATCTCTTTTTAAAAGAGCACTAATCCCGGAGCCAACCTGGTGGCCTTTTGGTTAAGCTCACGTGCTCTGCTTTGGCGGCCCAGCAGTTCGTAGGTTCTGATCCCAGGCACAAACCTACACACTGCTCATCAAGCCATGCTGTGGCAGTGTCCCACATACAAAATAGAGGAAGATTGGCATAGATGTTAGCTCAGGGCCAATCTTCCTCACCAAAAAAACAAAAAAAGGCTCCAGTCTCATAACCTAATTCTCTCCTAAAAGGCTCCATCTCCAAATACCATCACATTGGGGATTAAGGCTTCAGTATACCAAGTTGGGGGGACACAATTCAGCCCACTGCAATATATTTATTTATTTGAAAAGAAACCCCAAAATAAGTGAATTATCATCATTGATTCTATGTAAGTGTGTAGTTTACAGTTCTAGATGAATATCACGCTTTATGAAATATATTCAAGATAAGAAATTTTTGAACTTAAAAACTGTTAAGGGTCATGCTTATAATTTTTATAACAGGTTGAACATTAGAAGTATGAATGTGTCTCTTGATGTAAAATATGTTTTTCTGCTCAGCATTTCTCAGAAGAGAAATAGGTTCCTCCTTTTTTGGAAACAATAGGTCTTTTGTTATTGATTCAAAAAGGCATTTATAGGAAGTGTCTATAACCACAAGAAACAGTATTACAAGATATTACAGTTATGCATTGCTTAACAAGAAGGATACAGGGGCCGGCCTGGTGGCACAGCAGTTAAGTTCACACGTTCCAATTCTCTGTGACCCAGGGTTCGCCGGTTCAGACCCCGGGTGCAGACATGGCACTGCTTAGCACGCCATGCTGTGGTAGGTGTCCCACATATAAAGTAGAGGAAGATGGGCACGGATGTTAGCTCAGGGCCAGTTTTCCTCAGCAAAAAGAGGAGGATTGGCAGCAGGTAGCTCAGGGCTGATCTTCCTCAAAAAAGAAAAACAAAACAAGAAGCATACATTCTGAGAAATGCTTCATTAGGCAATTTCATTGTTGTGCAAACATCACAGAGTGTACTTCCACAAACCTAGATGGTATAGCCCATTACACACCCAGGCTATATGGTACTAATCTCAAGGGGCTACTGTCATATATGCAGTCCACTGTTGACTAAAATGTCATTATGTGGCACATGACTGCATATGGCACTCTTTAGAACATTGCATATTTCCTTCTTTATCAGGATACTTGCCTGATGTTCTCAATAATATTTCCATTAAATCAGTCTTATTGTTGATATCCATTGTTAATGTGATAAACAAAATTTAGAATCTGTTTTTTTAATTATAGGTTACTAATTAAAATCACAAATTCTAAGATTGCTTTCTTAAAAGAAATGCCATTTTGTGATAAGGGACTCCTTTTGTTACTTAAACTCAAAAGCTCAAATAATGTTATCCGTTTTTAAAAAATTTGTGTTAATCCATAAAATTTATATCTTTTTTATCATTTTATTTCCTTTGTTTATCTAGGAATTACAAAGTATAAATGGTAAAATCAGCAACTTACCAACACTGAAATCATTATTACATAAGATATTTGAAGAATGAATTCTAAACAAAAATTCTACCGTTGAAGTTGAAGAACTAAGCCTACTCACAGAGCCTAAGTAGTTTATGACCAAGTTTTGCCAAATGTTCAAAGAACAGACAATTCCCATCTTAAACAGAGTATTCCAGAGCAAACAATGGAAAAATACCCAAATCATTTCCTGAAACCTAAACAACCATGGTATTATGCCAGAAAATGATAGCAAAAGAAAGAAAACTACAATTCAATATCAGTAATAAGAATAGATGTACAATCCTACATAAATTTTAACCAAAGTGCATTAAAAATATACTAAAATAAAAAACATTCCACAGTCAACTAGGATTTATCTTGTAATCCAATATAGTTTAAGTTAGATAACCCATGTTTGTAATTTTCTGCATTAATAACTTAGAAACAACCATGATCATTTTAGGTACAAAAACAAAACAAATAAAAATTCAATAATACTAAATATGTACCATATCTAAGTAGGATTATTTAGGGAACATGACTAAATAATAAATTCAAGTACTGAATGAAAGAATAAAATTTTATGAAATTTGAATAAAGAACAAAGGATGAGGTCATATATTTCCAGATACTAAAAAATACACACACTTAAATCTGTATGAATTAAATATTATTTAAATTATTTTGGTGTTGGCATAGGAACAAACAGCAATCAGGCTAGAAACAGAATTGCACAAATACACTGTAATTTGGTTTATGTTTCTAATAGCTAAAGTTATATTTGATTGCAATTGATAGAAAACCTAACTAACGAGATGAAATAAATTGTGGTTAACATTTCAGTACTGACAAAAGTAGTGTATCATCAGATACTCAGTTCTTTTCAGCCTTCTGGTCCATCATTCTTCCTTGTACATCTTTTGTCACACATGGCTTCAAGATGTTGGGACCTTCAAACTCACGTTCATATTCTAAGTAGGAAGGTCACAGCAGAGCAAAAGGCAAAAATGGCAGGCTACTTTGACCCATAGGTAAACTTTTTGTGGAAACCTCCATTCAGTAACTTCTGCAAAGATTGCATTGGCAACAAGTGAATCACGTGACTTTCTCTCCCAGCAAAGGAATCTAGGTAAGCGAACGGTAAGCGTTCCCACATCTCCAGCAAATAAAGCAAAGTGAGAAGAGGCTGTGGCTGGCTTTTGTGTGGACAACCCTCTGGCAAACTTGGTAAAGTTTGGAATTCAAATCAATGGGGGAATACTAAAAATGATGGTATTTATACAATCATATGTAAATATATAAGATTAGAGTCACTCATGACTCTATAAAAACTATTCCAGATGCATTTAAAGGATCACAAAGCAAAAGTATGAATATGTTGGGAGAAAATGTTGGCATGTTTATAAGCTCAGGCTAAGCAGTTCTTCTCAAACAAAACACAAATTTAGTAAACCACAAAGGAAAAGATGAACACAGTTTATTGCTTCAAATTTTAAAATTGCTTTACAACAAGATATATTATAAATATATTTAAAAATGACAGATTGGGAGAAATTATTTACACATAAATGTCAAGGAATGCATATGCAGAATACTTTCAAAACCCTAAATATCTTTATGCAAAAACAATGCAGTAAAAGAACTGGGCAAAGGAATTGAATAATTGATTTACTAACACACTGCTAAGAAACCTGGAAGAAAATGCTGAACCTCAGTAACAATCAGTAAAATGCAAAGCAAATATAGGATATAATTTTTCTCAACTGCCAGATTAGAAAAATTAAGAAGTTTGAAGATAAAAATTTGTTGTGGAAATGTGATAAATGCTAATGAAATTTTAAAATGTTACATATCTTTCAGCGGGAGGTTTTTCCCAGTCTATTAAAAGTTTCTCAAAAAAAAATATTATTCACATATCAGACAAAGGTCTAAAAGTTTAAAATTTTGTTTCTATTTGAGAAAAAACTTGAACAAATACAAAAGATGTTTATAATAATGTACATTGCATGATTGTGTGAGGCAGAAAAATTGCAAATTACCTGAATTTCTAAAATATATGAGATTCTATACATAGAGATAGGAAAGGTCTCTATAACATGTTATTTGTTAAGCGAAAATGGCAAGAAGCAATACAATATCATTTACATTTAAAAATTAAAACACGGATTATACAGATAGGTAGATAGATGATTGATAGATATAGAAATCTGTCATTATATATATATATTTTTGAAATGAATATTTATATTCATATCACATAGATCTATGAAAGAATTTGGAAGATTATAATCCAACATAATAATAGTGGCTCTTTCCAGGGATAAGATTGAGATTAGCGTAGATGATTGCGTGTTGTCTTGATCATTCATTTATCAATGAAATCTACTTGCAGAAAGGAGCAAGGTTGGAAAAAATGGAAACGAAGCTGGGACAAACATAAAATAATACTTTTAAAATAATTCTTAACTCAGCATTTTCTCTGGCACTTTAACAGCGATAGGGTGAAAGGTGTATACCGACTTACAATTCACACTCCCACATTTTGAACGTCACCGTGGCAGCTATGAAATTAGAATCCCACCACAGGAGCAGAAAGCCAAACAGACTGTAGATGATAGACAAGGATGCCTTTGTTCTTCCAATCGGGCTCCATCAAATCCCAGGATGGCAAGGATGTTTCTACTCATGTAACAAAACACAAGAATTTCTCTTTGTTTTCACATTATAAACATTCACATCCTGTGAGAATCAAACACACACAAAGGCAAATCACTCAGATCCCAGACCCACAGAATCCAGGCTGTGATGGAAATGGGGTCACCCTACAAATCTGAGGTGACATCTGCTTTACTGAACCAACATGGATGCACCGAAATCCTAGCGTTAACGAAGGGCGACTTCAGTTGATGTATCCTGACGCATCTAGGCAGAAAAAAGACAAGGAATGAAAATCAGGTGCTAAGTTTTCCTAGAACCATTAAAAGGGTGAAAACAATTTTTAAATCCTGTTAAACTCCACTTGACATTGTGAATAAAGGAATAGCAAAGAAAATGCATAACTCCTATCACTGAATAAAGTTTAAATGTTGTCAGTGTACACATTAACTAAGCAGAATTTTGTAGCATCTCCTTAATTAGTCTAAGTTGATGATAGAAAGGTTATTTCACACTTGTCCACAACACAGGCAAAACTAGAGCATATACTCAAGTCATTATAACTGCTTGGTGCTTCAGAACAGGTCATAAAATTATGGAAAATTTGAAGAAAACCAATGTCAACAAATGTTTAAAAGTTGTACGTTGGACACGTCCCCAAAGCCCTTTCAGAAGTATCTTGTTCTGTTGAGTTCACATCGTTTAGCTCTTGCTGGGCATTTGATAGCATTCTGTTGACTGACTGAGTGGAGTCTAAAGGTTGGCTTTATTTCTCCCACTTGTTAGCTGTCGAATCAACCCAAATAAATTATTATCCAGAGAGAAGAAAGCCCACAAAGGTTGTGTACATAGGACAAGATGTAACACAATCTATCGCTGCACAAGATTTTCCCAGCAGCTCTTGCAGTTCTGCAGCAGAGGTGGACTGAGTTTCACCATGATTCTCGGCAACTCAAGAGCACCTGCGGCTCCGGCTGGAGCAGTCTTTCCCTGAAGTTACCTTCCCCTCCTCTTGCCTTTTCTGTCTGCCTCCAGCTGAGTCATTCTGTGCAGTCTGCTCTGTCATTCTGTAGAGAATGCTGCTTTTCCAGTATATTTTGTTTAGACATCTGGGGATTGCCATAAGCATTCCTAAATGCTCCAAGGAATAGACAGGGGAGACCCAGAATGCCTTCCAAATGGGACAATACATTATAGCTCTCTCATAGTTACTCCACAAGAGGTAATTATTTACTTCTTGGGATCTTGTTTCTTTTTAAATGTACTTTTATTGAGGGAACATTGGTTTACAACATTATATAAATTTCAGGTGTATATCATATTTTGACTTCTGTGTAGACTATATTGTGCTCACACCCAAATTCTAATTGCCATCTGTCACTATACACATGTGTGTTTTTACCCTCTCACCCTCTCCCAACCCCTCCCCCTCTGGTAACCACCAATCTATTCTCTGTGTCTATGTGTTTGTTTGTTGTTGGTTTTTTATCTTGTACATATGAAATAAATCATGTGGTAATAGGCTTTCTTTGTCTGACTTATTTCCCTTAGCATAATACCCCCAAGGTCCATCCATGTTGTTGCAAATGGCAAGATTTCATCATTTTTGTGGCTGAATAGTATTCCATTGCATACATATATATATATATACATTTTATTTCCTTTGTTTATCTAGGAATTACAAAGTATAAATGGTAAAATATTGGCATAGATGTTAGCTCAGGGCCAATCTTCCTCACCAAAAAAACAAAAAAAGGCTCCAGTCTCATGACCTAATTCTCTCCTAAAAGGCTCCATCTCCAAATACCATCACATTGGGGGTTAAGGCTTCAGTATACCAAGTTGGGGGGACACAATTCAGCCCACTGCAATATATTTATTTATTATTTGAAAAGAAACCCCAAAATAACTGAATCCTGTTATATATATATATATATATATATATATATCACATCTTCTTCAACCACAACTTAGGCTGTTTCCAAGTCTTGACTATTGTAACTAATGCAGCAATGAACATAGGGGTGCACATATCTTTTTGAATTAGTGTTTTCATGTTCTTTGGATAAATACCTACAAGTGGAGTATGGTAGTTCTTTTTTTAATTTTTTGAGGAATCTCCATACTATTTTCCATAGTGGCTGCACCAGTCTACATTCCCACCAACAGTGTACAAGGGTTCCCTTTGCTCCACATCCTCTCCAACACTTGTTATTTCTTGTGTTTTTAGCAATACCCATTCCAACAGGCATGAGGTGCTATCTCATTGTGGTTTTAACTTGCATTTCCCTAGTAATTAGTGATGTTGAACATCTTTTCATGTGCCCCTTGGCCATCTGTAGATCTTCTTTGGAAAACGTTTGTTCAGATGATCTGGCCATTTTTTCATCGAGTTGTTTGTTACTTCTTGGGATTCTTAAACCTATGTGAAGCTTAATCACCTGTAGAAGTTCAAAGAATCATCAAGCAGCATGTCCATGATACAGCCTGAAGTGTGATTAGAATGTTTTCCATAGAAGCAAATGTGTGCTCTCTGATGCAGGAGTTGGTGTCATGGGCTACATATACAGTGTAACTGGGACCTATTTCCAACTTTGGCATTGATATAATCTCCTGCAATAGCGTTTCCCATGAGATCATTCCACAGTTCTCTACTGGTAGACAAGAAAGCCAAAGCTCCCATCTCAATATTTATTCAGACTAAGTTCTTAGTGATTTTATTTTTCCTTATTCTCTCTTCTAGAACTTTTTCGAAAAAGAAGAAGATTAGCCCTGAGCTAACATCTGCTGCGGATCCTCCTCTTTTTTGCTGAGGAAGACTGGCCCTGAGCTAACATCTGTGCCCATCTTCCTCTACTTTATATGTGGGATGCCTACCACAGCATGGCTTGACAAGCGGTGTGTAGGTCCGCACCTGGGATCCAAACCAGCAAACCCCAGGCTGCCGAAGTGGAATGTGCAAACTGAAACCACTGTGCCATGGGGACAGCCCCTTTCTTCTAGAACTTTTTAACTGCCAAGGTTGAGGTGACAGGAGTACGTTAGGGAAAAAACAGCCACTCTTTGGAATAATAAACTATGAAGTCTATGCTGGCTGGGTAATAAACCCTTCCTTCCTTTCTTCCTTTCTGTTTGTTGTCTCATGCTCAAATGTCCTTACTAATGGAGCTCTTGAAAGGGATGGTGGTCATCATTATCAATGCACATGATATTTATCATCTTCAATATTTTCCTCATATAGCGCTTTTCAAATTGTTTGCACAAAAATGAATCCTAAAAAAACAGATGGCTTCAGTAGCTTATACAGGCTAGTATGTTTATCATTATGATTCTTTAATAATATGACAGATAAAATAAGGGCAAATCGATAAATTAAGGAGAAGAATGAATGCTTAGCCAAAATTAAAAATAAAAAAATCAATGAACATATAACTAGACTAGCTTTTTCTTTGTCCCAGGGTAATATTATAATGAAGGTAATAGTGAAAGTGGGATTTGTTGATACAAAAATAAACTTTTCTTAAATAAAGTTGGACAGGAATTTAATCAAAGTTATACAAGGCTGTTACATCATACTTGAAAGAAAAAGCAGTCTGATAAGGTATTTATTGGCCAAGCTCATGGTCATGACAATAAAGAGAATTGAAGAGGATATACCCATGAAATAGGAACATTGTCAACACAGTCTATTTCTTAACTAATTAGCAAATAAGTCCTAAGTGGAATTCGGCTTCATATGAGCTTCTTACGGCTAATTTTTCTTGGCCTTCCTGCATAATTAATCAAATTCATGATCATAGGAAACATTAAAATGTTAATCTGCACAGAAAAATAATTTATTGCTGTTTTTTCCTATTTTACCTTATTCCATAGTATTGAAATCAGAGATTCTGGAAGTTGAAAAACAATATTTACTTGGCATGTGGGAAGAGCATGAGTAACACTTGATCTTTATATTCCTTTCATACATAAAAGTGGGACTCAGATTGATGTAGCGAATGGGTGAGCAGAGCCTACTCCGTTACAGGCACTGAGCAGAGCATTTTGGCAAATATCTCATGATGTGAGCCTGTAGCTTTTCAGCATATTTTGTGTGTCAAGGTTAGGGTATTGAATACACTTGGGGAGCTACAAAAATAGTTTTGTTTCTGTTCAAATTTTATTAAATATCCAAATCACATCCTGTGGAAAGTCACTAAAATATTAAAAATGGGAAATGAAAATAGTGTTAGTTGTCTGCTGACTAGTAAGTGGACAGCATAGAAAGGTAGTCAGATAAATAATATCCTCTTTCCTCAAAAAAAAAAGAGAACATTATCTTGCAATTTCTCCCCGGTTTTTTGTTAACTCTCTGTGCCTAAGTCTACGTTAATAAAATGTACGATAGGCGTTACTTAATCTACAGAGAGAAGAAAATACAAAGAACAAATGTTGCTTCTGCATTTCTTTCTCTGATTCTCTCCGACTTCCTCTGGAATCCTTTGTATGTTCATTTAATCATTCCGTAATCAGTCACTGAATCTCTGCCATTGAGGAGTGTATTGAATAGACTCTGAGGAAACAAAGACTTCTGAGGCCCAGCATTGCTTTATTCAAACCAAATCAAGTCATCTGAATCAATCCTGTAACATCTCAAAGTGCCTCTTGAAATTGCCTCCATAGCCACTGGGCATTGCCTATACACATGGTTCTTGGAGTCTTTAAGATTTCCATCGGCATTCAAAACAATATTCTCAGGTGAGCCGCCAAAAGAATTTGACTGGGTACGGAACTCAAGAGCTGCTTGTTTCACTCTTTTTGACCAGAACGGTACCTATTACTCATGTAGTGGCACATCTTGGGGCATGCTGGATTATGGTAAAATAGCAGACGATCTACAAATGTGCTTTGGAAATCATTTATTTGCATGCAGCAGAAATGCCAAATAAAATGTATTTAAAACCTAAAGGTCACTTATTGGTTCCCATAACTGGAAAGGTGGCAATGTTCTTAAGCACAGCTTGATCCAGGACTCAGAAACCCTCAGAATCCATGCTGAGACTTGGTTTCCTTGCGCATGGTTCTTCCTGGGGATTTAAATGGTCTTCATGGCCCCAGGCTCTCCTCGCAGGGTGCATGCTCTCTGAAGCCTCAGAGTCCTCACTGAGGAAGACCATTCTAGAACTAATTGCAGTCCAATAAAAATGAGATTAAAAACACGTCTATTAAAAAGGGATATGTTTGTTCTGTTATTAGAGCACACCCTATACTGTCACATTGTTGTCTGGTTATATGTCCTTTCTGCTGGTTCTACATTCCACTTGAATGTGCTCTGTCTTAGGACTGAGATCATGTCCCAGTGTTCTCTCTCTCTGTCCTGTGAGGATGGCACTTGATAGTGAATGAGAATGAAATGATGATTCAATGAATGGATGGATGGCTGAAAGAATTAGCGAGTGACCAAGTACGACATGGACCGAGCTTGGATGAGGGCTTTTGTAATAAAATAGAGAACTACGGGAGGAGTAAAGCTGCATAATACAACCCGGCCAGTAGGGCTCCTCTTAGCCCAACCTGTGTTCCTTCAAATACTTCCAACCGAAGGCAGCAAACACCCTTCTGACTCTCAGGCCAACTCTGCCTTCTTTCTAGCAATGACCCTATGGTTTTAGGGAGCCATAGATGAACTCGGAGACTGTTCCGAGAATATTTGTAGAGCGCTGTCGGGTCCCTGCAGCACTGAAGCCGGTTCAGCACTGGACTGCATCACTCGCAGCGATGTAAGCCGTCACAGAAAAGTACCAAAATCTAAAATTCTCATAACTTCTCCTATCTTCCCCAATTATCCCCCATCCTAACACCTTCTCTTATCTCTTCATAAAGGTATACCTCCGAGTATGTGTTCGAGTTGGGAGAGGGGCTGATGAGAAAAGCAAACAAAATTGTTTTCTTCGGCAATTTTCACCTTTTTCCCTGAGGTGATCTCCTTCTCATCTTTTTAAATCCCAGTTTAGCCATTACCAAACTCCCTGGCAACTGATGACAAACCCCTGAAATCCTGCCTAATCCTACCTAATGTAGGTATATACCATATGGAGAGAAATATATATTCTTCCTTTCTCATATTTATGCCCTTGTTATAACCTTGTCGACAGGGGTTTTGCAATCTGGTACTAATAAAAAGTGAAACATGACTATTCTGAACATTTAGCTGGGAATAACAAGGAAAAGAAACTATTTTAGAGCTGACAAATCTTTTTATCAGTAATTTAAGTTTGAGCAATTTTTCCAAAGTTCTTAGAATCTTTTGTAATTATTTTCTGTCCTATTGTGCAACATACAAACTTTTAGCAAAGATTCTTAACACCCAGCAACTCAGTAACTGTTTTCAGTTTCCGGAAATGCACGAAGAACTTTGTCCTAGATGACCACCACCTTTGATGAACCGGAATATGCCTATACGTTCCTTTATTCTGTAATAGGTAGATGAACAGTATTTTCCTTCATGTTGTACCTCAGCCCCAGCCCTTTGCCCTCTGTACGGGCACCCAAACTGACATGAGAAGTGGATCTGAGATTTTTTTAAATTACACTTGCTGGCAAGGAACTTTCTGTAGCTTAGTTAGGAAGTCTAAGATCTTTGCGGCTTATCAATTGCTAATATTTTACAAGTATTTTTTCATGTTAAAATATCTAAGATTGTCATATTTCTTCACAAATTCTCTTTCAGAATTGTTATTTTGGAAAACAGTACTAACTGCAGAAAAATATTTATAACCCATTAATAAATGATTTGACAAAACAGCCTAATTTACAATTCAACAATCAACTCTAATTTCTTACTTAAAATCAGGCAGATCTTTACAAAGTATTGTGATTTCCAGATAAACAGTTTATTCAAGTTTAGTAATGATATAAATAATATCCTCTGTAACCATTTTCCATCAAAGAGTGTTCTCGTCAAATTGCTTTGCGACACGGGCTTTTCTATTCACCGTCAACACTTGTGCTCAGCATCTTCATGGGCTCCCACATCTGAGAGTCAATGAGTGTGCATTACTTTTCATGTCCACCACCAACTTTTGAATCAAAATTGACCTGATAGTATTATTGATAGTGAAAGAAACAACACCCAAGCAGATGAATAGAGTTCTACTGTCACATAACGCCAGTAGTTTGTCATTTATTTTTTACTAGTATTGGTTTAGCAGAGACAACTGAGGAGTATCAAATTTCCTCTCATTTGCTATGTCTAGCATAATGCTCAATAAATAGTGATGTCCAATAAATGTCTATAAAATATACAAAAAAGATTTGAATGAAAGAAACATGTAGGGCCTATAATCTTACGATATTTTTATTCCATTGATATTGCAAGAAACATATAATGTCATTCTCCATCTTCAGTTTGCATCTCCGAAATTCTAAAGTGAAGTCAAATGATTTGCATTTTTAACAAAAACGCCAGGAGTTGCGCTTTGAGAAACGCTGACCTATATACAAACTTATGTGGTTATAAACATTGAAGATCACTGAGTAATCTAGAAATCTGGGCCAAATCTATCATGCGATACAATAAGGCTGGGCTGCATTTCTTCAGGATCCTAGCTTATTGATTCCAGGAACAAATATTGACATCAGTTGTAGACTGGTTGTCTACCATGTCAGGTTTGTACCTTTTAATGACTCTTTTTATAAAAATAAACCTATTAATATAGGATGACAATTACAGCAAGAATTACATTCAGCTTTTTAGAGATTCAGTCAAAATTATACATGGAATAATCTAAAAAGAAGATTTAGTGGGGCTGGCCCTGTGGCCGACTGGTTCTGTGTGCTCCACTTAGGCGGCCCAGGATTCACAGGTTCAGATCCCAGATCCAGACCAACTCTGCTCATTAGCCATGCTGTGGAAGCATCCCACACACAAAGGGGAGTAAGATTGGCCCAGATGTTAGCTCAGGGCTATCTTCCTCAAGCAAAAACAGAGGAGGATTGGCGACAGATGTTTTAGCTCAGGGCAATTCTTCCTCACAAAAAAAATAAAATAAAAAGAGGATTTAGTATCATTCTGACTTTAACTCCCAGCCTCTCTTACCTAAGAAATTGGTGAGACCATTTGCAGACAAAATCAAAAGAGAGGTCTCTGTTCTGAGCTGTTTTATTTATTTTTTATTTTATTTTATTCTACTTTTTTGAGGAAGATTAGCCCTGAGCTAACTACTGCCAATCCTCCTCTTTTCGCTGAGGAAGACTGGCCCTGAGCTAACATCCATGCCCATCTTCCTCTACTTTATATGTGGGACGCCTACCACAGCATGGCTTTTGCCAAGTGGTGCCATGTCCACACCCAAGATCTGAAGCAGCAACCCCCTGGCCTCTCAGAAGTGGAATGTGTGAACTTAACTGCTGCGCCACCAGGCTGGCCCCTCTGAGCTGCTTTATAACGTCTTCTTCTTTACAACATTCTAGTCCCTTTTCAGTGATTGATGCTATTTGTGCCATGCACCATCTGTGTTGAGTTGATCTTTTTCACAGATCAGGACTGTTGGTATGAATTGCACAAAATTCTCAGTTTCTTTAACATTATTCAAATTCCATACTTCCTACTTCAAAAATCTCCTTGACTTATATTTATAGTGTTCTGCTTTTCCCATTTGCACAGATATGGTCAATTTTCTTTTGGAACATCTTGGTTTTCTTATAACGTGCCCTGGCACATGCCAATGCTTATAATTCAGTCATTCCTATTCTGCACGCAGCATCTCCAATTTGTCATGTCTTCTTGAGGTGCACAATAACAGAAACAGTTGTGGAGTACCTGTACTTAGGTGGCAAGGAACAAGTAATAGGTTGAGTATGGTTTAGACAAAGGCCCCTATCATGTAGAAATAAAGGAATTTGGGACCTCCTGAGTCAAACATTTTCATTTATACTTTCTCAATACAGCAGCTTATAGTTTTATCATTTTACCATGTTATGTCCTAGATTGACCAAAACACTTTTGCGACTTAAAAAGGCTTCAGTGAGAAAACAGAGTCTATGATCAAATTTATGTTTACCACAAAGTCAAGGTCTGAAGTGATGTACAAGCTTATTCTCAATAATACTTGATTAGAAAACTAGAAGTAGAATAATCCAGGGGAGCCTCTTTTGACAACATCTGGTGTGTATGTGTGTGTGTGTGTGTGTGCTCTTGCATCCGTGTAATTGGATTAGTGTCAAGAGGCTGAAGAAAGACTGAGGCCTTGAAAAACTTTTTAAAAATAAAATGAGAAAAGAAAAATAAGTGTTTTTTCTCTTCCTAAACAAACCAGTGTCTTGGGCATTGTGATCACTAGAATGTGTGCAGTATTTTAATTAAATGTTTGTATTTGTTTGTTTAATGATAAGTAACGCTCTGGAGTTCTATCTTCCCTCTACAAGTCCATGACTAAGGAAAATTAAGCGTGGAGTTGTAGCAATGAAGGAAATTTTCAGAGTGAACGGTATCTGTATCTTCATTTTGTAGTTGGAAAAAAGCAAGAAACAAAAAGGTTAAGTTCCCTGTTAAATATCACAACTGGGATATCTAGATGATAGCCCACATTTTTTAACTTCAAGTTTGGTGTTCTTTCCTCTCTATTTTGACTTCTAAAGTCACAGATACAAATACCTTTTCTGATATTTTCTTTGTTTGAGTTAAAACAAAAGTGAAGCAAAATAACGTGATTTTCCTTCTCAAAGATATACAGCAAGAATCCTTTTCCTTGGCAAGAGTTAGCCAGATATTAATTAATTCTACTTTGGAAATTGAAAGCTGTAGACTTTTATATGTTAGTATATTTGAACAATCATTGGACCTCATGGTAAAAACAAAAGACAAATTTGTAATAAAGTGTGCAGGACAGTGAACTGCACTTAAACAAGCTGAAACCAGTTGATTCACTCCCATTCAGTAGTTGGACGCCCAAGATCCCCTCCAATGAACGAGCGCTCCCACCATTCACTCCCTGCTGCAGTCCTTCCCACGCAGAACCTGAGCTTGCCAGTTCCTCAGGTTAGTGATCGAATGCGGGAGTGGAAGTGTACCAGATTGAAGCTATCCTCTAAATGAACTGACAACTTATGTTCCATCCCTTTTGGAACACTGGTCTTTTGGGTGCCATGAACCACCCTGTAGGTAGCTCAGCTAGTCTGCTAGGTAAGCCGTGGGAATGACTAGAGAGAGAGGCACTGTCATTTTCCATTATAAAATAATAATATCAAACCGTTTACTCTTAGTAATCACAGTGAAAGGCAGAGCAACGTGTTCCACAAATGGAAAACAAGCAAGCGAGGAAAAGAGAGAATTGAGAGACTTGAAAGGCTTTTAAAGTAAATGTACTTAACACCTTCCATGAGAAACAGAAAGAATAATGCCCATGAAACAAAGACACAGGGTTACAAAACAGGAACCTAGAAGGAGGAGGTTAAGAATTACAAAGCACAGCTAAGAAAAGAAAGTGATGAAATTCTGTAAATAAAGATACATCTTTTAACTAAAAGAAACTACAGTAGATATACTGAATGTAAAACTGGACACCACTGACGCCTGAACTACTACAGTGGAAGATTTAATTGAGAATGCAACTAAATGCAAAAAAAGATGAAAATTTTTCAAAAACAAATTGAAGCTGTGGAGGCTAGATCCACCAGCTCTAACGTACACCCGATAGAGGGAAAGTTGAAGAAGCAGTTTGGGAAGAGATGGTGACTCAGGGTTTCACAGAACAGAAAGTTACAAATCTTCGTTTTGGAAAAATCAGCAAAGATACACACCGAATTAGTCATGGTAAAAATAACAGAAGACGCAATGAAATGATCTGAAGAAGGAGAGAGAGAAAATACTTATAAAAACTAGAGAGAAGGAGAAGTTTGACCACCAATAAATGAGAAGGAGATGAATATTGGAATTCTCAACAGCAATACCAGAATATTGAAGACATCTATCTTTATCTATACATCTATATCTATCTATCATTTGTCTGCCCATCGATATCCTTATGTATCAATATATATTTAGAAACAGCTGAATTAAACTTCTAGACAGAAATATATTGGGAGATCAAAGAAGAGATATTCAGGGATATTAAAAAGTAAGATTTTTGTCTTCTTTGGAAAGAGGTTAGCAATAATGATTTGTTTCAGCACTTGCAATAAAAATTCAAATTCAAAATAATTGATACTAAATATTTAATAGTAACCAGAAAAATAAGAGAAGTAGAACATATAACTTCCAAACCTCTAGAGAAAAATTTAACAACAAAAACAAATTAAAATACAGCATAGAAGCACCCCATCGATCCATCCAAAGCTGAAAAAAGGGAAAAAGTAGAAACTAACAGGATATATGGTAAATAGAAAAGAGAAATACATAAAATGACAAAAATAAATTCAAATACCTTTGTAATAAGAATAAGTAAAAAAAGATGACCCCCCAATAAAGACAATAACTAATCAGTTATATTAAAAACAACTACATCCTTAGCTATCAGGGAAATGCAAATCAAAACTACAATCAGGTATCACCCCACTTGGGTCAGAATGGCTATAATTAATAAGACAGGAAAGAACAAATGTTGGAGAGAATGTGGAGAGAAGGGAACCCTTGTACACTGCTGGTGGGAGTGCAAACTGGTGCAGACACTATGGAAGGCAGTATGGAGTATCCTCAGAAAATTAAGGATAGATCTACCATATGATCCAGCTATTCCACTGCTCAGTATTTATCCAAAGAACTTGAAAACACAAAGGCGTAAAGATACTTGCACCCCTATGTTCATTGCGGCATTATTCACAATAGCCAAGACTTGAAAGCAACCTAGGTGCCCATCAAGGGAGGAATGGATAAAGAAGATGTGGTATTTATACAAGATGGACTACTACTCAGCCATAAGAAGTGATGAAATCCGGCCATTTGTGACAACATGGATGGACCTTGAGGGTATTATGCTGAGTGAAATAAGTCAGAGGGAGAAAGTCAAATACTGTATGATCTCACTCAGAAGATAAAAACAACGACAATCAAACACATAGCAATGGAGATTGGATTGGAGGTTACCATGGGGGAAGGGGAGGAGGGCAAAAGGGGTGATTAGGCTCGCATCTGAGGGGATGGACTATAATTAGTTTTTGGGTGGTGAACATGATGTAATCTACACAGAATTCGAAATATATTACTATGTACATCTGAAAGCTATATAATGTTATAACCAATGTTACTGCAATTAAAAAATTTTTTAAAAAACTACAATATCAAGAGAAACAAAATTATATGCTATCTCAAGTGACAAATGAAACAAAATAACAACAAAACATTGAAAAAAGAGAGCTGAATTGATATACGAAATACACACAAACAGCTGTTGGTACAGACTATTTGAAGGACAGAGACAATGTGAACGAAATTTTAGATAGATACATATCTATATACATAGATGATAGATAGATAGATAGATGATAGATGTTACAAAGATGGATAGGTACATAGACAAAAGGCAGAAATGTGTCACTTTTTTAGTTACTAATTCTGAATATGACTGATAGTTCCTTATTCGCATTTTTCTGTATTTTCTGTTTACTAACGTCTTTACTTAATCATTTTGTCTGTGTCTCTAATCAGCAAAAAGATGACATTTTTAGATGCTTTAAGTAGGTTCAAAATTCCTCCATTTTTACTGTCTCAGTTCTGGATTAGCTCATTTTGCAAACACTGGGAAACAATAGGATGAAAGAGTTCGAGTAAGAAGCAGAAGATTTTTGTATTAGTTTATGATACTGTATCACTAAATGCTCTACCATAATTAGAGTGAGGCTGCTAACTCTTCCCTGGGCTGAGGATCAACAGATAGAGGAAGGAAGATTTAGTTATGAAATATTCATGGGCCATTATGTAATCTTGCCACTTTCTGCCTTTCTACTTTTCAATACAACCAAATTATCCCTTCATTTCAAAAACTAATGCGAGAAAAGAGTAGATGTGTTAATATTTTAGCTCAAAGTGAAGTATCAGGATGAGGTTCTCCAATCCAGCCCCATGATACTCCTTCACATGTTGACCGCACAAAGTAATGTGTACAAAAGCAGACACTTTCATGTGCTTGCTGATGTATCCACTGCCTCCGGGTGAACGCAGAGGACTTCAGTTCCTTCAGCCCAGTTTAAACATTCACTCACCACTGATTCTCTTAGAAATCTCAGGTCTATTGAGGGACTCCAGAGAATTATTACTAAGTCCCTTGCCTTGGGAAAATTGGCCCCATAGGAGTGGTCCTTTCAGTGTGGTTCAGGGGCAACTGATAAACAGTGAAAAGAACAAATTCTAAATATGCCGTTTCTAGTGGTGTGCTGAAGCCAGATAGCACTGGCTGTCCACGTCAGAATGTGTGCATCACTGAGACCACAAGTGGCGAGAATATTTACACCAGACAAATTGGTATTTTTTGGGGAGTGGGGATCCAGTTGTTAAACATCGCAGCACACCACTGCTTGTAGGCCATAAATTCTTGTTTCATTTTATTGAAAAACATAGATATCTATTAAGAAATTGAATATTTTATATAATTGTATAGATTTAATTAGTTATGCATTAATTAATTATTAGTTATTAAAATGTCCAAAATTTGTCTTTTAAATTAAATGTATAGCTTCTAATAATTTAAATTTAAATAATTAATTTTAATGTTAGTTAAGAGAAAAATGGAGAACTATCATATTTCAGAAACTTTTTTTAACAGACAGAGCATCATTTATGGGATTATGCTATGAAGGACTGATATGTACATTTACACATCGTTTGTCTTTCTGGTGGGATTGCACATCTCAAAATCATTGGTCAACACTCCATCTTTCCTGATAGTTTTTTTTCCCCCTCTTGAGCGATGTCATCTTTTTTCCCACAGGTTGTCTTGGTTTCCTTAGGCTTCCTCGGCTGAACTGTCTGCAAGATTCCTCTCTTATTGATGCTTCCTTTCTCAGGATGATTTAAGATCTCTAGATATGGCCACAACCCGAGAACTGTTCTTCCTTTTCAAGGTGATTCTGTGTATGTCTGCTCTGATATCATTTTCATAACTGAACACTCAGAGGGAAATGTAGTTTGCCTAATTTCCAACCGCATGGCAAAACCTCGTCATTTACCCCCTTAGGAAATGCATGTAGCTACCATTAAAATCCAGTAGTTCATGTGAGTTTTGTGTCTCCAAAATAAATTTGGGGTTTTGACGAGCATAATGTCATGTATCCAAAATTACAGTACCACAGAGAATAGTTTCACTGTCGTAAAATCCCATAATGCCCTTTTTCCCCTATTTATCCTTTCCACTGCCCAGACCCCCACACAACCAAGCCTCTGGAAGCCACTCATGTTTTTACTGTTTCTAGAGTTTTGCTTTTTTCAAGACGTTATGTAACTGGAATCTACAGTAGGTTGCCTTTTCAGAGCGGCTTTTTCAGAAAGCAATATGCATTAAGTTTCCCACACATCTTTTCTGCCTGCTTGATCAATTACTTGAAAAACAGACATTGAATTCTCCAACAACATCAGTGGATTTTCTGTTTATCCTTTCACTTCTCTCAATGTCTACCTCCCATATTTTGGCACTCTGTTATTAAGTACATTCGTGTTAAGGTTTATTTTTTCTTCTTGGAGTATAGACCCCTTTGTCACTATGTAATGCCCCTCTTTATCCCTGATGTTCTCCTTGTTCTGAAGTCTTCTTGGGAATCGATATAGCAACTTCAGCTTTCTTCTGATTAATTTTGGCATGATGTATCTTTTTCCACCCCTTTACTTCTAATCTATCTGTGTCTTTGTATGTGGAGTAAGTTGCTTGAGACAACATTGAGTTGTCTTTTTTGAATCACTCTGACAAGCTCTGTCTTTTAATTGGTATGTTTAAATCATTCACACTGAAAGTGATTATTGATATATTGGATTAATATCTACTTGTCAATGTTCTCTATTTGCTGCAATTGCTCTTTCTTTCTTTTTTCCTCCTCTTCATCTGTTTTTTCTAGTCTTAGTTGAGTGTGTCTTACGATTCCATTTTCTCACTTCTCTTAGTGTATCAATTATACTTCTTTTTAAAAACAATGTATTGGTTGCACTAAAGTAATCCAAGTAATCTAAACTAATCTAAATCAATTTTCTAATAGTTTGTAGGTAGTGCAGGTGTCTTATAACAGAGTATTTCCAGTTCTTCCCTCCCATCTCTTACAACACTGCCGTCATTCATTCCACTTGTCTATATGGTAGCATCACCCACTACCTTCTCACTATTATTACTTTGAATGAGCAGTTATTGATTCTCTCCATTAAGAACAAGAAAAATAAAATAGTTTATTTTATCTTCATTTATCTCTTCTCCAACACATTCCTTTACATAGACACAAGTTTCTGGTCTATATCACTTTCCTTCACTCTGAAGAACTTTTAATCTTTTTCGCACAGCATTTCTGCTGGTGATGAATTCCTTCCTTCTGTTTGTCTGAGAAACCCTTCATTCCTCCTTTACTTCTGAAGGATAATTACACTGGATATAGAACTCTAGGTTGACACTTTTTTTCTTTTAACACTTTAAATATTTCTCTCCACTCTCCTTTGGCTTGCATGGCTACTGACAAGAGGTCTAATGTAATTTTTAATCTGTTCCTCTAGATTCCAACCTGTCCTAGCAGCCCACGTGGCCGTTAAAGGTTCTGCTCTTTTGTTGTTGTTGTCTTTCTTCTGGTGGAGTCCTTCCGCCTACAGCAAGTAAGAGATTCTGCTCACGCCCTACCCAGAAAATCTCCTCAGGTGAGAAAATGGTCAGTGGTGTCAGTGCACCTAAGAATGACTGCTCACACTTTGGAACTTTAATTTATCTAATCCTCTTTGCTCACAGCTCTCTGGTATCTTTAAAAGCTATAACTTTATAATTTTCTCTATTTTCTTAATTCAGCAGCAGTGATGACTTGCTGCCACCTGCTACCTCGTATGTCCCATTTAGAAATGACAGGTTTTATATATATTCAACTGCATATATAATATATAAATGCAGTTAAATGATTTGTCCCATTTGCACATTTCATAAATGGAACAGTAAATAATTCAAGAGGCTATGTGGAGATGACCTTTAGTGATAATGCCACTGACTCTATGTATTCAACTTGGCTTGGGAGGATCAGCCAACATAACCAATTTAGAGTGTACAGCCTGAAATCAAATGGACTGGAAATGCTCTATCTTTTAGTGATTTTGCTGGAATATATTTGTAGCATGTGGGACAGAAAGCAGCTGCTCTTCCTCTCTCTACTGCAGTGCAATATTAATGCAATTCCCTGATCTGAGCACATTACTCTTGCCATTTAATGTAGAGAAAATCAATTACAAAAAATAACAAACAGCTGGATTCAGCAAGGGGTTTTCTATCCTCAAATACACTTAACTTTTAATTAAAGTGTTTTTAATTTTTTTTCTTAGTAATGACATTAATACATAAAAGTTTCTAGCCTGATTAGTGAAAATGTCCCCATCATTTAGGGAGGAGCTGTAATTATGTTCAGGCCTCATGGCTGTCATTTAGGAAATTGCAAACACAGTTCATTAAAGGGTACTTTCATCAGGTGACTTACTTTCCATCCAAGTGGTGATCAACAGCAAAGACAGGGCTCTGATGGAAGTTACAGAGGAAACCAAAACAATTTACTACTGCACACTCAGTCTACCACTCATATCGCATTCACTAGAAGTCATTCAGAGAACCCTAAATCTCTGTAATGAGAAACTGTTTATTGTTTATCCATGTACCAGCCAAATGTGTGTTTTCAGGTACCCACAATTTTAAATATTTTATTATCACATCTGAGGTTTTTTGAAAACTGCAACATTACTTTAGATCGCCTACCATTTGTTATTAATTTTTTCAAGTACTACACAAATTGTGAAAATATGTATGTATACATGTGTGTGTTTATACACACATACACCCACATATACATATATATATGGTTATCATTTGAAAAGGTTTACACATATAATCTTTATCCAGTCAACAGATATTTTTTGGTTGCTTATTGTGCCAAGCACTGCGTATACAACTGTGAATAAGACAGACACAGCCCCTGCCTTTCTGGAAATTTTAATCTGATTAGAAAGAGAAACATTAAGCAAGCAATTATCATTATAACAGAGGAGATGACAGATAGCCCCATTCATATATTAGGATTTAAGTCCATATTGCCCTTAACAAAGGTCATGTTTCTTTTTTAAAAAATAGTAATGTGTAGTAGATATTCCAACTTAGCAAATGAAAACAGAGAAAATGTAGTGACTTGACAAATTAGGCAAGGATAAAGTAGAGATGAAATAGGAAATGACAAATAAATAGCAAACATACATAACATAGAAAGAATAGTGTATATCAGGTCTCTTTAAACAGGAACGGGCTGATTATTAAAATGATTATATAAGAACTAAACTAAATACATTTTACAAAATGGAATGTGAAAGAATGGACAGTTAATTGCTAAAACAAAAAGGGGGAGATAAATGGCAGAAGTGCAAAATTAATAGTAGCTCGATAAGATCAAAAGACTATGAAAGCATATGATATTTTAAAATCAAAATTACTAAAAGTTCAAAGAAAACAAGAAAATAAAATTACACTGGGATATTTCAATATATCCTAATCCATTCTATTAGATAAAATGTAAGTAAAACATATATGAAATAATCACCTTAATAAACATATACAGAAATTTTATTTAAAAAATAAAGTGTGTATTATAACACCCATGGAACAATTAGAAAACTTCATCATATACTTCGCCCTTCCTCCCAAAAAAACAACATTAAAACGTAAGACTAACACTGGCTATAAGCTATAATCATAACCATATACATGTAGAAATTAACAATACAATATTACAAGTATATAAAGATATGAGTAAAAGGATGGTCATGGCAAGATTTTTGTAGTGCACTATACTGGACACAAATGAATGTCTATCAATGGAAGAATGTTTGAATAAACTGAGGGATAGCTATACCATGAAAAATATAAAAACATGCAGCTACAGTAAATAGTAAGCTAGATGAATACCAATTGATTTGAAAAGATGGCTGTAATTTACTGTAGGGTCAAAAAAATAAAATGCAGAACATCCCCAAGTTTCATTCATGCTGTAGCATGTGACAAGATCTCCTTACTTGTGTGTGCGTGTGTGAGGAAGGATGACCTGAGCTAACATCTGTGCCAATCTTCCTCTCCTTTATGTGGAATACCACCACAGCATTGCTTGACAAGCAGTGCTAGGTCTGCGCCTGGGACCCAGGCCATGAACCCCTTGTAAAACAGAGTGCGTGAACTTAACCACTACGCCACCAGGCCAACCCTGAGGATTTCCTTACTTTTTAAGGCTGAATAGTATTCCATTGTATGTAAACACCACGTTTTGCTTATCAATTCACCTGTTGATGGACACTTGGATGCTTCCACCTCTTGGCTATTGTGAGTCATTCTGCTATGAACATGAACATGCAAATACCCCTTCAAGATTATGCTTCCAATTCTTTTTTTTTTAATTCTAATTTTTTTCAGATGTACATCATATTTCAAATTCTGTACACATTACATCATGTTCACCTCCCAAACATTAATTATAGTGCATCCCCTCACATGTGACCCTAATCACCCCTTTTGCCCTCCCCCCTTCCCCAATGGTAACCACCAGTCCAATCTCCAAATGCTATGTGGCTTTTTTTTTTTTTTTGTCGTTTTTATCTTCTACTTATGAGTGAGATCATATGGTATTTGGCTTTCTCCCTCTGACTTATTTCACTCAGCATAATACTCTCAAGGTCCATCCATGTTGTCACAATGGCCGGATTTCGTCATTTCTTATGGCTGAGTAGTAGTCCATCGTGTATAAATACCAGATCTTCTTTATCCATTCGTCCCTTGATGGGCACCTAGGTTGCTTCCAAGTCTTGGCTATCGTGTATAATGCCACAATGAACATAGGGGTGCAAGTATCTTTATGCCTTTGTGTTTTCAAGTTCTTTGGATAAATACCCAGCAGTGGGATAGCTGGATCATATGGTAGATCTATCCTTAATTTTCTGAGGATACTCCAAACTGCTTTCCATAGTGGCTGCACCAGTTTGCACTGCCACCAGCAGTGAACAAGGGTTCCCTTCTCTCCACACCCTCTCCAACATTTGTTGTTTCCTGTCTTGTTAATTATAGCCATTCTGACCTGAGGGAGGTGATACCTCATTGTAGTTTTGATTTGCACTTCCTTGTTAGCTAATGATGTTGAGCATCTTTTCACATGTGTATTTCTTCTTTGGAGAAATCTCTGTTCAGATCTTTTGCCCATTTTCTAATTGGATTGTTGGTTTTTTTTGTTGTTGAGCTGTATGAGTTCTTTGTATATTTTGGATATTAACCGCTTATCTGATATGTGGTTTGCAAATATCTTCTCCCAATTGTTAGGTTGTCTTTTTGTTTTGTTGATGGTTTCCTTTGCTGTGCAGAAGCTTTTTAGTTTGATGTAATCCCATTTGTTCATTTTTTCTTTTGTTTCCCTTGCCCAGTCAGACATGGGACTTGAAAATATGCTGCTCAGACCAATGTCATAGAGCATACTGCCTATGTTTTCTTCTAGAAGTCTCATGGTTTCGGGTCTTACATTCAAGTCTTTAATCCATTTTGAGTTGATTTTTGTGCATGGTGTAAGGGAATGGTCTACTTTCATTCTTTGGCATGTGGCTGTCCAGTTTTCCCAACACGGTTTATTGAAGAGACTCTCCTTTCTCCATCGTATGCTCTTGGCTCCCTTGTCAAATATTAGCTGTCCATAAATGCGGGGTTTACTTCTGGGCTCTCAGTTTTGTTCCATTGATCTGTGTGTCTGTTTTTGTGCCAGTACCATGCTGTTTTGGTTACTATGGCTTTGTAGTATAATTTGAAATCGGGGAGTGTGATACCTCCAGCTTTGTTCTTTTTTCTCAGGAGTCCTTTGGCTATTCGGGGTCTTTTGTTGTTCCATATAAATTTTAGGATTCTTTGTTCTATTTCTGTAAAAAATGTTGTTGGAACTTTGATAGGGATTGCATTGAATCTATAGACTCCTTTAGGAAGTACGGACATTTTAACAATGTTAATTCTTCCAATCCAAGAGCACAGAATATCTTTCCATTCCTTTGTGTCTTCTTCGATTTCTTTCAACAATGTTTTATAGTTTTCAGCGTACAGATCTTTCACCTCTTTGGTTACATTTATTCCTAGGTATTTTATTCTTTTTGTTGCAATTGTAAATGGGATTGTATTCTTAATTTCTCTTTCTGCTCCTTCGTTGTTAGTGTATAGAAATGCAATGGATTTTTGTACATTGATTTTGTATCCCACAACTTGACTGTATTCCTTTATTATTTGTAAAAGTTTTTTAGTGAACTCTTTAGGGTTTTCTAGATATAAAATCATGTCATCTGCAAAGATTGACAGTTTCACCTCTTCTTTTCCAATGTGGATCCTTTTTATTTCTTTTTCTTGCCTGATTACTCTGGCTAGGACTTCCAATAGTGTGTTAAATAAGAGTGGTGACAGTGGGCACCCTTGTCTGGTTCCTGTTCTTAGAGGGATAGCTTTCAGTTTTTCTCCATTGAGAATGATATTTGCTGTGGGTTTGTCATATATGGCCTTTATTATGTTGAGGTATTTTCCTTCTATACCCATTTTATTCAGAGTTTTATCATAAATGGATGCTGTATCTTGTCAAATGCTTTCTCTGCATCTATTGAGATGATCATGTGATTTTTATTCTTCATTTTGTTAATGTGGTGTATCATGTTGATAGATTTGCGGATGTTGAACCATCCCTGCATCCCTGCAATGAAACCCACTTGATCACGATGTATGATCTTTTTAATGTATTGTTGTATTTGATTTGCTAGTATTTTGTTGAGGATTTTTGCATCGATGTTCATCAGTAATATTGGCCTGTAATTTTCTTTTTTTGTGTTGTCCTTGTCTGGTTTTGGTATCAGGATAATGTTTGCTTCGTAGAAGGAGTTAGGCAGCCTCCCCTCCTCTTCAATTTTTTGGAAGAGTTTGACAAGGATAGGTATTAAGTCTTCTTTGAATGTTTGGTAGAATTCACCAGGGAAGCCATCTGGTCCTATTTTTTGGGAGGTTTTTAATTGCTGTTTCAATCTCCTTACTGGTGATCGGTCTATTCATATTTTCTGTATCTTCTTGGTGCAGTTTTGGAAGGTTGTATGTTTCTAAGAATTTATCCATTTCTTCTAGATTATCCAATTTGTTGGCGTACAGCTTTTCACAGTATTCTCTTATTATCTTTTGTATTTCTGAGGTGTCCGTTGTAATCTCTCCTCTTTCACTTCTTATTTTATTTATTTGAACCTTCTCTCTTTTTTTCTTGGTGAGTCTAGCTGAGGGTTTGTCAATTTTGTTTATCTTTTTGAAGAACCAGCTCTTGGTTTCATCAATTTTTTCTATTGTTTTTTCAGTCTCTATTTCGTTTATTTCTGCTCTCATTTTTATTATTTCCTTCCTTCTGCTGATTTTGGGCTTTGTTTGTTGTTCTTTTTCCAGTACCTTTAGGTGCACTTTTAGATTGTCTATTTGGGATTTTTCTTCTTTGTTGAGGTAGGCCTGAATTGCTATAAACTTCCTTCATAGAACCGCTTTTGCTGTATCCCACAGATTTTGGCATGTCGTGTTTTCATTTTCATTTGTCTCCAGGAATTTTTTGATTTCTTCTTTGATTTAGTCATTGACCAAATCATTGTTCAGTAGCATTTTGTTCAATCTCCACATTTTTGTGGCTTTTCTGGTTTTCTTTCTGTCGTTGATTTCCAGTTTCATACCTTTGTGGTCAGAAAAGATGCATTGTATTATTTCGATCTTTTTAAATTTATTGAGACTTGTTTTATGGCCTAATATGTGATCAATCCTGGAGAAAGTTCCATGCGCATTTGAAAAGAATGTGTATTCTGTGGTTTTTGGATGGGATGTTCTGTATATATCTACTAAGTCCATCTGTTCTAATGTGTCCTTTAAGGTAAGTGTTTCCTTATTGATCTTGTTTGGATGATCTATCCATTGGTGTAAGTGGAGTGTTAAAGTCCCCTACTAATACTGTGTTACTGTCTATTTCTCCTCTTATGTCTGTTAATAATTGCTTTATATATTTAGGTGCTCCTATGTTGGGTGAGTAGATATTTACAAGTGTTATATTTTCTTGTTGGATTGTTCCCTTTATCATTATGTAGTGCCCGTCTTTGTCTCTTATTATAGTTTTTGATTTAAAGTCTATTTTGTCTGATATAAGTATTGCTACACCATGCTTTCTTTTCTTTGCCATTTGCATGGAATATCTTTTTCCATCCTTTCACTTTCAGTTTGTGAGCATCTGTAGGGCTGAAGTGTGTCTCTTGTATGCAGCATATACATGGATCTTGTTTTTTTATCCAGTTGGCCACCCTATGGCATTAGATTGGAGCATTTAGTCCATTGACATTTAAAGTAGCTATTGATAAATATGTATTTATTGGCATTTTGTCATTTTTTCTTTTTTGGGGGTGTTTTAGTAGTTCTTCTCAGTTCCTTTCTTTTTCTCTTGCTCTCTTCACTTGTGGTTTGATGGCTATCTTTAGTAATATGTTTGATTTCTTTTGTCTTCCTTTTTTTCCTGCTTGTTATAGGTTTCTGGTTTGTGGTTACCATGAGGATCCTATTTAATATACTATGCATATAACAGTCTTTGTTGAGTAGGTAGACTCTTTAGCTTGACCTCTTTCTAAAAGCTTTACTTTTTCACTCCCCTCCTCCCACATTATATGTTTTTCACATCATATATAGTCTTTTGTTTAGTGTGTGTCTATCCATTACCCTTGTATCATTGAAATAGGTAATTTTAGTAGATTTGTCTTTTAACCTTCATATTATCTTCACAGGTAGTTGATCTGCTGCCTTTAGTATACTTTAACCTTACAAGCGATTTTATTGCCTGTTTTTTCTTGTTGTTTTGGGGTTTTTTGATAACTTTTTTTCTTTTATCTCTATTTGTGGTCATTGCTTTCCCGCTTAAATAAGTCCCTTCAGCATTTCTTGTAAAACTGTTTTCTTGGTGATAAACTCCTTTAATTTTTGCTTGTCTGGGAAGCTCTTTATCTCTCCTTCCGTTCTGAATGACAGCCTTGACGGATAGAGTATTCTTGGTTGTAGTTTTTTTCCTTTTAGAACTTCAAATATGTCATGCCATTCTCTTCTCGCCTGTAGGGTCTCGACTGAGAAGTCCACTAACAGCCTGATGGGTTTCCCTTTATATGTCACTTGTGGCCTTTCTCTTGCTGCTTTTAGGATTCTCTCTTTGTCTTTAATTTTAGACATTTTGATTATAATATGTCTTGGTGTGGGCCTCTTTGAGCTTCTCTTGTTTGGAGCTCTCTGTGCTTCTTGAACTTGGATGTCTGTTTCCTTCCTCAGGTGAGGAAAATTTTCCTCTATTATTTCAACAAATAAATTTTCTGCCTCTTTGTCTCTCTCTTCTCCTTCTGGAATCCCTATAATCCGACTGTTAGCACACTTGATATTGTCCCAGAGTTCCCTTACACTGTTCTCATTCTGTCTAATTCTTTTTTCTCTTTTCTGTTCTGCTTGGGTGATTTCCTCTAATCTTTCACCTAGCTCGCTGATCCGTTCTTCTGCTTCCTCTACTCTGCTGTTGAGTTCCTCTAGTGAATTTCTCATTTTAAGTATTGTATTCTTCATTTCTGATTGGTTCTTTTTTATATCTTCCAGTTCTTTGCTGATGTGCTCACTGTGTTCATCCCTTCTTCTCTGCATATCTGTGAGCATCCTCATTATATTTTGTTTAAATTCTTTGTCGAGTAGGTCGCTAGTTTCTGTTTCACTTAGTTCTTTTTCTGGTGTTTTGTAGTGTTCCCTTGCTTGAAAGTATTCCTTTGCCTCCTCATTATGCCTCTTTCTCTGTGCTATTTTCTTTCTACTAGGGGAGTCGGCTATGTCTCCTGATCTTGGAGAAGTGGCCTTATGTATGAGATGCCTTATGAGGCCCAGCAGTGTGCTTCCCTCTGGTCACCAGACCATAAGAACCAGGAGTGACCCCTTTGTGGGCTACTTGTGTTCTTCTGCTGTGGCAGGGTTGCTCCCACTGCAGGTACCCAGGGAGTCTGATCTGTCCTTCCCTGGCCAGCTGTTTGTAAATCCGGTTTGGAGGGGCCTCAGCACTGTTGGCTACAAAGTCTATTAGCACACTCTTATTGCAATTGTCCTCTTAATTGGGTTGGTACCCAGTGTAGCTGGTTGCTAGGCTCAGGGGCGTACAGTTGTGATAGGCCTGAGGCCAACAAGGCTGTTGTCAGTTCTCTTAGGAATGCAGCTGAGTGGGGCTAGCCCTTGGCATGGAGGCACTCAGTTGTTTCAGGCTTTGGAAGGTGGGGCTGATCCTTTTTATGGCTATTTGTGAAGCACAAGTCTTCTGCCGATGATAAGCCTCACCCCCCTCTGGACCACATACACTGTCAACACAGTCCTGGTCCATGCACACTTCTCATCCCCCTGGAGCGTACCCCAACACCACACTGCAGAGGCCCCCACCTCTGCCCCAATGCCCCCCACAGTTCACCTGGTCCTCACACAAGCCCTGCCCCACAGAGGCAGACACCCTTGCCTGCCTGTAAAGGATCAAGGTACTCAGTCAATGCAGGCTGAAAAGTAGCCTGAGGGCTTGCTGTTAGGTGGGGCCAGTCCCTAGGGTGGGTTGCCTTTCCTGGCTGAACTGGATTAAATCTGTGCTCTAGTGGGTGTGGCAGACCCCTGGGCTAACAGGCCAAGGGATGCACCTCAATGGCCCCCACTGGTGTCTGTATCAGCACGCCTGGACCAGCTCAGAACAACGGCCCCCACCAATGTCTCAGTCTCCGGAGAGGATCCTTCTCTCACCAAGATGCCCCCAGAGCCCACCAGGTGAGTCTCGTTTCACCAAAGGACAGTCAGCCTTCTCTCTGGTGATTTTAGGTTGCTGCAATGAGTTTGTGCGTGGGCCCTTTAAGACCCAGATCTTTTCGGCTTTCGGCCGATAGCTTTCTGGGGTGTCCTCGCTGCAGTTAACAGCCAGCAAAGCCAGACAGTAAGACCCCTCTCTCAGTTGGGCTGAGTCTGAAGGATGGTTATAGCAGTATTGCCCTGCTCCAGACCTCACTCCTCCCGGGAGGGCTCGTACCTTAGGGTGGCTCCTGCCTGGCCAGCTGAGAAGCTCCACTGCTCCCAAAGGGGGCTTTTTTCCTCTCCTGCTGGAGTTACTGCCTCTTCTGCTTTCGTCAGGACTGTCCCTTGTCGTGGGGGTTCTTTTTATTCAGTTTTCAGTTTTCAATCCAGGGTGATCTTCCCAAAATTGTTGTAACCTGGTTGTGTTTGTGGGAGGAGGCGAGGTCAAAGTCTGCTCACAGTGCCATCTTGATGAGATCTCCTATGCTTCCAATTCTTCTAGATAAGTATCCAGAAGTGGAATTGCTGGATCACATGAGAGTTCTATTTTTAATTTTCTGAGGAACTGCCATATCGTTTTCCACTGTCTTACATTCCCACCGACAGCACAGGGTTCCAATTTCACCATATTCTCACCAACGCGTTATTTTTTTTTATAGTAGCCATTCTAATGGGTGTGAGGTGATATCTTACTGTGGTTTTGATTTGCATTTCCCTAAAGATTAGTGATTTTGGGCATCTTTTCATATGATTGTTGGCCATTTGTATATCATCTTTGGAGAAATGCCTACTCAAGTCTTTTGCCCATTTTGGAATGGGGTTACTTGATTTTTTTGTGTTGAGTTGTAGTTCTTTATATATTTGAGATATTATCCCCAAACAAATATATGATTTTCAAATATTTTCTCCCGTTCCGTACGTTGCCTTTTCCTTCTGTTGTTTGTCCTTTGATATGCAGAAGTTTTTAAGTTTGATGTCTTGTTTATCTATTTTTGCTTTAGTTGCCTGTGCTTTTGATGTCATGTTCAAAAAGTCGTTGCTAAAGCCAGTGTCATGAAGTTTTTTCCCATATTTTCTTCTGGGAGTTTTATAGTATTAGGTCTTATGTTTAGGTCTTTGAGTCACTTTGTTACATTTTTTTATATGGTGTAAGTCATGGATCCAACCTCATTGTTTTACATGTGGATGTCCAGTTTTTCCAGTATTATTTGTTGAAGGGACTATTCTTTGCCCACCGAGTGGCCTTGGCACCCTTACTGAGTATCATTTGACCTTCTGTGTAAGGGGTTATTTCTGGGCCACCTATTCCATTGCATGAGGTAGCTAAAGTAGTCAAACTCGTAGAATCAGAAAGTGGGATGGTGGTTGCCGGGGAAGGGAGGAGGAGGAAATGGGGAGTTGTTGTTCAATGGGTATAGAGTTTTAGTTTTGCAAGGTGAAAAAGTTCTGGAGATCTGTTGCATAACAGTGAATATACTTACTGCTGAACTGTGCACTTAAAAATGGTTAAGAGGGTAAGTTTTATATGTTTTTGCCACAATTAGAAATCACAACAAACAACAACAGAAAGCAAAAATAAAGTGCAGAGAGGTGCTCATAATCTGATTTTTATTTTATAAAACAGTGACCTAACATTTGCTATGTGTGCATGCGTGTATGAGTGCTACATGTGGGGTAAACTGGAAGTGATGAGAGATAGAGATAAAGAGATAAGAGAGAGAGAGAGAATATGAAATATCAATCTGGAGAAAAGTACGAAATGCTGTACACCTGGTTGTTAACAGAAGGATCCATATTTAAAGATATTCACTGTGCTATTTTTAAAATGAAGAAAGTTCTAGAATTATTTAAATTTTTATTAATAGGGAAAAATTGTACAAACAGATGTATACATTGTAGAAAAAGAATTAAATCTATAAGATAACAACATAATATATCTCAGAAATATATTGATTAGTGAAAAAGAAAGTTATCAAATAAGAACAATGAATACAGTACGATACCATTTTAGATCATCTGAATGACTACTCTCTAGTCAAATTTTATCATATGTTCTTATTGTCCTTGAATCCATTTGTGTTTATGAATTCTTCGGATCATCTTGTAAGGAGAAGAGAACTGTAGCACGATTGATTTAAGCAAACTGAAAGTCAAGTAACGTCGCAGCATGGTGTGCTGATGCCTGTTTCTCTGAGGTTCATGGAGAGAGAAGTGGCAGAATTCAGTCATCACACAGAGAACATGGCAGTATGCCCAGATTCATTTTTTGAAGAGAAAATTTATTTTAGCATCTCTTATATTAAATACATTTTGTTAATTTAATTTTTTGGTTTTACTTTTTTTGGAAATTTATAATGTCTTATAATTGTGTACATTTAAGGAGTTTATCTCTCTTTTTATGTTAACGTATATTTGATATTATAATCAAAAAAGATGTCTACACTGGCTGTCAATGAGGCTGTTTCTTTTGAAACAGGTGCGTAGATTATATTGTAGTGGTACTAGTAAGAGGAACTAGATTTATTAAACATTTAGCTCAAAGGCAGCCACTGAAGCAAGTGCTTGGTTATCCCATTTGAACCTTACTACATCCTTACATTTTACCACTGGGAGAGCTGAAGCTTCCAGAGGTTGTGTGGATAGTTCCATTATCAACCTGGTTAAGCTGGACTTATATTTCCAGATTTTTACTCCTGTATGGTTCTGGGTTAGAATTGGCCAGAAGATATTCTTGTATGAGATTTGGGAGGTGGAATTATTTGCTCCAAAGGCTTACAGTTTTTAATATAGCGTATTGCCTAAAAGATAAAAATAAGCGTTTTCTAATATCTTTTTATGCATGCCTCTCAAAGGGTGGAGGAAACTAGCTCTGGAACACAGCTGACGGGGAGGGGGAAGTGGAGGACAGGAAGAGAGGGCGAGCGGCTGCTGCTGGTGGTTGTTGGGGGTGCTTTGGTTGGTTAAATGAGCCTGGCGAAGAGAGAAGAATGTAGATGCTGTCCCACTATTACCAAGCCTCTTCTTTTTGATACTGACAGTGAGACTGGACAGTATAGGAAGACACCTGAAAAAGAGAGAGCTCTGCTACTTTTGCTTTTTTGGGGAAGAATTCCACAGTTATTAGTAATCCAGTGCAAACTGTTACAAATGCTATAATCGAAGAGGAAGTCACAAACTATCGAATTGTAGACAGGACAGAATCAAGACCCACTGAGGGAATTAGGGAAAGCTTTCTGCAAGGAATTATGATTGAGATTGTTTTCAAGAAAGGTGGTTGCCAGGAGCTGGGGGGTGGTGGGGGAAATGGGGAGATATTTTAAATGGAATCTTATATATATATATATATATGCATGTATGTATTTAAAATTCAAAAGCATACATCTTTCTAGTGTTTTATCTCACTTTTGACTCAGTATATAGCTATTTTTATATTACCTTCTCTATATTTATTTCTTATTACTCAAATAATGCTTCCACCTGCTTATAGCATCATACTTTATTCTCCACATAAATGCGTTTTGTTACTAACTCTAAACTGGAAAATATCAGGAGCTCAATAAATAGTTGCAAAACGCTAGCAACGAATCTATTCCATTTATAGGGAGGTCATTTGACACTTGAAAAAGCAGTAAGATCACTTGCATTTGATAAAAGTGGAATGTAGTTACTTTATTGTTATTTTACAAACCTCCTTTAAAAAAATGGAGTGCCTAGTGCCAAGGAAAGCATTCTTATTTCTACTTACAAAAAATACCTTGACTTGTTGTCCTTTGTCACCTTCCTTCTGATGCCTTTATCTGCTTCCTAGCAAAAGGATACCTCTCAACTCTGACAAAGCAATGGAATCCCATATTTTAAGAGAAGATTATGGTTTTACGACTGCAGAATCTTTCTTGCTTCAGGGTGCTACTTACTTTCAGCTTAAATCCATAACACTGCGAGCTTGACCGGTGACATTTGCAGGGTTGGTGAAGTATTTAGTTAAAAGAAATTGTTTGCTTTATCAAGTGTTTAAGGACTTTTAATGTCAATATTTTCGGGGATACTAAAATATGCTCTAATAGAAAGTTATTATTTGGCTTCATCATTCTAATACAAGTTAGGGATATAAAATTATGTGACTCCAATTTTAGGGAACAAATCAACTTACATGTACAAATGTCTTATTTACTTCAAAGAGGTCACACAGAGAAGATATATATCTATTCAATCACGATGCCACTATACAAAACTTTTTGCTTTTGGAGTTACTCAACTGAGCCCTCAATGATACACACCAGTCTCTTTGATTATCTTAAATTGACTCTCTTTCTAGTTCTCCACAGCAGCTGTTCTAAACTCTTTTGACTTTCTTCTGCCTCCCTAATGCATTTCCATTGGTTCACTTTCAACCGACCTTGCTTCCTGTTTTACTAAAAATATAATCAAGCTCTTTACATGCAGTTTCCTCACCTTCCCTCTGCTTCAACAGAACATGCTCTAGTGATTCTTAACCTGTTGAGTCATGCACCACATGGAGACGCTAATAAGAACCTCTTTGGAAAAACTTTGTACGTAATGTCAACGCACAGTATTAAGGCCAGCTGTCTAGGATCGGCTTCAACCTACCCTCCTTCTGTGCTATCTGAAAGGATTAAACATTGCACAAAATTTAAAGCCAAACCTCTCTTTGCCTTTAGACCTAATCTTTTCCACACTTGGAAATCAATATGTCTAAACTAAATCCACGATCTTCACGCTCAAACATGCCCTCTTCTGATCCTGCCTTTGATTACTGAGGTTTTGATGCCCTTTGGAATCTTGTGCCTCACTCATCTCATCTTGGTTTTCACCCCACCCTGCTTCCTACATCTCCTTGCTTCAACTACACGCAGCATTTCACCAACTCGTCCAAACAGGCAACTGGGAGCCTTCCAAACACCTCCCTTTTCTCTATCTTAAACATCCAATCAATTACCAAGTCCATTAAATGTCATCCAAACCTTCTGGGCTTTGCGATGCACATGGCCGCTCCTTCCCTGAGCTTCCCATCATTTCTCCTGTGCGCTGCGCTTAGAGCTCACTGGCTGCTCTCCATGTTGCCATGGGAGTTACCTCTCTGAAGTGTGTAATTCACTGCAGCAAACTCAGCTTCAGATGCTCCAGTGTATCTCTGTCACCACAAGGATGAGGTCTAAACAGCCTGGTTTATTAACTCAGTTAGTAAGTCCTTCAACTTCCTGCCAATTCTTCAGACCACTTTTATTTAAACTTTCATCACTTTTCAATTGTGACATAATTGACGTATAATAAAATTCATACATTTTTAGACACATTTTTATAAGTCTTGACAAATGATACAGCCATATAACCACCATCTCAAAGAAGAGATAGAACATTCCCCTCATTCCAGAGAGTTCCCTCAGGTCTCTCTCCAACCAATTTCTATTTCACCAGCCAGCATCATCACTCCCCCACCCCAGGACAACTACTGTTCTGATTTCTATTACTGGACATCAGATTTATTATTTCTAGAACTTCAGATGTATGTGTCTGGCTTTTTTCCCTGACAAAGTTCCAGGAAAGAAGCAGACTAGCAGAGACCCCATGGAGAAATCCATATCTGATCCACACCTGGACACGCATAGCAGTGAGTGGGCACCCGCCCTGTCCAGCTCAATGGCGACTGGATCTGCCAGCAGTGTCAACATCAGCAGAACCTGGACAGGGACCTATCACTGTTGGCCCCACACTGGGCAGCATGTGTGCCCCATTTTCTGGCACCCACAGTGCCCGCTGGCCTGATGTCCCCAGATCCTCCACCCAACAGCAGAAAATGACACAGGGCCAGTATCTCCCTGACCTGCATCTAGCATCAGAAAGTAAACCAGGATCTGCATTTTCTTTTTAAATCCCACCGAAATGCACCTGCAGAGACTGAAATGGGAAACTCAGGGGCACCAGAAGGATGAAGCATGACAGAAAAATATTACAAGAGCTCTGAAAACTAAATTATTGTTGGAGGTGAAGCCCCTAAAAGTATGCCAAGACCTACAAGCTAAACCTGGATAGAGTGAAAATAGCTGCTAACATAGAAGATTTAAATAGATCAAGAGTCTCCTAACATCACATCCAAAATGTCCAGAATACAATTGAAAGGCAAATGTCATACCCAGAACCAGAAAAGCACAACATGAATGGGAAAAGACGCTCGACTGAGGCCAATATCAAAAAGAATCAGATGTTAGAGTCATCTGACAAGGATTTTAAAGCAGTCATCATTGTAATGCTCCAAGAAAGAATTATGAATTCTCTTAGATGAAGAAATGAAAAATCCTCACAAAGAAATGAAAGTTATGCAAAAGGCCCAAAGATCGGACCTAATAACCCCTGTGTGCAAAGGTGCCCTCTCGTCAACGTCATGGTGAAAACTCTGGTCACAGGCACTCAGAGTCAGGTCCTCCTGGTGACGTGTGGCTGCAGCAGTGTTAGGTGAGCAGCCTTGGGCAGCTGTCTCATCGGTGAGCAAGGCTTTCTGGCCAGGTGGCGGGTCTTGTAAGCCGTCTTTCCTTCCAGGTAAGAGGTTTGGACCTCTCAGTTATTATGTGGGCAGTGACCAATTCATGAAGATGGCTGAGGCCTCAGGAAGAAAAGACTTGCCCTCAAGTCTTGCATTGTTTTCTTTTCATAGCGGAAATTCTTGGACTTTTCCCACATTATGAACCATTGCAAGTTGAGCATGTCAGGTCTGAGGGTCTCAATTTACCTCTTGGTGAGACAAAGTGTTTGCACCTGGGCCAAGGAGCAGAGCAAAATTGCCCTCAGCAGGAGTAAAGCCTTCAGGAGCAGGGAGCATCCTGAAGTCCAAGTGTCTAAAGGCAGCGAAATACCAGATGAGTGTCATTGCCAAAGGCTCACACCAGATTTCAAATTGGTCACAGCGGCTTACAGCTCCCCATGAAATCTCAGGAATATAGAATTCGTTGTGAAGTTGCATGTTCTCTTGGATTTCTAAGCTTTGTGACATATTTTTTCTAATTCTTCAAATACTCTCTTAAAACGAGTGAATTATGCTACCTTTATACTAATTACTTCAAGAGGATATTTTAACTATTTGTATTTAGACTGTCAAAGTCCTAACATGTTAACAATTTTATAATAAGCCATGATACATGTAAATATATTTTCTTAGAGATCTGCCAACATAACTAGGAGGTATTGATTAAATTATTCATAGTCATTAATGGTGGTTAATTAATGAATTTAACTTGAAATTTTTTTCTAAAATCCTAGAATTATTTTCTTCATCAGGTTCCTATTTATTAAAGGTGAAATTATTTTAGTTATAACGAGGGACGAAAGTAACTACAATAAGCTCATTTTCTACTGATTGCTATCTGCTCTGGCATTTTGTTAAGAAAATATCCTTTCCTGTTTTTTAGCATTTGCAAGTTCTAACCAAGACAAAGATTTTGGAAATGAATAGTCTTTATGCTTTTATTACATATCAGTTGGTTTTAGGTGTGATCAAAGTCAGAAATGTAAGACTGTAATAAAACTTAATCACAATTTTAAAATATTCAACAATAAAAAGTTTTATTATATTTTTATCAACTCATTTTCCCATGTAAAAATCTGCTTGAAAAATCCATTTATTAAAAAACGGAGCTGGGGGGCCAGCTCCGTGGCCAAGTGGTTAAGTTCGTGCGCTCCGCTGCGGCGGCCCAGGGTTCGGATCCTGGGCACGGACACGGCACCGCTCTTCAGGCAATGTTGAGGCGGCATCCCACATCTCCCAACTAGAAGGACCTGCAACTAAGATATACAACTATGTGCAGGGGGGGTTGGGGGAGATGAAGCAGAAAAAAAAAAAAAAGATTGGCAACAGTTGTTAGCCCAGGTGCCAATCTTTAAAAAAAAAAAAACATTTTGGGATTTTTTTTTCTTAAATTAGGAAAACAAATTTCTTTTTATTATTTTAATGGGATTAGTCAAGATTGAATTTTCCTACACCAAATAAGTTACTTCTCAAAAATTCATTTTAACTGGGCATTCTAAAATTTAATTAGAGTACATTTTTCTTTTGGATTATCTTAACTTGGTGCCATGTTTTAAAACCTAATTAAACATCCAAGTAATTCTTTTGGTGACTTAAAGCTGCCAGTCCAAAAATATGACATTTGGAATCTAAGAGATCTTATTAGGATTTAAAATAAAATGTATGGTGTCTTTGTTATGCAACTAAAGGTCAGCATTATGAGTATTTATGATGTTTCAGCTGCATGAAAGTAAAATATAATCAGATTAAGTGGCTTGAAAAGCTCTGAAAGCAAAATGAAGCCATTTCTTGCTGGGGTTTCCTGGGATGCACAGACGGTAATGTAATTAAGAGCTATTCCAGAGATGCTGAAGATAGTGATAGTGATAACATAAAAAAAACTTCAGATGGTTAAGGAAGAATATGAAGCCAGTAAAAGTGTGGAAAATGAGAAGAAACTTCTATTATTACAGAAAATACTGGTGTCTGACCAAACCAGCCTGCTCAGAGAAAAGTTCTGCAGGAGAAAGATCCCACTTTTTTGTAGGATAATCGTAATTGTTGACCCAGGACGAAATGAGAATTATTCATAACAACAAAAATATATTTGTGTGGGTGTGTCTTTGAATAAATTGCAGTTTTGTTGTGAGGAGGGATCTTTCCTATTTTGAATTGCCCAGCACACAACCCTCCAATAGCCTGGCCTCTCTGTTCCTTTGCCTACTCCAAGCCTATACCCATAAGACTGAGTGTAGTTAAGTAAAACACATAATCATGCTGATATGTCCCATTTTAAAGTTATGGACACACATTTCAAGTGCTTCCTCAGCATCACCTGGCTCATTGGACAATTCCATAGTCAACTAATATCTCTACTCACTGAGATGAAAATTTCACAGCCTGTCCATCTCTCCCTCCTCTCAGCTGATGTCCTCATTTATCATTTCACTGAGAACATAGATGAAGTAAGAAGAAGATTGCCTTATTTTTCCAGAACTAAACCCAACAACCAGCCTGTGATTTCACCTTGTTAGAGACTCTGCTCTTCTTGCCCTGGGCAGGCTGAACACACATAAGTTACGGTGAGGGTTGAAAAAGCAAGTCAGGCAGCAGGCTCTCATTCAAGTCTAAATCCTAACCCAGGGCACCGGAAGGCTGAGCTCGAACTTTATCTAGGGCAAGGCTCTTATTGATGCTTTTTCACAGTAAAACAGGCAGAATTAGCAGGAGAAACAAAACTCAACCATAATCTTTCTAGGAAGTATAGGCTTAAGTCAACTCTTTAAAAAAATTCATAGCTTTCTATTCATGATATTATTCTTTTAAGTCCCTCTTAAACTTCACACCAAACCTCTCAAAGTGGAGCCAAGTGGACTGTAGGTGCCCCTGCTTCTGATTCTTTTCATTTATTTTTGCATGTGACTTTGATTTATAAAATGTCACTGACATAAATTGGGAGATGATATTGTTAGAGCAACAATGTGCTTTTGACCAAGACTTTTAAAATCAACTTTAATGAGACACAATTTACATAAAATAAGATGGACATGATTTAAGAATATAGTTCAATGAGTTTGACTAGTGCCACCACCATCACCACATTCAGTGCATAGAACATTTGCATCACTCCCAAAAGTTCCCTGGTCCCCCTTTAAGGTCAATCAATGGTACCACTGGCCCTAAGTAACAAATGATCTGCTTTCACTATAGGTTAGATTAGACTTTTCTAGAATGCTTATTAATAATTAATATTAATTGGTCATTTAATAATAATGTTCCCTCTTTTATTCTTGATATTGGTAATTTGTATCTCCTCTGCTTTTATAACTAGAGGTCAATCAATTTTATTGATATTTTCAATAAGCCAGTTTTTGGTTTTATTGATTTTTTTCTATTTTTATCCATTTTTATTTTATTAATTTCCACTCTTATTTTTATTATATCCTTATTTCTACTTGCCTTGATTTTATTTTGCTCTTCTATTTCTGAAATATTCATAACGTAGAAGCTTAAGTTATTGAGGTTGGTTCTTTCTTTTTTCTAATATGTGTCCACACCTACAAATTTCTTTCTCAGCTCTGCTTTAACTGCATTGCACAATTTTTGACATAATTTTGTTTTCAATGGCATTCAGTTCAATACATTTCCTAACTTCTTGATTTCTTTTTTGGAGTTGTGGGTTATTTTAAAATGTATTTTTGTAAAAAATTCTAACTATTTAGGGTATTTTCCAGATACCTTTATGTTACTGATTTTTAACTTAATTCTCTTGTGCTCACAGAACAAACTCTGGTCTGATTTCAATTATTTTATATTTGTTTAAATTAGTCTTATGGCCCAAAATATGGACAGCCTTGTTGATTTCTCCATGCACATTTAAGAAGAATATATACTCCACTGCTATTGGGTAGAGTGTTCAGTAAGTAGTTCAACTTGGTTGATTGTGCTGTAGTAGTCTGTTACACTCTTACTTTTTTGTCTTGTACTGTACTCATACTTGTTTTTTTTTTTTTTTTTGTACTATCAGTTACTCGGTAAGCAAAGATCAGCTTTCTTACTTGTGTACTCCATCTCATCCCTTCTCCCATACCCAATATCTTTCCTCTTGCAAACACCCCTTTCTCTCTACATCAATTCCTCCTTGTCTACTGTATCAGTTCTATAAGTTACAATCAGGGTTTAATTTCTTCTTTCTTGAAAAATTATCTCTTCTGTTCCCAGGTCACCTTAAATCTACCATTCCGTTTCTCTGCTCCTGTTAATTTCCATAAGGAAAGAGTATTTCTAGAATGTGTAGCCTATTCTAGGTTTTCGTTTTCTTAACTTTTCTTCTCAAACCACTGTAATCAAACCCTGGGACCACTCTCCACTGAAACACTCTTTTCAAGGTCATCAGTTAGTCCCATCTTGCCTAATCCAATAGGCAATCTTCGGTCTCCATCTTCCTCAATCTCTCTATTTGGCACAGGTGATCACTCTTTGAGCCTTCCTTGAAGTACTTTGACCACTTGTCTTCCGTGACATTGCACTCTTCCGTATTTGCCTGTCTGGCTACCTCTCCGTCTCTTTTGTTATTCCATTCTTTTCCAACCTCCAAAGGTGTATATCTCCAGTGAGTGTAACAATCATTAGCTCATGATACAGCTCAGTACATATTTATTGAATGTTGAATAATGTTACCACATGCCTATGCAGAACAGGTGTTCAATTGATGTATATCAACACGAATTGATTCTCCTACACCCTTAGGATTGTCAAAATTGTATAACCTAAAGCAACACTACTTTAAGAGAAGTTGGGAGCTTATCTCAGACTTTGGCTCTGTAGTCCTTACGGCTTATAGAATTGCTTCTCTCAACAGGCAGTGGGGTAATGAGTGGGTAAGTTGACAAGACTGACTTTCATTTTCATTTTGTTGTATGAAAGACCATTTTAGAATCTGTGTTTGACCAGCGACATAACGAAAGATAAGGACTTTTTGGCAGAGACAGGTAATGTTTTCAAATCTGGTAAATTTTCATCTGGTTACACAGGAAAAGCCATGTGAGGAGCAGGATAAGAATAATACATAAGCTGGATGTTATTTGCCAAACAATACACAAATTGAAGGGAAAAGAAGACAATTAAGTATCCGTCATTGCTATAGACTGAATGCTTATATCCCCCCCAAATTTGTATGTTGAAATCCTAATGCCCAGTGTGATGGTGTTAGGAAGAAGAGCCTTTGGGAGGTGATAAGTCATGAGAGCAGAGCCTTCACGAATGGGATTAGTGTCCTTATAAAAGAAATCCCAGAAAATTCCCTTGCCCCTTCTGCCACGTGAGGTTACATGGAGGAGATAGCTGTCTATTAACAAGGAAGCAGGATCTCACCACACACCAGACCTGCTGGATTCTTGACCTTGGACTTCCAGCCTCCAGAACTGTGAGAAATAAATTTCTGTTGTTTATAAGCCACCCAGTCTGTGGACTAAGACAAGCATGCTCTTAGAAGTAAAATTCTTTAACAGTTACTGTTTTAAATTTGTTTTCCTAAAACATAAAGAGCTGACAGGGCACAATGTTGTAAATCAACTCACATCAATATTTATTGAGTAAATGCTTCACACAAGACTCTTTTCTCATTGAGCTTATCAAGCACTAAAATGTATCACATCATAAAAGTGAAATAAATTGCTCTAATCTAAAATGTAGCTCTTAAATTTTCCTACCAGCCATTTGAAAAGCTAAACCATCTACGTTAGGGGAAGATGAAGCCAGAATTTTAAGTGTCATCTAGTGAACTCAAGTTGAGTTTATAAAGAAATTTTTTAAATCTCTAAAGCAAAGTTTTATTCCATTGATTGCTACATACACAACAACAAACGTATCACTGCTTTTCTTTGCTAATGTATTTTATTCTGATACAAGGTGGTCCTCTATTAGGAAAATCTTAATCTCTTCTTGAGATGGTTGATCAAGGAGGTAATTAATGCCAAATTCAGATGTGCTTTGGGTGATAAGTAATCAAAAATGACGTGAGAAATTAGGCTAAAATTAACTCAGAGAAAACATACAAAATACAAATTACTGAAAGCCCTCTTTTTAATTTTAAAGACATGTCTTAGAAATTATTCAATTCACGTAAGTTCAGGAAAGACCAGTAGAAAACCCTGAAATATCAAGAATAATATTTGAACTTAAAAAAGAAATCTTCAAACTCTAAACATTGAATGAAGCAATGGCAAAATGATAGAAACTACTGGATGAAGATGATGATGATGACGATGACGATGAATGCTCCTAATTATTTGAAATTGCATTTGAAACTAGTATATCATTTGATATTCATAAGTATCCTGGAGTGAAGGTAAGGTACAGATAATAGTTTCCCATTTCATAGATCAAAATATGTGACTAAGATTGATTCAGTGACTTCCAGTATTGACAATGCTATTTATTGCCAGAAAAAGGACTAACGTTCTTCTCATTATAGTCATCTAGGATTTGTTTATCTTTTTGACAAGAAGATGTAACGTTAAGCACTTATTGTGGGCTTAAACTCAGCTTTCCATCCAACACAAAGCCAATTATATGTTTAAGTCTGCGCTAAGTTCTCATCTGCCAGAGTTTGCACAAGACCCTGAGGAAGCCAAGATAACAAGGACAGTAAAGGATCCTCTTTCACTGGGATTCCATTCTACTAAGGTGACTAGCATCAAAGTCGTTATTCCAATACGTGTTTAATCTGCTTCATATGTGGGTGTATTTATAAATATTTCATGTATAATTCTAGGTCTATCTTTCACTAGCAATGTGCCTGGGGCAAGTCTCAGAAACTCTCTGTGCCTTCATGTGCTCACCTGCACAGTGGCATTAATAAGAGTACCCACAATTGTAGCAAAGATTAAATGGAAAAATGCGTGTGTATGTTATACACTATCCTGGACACCTAGCAATTTTTCATCAAATACTGTTACCAAAAACTAATTATTATTATTACTCTAGTGATAAAAATAAAATACTGTTCTTACATAAATAAGACAGATTTAAAGTAATGTATGTGCAATTGTTATAGATAAAAATACATATTTATTCAAGTGCAGATTATAGTTTTATATAAATTTCTCAATGGACTGTGTTTTTTAAATGCTAAAGAGTCTTTAAGAATCACCAACAAGCCATTAAATTATGTTTAGCTTAATTTAGGATGTGAGGCAAATTTATTTAATATAAACAGTCGGTTCTCACTGAAGTCACCATCAACACTGAATTAGCAAACCCTGAACCATCGCTCACAAGGAAAATACTAGATTAGGTTCCTGTGAGCTTCTGGCCACATTTTTTTTCAACAGATCAATACATAAACTTGTTTTACGTGTGTTTCTGTTTAAAGACAACTTATTCAATAGATACTGTTGAGTCATTAACTTTCAACTTCCAGCCAACAGCACTATAACTCGCGCACAAACCAAGCTTCTCTAATACATGCATTTTCTTTGTAAGTGTCGCCTCAGTCTTCTTGAGCTTAGGAAACACCACACAGCACTTCAGCAGTACTTTTGGTGACATTTTAAATGCAAAGCCACCAACCAAAAGCACAAAAATGAGAAAAACGTGACACTGAATAGACCAAGAAAAAGACACGTGTTTACAGTATAAAAGCTGAAACAAGAAGACAAAGTGTAGCCTTGTGCACAGCATCTGTGAACGTGTGTGTCAGGTGACTCAAATTTTCTACCACCACTCTGCGCAAACTCAAGAATGACCGTGAAAGCACCACGAGTATTGATTTGGGGTTTACAGATAAATTTTATCAAGGAGGAGATTTCACAAATACAGAATCTGTGAAGTGAGGATTGACTGTACTTTGTTGTTGTCATTTTTTCTCTAAGTGAAGCTTGGAGATATCTAGAAAGGATTTGAGTAACACCAAGTTACACCAAGTGGCTGGAGGATTCTTGTCCCCAGAGCATAAGACTGCAATGCTAACAGAAAAGGAGTATGTACACAAAAACTAGTTTTTATGTATTTGGGTTATGATTCCTTAAACTTGGGTTGATAGCCATAGTTATCTGGTTAGCTTTTTAAAAATATGTAAGTTACAAGTCTCATTCCAATTCTGCTGAAGTATATCTGTAGGGACAATGAGAGAATAGACTTTATTTCTAAAAATACAGGCAGATTTGTGGGGGGTTTTTTAATCAATAATCACAAAAGCATCTCATTATCTCAAAAAGCATTGTGGTCATCAATGAGTACATCAATTATAATCATGTTTGATCAAGAAATGTCTCCTTGGTCATTTTGATTTCAGAGTGTTGAATTAATTGTTCAACACTTAGTAACAAATTCCAGCCTGTCATTTCAGTCTGTCTTGATGGCACAGGATAGATTGTTCTGCATTGTTGTTTAGAGTTGGAAGAATCCTAAAGCAGTTCATTCATCTTTAACAAGAAGCAAAATATTTTTAACACACAGAGCATAAACAAAGTGCTATTTCTTGAGACAGAATTTTGACACTTTCATTTGATCAATTTGTGCATCGTTGGATATCTGTAGATGTCAGCATATCTGTGGAATATACATATGTTGTCTTACAAAAATTAAGCTTTATTTAAAACTCTATAATGTTAAAACCTGAGTAATAGTCCCCACTCTTGAATTATTTTCTCATTTTACTCCTTAAGAAATTGTTTTTCTTCTTTTTTCCCTTTCCTTCATTTCTTCCTCCCTCCCTTCCTTCCTTTCTTTTTCTATTTATTAGATAAATCCCCTTGAAAAAAAATGAATCTGGCATAATATAAAACCTTAAAATGTGTATTTTAACATACATACACATGCACGTACTTCTGTTGATAACACAAGCGTATGTACTACCTTCCAATTCCCAGTTCATGGTGTACCGTGGAATGTATGTGCTGGTTAAACCTGCTATTAAAACAGTTTATTAATTTTTCACTTTATAGGGACAATATGAACAACAGAAATTGTAGGTCAGGTTGATTTCATACAACAAGTGATTTACATTCAAACTAAAATATCTTTATTTGTGATGACATTTTTTCTGCATATCAACATTTAATAAGAACATCCTCATTAAAACTTGCCTCAAAATGTAATTTGACTAATTTGGCCTCTGCGTGTAGCTCAAAGTAAAATCGATTGTGTTCACAAGTATCTTGTCCCTGGAGGAGAGGATAGATAATATTCTGCCAGAACATTCTATTATGGCCCCCATGCTTTTGTAAATGTCTTTGCAGCTGATGGAAAACAGCATCAAGCAGTGAAACATTTGCAGTGTGATGATTCTCTGAGATGGTGTTTTTAGCATTCATTTTTGTCAGTGAAATCTATCCTTTGTTGATATGAACGAATGTCTGTCTTTGAAATTCAAGCTTGCATTTAAATGAAGACGTGAAAACAGTTATACACTGGGCTCTATCTGCCACCCACCTCTCCTGCATGGCTAAAATATTGAACATCTTGAACGGCGTGGTGTCTGGAGATGCGCCACGCAGCTTGGATACAGTCAGCAAATCTGGGACCTGCCAATTGCTATATCCTCCACATTCTGTCCCCATAATTCCAATTCCTCCTAGGGAAGGTCGTACTTGCTTAGGACACAATAATCCATAAACCACAACTTTAAGAATTGAGATTTGCTCACTCGCTCAAAATAAGTTTGGCAAACACTTTCGAATGACACATAGCGCCTGCCCTCAGAGGGCAAGCCACATAAATGGGAAACAGATGTGTAAATAACAAAAATGTGAATACTGTGATGACAATCACAGTGACAGGAAAAGGGCCGCACTAGCAGCTGCTAGAAACTGCCGAGCCCTTGCTCTGAGCCGAACCCAGGGGAGAGAGCTTTCCTTTCTTTCCATTTAATCATCACAGTGACACCTTGTGATAGATACTGTTATCCCTGCTTTTATCAAAAAGCAAAAGCAATCACAGATGTCTGTACAAAGAACGAAGAGAACAGTGAGCATGGAAGAAAGACTGACTAACGGGAAAGAGGACTTTCTCACCCAGAACAGCTTGTGAAAATTTCCATTGACCATTTATACAATGCCTCCACATACATCACCGCTAGATTTATTCTCATGGAGGTTATTACTCCTGTTTTTCAGACTCAAAAACTGAGCTGTATTGAGGTTAGTGATTGTCCAAAACACAGAAAATCTGAAGGCCAGAATTCAAACCCTGAGGTTCTGATGCAGAAGCCTCCACTCTTTCCTTCGTCTCTGCTCTCTTCCAAGCCACGTCTTATAAACCCTCAATCTGTAAGTTTCTCGGAAGTCTTAGTTTTACAAAATGAGAGACTATTACCAACTCAGAGAATGGTTTGCTGCTTGGGCAGAGCTTACTAAAAGCATTACCTTGGAGACAAATTGAAGGACACTTCCACGCCTTTATCTTTCAAAATCTGTTTCAAATACTAAACTCAAAGGTTAGTGACTTCCAAACTTTCTTCTTCTCTGCCTGTACAGAAGTGTCATTTCCGTGAACAGAAGGAAAGATTTAGTCTTGAATATAAGAACATCTGAATCAAGTTGTAACAATAAATCAAATGACTATAAAGTTTATAATGGTTAGACTTGACATATAATAAAAAAGGAAGAAAAAGAGAGAGAGAGGGAGGGAGGAAGGACAGAAGAAAAAGAGTACTGGCCTGAATCATTTAACTCAAAATAGAAAATATTACCACCATTTCTTAGAGAGGAAAAAACTCTAAGTCATAAGGAAGAATTTTCTTTCAAGAAGCAAATATTTTAAACTCCTTATAAATTTCCTGGAGGAAATGTCATCTTTCAAATTCCAAATGAGACTAAAAAGGTATGCTTCAAGAAAAAAGGGTTTTTGCTTGAATTATTGACTTTCTGTGTTATTCATATTCCTAGGCGCGTTCACACCATTGTTACAAGCAACAATTTCCAAATAAGATCCTTGGTTCCAGTAACCCTCTGTTTATGCAGCTCTATTCGTTAGTTCCTTGCTTTCTGTAATTGAAAACGCTCTTCCAACCATCTGTCAACATGATTCACATCCTAACCTCTTTGGCAGGTCCTCACCGACTTCTACACAGGATTTGTATATGGGCCAGATGCTATCAAAGTTTCAAATGAGAGACACCATTGGAAGTGTTCTAAGGGAATCATTATCAGTACCCATTATTTAAATATGAAAAGTGTTGAGAGTGTATTTGCAAAGAGCTCTTTCATCATGCAAAATCACTCCTTAGAATGGATTCTGAACTGGGTTGCAGATAGGGAAATAAGAGATAATTAGTGACCTGTTATAATTATTAAAACTTCATTAAAAGAAAAATAGTGAAAAACTCTTCTGTTAGCCGTTGTCTGTGATAAGATAACATTACAATATGTGGTATTTATAAGGAAATATATATATGTATTTATATGTATATATTCTATGATAGCATGAGAGCAATCACAGGATTCCTAGCAACAATGTGCCTAAATGTGTCTGAGGTGCAGCTCATACCTACTGAAGGATGTACTTGGAATGAGGTTATAATTGCATCCAACTTCCCCAACAAATGTTCTGATATTAAACTATTCATTTCTGACATCACTACTACAAAAACTTAAAAAGCAAGATATCTGTTCTTCCTCTTCTCTCTCACCCGGGATATAAGCTCATCCTGAAGGCCAGCCAATGATATACCACCATTCAGGGCTTTAAAGGTTGTTATTTATAAATATTTCTCATGCATTAGAAAAATGTGTATTCTGCAGTTGTGGGTAGTTTTCTACATCTGTTCAGTTGGCTAAGTTTGTTAATTTTATTGTTTACACATCTATGTTCTCACTGGATGCTTCTCTCCACTGGTTTTCCCAATCTGAAGAAGACGTGTTAATACCTTCAACTATGATTCTGGAATGGTTTATTTTTCCTTGTAGTTCTATCAATTTTTGCTTTATATATTTTGAGATAATATGACTAGAAGAATATAGCATTAAAATTGTGTTATATTTCTGGTGAAGCTGAATCTTTTATCATTATGTGGTGACACGTGTTGATGTCCAGTAATTCTTTTTGCCTTAAGGCCTATGTTATCATATAGTAATATATCTACACTAACTTTCTCCTTACTCTTTTCTTGGTATGTATTGTTTCATCTTGTTACTATGATGTAAATCACAGCCAACTTTTTAATTTTTCAAAATTTAATATTAATCAATGCCTGTACACACCCCAAGGACAATACAAGAAACTGAGAACATTAATCCTATTTATCTCTTCCTGACTTGTATACCACTGGTGGCATTTATTTTAACTCACTATTTGTTAAACGCCATTTAGTGTTATTACGTTGTGCAGTTAAATTAAGTTATAGTTACCCACCTATTTGCCACTTTCCCTTTTTATTTTTTCAACCCAGAGTTACTAGCAGATCAAATTTCATCAATCTGAAGTACATCCTTCAGCCTTGGCTTCAGAGCAAGTTTTCCTGATCCTCTCTCATTTATTCATTCTAGCACTTTCATGAAAATAATGTTGGATCCTCTTCATCTCTATCTTCTATAATTTTTCATTATTTTGTCTTTTCCTTTTTCTCCACAGGAAATTTCTTTTGATCTAGCTGCTGTTTCACTAATTCTCTTTTCAGCCATGTCTAATATGTCTTTAAACTCCCGTATTGAGTTTTCAATTGGAGTCTTGCATTATTTATTAAAGTTGTATTTGAAATTTCTTTAAATCTGCATTGTCTCTTTTCACAGTTTTCACTTTATGTATAGTTAACTTGCTTTTAATTTATTTTAACACACTGAGTCTATTACTTATCTTTTGCTGTTTTTTCATTCAAAGATTTTAGACTGCTTATGTGCCTAGTTATTTTTGCCTCTGTGTCAGACAGAATCATTAAAAAATGCTTGTAGAGATAATTTGAGGCTCATAGTGAAGCTATTTTACTATGAAGAGGTTTTGAGTTCACTATTATCAGTTACCGAGGGATATTATTTCAGAACAACCCTAAGCCATGTTCAAGATTGGAGGTTTTCCAAGCCTTTCCAAAGTGCAAAAAAATAATGCTAAAAAACCTATAAAAGAAGGTGGTTTAACTACAGTTTGCTGTTTCCTGAAGTATGTACCTTTGTGGTGTCAGTGAAAGTGGGAGTGCTATTTATCAGCTTTCCCTCATGGGTAGGCCCTGAGCTTTCACTCGCCACCTTCAGCCAACTAAGCTGCCAAAAAGCAATGCGAGGCAAATGCTGTCAATCAAATAGCTTGAATTCTCACATTACCTCTGTGGGTTCTCATCTTCTTCACAGTTTTTGGCCCTGTGATTCTTCCCTATCTTATTAGCTTATAGTAACTTTTGAGGAGGTTAATATATTTCATCTAGATTTATAGCTGTTCTTAGCAAAAACATTTTTCTTAATTTTCCTAGTCCACCATTAGTTAAAGTAGATGTTCACTGTATTTCTAACACATGATCTTTCAAGTACATTTCATGGTCTTTATCAACCTTAACAAATAATTTTGAAGAGAAGTATAATCTTTGTATCTTTTTGAAAATAAACATGCCTGGACTCACCTCCAGGTATTCTGAATCAAAAGGTCTGTAGTCAAGGCTGGCATTTGTAATATTTAAAGAAATTCCCAGGTGATACTGACATGAGCTCCCTCACCCCTACCCCCACCACCACTATTAGCAGTTTGAGAACTCCAAATTCAAATCATACATTCTTCCCAAAGGACTTCAATGTTTTCAAATATAACATATTGGTGCATTAATCATACCACTCATTTACAGCAGTGGCTCACAGCCACAAGGATGTTTTCTCACAGATAATAGATCTTAGGGATAGGTGGACTCAGTTTGAAAAGACCCAGGGAGGATGCCAGTGTTCTCCCTACACATTCATTCTTTGAATGTGAGAATTATCCATAACTTTCTATTGCAGCAACCTCAGCAGACTGCACTTTTAGAAACCAATAAAATAAATAATGTTATTTCCCGTCTGTAAAGATGACTGACAGCCTCCCCGTTAGTATTCTTTGAGTATCATATTTTTCATTCTGTTCCTTTTCATTTCAAATCATGATACATGCCTATAGAAGACAGAAAAGAGATCTTTAAATTCCTTGTTTTCCGACAGCCTATCTGGTGTCCCACTTGAAAACAACCTCACAAAATAAAGCAAAAATGTAGGCAGTTTCTATTATTTTCTCCTATTCTCTGTTCTGAGCTAGGAAGGGGCACCCATATCAAACCGTGATTTCCCAAAAGAGGCCCTGAAATACCCCAGATCAAATTTAACTAAAGCACAAGTGTTCATAACAGATCTACTACCATCTGTCAATAGCGGCAAATTATAGCAAACAGAGCAAATGCATTGAAAGAAAATGATCTTTAGAACATCTTGTTTTCCTGCACTTTGTCCTTATTCATACAACCACTTCAAGAGGGAGGACTGACTCATGTCGGCTGAGCCGCATCCTAAAACACCCTGAAGTCTACTCCAACTCTCATTTAGGAAAACATGAGTAACTGTTCAAGCAGAAGAGGGAGAAACAAAGGTTATATCACAAAGAAGCACTGGACAAATGATAAGCTGAAAATTACATTATTGCCCTCTTCTAACGCTTCTTAACACCTCATATTGTGCTATATTATCTTTGACAAAGTGTCCCCGCTCTGAGGGAAGAACTCACAAATGTCCTTTTCAGCAGTGAGCACCTACAAAATAGGACATTGATTTGGCTGCAGGATGACACCTCAACAGTCATTTTCACCCGTTTTATTAAAAACTATATATTACTTTTGATAACATTGATAATGGTCCCAAATGCACCTCACTTTTCTGACATGTGGCAAGACCAAGAGTTGTATACCTTTCTTTTCAAGAATAAGTCAATGTGATAAGATGCACTTAATAGAATGTAATTCTCAGAGTTTTGAAATGTGTTCTTTCAACTCAGTGAGATGACCTTTAAGAACATCTGCGGCTATGTCTCAATTTTATGTATTCCTGATACAAACAAAAACAAAAACACGTGTACTCAAGTGTAGTAGAGGATTAGAAAGATGACTTTACCAAAACTTCACTATAGAATTCATTTAAATAGCAAGTTTTCTTAGTGTAATTAACATGGGAAAGGATAGTGACAAAGACATGGCTTTCTGGAAGAGAAAGTATGAGGGCATTGGAAGTTGATTAATGGAATTTGTAGGAAGTCTATAGGAATCAGTAGGAAACATGTTGACCAAAGTGGATGGTCAGCTTAGCAACAAATGGTCCTTCAATGTATTGACTATTAGTTAGGAGAAATTGGAGATAGTCACAGTTTGAGTAACCACAAAGAAGGTTTGAAGACTGCTGCCCAAATGGTGCTCTGGCTTTTGCTATCTTTCCTTTGGGTGGGAGGACTTCCTGGTTAATCCGGTCATAAATCTCAGGCTCACACCACTGTAATGACTAGCACTGAAATTTTTCCTAAGTGGGCAGGATATTCCAACTCCTTTAATGCAATAGTTGCAGAGATACACACTTACACTGAGCATGAAGCAAGGGAGATTCATGACTGCTATGGGCAGACACCAGGCGAACCATTAGAACATTAGCTGGTTTGATTGAAGGATGATATATTGGAGTACATAATACCTTTTAAGAAAGAATGGCCATACTCATGCCATTTTACACTTCATGTCAAATATTAATGCCCAATGTGATGATATTAGGAGATGGGGCCTTTGGAATATGATTAGTTAACGAGGGTAGAGCCTTCATGAATAGAATTAGTGTCCCTATAAAAGCAACCCCAGAGAACTCCCTTGCCTCTTCTGCTACACGAGGTTACATCCAGAACATAGGCATCTATGAATGAGAAAAGACAATGTCAAGAGAGTGAGAAGCCAAGCCATAGACTAGGAGAAAATATTTGCAAAAGACACATCTGATAAACGACTGTTATCCAAAATATACAAAAAACTCTTAAAACTCAGTGATAGGAAACTAAAACAATGGAGTAAAATATGGGTCAAACCTTAACAGACAGCTCACCCAGGAAGGTATACAGATGGCAAATAGCATATGAAAATATGTTCTACATCAGATGTCATCAAGGAATTGCAAATTAAATCAACAATGAAATACCACTACACACACTGCTCATCTAAAATCCAGAACATTGGTAACACCAATGCTGGTGAGGATATGAAGCAACAAGAACTCTCATTCATTGCTGGTGGGAATGCACAATGGTACAGCCACTTTGGAAGACAGTCTGGTGATTTATGACAAAACTAAACATACTGTTATCATACAATCCAGCAATCTTGCTCCTTTGTATTTACCTACAGGAGTTGAAAATTTATGTCCACGTAAAAACCTGCACATAGATGTTTACAGCAGCTTTATTCATAATTGCCAAAACTTGGAAGCAAGAAAGATGCCCATCAATAGGCAGATGGATATGCAAACTGTAGTACATCTAGACAATAGAATATTATTCAGCACAAAGAGATGAGCTGTTAAGCCATGAGAAAACATGGAGGTATCTTTAAACGCCAATTTCTAAGTGAAGGAAGCCAATCTGAAAAGGCTACATGGTGTATGACTCCAACTATAGGGCATTCTTGAAAAGGCAAAACTACTGGTACAGTAAAAAGCTCAGTGGCTGTCAGGAATTGGGGTGGCAGGAAGGGATGAATAGGCAGAGCACAGAAGAATTTTAGGGCAGCAAAAATACTCTGTATGGTACTATAAGATGTTTACATGACATTATACACATTTGCCCAAACCTGTAAAATTCACAGCACCAAGAGTGAACCCTAATGTAAACTAGATACTTTGGGTGATTATGATGTGTCAATGTAAGTTCATAAATTGTAATAAATGTACCAGTCTGGTGATGAGGTTGATAATGGGGGAGGCTATGTATGTTGGAGGAGGAGATATATGGGAAATCTCTATACCTTCCTCTCAGTTTTGCAGTGAACCTAAAACTGCTGTTAAAAAATAAAGTCTTGGCGCCGGCCTGGTAGTGTAGTGGTTAAGTTTTCACACCCTGCTTCGGTGGCCCGGGGTTCATGGGTTCAGATCCCAGGTACAGACCTACACACCACTCATCAAGCCATGCTGGGGTGGGATCCCACATACAAAGTGGAGGAGAATTGGCAGAGATGTTAGCTCAGGGACAATCTTCCTCAAGCAAGAAGAGGAAGATTGGCAACAGATGTTAGCTCAGAGCCAAACTTCCTCACCAAAAAAAAAAAAAAGTCTTGAAAATATGCAATCTTTACACAATTTTGCCCTATTACTCTATAATATTTTGCAACTAACCTCACATAAGCCAACATGAGGGTAAATGTAGGGACAAGAAACACTGTGTCACATTCCTTCTAATGTATTATCAGACAGCAAAAGTCAATACATGCTTTATACATCAGAAAGCATCCTTATGTGGATGAGTATAACACGACAGGATGCTTTTTTCATAAAAGAGCTCTCCTTACTTGCTCAGCAATGGTTGCCTTTTCCAAAGGAATAACACCACACAATTTGAGTAAACCCAGGGGGGCATAAACTTCTTGGTTTAAGGAGTAAAATTAATTCAGCTGTATATGGAGAAATACCTGTCTAACTCACGAGGCTGTTACTCGAATTAAACAAAACATAGGTGAAAATGCACTGTAAGCTACATGGTGGCAAACACATGCAGCATGATATCAATTTCTTGGCTGTATCTATTATTGTTGGGTTGGTAAATAAAACTATTCACACCAAAGGGAAAGATGAGGATCTATTTTTGAGTTTCAACCCATACAGATGTTCTACATGAATCAGGCCCTTAGGGATGATGTCTGCTGTTGAAAATCACCCATCACATATCCATTTGCCCTCAACCTCAGTAGGGAAAGAGACATTACCAGTTTTATGAAAAATATGTACAATCAAATGTCCTTTTTATTAAATATTCAATCAAGTGTGTTTAAACTGTCAAAAGTAATGGATGACAAACACACCAATTCACCACGGGGTATAGAAAGAGTCACTGAATTTAGCAACCTTAGCAACCTAGCAGAATGAAATAAAATACTGAAAGAGAACATTCGCAATGTTTATACAGAAATTCATATGTTGTTATACTCTTAACCAGTCACTTGTTTTTTCTTTTTGTTGAAAAAGTGAAAGATAGAACCCCTGCTTTAATTTAGGACAAACAATGACAGAAAGATGTAATTCTTTAATGCACCTATGGCAGTTGTCCCAGTGTAATATAACATTTTGCAAAAAATGTCACATACGCAACACAAGAGTAAATGTAAGAGTAAGGAATGGTGGATTTACACTGGTGGTACTGTAATTTGGTGTGCCACAGTCAGGATGACCAGATTTAGCAAATACAAGTGCGTGACACATAATCAATTCAAATTTCAGATAATTTTTTTAGTAGAAGTATTTCCAAAAATTGCACATATAGCCCATGCAATGTTTGGGTCATAGTTCTACTAAAAAATTATTCATATATGTATCTAAAAGTCAAATTTAACTGGGTCTTCTCTATTTTATCTGACAACCCTAAATCCAGGGAACTCCAAGTATTAATTCAGCAGCTCTGAGAAGAAACATATGGTCCATTGAACAAGGAAAGTTTGGAACATTTGATCAAATGATCATAAGGCAACTGAGGCAAAACTCTATATAAAATTAACTACCATTGACATGTATGAGCACAGAATATAATCTCGTTTTAGAAGAGCACATCGCAGTCAAACATTGAAGGTTTATCTTCTGTGTTTCAGCACTCACTATATGGACAATACAATCCAATTACATAATCTTTCTTAGCCTGCTATATCGTCTTTAATATGAGAAGAAGAAGAATAGTAATGTTTTGTCTTTGTTATTATTATAAAATCGTCCAAAGAAAATAGGTCTGATATAAATTATTGTTCCACTTCTTTTCTTTTCATTTTGGTGAGGACTGGAAGGCCCTTGTGTTTCCAAAATATATTCCTCTATTGTTAAATTTTATTTAAATTTACATCATTAGAACATTTATTGGTTATAAAAATTTATTTCCTATGAAACAGCAAGTAGTAAATGCACCCTGATAACTCTTGAAGTTGTCTACATCTTAGTGAAGGAGAAGCCCAGAAGATTTTCAGTCTGTTCGAGGAGAAGTCACGATTTTACTGAATACTTAGTCAAAAGGAAGAGCTCCGATGGAGAGGCAAGATGTGAGAAAGACGAGCTTGGAGGATCATTCCATTTCTGCCTGGTCCGGTCTTTCTGTGACTATTGAAGTATGTACGTAAACAGTAAAGTGACTTCTTAACACAATTTTATTGTGCAAGAGATCTAAGATAACCCATTTGAAACCAGAGACGTAACGAGAGGTTCACTCCGGTCTGGCTCAGGCAAGGGTCTGGAGTCCTAAAATCCTGTTAGAGGAGAGATCCTGTGCCCCTACGTCAATTCTTGGACAGTCTAAGGTTTCACTCAATTTTATCAGAACTTTACATGATCCTGCGGCTGGGTGTCCAGCAGAGTTTTCGGGATTTCTGATATAAGAGCCTGTCGAGAAGCTCTCATAAAAAAGAGAATAAAGACAAAAGATTTTTAACAACTGAAGCCACGGGTTATGAAATGGATCACCTTTAATGTTCTTCCTGAGATATGAATATAATATTGTGATTCCTTATCTTAACACTTTCTGCTTCTGGAGCGTGTGTGTGTATGTGTGTGTGTGTGTGTTAATGGAGTTCTTGAAGATATGGGGTTAATGGTTCCAGGTATATTAGAGTTACAGCTGAAAAGTTACAGTCCTACAGCATCGAAGGATTCTGCTCAGATGGTATAAAGTAGCCAGAACTAGAAAAGAAAATAAAAGCTAAAGTATTTTAATTTTGTTCTCCTAAAGCCTGAAGAACCTAGCATAAGACTCTAAAATGTTGTGTTTTATAGTTAAGATAATGAGTTTGATCTTTACTTCTTTAAAGATTTTATTTTTTTCCTTTTTCTCCCCAAAGCCCCCCCATACATGGTTGTATATTCTTCGTTGTGGGTCCTTCTAGTTGTGGCATGTGGGACACTGCCTCAGCGTGGTTGGATGAGCAGTGCCATGTCCGTGCCCAGGATTCGAACCAACGAAACAATGGGCCACCTGCAGCGGAGCGTGTGAACTTAACCACTCGGCCACGGGGCCAGCCCCCTGATCTTTACTTCTTAGCCATTAAGATGTGTGAATTTTTTGAATATGTTTTCTAACCAATATCCATCTACCTATGAATTTGAAGAAAAGATACTGAAATATGTATTTTCTACATACAAGTTTTATTGGTTTGAATGTTTTAATAAGGACAGCCTATTGTTAAAGAACGTGGAAATTAATTGCTGTAAATCTAATTGGGAGTATAAAAAGGTTTAAACAGAGACAATTATTTTGTCAGAAAGATGTTTCTTGGTTGTTTGCCATTGATTATCAGAACTAGCATCCTCTGAGAGGTACTATGCCTAAACTATTAAACTAATTTTTGAAGTGCAAACAAAGATTCCAGAACTTTGATTAAAGAAAAATGAATAGACATTTCACCAAAGAAGACATAGAGAAGGCCAACAGGTATATGAAAAGGTGCTCAACATCATTAATCGTATGCAAAATGCAAATCAAAACCAAAATGAGATAGCATTTCACACCTGTTAGAATGACTATTATCAAAAAGACAAAAGATAACAAGCGTGAGTGAGGATGCGGAGGAAAGAGACGCTTGTCCACTGTTGGTGGGCATGTAAATGGGTACAGCCACTATGGAAAACTGTACAGAGGTACCTCAAAGGATTAAAAACAGAACTACCATATGATCCAGCAATCAATATACGTCTGAGTATATACCCAAAGGAAATGAAATCAAGATCTCAAAGAGACATCTGCACTCCCATGTTCACTGCAGCGTTATGCACAATAGCCAAGATATGAAAATAACCTGTGTCCATTGAAATACGATTGGACAAATATAATGTGGTAAATACAGTAAACATACTACACACACACACACACACACACACTGGAATATTATTCAGCCTTAAAAATAAAAGAAGGAAATCCTGCTATTTGAAACAGCATGGATGAACCTGGAGGACATGATGCCAAGTGAAATAAGCCAGACACAGAAGGATAAATGATGCATGATATCACGTACATGTGGATCTGAAGCAGTCAAACTCATAGAAGCAGAGAGCAGAATGGTGGTTCCCAGGGGTCGGGGGGTGGGAGAAACGCGGAGGTAGTGGTCTAAGGGTACAAAGTTTCAGTTATGCAAAATAAATGAATTCTAGAATCTAATGTACAGCATGGTGATGATAATTAACAATACTATATTGTATACATGAAATCTGCTAAGAGGGTAGATCTTAAGTGTTCTCACCAGAGAAAGGAAGAAAGAAAGAGAGAGAGGAAGGAAAGAAGGAAGGAAGAGAGAGAGAGAGGAAGGGAGGGAAGAAGGAAAAATGGAAGGAAATGGAAACTATGTGAGGCAATGGATAGGTTAATTAGCTTGACTGTGGTGATTATTTCACAACCACGCATATTTCAAAACGTCACGTTACACACCTTAAATATATACAATTGTTATTGTCAATTATTCCTCAATAAAGCTGGAAAAAAAGATATATGTACTGAGTTTGAGGTGAAACTTGAGTTTAAATAAATTCAATCACATTAAATGTTGGGATGATAGCAGTTTGTCAGAAATGTATTACTAGCTGTGAAACTACATTTTATTAATTTGTTATATAAAATATAAACTATACATAATCTGTGGTCATCTTGTCTATTCTAACTAGACTATGGAACCACAGTGGACAGGGCACTTAGTACACTGCTGTGCTCACAGTGGGATATTTATAGGAGTTATTTAATCTTTGGATAATTATTCCTTTGGCTTTTGAAGTAACTAAGTAAGTTTTTAGTAACATACAACTCTTCATTTTACACACAATTGTAGATTCCAACTAGGAATCCCCCTTTAAAATAAATAGTGTCTACAAGATAACTTCAATGCATGTTGCATAAGGTAAAAAATATTTAGCAGTGTATTTTTGGGAAAATACCCATGGCTTTCATCCAATCAGCAATTCTTTTATATAAAATGTTCTGTATGGGGCCAGCCCAGGGGTGTAGTGGTTAAGTTTGCGCATGCCGCTTAGCTGTTCTGGGGTTCATGGATTCAGATCCCAGGTATGGACTGGCACAACACTCATCGAGCCATGCTGTGGTGGCATACCACATACAAAAAGTAGAGGAAGATTGGCACAGATGTTAGCCCAAGGCCAATCTTCCTCACCAAAAAAAAAAAAAAAGTTTATATCTTTAAAAAAAACTAGCTAGTGAAAGAGGAATTTTTTTACTAAGAAATGTAATTTTTTAAATCTTATATAAATAGGGGATATTACTTCATATCTAGTGAGAAAGTCAACACAAAAGTTGCAGGATTTTACCCCTTTGCATAACAAATAGGACAACTAGTAAATTTCTTCTAAAAAGCACACCATTTGTTCAGAGTATCAAGTTTAGAGATTTTTGAGCTTTCTGTAAATAGAAATTTACAGTAAGGCTGGAAAGTGGATACCTTTTGCTTAATAATAATTCATTTTGAATTTCTGTCTGCTTCCTATTTTTGAAGTAGAGTGGTATTGTCTTTTTCACCTTTTCCATCCTATTCTGACCCATTTATTACTAGATTATTTCTGACAAATTAAAAAATTTCCCTTTTTTTTTAAAACTGTTTATCACAGCCTTGGTTAGCAGGATTAAATAAAAACTGCTTCTTTTTTTTCCTATTCCCTCAGCAAAGGGCTCTGCTCTAGTAGATTATATGGCAACTGACAAGTTGTATCATTGGGAAGGATTTAACTATACCATGATAGTATTTTGCAATAAACTGTATAGCAAAAAATACATACCCAAAGATAATATAGTAATCTTTTGACAGTTTGTTTTTAAAAGTTTTATCAAGATGTTTTTTGTTTTTAATTTAATAAAGTTACATATGACTATATTATTTGGAAAAAAATCATCCAATGATAGATAAAATTTTGCAGATTTTATGAAAATATCCTAAATACACTCTGTGTTCAGTAGAAAATATTTAATAACAGTTTGTCACCTTTTTAATGATTTTCTAGAGTATTTACTGAAATCTAACATCCCCATTTGAAAATTGAACAACGTTATTACATTTCTAATCCCCCATCACCTCTTCTGGTCTCTAAGATTCCTCCAGTACCATGTGCAACATTTCAGTGAAGTCAACCATCAGTTTTCTATTCAGCTAGGATTTCACTTTATTCGATCCTTCTCCCTTAAGGATATGGAACAACGTCACTCCCAGCAGATAGCAGCTGAGAGCAGGACAGAAGGGAGCAGAGGTCCCTTGTACTCACGATGGTAATGTTGGCTCACATGCCTGGGCTGAGGCTGTAATTCAGAAACACAGTTTTACTCAGATATGCATAAAAGTCGTAGAATTAATTAGGGTTTATTATTACCTTACGTGATGCCTGTCACATAATAGTTAAGTGTCTATGAATGATGAATGGATAATTTAATAAGTATGACAAAGTGTTAATACCTATAAGTTTTGAATGGAATATTCAGGGTACCATATTATTCATGCATTCATCTGAATGGACTTGTGTTGAATTCAGACTTTGTACAAGGCACAGCCCTGGGTGCGGGACAAATCACTGTGTTCTCTGCAAACTGTGGCCCTCTGACTCACTTCTTTTCCCCCACAATAACTTCCAATTTACCTATTTTAGTGTAGATTAGCAAAGGTTTGATAAGTGAGATTAAGTGATTTCACTATGAGTAATTTGCAATTGCCAATTTCTTTTTCTATGTTCTACTCCAGGCCTTGCTAACTGGACATTGTTAATATGAAGATTAGAGAATGTATCTGACTCAATTAGAATGAAAGTAGAAGTTTTGGGTAGGAACAGCCATTCTTCCGTGATGGGCCCACTAGCTAATTATGCAGAGAGGCAGACAGGGGATGATGGATTAGCCATTGGATGGAGACGTGGCAGTTGTGTTTCACACTCCTTGTACAAGCCCGTCATTAAAGCCATAAAGCATCGTAATTCATGTAATCTTTCTCTTATCCCCCAGATTATACTTAGAATGTGTATTTACCACAAGATTAAAATTGCTGTCATCATTTTTCCAATAAAATTGAGTTAAAATCTGAAGAGAATAATTATTTAAAATATAAAATATATTAATAATGTGATGCCAATAAAAGAGACAACGGTTATGTTTATTTATATAACTATGTAGGTTAAGTGTTTTCATAGTTGGTAATTATGCCATCATTGTGTTTCAATCATTTTATTCAGAATAACCTCACCTTAATTCTAACCTCACAAATCCTAACGTATAGTTTAATGAAGCATGAAATACATTTTTTATAAGAAATGTCATAAGAAAGAAGAAATGGGCATATAAAATAGATTAAGATACTTAAAAGTTCTAAAATAAGAAGACACAAATTTTAATATAATAATTATAATGATATACCTAACTTCCTTGGCTCACTAGGTCTAAATTTGTTTCCACTGTGAGACGCAAATCTTATGAGTGAATATTTTAAGCTCTGACATGCGTGACTTATTGCTACATTGTTCAGTTATGGATTAGGTGAGTCTGTGGAAGGAAAATGCAACAGAGAGTGACTAGATATCCAATGAATTTGGTTAAAAGTTTGGATCATATGGATAAATCTAATTTTTTTAAAAAAAGTAAAAGTACTCTGGTTTCAAGAAAATGGATTTTGTCTATGTCCGTCTCATACTTATCTTAATTTTTCCACTTATGCTAATCTATGTAGAACACAAAATCCTCATTCTAAAGTTTGTCAACTCAGTTCTTTTTTTTTTTTAAAGATTGGCACCTGAGCTAACAACTGTTGCCAATCTTCCTTTCTTTTCTTTCTGCTTTTTCTCCCCAAAAGCCCCCAGTACATAGTTGTACATTTTAGCTGTGGGTCCTTCTAGTTGTGGCATGTGTAGGGGAGGAAGACATTTCCTCTTCCCAAATGTCGGTTCGTCTGGCCGGAGAACGAATTAAATTCACATGAGACAGAATAGCAAGAGAAAATTAAACAAAGCTTTATGAGGAACCATGGCCCAGGGCCTCTCTTCTGAAGGAGTGGGGTGCACACAGTGGTTATATACCCCCAAACAGGGTGTTTCACATGTGATTGAAATGTCCCTCCCACAATAGTCACAAGATTTCCCTGTCAGCACAGCACTTGATGGACACAGCAGGTAGTGGTCGGCTATCTCGGTGGGCGTAGCAGGAGGCTAGTCGATTGTCTGGAGCTGGGTGGTCACAGGTGAGCGCAGCAGCAATCAGTTCCTAGCCTAAGGAAAGACGCCCAATCCCCAAAGAAATGCCAAAGTTGGGAGGGGGAGGGAAGTCAGCTGCAGGAGGTTACCAGAAACAGGCACAATAAAATGAAGATTTAAGTCTTTGCCTTTGGTATTGATTAAGAGTTTCTAGAGAGAAGGTCATCTCCTTTCTTCTTCCTGGTGCAGAGAGGGAGGCACCTTTTACAGATAGAGATTTACCTTACAAATGTAAACGTGTCCTAACAAAGGGCAAGTTCCGTTCCTCCTTCCCTGTCCCAGTTTATCAAAAGCAATCAGCCTCAAATAATCCTGATGCCAAAGAGACATATCTTGGGGTGGCCAATTCCAGGTCCCCACACATGCAAGACACCGCCTCAGCGTGGCCTGATGAGCTGTGCCATGTCCACACCCAGAATCCGAACCAGCAAAACCCCCTAGGCCGCCAAAGTGGAGCAGGTGAACTTAACCACTAGGTCACGGGGCTGGCCCCTGTCAACTCAATTCTTAAGATTTATGGATTGAGAAAAGCTCAGAAAATGACATATTTCAACAATATTTATCTGATGTTTGATTCTTTAAAATACATAGCCTTGAGATTCTGTTTCTGCCAATGATGTACAAAAAGAGAGAGAACAACCTTCTTACTCTAATGGCAAGAAATGATAATTTTTCTTGATCCTATCAGAAAGCTGAGGTTTCAAAGCAACCAAGTAGCCTGAAATTCAAAAGCAGACAAATCCCTGTGAAGAGAGATGGGATGCGAGACTGGATCACGCCTACGTCAGCGCTTGGGAGGAAGAGGTGGACACCACACAAGTGCGAAAGAAGAACTCCCTAAATTTGGATAAGTTGCTATAATTGTGGGCTATAGTATAGGCGCCATGGAAGCCCCAGACCCCAGGGTGATTCCCACTCACTCTCAGACACCAGCGAGGGCTCAGGGGACCATGGTGGGCAAGGCAGCCTACTGGAAAGGGCCTCCGTGTTGGTGCAGGAGTGGAGGAGGGGATCGGCCGCCGCCGCCACGGAAAGGCGGATGGCTGCTTTCCCTGACGGCCTTTCTCTCTTAGGGAGCAAGGGCCTGACAGCACTGAGGGAAGCGGAGCAAATCCTCCACTCCCAGCTCTCCAAGGAGATGAGTAATAGCTGGGAACAAAGCCCTACCAACTTCCTAACCTTCCCTTCCATCACGTAAAGAGACACCGCCTCTTTCCCAGAGCTCACAGGGTCTGGCTAGAGGAAGAACCAGTTTCTCTACACCTGGAGCAGGAGCGGGAAACTATCTGGAGCCATTGTGGCTGAGGTAAGGTCAACAAACAAACAAACAAAAACAAGTCTTCCACCTTGCAGGAGGTTCAGAAAAAACCTTGTGTTGGGGATTGTATACCAACACAGTACAGTAAGAGGTCTGCAATACAAGGGGGTGGGGAGAAACTCAGTCCCTGAACAAGACCCACCAGGGGTACCACGCCGAGTTGCCTGCCACGGTAAGGGATGCTCAGAAAGCCACGCAACTGAGACCAGCTAAGCTCCCTGAGCTGCAGCTGGATCAGGACTCCCTTACCTCTGCCACCAGCCTAGGAGTCTGCAGATGGGCCATGGGTAAGAACGTGGGGAGAAGGAAGCCCTTCGTAGTGCAGACACACAAAAACGCTAAAAGCTGTAGATTGAACAGAAACACTTTAAAAAACTCTCAGGGGCCACAGCCGCTACCTTAAGCATAACCCACTGTTAGAGGAATTTGAGGATTCTGATGCACTAAGCATAACCACAACAACTATAAACCCCAAATCTAGCCCAGATACTGACCTGATTGACACCACCTTTAATGCTACTAGCTTTAAAAATGAAGAAGTGTGCTCATTTCTAGGCATAAATACTATTTACCTTAATCCATGATGTCCTTTACATGATGTTCAATATTCAGTCAAAAATTGTAAGACACACTAAAAAAGCAAGGAAAAACAACCTACTGTGAAAACAACAGTGAACAGATCTAGATGTAGAAATGATCCAGATGTTGAAACTATTAGACTGGGAAGTAAAAATGCATATGATAAATATGTTAAAAAATCTAGTGGAATAGATAGACAACATATAGGAACAGATGAAGAATTTCAGCAGACAAGTAGAAATTATAAGAAAGAGTGGAATGAAAATGCTAGAGATGCAGAATTTCTTTGACAGCTTCATCAGTGAACTTGCAACTAAGTCGGTAAAAATATCCAAACTAAGACCCAAAGAGGGAAAAAAAAAGCACGACAAAGAACACATAAATCACAAGTGATGGAACAATATCAAAAGATGTACTCTACATGTAAATTCAAGTTCCAGAATGAGAAGAGAGAGAGAATGGGCAGAAAAAATATTGAAAAGATAATGGCAGAAAATTTTCCAATATAATGAAAAATGTCAAGCCACAGATCCAAGTAGCTCATAAACCTGCTCAGGCAGGATAAACCCCCCAAAAATAAATAAATAAAAAGTAAAGAATCAAAGATAATAAATGATAAAGAAAAAACAGTTTGGCTCTGTGTCTCTGGAGAACCCTGATAATACAACACAAGTTAGAAATAACTCAAGTCTCAAAGAATATCTTTTGGAATGATCAAATATATATCATGGCTGTGGGTATTAACACATTCAACTTGTGGATTTTATATAAGTCATGGAATTAAGCTGAGTTTGTGAGATGCAGAATATCATGGTAGATGGATGCGCGGGCTCTAAAGACAAATGTACTGCATTGACATCACAGCTCCAATAGGTCTTGCTATGTGACCACAAGCAAGTTATTTGATTTATTTGTATCTCCTTTTCTTCTGCTGTGAAATGGGATAATATGAGAAGTCATCTCACGTAGTTGTTATATTAAATGAGTTAAAATCGAAAGCCTTTCAAATAGTGCCTGGCATGTGGAAAAGACAAAAAATTAACTATGTATTAATTATGATCATTTATTATGATATTTGCTTAGCAGAGACCATCGAATTGCCTTTTCCTTTATTCAAATACACTTACCTTACAGAACCTATTTCAGGGAATTATTATATGTTTGATCAACACTGTCCAGTACATTAAAAAATAAAACGATGCTCCAGTCTGTAGCAGATTCTAATATGGGAAAAATCACACATCTGGAAGATAAACCTCTGTACTAGGATTCATATCTTCCTGATGATAGTTCACTAACCCACAATGTAGTCTGGCATAAAGTAATAAAGGTGGCTTTTACACTCTCTTCCAACTTTGAGTTTCGTTTTGTTTCCTCTTTTTTTTTAATTCAGAAGTAATTACTTTCAAAAACTACTCTTATTTGACTTCATCTCACCAAAACATTTTCAGAGCCATTTTAAAATTGTGCACAATTCCAATTTTACAGAGCTTTATAGAGTGTTGAGACGTGTAGTTCATCTTAACAAATTACTGTGTTCTTTAAAGGGTGCACACTTATCATTATAAATATACAATGCAAAGCAAAGCTTCAGAGACTAATTCTACAGTGACTATGAGGGTAGAACGATGCCCTAGATAAAGCATGAGGCTCCCTTCAGAACCTGGTTTCTACACCTGGATCTCATATACCTCCCTACCCACCCTTATATGAGTACATCCCCTTTATTCCCACATTCTAATATATGGGATGCCCATGCTAATACTTGCACATTTCTTCCTTACATCATTGTAACTAGCCAAAGCACTTAAGAGCATTTAGTAATTTATAAACCGTGATTCAGAGATAGTATCTTATTCTGAATCACTCTATAAAACAAAGAATCATTTATTTCTAACGTGATTTAGGCTTATGTGACAACAGAAAATCCCAGATTGCAAAGCCCTCTTTAAGCAAAGTACTGAATGTTAGCCTCACAAAATTTCAAGTTTAGACATTATTTCATTAAAGCAGAAGTTCTAGGAGTGCCATAGCTGAGGTTCCTCCTCTGTCTTCACAAAGAAAACTGATGAGTTGAGCCTCAATTGTAACAGGAAAAGTCTTAAATTCATTTATTTTTACCAGTGAGTGGTCATTTCATCTAGGGAAGTTTCAGAAGTAGTTGACATTCCTTTGTCAGTCTCATTGCTGGTACGTCCTCTGATTTAGACCCGGTGCCATCATTGGTTCTGTGTTGGATAAGAGATGGGGCGAGAGATTGATTACAAAGTTGTAATTCAACCTGTAGATTGTGATGATGTTTATGATATTATCAGCATCTTGAGATTAAATTACAACTTGCAATCCATCTTCCCTCTCTGTGCCCATTTGTTTTCCTAATATATGAGAAAAAAAACCCTCAAAGTTTTGTAAGCACATACCAAAACAAAAAGAAAGAAATATATATTAAGCTTTCTGAAATGATGTAGCATTGTTATGGGTAATTAAACCACTTTTTCTTTAAGGAAACAAACCAATAAATTAGTGGAACATAAACATAAAAACCCTGGAGCAGTCATGAGAATGATTTACTCTCATTAAATTTTTCAGCTCTATTGGAACGGTACTAGGACATCTATCAGAACAACTTTGAACCACCCCGCATAGCTTCCTCTGCACAGGAGGACAACTGGTGGCAACTAATAGAGTTTAGAGTTCCTGCAAATGTGTGGTTGCACATTTGCACAGGAGCATCTAGAGTCATGGAGGCATTGTAAGTCTCTCCTGGTCCTCCAGGGTTCATTTGCATAGGAGGAAACTGAGACCAGCAACAGCAGAGGAAATTGTCCAAAATTATCTTAAAATCTTCTAGCCATTTTATTACTGTGTGTAGAGACTTGCCTGGCTGATTTCTACTCAATAGTCTTTGGTAAAATAGTGTTCCTCAAAACTTAATGTGCATAAGAATTGTCAGATGTTCTTTTTCAAAATATACCCCACCTCCAGAGGGGTTCAGGAATCTACATATTTAACAAGCGTATTAAGAAGTGATTCCAATGTACCACATTTTGAGAAATATGACTCTAAGAGTGGAGCACTTAATCAACAAATCACAAAGGAAGGATTGAGTCAGTTCTCAAATCTCTGCCCATTAGTAACTGAAAAAATATGATGGAAGATGATAAAAATGTATTTGTCTTCTGAATCTAGATATTGTTTTGAAGTACTCAATGTTGTCCTAAAGATAAAAAATTGTTTGTCTTTTGCTGAATCAAATACATTTAAATAAATTGACTTATTTTTCACATTCTTTGGAAATGTTTCTGCATCTTCATTTTCAATATTACAAGCACTTTAATATCTGTCTTCATTTGGATGTCTTTTTATCTTTTTAAATAAAAAATTGAACCACCTTTGTATCTTCATATTTATATCTTTATGTTTACTACTAATAGAATCTGCCATCATTTAAAGGTCCTTGTCAATTGGTAGTTTTCTATCAGGATATTTTATTAAACTGATTTCTAAGAGAAGTCTCTCAAAAGTGTGTACATTGAGTGCTGATTATGTTCACATTTCTGTGTTATATTCTATGGGTGAACCCAAAAAGAAATATAAAAATGTGTGTCTGACCTTTCCTCAATTATCCAGAAATGAGGGAAAGACAATTAAGCTATAGAAGGGTCTGAAAGATCAAGTGCAAGAACAAGAGACAGAAAAAATGGCATGTAACAATGTGATGTGGTGACCAGAGGAGACACAGTAACGAAGAGATACTCCGATCTTTGTGTCAGGAAAACTAGGAGGCTAATGAGGATTTGGCATCTAACAAAGTGGATATAGAGGAACTGTCATGTGCTGGGGGTGGCGGAACGCGTGGAGAAGGGACATTAAGCTACATTGCGTTTCCAGCGTGAGTAGTAGAACTGAAAACCTCATACTCAAAATACAGGATAAAGATGAAGTGGTCATGAGAATTGTTAGTAGTTAAAACTGTGAAAATGAGCACTGTTTCCTTAGGCAGAAGTAGAAGATATTGATCCTGCACTAAGAAACGGAGACAGCAAGAGGACCAGGGTATAGTCCTGCACAGAAGGAAAGGTTGTTCTAATCTCCGTGCCCTAAAAGGAGAGAATTTCAAAAGCATGAGATTCCGTGACCAAGCAATGGAGACATTAAACCTAAGAAAAGAGACCCATACCCAACTACCCAGCATATTCGTCCCTCAAAGTCCTCTGAGGGAAGGGTGACAAAATTTCTCATTAAGTAAAACATGATCTGTAAACTAGAATAAACATTAAGGGAATGCATGGGAGTTTTCTTTCCTAACAGATTTACGAGACAGTCATTACCAAAAATATTTCTTAGGAAATCTGTAGGTTGACATATTCCAATTAGAATTGCTGTAGTTATTTGCAACAGAAAATAGCTGAAGCTCATGGAAGTCAAAAAAGAAGGAGGGCATTACAAGAATATAGAGGTATTTCATTGAACTCAAGGGCAGGAAAACTACCGGGCTTCACAAGAAGCAAAAAGCACAGATTCTCAGTCCTTCATCTTGGCTCCACTCAGTCCTTTTATCCTTTATGTTGGCTTCTCTCATTTCTCTAGCTTACGTGATGGAAAAGATGACTCCCTACCCCTCCTGATTTTACATATTACAACTCCAAGGTCCTGGAGAGAAATGGTGCTCCAGTTCTAAATATTCTGGGAGGAGTCTCTAACTGGCCCAGTGTGGATCTGGTGCCCATAGAACCCATCAACTACAGACAGGAGATGCTGATTCTATAGTAATGTACCTCTGAGACCATGTAAATGAAGGATGGAAAAGTTCCAAGAAAATCTGGGTGTTGGGGAAAGGAATAGTTATCAGAAAATCCCATTTTTCCCTACATTCATACACACACTTTTTGTCCCAAATAAATACAAGTATTCCCATGTAATTGTTATCCAAACACACTCATAGCTTCAAAGAGAGGCAATCCAAAGGCATAATTACTTCCTCTGGAAAGAATATAAATCCAAAATCTCCAGCTATCATTCCATTGAGGTAAGACTCTTTATGTTCTTATAATCTACAGAAAAAAAATGACAGCTTCAAACACACATGATAAATAATGGTAGAAGGAAAATAGTATGAATGTATAAAATTTCCTGTTTAAAGAAAAGAGAAGCGGAAACCACCATATATTATTTTCCATTTCATAGCATATTAAGTTCTGTGCTAGACAAAATAACCTAATCTCATGTACATCAATTTATTGACGAACTCCCTTGAGGTCTTGGTTCTCCAAACCAAGCACTCCAGGTGGTGAACTTCAGGAAGATTTTCCATGTTCAGTTACATTCGGAATGACCCCTGGGAGGGACCGAGTGAGCACACCCCTGTGAGTGTCTTAGAGCCGTATCAGTCCATTTCTTTTGGGAGGTACTGCTTGGATCCAGGGCTTATGTTAGAGTCTAAGAAATTAGGGAACCCTGTTCCAGAGGCTTGAAGATGTTTTGAAGAAATAGCTCCCTCATTTGGCTGCTAGTTAATTACATTTGGGAGGACTCTATTTGTTGATGCTAATGACAGAAACCTTATTAAAACATTCTTGGAGAACAATCACAGGTATAGGGCTTGTTTCTTAGTAAGTGCCTCCTACCTTCTTGTTTTCCACTTAAAGATGTTGGTCTCATGAAATTGTTGGAAACACTGTTAGACATGGTGGTTTTCTGGGCAAGAGGAATATAGTGACAGCTGTGGTACAGAGGCCTCGCTTCTCTAGTTACTTCTGATATATTCCTTCCATTTTCTACACTCTTGCATTTCTTAATTATTTAGGCAATATTTGTTTTAAGAGTAGAGGGCTCCAGAAAATCCATATCCTTCAATTTAGCAAGATGCATGATTATAGATAAACAGATTACCCAAAGATCCTCAGTTGCAGTGGAAGCAGGCAGATTTCCATTAACTGGTTGGCACTTTGTTGGATATTTTGCATTGGATTTTGTCTCTCACTAGTAGTACCTTACTAACTGGTGTAGGATGTAGCCAACACACTGATATTTTCACATTTTACTATTCAGTTGACTATAGTTTCAATTTGAGTGGATATATGATCTTTGTCTAAAGAGACTAAAGGAAAGAGATTAACCAACCGTTTCACAACAAATTAATGCCTTCCAGTCTCCCATATTAGGATACTGGAATTTTTATTACAACCTACTTCATCTTGAATTAATAAGCACCACATATTTTCTGAGGAGGTAATCTTTCAACTTAAGGCAAGATAGCCTGGTGTTTTGAAGATAGATAATAACACTAAGCTACGTGCATTAACTACAATTCTCCCGCCTACGCTTGGGCAAATACCTTAACCTATCTGTGCCTCAGTCATCTCACTGGTAAATCTGGGATAATAACAGTATCTACTTGTACCACTGTCATGAGGATTAATTTAGTTAAAGTACATGGAGTCCCTACTTTATTTTCAGCCTCTAACCACTGACTCTGGTTCTATACCGTGGTGCCATAAAGAACAAATGTAATCTCTTTCGTGCGACCTCCTTCCATATTTGGAGACTCTCTCATATCTCCCCTGAGTCTTTTCGTCTCCCAGCAAAATGTCCCATTGTCCTCTAACTGACCCTCAATGGCATGGTTCTGAGACCTGTAAACGCCAGTACTCTCTCACTTGCTCACTTCTAAGGGTCCTCTAAACTTTCTAAATCAACTTTGAAGTACAGCCTGATGCAATGTGAAAATTACAGAGTTGGAAAAACTCATTAACTTCTGACTTCATCTTAAAAGATAATTGCAGAGCTATATATTTCATAAAGTGAAATGGAAATAACCCTAGAGAAGATTTATTTGAGGAAATGTACACTAGTGGAGAGGATAGAGAGTCCTGGGCCAGATTCAGTCTCTAAACTCAGAGTTTGAATTTACCAGGTGTATGACCTTGGGCAATTTGCTCATGTATAAAATGAGGGAATGATAAACACCATGGTCACTTTGAAAATGTAAATAGGGAAAATAATATCTTCCTTTCACAATCACAGAAAAGAGTTGTGCATATTCATCTGATCTAAAAACAATCTCCCATCACAAGTCAGTCTCTATAGCATACTCTATTTTCTTAATGATACTTATTACCATATGACCTAATTTAATTTATTTGTTTAGCCCTTTAAATGATTATCCCTCCACCCTACTAGAGATCTTTTTTCCCCAGAAGAAAAGGACTTCATTTGTCACCTCCAAATTTTCAATACCTGATACATAATAGGTGCCTAATAAATGTTTTCATAAATGAATGTTAGGCACATGATAGTTATACAACAAAAAGTAATTCTTTTTTCAGATGAGGTTATAGAAATGCAGGAAATATCTGTTGAAAACTGTCTTGTAATGAGTTAATCAAAAGTTTTACAGAACTGCAGACACTGCACGGGTGGAAGATAGATATGCTAAGCACTTAAGGTTTTGCAGAGGGTGACATAGAATGCTAATTACTCCACAAAATCTATTCTTTATTTCTCCCTAAATAGGGAGTGAATCCTGACTTTTAGCTGAACACATGACTGTTCAAAATAAACCCTCTATTTTCTGGCTCCCTTTGCAGCTATATAGGGTCACATAATGAAATTCTGACCAATTGGATGCAATCAGAAAAGTAATGTGTAGGAACTCTTGGAAGCTTGGCTTTATTCTACCCTTCTTTTTCCAAAGCAACTAGAAAGGAGGCATGTGATGGGCCATCGTGAGTCATGTGGATAAGAACAATATGCTGGGATGGAACAAGAAGATAGAAAGAGCCTGAATTCCTGATTCCTGACAACTTCATAGAGCCAAGCCACCAGCCTAGCCGGAGAAATAACCGTCTTTGATTTTTTCAAATAATTACTTGTGGTCTCCATCATATTGAGATAAATTTATTTCCTGAATATAAATGCACACCATCAGTGTTTTTAATAAAGCTCTGTGCCCTTCTAATTTCTTGTAATTTCAACTACTAAAAACAGAGTGGGTGATATATTGTTTGTCATCCTTATATGACTACTTTCTCTTTTTGTTAAATACATACTGATTATCTCCTGCTAAGACAGAAATTAGATGATTTTTCTTAAGAGTGAAGATACAGTGGATTCAATAGTGTTCCCCAAAAATTCATGTCTACCCAGAACCTCAGATTGTAACATTATTTGGAAATAGGATCTTTGCAAATGTAATTAGCTAAAAATCTCAAGGTGAAATCATCCTAGAGTTAGAGTAAGTACTAAATCCAATGACTGATGTCTTTATTAGAGAAAGGAGAAGATTTGCACACATAGACACACAGGGAAGGGCACATGAAGACAGAGGCAGAAATTGGAGTGATGCTGCCACAGCCAAGGAGCCACCAGAAGCTAGAAGAGGCAAGGAAGGATTCTGCCCTAGAGCCTTTAGAGGAAGTTAGACCCTGTAGCCACCTTGATTTTGGATTTCTGGCTTCCAGAATTGTGGGAAAACACTTGCTGTTTTAAGCCACGAAATTTGGGGTAATTATTATGATGTACCCAGGAAACTAATACAGAAGATAAACTACATTTCTTGAAAGGCCTCTTTTAGCCCTAGACTTCTGGCTTGTCAGTGGGTCCCAGCAAAAAATGAAAAGCATCCTTGAAGGGTTTAACTGAAGAAAGTTAAGATTAAGACAATCAGTAAGGGCCCATGATGCACTAGCAACAGAGAAACCATCTCACCCCCAGGACTGAAAACATAGGGAGGATGTGTCTCTCTGGAGGAAATGTCAGGGAGATGGTGTAGCAGTCAGCCTCTGAGGCACAGAGCGGGACGGAAAGAGACAGAGAACAGATCTGGGCACGTATGCAAATAGACAATAACCAGCACAGATCTGATGACTTGATTTGGCAGAATATGCAGCCATTCAAAAGGGTAAACTAGATAGTGAGCTCCTCCAAGGAGACTACATTTACTCATTTTTACAAACCCAAGGTCTACCACGCAGCTTGGCAAATGAGAGACGTCGTGAATCTACTTATATAGATGAGCCAACTCTGGTGGTAAACACTGTTTATGCCAATTATAATTACTTGAGGTCAGAACATATGTTGTCTAAAATTTTGTATACTTAACATTAGGATATTAGGCACATGGTATATGATGTGACTGCCAAGTAAATAGATTTATCATACATGTGAGGAATACTTGAAAGTCCCAGTTGGTACACTAGGTAAAAGTGTTTGCACTACGTAAGAGTGAATGCACGGCTGAATGAATAAAGATTTCTCAGAGCTGCACTAAAAACTCCTGCAGGTGTTAGGAAAATATCAGCTCTAGCCTGCTCCTGGCCAATCTGATCCACTTGAAGAACGCTCTGTATTTTCTTAGAACTGTTTCCAAAGCACAGAGAGATATTATACAGGCACAATTCTTAGAGATTCAGACTGTGAGTTTTTCAACAAAATAAAATGAAATGGGCATGAGACCTGCTCAAGGTGAAGTCCCTTATCATGCAATGCCTTTCATCTCAGAAGAAATTTAGCTCCATTTCCAAGCAGTATCTCCTTCCACATGACCAGTGAAGCAATATGTGCTCTGTAGGTTTAAATGGAGAGAATAGTAATAGAATGTATCATACATAGAATGGGAGTGGAAAATAGCATATGGAGAGAAACTTAGGGAGAAATGAATTAGAAAATTGGTCAAAGATTGAAAGGAAGAAAGAGGGCAGCACATTCACTCATTTCACCAAATTGAAAAAAATAAAAAACAAGGTCATTAGGTGGATTCAGCCTTGAGTCCTCAGGCCATCGTGTTCTAGAGAATGGGAAAGTAATGGAATATTTAAAGACAGCAGCTTCTCCTTCTTCTCCTCAGGGAAGTTCATCATGATGAGTCCAGGACAACTAGATCAGAAAGTGTAGCAGAAACCCCTAACCCTCAATAGTTTACTGGAAAGCTCTGTGGTTTGTGAAAGAACACTGAATGGGAGAAGGCCTCTCATTGCCTTCTTATGGTCAGGTCATTCATTGAGTTAGCAAACATTTATTGAGTGCCTACTGGTTGCTAAGCACTGTGTGAAGTGAAAAGAGTGAAACTGAACGCACGGTTCCTACTGTGAAGGATCTCTAGTCCATGACTGAAAATGGTAAGTAGAGCATTAATTAAAGGCAGTTTACATGTTATGATAGCATCTTCAGGGTGATATAGAGAGGACGATACACAGCTTTTGGAAGCCTGGATATGCTCCCAAGAAGAGTGGCACTAGAGGTGAGATACATAGACATGTGGTGGTTGAGCAAATGGATGCATGGAGAGGTATACACCTGGTGGAGGAATTGGCATGAACAAAGACAAGGAGGCAAGAAGGGGGTTGGTGCTTAAAGGCAGCTCAAACAGATGTGTATGACTGTAGTGAGAGGATGTGGCTGTGGTGAGGGCTGTGTCTTAGCCAGGGGCCTGGTAATAATGAGGGGCATGGCTGTAGTGAGTGGGTGAGGCCATTGTGAAAAGCCTGATTTGAGAGAATGAAAGAAAATGAGGCTAAAAGTAGAAGGAATATGAAATATGTAGTAGAAGTTATGAAATAGATAAATGTCTAGCTAAACAGATGAAACCATTCTGAAGGTAATGGAGTGAGACTAGAAAGTTTGTACATTAAAGGAAGACCTCTAGCCACAGTATAACAGATGAGTTGAAACAGAGAAGGATCAGAGGGAAGGAAAGAAATTGGGAAACTAGTGAATAATCCAGAAGAGGAATATAACAGCATAAACTAAAACAGTAGCAGTCAGAATGGAAGAGAGATGACAGATCATCATGAAAGATGCAACTTCAATGAGCAGAATCATTTAGCATCAATAAAGCCCGGCCTCCTTTGTGCCACAGGAACCGTCTCCCATGGCCACGTCTGCTCCTTTGTCATCTCTTAGGAGTTCCACTTCTGGGATCTTTAGTTCCAATAAATTGCCTCTTGCATAAATTATTAACCCTCAAAATCCCTCCCATTACATCTCTAGTTTGAGTGCATCAAGATCTATGCTTTGCCTTTTCTTCAAACCCCTCTCTTTTGTGGTTCTTTTCATTCTGCTTCCATCAGCTTGCATGGTGCATCTCTCTTCAGTAGGTTCCTAGCAATCTTTCAGCATAAGGCCCCACATTATCTCAGTAGACTCATCTGCCTTCTCTCTTCAAATACCAAATGTGATGAGTACCTTTGGAAAGAACCATCATTACCAGTCTTCTGACTTCCAAGGCCTGCATAAACAACTATCTCCTGGAGGTCTCCACCTCCAACTCACTGTAGCCCAAAATTAGCTCAACAGTTCTATCAATCCCACTCCAAAGCCTGTCTCTCATCTTGGTGAAGAGTTACCCAAGTCAGGAGGCCAGGAACCAAGCTCAAATCTTCCCTTTCTCTCACTTTTCTCATTTGCTTGGTGACGAAGTCCTATTGAAGACTGGGAACGAAAGGAATTTGTGCTTTATTTTTCCCTTAGTTTGTCTGTGAAAGTAAGTTTCAAGATGAACTTCTCGGAGAAGAGGAGCAGGCATTAACGTAATTAGGCAGTACACTTAAATTCAAAAGGTCATTTTTTTAGCTATAAGACAAGAGGACAGAAGTAAAATAATCTCTAAGATTCCCTTCAGTTTAGATATATTATAATTAATGATCCCTGAGTGCAATCATTTCAAAAATATATCTTTTCAAGTATATTTTTTTAAATTACATCTCTTCAGAGCTGTACATCACGGACGCTTCCTTGTCAAAATCTCTCCACACCTAAAATTCAATACCACTGTCTGTCATAAAGAAATTATGTTTTGATAAAATTTTCTGAGTCCATAAATAAATGTAAAAATATGCAGGAGAGCACAAGAAGCATAAACCTAAACTCCCGGGGTAAAATAAGCCAAAATATGAAGTACCTAGCAATGCGAATAAAAGGGGTAAAATGAAAATAAACTAACTGGATTAAGACAAATGTATGGGAATTAGTGCATTTCTGTAAAATAAAATACAATAATTCAAAATATTCCCAAAGTTATTTTTTTTAACTTATGTAGAATGAAGCAAATAAACTCTTGAACAATGAGCTTTCAATGACTAAATTGTACTGAGTTGCGACTCATATGTAGAAGGACTTAAAGGTTAATCAAAAACCCTGAAGCTATAATCTATACAATGATTTCTTGGAATCCAATTATTTACTCATTAAGTAACCTCCTTTTTCAGCAACGATATTCGAATGCACATATTTTATATTAAAGAAGAGCTATGTTTTCGAAAGAATACAGTTGGAGTTGCAAGTTAGATGTGCATATATATAATTAAAAATCACCTCATGGATTTCAAGCTTTTCAATACATTCTTATTTTTTCTCACCACCTCTCACATATATTAATCCCCAATTTTCAGGTTGGCCTCAAAGCCTTAGAAACCGAAATTGCAGTATATATTGTGGCTCCTGACGCACGAATTGCTCCTCTGTGAAACTGGTACAAGTACTTACCACTCAAAATTATTTTGAAGACTAAATAATATAGTGTGTGTAAAGTTCTCGCCATTGGCCTGGACTATTAAAACTAATCCAATTAACTGGAGCTATAAGGATAGTGAGATGTTGGTGGAGGTTGTGGTGCCTTTGAACTCGGTGGCAAAAAAGAAGGGCATGAGGCAGGGGGAGTAGGTGATGATGAGAGGGAAGAGGAAGGGGAGGGAGGGAGGAGGAAGGGAAGGTGGGGAGGAGGGGGAGAGGAAAGTGGGGAGGCGGGGGAGGGGGAGAAGAAGAGAACGGGAGGAGGGCGAGGAGCGTTGTGTCTCACCTATCCCTGGATTAGCTAGCTAGCTGTTACCTAGAGCCATGAGTGTAGAACTCAAGGTGAAGAGGAAATAACCAAGGTTATAAGTGAAGGAAAAATACTAATATTAATATAAATAAAAATTGTGAGTTTTAGCAACAAAAAGAAAAAAGACTTCATCAATTGAAATTTTCCTGAGAATAACCAATCAGTTAATCTTTTGAAGCACAAGATAAAGGATACACAAGCTGTTATTGCAGACCCTTTATAAAGCTAAGGCTAGAGTACTTGTTATTAAGACCCACGGCTGGCAAAAGGAACAAATAATATACCTGTGCCCTTTGTCTTAAAAATAGCTCCAGCCCGAGCAAAGCCTTTGGATGACAGGAAGGAAATGAAGGTACGTTTTTCACACCTTCTGATTAACTTTCAGTGCCACCCACGCACCAATGACTGGAAACTAAGAATGCTCCATTGAGCTAAAAATTTATAAATAAAAAATCTAACAATTGTCAGAGGATACAAATCACAGCTATGAAAAGAGTTTCTGTATTCCTTTCTCAGCCTAATTCAGTACATTCAGCGAATGGGTAGAAAATAGTCACGAGAATGAATTTTTCTTTAAGGTATCATCCCTTAACCAATGGGGCCTATAACCAATGGGCTCTGTACATCTGTGAGTAGAGTGAACATGTGCAGTGTGAGTGTGAGTGTGTATGTGTGAGCACATGTGTGAGCAGTGTGTGACTGTATAAGTATTTGTGCTGTGTGTGAGTGTGCATGTGTATGGTGTGTGTGAGTGTATGTGTGAGTTGTGTGAGTGTGTAGGTGTGTGTGTGTGTGTGAATGTGAGTGGTGTATGTACATGTGTCAGTGTGTGTGTGGTGTTTGGGGTGTGTCAACGTGTGTGTGTGTGGTATGTAACCCCAGTATTAGAATACTTAGCATCATCAGGTTGTCTGGATTCAAACCCCATAACTTACTAACCACGGGGCCTTGAGGAAATCAACCTGTTTGAGCTCAGTTTACCTTTATGTAAAACTGGGAGAGCAGTAATGCCTGCCTCACAGAAACCTTATATGTCTGCCGTATATTAAGCGCTCCATAAATGATAGTTTTATTATTATTTTCACATCTTCCTGTTTAATAAAGACACACTTTTAGCTCATTTAATTCTTATATCATAAATGTCCAACTCAGAAAATAATGCCAGGAAAAGAGAATAAACAGCACAAAATAAATGTGATTTTATATATATGTGTGTGTGTGTGTGTATATATACAGACATTATATATTTTTATATGTAATATAAATGTGTATATACACATATATAGGTATATCATATATAATATATACATATATAAAATACATATAAACATATATAAAATGTAAATAAATATATAATAAATAAAAATTTTACATTTATATATTGTATATATACAATAAAATTGTGATTTTACATATATATATATATATATATATATTACAGCATGAATTAAAGGGGAAACACCCAAAATGATGAAAAGTGGACACAATAGAAAAACAGTGTTTTTCGAAATAAAAATTAGGCTTTTTCTAATGAACAACAATCAAATAGATTTCCTTTTATCCTGTTAATGTGTCATAGCATTATGAACTTCTAATTATTAAGAATGACCAAATGCTTTAATCAGAAGGAAAATGTCAAATATAAAAGTAAGGTTTTTTTAAACTCTATAATCAAGTTAATCTAACGTGAAAAAATAATTTTGAGTTCTACCAGCTTCGTGTCACTTGGTTGTAAGAAACTAGCAAAACATTCAGACTAAAATGCTCGGGATTTTTAAACTTGTCTTATTAAGAGAGACCATAATCCTTATTGTAATCTTCCTTAACTCATAAAAAGCCAGCATGGCCCGGTCAGTCTCGGCTCCAGCCACACCACTCCTCAGGTCTCTGAACACCACAGTGTCCTTCCTAATTCAGTAATCTCCACACCAGGAGGCCCTCTCCCTCTTGCTCCCTAAACCTGCCCCTCTGCCTGGCTAACTCCTGCTCACCCTCCTGGTCTAATGAGAAAGGAAGAAGAGAAATTTCTTCAAGAAAGCCTTCCCAGCCCTCCTGAGAGGCCTAGACCACCTCATAACCTTCTCAGTGTCCGCTGGCATTTTGTTCATGGCACTTTGTCATCATTGAAGTTAAATAATTGTTTCTGCAACAAGTTTAATTGTTTAAGCCCTGATATTTCCCATGGAAATATCCTTGGGATCCCAGCTAGTCCCTCCAATCTATACATCTCCTTTAAGTTACAGAAACACACCTAATAGTGTGTAAACACTTGAAGAAAGGCTGACATTCCCTCTCTTTGATGCACACACTGTTGAGTGGGTTGACATGCACTAGAACACACGCAAACATCCACTACACTTACAATGCTTTGAAAGCTCACCTTTCTCCCTTATTTTGTGGAGAACTAGATATGGCCTTGGATGCAGAAGCACCCTTGCATGCTAGTCAGGACTTCCCAGGGCTTCAGTGAGCTGGCTAAACTAGGTTTCCTAGCAGCCATGCACTGCTTGGATTATATTGTCTGTAAGGTTCTGGTGTGAGCAGGTGGGAAGAATCTAGTTTAGCCCCGCCTCAGAGACCCTCAGAGGTGGGAGCAGCAGCCCTGTGAGTCGTTGGTTTTTCCCTCTCCTGGTTTCTGGTGTGGTGCCCTTGGTACTGACCCACACTGTTTCTAACACCTTGGAACCTGACCTTCAACTGGGGATCTGAAGTTACCCAGCGTTTCTGTTACTGAGAAAGCGCCCGCTACCCAACACACATAGAAGCCAGTACTATGGCAACGGCTTTTGAGAAAAGAAAAGGCTTCATCACAAGGTTGGCCAGCAAGGAGACAAGAGGCAAAGCTCTCAAATCTCTCTCTCCAATCCAAGGTCTGGGGCAAAATTTAAGACTAACTTGGCAGAAGCTGGTTGGCTAGTCTCTAATCAGCCCATATATGGTAATCAAGCTACTTGGGCTGCTGGAAGGTGGATTTTCATTATTGAAGGACTTCTCGCTATGTAAAGGGCTCTGGTGGCAACATTTCTGAAGATTCTTGGTTTCAGGCTCATCTTGGGGCTATGGGTTCCCACCTGGTACATGTGCAGTGCCATCTCTTTTATTGAGCAAGTTTTGATTAAAATAAACTGTATTAAGGAAGCAAAACTAATTTAAACTGGTCAACGTTTTATGCGCTGCTCTGTTTTTTTTTTTAAAGCAAATGAGCATTAGAGGAAAGGGCACACTTTCCTCACTGTCTACCACGTTATTGCCAGAATTTCTGATGGAATTGAATGGTGGTAATATCATGTGCCTGTTGACATGCATTTACATCGAAGAATCTCATCCCAAAGTATGGTCAATTTAATTCTAGAAACATGCTCAGAACACCTTTTTTATTTCCTACCAAATTTCAGATTGAAAAACTTGTACAAGGAAGAATTGCTTATTCTAATAAAGTGTATTATGAACAAGATAACTAAGGAGCAGGGTATCAGTGCATATATCTATATATCTTCATTGATATCTATTTCTATTTTTTATCTATACATTTTTCTTCACAATAAAATTGCTTCTTAAGTCATTCTCAGCATATTGTTGTATCCAAGAAAAAACACAAAACCAAGTCCAAAAAGCCTAGAAAAATAATTTAACTTGTTGCTAGAAGTTTCTAAACAGAATGATAAGCAAGGCATCAAATTTGTGAAAAAATCAAACTCCCAGGTTCTTACGTCTTCTCAGTCACTTGAGCACTTAACCTCTCTGGGCTGTAGTTTCCTCACCTATAAATTGGGACAATAACAGTTCATGCCTCATCACTCACTAGGTGAGTTTGTTTAAATTTGTTCCTGGCACGTCGATTGCTGTGGTGGTAACGTGATACGCTTCGGTCAACACGTACAACAGCGCAACACTGTCCACTTAAAAGCATGGCTATCGCTGCACGTAAATTCTACCTCAATAGCCCTCACTTTGAAAACTGCTGCTGACACACATAATAACTACATTGAAATTACCATCACCATCCTCGCACAACTCAGAAAAAGGCATCTGTTATGGACTGAATGTTTGTGTCCCCTCAAATTCATATTCATATGTCAAAACCCTACCCCATGATGTGATGGTGTTAGGAGACGAGGTATTTGGGAAGAGATGAGGATTAGATGAGGCCATGAGGGTGGAGCCCTCATGAATAGGATTAGTGCCCTTATGACTGTTTCCAAAGAGCTCTCTCTCTCTCTCTCTTTCTGTCTCTCTATCTGCCATGCAAGCACACAGCAAGAAGAGAGCCTTTTGCAACCAGGAAGAGAGCTTTCACCAGAACCCGACCATGCTGGTGCCCTGATTTCCAACTTCACAACCTTCAGAACTGTGAAAAAATACATCTGTTATTTAAGCCGCCCAGTCTATGCTATCTTGTTACAGCAGCCTGAACAGACTAAGGCAGCTTCCTGAAACTTTTATTTGCATTCCTCTTCCCTAAATTCCATATCTTAGGACTGCCGATTACTCTCTCTCCTCTGTTCTCACTCCTGCCCTTGCTTTCTTACTTTCTCCTTATGCTCATGCTGGCTCTTGTCTCCTTTATCTTCCCTGCCCCTGCTAGCTCACTCTTCCTCATGTGTAACAGCCTGGAGTGGGAGGGGAAGAAGAGAAACAGGTGTACATTTAGTATGATACTTTCATGTGTGTGTACATGTGTAAACATTTGCGTCAAGGCATTCAAACTGAAGTAATGAAATATTAACTCACACTACCTCAAGCAAAGGAGGGAATTTTTTTAGAAGTGTCCTCTCTTATCTCATGGAAAAATGAAGTAATGAGAAGAACAGACAGCCACTGAGGCTCTTGAGTATTTCTTCTATTGACTATGAGTTCTTCAAAGTCAAAACACTCCACCCAGCTTTCCACCTCCACAGCCTAACAGGACATCTGATATTGTAGGTTAAACCCTATTTGTTGAAAAGCGCTGAAACAAACGTGGATGAACACTATTATCTAATCAAATACAGCAGCTATAAATAATTATGTTTCCTGTTTTCCTTCAATTTCCTCATAAATTTTCGTTAACACAGAACTCCTAAGACCTTACTCATCTTTATTTTCCCATCAAATTTTGTTTCCTTTTCTTTTCCGTCTCTTTTTATTCACTTTTCACTTTCTCCAGTTTCCCTTGTCTTTTCTCTCTTTACCATCTTTATTTTTGCCTTGAGAGGACTACTGAGATATATTCTTTTCTGCTTCAAAAATTATGTAATTCAATAATTCTATTGTTTTCTAAGTTACTCAATTTTGCGTAATTATTTGAGACAATCCACATTGTTGGTGTTTGAGATAGTGCACAAAGAATATGATGATTTTTAAGATTTTTAGCCTCTCAGTTAATTCTCTTCAACCTCTTCTATTTTTCCTAATCCCCTTCCTTTCATGCTGGATTATTTTTCACATTTAGTTCCTAAGCAAAAACCCATAGGACAAGCTTATAGAACAATATGTTTTTGATACTCATGTGATTACAAGGTCAATCATGGCCCATTTTCAATTGTCCAGGAAACAATGGGATTGTGTCTAAGAGCTCCTGTCGATTTTTATCTTCCTTACTCAGCCTTTTTTTGTAACCTTGGAGATGAACACTTGTCAATAACTGCCAAATGTCATACCTCTATTAGAAATAACATTTCATGAAAAATAGAATTTCATACGAAACTCTTAATAAGAAAATAAACACAAATGGAAAATCAAGGTTAACAGTTTAGAAATTGCTGTGATGTTTCAATCTCAGAGAATGATTAAAATCCTGGGGTAAATAAACTATTCGTGTCAGAAATAGCAGTCCTCAACCTACGGTGTGTAGGATGTAACTCTAAAAGCTCTGCATAAATCCTACTGTCCACCGTTTTACCTGCTGACAGAAGAAATGAACAGAACAGAGCTTGATAACTTAATCACAAAGCTAGAATAAATAAGAAAGCGTTTTATTCAATAGTGAATAGTCTGTAGGAAGAAAGACAAGCAGATTAGTGTATAAACTTTCTTAGTAAGGAGGTGCTGAAAATAACCACCGCCTCATCACAGACAAATCGCCTGCACTTACTTTTAATAAAACCTTGTTGACAACAATGTTCCTTTATCCACTTCTGAGTGTGCAGGTACAAACACAAAATAAATCAATTGCAGTTTCTACTAGGAAAATGAGGCTACAGAAATGGTCTCTTTTCCCTCCTTTCTTTTCAGCTGACTCTTCCCAACTATCCCTTCTCCTCAGTCTATAAACACTCTCAAGTCTCACTCACCCTAAAAATCCTTCCTTACCCCGTGCTCCCTTTTATCTCCTATTATTTTGTTTCTTCATTCAATAAATACTTATTGAGCACTTCTCTCTTCCAGTCATTATTTTAAAACACAGAGGAGTGTCTACAACACTGTGGAATCAGATAAAAATCCTTGTGCTGATAGAGCCTACATTCTGTTCTCTTGTTCTCATTCAAAAGCAATCTTCACCCTTTCCTTCTCATTCAAAATAATCTCATTAATGTCTGGCTTATGCCATCTTATTTATTTTTTGTAACAGCTTTGTTGAAATATAATTCACATACTACAACTTCACCCAATTAAAGTGTACAATTCAACCGCTTTTAATATATTCACAGAGTTGTGCAATCATCACTACCCTTGGTTTTGGAACACTCCTCACTGTAGCTGTTTGCTTACAGAGAACCAATTGGAGGAGACAAGACTGGAGATGGAAAAACCAGTTAGGAGGCCTTACCCTAAGAAAGACGATGATGGCATGCACATGGTAGTGTCAGAGAGACTGGAGAGAAGTATCCTGGATTGGAGAAAGAATTAGGTAGAATTCATAGTTTATTGCCAAAACCAAAGGGGTTCCCTGGAGCATTAACATTGTTATCTCCTCTTCCTTCTTCATATCTTCTTCTTCTTGTGCTTTGGGGTTGTCCTAGTCTAATGATTCTCTCCTACCTTCCTAATCGTTTTTCTTCATGGATTCTTGACCAGGTAGATTCTGTCTTCAACACATTGCTTCTCTCACTTTACAAAAAATCCCACCAATCTGACCCTAAGTCATCCGGATGCTGATGACTATTAAGTTTATATTTCCATAACTATTAGGCAAGATAAGGGTGGTTTCTTGAATGGAAACAAGGAAGGTTTAGGGATTGGGAAGTTTCTCTTTCTCTCAGCTCCCATTACTCCCCAACCAGTGAACAAGAGACATGAGGGGGTTGAGTACTTTTTTGGCCTTGCAATTCTGTGATACTTCAAGCAGTCCTTAGATTTAATCCTCAACCATGTTGGCCCTGTGATTATAGGAAATAAGACATTCTACTAAGGTCATCAAAGAAGCTTTCTGATTCTTCACCCATGTGTGGAGTTAGGAATTCAAGGTTGTCAATTTGTCTACATTTGCTCATTGTCCATTGAAATGTGTAGCTTTTCAAAGACAATCAGAAAAAGCCAGCTATTTCATATTCTTTGTGATCACTATAGCCACCTGCAATGGTTTAGCATATGTCCATAAATGTTTTGACACTTTCTTTAAAAGTTAGAATTAATTCCCCTCCTGTTATGTGTAGGCTAAACTTGTGTCTTGCTCCTAATAGATAGGACTTAGTAGAAGTGATGGTTCATATCTTCCACACCACACACTTCCACAAAAGGGCACTGCGGCTTCCTCCTTGCCCTCTCTCTTGTATCACTCACTCAGGCAGAAGGCAGCTACCTGTCATCACTCAGGCAGCCCCTGTGAAGTGGCCTACCTGATGAGGAACTGAGCCTTCCCACCAACAGCCAACAGGAAATGGAGGTCTCTTACTAAAACCCCTCTGAGAGAGGTGTCTGAGAAGCAGATTCCTCAGCCCCAGTTAAGTCTTTGGATGGCTGCAACTCCAGTGGATATCTTGACTGCACAATCCTTAAGTTTCTAAATTAATAGAACCACCCAGCTTAGACCGTCCTGACCTCCTGACCCATAGAAATTATAAGATAGTTAGCGTTTATTGCTGTAAGCCACTAAGTTTTGGGATTATTTGTCATGCAGTAATAGATAACTACTACACCTCCATAGTGAACAAATACCCAGTATATTGGTCTCTGAAGAGTCTCGTCCTTCTCTCCATCCCATGTCACCATCCAGAGAAACTTGAGTAATCCTATTGTTGTTATGTGAACTCATCAAATATGTGAGCAACACAATCCCAGAATCCCATTTTGGAAGTCAGTTTCTTAGGTGCATTCTTGGTAATGAATTCTGCATTTTTCATGGACCAAAAGGAAAATAAGGCTAACTCAGAGGGGGAATTAATTAAGCAAGAGATTATTTACAGAGCTGTCAAGGGTTAAGGGAACCAAGAAGGAAGAGTGAAGCATTCAGGGACTAGAAACAGTAAGTCGTTATTACTGCAGAACCCAGAGAGAATCACAGCCGGGATCCCAAAGAAGCTGTGGCCACAGGGGGAGAAGAAGTGAAGAGAATGAATACCCTGGCCTCTTTCTCTTTCCGCCTTCTCAAATTCTTCTGCTGCCTCTCATTGGCCAAACTCAACTAGAAGCCAGAAGGTAAGGGGATCCAGATGATATAAACAATAAAGGACACCCACTCAGACCATATTGCAGGTGAGAAGAGTGAACAATGGATCCAGAGGACCAAAAATAAAATAACAAGCATATGAATTAAGCTACTTACCAAACCTCTGTAGCCAGTGATTGCTCATAAACCACGCTACAATAGAGAATGTTGTTTCCTTATTTGATGTAAGGTAACTCACTCAGTATTCTCCTTCCTCAATGATGACAATAAACTAAGAACAAAAAGGCCATTTAACCTCCCCCATAGAGCTTTTCAGATGGTAGCTATAGCTCTGAATTTCAAATGGGGCAAGAAGATGACAGAAATGAGAGGCTTTTGTTGTTGTTCGATCTGTGTGCTCTTCATTTCACACTCAGTCCAGAGTACAAATAGCACCTTTAAAAGAAACATAGGAAAATTAGTGCCCAGAATAAAATATTCCTCAGAATCACATTATTCTTTATGAATTCTTCATAACAATTATGGGAATTACCTAAGCCATCAAGAACACAAAGTTAAAACTCTTGAAATTGATGATTTCTCAACTTTTACTGGAACTGAGGGAATTAAACTGCATTTCTCACAAAATATTTTTGTCCTCTTCTTTAGTATTCTGAAGATTTGCATCCCCTATAAAGAACTTGGAAGTTTCTAAATTACATCTTCTGCAGAAGCAGCAACAGGTGTGTCCTGGAGCTGGGAGCCTCATCTTATTCTCCCTTCCACCCACCCCCAAGCCCTACCCCATACATAAACCATAATGAAATCATCTCAAGAGAGAAAGGAGACTCTGAAACATCAAAAAACCCCTTTTGATCTTGAGAATACTTTTGTAGCATGACACATAAAATGGTTAATTGCCTAAAGCAAGGAAAGAAAAGCAAAGACTAAGCAGAATGACTTAAAATGCTCATAGTCTAATTAAAGGAATGTTAGATTGCAATTTCTTCTTTTACTGTGCTAAAACCAGATGGCAAGCAGAAGTGTTCAGAATATGTAAAATCTACAGATAACCAAGGAATAGTCACATAATTTTGGGTTGACAACAGAAGTATTTAATAAGAGGGCTGGCCCGAGGCAAAATCAAGATGGCAAATTTGGTTTTGATTTCTTTACTGTTTTCAGAATCCCATCCTTTTCAGCATTGACCCCCTGGAAGTTCATACTTTCTTCATCTATACAGATATCCAGATCTCTCTGCTGCCTTTAGACCTCCACAATATTCCTAACCTTAAACCCGTTCAGAGCTTATGAGCACCTAATTCACGTTGGGTACTGTGACTGCTGCAGCCCCTGACTTAAAGGGTGGCTTAGCAGAAAACAATGAAAATGCACTGTGATAAGAAGGTGAAAGCTACACACAGAGAACATTATAAGCATACAGAAGAGGAGGAAATGGGAAATATTTACGAAATGCCTGATGCATGAACAGAGTCTTGAAAAATAAATAAGAGCTGTATCTCCACCATTTTTTTGAGTAATCAGATACTATTGAATTCACTTAATACACACGAGCACTTGTTCTTCACAGCAACCCTATGTGGTAGATATTGATGTATTTATTTTATAGATGAAGACACGAAGATTCAAAGAATTCATTAAGCATCCTGCCTAAAGTCAGAAAACTAACGTTTAGAGTGGAGGGGCTGTGCTGGGAGGAATGTGTTTTAAAGAAATAAATAAAAGGAAGGGAGTGTGATAGTAAACGCAGTCTGGACGGAGAACTCTGTGTGTTCCCTAGATCTTGAACTTAATTATAAATAAAGAGAAATAGACCTGGAATCAGAGCTCAACTGAATTTTCAGTAGAGTCTGAACTGAATTTTAGAACCATTACTCCTGGGGCGTGTGATCTTGTCAAGAACGGGAACAGGGAACATACTTTCATTTGGCAGTGCTTGGACCACGCCTCCAGGATCCTCACAGTGTTATCATTCGAAAGAGCTATTTATTGGGCTCTTGGTGTATTTCAGGCACTGTACTACTAAAAACAAAAGCGATACCAAGATGAAGAAAGTACTAAGATGTTACACTAATTTGTGCAAGATTATATTCATTTGTTAGTTGCCTCTGTCTCTTCTTCTAATGCACATTTAACATTGGATCCCTAAAGATAGACCCTGCCCGTTTTGTCTCACCCATAGGAGTAACCTTGATGACAGGCATCAAAGATCAGGTAAGGACAACAGCAGCAATTTTATTAGAAAGAGTTACGGTGGGGATATTTGAGGCAGCTGAGGCCAGATGGTGACCTTAGGTCACAACTTTGATGAACTTCCCTTTTCTGTTGCTCAGTCTATTAGCTTCCTGTGGCTGCTATAACAAAGTGACATGAACTGGTTGGCTTCAAACAACAGAAATCTATTGTCTCACAGCTCTGGAGGTTAGAAGTCCAAAATCAAGATGTCAGCAGGGCCACCCTCTCTCCAAAGGCTCTGCGGGAGAATCCCTCCTTGCCTCTTCCAGCTTCCCAAGTTCCCAGCGATGCTTGGCGTTCCTTGACTTGTAGATGCATCTCTCCAATCTCTACCCCTTTTGTCACATGGCTCTCTCTCTATGGGTCCCTGCCTTCATATGGCCATGTTCTTACAAGGACACCAGTTATATCGGATAACCCAATACTAGATGACAACCCCAATCCAATATAACTTCATCTTAACCAATTATATCTGCAATGACTCTGTTTCTAAATAAGGCCACATTCTGAGTACTGGGGTTTGGGACTTTAATATATCAGCATTCACTGGTTACTTGATAAATGTTTGTTAACTGACTAAATGGGATAAGCTATTATCAATATCCTTGAAAGTATTTTTTTTAACTTCCATACTTTTCTAATTGAAATTGAATTATCCCTATCTCATATTTGGTGTAATAATTGCAACAATTAATATTGTTTTAAGACACAGAAAACTCACTATAAATAATTAGGTGTAAATAGCTTGGAAGCATTGTCTTCAGCCACTTTGAATGAGTTTTACATTGTTTTAGTGAATTGCTAAATCTACTGTATGTATGTAAAATATGTATTACACAGCCAGAATAAGGAAAGTTAAATAATAGAGGGAAGCTATAGAAATAAAAGATCCCTATACTAAGTATCTGAGTACCCTTACAGAAATACGATGGTTTATGCATTTGTCTTTATGCTTTTTATACATGTGTATGTGAATGGGTCTTGTTTCTAAAGAGAATCAGGTCTATTTTATTTCTCTTTTATAGTCATGCTCAGGAAACAAATAAAAAGCAAACTAAAAAAAAATGTTATGCTTTGTATAAAATTTGACTTTCAATTTCTTTATGAAGTGCTGCTTCTCAAATGCAATATATAGATTATGCAGGTTGGTAAAATCAATAACCATATATCGGAGGTACATATATCAGAGGTACATATATCGGAGGTGTCTAAGGAATACTTAGATACTGAATATAGGCTTCTTTACTAACATGTTAAATGTAAGAGTTTTAAGAGATTAGCAAATAAATGATACTATTTTTAATCTAAGTAACTGGTTATCTCTTTCAGGGCTCCAAATAAAGTTGACCCAGCAATCCAATAAAAGAAAAATGTTATAATAAAACTATGGCTGGATATATATATAAATGGGAATTTGTTTATTTTTCTAAATGATGGTACTAACATACGTTTTGGAGCACTGAAAAAGACTAATTAATAAAAAGGTTTTCTGTGCATTATGTTGAGTGGCTTCTTGAACTGAACAGCACTGGTGCACTGTGCATTTTAGACCCGCTACTAAAATTGCTTAACTCCACTCTTTTACCTTACATTAATTAAAATAGAACAATTTTAAAAGATCTAAAAGTCCATCTCTGTGTTTGAAATGTTATGACCCTGATTGAAACTCTGAAACTAATACAATAAATGTAATAAAGTAAGTGATCAAAAAGAGTGTCAAAGCAAATAAAGGTTAAAGTATAACTCCAGGGTCAATACTCTAAAAAATGAAAAACAGCAGAAGGACGTGGAGACTGCGGAAATGTTTGAGAAGCTGCTTATAGAAGCATTGTTACTAATATAATGACTTCAGTGAAGTACCTTCTTTGCTTATAGGAACTATTGCTTCATTATTTAGTGGACAATGATGTGATTAGATGAAGTCAGCATCAGTTATAATAATATTTATAATATTATATACTTTATCACATATTATTTGTATAATATAATAATATTTTCAAATTTACCAACTTTTTTTAATCTGGCATTTTTTTCTCTATGTCCCCATCTGAACCTGTCTAAACAATATTGAAAATCATCTATATTCAACATATATATTTATAGAACTCTTTCCATTTAGTAACATCTTAGTTTGTTAGCAGGGCTGAAGAATTAAATATCCTGCTAGGAAATTTTTCACCCAAATACAACATAACATCACACGATCGTGGTCTTTCTAGTAGATCTCTCATTTATTTAATAGAAAGATATTTAGCAGCTTAATTATAGCAAATTTCTAATCTAAAAGCTAGTTATTAACAAAGTATTAAAAATTGGGAGGCTTATCAAATGATAAGGGTGATCTTTCTTTAAAATAAACATACAGGAAAAGCCCATGAAGTATTTTATGACTTAATTAAACATTTTGTTTTTGATTGGCTGTGTTGCAAAAAGAATATTGATTTCTCAATGTCATTTTTTTTCCAGTTCCTTAGCTGCTGGCTTCAAGTATTACACGAGTTGCTGGCTGTATAGTAATAATCTGCTCGAAAGCACCTGAGGTTCCCACTGGAATTGTATCTAGAATCAGACGTCATTCCTTTATCTGATCTAAGCAAAAATGAACCTTGCTAGGATTCATGCATGGTGTATTAGTATAAATAAATAATAACCCTTCTCGATGAATCCTTCTTATTTATCAGGTAGCAAACTACACAGAAAAAGTGCTATGACTCCAGCAGACGCATCAATCTCTTTATTTATACATGGAGAGGAAATCAAGCACAGCTTTCAACAGCAGTGTCACAGTCTGATCCGTTCCGCCTCCAGCTGAACACTCAGTATCAGGTAAGTCGAATCACTGAGCGTTTATGTTAGAAGACAGTATCTGAACAAATATATAAATGGTAGAACTAGTAAGACGTATGTATTGTATCTAGAAAGGGAAAATGCAGAACTCCTTTTTATTTCAAACAAAGAATATTTTGATCGTTTTGGGTTGTTTGAGGTGGAAAGTTTCATTATGATAGCTGAATTCTAAATTCCTATATTCATGGTGGATTAAAAATGACAACAAATTCTTTCCACCTCTTCCCGTGAAGAAGTGAGGTCCAGTCCCTCACCCTCAAATGGGCTGGCCCTGTGACGTGCTTCGACAAAGAGAGTGTGACAGAAGTGACATTGTATGACTTTTGAGTGGTGGCCCCGGGAGGTCTTTCAGCTTATGTTCTCACCCTCTTGTAACGTTGCCTGCCACTTTGTGAACAAGTCCAGGCTGGTCTCACTCAGTGAGGACGAGACGCCCAGTGGAGAGACAGTTCTCTTGGGGGAGAGGTTCAGCACTCCCAGACACTCCAGACGTCAGTGACATCCTCTGAGACCGTTTATCCTTCATCTACACTCTAACTGACCGCCAATGCATGAGGGAGTCTGGCCAACACCACATGGAGCAGTAAATATCCAGTTGAACCCAGACCAAATTGTCGGCTCAGAATCATGGACAACAAAATGCTGGTGGTTTTAAGTCAGGTTTTGGAGTGGTTTGTCTCATAGATATAGATAACTAATATGATATATTTCACAATATCAGCATAAACATGCTTGTAGAATAGTTCAAACATCCAGATAAATGTTCGTGATCTGAAACGAAACTCAAGCAAGCCAATCATCACTTATGTACACACACACACACATCACCACCACCACCAACAACAACTTGGAATTTAACAATTCATGCTTATAATCTGTGGTGAGCATCCCTTATTTCAGATTCAAAACTTAGGACTTTGGCTGTCAGACATTTATAGCTTCAAGTAACAACCAAATAAAAAATGACTGGGAAGCAGAAAAATTATCTTTGAAATGAGTCAATTACTTCCTCAGCAGATACATTAAAGGAAATAACTTTGCACAATGACAAGTCTCAGGCTTTCAAGTAAAATAAACCTGGCTGGAACTCCAACACTACCTTGACTAGCCTGGAGAACTTGCTTCTCCTAGGTTTGCTACTTAATTTCTCTACCCTTCATTTGTAAAAACGAAGATAAAGGTACCTACTTTAGAGACTTAGTGTCAGATTTGAGGGTGCAGTATAAAGAATGTGCCTAACACCGCACTACACACGTAGCAAATATTAGTCTCCTTCCGTAGTCCCGCATTTATCAATAGTGCTGAGAAATGCTGGAAGTTCTCTCTACATAATTCATTATAAGTACACCTTTCGGACATCTGAGAAAAGAAGGTGAAAATACATGTGAAATACGTAAAATGAATATATTATATAACTCAAAAATATATAAAATATAAGTAAATGAAAATATAAAATATGTAAACATAAAATTGATTATACGATAGATTGCCAGTTTTTAGCAATGCCGTGTGAATGATGAATATGTTAGAATAATAAAAGTTGTTCAGGTTAACAGCAGCTCACGAGCAGCAGCTGGGACAGCTACAGTGAGGATGGCATTCCCAGGCCTGCCCAAGCCACCAAAGGAATCAGGTAGATCCATCTAGGCTTCCCTACAAGATGCGAGAGGAGTGGGAATGGACACAAAATTCCCCCAGGCTGAGCACAAGTTCTAGACCAGCTGATAGACCCACCTGTGCCTCTAATTTGCGCTCTCACCGTTATCAAGTCTTGCCAAGTCTCAGCTTCCCCTTGGGTATCTTCCTAAGGAAAAAACAGTAGCCCCGGAGGTGAGGATGAGCTCTTCAGAGTGACGAGACTGCTTTAAACACCAAACACCCCGGAAGCATGCACAAGTCGTGTCTGAATAATGCAAAGACACCTCCTGGACCGCACGCTCTTACACCCCTAAGCAGTTGTGTTAACCAATTGTTCTTTAACGTCTTTCACTCATTTTAAAATCTAGACACGTCTTTTCCACAGAATTAAGCAAACGTGAAGGTCTACGTTTTTTTTGCTGAGGAAGATTGGCCCTGAGCTAACATCTGTTGCCAGTCTTCTCTTTTTGCTTGAGGAAGATTGTTGCTGAGCTAACGTCTGTGCCAATCTTCCTCTATTTTGTATGTGGGACCCTTCCACAGGATGGCTTGCTGAGCGATGCGTAGGTCTTGCGCCCAGGATCCAAACCTGCGAACCCTGGGCCGCCAAGGCCGAGCATGGAACTTAATCACTGCACTGCTGAGCTGGCCCCTCTAGATTTTTTTTATACTGTTTTATATCCACCTAAGGGACCAGAATTATAGAGGAATGCACAGTATGTGATTTTACAGAGAGACCAAAATTGTAGAGATTTTCCAGTTTTATTTTTTAATCAGTTTCTCAGGATTGTTAATAAACATTAATAATCTGCAAAAGACTGCAGCCAATAGTTTATTGAATAAACATTATTTATATAATAAAATCTTATTACAGAAATGATATATTTGCAAATATTAGACAGTCCTTCTTACCTCACACCAAAGTCTACAAGTTTTTCTTAGCTTTTAACATATAGCCTAGATATAGAGCCAGATATTTATGCTAACTTATACATATTGTGAAAATTCAAAAATACTAATCAGCATGAAAATTGCCATGAATGGAGATGGGAAACATATTTTATAATAGGAATTTAGATGTATCACAAGTTGATAAATGTGTTACCTATTTAAACATCTATTTGAGCACAGAAAGGCGTGCATATATATTGCACAATTTACATCATTAAAACAGTTTATCTATTCAAAATATTGGTTTGTGCTTTATAAATTATCATTTATAAAGGAAATACACATTTTCTTCTGTTGAGTTATCAACACAGACACACTAAATCTTTTATAAGCAGTCAGATAGTCACTTAGTTTCTCTTAACCATTAAGGTACTCCTTTGTACTAATTTTTGCTGTCTTTAACAGAGCAAAAATTAAATAGAACTTACTGCATTATTCTTATGGAAATATTATATTTTAGGGTCTGCTCATTGCTTAGGAAACTAGATAATAGCATTTGAAGTGGCAATCAAAGTTTATACACAGTTTTATTTGTCTGCTTTTGCAGCTCTAATAAAACATCTGTCTTGTCCTTTTTAAAATAATAATTCCCCACTTAATGTAAAGTACCCATGACATTTAAGACACACTTAAATTAAAAAAAAAAAACCAATGCAGCATCATCCTCATTTAAGATGCTTGATAAGTATGTTGCAGATTTTTAATTTAAATGCATGTCATTTTGTTGTTCCAGGCTGCCTAAAGAAATGATATCAAATTTCTTATGGCTGAAAAGTAGAAGAGAAAAAAAAAACTTCCAAATTCTCTTTGCTCTCCTTGGATGTGGTTTCAAATATTGTCTCTCTAGTTCTCTCAGATATTCCTGCAAAATTCTTATTTTCTTTCTATACTTCTGCCACCTCTCGTTTCCTAGTTTCAAAGCAGTGAAATTGATCCAGTTTCTTTATCTCCAAGGCATGGAGGTCTCCAAAGTGTGGAGGTTATTTATACAGTTTGAGGAGAGCCTAAAGTGTCCCACTGAGGTACAGGAAGGAAATATTAAACCTCCAGTCATGTTATTGCGTCTGAAATATGAGACTCATGTTGGGCTTTCCTGCTACAGGAAGCACAGGATGACACCGGCACATCCACTTGACTTAAGCATCAGCAGAGCTCATAGCATTCTAGGCACAAGACCTCTAAGGGAAGAATGCGAGCCCCTGTGCTGAGGGGCCCACCACCGACTCAGTTGCCAGATTTGTCTATTTTCTTAAAGTTTACAGTTTAGGTGCAACCCCATGAGAGGATTTAAGAGGTTGTGTGACGTAATTTTAACTAAATTGATTCCTACAAAACAGTTATTAATTTTAGAGGATCCATGAAAAGAAACCACAGAAGGAAAGACTAAAAGTGGAAGCCTGGGCAGGGCGGACGCTTCACCGGGAAGTACAGAAGCTTCTCACCAGTTTGGCATCCGCTCTGAAAAGCTGGGCATCATTTTGATTGATTACCAGGGATGTACATCAGGGAAAGGGCAAAGCTCGACCAGCTACATTTAATCAGAGCCTTCATTAGCTCCACAGTGAGGTTAAACTAAGTGGGAAGCTACTCCTTATCAGATTTGATAAAGGATGAACCAAAAAATTATTATCACTGATAGAAACATGGGTTCACATCCCCAAGATCATCAGATATGATAGGACCCCAAGTGTATATTATGCCATGAGACATTATTACCTTATGATTGTATGAATCATCACAATTAGCACACAGAGCATGCTGACAAACCTCTACAATTTTTTTTAGCAATGTTAACAATTTGTGAATCTTAATGTTAAATGGTTGCGAGTGCCTTTTGTGGTTTTTAAACATATTATTATGGTCCTACATGCGTATCACTTGTAAATACAAAGGATGCCATCCCAGGTAATCAAAAGGAACATATGATAAATAATGCTTAAGAATGCTGTCCTCTACCTGACTCAAATTTTCACGTAAACAAGGAGACATTGGTATAAATAAAGATCCCCGACCTACTCTTAGAGAATTCTGTTGCAAATCATCAGAAGATCCCACTCTGATAAATCTTTTCCTTGAAAAACCTTCTGATTGGTCCCTTTACAGCATGTTTGTTTTTTGGAACACCAGAGGTGTTTCTGTTGCCATTTTTCTACTGAAAGTCACAAAGGAAGGAAGGAGAATATTTTAAAGAAATATGAAGAAGGGCGTCCTACCAGGGATCTAACCAGGATGCCTGAAATGGGAGAAGCAGCACAAACAAGTTTCCCAAAGGAAATTCTCATTGTTACGAAGCACGTTGATCTTTCCCAAGATACCAACTGCTCTGAAGAACATTCACTAATATTGGTTAAGGGTATCCTGTGGGTAGGGAAGAAAACATTTTCAAATGGTAGAGAACCATCATACACAGAACATATAAAATAAGTCAAGGTCACGTGTAGCTTTGGCTGCTTTCTGCTGGAAGAGGTTTTGAAAATGATTGCCTCCTTTCCATGTCTACTAGAAAGTACCTCAAGACCAGATATGGTTTTGTAAAAAATATTTATTTTAAAAAAGTTCATTGAGGGCCATTACTGTGATATCTAAGAGTTCTGATCCATTTTATGCCCCCTGCCTCTGCCAAAATGGAAATAGCTTTGGGTAGTTATATGAAATCACAGGGTTTCAGGTTGAAGTTGGAAAATAACTTTCAGATTTGAAAAACATATTTATGGCCATCCCTCTAACTAGAAAAACCAAATTTAGGATTGACTGCACAGCCAGTTGAAACAATACAGAATTACAAAAAATAAGCTGTTTTGGTACCAAAAGATCAATGTTTTTAATTCTCAACTTTACTGGCTGTCTTTCTGAATCTGGACCTCTGAAAGGTTGCCTGAGCTTGGCAAGTCACTGGGCCTTTGTTTATTTTGAGACTAAAAGTGACACCCACTCCACAAAATTGTTATGAAGATAAAATGAAGTCCTGTTTATGAAAATATTTTGAAATAGGCATATATATAAAACTCTACAGAGATATTACATATACATAAAATTTTACATAACATAAAAAGAGAAGATTGGAATAAACTATTTGTAATATTTTTGAAATAATTTTGGATATCAGAGATCTATTATAGATCTATAGATTGCTAACTATGGAATGCTATATAATTAACATTCTTGTAGTTTCATTTGCAACGATTTCCTTCCTAAGTTACAAATATATAATTGGCAATAAGCCTTATAAATTCTTCAAATTTCTTGAGGTTCTCCAATAATTTACTATTTTTCAATTATCCTCTATATATTACTGTGTTGCTTTCATTATTCCATTAAGAAGCTTTACCCTGAGAACTTGGATAAATTAACAGATGATGAAAACATGTGCTCTTATCAAGAATACTACTTTAGCAGGTGACAATTATTTGCTTAGAAGAAAAAAGTTTTAAATCTATCAGTGCCCATTTATCAAGATGAAGGAAGCTTTAAGGATATTGTGCAATGGTAAAAATCGCAAATTTTTTGGCTAAGCAAATTTTACATCTGCCAATATTCTAGCATAAATTTTATACCTAAATCACATTTTATACTTAAATCCTATCTAGGCCTAAATCACCATAATTCATGTGTGCATGCTTCTGAGTTCATTTGTTCTGCATCATGAGTTACACACAAGGTGTTCCCAGGGTTCCTATGAAGTATGCCATGTAAAGGCTAGCACTGACATTCCCTCAATAACAGTAACACACAATATGCACCCAGCACAGTCATACAGGGAGAATAACCATGTAATCTTTATCAACTCCATTACCAAAGTACTTTTGTTACTATTCACTAAAAGAGGAAAGAGAATCTCTGATATCAAGTTGCTTATCTCAAGTCTGAAAAGGAGGTCTCTAGCAAGGAGTGTGAGAATTTAAAACAGGACTCCTGTTTGTCACATTGCTTTCTCTTCCTTTTTTTTTTTCAAATCAAGTCCTTTTTTGATGAGATTCTGCCTTTTTGTTTGAATTTGTGCATTTTTAGGCAATTTAGTTTATTTAGTGTATAGTTACGCATCCATATTAGAGCTTTCTATCTCGATTTTAGTAATAGAATGTGTCTGGTAAAGTAGTTTTCTCTTGTTTAGTATATTTTATTTCCAGTTAAGGAAAGCCTGTTGATGCATTGTAGCAGCATCCAACTCATAAATTGTATCAGCATTAGTTTAAAAATGAACTGCTATCTTAGGGGCCCAAATTCCTCAATGCTATAATCAGTTTGCATCATTCAGGGTGAAAAAAAGAAAAATGTGTGAAACATCCTTATATCATAAATAATGCATGTTACAATCACCCCACGACACACAAGCCTGTGGAGATAAAAGTCAGGATCTTGGTGCCAAAAAGAGCCCTGCAGGAGTTAGGAGAAAAGAAATCTTTAATTAAAGTAACATTAGGGTTAATAACTTCTCTGTGGACCAATAACTGGAGGATGAAGAAAGTCGCAAAAATCTTGAGCTGGACCTAATGGGCCATACAGGAAGCAGCTGCGGTGCCCTCCACACAGATGATCATCTCGTCTCTTCGTCTCTAATGTGCATCCTTGGCGAGTGGCTCACAGCACAAGACTGAAGTGCATTAATTGTCATACGATTAGCAACTACTTCCATTAATTAAATAAAAATAAATGGAAAGCTCCAAATAGTCAAATTGCTACACAAAAGTAAAACATTGTCCTGAGTCTGATAGTTGAGTTCAAATTTCTCTTCTTCACTCAAATTACCCCATATTTGTTTTCTCTAACCAGGAACACCACTGTTCTGCATATTAATTTTAGGTTTTGCTCAATCTGTGGCCCAGCTCTTCCTCTGTCACGAAAATTGAATTATGATGCATACCGTTTGCTCCTGCTGTGTCCCCATGGCGCTGAGCAGATGTCGTGACGGGCTTCAGGAAGCAGGAGCTCTGGTGTACCTTTTCCCTATAAATCTCCCAGATAATGTTCTTTCTCCCTGCACCTTTGTGTCCCAATGATCCACACCTAAACACATCAGCTCAAAACCAAGCCATAAACCAGCTGAAGGCCTCTCCCGTGTCACATTTGTAGCAGGTGTGCGGCATTAACCTCTCTCCGTTTCTAATGTTAAAATCTCTGTTCGGTGCAATACCTAGACGTCACCCACACATGCTATCCTTTCACATCTATGTTCACCCCCAGATCCCCAAACTGGCTGTGCTCTGTGAACCACATTTTAGAGCCAAAGCGCATTCACAGTCTTATCCTCTGTTTCCGTAAGAGTTTCACTGAGCTTTCTTCTCCAGCACCAACATCCTTCTCTATTTATTATCAAATCCATCAGGCGCTTGGATGACACCTTTTCCTGCCCGGGATGTGAATTATGGCAAAAAGCCCCTGGACATCATCCCAATACTTTATTTATGTCACCACAAGTGTGCCCTTAAAGTCTTTGTCTTTTTCTCCTTAAGACATTTTCAGAAGCACATGAAAATTCCTCCAGCTCCCTTCCTGAATGACTCGACCCATCAAGTTGTTTTGGGTTTTGTCGTTCTACCTTCAGGTGTTTAAACAGATGGGGTGAATGAGCACAGTGCTCAGGGGTTATTATCGAGCTTATGTATTGAAGGAGGGGGCGTGCATTTATCCAGAGTCCCAGAAGCAGTTGCAAGGTAATGAGAGGAGCCCCAGTTTCCCCCTGACTCCCAGCCCCTTCACACCCAGCCCCTTGACTCGCAGCCTCATCATGCCCAGCCCCCTCGCTCCCAGCCCCCTGAATCTCAGCCCTCTGAATCCCAGCCCTCTCACACCCAGCGCCTGACTCCCGGCCCCCTCACGCCCAGCCCCCTGACACCTTTGCAGGAGGTGCTCTGTTTGCGTCCACAAAAGGCACACACTTACTTCATAAATAATATATAAAAGTCAAGATCTTGGTGCCAGTGATCAGCAGACCTAGGTCATAGTTGTGGTTCTTCGCCTAAAACCACCTTGTTGGGGACGTTACTCAAGTCATTTCACGGCCTCAGCATACTCTTCGATACAATAAGCAAGTCAGCCTGGATTGTCTTGAGTCCTTTCTGCAAACAATCTACCAATGTGTGGATGGTTTTCACATCAGTAACCAAAACCTCAGGCCACATCAGAGCCTTGGCAGCACAGATGGCCAGGGTTAGACACGTCACGTCTGCCCACAGAGCAGCGTGAAGCCCATGGGTTCATAGGGAGGGAAGCTCAGACCAACCACCAAAAACGTCACTTGGAGAGGTCAAAGCAAAACTCACTCATTCCATCCTTAATACAGGTAACCCTCCACCTTCTTTTATTGTGGACAGAACACTTGACATGAGATCTACGCTCTTGATCATTTTTTAAGTCTGTGATCTATTATCATTGACTACAGGCACCGCGTTGTCCAGCAGGCCTCTGGAGTTATTCATCTTCCTTGAATGAAACTTTATGCCTGTGATTAGTAACTCTTTACTAAAGAAAGACAATTTAGATGATATTTTTTAGCCTATGTCCTTATTTTAGAGCTAATAAAAACGAGACTCAAAAAGGAGAAGTAATTTGGCAAAACTATTTAGTGGGAGAAACTAATAACTTCTGAGAATCAAGTAACATGAAATTATTTTTTGGCTTTTCAGTTAGCCGTTTATAATTTGCATTTTGAGAGCCAATCGCTGTTTTAAAAAATCTCATTTTTCAGGGCCAGCTCTGTGACTGAGTGGTTAAATTCTCACACTCTGCTTGGGCAGCCCAGAGTTTTACCAGTTTGAATCCTGGCTGAGGGCATGGCACAGCTCATCAGGCCACGCTGAGGCGGCGTCCCACATAGCACAACCAGAGGGACCTGCAACTAGAATATACAACTATGTACTGGGGAGCTTTGGGGAGAAGGTGTTAAAAAAAAAAAAGAGAGAGATTGGCAACAGATGTTAGCTCAGGTGCTAATCTTTAAAAAGAAGAAAATCATGGTTTAAACCAGAAAAACTATCCCTTTTTTTTGCATAAGATATGTATGTACATCAATCAATCATTTTCACCACAAGGTGTTGCAAAATAGCTTACTATATTAGCAAACAGGTAAATCCAATAAGATGGCTGCTTTTCAGGTAGAAATGCAGCAACCAGGTTGATTGCTCTTGTTTCTATCAGACTTTGCTAAATCTGATACTTAGTACTCAAAGCCAGAGCACCAGGAAAGAGCACACTTGCGGGCCAGGTTGCTTTTTCTCCATGAAAGAATCCTTTAAATAATCCGCAGGATGTAACCTGCGGACCCAGATGGTCTGCCCTCTCTACAGAATTCTGTGGATTTTCCACGCATTAGCAAGCGGGTGATATGAATCACCTAAATCACACTGAATATGCCTCAATCTTGAGATTTAAAATGAAAGGAATGTGGTCAGAAATGTGGTGTGCAAGACAGATGTGACATGAGTTTTGAAAAATAAACACTTGATGAGCACTCATGCATGAAGAATTATATAAACACAAGAAGAACTTCAAATATTCTCAGTTTAAATTGTCATTGTAACAGCTGGTTTTTAAAACATCTCAGTAGATGAGAAATGCAGAATACTCTCTGTTTAGCAAAAACCGTATTTGCAAAAATTCTTCTTTAAGGACAGAATCTAGGATTTTGATTAGCAGACATTTAGACCTGTCCAAAATACCCATAAGGCATTTGGTCCATGAATTTTAATCGTCTGTGTATTGGTAGGTCAGCTGTCACTGTGTGGTCAACAAAAGACTTGTATTTTGAACATATTGGCTTAATTTGGAAGAAAGGTTATGTGTGCATTTTCTCTAAGAGATATTGTAGTTTCAGCCTGTGGAGTCTACACTCAATTATGCCCATCAATGGAAATGGTGTTACAGTGGAGAAGCACAATTTTCAGTACGTTATTAAGGTCAATATTTTATATTAAGAATAGTAGTTTCCAAGTTATAATAATATTTGAAGTCGTCATTCACTCCTTCACCAAGTAATTATTGAGCAACTTCCCTGTGTCACGTACTGTCTGGTGAGCAGCACGCAGAGATGAACAAGATGCACCACTTGCCCTCAAGGAGCTCAGAATTTAGTGGCAAAAGCAGTCACAGAGTGAGTAATACCACTGGTATGGTGGGAGTCCAAGTGTCGCAGAACTCAGAGGAGAGAGCTGTTTGTTTAACTAATTAACTTATTTTAGACTCCACATACAGGTAAGATCATGCAGCATTTGTCTTTGTCTGTCTGACTTATTTCACTTAGAATAATGCCCTCAAGTTCTATCCATCTTGTTGCAAATGGCAGAATTTCCTTCTTTTTATGGCTGACTAATATTCCACCGTATATTCACTCCACAGCTTTATCAACTCATCCATTGATGGACACTTAGGTTGTTTTCATGTCTTGGTTTTTGTGAGTAATGCTGCAATGAACATGAAAGCACAGATATCTCTTCAACATAGTGTTTTTGTTTCCTTTGAGTATATACCCAAGAATGGAATTGCTGGATCATATGGTAGTTCTATTTTTAATTTTTTGGGGAACCTCCATACTGGTTTTGATAGTGGTTGTACCAATTAGAAGAGAGCTGCTTATACTGGAGAATTAGAGGAAAAAAATACATATATATATAAATATCCCTAAGAATTTTATCAGTCAAAGCTGGAGAGAGGTTAATGTAAGAAAAAGGAAGGACGAGGGGGCGTACAGGGGCTTGAACTAATTTCCCTCGTAGACTAGAGATCCTTCATTATTCATTAGACATGATTATTCCACGGTCTTCCAGAATACCAGGGAACCTGGTGATGAATTGATCGCAAATGAATGTTGGACTAAGATAAAATAATGTGCCCTATTTCATTTCTCCTTGTTTATAGAAATCTAGAATTTATTATTTTTTGTTTCACTGGGCAGATATCACTAAGTCACCATCAGTTAACAGGATGGGACTAGAGATAGAACATGTGTGCACACGACTGGTAAAGTGTGCGGCCCGGAGAAGAGTACCACAGTTTATTCGATTAGGACTTTTCTGAGCTGTGAGTCATCTGAGCCAGGGCTCAACTTCCAGTTGATAGTTACACCCTTCCATGCATGCTAAACCTGGAGGGCATCCCCTCTTGGAATGATGCTCTAAGCTTATCTGCCTTCTGATCTCACAGGGTATTAAAGATGGAATTCAAAGACTTCAACGGGTCTGAAGACAGGAGGAAAAAATTAAAAAACAAGTGAGAGTGAGTAGGGCCAGTTAAAGGCTTTAACTACATCTAATTTCTGTTTCACCATGAAAACAATTGAAAAGCAAGATTTGACACCGAATAGAGATAGTTGAAAGTATTTGACCTAAAGTTTTTGTTATTTCTGTAAGATAAAGTGTGTGATTTCTCACTTTATCCTTCTCTTCTTTCCATCTCCATGGACTGTGTCTTCTGAAATGATTTTTTCCTTATTGACTTACCTACAGGAGAGCTGTCATTCAGAGTGACAGCAATAAAGCATATGCTGTTCCACTTCAATTCTAATGTCATATTAGCAGTTAGCTATTATTAATGCAGTCACATCTATTTTTTTCCCTCTCACTTAAAGGAAGTCTGAAAATCAGGTAAAGGCTGACATTTCAGGCAGATAGATTCCCTAAAATAAAATCCAGTTCCTGAGATTCAAATTACTAGATTAGGTTTGTTAGGGACATTCCGTTACTACGAATGAGGGAAATACTAAGTGGGGATTTGGCAACATTTCATGCAATTTCTTCTCAGACTTGGATATTTCAGGGCAAGAGGCTCCTGTCATTTTATTTTATTTTTATTTTTATTTATTATTTTTTTTGCTCAGGAAGATTCACCATGAGCCAACATCTGTTGCCATTCTTCCTCTTTTTGTTTGAGGAAGATTTGCCCTGAGCTAACATCTGTGCCAGTCTTCCCCTATTTTGTATGTGGGAGGCTGGCACAGCAGGGCTGCTAATGAGTGGTGTAGGTCTATGCCCAGGATTTGAACCCAAGTCACCTAAGAGGAGCATGCCAAACTTAACCACTAGGCCACAGGGCTGACTCCCCGGCTCCTGTCATTTTAGATAGGAACTATCTTCAAGTCAAAATTTTTTTAAAAAACAGAGAATATGAAGACTGAATTTTGGAATCAAGTTCATCTTCACATTTTTAATAAGCCTTTTAACTCTGGCACACCACAGTTTACATCCACTTATGTGTTACTGCCCACATATCTCTGCATTTTTACCTTTAAGAACATATTTAAGAAGCCACACTGTAAAAAAGAAAAAAATAAAGAAGCCACATCTTAAAAAAGTAGTGGCAAAGGGTTTATTATAACTTTAACTCCTATGTCATCTAAAATATTCCATAACACATTATCTTCATCTGCTCAGACTGCCATGACAGACACCATCTGCCGTAACAAATACCGTAGACTAGGCTGCTTAAACAGCAGAAATGTATTTTCTCAGTTATAGAGGCTGGGATGTCCACAATTAAGGTGCTGGCTGACCCGGTTTCTGGTGAGGCCACTCTTCCTGGCTTGTAGACAAGGCCTTCTCACTGTGTCCTCACATGGCCTTCCCAGGTGCCTGTGGACAGAGAGAAAGAGAGAAAGAGGGCTGGTCATCTGGTATTCTTTCTTATACGGACACTAACCCTATCAGATCAAGGCCGCACCCTTATGACCTCTCTCACCTCAATTACTTCCTCAGAGACTCCATCTCCATATACAGCCACACTGGGGGTTGGGACTTCAACATACGAATTTCACGGGGACACAAACATTCAGTCCATAACATATTTAAAAGAAGGGCAAATTATCCCAACTCATTCTATAAGCTATCCTAAAAATTCAGATGCAAAAATCATCCAATTAAATATTGGTACATTAACTCCACTATTGCAATAAAAAATTAATGCAAGTAGAATTTATCTCAGGATTGTTCAACATTAAGAAATTTACAACTCTAAACTGTGATAAAATTATGCTTTATATTTCCAAAAATAGAAAGTTTCTCAATCTTTAGACTATAACAGATATAAGAATTTGTAGGTAAAGGAGGGACGGAAAGCCTTCCACCATCTTGACTTCTGCTCACCAACTTTGTCTCGGAGTTCGCAGAGTTGTGCAAGGTGAGTGTCTTAAGTAATTCTTACTCCACTGCAGACGTTTGTCACCTCAGTCAAGACATTTCATTTCTGCTGACATTACTTTTGGGTAAATGCTTTAATCTCTTATCAGCACTTGGCGAGTATTGTTCTCCTTAAATGCTTAAATTGCACTTATTTCGCATAAGTGATGAATTCAGTAGGTTGGCATATTAGCTATTAAGAAAGAATCTGTAATTCCTAATAAAAGAAGGTAAAGGTCAGTTCAGTGCAGATTAAATAACCTGGCAACAACTCATTTTACATGGAATTTGAGATTTCAGAGTTAAAATGGAATTTAGTATTATACAGAAAGTGTCATTCTCAAGGTGATTGGAAGTTTCTCTATACACAAGATATATATATTTTTATTAAAGATCAAAGATCTTCATTTATTCTTTATCTCTGCAGGCAAATGCCTGATCCAGGCCTTAGTCATCTTCCTCGTCGGTTACTTTAGCACTTTCTGTACTGCAAAACCACCACTCACACTCATGTTTTTTATCACTGCTAAATGCTGCCTGTTTATTTTTTCCTTTGAAAATGTTATTCAACTTTAAGACCAGTGACCCTTTTCCATAACAAATTTTATCTGAATCTACTTAGGTTTTGCTTACCCCAATGTTTTTTGTTTTTTGTTAATGAGCAATAACTTTAAACTACTAACAGAAATTTTAATTTTTTTTCCTTTAACTCCATTCATCCAAAATAAAATAGCATTGGAAAACTAGAGAAATAGAATGCAGGAAAAAATAAAACAACTATTAGTTTTTCCTAAAAGTCACAAAAGAACTTTGTATTTTATTTGCAAAATTCAACAAAATCTACTTGTAGGAAGTGAAGGTAAGCTCACCTGTGAACAAAGAAGGCCGAGGCTTCATCATGTGAGCATCGCAATCATGGCGTCCAAAGGAAAAGTCTTTTAAAAATCTCATATCAGAGGAATATGTTAAATATAAATGTGTAGATTTATTTGAATGATGGAAAATGTGGAAGACAACAGCTATAAATGTTTCAGTTGGTCAAATGCTGTTTCGCCAGTGTTTAGCTGTGTCTCTTACTTTCTCATCTATAAAATAAGGGCATCTAAGCCAGCTCCATTCACCCCATAGTCACCTTGTAAAGGGAGAGGGCAGCGAAGGGAACTAAGCCTGTTCCCTGACCCTAACTATGAGCTATATCATCCGTTCCTTTTAGATATCTTCTGAATAAATAGGGTCATCTTCACTTTGTATATGAGGAAACTAAGATTTATTGAGGTTGATAACTTTCCTATGGTCATGTCTGATGAAGCCAAGATTTTAATTAAGAGCTTTCTCTGTAGCCTGAACATCCCCCAAAGGGACCCAGGAATTAATAGTCATAACTCATGAAAAATGACTCCATTGTCAAATAAATTTTTGTAATTTTAGGATAAACAAAGTTACAAAGGTCTATTCATATAAGATTTCAAAGCACCTTTGATGCGACCACGTGCATTGTGAATCTCCAAGAGGTGGCTCGAACTTATGGCATTCCTCACACTTACAGAAGGAAACTTTTTCATTCTCGAACACCTACCAAGCTCAGTCATTTGGGAAACAAGCTTTTCAAAGCACTGAACACTACCAAGCTGTATCTTGAAGAGATGATAGGTTTTGATGGTTTGAGGGAGGAAAAAAAAATCTATGGGAGCCTATAATGAAGAGTGAAGTTTTATTACATGAGATGATAGAAATTTGCTAAGGGCCATTTAAAAAGAAATGTTATAGAATATGTTTAGATGGCATTTTGAATACTACAACGAAGACAGAAATTCTAATAATCAGAGAAGAAGTTAGTGAGGCCAACATTATACTGAAACAATATGTCGTTTATGTCTCTTTTGGTTGCAGTTATAAATTAGATAAAATATGTGTTCATTGAAAAAGGACAAAGGCATGAGATTCAACAGATTCATTCATCTGTCTGTTAATTCATCCAGTCAATACATCTTTATTAAGAGCCCACTGTGCTTTTGGCACAGTGTTCTAGGAACTAAGAGTAGAATATTGAACAAGACAGACGTGAATCCTGTTCTCTTGAAATGTACAGTCTAGGGAAGAGCGACACTTCACAAATCGCTATAAGTGTATTGAGTGTGTAATTGAAAATATTATGGGTATTATGGGAGAATGTTATAGGCAGACCTAACCTTGTTTAAGGGCTCCAAGAATCTCAGCTTTGTGACCTAACTTATATGACTTGGGTGAATTATTTAGATTTTCTGATGTTCAATTTCCTCATCTGTAAGTGAGATTAACATCTTAGAGTGCCCTTGTAAGAAGTAAATCAAATATTGTGTGAAATTACCTAATAGTACCTGATAGATGATAATATTCATAACTAACATTTATTAAGTGAACATTCTATGCCTGTCATAACTTTATGGGTATTAAGTCATTTAATCCTCAAAAAAACCCTATGAGTTTGGGTTAGATGCTCTCCTTTTTCCTCTCTATAAATCTATAAATTTGTAGGTAATTAAGCCGAGACACAGAGAGTTAAGGGGTTTGTCTAAGTTCTCAGATTTAGAAAGTGAAGGATCTAGGAGTCAAAGGTAGCAGTCTGACCCCTCATCTAAGCTCATAACCCTACTCTATGTCACCAATAGCACTCACGCTCTAGGAAAGTAACCACTGTCCCCAACCCAACTTCACCCAAGGAGCTGGAGAAATGCAGTGATGGTCAAGGTCAACATGGAGTCTCCAGGGGGCAAACAGTGATTTAGTTGCTTGTCTTTTAAAAAGATACTCTGATTCTGATCTTTAGAGTTTTTGATCCCTTAATTACTAGAAGCTGAAACAGTAAGTTGATGAGCGCATCTGTTTTAATGGGTTTTTTTTGTTTGTTGTCATTGTGGCTCTAACTGTGGAAATAAAAATCTGTTCCTGTTATAGACATCTTTTAGTTTCTGGAAGTGATGCTCAAGACACTGCTGAAATAATACAAAGGCAAATATTTCAGACTGAGGTGTTGTTTGTACCATCTGGAGTGGGGGCATCACTGCCAGTCTCCCATTTGTGAGTGGGGGGAGGAAACCTGGCAACTTCTGTGCTTAGGAACACTCGTCTTGGCTAACGGATGTGAAAACTTTGATGGGAAGAGTAAGAGCTCACTTACATGCATCCTCCTGTGGTGGAATGACTGGACCCCCAGGACTTAGGCCAGTTTGTGGCACAGTGGGACCTGCCTCAGGGGTGGCAGTGCTCTCTGTCTGTGCTGGCTAATGCTGTAACCTATCGTTAGATGTGGCTGTTGAGCACCTGAAATATGGCCAGTGTGATTAAGGAGCTGACTATTTAAATTTTATTTGCATATTAATTTAAATTTAAATAGACACACGTGGCAAGTGGCTACCATATCAGACAGCACAGGTCTAGACCAATGGTTCTCAAAGTTTCAAACTTTTATTGCTGGGGGACAAGTGAAGAGAAAGGGATTGAGGAAGAACACCTCAGCCGTGAGAGCTGGAAGCCAGTATCTGGCTGGTCAAATGACAGCAGACCAGAGGTTCTCAGACTCGCTCAGTTCACAGTGTCCTTAGTGTCTCAATTTGCTTGTTTTTTTCACAGTGCCCCTAAGCCAAAAGAACTACCTTACCATTCCGTGCAGTAAATAGTTAGGTCCAAACAATGTGGTAGTGTTCATGAGATGCTCAGCAGATGTCTCTGTGCTTCCCTCAAAAATGTAAAGTATGTCAAGACTTTAAATGCCCTAAAGAGTATGGTGTGATGCCTGGAGGACCCTCTGCATCCCATTTGGGAACCATGAAGCTAGGCCGTGAGACTCCCTACTGAATACGAACAATTTCACAGACTATCAGCATGAGATGCAGTCACTCCAGGACACCATGGTCCCACAAAAGTGACCAGACATCTCTCCCTCTGGCCAGTCTGAGCACTAGTGTTGGCGATGCCTCAAGCCTCCCACCCCTTCTCACCCCCTCCCCCGCCCCCACCGCATGGCTCTTCCTCCTATGCAAAAGGTGTTAAGATACTCAATCACCAAATCGCCCCTGCTCCCTGGCAGCATCCAACCCAAAATTAACCTTATTTCTTATGTGTCTCCCCCCAAATCAAAAGCCCGAACTTTAAGACACACCCCCGCCCCCAATGCTCGCACCGAGACACCTGTGGGTGCTGAGGGCCAGCATCTTCCCAGGGCAGCGAGTGAACACATCTAACTTTGTTTGGCCACAAGTGTGTCCTGGTGGTCTGTGGGCACTGGGATTTATCAGGATGGATTCTAAAACATCACATAACATGACAGTTTAAATGAGACACCTCCCTGTGTGTTACTCATGGCATAGCTTCTCCCTTTTAACTTCGCTTTTAGAAGGGGCCATGCGTCTGTGAGAATCAAGAGCCGTTGCTTCAGTCTTTTGCAGCAGTATAGTATGCCAGTAGATTGGAAATAATAATTCTTACCTCTTTGTTTTGTGAACTAACAAATAACTTTTTTAAATAAAATTGTTGTTCAATTACCACCTTCAGTGGACTCCTATGACAGACTGCCAAGCAGACGATGGCCGGACCATATACAAAAATAGAATCTGGTTCCAATCTGCAGCCACCAGCCCAGGGAGACGACTCTTTGCCTGCTGCGACCATCACAGGAAGCCAGCCTACAATCCAGAAGTCAGACTCGCAGGAAGTCAGATTGCTTTAGCAACTGGTCCGGGAAGCCAAACTATAGCCCCTGTAACAATCAGCCTAAAACCACCAGGAATTGCTTAATAACCGGCAGCTTCCCTAATTTTTGTCCCTGCTTCCAACTTTGGACCAAAAAGAGAAAGTCAAATGTGTAACTCTAACTAATCACATAGGATGCCCTACTTCTGGTTAGACCCCTCCAGTCTCCCCACTGCAGCAGCCTCTACTCAGGGCACACCAGAAGCCTGCCCTTTTCTCTACCAAGCCCTCTCTTCTGAGTCTCTGCCAAAATGCAAGCAATGGTGGACTCCCTGCTGTAGCAAATTTCAATAGAAAGCTTTTGCCTATTCTTATTTTGTTGGTCTTCCTTTACTTCCATACCTATATTTAAAGTCGTATTGTATATTTCAAAACTACCCTCCAGGAAGTTTGTATCAACTTATACAACTATTAATGTGCTTGAGCTTTCTGTTTGCCCACAGCCTCACTAAATACTAGGATTTATCAATTTTTGTAATCTTGTCAATCTGTTAATAGGCATTGGCTCATGCTTTTATGTGAATTTACTTGATATCATGAAAGTTGAACATCTTTTCGCATGTTTATGGCCATTTGTATTTCCTTCTTTGTAAATTGTCTATTCTTGTATTCAGCCCATCGTCTGAGAAGATAGGAACTTTCTAATAACTATCTAAATATCTACTGGATTCTTACTAATAATTTTCTACTGGATGGCCCAGTAGAAACCAGCCGAGGATATTGTTTTTGAAGAGCTATGCCTACAGCAGGAAATTCCCATCAAGACACTGCATAATTCCAAGCCTAGGGAGTGAAAACATCTCCATAAAGAAGATCTGAGTTCCCTCCCAGGAAGAATGTGAGTGCCGGATCTAGACAGGCCCGGTGAACATTTTGGAACCATAAGCACCCTCAGTGCGCGACGCTCCGTAGATACCGGTGCCTGTTAGAGCTCATCTGAACAGCAGACTTCAGTGGCTGGAGCTCAGAATTGTCCACCTTGCCATGCATTGATGTCCTGCAGCCTGTAAAGATAAGAAGCAAGTCCTAGACATTGTTCGAGGCATTGCTTAACCATCCATCCCACCTCCAGCCAATCCTGATTAATCCTCCAAGGAGACAGGATGGAGCAAATGCAACAAGGAATTAATCTGAGGTTGATTTAACTCAGGAAATGATGGAGAATACAAAGGAAGTTGACTTTCAGTCATACTCTGTGGAATGAGATGCATTTCAGTTGTCTGTAAAATTACAACATTGTGAAGTGGCTTATAATTTCACTTTATGGTTTCAACTGAATGAAGGAAGTTCTCTTCTTCCAGATTCTGCTGGTCTCCTGTGATCTGCACCATTCTTACCTCCATCACTAATGGGATTCTAGATCTTAGTAAGAAAGTTTAGGGCCAGCCCCACGACCAAGTGGTTAAGTCCGTGCACTCCGCTTCGGCTGCCTGGGGCTTCACTAGTTTGGATCTTGGGTGCGGACATGGCACCACTCATCAGGCCATGCTGAGGCAGCGTTCCACATAGCACAGCCAGAGGCACTCACAACTAGAATATGCACCTATGTACCAGGGGGCTTTGGGGAGAAGAAGAACAACAACAACAAAGAAGATTGGCAACAGATGTGAGCTCAGGGCCAATCTTTAAAAAGAAAAAAAAAGTTCAAACCACAAACGCACAACATCAAATCTCATGTTCTTGATCTTATTTGAAAGACCAACTCCCTTTTTCTCTGGTTTCCCTCTTCTTTCCCTTAGAGGAGACTCTCAGGCCCTTTTCAATGCCACGTTTTTGTATGCCTTGTGGAGACATTCTAGTCTTCTTTCTATGAGGCCAGACCCTTTCCCACAAATAGGAAGTTATGAAGGAAGCCAATGGAATAATAAGCCTGGTTTATTAAAACGTATAAAAGCCCACCTAAGTGGGCAGCAGGGGAAGAAATATGTACAGATAAACCACAACTATAAAGAAAGGAAAGTGATGTTTTGTGTGCACTTGTGTGTCACAGATTCAAATGGATTAGCTATATCCCGTCAAGGAAGTAAATTGAACAAGTCCATAAATTGTGAGTAGAACTGATTAAACTGGCATCATAATTACAGCACAGTATGTTACAGAAGCTTACGAATGCTTGGGCTGCCCAAAAGATCTGCCAGCAGGATCCTGGATCCCATATTTGCTTCCTGTTCTTTCTGGATACAGGAGTCTTGCTAAACCATATCAAAAGGTAGATAATTCAGCTAAGACTAAGAGAAGTTAACTGTCATTTCCATTAAGACATAACTAGATTACCTAGTAAATAAATCACTTTCAACATTATAATAATTTAAATGAGCAAAACAATGACAAAAAATATGTGCTTACAGACAGAGAAAAACAAACACTGCTTGAGTCCATTAGTATGTGGAGGATAAACAAACACATGGACAAAGAGAACTATTTATGGTAACCAGGGAGCAGAGGGGTGGGGAGTGGGCGCAAAGGGTGAAAGGACACACCTATAAGATGACTGACAAATAATAGTGTACAACCGAAATTTCACAACGTTGTAAACTATCATAACCTCAATAAAAAAAAAAATAGGCATTCTCACACACAAAAAGGTACGGGCTTAGTAACAAACGAAAAAATGTCGCTCACTCAGTGATTCATGATTGAATTCTCCAGAGATGTTGACAAATCCATCCACCGTCCTTGAGTCACAGAGTTGGCATTTAGGTCTCTCATTGAGCTGAAAGATGCTGAAAAACTCAAATAGCACTTTAGGGCCCAGGGGGACACATTTCTAAACAGATTTGGAGGAAGGTAAGTTTTTCTAGTTAAGGTCAATAGGAATTTACACCCAGCTAGAGAACTCTCAATCCACAGATTTAAAGCCACACTGTTGGGAAAAGAGAGAGAGCTTGATTTGGGAGGAAACCACGAACTAGCTTACCCTGGGGGCGTATCGTTGACTGGGTTGCCCTGGATCCAGCTGCATTTGATGTAGCTGTAATGCAGAGCGAGTGATACCTCAGTCAAAGTGATCTTTGCATCATGGGGACTGTGACATTTTAAATGCATGCACCAGAGAAGACACACTGAATCTGTTTTTTGTTGCAACTACAATAGCCACTCTCTCTATTTGCAATTTGCTTTGCACAAATAAAGGATTCCTAAATTTCGAAAATTTAACTTTGTCAAAATGTTCTGAAAAGCATTTAAAGAATTGCACAACCATCGTTGGAAATTAATTCGAAGGACACAATGGATAATTATGAGTGTGGTTCTCTCAACATTCTGGAAATTCTGGAAATGCCCCATGGATCCAGGCAAGGCATTAGGCTTTGTCTTATTTCAGAAGTAAAGATGGATCAAAATAAATGTTATTGTACGTAAGTTACTTATTTGGATACCTAGATATCTAGGCATCCAAAGGAAGATACTAGGTGTCCTAGGAAGATACCTACAGTATACACAAAGTGAACTATTTGAAAGAACTCTTCTAAAGATGTTACTAAGAAAGGATGGTTAAGGAAAAATCTCACACACTGCCCAAAATAAGCCAAAAAATGATTCAGCAAGTTTGATGCCAAGACTGGAAATGACTTTACATCATTTGATGAAATTTAAACACAGTGAAAGGATAAACCTTTGTTAGTCAAATGCCTATTTCAACATTTTGAGCTACTGAGTGAGAAAAAAATCCACAATGACCTTGCTTAGGTGTTAATCTTAATAAGAGTTTCCTACTAAATTAATAGGTGACTGCTATTTATTTGCATTATTAACACAAATCCAACTTTGGAAAGCATTTGGCATTTGAATACCTTCCTCAATGAATATAAAGAAAAACTTTATATATTAAACAAGTTACTGATTCTCCTGGATTTGAATATCATAGTCTATTCTCCTCTTTCCTTTTCCCTTTCTCAACTTTTGCATATGTTAAGACAGTGAGATAATCAATAAGTTGTATTTTGTAAAAAATAATAATAGTAATGGATAAACCACAATGACGTGAATTTCCTCCATTAAGCGCGTCTGCTGGCAGGCCTCCTTGGAGAGGAGCTGGGGAGAGGGAAGAGAGGGATGTTTCCCTTTTCAGATCATATAAAGATGCTCTTTAAAAACATTTATTTAACTAACATTTTATTTAAAAACTATCACGTGTTTATTGCTTAAAAAATAAAATATAGATATGCAAAGGGAGTAAAAGCAGGAGATCGAAAAGGAGGTCACCCATCACCCACCCACTAGAGGAAACCACTTTTAGATGTGAAAATAAAAAAGTAATGTCCATGCTGCTTCACGACTTACCCTTCTGTTGAAGAGTACAGTGTGAAGACCTTGCCAAGTCAGGACATTTATTTCCATCCCTGCATTTGAATGGACACGTTGTACAACTGTGCTATGCTTTCTGTAACTATCCATCCGTCGTTGAACACTTAGATCGTTCCCATTTTTGGCATCATTAAAAGACCACAATGCTTTCTTTGTAGCTGCTTCGTTGTGTGAACATCTTCAATTATTTCCTTGGGATAGTTTCCTAATAGAAGTGCCATCAAGGGGGAGAGGCTTTTGATAACTGTCAACAAATTACTTTCAGAAACTTCGTGTAAACTTGTATGCCTACCAGGAGTATAAAAGACTCCTATATTCCCATATAGTTGTTGACATTATTATTATCATTCTTATTATTCTTCCCCATTTTGTGGGTAAAATATGTCCCTTACATTTAGTTTTCATCTCTCAAAGGTCAGCTTAAACAATTGTATGTATTTATGAGCCATTTGTGACTAAAAGAATCCCACAGCATATATTTAGGTGACTGTCCTCTAACAGGTGAAATGTCTGTCATGCACTGAGCATCTATTTCCCAACAAAGGATAAGAGAATAAAGAAGCTACACTTTTACTTGGTGACAAAATGATGCTAAAATATAAATATTTAATATTGGAAACAAAAACACAGATAGTCCCTACACGTTTAGCGGTTTAAAGTATTTGGTTTCAAAGAGGAATATATGAGCAGATAAGCCAAATATAATTATTCTTCCTATTAAATAGATTTATAAGTTGAAAGCCAGTGAAATATCGGCCAATCGGTGGAGACTCATCCAGGAGAGTTGCTGGAAGACTGGGTCACCCCCACCTTGTAATGTTTCTAGGGGGATCTGCTGGGTGTTTGGAGAAGCTTAATTATTCTCACCACTATCTTTCAGGATCCTTAAACAATTCTTAACCAGTTGACAAAAAGTAGCAAACTGAGATCAAAATATCACGTCAGCTACGCTATGGACAACGTAAGAAGGGCGTGGCATGCAGGACCTAACGATGAAATGCCCACATCACAAGGGAATAAGCTGGGGAGCAAGAGGCTGGCTGAGGAAGGTCTTACAGCATCAGCTGCTGAGAAGAGAGCATCTAGGAGAACCCCAGCGCCTTTATGAGACAGGAGGGGCCCGGGCCTGCCCAGCCCACCTTCTCCTTCAAGGAGGAGAGCGTGAGGGGATGAGGAAAGGGAGAGGTCGAGGAATGAAATCAGACAAATGGAAAAAATAGAACAGACTAAACAAATGCTCTCAAGAATAAGGAGGGGCTAAAGCTGTAATTATTTATCTGAAGTTTATTTAATTAATAACAACTTTGTCCTGTAGAGTTTCTTTATCTAGAAAATATTCAACTGGGGAAAAATAAACGTCTTCTTTCCTAAGCATCTCATAGCAGATGTTTGATATCCTTGTATTAAGTGGAATTATAAGAACCAAAACGTGAACCTAAGATGAGAAATAAAAATAAATATGTGCCTTGGAATACAATTCTGGTGTATGGTCCCACAGGACAATCGTAACAGGCCCAGGTTTGCCTTGTTAGTTAGTTATTTTGTGCGTTTGCCCTGGCTGATGTTGTCAGCAGCACCAGGAATCAGGAAGCCCTTCGATCATTCTCTGGGTTCCCCAGGATTTCCAGATGGAAGGTTTCCCAGATCAAGAAGCTTTAAAAACGTTAAGCTTGAATGGAGCTAAATCTTATTATTTGATGACCTGGAAATTTATGGACTTTTACAGAGAATGAGAGCTTATAATTTTTTAATATTGAGATTAAAAAACACTTTCATGTGCACGAATCGCCAATGAGGCATTTGACCATCAATTTTGAGTTGGGGAAACTGAGGCACAAGGTTGCTACACGATTCAGCAGAGCCATGGTTTTGTGATAGAGCTGGGACTTAAATTCAGGTGTTTTGATTTCCTCAAAGCAATTTTATTTTCATTCCATCTTAGCCAATTCACATTAAAGTTGAAATAAATTGTGTAACAAATTTCAATTTTTTTTCTTATTCTTTTCTTCCACCCTCAACCGTTTTAGAATCTATCACTGTATTTATTGAACATCCCAATTTGCAGACTGCTTAAAAGGCAAGATTTTGCTTTTATCTAACCCCAGGTATTTAGAGGCAAAGGAATGAAAGTTGACCTTCAGGAATTTCTTAAGATGACAAGTATAAATGCAGCAAACTGCTACCTGTTTTCCCTTTTTTCTTTTGGCATCCTCCTCGGAGGTAGAGGTGAAATAATGTGACTGTTGGCTTTATTAGGTGGCTAATGGAAGAAATCAATTCCAAAAATAAGATTTACCTTATTGATGAATTCCAAAGAGAAAAACATAGTCTTTTATGATTAATATTAGCTAGGGGGCAATGTGTCATTTAGTAAATAGAATAAATTGCATCTGATTAGACTAAAATGAAATTTCTACCATCTAGCACTCCAGTAAAACACAAGCACAGCCAGCTTTGAAGAAGCAGAGATTTTACTTCTGGCTTTCTTTTTTTTTTTTTTGCTGAGGAAGATTCATCCTGAGCTAACATCTGTGCGATCTTCCTCTATGTTGTATGTGGGTCACCACCACAGCATGGCTGCCAATGAGTGGTATAAGTCCACACCCAGGAACCAAACCCAGGCTTCCAAAGCAGAGAGCACCTAACTTAACCACTAGGCCATGGGGCTGGCCCCTTTGTTTGGTTTTAATAGACGAAGAATTCAACTTCCACGTTAATAGCCTTCTCCTGGGACTTTCATAAGAATGCAATAATTACAACATATAAATGAATGTGAGGCAAACTATTTTAATTAAGACAATTTGATGAATGATGAATAAAAGGAAATCTTTGAGGGTCTTAAGCAAGTTGGGGAAAGATCATGAGCTCAGTTTTAGGATGCTGAGATTGAGATGCTCCTAAGATATTCTTGGAGAATACCACATATGTATAGAAAATACAGACCCAGCACTCAGAATAAAACTCTCAGCAGGAGGCTAGAGTAGGGAGCATTCCGGATATCAGTAATTGAGTCTGTAGTTATACATGAGACTCCCTAAGAAGAGAGGAAAATGAGAAAAGTTAGCCCAGAACTGAATCTGGACAGAAGAAATCCTGGTAACACAGAATGAAGAAGAGAGGGAGAAAGAGCATGAAGAGAACAGGGTCATAACAGCCAAGGGAAGACAATGCCCACAGGAGGAGGGAGTGTTAATCATGTCACTGAAATTAACAGAAATAAAGTCAGTAACAAAGATTACTGAAATGCCAGCCAGGATGAATGGATGTGGCTCTCCCGGCTTCGTGGAACTCGGTATTATTTAGTCCCGTAGGAATGGCAGAGTCAGTTGAGTAGTGGGGCACACACAGAAGAGATAACATTGAAGGGTGAGTGGAAAGTGAAGAAAATGAGTTAGTGTATCAGCTGTTTCTTTCAAAAAGTTTCACTATGATTAGATGGAGATAATGTGATCCTATGACATCTAGGGAGAGTTATTATTGCTTCATTTTGTTTTTAAAATAACAGACCTGACCATATTTCAACACAGAATGGAAGACTAAGTAGAGAAAGAAAAGCTGAAACATGGAGGAAAGATAATCAATAGGGCATGTTTATTTTAAAAAGCACGAATAACTTTTCATTATTAAAAAGGGGTTTTGGCTTCCATTATTTACCAATGGAAGAGGGAAAGTAGAGGAGAAGGTGGACATGTCAAATATTTATATTTATCTATAGACACAAGAAAGGTGCTGGAGTTCCTATCTAATAAATTCTATTTCCATGGTTAAATAGCCAGAGCAGTCATAGCTGAGAGTCAGCATGAAGTTGGGAGGGTCGGAGGTTGGAACAGAGTTTGTAATAGTTGAAATGACTACTTCAGAGAGCAGGAGAGCACGCCAACCAGAGGAAGGTAAGAGAAGGCCAGGCAGTTTTGAGAGCATCAGTTGAGCTTAGTGACCATGAATTATAGAGGTGTCAATTTGCCAGGAATTGCAAATATAAACCCAATGTTCCCTATGGGAAGGATTTTGATTACTAAGGATTGCAGAACTGGTGTTCGAAAAGGAATTTTGGACTTCGACAAAGTTGGCCAAAAGAACCCCAGAACATCTGACAAATTGAAATAAGTTCAAAGTCAAATCATTTTTGCATTGCTGACAAAATAACATGAATGAAAATAAATGTCAGTGATCAAGCTGCAAGAAAATTCAGGAACAAAAGAAAGTAGTAATTCCTAATACCACCTGGGACCAAATTCAAATTACAGCATGAAAGAAGAACTCATTAAATAGATAGATGGGAATAGAAAGGAAGATTTATATACCCAAAGTGTAGATGCACTGTTTTCCTCCACTTCACCTGAACTTGGACTCCTTCTCCAACCACCTCTTTACTCTGAGCATGACCTTTAAGAGCTCTGACTGGGCAGGAGTGCGTGGTTAAAAGTAGAATTCTGCTGTCTAACAAAATATGCGTCCCAGTACTCTCCTCTCCCCAGATTACTTTGAACATAATTTCAGACATCATACCATTTCATCCTTAAATATTATGGTTGTAGCTCCAAAACATAAGGACTCAAAAATAACTGTAATACTATTATCCTCCTAAAATTAATATTAAATAATGCCATACTATTCTTAAATATTCATGCAGTGTTCAAATTTTCCAAAGTGTGAAAAATTAATTTTATACAGTTTGAGTTACGATCCAGATAAAATCCATTGTTTGGTATGCCTACTTTCAATCTACGGTATCCCCTTTCTATTTTGTTTTGGTTTTGCCCAAAATTTATTTGCTGAAGAAGCCGGATTATTTGTTCTACAGAGTTTCCCCAGCCTGGACTCTGCTCATTGTATCACTGCAGTTTTATTTAACATGTTTCTCTCCTCTCTGTCTTTCCAGGAAATTGGTAGATTAGAATAGACAATTGGTCAGATTCAGGTTTGATTTTTTTGGTAATAATATTTCAAAGATAGCATATTGTACATTCATCCCGGTCACAAAATGTTTGGCTGTTTCTCTTTTTGTGAAGTTAGCAGCTGTTGACAATCTTTGTGTTGATCCATTATTTCATTAGGAGTTGCAAAAAAAGTGATATTCTACTTCTGTTGTCCCTTCTTCAATTATTATGAGGAATAATTCCAGAAAGAGAAACCATAGCACATCAACCATTTGCTTACCCTACGGTACAATTCATAGAGAAAAAACATATTTGATGTGTTTCAGTCCACCGCAATTACCATCCTTACTGATGTTCAAGTCCAACTGACACCACCGGGAGAGCCTGGACCTTGCTAGTGTGTTCCAGGCTCATCTTGTAGCAAGCTGTTCCAGGCTCACTTTGTACATTGGACCTGGCATTAGTCCTTTCTCTCAGAACTTCTCTCTTTAAATGGGAAATGATACTTACAGACTGCAATGTGAGTATCAGTGGTTAATAAATCTTTGACCAATATTCCAGCTTCGTTGATGCCCTTCTAAACATTTTAACCACATTTGATTTTTTCCTTCTTCTTGCCCTTGATTGTGTCAGTACGACAGCTCTTCCAAGAGTACACAGACATTTTCTCTCCATTGAGAACCGGCAACGCCGTCCAGCTGACCCCCTTGAGCAGTTTCAGGGGAAAGACTGCATGTCACCGCAGCGGCAAAACAGCTTTCAGAATAAACTTCTCCAGCTGTGCTCTGAAGTCCAGTTATCCTCGTCAGTCATCCTGCGCCTTTGGGGTGAAGTTTAGGAGTTATATCACCATAGCCAGTTATTATTATTGCACTCATGCCTGTCATTCACCTCTTTATAAAATTGTAGGCTAATTTCCAGACTCTTGGTGAGTGCCAGCAGGCCCTCTGACAAGCCCCATGCTGAGGATCCACTGCAACAGCTCCCGCGGGGGCCCTGAGCCCAATTGCTTAATGGAATGGTAAAGAGGCAGCCCAGTCAAGGGTTTCAAAACTCCTTAAAAGAGTTTGACTTGCTGCTCCTTTAGCTAGATTTTGTCTACAGTATCTAAACCATTCTGACTTGAATGAGGCTCTGACCCTCCCAGGAAAATTAGTCTTTATGATCCCGAGGACAAGAAATCCTTGCTCTCTCTAAAGGTTTACACGTATACAGAAGAAAGACGATGCATAGGTTCAAAATAATAACCATTTAAGACAGCAACAAGGAATACATTTCCCCATTGGACAAATAAAAACAAGCCTCCTTACTTATGTCCTGACAGTTCTCTCATGCCTCTGATGAATAATTTGGTATATTTTCTGACAATAAGTTAATACATAAGTTCTTTTGAAATATGTTTGTATAAAAGTGATTGTCATAATAGTTATTTAATTATTTTAATATAAAGATAAAAGTTTAAGTTAGAAGACATAGCCTACATTTACCTTCCCTTACAAGAGCTTATTTCTCAACCAGGAAAACCCACAGAGATCCTATATGTCCAGTGAAACTGTTTTCCTAGTTACCTCTGACATGCAAATTCCCAGCCCACTGGATACAACCCACTGGATACTCCTTAGCCTTTGTTTCACTCAACCTCTCTGCGACTCCTGACACTTTTAAACCTTCACCCTTCCCTAAAACTCCTTTAGAATTAGTGACACTGTAGTTTCCTGAGTTGCTTTCTATATCATCTATATAAGAATCTCCTTCATTGGCTATGTTTTCCACATCTGCCCCTCAAATATCAGTGTTCACCCAGGTCTCTATCTTGGTTTTTTTTTCTTCTTTATCTCAAAGACAGTGAAGCATCTTTGATCCCCCCTGCTCTCCTCCCCTGTTCCCTGTCTCCCTGAACGACACTGCACTGTACCTGGCTGTTCGCCCAGAAAGTAGTGGTCATCTGGATCTCTTTCTCTACCTACAAACTCCTTTAGCACATCGTCCCATATTTATTCCCACTGCCATAGACTAAATCACGTCTTCATCTCTTGTGGCTGGTTAGCTGCAGCAGCTTCCTTCTGAGTTTCTCAGCCTCTCGGCCTGCCGACCTCCACCCCAATGCTGTTGGATACAGTAGCCACTAGCCATGTATGGCTCTTTAGGTTCTAACTAAATGAAATTAAAAATTCAGCTTCTCAGTCACACTAGCCATATTTCAAGTACTCACTAGCCACACGTGGCAAGTGACTACTGCCTTGGACAGTACAAATTTAAGACATTTTCATCATTGCAGAACTTTGGGTTACACAGTGCTGTTTCCATCACTCACCCACATTTCAATGTTTGCTCCATGGCTAACTGAAGAAACCCTCTCATCACCTACCCCTGAGTCACTTAAGGTGAGTCCAATCTCCAGGATGTTTTCACTAATCCTCGCGGGGTGTAGGAGATGCTCCAGCTCTGAGCATTTGTGACACTCTTGGCTTCTCTTCATCATAGCACTGAATATAAAGAGCAAGAATCATTTGTTCACTTGTCTGTTTCTTCCACAAGGGTGTAACCTTAGAGGACAGGAGTTAAATCTGTGTCTCAAGATGGTGATATGTACACTTAATCATTCACTCATTAATTCTATAGCTATTTATTGAGCGTTGCTATGGACTCTACAGCACTAAGTAAAGAACAATTAAAAACTTTTCATGTATTTACACTCTAGATGTTCAGTGAGTGTTTGTTGACTGAATAACTAAATCTTGAATATGATCCTAGAGGATCAATGTCATGTAAATCAACTGATATATTTTTTGACATATCTTTGGCAGTACTGTCATAAATAGACCGTTAGATTATACAAACCATAAGTTTACCAGGTAGAGATTTCTTTGCTTTCACTCCAAGAAAGAATAGATGTTTTGGAGCATGGTCATTCAATTGACAATAATCTTCAGAGAAGCAGAGTCTATCTCTCTTTTGCTCAAAGTTTTATCCTACATCTGTCAAAGTGCCAAAAATACAGCAGGCCCTCAATAGACATGGGTTGAGTAAATGATAAATGAACACAAGTATCAGTTCTGTTCCCTGAGTTCTTCAATCACAGATCAAAACTATTCCTGAAAATGTCCTCTCTTAATGCAAGTCAAATATCCTAAAAGCTTTGTTTTTAAAATTAAAATAATTTTTTAAAATATTTAAATGACACAAAGAACTTTTGGGAAAACTTAAAAGAAAAGTTGTATAATAATGAAGTAAAAATAAAATGCTCTTTTGTTAAATATCTTAGAGTCACTATGCTGGAAAAGGTGCCACTGACATTATCCATCCCATTAAATTGGGTTGTTTTCACCGTAAGATTCTTCCTTTATTATGTGTCCTAGAGAGGGGAAGAAACCATAATAGCACAGACATTTCAATAGCGATAGTGAAGAGGCATAAAGTAGCTAGAACTGTGCAATGCTTGCTCTCGGAATAATTGGAGGAACAGACTTAGAGTGTCATCAATTGAAAAGATTTCAAGGGAAGAAAATATGATAGAAGATTATGGATCCAGTGTCTCATTTCATTGCTTTAAGTAGTACTTCTCATATAACAGTTGAAAGCATACGCTTTAAAGTGAAAAGCCTCATTGGCCGCAACCGACAATATAAAACTGAGTATTTTGTTTGAATAATGGCTCTAGTTCACGGAGACATCCAAAATCCAATTTTTCCTGTGGAACTTACAAAGTTCAAATTATTGTTTAATTAATTTGAAACAAGCTAAAAATAATTGTTCTTACATTTAACAGAATAAGAAAATCATTATATTACATATAGTATCGCACGTTATTTGTCAGTCATGAGCAAAGACAGAAGTTGTCCACCAGTTAGTGACGTGACGAGTTCTAAATGTTAATGGAATACGATAGACTCTAGTTATTTAAACTGTTATGGTATGTATAAGGTCTAAGTTTCTCTTATTTTTCTAGACTTTATTAGTTTTAAATTATTTCACTATTATCTTTCTATCATTTGTTCAATATTTAGACCAAACACTATTTCCTTGACAACTTTCACAGTGTTTTGAAATCTGTAAGCTAGGTGAGTCAACAAGAAGATGAGAAATTTATTGCTGTCTGGCCTTTAGCCAAACCCCTCTACTCCATTCCGTTTAAGTATGGCAGACTATCTTAGCAAAGAAGGAATTCAGAAAAAAACTGCACAGGCCATATGGCTTCAGTTGATTTGGTTCCAAAATAGAGCCTTAAGATTTTTATTAAAAATAAAAAAGATGTTACAGAATATAAGCACAGTTAAATTTCCTTTTTTAATTAAATAAAAGGAAATTAAACAAAAAGAATAGAATCTCTTAAAATATTTGGTTCTGCATATGGCTGCCAAAACCTATGGCAAGGTGATTTAGGTCAAATGTACACAGCAGCGTGGATATCGGTGCAAGTAAACACAAACACACATTCCAATTGACGTTTAAGATATTAAGAACATCAGAATATATTGTCTCTGCTTCTCAAACTGAGCTTCCTATAATCCTGGGATATACGGTGCTGCATCTTTCCATGTTACACAAATTAATGCACTATTTGTATTAATACAAAGACTTATGGAATAGAATGCAAAATTTGTACATACTTCCTAGCACTCAGAAATTATCTAAAAAATATTAAGGAGTTGGTTAATCAACGAATCAGGTTTTAAAGTAAAGCATTTTGAGCTTGCTGCAAGCCAGGTAGTACTTTAGATATCCAGGCATTCATTCTCATCTGCCTTTAAAAATGTTTTAAGAAAATTGAGGAGACATCAAGGGATTTGTCTCATTCCATGAGGCCGTTTCACCACCATTTTCTGAGAGAGATTCTTTCCCCAAAAGTGATTCCCCACAAATCACACATACTGGTCTCACTTTTAAAGATTTACACTATGAAATGAGACGCTACAAAACTAAAATCACGCATCTCGGAATAACGAGTTCATATACATCATCAAAACGACGAAATTACAAATGGAAATACCAGTATATCACAGGAAAATGGACATCTCCTTATTATTCACAAACCAAATTACTCTCAAAATTGCCCAAAAAGTGACTAGAAGTATAAATATAACTTAAGTAAGTTTATTATGTAAAAGGAAAATATGACCAGTCAAAGGGAAATGAAGGCTCGGAGTTCGGTGAAAGTGAAGCAGTTCATGAAAATTCAAGATGGGTCATTGCTACTGAAATGTTTGCCAGCATTTAATAATAACTAACTTTTATATAGTGATTACCATTTGTTAGCCCTGTTTCTAATTACTTTCCACATAGCAACTCAGTTCACCCTCACAATAATCTTGTCATTTAGGTACCATTGTTATTCCATTTTACAGATAAGGGAAATTAAGCCCAAAGATGCAGAATAACTTTTGTAGATTCACAGATGGGATTTAAATCCAGTAAATATGGGTTCGGAATCTGGCCCCCTTATGTTTAGACTATTCATCCTCTCTACATGTCAGCAAGAAAAATCTACTGATAGAAGAAAATATATTGTTAACCTGGTTGTATGTCAGATATCTGTTCAAATTATTTTATAATTACAACTTGAATTCAGTCTTTTTAAGAAATGCATGAGTTGAGTTATGTGCATTTGTATCTAACTCTGCATTAAAGAGAGTGTCACACGGATCAAGAGTGATCTATGATTCAGCTTCTATGCCTGAGGAAACCAAGACACAAACAGGATTTTACGACCTGACCAAGGTCATTAGGAAATGGCATTAGAAATAGGTCTCAAATCTCCTTGAAACCAATTCATATTCTCACATGATTTCTCTCTATAGGCAGTTAACAAAGAGGCCTTCCATCTCCATCTTCTATCCCACTGACTGACTGAGGATTTGTCTTATCCATCTCACATGTCTATTTTGGTATAAATAAATCAAGAAAATATACAAGTATAAAATCACAATACAAGTGTGCAGTAGCATCATTATTTTCATTAGTGTTGTTATAAAAAAACAGGACAATTTACAAAAAGGAGGAGGGTGTCTTTCTCATCTTGTTAAACCGCATTGATGCTGCAGTGCAGCGAACATAGTGTTTTCCTCAACATTTAAAAATAAATGTGTTAAATATTTGAAAAGAGTGTTCCTAACAATCTACAAAAGTGTTTTGGCTAGATGCCTGAGACGAAACTCCCCAGCACAGCAATGTTTAACATACCAGCATCAGGACATTCTGCTGTACTTCTCTCAATAGCCTTTATTGTCTTTAAAAAATTGTTTTGTGTCTTGGTGAATATCCTTTATTAATTCTACCTGTCTGATCTAAGCTGAAGGGTAGTGAAGTACCAACCATGTCGGTTCATCTTGACACGAGCAATCATGCTGGCCCAAAGATAACCACAAAACCACATGTGATAAGATGTCTCGTCTAAAATGGATAAAGAAACATGAATATTCCACCCAACACTGGGCACTTTTATGAAGAGCTCATATATCATCGCCTAGTAGCAACATTTGATCATTCATGCCTTTTAGGACCACTGCTGACTAATTTGTGAGTAATTCTACGTCTGGTCTCAATGAAGCATTTACCAAGGAAAACATTCAATAAAATCATATATGTATTTGCTGCAGTCTTGCACCATTAATCAAACTCAAAAATTAAAAAATACAACAAAAACCTCATACTTCCACTAGATAGTTATCCGCCATGGGTAATAGCCTTGCACATTTTTCTTGTGACTTATTTTTCTGTCCTTCTCTCCCATGGGCCAGATGTCAAAATGCTGCTCTCTCAAATGAGTAGATTTCCTTTGCTGATTTGTGTTGGATGGAGTTTTTCTTTGCTCACATCATGCTCATTTCACAGAGGAACGGATGTGAATGCAGAAAGGCTGAGAGCACTCAGTGACTCTAGGCTGGGATGTAGCTGATACAAATGAACCTCAGAAAGTCTACATAAATCTGATGAATTACTAGTGTGACACTTGCGTGGGATGCTAAAACACTAGGAAAACAAATCATCTCTCGGTAACATAGAAAGCGGCACAGTTTTAACTCACTTATCATAAATTACTAATTGTCAATACAGTTCGCTGGATAAAAATATTCAGTTTTAATGAAAACTGCCAATGGTGCTCTCACTTTAGCTCACTCTACTTCTCACAAACCCAAAGCCTCTACACATTAACTAAGTTTCCATTATCAAAGTGGTTAGAGTCAACTGGAACTCTGCAAGGTAACTAGTGCAATAAGTGCACCTCTCTCTCTCTCGTAAATCAATTCTTGTCTTACCCTGAGGACACCATTTGTTCGCTGGGTGAAGAGTGGATTAAAATGTTAAGGTTATTCTTCTATCTTCTTGTTTCAGTGTTTTTCGCACATTGCAGTCACTTCTGAAATAACAGTCAAGTTCAGTGTTCAAAATTCATCACCAAGGCATCAGGGACAAGCTTGTGTTCTCGGGAAGTGGAGCAGAGGAACTAGTCTGCTTGAGGGTCTTGTATTGTGCTCCTGTCTTTCATCACCTGCACCCCAACGCACCCTGTACTGTTCTGCTTATTGCTGTGTAATAAACCACCTCAAGGTTAGTGCTCTAAAACAACAACTGTTGTAGTCTACACATAGATTCTGTGGGCCAGAAATTTAGAGAGATTTGTCTCTGCTCCATGGTGTCTGAGTGTTCTTGAGGCTCAGAGTTTCAGGATCACTCAGGGAACATTCAAATGACCGCTGACTGCACTTGACAGGAAGATTTCTCACCCTCACGTCTGCTTCCCGGGCTGGAGCAAGGTGAAGCCTGGGTTCAGCTGGGACTCTTGACTAGAGTGCCCCACGTGGCCTGCCATGACAGCTGGACCCTGAGGGGGTCTACAGTGTCAAGTATTTCAAAAGAACCCTGTGGAAGCTGCAGGGCCTTTTCTGACCCAGCCTGGCAGGTCACACAGTATCCCTTCCGCTACATTCTATTAGCACAGTGTCACTTTGGCCAGTCGAGGCTCAAGGGAGAAGAGTTAGACTCCACCTGTTGACGTAGAACAAGCAAAGTCACCTTGTACTAGAACACGTGGAATGGAAGATATTACTACAGCCACGTCTGGAAACACAACCTCTTGTGTTCCTCGTGGACATGTTGTCTATCTCTGAGGCCCTTGGCTGGTGAGAATCTTGCTCAGTTTTCTTGGTCTAGCCTGCCTAATTGTAGCTACTTGATCCTTATATGTTAGGTCAGAAAACATAAGTCAACATAGATTTTTAAATGTTGATTTTAGATATTTAATTTTCTTAGGTGACTTTTACTGTCCCTAAGTGTAGATTCAATTCATTATTCTTTACTTTTTATTCTATGTATGCTTCCACCCGGGGCAATTTTATTCTGAAAGACTTATGCTTCGAATGTGAGAATGAGAAAATATAGCAGAACTATGAAGGAGCTATATCTGCTAGACCAAATGAAGGGGGCCAGATATTCTGAGCCTCAGACACAGCCTCTCTCTGGTCCCTGGCAGAGACCATACAACTGCAGTCTGCTATGGGGCCAGCCCAGCCCCCACCCACCCATCTCTCAGATTACTCCTCTCAATCTTTCCTAAACTACTGCTTAAAAATTTAATATTTTCAAGCACATTTGACTATTAATGTGTTTTTTAAAATATTACATACATACACAGAACATAAATCATTAAATCATGTACAGAATACAAATAATTTTTATATGATATATACCAGAAACTTCACTTTCCTCATCGTTGTGTACCCAACAGCTGAGATGTTTTGGTATGTGTTTCTCAGACTCTCCCCAGCTCCATCACTCTCCAAATGCATCCCTGTTTCCAGATGCAGCCATCGTCTTCTCAGACATATCACAAATTGACTTGACTTTTGCCAATCAGTTAGGAATCTTCCTGTCTCACGATCAAGTCCATGAGCCAAGAAGGATGCTTGTATGTGTTAAGGGAACTCAAAACAGATTTCACTAAATCTATCATGAATATGTAGGAATGTCTGGAAAATTGAATGTTTTCCTCGACACCTTAATGGCTTTCCATTACCCACAAGCACAGCGCTTTCTGAAAGATTTAGTATCAAGGCTACTGGTCAAGTTCAAGTGTGATGGTACACAGGCTAGAACAATCAAGGCTAACCTCCTTTCCCTTTGTGTAACTATAGTTAATAGACTGTTGTTGAAGAGGATTAGTTTCGCAGTATTTAATTAGGATTCACACTAATTGCTTATATTGAACCAATTGAGCTTTGTGAACTAAGACTTCAGAATACTTTTTAAAACTCTCTCTACCTATTTGAGGCAATATGAAGTTTCTTAATGGTATTCATTTAACAATAATAACAAATGCACTTGGATAAGACTAGGTTGCAAATAAAGTTATGAAATCAATGTCATGGAGAAATTAATAGGATTTACTATTCTATAGGAATTTTTTGAACATATTAATGATGCATATATATTAGGACTGATTTTTAGCCCTTGGTTTACAAACTTTTTAACATGAAAGAACATGCTGAAATGGTGTTGATTCTTTCATGAAATAAACACGGCAGGTGAATAAGTCTATGACTCACTCTGCCAGAGCTGTAAAAGAATACTTCTATTTCCCTGGTCTTAAATATCTTAGTTGACTTACAGTTCTTTTTTGCAAAGCATATAAACACTTCTGAATTATATACTCCTATTAAGAACAATTTTGAAATACAGGCCAATTAACAGCAAGCTTCTACTGCAATTTAATGTTGAGAGATTAATAGGAAAAGAAAAATTATCATTGGAATTAGGATATTTTACAAAAATGTTATATCTCCTTTTCCCTAAGAGGAGGGCATCACTTTTAGTAAATAATTGTTACATAAGAGTTAGCGTCTACATGAAAAGAAAAGGAACATGAAAAGTTGGTTAGCACCTGAAATCCATTAACTCTGTGTTCACAGGCTTGTCATTTTTCCCCATGCGCTTTGCAATCAGTGTTGTGGTGGTGCTGCTATTAATACCATTGTCGTCATTACTTCCTTTTACTAGACAGCAAATCAATGTTCTGACACAGAATTTAAAACCCTAGAACTCTGAAAATGTGCTTAATTATGCTCATCATATTGAATTTATTCCCTACAGGAGGTATACTGTGTTCTTAAAACAGCAATTGTAAAGATCAAAAAATAAAAAAAGAACAAGAGAAAATGTGTTTGACAACAACGTGCATTCACAGGCTTGTTTACACTCCTGACAAGGGGAAGATGAAATTTGCATATTGTGTTTACTGACCTTGAGGTACCTGGAACTGGGAAACAATGGAAACTGGAAGTGCACAGAAGAGAGTGTCTGCAAGGTCGGGAACAGATTCCTGGGGAGGGAGGAAGCCTGAAGGCAATCGTTAGTCACAAAATTGGCTGATGTGAAAAGGAGAAATTACCAAGGCTTGTGATGACAAAAGCGAATGCTGATACAAGGAAATCTAGACAACCACTGAGTCCTAAAATGAAGTCTAGGAGAGCTTCATTAGTTCTTAATAAGATGTGACGGAACTGAACATTATCCATATACATTAATGAAGTAAAGTTTGAGAGTTGAAGACAGGTGATAAAATGTGTGTAGTTGCGAGAAACAACTGGAAATTTCTACACTTAGAGACTCAGGCGTAAAGCATTGTCAAAAAGGATTTGAAATATCTGGAGTAACGCAAGTCAAGGTTGATAAATTTGTCAACAGATTTAGAGAAAAACTCCATTACAAGGCTGCTGAGCAGTTTAAAAATAGTTTGACATCCTTTTTCATAGAGTTTGCAATGACATGGAAATTTTATACCTATAATGTAGGGAGCACGAAGCTTTCTAAAGTCAAATGTTTGCATTTTAATTGGGCAAATACATACATACTTGTGTTTCCCCACTATGACCAGTGAGCTCAGTGGTAGAGGATACTCAGTCCCGCCTTTGTTTTTGTATTTTTCACGCTGTGCTCCACGTGTTTGTGCAGTAACTGATCTTCTCAGCCTGGAGCCCTCATGGTTTGCACCTCTTAGTTTCCTCCTTCTTCCTCTTGTTTGCACATGGTGGGTGTTAGTGAATGTTTGTTACGTAAAAGAATAAAAAACTATCCTCGTAAAAATGCAGTAACATTGGTACACTTATGGCTGCTGCACATGCTCATTGATGACTTGAGAAAAAGCATATCTGCGTGCCACATACAGATACTGCTGGTGGTGGTAGTTAGCCTGTTGACCGGAAGTGTGATATATGAAACAAAAAGGCGTTTGGAGAGAGCATGCGTGCTGCTCCTCCCTCCCACTCCCGACACGGCCTCCTCCTACGCCGTCCACGAGCTACTGATCTCCAGCGGAACCAAAGTGTAGCCTCGCATTGTAGCAGCCTCGTCCCCACGACTTGTGGCCTTTTTATATTTGGAGACTTTCCCCAGTTAAACCTCGTATCACGCTATTTTCCTCCATTTGGCTAAGAACTACGTGCTCCTTGGGTTTCAACTTAGAAGTTACCTTCTCTGGGAAGCCGCCTCTGCCAGCGTACACCCAGAACTGGGCAGGTGCCCTTTGTAAATGTTTTTGTAGCTCCCTCGGCCTCTACCGTTGGTCTCATTTATCTCCCTGGATGCAATTTCCTGTTTATTGATGTGTCTCTTCCCCTGGCCCGTAAGCTCTTTGACAGCATATTATATTTTGTTCTTAAGTATATTTCCAGAAAGAAACAGTGCCTGACACTCATGGGATAGACGCTCTTCACTGTTTATGCCCCTCTCCTCTCCAACAGTGCCTGCCTCCAACCTCAGAGACCAAACATGCCAGAGAGTCTCCCTTCCAACCCCTCTTCCAGCAAGGGCGTGGGTATGTGGCCCAATCCTACCTGAAACGTCCTAAGGTGGCTACGGGAGACATTTGTCCTTATTTATAAGAAGTATCAAAAGGAAGAAAATGACTATTCTTCACGGGATGTCATCCTGTCTGCACGTGGCACCTGGAATGTTGCATCTCTCTTGCAACCAGACCAGACACTGATGTGTTAATGTGCCAGAGACAGAAAGACCAAAAAACACCTGAGTCCTTAGCAACGTTGCTGAACTGCTGCCCTGACTCTGACCCCGCCCTGTTTCAGGACCACTGACAACACGAGATGGTAATGTCGGTATTGGTTAAGCCCCTAACTGATCCACCACAGCACCCTTCAAGACTGACCACAGAATCCAGAGCCCAGCTCGGTGCACACCCTGGGGCTGTGAGAACAGAGCCGATGTCAGTTACAGCAGTCCCAGGCTGGCAGGCTGAGGACAGCATGCCCTGACTTTGCCATGGTATAAAATCCATCCACCATGCCAGGCTTCGTCAGAACTGCTCTTGAAGCCTCAGGCACTCGTCAAGCACCGACACTTTATCAAAGCCTAGTGAACCCATGATTTACTACACCCAGAATGTCAGGACCTGTCACTGAGCTGGGGTGAGTGCATGGCCTAAGGTAAAGTCGAATAAATGAAACTCAGAATATATATTATATAATGTTTATACTACAGTTTTGTTTCTAAAGTCTCACAGTGTAAGTTACATAAATTGCTGTTTTTGTGCTTTGAGCTTGATGTTAATGCACTCAATTCTATAGGACTGTGAAAGATGCATATGTTGAAAAATAATAATAGGTACCACTTATTTCAATATGTAGGCAACACTCTAAGCCCATTATATTTATTAATACCTCTGAGGTTTATACTATTATTGTGACTTTATTCCCATTTATAGACGTGAAAACCGAGTTACAGAGGTTGAGTAACTTGACCAAGGTCACACAGCTAGTAATAGACCGAGTGATGGTTCAAATCCAGGTCATCTGAATCTAGAGCACATATGATTAATTACTGTGCCATCTTGCTTCAAAAATCCTAACAAGGACAGTATATAATTGAACAGCATAAGGAATATTCTAGAAAAATGAATGGCAAACTCTCCATTTCTGGGCAACTGTAAATGGTCAATGTCATATGGTTGTTTGGTTCTATGATGTTTATTATATGTCGGAAATGTGCCTGAGTATAATTGTGACATAAAATGCAGTGGGTAGTACTAAACAGAATTCCTACTGTCCATGAAAAGTGCTTTGTAACTTCAATGTGTTAATAAAGCATCTACTACTGACATTACACAAAGAAGAGGTTTACCTCTGGGAGAGTGTTCCTTAGCGGTCCCCGGGCCTCTGCCTGACAGAGTTGGAATTTGATGTGTTTGCTGTCACACAGACATTGTCTCAATATCAATTCCTAAAATGCAGTTTTGAATTTCGGATTCCAAAAGAACATGAAGCCACTGATGGGTAAACTGTCCTTATTTAGAAAATATGTTAAAAACAGTAGCTGGAAATGCTCACCCGTCAAAGCCGGGGCTGGTTTTTGAGCAGCGTGGTGCAGGGCAAGCAAGGCTGTCCCTGGCATTGCTGTTGACCTAATGCCTCGGAACTGTCGGGTCTCTGCCGCTGAGAACCTCAAACCCTGCATCTGAATGACAATATAATTTGACTTTTCTGGCAATATTTGGTTATATAAAAAATAAACTATAAGAAATTTAATCAAAATGCCGTGCATTTGAATAATGCTTCAGAGTTTTAGATACACATTCATAGCCAATGCTTAGTCATTTGTTTGAATGCCTTGCAGCTGCTGTGGACTGTTGGAAATTCGACAGCAGTAGCCAAGACAGACAAAATCCTCACGCTCAGGGGTTTCCATCCTAGTGGGAGTCAGCCAGGAGCTAGCCAGGTGAGGAACTCTGTGGACAATACAGTCACAGGCTGGAAAGTGGGCCTGGAAGGCCGTGAGTCCATGCCTGCTGGGAGGGAGAGACTCCTTCAGAGCACAGTCAGGGACCCCCTAGAGGCAGTATCTGGGTGGCGACCTGAAGGAAGAAATGGAGTGAGGAGAATGCGTGCAGGCAGAAAGAAGAAAAAGTGTAAAGACTGGACGCAGCATCAGGGCTGATGTGAGAACCCAAGGGAACTTCAGAAAGAGCTGGCTGTGGCCGGGATGAACAGTGGGGGCCTGGGGAAGGGGCAGGGCTCAAGAAATTACACTGAAGGGGCTGGAAGTAACCAGATTATGCAGGTCACTAGGAAGGGCATCAGATTTTATTCCAAGTAAAATGACAAGACATTGAAGAATTTTAAGCAGGAGACTGAAAGGAATTGATTCCAAATTTAAAAGCATCATTTAGCATCACATTTTCATAATTTTTATTCTAATCAAAAATGTAGGAGGAAATTCGCTGCTGCCCTCATTCAATAAATGAGGAAACTGAGGCTCAGAGAAGGTTGTGTCTTGTCCGTGGAAATTCAACTAGTCGAGAGAGCGAGCGAGCGTCGAATCCGAGACCGTCTCATCCAGGGTTTCTCGCTAATTTCTCTCTACCATGGCTGCCTCCTTCATGTCTGCCTGTAACCAAGTTATGTGCAACAGAATCAAATGTCAAATGGGAACTTTTTTTTAAATGTCCACATACCTGAAATTATTTCAGATTATGCTTGTGGCAATTAGGTTGAGCTGATGTGAAATGAAAACATGGCTGAAAATGCACTTAAAGATTTACTCTAAAATAAGAATAATGAAATGCTTTGAAATAAAAGGATTTAATCTAATTGACTGAAATATGTTGCATGTGACCAGGCTAACAGGGCTATATATTTAAACATTCCACTTTGTCATTTCTTTCCATGGACATGAAATAATCTGTCTGGAGCGTTCCCCAACACAGCCTGTAGCCTCCTTCATGGGCTCACTTCTGCTCAAGGCGGCCATCCCTACTTCACTGCACATTTTATGCCCCTCCTTCTCTTCATATTACCTCCAGCATCTACCACAGTGCCCACCATGAAGAAAAAGCACAATAAATACTTTGTTAATTAATGTCATTGCTCTAAATGCATCAAAAATACAAGGATATAAACCGTAAGCATGTACAGACCATATTAGAAATTGCTAAGGTATTGTCCAGAAAAAAAGAAATTATTGAGGAAATAAAACATAGAGATGCAGTCCTAAAGCACCTTAAGAATTTAATAAATCATACACTTAAGAAAGAAAGACGTCTTTATTTCTGGTGGTATGGATGTCTAGATACATTGACCATCCTTTGGCTAAAAACAATTAAAGGCCCTCGATAAAACAGAAAAAACTATTTAAATACCATTAACTTTCTGTCAAGAAATTAAGGCATAGTCGGAACCCCCAAATAAAGGGAAAGTATGACTTCAGAGAGGAAGGCACAGCAGGGAAATCAAGTTTTCCATTGATGACATTTACTGAGCTGGATACATTTCAGCTTTGAGTTTGGAGGCCTGTGGGTTGTGTGGTCAGGAGACAAGCCAAGGCTTGCCCAAACGTGGGGGTACAATGGAAGACCTCCCTGCAAGTGAACCCAAGGTCTGAAAGGGACAGTGGAGAACAATGGTCTGTGTTGAACCTTGGCACAGAGTAGAGAGATAAAGAATAAAGACCCAAGAAGCGTAGGAAGAACCACACAGTTCCACAGTCTCTGCTGAATCTTTATCAGTAGGTAAACTCTTTCCTCAAAGAAAACACAGACCCAGTTTAGAGAAAGTTCTATCAAATAGTCAAGGATCAAGTGTGTCTTGCATAAACCATTTCAGGGTATAGAAAAAGAAACTCCACAAATACATTCAGTGTAAGCTTAGAATACTGAGAGTGACAGATTCAGTGCAAGAAGGAAAAATGGCAGGCCAGCTTCACTTGTGAACATTGATCCAAAGCCTGAAATGATATCATAAACCAAGAACAACAACGTATCAAAAGGATAAAACAGCAGGAAAGTTGTAAAAGAAAAATTAATAGACCAATTAATGACTTCTATCACATGAACAGGTAAAAGGAGTTAAACCCCATGACCAGCTTATTAGAGAGAGAAAAACTATTATAAGAAAATTCAATAGCCATTCATCATAAAAATTTACGGAAAACTGGAAAAGAAAAAAATGACTCTCTTAAGGTGATGATCCTCCACAAAATATACAGCAATTTTCATGCTTGATTAAATAATTATGATCAGGAGCAAGTCAAGAATCTCTTCTGAAAATAGCAGTTCTGTGTGACGTTGTCCTGAAGGATCTTGCCAGTGTAGTGAGGCAAGAAAAAAAAATAAAAATATAAATATGTGAAGGAAAAATAAAAATGATCACTATTTACATATATAGATTGTTAGAACTAATAACAGTGAAGCTGTAAATTGGAATCAAAGTCACAATATGAAATCTGTACAGAAGTAAGAGTTAGGAAAATGTAGTTAAAATGATATCAATTAAAATAAACATCCACGTTATTAATTACATAAAAAAGATCTTAAAAAATATACAAGAATTTTGAGAAAATTATGAAACTTTCATGAAATATATTAAAGAACAACAAATTCAAAGGAGAATTATATCCAACTAATGAATTTCAAGACTCAATATCATGAAAATGTCAACTTTATAAACACTTTATAAAAGCTTGTCAATTTTTCATAGAAATTCAAAGCAACCCCCTAGAAATCTCAAACAGAATTTTGGATGAAACTTGACAGGCTCTTCTATCCCAGCACCTATGCCAGGTTGACACATTGTTTTATCAACCACTGTGGCTTTATGACGATTTCAGTAAGAGTCACTCTGACCCTCCTATGTAAAATGTCAGCCTACCCCTCACCCCCTCCATGCTGGAACTCCCTAAGGTCACTATGATTTTTCCGGGGGTTTTTTCCATTGCAATTATCTCCTAAAAACTCAAATTGTGGAACGTATGAAATATAATTCCATTTATGTAAAATTCAATAAAAATAAAACTAAAAACATATTGTCTCCCTGAGTATGTAGTAACATATCAACAAAGACAAGATCTTGATAAATACCACGTTCAGGAAAATAGTTACCTCTGAGTAGGAGGGAAGGAGATGGACTCCATATATTAGAAATAAGGGTAAAGGTAATAATTTTTTTTAATTGGGGGTAGATATATGGATGCTAGTTATATAATTGCTATTTATTCTTTATACATCATCTAATTTTTAAATTGTACATAGACACTAGAAGAAGCTGTAGGGGAGGAAGACATTTCCTCTACCCTCTCTGGGTTCATCTGGCCAGAGAACGAATTAAATTCACATGAGACAGGATAGCAGGAGAAAATTAAACAAAGCTTTATAACATGTATACATGGGAGGCTCAGGCAAGCTGAGCAACTCACCAAAAGGGCTGAAGCCCCCACTTTAAATATCATATCCAGCTAAAGACAAAGGAGGATGTTGGGGGTGGAGGGAGTCAGTTATGGGAGGTTACCAGACAAGCACAATAAACAAATGCAGATTTAACTCCTTGCCTTCCCCATTGATGAAGAGTTTCTAGAGATAAGGTCATCCCCCCTTCTTCCTGGTACAGAGGGGGATATCTTTACAGATAGAGATTTCCTTTACAATGTAAATGTCTCTTACAAAGGGTAAGTAAATTCTAGTTTTCAGTGGCTTTCCAGTCTGCAAAGTACCCAGCCCCAAATAATCATGCCAAAGAGACATGTCTCGGGGTGGCCAATTCCAGGCCCCCACAAAGCTATAGCTTTAAATGGTTACTATAAATCAAATTCTGGACTGTAAGCATTCATATCTTCTATTTTGTTTAACCCAGGTAACAAAAGCCCTGTGAATTACTATTATTGTTCCCATTTCTACAGATTCCCCAGCTCTTGTCTCCGCAGTGACCAGGGCTGGAACCCAACCCTCCACTGGATACTCCAACTTAAAGGCTAGTGCTCGTGGGGAGCCCTGTCTGATACACCCCCAAGACGTGAAAGGACAAAGAACATAGTTCACCTTACACTTGAAACACGACCACGAAAACACAGTAGTACTGTGCTTCTTCAGACTGTTCACGATCTTTTCGTTTACACCTGTCCTATCTAAGACGCTGGTAATTGGGGGAAAGCAGAGAGAAATTTTCAGCAGCCTGAGTTTTTAAAACATGCCTGGATGGCTGATTTAGCTCTTCCACAAAGGGGAAGGCAATCGGCCTTCCTTCCCTAGAATTACAATTACCGGCAGAGATGTGTCAAGCGCCAGGAAAGAAAATAAACGTACCTACAACAAAGATGGAAAATGTTAAAAGATTTAACAAAGGCAGAAAATTGTCTTTGAATACACAGGATTCATGGCAGGTAGCATAATTTGTTTTTCTCAACCTTACCTTTAAGCGAATTTGTTTTAAAACTACTTAATGCTGCATTCTCCATCACAAAATTACAGTCCCCATGTGTTCATTCATTTGTTCATCCATTCAGTGAATAGGTATTTAGTCATCCTTCTCCCGCATTTGCAAGACATTCTTGTCTCACCATGGAGTAAGCACTTTTTCAGAACTAATTACCCTATTTCTCAGTAACTCAGGAAGTATGATCTTAAAATATTACTTTCAGTAATGTTTTTGAAAATCCATTTGCCAATAAGGAAGTAAAACTTAAGAGAACTTGTGCTTTTCAATGCAGTCTTTTAACCCTCCGATTATGCTGTTTATAATGAAGGGCTTGAGTGGGACTGGGGGCCACATGGGAGGCCCTAAGAGCTTCCTCCCACCTATTCACGGAGGTAAAATGAGTCAGTCAGCCAGCAGTCGTGATTGTCACGGGAAGGACACTCAATTTAGAATCAGAATAGCAGGAATTCAAATCATGCTCTCGCCTACTAGCTTAGAAAATTACCCAGAATTTCCATTTCATACTTGTAAGTGAAGGATAAAAATATCTACCCGACAAGGTTTACAAAGACTTAAGCAACACATTGTATCTGAGGGCCCTCTGAAATTAGATGTATTGGAAATATAAGGGATAACCAGGGCAAGGAAGTAGCCAAGATGGGTGGAAGAGAAAAATTGAAAGTCATTCTCTCTGACCTATACAATGGTCAAGAAACTAAACACAATGAAAATGAAAGCTGAGGCTTAAAACAGGGACATGGCAAGAAGTTGTAGCCACGCTCGATTACGGACATGCAGGATTTGCGAGGGCATCAGAAAAGGTAAGAAAACCCAAGTGCCTTGCCAGCCTCGCACAAGAGAGCTGGCAGGCGTGCTCAGCATTACCCCGAGAAAAATCAGGACGTGGAAACCCAGGCTTGCCAAGCCAAATTCAGTTGTGCTGTGGCTGCAGGAGTGATTCAGGTTAGAGATTACTTCAAACACAGTCTCCAGAGAGTAGTGATACTATGCTGGTTTGAATCCAGAGATAAACCCACATTTTAAAAAATTATAAAGAATTTAAAACCTCTGGATTTCACAACAGTGGAGAGAATTGACCGTATGCAGTAACTGTTTGTGAGGGGCAAGGGCCCTCTTCTGCATTCAGAGGGAGCACAGCAAGGCAGGGAGCTGCCCCTGTGACTGCTGCTCTCCGTGTAGCATATGCTCAGAGTTTGGTGGAGAACAAACAAGAAGGCCTCTCTATGTATGCAGGTGATTGGGAAGAAATTAACTTTTTTTAATTGAAAATTTTATTGAAGTCATTGTAGATTTACATGCAGTTCTAAGAAATCATACAAAAGAGATTCTCTGTACATTTTACCCAGGTTCCCCCAATATTAACATTTTGTAAAAAACTAACGTCTAATATCCTAACCAAGATATTTGCATGGATAAAATTAACCAAACTTATTCGGATGTCCCCAGTTTTACTATAGTCGTTGTGTCTGTGTGGGTTTAGTTCTATTCGATTTTAGCCCCTGTGTAGGTTCCTGTATCCACCACCACAATCAAGGTATGGAACATTCCATCACCGCAAGGATCTCTCCTGTCATCTTTTTATCACCATACCTACCAGCCACCCTCACTCTAATCCCTGGCAACCACTAATTTTACCACCATTTCTAAAATTTTGTCATCTTAAGAATGTTATTTAAGCAGAATTATACAGTATGCAACATTTTCGGATTGGATTTTTTTTTATTCAGCACGATTACCTGGAGATTCATCCAGGTTGTTGTAAATATCTAAAGTTAATTCCTTTTCATTGCTGAATAGTGATCATGATCCATACGTAACACAGTCTAACAGTCACCTGTTGAAGGACGTCTGGGACAATTCCTCAGAGAGAGAGAAAAAGGTCCCGATTTTTAGTGACTTTTAATATCATAGTGTATCTCTAAGTGACAAAAGAGAAAATCCAGAATAAAGAGTCTGATTCTTGTTGTACACAGGGCCATACACTACTAATGATAATAACCATTTTCATAATTTCCAATCATTTAGTATCTAGTATATGCCAAGAGCCCGTAAACACAACTCGACCAGTTTTCATGAGAGATCGGACTAGACTTGCTCTCTCCAATCCTCTTTTTCTCCTTTTTGGGATCTGATGTTCACCTGTGATAGCTCTGGCAGCAATTAGCACTGATGTCCTCATGATAACATTCAAGGCACATTTTTATCGTGCAACACCCCTCTGCTGTGTTGCTATCAACGTCTTTCCGAAATATTCTTACTTCCTTGGTTCCTGGTTTCCTCCTACCTAGTGTCTACTCCTGGTCTCCTCTGTGGGTTCTTAGAAGGTTCTCGCTCCTTCGCCAATGGTGTTCCCAAGGCCCCTGCCTGGCTCTACTGCCCATCTCTATGTACCCGACTCTGAGGACAATGGTTTCAGCCTTTCTTGGTCTAGGCCCACGATGCAACCAGTTCTGTCCCCCCCAGTTACTGTTAGTTCAAATTGCAATTCCCTCCCTGCTTCTAATCGTCCACCCTCCTCCAGCCTAAACCTGAGAGTAATTCAATATCGCCAATAGGATTAATGGTAGAGGCCTTGTGACCATCATTTACACCTCAGAGATCCTTGACTTTGCTTACTTCCAAGTCCTTGACCATGTCCTAGCCATAGCTGGGCCTGCTGAAAAGGCTCACTTCTAGGGGAAGCGGATTGATGCTAATGAAAAATGAGTCACTGAGAATTAGAAATACCTTGAATAGAAAATTACTTTTTTTCCCAATGTGGACAAAATAAGCTTAATGGTCTCTGAAAACACCAAATGAAGAGAGAAATAATTGCTTCATCTTGGTGAGGGTAGTGATCTCTGAAATTGGATAAAATAAAACAGAGGAATCAGCTGGTTTTACCATCATCATCATGTTGAAAATCAACAAAAGAATATTGACAAAGAAGTGGAACACTCATAACCTATGGAAATCAACCTATTTACTTCATAAATATTATAAATGTTCTTTGACCTTTCATTGATGAATATTAATAATAATGTGATTTTTAAAAAATGAAATTAACTAATATATCTGTGAACTACCTAATATATCACATAGACTATTAATAATAGCATGACTAGGAGGACATACGGATTTATTATCGTATGAATAAATGAAAATGAGAAAAATTTTTTTTGGTAAATGTTGCTTTACTGACTCCAATTATGTCTTAAAACAATGAATAGATTTAATTATAGTGAACTTGGAATAAATGAATTATCCTCAATATCACAATTCAATTGTGGGTCTGTTTGAAAATAAACCAGTTTAGTGTTGAAATTAATGAGAAAAAAACACTTTATTTATAGCACTTGAGACAAAACCTTTGCAACCTATTATCAGTAGATAGTATATTTAGCAAATAGTGAAAATAAAAATGAAAAAACAATGGGCAATTTCCAAAAACATGCAAAAACCTTCCAAATCTCTATAGGTTAATAAGAAAAATTGGTCAACTCTTCATACATACAGGCTTACTATTTCATCGACTAAACATAATGTTCTTTTACTCAGCAATAGAAGTTCAGATTGCATTACATTCATTTGTTTTATACTCTAGTCTTCCAAATAAGTTTAAAAGCACTTTCTGGGAAGGAAATACGCCTTCTCTTTATTTTTATAGCCCAACCATATTCCCTATAATAATATCTAGTACAATGCTTCAGGCATTGAATAGTTCACTCACTAGTAAAAACCAAAATTGGACTTTGCTTTGTATTTTGTGAGTTTTATACCCAAAAAGACCTCCCAAGTTTAGCTGAAATAAACCCTTAAAAATTTTAATGAGAACAAATTAGTTTAGTTTTACAAATGCATGTACAGATTGAACATAAAATCGACTGTCTTTGGGGACATCATTTCCACAGACACATAATTAATTATAGCCATGAAATACAATATAAATAATGCACATTCACATTTTTCACATTTCGAAATGAAAGTGTAGACATATTTGATTCATTCTACCTGACAACCCAGAACCGTCCAAAGCAAATAGAAGCTTTTTTATTACAGAGCAATCAAGTCTCTAATTAGGACTGGCATTTCACCCATCATCTTCCTATCATGACCACTGCAGCTTGTGCTTTTGACAACCCAGAAAAAAGCTGGATGGGAAAAATAGGGATAAAAGTGACTATTTTTTTTTAAAAAAAAAAAAAAGGACTTCTATGGTAGAAGTGTGATTAAACCAAAAAGTTCTAAAAATTATAGACAAACATGTTTAACCACAAACAATTAGAATTTTTTAAAAAGGGAAATTTGGACCTCCTTTTAACACAAACCCAATGGTCATAGCTGGTGATCTGCTTTAATTAGTATTTTATGAACTAACCTCCCAACCTTTGTTTTCCCAGATTAGACCTCTCTTCTAAACTCTGCCCTGCATTTCCAATTATCCCCTAAATATCTTAATTTATGTGGGGTTTTTTTTTTGATACCTGAAATTCAGCCTGCCGAAACAGAAATCATCCTGACCTCTCTTCAATCAAGAAATGGCACTTCCTTCTCGCCAAACAACTGTTCTTGAAACTTTAAACTCGGCTGTAGTCCATCCACTCAGTGCCAACCTGAGGACATTCCACCTCCACAGTGTTGGTTTCTGTTTGTTCTCCTCTGTTTACACCCACTGACACTGCCCTGTTGCGTGTCCTTATCATCTATTCTCTGGACTAGCAGTTGCTTCTTCTCTACCCAAGATGGAGGTGAAGCTCCCCCACCCCACCCTACTGTCATCGCAGTGAAAACATAGTTGATGAGGTGATTCTCTCACTTAATACTGTTGGCTCTTCCCTACACCCTTAGGAAGAGCTTTCAAAAACTGTCCTGAGTGTGGAAAACCAAGCCAGGAGATATTTAATGAAACAGAAAGGAATGGTAATTTCCATCATCACATACTTTAGAAGACCACCATAACAAACATAGGTCTTGGTTACAGACATTTAGAGTCTTTTTCGATTTTTTTTTTTTTAGGAAGATTAGCCCTGAGCTAACTACTGCCAATCCTCCTCTTTTTGCTGAGGAAGACTGGCCCTGAACTAACATCTATGCCCATCTTCCTCTACTTTATATGTGGGACGCCTACCACAGCATGGTGTGCCAAGCGGTGCCATGTCCGCACCTGGGATCTGAACCGGCAAACCCTGGGCCGCCGAGAAGCAGACTTAACCACTGCACCACCAGGCCAGCCCCAGACCCTTAGAGTCTTTAACGTGAGGATGAGCGCTGGCAGTCTCCTGGAAGGAAGAAATAAGGCTCAATGTTTCCTAAACTTTATTTGACCATCAAATCCACTTTTCAAATATACCTACTAGTGTTCAGAGGAATACTGTTTGGGACAGAATGGCTTACAAGATTTACTCTAAGCTCCTTAATTTAAAATTTTTCTCTTGAGTCACATATCAGAATTTGAGATGGGTCTAGAACAAAGAAAGGGAAGGATTTCAACAGACAAATACGAGAAGAGAGCATTACCGAGATAAAAGTAAGGATTCAGACAGAGAGGGATGCCTGTTTTAAGGAAGTATTAATTGTTGGCAGGGATATTCACTATCTTTGTGCCTGAGTTTTAGATCGTAGAATGTTGTTGTGATCACAGAAAATCGGAATAGGACTTCAGAAGAAAATAAGGATCTAGGCCAATTCTTCCAAACTGAATGGTGTACCTGCCCCTTTGAGGCAGTTCTCCACCACTAGCTCAGGTAGAAACTTTGAGGTAATTCAAGTAGCTTTAGAATGACTTGGAAACATTTCATGACATGCAATAGGACTATACTGAAACTTCCACTTTGACATAACTTTTATGAAAGGATCACATCAAAATGTAGAATAAATTTTTAATCCCAAGAAACATGCACAACTGGCATCCCTCAGCCTCCGCCTCTGATCCTCCCCATCCTGATCCCAGCCCAGCTTCAATCCAGGAGTGCGGCTGGTGATGGCGGTCAGGTATGGCTGCGCGGGTTTCCCGCATTAATGGGTACATTATCTAAAATAGTCAAACTCATAGAAACAGAGAGTAGAATGGTGGTTGCCAGGGGCTTGGGTGAGGGGGAAATGGAGAGTTGTTCAGTAGGCATAAAGTTTCTGTGGTGCAAGATTAATAAGTTCAAGAGATCCGCTGTGCATCGCTGAGCCTATAGTTAACAGCGCTGTGTGGTGCACTTAAAAATCTGTGAAGAGGGTAGATCTCACGCTAAGCATTCTTACCACCATAAAATATAATAAAAAAGCTAAAATCATTTTTGTATTTAGTTAAACTCAAAATGGTTCTACATCCAAATGACAGAGTCGCTTGCATCAAATTAATGGGCTCAAAGTAGTGGCTTCAACACGTCAGTTACTCTTAGTTCCTCAATCTCCCATTTTGCCCTAGGAACAGTCAGGGTATTCGTTAAAACTGAAAGCCTACCATGTGCTGGGCACGGTGGTCAACTCTGTGTGTGTATTATCTCATTTAATCTTCTCAGTGACTTTATTTTACAAACAAGGACTGAAGCGCAGAGTGGTTGCCTAATTTGCCTGAGGTCTTTTAAGTGGTGGAGTTAAGACTGAGCCAAACTGCCTGACTCAGAGCTTGGCCCTTTGCCTTGCGGAGATAACATCTTCTACCTGTGCCCTGTGAAAGACTTGAGTAAATCATTCCACAAATCTGAGCCTAATTTTCCGTTAATAAAGTAAGGCTTACTTTGCTTGCACAGGACATCACTTATAAATGCTCTCAGGATGATATAAATGCAGAGACTAGTAATGAAAAATGTAACCAGACATAGTAAGGAACTGCCAGCTGTGGTGACCTGGCTACCCCTCAGGATCGTGTGTGGGCCCCACTGATGCCAGTGTACGTAGCAGTGAGCTGAGGGTGATGTCTGGAGCAAATGTCTGCACACGAATCCCCCTTGTTAATTTCTCTGCAATTTCCTAAGAGGTGGAAATGTCAAACTTGATTCCCACCGCAGCTGATTAGCTCTACTACTAGCAGAACAGAAATAGAGTCAATACTTTCTTCTCTGAAGTAGAAATTCACTTAATGTAACCGTTCTGAATGCCCTTTGTCTCTCTTTGGGTTTCTGGCTGAACAGCTGCTGTACATCATGGTCTCAAACTTGTTAACTTCGATTTAATTAGAGCAGGAGAAACACTTGAAGCAGAGAGGGATCAGCGAGGACTGCAGGGGGAAATTCCCCACTGTGTAGATGTACAAATTCTAAGAAACTCTTAAGGTCAAGTGTAGCCTTCAGAGTGAGAGAAGACCTCTAATTTCAACGATGTGGTGTGCAACGGTTTGACTCTATGAGGGGGCAAGCAACGTGGGGTCCTCTCTCACCTAACTGTCCAGCTCTGTGACATTCTGAGAAACTGCTCTGAGGGGACATTCCTCATTAAAGACCTCCCCAGTTTTTATTTGTTTTTCTTCCAAACCAGGAAAAGTCATCCTAAAACTCTGAGAGAGGTAAATAATGTGTTTGCATACACAGCAGATAAATACCTGCAGTATTTAGAACATTCTCCTTACGTGTCAATATTTGAACATTAAAGAAGAGCAAACATTTAGGAAAATTCAGTAGCTTGAAACTAGACAAACATGCAAGCAAGGTCGCTCCGTGAGTGCCTCTCTGATGCGGTGTGTTTAACAGACGAGAGATGCTTGAGGACCTTTGTGGTCATCTTGGAGCTCACCACTTGTCTTTCTTATCTGCCAACAGGGACAGGCCTGCTTCAGAACATTGCTGTTATTTCCAGATGCCAGGTGGTGACTGCACATTAGCTAAGAGTCATCTGTGAAGAAGACACTGTGCTACCAAAGAGAGGGATATGAAAACCCCCGCAGCAGAGCACCAAAGGGCTATTATTCAGTCAGCGGCTCTGATAAGGACGTGGCAAATCAAGCAAGGGCTGACATTTATGACTATGGAGTGTAATAATGCCTGAGTTTTAACCTTGCTTATGCAAATGCCCAAATTTCTTTTTGATGAGGTAGTAAGGGAGTCTCCTTGATTTCATTTAGCCATGATTAGGCCTTGGGCAAAATGCTAGATGTTAGCATGTAGAGCACTTATGAGGAAGATGGAATTACGTGATTTCCTCGTAGCTGGGGGTAGTTTCAAATTCCCCATGGTGTCTATTATTCTCCATAAGCCTTGATAAGCTCATTACTTTAGACCCTCTATTATTGCCTGGAATACAAGGCTAAATCGAGTTTCGCAGGCCACATTAAGTCTTATTTTAAACACCCTATTGTCAGAAGGCATGCATCACTATTCTACTGGCCCCTTCACCCCACAATAGTTAAGCTTGAGCTGCAGCTTCTATTTAAAAAAACAAAACAAAACAAAACACTGCTCTCTTTGTTCAGGCTGCCATAACAAAATGCCGTAGACTGGGTGGCTTATACACAATAGAAATCTATTCCCTGCACTTCCGGATGCTGGAAGTCTGAGACAGGGTGCCGGCATGGTCAAATTCTGCCATCTCATTGCATCCTCACATGGTGGAGGGCAGAGAGAGGAAGCAAGCTCTCTGTGACTGTTGTGAAGGCACTAATTCCACTCATGAGGGCTCTACTCTCATGACGCCATCTATTCCTGGTTACCTCTGAGAGCCTCCCCTCCTCATGCCATCACGTTGGGACATAGGGTCTCAACAAAGGAATTTGAGGTAGACATAAATGTTCAGTCCATAACAACCTTACAAGATAGTGTTGAACTATAAATTGATTCATCTAGATTTTTTTTTAAATCTGGGATTACTGGATGTAATTAAAGCAGATATTAGAATACTTACTAAAGCTATTTCATTATCGGTTGCATACCAACACTGGGGCAAGTGGACATGATCTGATGGGTGCGGGCATTGAACTGGGAGAAGGGGCAAGGGCGTTGATTGTAGAGAATTTGAAAGGAGTAATTGAAATGACTACAGTCTGTCTGCTTTTTATTATCACCATGAACTAGCAATTCTAAACAAGGCCAGTGATAAAATATGCCTTCCTGATTGGGGGGATATCTTGTTAGACTAAATTCTAAATGGTTTCTAAATGGTGGCTGTGGTTACTAGTTAAGTAATAACATATATGTAAGCTACAAATTAACTCTTTTGTTACTCTTCTTCCATCGTGGTCTCCATGGAAGTTAAATTTGGAGAATTCCAAATTATATAGTCATTCTGGGATGCTGGTGGAATCAGAGTAATAGCTCTGAACCGTACAACTCGCTTTGGACTCAGTTCACGTATTCTCTGCCCCTGCTGTGCATAGCGCTGCATTGAAATGGTAAGTTTGAAAAAGTAATGCGGTGATGGCAAACACTGAGAAACTGAATTGAGTTACTTCAATTTTGTCATTCTATGTGACCACCTGGAGATTTTTATTTGTGTTTAAATTTTAATACTGCGAAGTAGAGTGTTAAGCGTGAGGTGTAAGATTTTTGTTTAGTAAGTGCAAATTTTAATACAAGGGTAAAGCATTCAGAAAACACATTACTGGATTTGAATATTGTCTTTAAAATCAAAAGTGAGTCTTCTTTTATCATTGTTAATCTTCATTTTAAAACTAAAGAATGAACCAAGAGAATAAAATGTTTCACCAAGGTGTGATGTGGTGGTTGTCTAAATTATGTTGTAGAGAAGTGCCTGTTTAAGTGACCTGCTCAAGATGTCCAATGCACCAGGGGTGCCGTTGTCTTCAATGTGTTTCAAATTATTGTGTTGGACAAGGTGAATCTCTGCCTTTGCAGCTCAAACCTTAGGCTCCGTTCTAGCTAATACGGATCCTGAAGAATTAACCTAAAGGGAGGGGGAGTCTTCGTGGTAATGAAATTTGACACTACATTTCCAAACCGATTTCTGCAGACACAACATGTCTCCATAGCAGGAAGACCTCTTGGCAATGATGCCATTTGTGTGATCTGGGAAGTGGATATCTTGTCTCTTATCTTCCATCTAAAACACTCTCAGAATTAGCTGCATGCCAGGCTCAATCCAGCACCATGGGAGCTCAGGAAAGGTGACTGGCAATGCATTATACTTCCCAGGCAATGTGCAAAGGGCTTCATTTCCCAGGCATCCAGATCTTCGACTGTAAAATGGGGATAGTGATATTTATCACTGCCATGCTTACAACTGCAGTAAGAGTTTGTGAACAAATATCTCTAAACTGACTTGGGCCCTTAAAACTCGACGCGTGTTTTCAGAAGTATCCATCTGCACTGCTTTATGAAAAATAGTCTCTTATAAAGGTGTGAATGTGGAAGAAATGTGATTCCTCATTCCTTTGGTTATCCAAATGATTGGGATGACTTTCATTGAGTACAATTAAATCTTATTTCTGGAGAGCTCACAAATTTAAAATGATTTTGAATCTTGTAAAGATTAAAACACATTAAAATACTTTTCACCCTTGATCTTCTGCTCATCCAGTGTCACACACTCTTTCTGAGAAATACTCTTAAGGTTTTAGCTATCAACTGTATGCTGATGACTCTTCAATCTTTATCTCCAGCCCTGACTTGTCCACTGAATTTCAGACGTGTATGTAGCCGCACACATGCGCACCCACACACAGAGAGATCTACACAACAGACCATCTCCTCCTGGCTATCTATGGGCACTCAAAGTCAGCCAAAACTATTTTCATTATCTTTCCTCTGTATTTATTCCTCTGGTGTTTTGTTTCTCAGTTTCCAAAACCAGCTGGCCCATCTGCGAGGATGGGACTCAAGCTGGAGAATTTCTTCTCCTTCCCCTTCCACATAGTCAATCACTGTGTCTTACAACCTTACCTCATCAAGTGTCTCCAACTTCTCTTCTCTTTTCCCTTCCTACTATCACTGCCCTCTTTCCATGTTTGCATAATATCTCGCCTGGATTGTTGCAGTAGTCTGAGAACAGGTCTTCTGGCCTCCCATCTTGTGCTGCTCAAAATCAAGTCAAAAATACTCTAGAATCATCTGTCTACACCCAAATCCAATTACAGCTGTCTCCTGATTCACTCCCTTACTCCTCATCGCTTCTCAATAGAGGTAGCACTGCTCGTTTGGAAATTTCCGTGTGGCTTTCCGGCTGTCACCATGATGGGGTCAGAAGGCCGTGGCCTTTAGCAGTGAAGCCAGAGGTGCCAGATGTTCTGCAACATGTGAGATATTTTGCCCACAAACATGAAGAACTTGTTGCACAGTTTAATATACACTGATTTGTCCAAGAAAGCATCTGCCTTGCACTTGGCTTTATTCCGATAGGTAGCAAATGTTATTTAACATTTTAGAAAATCACCTCACCACAGTGTTCTCGTGGCGTTTGAATCATCAATGTGATACACCTATATCAGCCTGCCATTAAAACTGTCACACCTCCCATTATTCCATGACTAATTTAAGCATCTCACGGTGTCATCATGTCTTTTAAATGAGGTTATATTCAAACAATTACATAATTAAATAGATGTGATTTTATGATAAGTTATTTTTTCTTTTGCCTTTTCTTTATATTACAGTAAAAGCATTATACTGACTTTCTAAATTAAGCTTGCAGATAAGTTATAGGACCTGCAGATTTCCAGACAGGAAAAGGAGTATTATGAAACGTCATGGTAAGTGGCAGGGATGTGTCTGGTAGGAATCGGAGCCTCTGTTTTACAGGATAAAGTCCAAGCCACTCATGAAGGCACACACAGCCCTCCACGACCAGCCACCTACATATTTCTCCAGATTCATCCCCTATCGACAGCCAGCCCATCTTCCTTGTTTCATAATTAAGCTCCAACAATACCGACCACTAATAATTCTCCAACACACAATACTGTCTCTCACGATGTGCCTTCACTTACGCTTTTTGTTGCCTAGGAGACCTTTTCTCCATTATTTTACTTGGCTGACTTCCACTCCACATTGAGACTTGATCTCATTAGGGCACCAGCGCGTGCTGGACTGATTGCACATCATCAAATAGCTCAGGTTGTACGTGCTTCTCTCCCCAGGATACAGTGAGCCCACTGAGAGCGGGGTCCCTGTGTGTTCTTCATCTTGTGATCGTGGGTGCTCATGCAGTGCCTCACAGGTGGCAGACGTGCGTGTGCTGCCATATGGACAAAGGTGCTTATGTGTGTGTGTGTTCAGATGAACAGGTAAACAAGTGAGCAAATGGGAACTCCTTTTAGGGAAAACATAATAACAATGAAGAATCTCTCATGCAATAAAGTGACAGACACAGCAGTCTGCTCAGTCTTCTCAGTAATGTTCCAACAGATAAAACCCATGCCACAAGATCCAGCCATATCCTTCTAGGAGCTGGGCAAAAAGAATGCAGTGTTGGGGCTGGCCTGGTGGCATAGTGGTTAAGTTCACATACTGCACTTCAGAGGCCTGGGGTTGACATGTTCAGAGGACCTACACACCACTCATCAAGCCATGCTATGGCAGTGTCCACATACAAAATAGAGGAAGATTACCACTGATATTAGCTCAGCAACAATCTTCCTCAAACAAAAAGAGGAAGATTGACAACAGATGTTAGCTCAGGGCCAATCTTCCTCACCAAAAAAAAAAAAAAAAAAAATAGCATCAATGTGGCACAGACTCAGAGCAAGCCAAAGACACATATAGTGATCCTCACTTCAACCTTCTATTTATTTATTCTGCCTCCTGAACCTACTGAAGTAAAACATTTGTATTTTCAAACAACCCCATCCCCATTTTGTAAGCCACACTTAATGTTAACTCTCAAGACAAAATCACACAAGCTGGGTTTGTGAAATGCGTGAACTGTGTTAACACTGAAGTGGTCCTCTCATGGCATCTGGAAGACTGTTCTACCTAAACTATGTGCCATCGTGACTCCAAACTGCTATGTGCAAAACAAATAGCCGATGAAGGAGCCAAGGAGGAGAAAGAAGAAAGACATTAAAAGTGAGAAGAACAGCCTCATGTGATGCACCCAAATCAAAGCTATACAAGCAGCCACCCCACGAGCCACGATGGGGATGAGGGCTCCCTCTCTCGCATGCAAGGCTTTGTGTAAATCGGAAGCCAACAGCCACGCACACAGAATACTCAAAGGTAATCATTTCAAACAACTAATAAAAAACAGGGGCCAGCCTGGTGCCATAGCGGTTAAGTGCGTACGTTCTGCTTCGGCAGCCCAGGGTTCGCCGGTTCGAATCCCGGGTGCAGACATGGCACCACTTGACAAGCCATGCTGTGGTAGGCGTCCCACATGTAACACAGAGGAAGATGGGCACAGATGTTAGCTCAGGGCCAGTCTTCCTCAGCAAAAAGACGAGAATTGGCAGATGTTAGCTCAGGGCTAGTCTTCCTCAAAAAAATTAAAAAACCCAGCCTGTATGCCTTCTTGTCAGCTGAACATAATTTAACTTATTTAGAACATCATCACTATAAAGCCAAAATTTGACTTTATTATTTAACCTAAGAGCTCACCCTCAAACAAACAAAAACATCAATCCTTCTCTCAAAGAAGCCATGTATTGATCTGAGTATTGATTAGAAAAAATAGAAGGCTGCCACTACCGGGAAACACCTAAGAATAGATTTTCCCCCATTAACTTCATAATGAGAAAATCTAATTAAGCGTTTTATTTGAGTATCATGCAGGTCAGACCATGTCACTGATAGGCAAGATTTCTTCACTTCAACACAGCGTTTCATTCTGGGGGTACGCTGACACAGAGTGGAGAGCGGGAACTGCACGTAACAACTGCTAAACACACGGTTTGAATGGATGATACATCATGCGTGGTACTTCCTTTCCCACAACATAAATACACGTTTAGCCAGAGAAATCACTATTTTTGCTGCAATTTTGGTCAAAGTAGTAATATTGACCTTAATTTCCTATAAAACACAAAACAGAGGATGCAAGATTTGACCCAGGACGTGAAGAAGAAAATCGCAACTCCAAGGATGAGAGGTCAAATATAATTAACTGTTCTCTCTTTTAATCAGATATATCAATTTGAGAACACCAGAAATATTTAAGAATGTCATTTAAGTAAGTTACAAGTCATTTGGTCTAAAATTAATTTGAATGTGTGGTCATAGAAAAACAATTTTCCAATTTGAAGCAACTTTGAGAATTAAAATCAAGCGTCCCAAAGAGTTTCTGAAATATTCAGTCTTAAAGTCAACACCAAAAAATCCCAAATAACGCCAAATCATCTTTTTAGTCTCTTGAAATTCAGTGTAGCAACAGTGTCATTATACGTTTTAAAACCTTCCAGGTAAAGAAGAACTATGACTTTTTTAGGGAATTTCTTTACTGAACTGTAGTCAGATTGATATGGAAAATATACTTCCAAGGTAGACATTAATCAATAAGATAGAAGCATGGGGAAATAGCCAGAACAACCCCTCAGGATTCTCAAAGTGATCGATAGAATACAATAGGCTACTTGTGTCAAAGGTATCAAAGCCAACTGGCTAAAGAAAGGAGCTGGATAAAGACAGGTGGGTAGTCTCTCTAAGCTTACCTGGTATCGTGGACTAAATTGTGTCCCTCCTCCAAAGTTCATATGTTGAAGTCTTAACCCTCAGGACCTCAGAACATGGCTATCTTTGGAGAGAGGACCTTTAAAGAGATAAACAAAGTAGAATGAGGTCATTGAGGTGGGCCCTAATCCAATATGGTTAGTGTCCTTATAAAAAGAGGAGATTAAGACACAGACAGGCATGCTCACAGAGGAAAGACCATGTCAGGACACGGAAAGAAGTCAGAAACCTGCAACCCAGGGGGAGAGGCCTCAAAAGAAACCAACTCTGTCAACACCTGGATCTTGGACTTCCAGCCTCCATAAGCGTAAAAAATAAATTTCTGTTGTTTGAGCCACCGAGGATGCAGTATTGCTATCGCACGCAGCACTACCAAACCAATACACTCAGTTTGACAAAAGTTCAACCAGATCAGATGTTAGTTAACGAAACTCATGATGTAAGGCTTCCTTCAGACTCCTGGCACTCAGAAATGGCAGTAGCTCAAGGTAAAAGTATTACTTGAATCAATGTGACAGAATGTCTACAAATAATTTAACTTCTTTTTATTGTTAAATTATTTAACATTGTCAGAACTAGTATAATGCTCAGATTTTATAAAGCAATGTGTAAAATTGGTATGAGGTGCAATCTATTAGCTATGACCCAAAATAGTAATACAGTCTTGCACCACGTAACAATATTTCAGCCAACGATAGACTGCATGTACGATGGTAGTCCCATAAGATTAGTACTGTGTAGCCTCAGTGTGTAGTAGGCTACACCATCGAGATTGTGTAAGTACACTCTGTGATGTTCACACAACAAAATCACCTAAAGACTTATTTCTTAGAACATGACCCCATCGTTAAATGACGCAGGACTATAATAGGACTCTCTTTTTAAAATTTCTAAAAATGCCAGCGCCTCAAGAAGACATGGATGTTTTACATCTTTCTATTCATACACACTCACTCCCAGATTCTCTCTGCTCTCTGAAATCTACTGCACGATGGCAAAACTCTGGCAGATCTCTGCCCAGTCCAGGGATAAAATGGACAAGGATCAGGGAGACGCCTAAACCTCACTCAGAGAAAAGAAGAAGAGTAAGCTACAAGCAAGTTACAGGCAATAAGACGCACTTAGTACACGTTCTTAATATTTAATATTTACAACAACCCCCAAAAGAAAATATAAACACCAACAAACAATTGTTAAAATGCTATTGTCGGGGCCGGCCCTGTGGGGCAGCAGTTAAGTGCACACGTTCCGCTTCAGCGGCCCAGAGTTCACTGGTTTGCATCCTGGGTGCGGACATGGCACCGCTTGGCAGGCCATGCTGTGGTAGGCATCCCACATATAAAGTAGAGGAAGATGGGCACGGATGTTAGCTCAGGGCCAGTCTTCCTCAGTAAAAAGAGGAGGATTGGCAGCAGATGTTAGCTCAGGGCTAATCTTCCTCAAAAAAAATAAAATGCTATTGTCTTTTATATATTGCATTAAATAAATTATATTACTAAAATTTACTTCCCTTGTTTCCTTTTAATTTATTTAGCAAGCCCACTAGAATATTTTAAATTATATATATATATGTGATTTGCATTGTATTTCTATTGGATAGTGCTGATCTAGAGAACTGGGTTTCCAGTTCAGGTTGAAGAAAGAAAAGATTTGACAGGAAGGGAGATGAAAGGAGACATTTCTGGAAGAATGAAGATTTTCCTTGAATCTAAACAAGAAACTGAAATTTGAAAGGGGAAGAAGGAGGGAGCTTATCAGAAGAGTATGGAAATCAATTCTGGGAAAGTTGCCCAAGAATGGAGAAGGCCAGCTGTCCTGGAATTGAGCGAGTGGACCTGACAAAGAGCCTGCGAAGGGCATAGTTTGTGAACACAAGGACTGTGTAGGTGCTCAGAGATCCCCTGACATTCACTTCATCAAATCCTGCCTTAGCTGCCCTCAGATTCTCCTGGGTAGTAAATGGATACTTACTTGTTATAAAATTTGGTACAGTCTGCCCACACTCCGGATTTCAAAATCTGATGAAAAAGGTGATGGTGTCCTAGATAACTGCTCGGTTGGTGGTGGGAAATCCACACAGGTACCGGCAGAAGGTGAGAACTGAGAAAGTCAGCAACCCCTGATTGGTGAAAGTGCTAATGACACCCCAGCTTTATAATCTTCCAGAGCTACAACTCATTCACCCCACGAGTGTGTCAGTGTAATTTCCAGCTTACGAAACATAGGGCGTTTCTACTTCCCTAACCAGGACCCTCCAAAGTCCGGAGAGTTGGCTTTACTACTGTCACTTCTCTCGTGAACCACTGCTGAAACCTGAACAGACAACCTCCCCAAGTAATGATTGCTCGGAAGGTGAAGATTTTTCTCCCCTGCTATGCTTATCTCTCTCTGCTAGGGCCAGCCACGGCCCTTCTTGGGGGCAGGGACAATATCTGATATTTATATTCCTTGTAATACTCAGCCTAATGCCTATTGCGTATGCGATGCTCCGTAAATGTTTGCTGAATTTAGTTGTGTAGATAACCCAGTTTCAGAATGCTGATCTTCCCCAACAAGTTCCCCATCTCTACTTTAGCAGATAGTGCTGGAGTGTCAACACCAGGAGCCCAGAGGAAGTTTCTGATTCTTCAGACTAAATGAGGTGAGGTTTGCCTGGCAGAAAACAACTTGAGTCTCTGTACCTCTGGCAGGAGACACTCTGCTTTTTACCTTAAAAAATAGCTGTCCCTCTAGCCAATGTTTGCTTCACAGGCACTGAAGTATCTGCGCTACATGTCAGGATTGCCACTTTCCCCTTACTGGGGACAGCTGAGACTTACTTCTGCATGTGGATTCTAAGCTACAGAACTAGGTTTCCCAACCTTAGCACCATTGAAATTTGGGGTCAGATAATCCTTTGTTGGGGAAGCTTTCCAGGGCGCTGTAAGATGGTGAGCAGCACCCCTGGCCTCCATCCACTAAAGGCCAGTAGCATCCCCAACTTTGATCATCAAAATTGCCTCTGAACACAGCCAAATATCCCCTAGGTAATGAAATTGCCCCCCACTTGAAAACTACTGCAGTAGAGGAGGGCAAGTGATAAAAGGAAGGTATTTTCTGGCACTAGGATATGAAAAAATGACACGATAGGTGAAAGACAGAGGGTCACTAAGCAATGGGATGTTACATATAGATATTCTGCTTTTTAAAGTAATTCTATCAAAGCAAATTATAAGATTGGAAAAATAATGATATCCTATGGGCAGATCAGTCAAGCAATTAGTGACTTTGACCCACACTAGAACTAAGTAAAGAATGAAGTTAAATATTCCATAACTTGCTGACTCATTTGCCCTCACCAAGAGTCCGTGTATTTCAAAAGAACTAAAACTCAGGCGTTTTGGATTCGTTATAAAATTGGATTAGCACAGTTCACACAGTCATGCCCATGCTTTATGATTTATGTAGTTAGAGTTTCAGAGACTTAAATGCACAGTCAGTTTATTTATAGTACTTTATTTATAGCACAGAAACAAAAACATTGCAAATTCTGCTTCTAGTTCATGATTTTAAATGAATTCCAAAGTTTCAAAATTTGGGCAAAAATATCAGGTTACTACTGCCAGGGATCAGAAAGCCTTTGTATACTCAACAGACAACTTTTTATAGTATGTATTGTCTTATTCCCTTTCAAGAACTACTTGGATACCGAGGAGCAAATTCACCCATCTTCTTACAAGTCCCGGGAGCCACCACTTTGGGGAATTGCCTTGCCAGTTGGAAAATCTTTTGTCATTTTTTTTCTCCCGTTGTACCAGTTTCTTAATAACATTTAGCTGTAAGGCATAATTTATACTTTTGGGGTATAAGGTCCCAATGATGTGTGTAAAATACTCAAAGCCTATGATCAGGACGAGCTACAAAATTTGTGTGGCCTAGAGCAAAATGAAAGTGTGTGGCCCCTTGCTCAAAATTATTAAAAATTTCAAGAGGGTGTCAGCAGAGCATTAAACCAAGCTTGGGACCCTTAGCACAGGAAGACCCTCCATACCTGCAGGGTCACAGGCTCTGCTCGTGATGTTGAGTCGGCTCCTTCGCTGATTTTCTTTGTGGCCTTGGGGAGGTCCCTTAACCATCATCCCCATCCCAGTGAAAACATGGAAAATGGTGCCTTCATATCCAAGTATGATGAGCATTAATAAAATCAGTTACTTTAATCCTCTCCTATTTGGAACACTCTATCCAAAAGGCTGACTTAGAACATTTATGAACATGTATTTAAGTCATTCTTCTTTCTGGCTTAATCCAGTTCTACCTGGCTCACATGAATTTGCCTTCTGAATAAAGGGAGACTTAAGTGGGGCGTCTATGCTGTAGACATGTTAGTCCTATAAAGCAATGAGAGTGGATTCCACAGGCCACAGAGGAAAAGCCACTCTCATTGCGCTGCAGGGCAGAGACAGATGTCATTATTTTTAGTGGTCAGGATTTCTTTGCCTGTAAGCGTTTTTATCCTGGAGAAAAATATGACTGAGAATGGAGAGAGGCGCCTGTCATGTGGTTCTTTTGTAAAGAGCCTACTTTAAAAATGTATAGTTGCAGCCGTTGGCTAAAGAGTATAGTTATGTGAGCCTGCGGAGTTGATAGGGACAGTATGGGAATTTAGAATGCACACTCTCCTGAGAGAAGAGAGGAAACTGTAGGTACCCAAGGCTCTCTTTGGTGTTTGACACATACTCCTTTAAGAGGACCTCTGAACTAGAATTTAGACCTGCTGTAAAGTCTCTTAGATCCCTAAGTATGGATACTGTCTTAGCCAGCTCAGGCTGCTGTAACACAATGCCATATGCTGGGTCCTTAAACAATGGACATTTATTTCGCACAGTTCTGGGGGCTGGAAGTCTGAGATCAGGATGCAGCGTGGTCGGGTTCTGGGAGAGCCCTCTTCCTAGCTTACAGACCCTGTCTTTTTGAAGAGAGAGGAAGCACTGGTCTCTCTTTCTCCACTTACAAGAACGCTAATCCTGGGGCTGGCAGCAGTTAAGTTCACACGTTCTGCTTTGGTGGCCCGGGGTTTGCCAGTTCAGATCCCCGGTGCAGACATGGCACTGCTTGGCAAGCCATGCTGTGGCAGGTGTTCCACATATAAGGTAGAGGAAGATGGGCACGGATGTTAGCTCAGGGCCAATCTTCCTGAGCAAAAAGAGGAGGATTGGTGGCAGATGTTAGCTCAGGGCTAATCTTCCTCAAAAAAAAAGAAAAACAAAAGAACACTAATCCTATCATGGGGGCTCCACCCACATGACCTCATCTAACCCTAATGACCTCTCAAAGGTCCCACCTCCTAATACCATCACACTGAGGGTGAGGGACTTCAACACAGGAATTTTAGGAGGACACAAACATTCAGTCCAAAACAGGGATTAAACAGCGGAAATGAGGCTTCACCCTGTAACACTTTGGGAGAAGTCTGCACGGATAGGTGGCACCATGTGTAAATGGAAGTCTTAGCAAGTGGACACAGCATGACCAAGGGAAGAGGCATTGATGTGTGCTGCACTTCGTGGGGAAGGATGGCAGGAGGCTGTTAAGATTGCATGAGTCAGTGCGTGTTACCTAACATCCCAGGCGGTTTGAATGCCTTCACGAGCCAGCTTTGACTGAGTGGAGAACTGAGCCACCGATTTCAGCTATTCCTTTCATTTGGTTCTGGAGAGTAACATGGAGCTAGCTGTCTGTCCTCCGAGAGATATAGTTGTCCTGCAAAGTGGAGTATCTCAGGCAGAGTCCCTGGGAGCCACGCAGGGGAGCCATAACTAAATATCAGTCCAGGGGAATTGGTAATCAGGAGTCACTCTTAAGAGAAGGAATTCAGGTCTAGTTACTAACCCGTATCAGAGCGGGTCAAAACTGTTGGTCTTTTGCTATACCTCTCATAACTATTTCCCACCAGTAAACTTGAGAGGCTGTAGACATTGCTATCCTGAGGAAGAAATTGGGAGGCTGAGACCAATTAGAATTTCAGGGGATGGAGGGAATGAGCATATTTGCAATTTATTGTTTCAACTCTTTCATTTTAGGTTCATTTTTCTGTAATACTGTTTAGGCCAGAAAGGAATCTCTTCCATTTACTGTCAGATGATGAAAAAGCATCATGATATTAAAAGTGTGATTTGACCAGACATGTGTCATAGGAGCTGGTCTGAATAAGAACTGCAACATCTCAAAGCATCAACACATCCCATGTACAGGTGGGTGGACAGACCCATCCCCAGCGCGTGGGAGGTCACAGAGGGCTGCAGATGCCGCTGCTTTGGATTAGTGCTTTGGACTTTATTGATTCATGAGACATCCTCTCTAGGTTAAATTCTCTCAGCAAATAGTACATTTGTCCTTTATTCTGCGAATAAAAACACTCAAGGTAAAAAAAATTACCACAGAGTGAGAAAATATTAAAACTGACAGGGACTCACAAATTTCTATCTTTTTTAATACGTCTTTATTTTTACAAAAAAAAGAAAAAGAAAAAGAAAAAGATGGAGACCCAAAAACCCAGTGGGTTTTATAGGAACATACACACATTAAATGGCAGACCAGGGACCAAAACCCTAATATCCCCCCATCCAATGTACTTTCCAGGTGCTGGAACTCAGAAGCCTAAACATTTTAAGTAATTTTAATGCAGAAGTTTTGTTTTCCTGTTTCAAAATTAGTGCTTTCTTCAGTTTATTTAGTTCAATGTTCTATTAAAAATCATTAGATTTTTGGTGGTGGACATGATGCTGTTTGTACAGAAGCCAAAATATAACAATGTACACCTGAAATTTACACAATGTTGTAAATCAATGTGACCTCAATAAAATAATAAATAAATAAAGCTGAAAAAACTCCCCAATAATCAGCTAGAAAAAAATGATTTTGATACAATTTTAGTCTTCTCTTTTCATCTGAACTTCTCTAAAGGGAAACTAAATGCTCATCTTCACGCCCTCACCTCCGAACCGCAGTAGGCATTCCTTCTCCATCACTACATTGAAGCTAAGCTCCTCAGGATCCTCTAGTTGCCTGAGTTAATGGATATTCCCTCTTTGACACTCCTGTTCCCATGATAGCCATAATGCCCGCCTCTTCTAGGTTCTTTGAACCTCTGTAGCCATCCCTTACTTTTTCCCTAGTGACAGACAGATGCTAAGGTGGCCCCATGATCCCCATCTCCTGGTATTCACACCCTTGTATATAATACCCCCTCCTTGAGCATAGGCAAGACTGGTGACTTGCTTCCAACCAAAGAATACAGAAGGGTGACAGGACATGTGTCACTATGTGTCTGTGATTACATGAGATAAGACTGTAACACCCACCCTGCCAAGAGGTTCTCTCTCCTTTGCTGGCCATGTTGGGGGGCCCACATAGCAAGGAACTGAGGGCAGCCTCTAGGGTCTGAAGTTAGGTTCCAGTCAAGAGGTATCAAGAAACTGGGGCGCTCAGTCAGTAGCCTGCAAGAAATGGAATGCTACCAACATTCTATTACAAATGCAGCATTAAACCACGTGGTCTTCCACTAGAGTTTTCTCCAGCCAAGCCTCAGGAAACTGCAGCTTTGGCCCATTCCTTTACTGCAGTCTTGTGAGACCCCCTTAAAGCAGATGGCCCAGCTAAGCACGCCTGGACTCTTGACCCATAGCAATTATGTATTGTTTTAAGCCACTAAGTTTGTGGTAAATTGTTGTACTGTAATAGAAAACTAATCATCCCTTCAAAGGTTTCATTTTTCCTTTCTTTTAAGTACTAGTATGTCTCAAGGTTCTGGGAGAGGACATTGCCTTTTTCCCACTCTATACAACTCCCCCTGGTGAGCTCATCTGATTACATTTCAATTACACAAATGCTGATGATTTCTGAATTTTTATTTCTAGCCAAAATCTCCTTGGGCTTCAGACTGATGTAGCCACCTGCTACATTTCCAGAGCCAGCTCAAATTCAACATGCCCAAAACCACACTCCTCTTCTGCCCACCCACTTCCTGTCTTCTATAGATCCATTGGTGGCCTTGTAATAAAACCCAAGCACAAAACTGGGAATCACTCTGGATTCTTGCTACTCTTTCCCTCAGTCACAAACTCATGCCATCTGACCTTCTCAGTGTTTTCCAGATCTCTTCCTCTCATTCCCACTACCATCATCTTTGTACAGGTCCCCATCATTTTTCTTCTCAGCGATTTCTCATCTCCTTCCATTCCCCCCTCTCAATAGCCTCCAGAGTGAACAACATCCTTTGCGTAAAACACATCCATGACTCTTCTCATGGTGTCCAACTCTCATGTTTAAGCATGCTGCCTCTTAAGCCTCACCCAGCACCCCCTAACAGTATACATTCCAGCATAAACTCATGGTCCACCAGACACAGGAGTGTTCCAGCTTTTGTTAGTTATGTGCCTCCTCTCCCTTCTTGTCCTTTACTTAATCAACTGCTTTTCACTTCTTAAGAAGCCTCTGCTGCCCCTGGGCCTCCCCTAGTGTGCAGGTCTCTCACCTATATGCTCCCATAATACTCTGCCTGCCCTTCCACCTCGAATGGCAATGGTCAAGTTCTCTATTGTCCTTCCATCCAGAAGCAACAGACGCCTTGCCTGCCCTCTGTCTATATCAGTGCTCTATTCCCGCTGTCAGGTAACGCTAGATGGATGCAAGGACTTTGTTTCTTTACTGTTATATCACCAGCATGTGGAAACCTGCCTGGAACAATGTAGATACTCAATTTAAAAGATGTGCTTAATGAATGAAAATTAGAAACCATATTTTTAAACCAAATACAAAAGTTTCCATTTGTACTCTTATAGAAATGTTCTCAACTTAATTTAACAATGTTGAGTCATGAAACTATGTTTTCTTTTTTTCATTGTTTTTTTCTAGCTTTATTGAGGTGTGATTGACAAATAAAATTGTACATATTTAGGTTATACAATGTGATGTTTTTTGTTTTGTGTTTTTAAAGTGCATGCATATAAATTGTGAAATGATTACCATAATCAAGTTAATTAACACATCTATCACCTCACATAATTACCTTTTTTTTTGTGGTGAGAATACATGATTTACTTTCTTAGGAAATTTCAAGTATATAATACAGTATTTATTGTTAACTATAGTCACTATGAGGTACATTAGATCCCCAGAACTTATTTATCATTTAACTAAAAGTGTGTATCCTCTGACCAACATCTCCCCCTTTCTCCCACCCCCAACCCCTGGCAACTACCATTTTACTCTCTGGTTCTATAAGTTTGACTTTCATAGATTCCACATACAAGTGAGATCATACACATTTGTCTTTCTGTGTCTGGCTTATTTTACTTAGCATAACATCCTCCAGTTTCATCCACATTGTCACAAACAGCAGGATTTCCTTCTTTTTTATTGCTGCATAATACTTCGTTCATTCATCAACAGACACTTAGGATGTTTCTATCTTGGCTGTTGTGAATAATGCTGCAATGAACATGGGGGTGCAGATATCTCTTGAGATCCTGAATTCATTTCCTTTGGATATATCCCTAGAAGTGGGATTTCTGGATCCTATGAGAGCTCTATTTTTAACTTTTTGAGGCACCTCCATGCTTTTTTCCATAGTTGCTGTTACCAGTTTACTACATTCCCACCAACAGTGACAAGGGTTCCCTTTCCGCCACATCCTCAAGAATACTTGTTATCTCTTGCCTTTTTGATAATAGCCATTCTCACAGGTGTCAGGTGATACCTCACTGTGGTTAGGAAGTAGTATTTTTAATTGGAATTAAAGTTTTCTATGTATATTAATAAGCACATTCTGGGATTCCTTATTTTGTTTCAATTCCATGTTTAGATAGTTATAAATACAGCATTAAAATTTCTACTAGACATTATCAAGAAATTGTAAAAGGAAATTATAAAAGAAGAGAAATTTTATGGCATCAAACAGTTCACAGTCTTTATGATGTCTGCTCATTCTTCCAGTTCAAGTGAGCAAAAAAGCTATTTTACCAAAGGATAATTATAAAATGAATTTTCTGTCATTGTCCTATACTTTACCACTTTTGATGATCACACATAAAAATACCTTCTAGTAATAAGAGAAGCGTAAAAGTAACAAAAGGTTTCATGTAAAGGACAATTGCTCTTCCAAGTTTTTCCCAGGATAAATGCAGTCCTTTGATTTCTTCCATCTTTTCTATTCGGGTGTTAGAATAAAGAGTAGTGCAATGATCAAATACTTTCCATTGCCTTTCGAGTCTCCTTTCACATTTCTTCTGTCACTCTTCACATAATGGCCAATCCACTCCAGAGATTATGGGTGATGACAAAGTGGGCAAATTAGTTTAGAATAAAAGTAGAGATATCACTATTCTCTGAAGCAGTGACATGAAAGCAGACGCAGTTTAGATGGCAAAATTGTTTAGAATCTAAAAATACCATTCTGTAAATTAAAGAAATTATAAGGATTATGTACTTATAAATGTTAATTGAATGAATTCTCTTTTGAAAACCAGATTTAAAACCTCTATAAGTTCGACTTAAATGGGTAAAGAGTTATATTCTGGGCACTAGTAACCCTTTATAAGTCCAGTTTCGAGAATCAACCCCTGGAAAATTAAGAATGAGTTTAAGGGATAAATTTAAGCATCTGTTAGAAATTTACAGACTCAAGCTTCAGAACAAGGGAAAACCAATACAATTGGCATAAATGTCCACAGGCAAAAACCCAGTGAGAAATAAAGGTTTGAAGAACCAGCCATCTCTTTTACCTTTTGTTTCTGTAGGAGGCAAAATATGCAGTGGTCCCAAGCATGTGGAGTTAATTTGGCCTAAGGCTTATCTGAGGAGGAACAGAAAACAATTCGAGGGAAAAAAAAATACTTTAGTTGGCGGAGTTTTAACAGTGTAAAGAAGGAATAAACTACGGAAAAAAGACAGAAGCCAACAAAAATTCAGACTTAAATCTTTTCCAACTCTCTAAAAATAAGTTTTAGTTTGGGAATAAATGTGTTAAACAGATCAATATAGGTTAATACTATGTCTAATTTTATACATGCAATTTTATTTCTCCAAAGCTTATTCTAAAGATCACTTTAGTTTTACAGATAACATCAATAAATTGTATCCTTTGATGACTACAAAATTTTATTTTTGTCACTTTCTTCGGTTAAAGCTTTTTGTTATTGTTATATTGTGCTATATAAAGCAGGAATTCCTTTTCTTTCTTTGAAACTGATCTTTTTTTTTTCTGTTAAGAGAAACCTTCACGAGGGGGTTATACTCTTCAAACTGCAGCAGACAGATGTCCAGGCTAAGAGGGAGAGTCACTGACCTGCGGCCACGGTGGCGTGCGTAGGCGTGCGTAGGTGTGGGTAGGTGTGTATGTTTCAACACTTTGCTTATACACAGAGACCTCCTTTCTTATTCCAGGTTGAACTCATCTTTTCTAGTTATTTTCTTCTTACTCACAAGCAGCCCAGTTTCCTCTCCAGTTTGCAAGTAGTTGGCAACAGTAAACAAACTAGCAATGAGATACACTTCCCCATTTAATATGACTCCACAAGGTTACTGGGAACATCTGAGGCAAGCAAGTGAGGAACAGGATAAAGCTACATGGAAGGGATGTGTTTTGGCAAGGGCTTCAGTGTGGTTCAGCCAGCTGAAGTTCTGCAAAGGACAGGTCCCTTGGGGGCACGTGTGTCCCCACCCCAAGGGATCCAGCCTGGCCCATAAAGCCAAAAATCTGGTTGGCACAGGAGTGGCCATTAAACTCAGCTAAAAGTTAGGACTATTGTCCTGATGCTGTCAATTAAAATTCCTCTCCCAAAATGATTTGGCAAAGCAGAAATGAATGCAAATCAGTCTCTTATAGCAGCTAACTATTAGACAGTTTTACCACCCACTCCTGTGAGCTGCTATTTCAGAGCTCAGAGGCAAAGGGAGGCCGTTGGAGGATTACATAACACTAATTGTGTAGATAGGCTATATTTCTTCTACCTTCATCTGAGAAAATCATTCCACAGACAGCCCGTGAGAAAGCAATAAAGTGATCCATAAATAATGAGGTGATAAGATAACGTCTTAAGGAAAATAAAAAGAGAGGATTTCACTTATTTCTCTACATTTTACTTTCTCCAAAGTGACACCTATAATTTCAGAAAATTCATGTTGAATCTGCCGTCATGTCACTAGATGACTCCAGTGTCGGTTAGACCGTGGCCTGCATTTCCTGTGTTGGCTGTTCATCACCCAGGCTCTGCCCTCCACCCCACACGTAATGCCATAAGCAATTGCTCTTGGTTGTTAAAGCACGTGCTCGCCCCTCGAAACACGCAAGAGCAGGCTGGGGGAATCTCTTACAATCTACATTTGACCCCAAGCTCCTTGCAGGACTGTATCTTGAATCTCTTTGTATCCACTTTGAGTATCTAATATACTAGATCATAATGGTGAATGAATGCTACTGTGAACTAGTGATGGAACAAATTCAGATACATGTAAAAACCAGCCTATTTGTTTACAAAAATTTCACGATGTTGATGAATATATTGACACCAATCGGGTAATCAAATTTATTCAAAGTAAGGCTACTTTCCTCTCAAAATACCCCAAAATTTAACACCCACTGCAAAAAGTCAAAAGTTGGGTTGGAAATCTAGGCATATCATTTTGAATTCATGTATTCACCCTTTTTAAGCACAAGGGATCCTGCAGTGAACAAGACAGACAACATCCTTTGTGGATCATATGTTCAAACATTCGTGGCAGGAAAAGAGATAAGCAATACAAAAATTATCAAATAATCATGTAATGGAAAGACACATAGTGATAAGCGACGAAGACAACAAAAGATGGAGTGAGAAACTGAGAGGGCCTGGGAAGCAGGCTGTGCTTGCAGAAAACCTTTCAGAGAAGGTCGTCCTTGATGCTGAGGTCTGAATGGAGGGAGGGGACCAGCCCTAGGAGGATCTAGAGGGAGCACTGAGGGCTGAGGGGCAGCAGGAGCAAAGTCTCTGTCACATCTCATGCCTCGTTATCCCAGGAGCACCTGGGGGCCAGTCGGGGGAGCAGGCCAAGTGAAGGTGACAGGGGTACGAGAGGAAGTCAGAGGCTGTGCCATCGTGTCTGTTAGAGCTTTGCAAACGCGGATAAGGAATTTGTACGTTCTTCCAAGTGTGTTGGAAAGCCCTCGGGGGGCTTTTGGACAGAGAATTGATAAGATCTGATGTAATTTTCAAAACGATCAGTCTTGCTACCATGTAGAGGGCAAGAGCAGGAAGAGGGAGGCAGGTGGCATCAGGGTGCAGGGCTGGACAATCACGCCTGTACCGGGACATCTGGCTGAGGGCTGAGCGGAATGAAACTCCAGCCTGGGCTGGTCAGAATGATCCAGAGACCATGGGGCCCAGAAAGAACCCCTTTTCCTAGTTTCCACAAGAGCGCCTAATTGGTGGTGCGGTGTATTAGTTCACCAGGGCTGCTATAAAAAAGTACCACAGACTGAGTGGCTTAAATAACAAAAATGTGCTTTCTTACAGTTCTAGAGGCCAGAAGGCTGAGATCAAGAGGTCAGCAGGGTTGTTTTCTTCTGATGCCTCTCTCCACAGCTTGCAGGTGGCTGCCTTCCCTCTACTCCCACATGGTCGTCTCTCTGCGTGTCTGCATCCTAATCTGTCATAACGACACCAGTGAGATTGGATTAGGGCCCACCCACAGGACCTCATTTTACCCTAATTACCTCTTTAAAGGTCCTTTCTCTAATACAGCCACATCCTGAGGTACTGGGGTTTAGGACTTCAACATAAGAACTTTGAGGGGACACCTTTAGTCCATAACAGGTGAATCTGTAGATTTCTAATAAGAGATGATCATGCTTTGAACTAAGGGGGTTGCTAAGGAGGTGGTGAAAAGAAATCTGACTTAGGACAAGTTTTGAAGGTAATTCCAAGAGGATTTGCTGATGCTTGAATACGTCATATGAGGGAAAGAGATGATTTCAAGATTAGGGGTGTGAACGCCACACTAACAGCAGTGCTGCTTTCTCAGGCAGAAACCAGTGGAGGAGGAGCAGGTTGTAGAGGAGGGAGTGGTGGAGAATAAATCACACATTCTGATCTGGACATGTCGACTTTGAGATGCTAAGATGGCAGCCTAAAGTATGAGGTGTTTGGGAAAGTGAACGGGGCTGAAGATATAAATTTGATTCATGGGTCCACAGATCGTATGTAAAGCCATGGACTATATGAGGTCACATGGATAGCAAATGTAGCTAGGAAGAGGGCTGAGCACTGTTGCCTTTGAGGATTCCAATTCTTGGAGAGGAGGAAGAGGTGGCAGGACCACCAAGGAAGACTGAGACGTGAGGAATGTCTGGTAGAGAGGAAGAAAGAAATCAAGGGAGTTTGGTGTCCTGGAAGCTAAGCAAAGAAAATGTCCCCGAGATTGAGTAAAGGGAACTGTGATTTGTCAGTGTGGACATTGGCGTGTTTAGTGGGGAGTAGAGAGGGGAGCCTGTATTATGAAAGCGATCTAAGTAGTTTGACACACTGTGTGCATCGAAAACTTTCCATACCACAGTGCCTTGCATGCGTTTCTATCATCCCACCTCTTAGACCAAGCACGAAAGAGAGCTCAGAGAGGAACATCCGTGGACGGTCCAAGCACTAGTAGGGCTCACTGTGTGCGGACATCTCTGAGTAAACAAAAATCAAGTGAATCCCACACAGAAGCCCCGGGAGCTCCTAGAGGAAGCTGCTGTTCCTAAAAGGGAGGAGGCATGAAAAAAGAAGGAAAAGTTTTTATCTATTTGCACATTTCAAAAATTCAGACTAAAGAACGTGACAGTCATGGACCCGACTGTGCAAGCAAGCCTCTATACTTTACATCTGTGTGCATCACCTGCTGTGGGTCCTTCGTATCTTTGATGACCAAAACCTGACGACAAAACAGTTAAAGCAGCAAAATGCACTATGACATTTTATTGAACTCCTGTAAAAAGCACTGCAGCATTTTCCTAGGTCTTCTTTAAGCAAAAATTAGCAGTGGCAAAAGCCATTTTTTAAAATAATATGCAGTATTTATTTTTATTTTGTACTTGATGGTGTTATTGAGTCAATCAAGCTATATTAAAAATTAGAAGCATACAGTGTTTAGGGATAAACTTTTTATTATATACTCCTGTTTTCTAACTTTTTATTTGTATTTATGTTTTTTAATAAACTCACAGAAGATTGCAAAGAAATGTACAGGGCGGTGCTGGGTATCCTTGCTCCAGCTCCCTACAATGAGAACATCCTACCTGACTATAGTACAATACCAAAGTCAGGAAACTCGCATGGGTACATCCACAGAGCTTGTTCAGATTTCACCATTTACACACACACTCATGTGTATACATGCGTTTGTATGTGTGTCTGTGCACGTGCAGGCAATTTTACCACGTTTAACCTTGCATTACCGCTACCACGATCAAGATATTTCCTCTTGTCATGACAAGATGCCCTCTCCAAACCCCTTTATAGCCACACCCATCCCCTTCCCCCACCATCTCCAACTCCTGGCAACCACTAATTCATTCTTTACCTCCAAAATTATTTTACTTCATGAAAGTTACATCAATGAAATCATGCAGTATGTATCCTTTTGAGATTGACTTTTTCCGCTCAGCATAATTTTCTAACATTCCATGCAAGCAGAGTCAATAGTTAACTCCTTTTTATTACTGAGTAGTACTCCATGGTATGGGTGTACCACAGTTTGTTTAATCATTTATCCACTGAAGGGCATTTGGGTAGTTTCCAGTTTTTGGCCATTATGAATAAAGCTGATATGAATATTTGTGTATAGTTTCCTGCATGAAAATGAGTCTTCCTTTCCCTGGGATAAATGCCCAAAAGTGCAATTGCTAGGTCATGTGCTAAGTCAATTTTTCATTTTGAAAGGAACTGCTGATGCAGAAACCATTTTTAACATTATCTCACTAGACAGAAGCTAATTTCGTGGAGCTACAATTTTCTTTTTTCTGCCTCCTAAATGTTTCTTTCCAACATCTACAATTCTGAATTAGTTATTCTTCCTCACTTTTTCCTTGATTACTGCTAGAGCCTGCTGATTTTCTCCTTGCCTCCAGTCTTTGCTTGCTCCAATAATCTGGAAAAATGATCTGGAAAGGAATGTCAAGAGAAAGGAGTGGATAAACCCATCAGTCCCTGATGTGGCTTTAAGAGTTACAGTTCACACCTCCAACTGAAATCTCATCATCCCATCCAACCCATACCCTTTGCTCTCTAAATTGGATCACGCAGATCGTCTTTTAATTCTTTAACAGGAAGATGTTCTCTCACCATTGTGTTGTTGTGCACTATCCCTTCCTCCCAGAACATTCTTCTTGTCATACTTACTACACTCCCCACTAACTTTTATGGCTCTCCCAGCTGATAACTTCCTCTGGGAAAACGTCTCTGACCCCTAAATCCAGGTCAGGTGAGTCTTCTATACTCCATAGAACCTCACACTTTGGTCCTTATTAGAGTTCATTTTAAGCACCTGTTTACTTGCCAGTATCTCCCACTAGACCCTCACTCCCTGATGTGGTAGCCACTACTCATGTGTGACTACTGAACACTTAAAATATGGCTGATCCAAATTGAGATGTGCTGGAAGTATAAAATATACACCAGGGTGACACGGGTCAGATGCCCAAATAAGAGATCTGTTGTCATCAACAACAACTTGGCATCTATCCATCAGCAAATGTGTCTTTGTGGAAGCTGTGAGATCCAGCACCATAGGCCAAGAGACCCAAGAGGAGTCTTGCCCACCGTGTGTCTAGTAATAGGCAGACAAATCTCAGTCCTGACTGTGGACCCTGCAGTGGCCCATGAACCTCCAGTGGCTCCAACCCCTCTCAGTCATAGTCCAGGAGCCCCTGGAGAACACTGACTTAGAATCACATACAGATGAGAGAGCTTTAAGGATGTTGAGGTTTCCAGAAAAGTTCCAGCACACCATTGCAGCAAAAAAATCTGAGTTTGGGTAAACTGGACTGGGGAAGGTGGAAAGCTTGACTTTACTCCCCATGTCACCTCTCCCCTAGGGAGGCACAGCTCAATGCCAAGAAAATCCTCACATGTGGGAAAGTGACAGCATGTGAGTGAGTGCCCAATTCCCCAGCTGTGCAGGATGCTGCCAAAGAGGCTTGTTTCTCTCTCCCCCCGACACTGAGCCATGAGCTGCACCCCAGTGAGGGGAGGGCAGCGATGTGCAGCTGGGAGGACAGCCAAGAAACAATTAATAAGATGATATTCGTAAGTCCTTACCTAGCAATAGTTACCCTAAATGTAACGGATTCTATTCCACAACATAAAGGCACAGAGTGGCTAGATGGATAAAAAAATCAGACCCCACTATATGTTGCATACAAGAGACTCACTTCAGCTTTAAGGATGCGTGTATACTGTAAGTGAAAGGATAGAAAAAAAAGATATTCCATGCAAGCAGAAACCTAAAGAGAGCAAGGGATAGCTATACTTACATCAGACAAAATAGACTTTAACAGTAACAAGAGACAAATAAGGTCACTACATAATGAAAAAGAGGCCCATTTATCAAGAGGATATAACAATTATAAAGATTATATGCAACCAACACAGGAGCAACTAAATATATGAGGCAAATACCAACATATCTGAAGGGAGAAATAGACAACAATACAATCATAGCAGGGGACTTCAATACTTACTTTCAGCGATGGATAGATCATCCAGACAGAAAATCAATGAGGAAATGTTAGACTTGAACTATACTTTAGGCCAAATGGACCTAACAGACATATATAGAATATTCCATCTAACAGCAGCAGAACACACATTCTTCTCAAGTGCACATGAAATATTCTCCAGGATAGATCATATGTTAGGTCACAAAACAAATTTTAGCAAATTTAAGAAGACTGCAATCACACCAAGTATCTTTTCCAACCACAATCGTATGAAACTAGAAATCAATAACAGAAAGCAAACTGAAAAATTTAAAGATGTGGAAATTAAGCAACATATTCCTGAATAACCAATGGATCAAAGAAGAAATCAAAAAGGAAATCAAAAAAGGTCTTGAAACAAATGAAAATGGAAACATACCAAAACTAATGGGATGCAGCAAAAGCAGTTCTAAGAGGGACATTTATAGCAGTTAATGCCTACGTTAAGAAAAAAGAAAGAACTGAAATAAACCACCTAACTTTACGTCTCAAGGAACTAGAAAAAGAAGAACAAACTAAGCCCAAATTCGGCAAAAGGAAGAAAACCACAGAGACTGGAGCAGAAATACATGAAATAAAGACCAGGAAAACAGTAGAAAAAATGAACAAAATTAAGAGCTGATTTTTTGAAAAGATAAACAAAACAGACAAAATTTTAGCTAAGAAAGAAAGAAAATGTGGTGCATATATATATATATATATATATATATATATACACATATATAATGGAATATTATTTATCCATGAGAAAGAAGGAAATCCTGCCATTTGTGATAACATGGATGGACCTTGAGGGCATTATGCTTGTGAAATAAGTCAGAGAAAGACAAACATCGTATGATCTCACTTATATGTGGAATGCAAAAAAGCCAAATTCATAGACACAGAGAGTAGGATGTTGGTTACCACAGGCTGGGTGGTGGGGGATATGGGGAGATGTCAGTCAGTGTACAAACTTCCAGTTAGAAGATGAATGAGTTCTGGGGATCTAACATACACTGTGGTAACTATAGTTAACAATACTGTATTCTGTACTTGAAATTTGCTGAGAGAGTAGATCTTGAATATTCTCACTACAAAAAAAAAAAGATAATTATATGAAGTGATGGAAGTGTTAACTAACCCTATGGTGGCACTCATTTCACATTATATAAGTGTATCAAATCATTACCTTGTGTACCTTCAACTTATACAATGTTTCCTGTTAATTATATCTTGATAAAGATTGAGGGGAAAAACAGAATTCAGAATTTAAAGCTGTCTGCAATAGAGACAAAGATTAGAAGAAAAACAAAAGTTGGAAATAAATTAGTAGGATTTGGGGAAAAAAATACACACCAGATTTTGAAGATTTAGTACCAAAAATAATATTTCAACGATACCATTTTTGGATATATAGAGTTTAATAAAATATATGATTAAAATTCATAAAATTAAAAACTGTTTCTCTTTAGCTTTTTTTTTAAATGTGGCCACTAGGAAATTTAAATGTACATACGTGGCTAGTAATATATTTCTATTGCATACACCACACTAGACTATTACCTCTTTAGGAATATACATGTTTTCTTCACCAGTTTATGTCCTGCACCCAGATCGGTCCCTGAGTACTTTAAAAATGTGGAAAGAGAAAGAAAAAAGAAAGAAAAGAAAGACAGAAAGAAAGAAAGACAGAAAGACAGGAAGGAAGGAAGGAAGGAAGAAAGGAAGAAAGAAATGTCAACATTGATGAAATTTATAAGACTAGGAATGATTCTACATATATAAATTCAAGTTGCCAAGTGCAGAATAAAGGATTTTTCCCTTTCCTTTAACTTTCTGCTATAACTAAACTGACAAGTAGTTGATTTATTCCGGAAATTGAGCATAAAGAGGCTGATACGTTTGCATTGTATCTCCAGGAAAATTAAGAAATGATTCCTTTCATGAAAGGATTTAGCAAAGTGCTCTCCAGAGTTGGATGGTGAAATTCTACCAAAGGCTTGTGGTGGTTTGGGGAGGAAGCTTTCCTCACAGGCAGCAGGATCGCTACTTGAAGATGCACACCCCTCAGCCTGCAGGAGCCGGAGGCCAATGGATTTCTTAAATGCCAGAGGTAGGTTTGCTCCAGTCGTTCCCACCCCTCCTGTGTTATTTTTAAAGAATAATGAACCAAGATGACTCACTCACAGCCCTGCAGGAAAAGAACAAACCCACGTGGCATTAATGTATGGTTTGCAGAGTCAGCTTTGAGAAAAATCAACACACTGCTTCTCTACCCACTTCGAAGACTTTCCTTCCACCTCCATTTCAACTTTAGTGAAGGACTCAGCCCTGTCCAGCCATCAAGAGGGAGAAAGTCAAGATGAGGGAAACAGACAAAACTTTCTCTTCTATTTTTCTTTGGTTTTAAGAAAGTCTCTGAGTTATTTCCCCAGTAACTACTTAACATTCCTCATTCTTTACCCCCATCTTAGTAGACCTGATTTTTATTCTTACTTCTTAGTCTGCAAATATTCTTTTGAACTGCTAATGTGAACATATATTGCCATTCATCCACTTCTTTGCTACCTGTGGCCAAGATTGCTATCTGTTCACCAAAACCTGTTTCCTTTTCACCTGGGCATATAGCTAGATAACGTTTCTCAAACTTGCTTATAGTTAGATGTAACCAGCGGTTTTCGCTAATCTAGCACAGGCCATTCCGTGTCTGGTTCATACAAACCTCTCTTGCAGCATCTTCCACCTCTACCCTTCAAAGCTCGGAGGCCCCAGCAGGGAACTCTACAGCCCTTGGGGATGGCCAAGCCATAAGATAAAGGAGCCTTGTTTTCTGAAACACCGCAGGAATGGCCACTGAACAGGTATGTGAACCTAGCCCTGCAATGATTAGGAAGGAAGACCATATTCTTCCTGAAGCTCTACTCAGAGGAAATGGATAAAAGGGCATTGGTGTGCTGATTACTGGTGACTGATGTTAGTAGGGATCCAAGAAAGAACAAGCTCTGACAAGAGTTGACTGGCCTTCCAGGAGAGATCAAAGGAAAGAAGGCCCCTACATTAGGAGCTGTACATTCTTGGAAAAGCCACCTGCCAAGAGAAGGAGCTAAGATGTGCACTGGTCTCAGCCACAAATGACCAATAAAACTTTTCAGTGAAACAAAGAATCTCAGCTTTGCAGCAAAGTTCAGATCAACGATGTCAACGCAGTCTATTATTTCAAATAAACCCAAACTGTCATTACACTGAGAGTCATAAGGTTGAGGAAGCCATGAAACAAATCAGGCTTCTTGATTATGTCTTGAAACAAACTCTGGATATGGTTATTAAGGCATATAGAACTAACTAGAAGCAAACACATGAGAAACCTACTAATTTTGAGGAAATGTTATTGACAAAGAAACTGTAAATCCAGTTTTTACTCTTTTTGACACTTAAAATGAACTTTAGACTCTTAAAGTTGCCTGAGCAAGAAACAGAGGCAAAACCTGTTCAATGTTCAGGGAGAACATACTCAGCATCCTCACTTCAGGAGCAGCCACAGAGGATACAGGACAAAGGGCATGAAACAATAGGTAAGGCCTTTCTCCCCAGAGAGCAGCCTCAGGGTCTTATCAAGTAATCAAATGCATGCCCAGGACAGGGGCTCCTTAATGCCGTAACGCCTGGCCCAGAATGGTTACAGACTGATGCAGGCTCGGTGAGCCCAGGAGTCAAAAGAAAAATTTCTTGGACTCTCAAGGTCTGGCAGTAGTGCTCTTTTATTCAGAGAATAGTGTGGAATAGCACGAGGACTGGACCCACGGGCAGTAAAGAGCTGCTGCAAACGTGGGTTGAGGGTAGGGCTAAACTTAAGGCATAGGTATGTGAGTTATCTCTTTACAAGACAAAGGAAAGAATATGTAAAAAAGTCGTCAAAATGGTATCAGTGCAGCTGGGGTCTGGGTATTGGGTGGTCTTACAACTCTAGATAAGAATCAGACCAGATTAAGTCAGGATGTCCTATGCTTCCTGGAGGATGTTGGTGGTGGGGGGAGTGAGCTACATGAGGTTACCAGACAAGCACAATAAACAAGACTTAAGTCCTTGCCATCCTCATTAAGAATTTCTAGAGATAGAGTCATCCCTCCCTCTTCCTGGTGCAGAGAGGGAGACACCCCCACAGATGGAGACTTCCTTCACAAATGCAATTGTCATCAAAGGGCAAGCAAATTCCACTCCTCAGAACCTCCTTCCTGTCTGCAGTTTTTAAAAGTAACCAGCCTAAAATAATCCTCATCAGACTAGGGACTACTCTATGTATCCCATTTTTCCTTTGCTAAATAAGAGTTTTATCATGAGAATACCATCCCTTATGTACTACTGTACACTGGGTGTGGGTGAGAAGCCCACACGCATATCATCTGAAGATGCTGGGTTTGAGCTCAATGCTGTGACTGTTTGGGATTTGGGCTGATTACATGGGGAAGATGTGAACCTGTTCTATGGTGGTCAGAAGACTGAAGTGTGTGTTTAGTGACTGACAGAGTAGAATGTGGCAGATACATGTGTTCACAAAACCATTTTCCTTCCCCTGCTAAGCACAACACTGGTCTGTATGTCCCAGTCTGTCTTGCAGACAGGTGTCAGCATGTGACAGTTCTGGTCAGAGAATGTGGGTAGAAGTCCTGGTTCCTTCTTCTAGGAGGGACCCAAAAAATCCTCCCGTGGTAATCCTCCACCTTTCTCTTTTTCTCATCCCCCAGCAGATTCAGCAGAGGGCACCAGGGCTCTAGGAGCCACAAGGTGCAAGGAAGACCACAAGGCTGGGTCCCTGAACAGCCACGTGGAAGGCTGCTTGCTGAGCATCCACACTGTCCTGTTGCATAAGAGGGAAATTAACTTTTACTGTGTTATGCCCCTGAGATTTTGACATAGTTCATTATAACAGTAAGACTACCCTATCTAATAAAAACCTCTTTACCAAATTTAACAAAAGTAGTAGAAAAAGATGTTGTGTAGTTAGATTCTACCATGAAATTCTAATAATTCTGCAACACATGGGTGTTCTCAGGAATCTGGAAACCAATAGAAGTATAATTTGTTCCCTTAGAACTTTTCCAAAGGACTATAATTTGTGAAAAATTGGCTAAGCACACGTTCCATAAGAGAAGTTTTCTAGTTGTCACAAATTACAAGAACAAGAGATGGTCCCTGTCCTAAAGGTGCTGATAATCTAGTAAGAGCCGTCTTGCATCCAGTTATAGAAGTATATTTATTACTCAAGTATTTTCATTTCCAAAATCCCTGTCATAATGACAGACAAGGATAAAGGGATGCACAAATTGCTTTCCAAAAACACATGCAAGTTACAAACTAAACTCACTTAAATTTCAAACCCTTTCCCATTCTCTCGCCACCATCTTGCAAGTGAAGAACAAACACCAGATGATACAAAGGGGTTAAATGACTAGACTGAGTATGCCCAGCTGCAAAATGATGGAGACTAAAATCCAGGCTAATTCCAAAGTCTGCATTTCCCCTGTGAGGAGGTTGTGATCGTCCCTAGTGCCAGTGGAACTATCAGCAATTTGCATATCACCTTCAGCAATTATCATCAAAGAAACCTATTGTTATTTGCTATTCTTCCTTAAGGAAAGTATGGGTCAATCCCCCTTCTGCATTTAGAAGAGCGCTTTTCTTTTTTCATTACTGTGCCTCACACTGGAGTGAATAAAGAACCTCATGTTACACTGCTTGGGGCTACATTTTTAGTCAACCCGCAGGCTTTCCCATGCCCTGATGGCAAATACTGTACTTCAGCCCACTGCACATTTGAACATCCTATTTCATTTTACATTCCGTTGTAGGTTTTGTTCCATGACTTGAAAATCCTTTTCTAAGTATCTTCAAACAGCAAATACCAAAGAAATGTTTTAGGCAGCAGCAATAATCCGTGACCACAAATAACTATTAGCAAAACTTCTGAAGCCAGAGGGAATGTAGGAATATTATCATCCTCTCAGAGAGAGGAAAATAAATAGTTAAATGCAGAGGGGGAGAAGGTCAAGCAGGGATTGAAGGAAGTTGTTTACATGTAGGTTTCTCACTTGAAGGTGAAATACTTTAGCTTCTTGTCCATCAAAAAAACAAAGAATTATTTTATACCGGGAAGAAAATATGGAAGAAAGGCAGAGAGGTTGCTATGGATCTGTGACCATGTAAAGCATGGCTATTTGAATTTGTAGGGTGTAAATGCACAGGGAAATAAATCAACTTGCTCGTGCTTTTGATCGGCTTGAAAAGTTACTGTTATAAAGGACTCAAGACAAGATCAGCCCACAGCTTGTTTTATCCTCTTCTGTACCCAAGCCACAGAAAGTGGGTGCGCAGGGTCCAGAGTCTGCAGGACTCAGCAGGCTGAGCATGCTGTCAGGGCAGATCCTGACTGAGTCCAACCTGCCTCCAACCCTGGGTCTCAGCTTCTTCATTATAATCCAAGAGACCTGGAATTGATGTTTGAGGTTAGGGGTCATTTCCATTCTAACATTTCATGACTCACTACCAATTCATTTTTTTCCAAATTCACTAAGGCTCTTGCTAAAGCTAGGAAATGACATATTTTAGTTATCTTTTATGAATTTTCTGGAACATACCTTCAATGGCTATTCTAAATTGCTTTGCTTTCTCTTGTTTTCATAGCATGCTTCCCTTCCCTAGGATCTAAAATTGTCTTCCTTACTAATTAAGTCAGCTTCCAGTTCATTATAAATGAGAAGACTGCTTTTGTTCAATCCTTGGAATTTGAGGTCCAGCTACATCTGAAGAATCAATACTTTTGCCTGCCCTTCTACCCCGCCCTGCCTCTACTCCGAACCCTCACTGCCCATCACTCATATGTGTCTCAGGTTTTCCTCTGCTGTGTCCTTCATCCCTGCCTTGGATAAATCTCACCCTGGGCTCAAACTCTCCAACTTCCAGCATCCTGTCTCCACTTTCCACTCATGTTCATTCAGGCTCAGCCCTCTGCACGTAGCCTCTCCACCAGCCCATCCCTATTCTACCATTGATATAAACATAAAAACTAAAATAAAAATCTTACCTCTTTAAACCTATGCTAATCTCTCCTCCCACTGCCTTCTAACCTGAACTAACACAGCTTTTCCATGACAGCACCAACTTCCTCACAACTCTTTCCAATACAATTTCCACTCCAATTCCCAAACCCATCACCTAAGAAAGGGACCCAGAGCATTCCTTACTTTTCACGGCAATTGCCTGGTTATGATTCTATCAGTATCACTCTAAAAACCATTCTATTGAAAGTGAACACAACCCAAGCTGCATCCTTACTGCCATCGGCCACCCGTCATTCAGAATCCTCTGCTGCAGATATCTGGAATTAAGTTACCATAAGATTCACATGGGCATTTGGTGAAAGCACCAAACAAGGCTCTCCAATCAATGGGCTTGATCATCAGTATTTTTAACTAGTACTGATACGATTCTTACGACCAGATAAGAAATACTGCCTTTCTTAATCGTTTTAAGAGCATATAAATCAGCTGCTCCACATTTGCTAGTCAATTTAGAGAGAATTCCGTAAGAAGACTCCAAAGCCTTTCACATTTAAAATGAGGATAATATCAGTCTCTTCTTCATCACTCTAATGTGAGAGTCAATTACAAAAATTGCTCATCGCTGTGTCTGGTATCTAAGCCCAACCTCCTCACCCCTCCCCTACTTGCGAGTCATTGCCACCCACTCAGGAAGTTCCAACAGAGGCCCCAGAAACTAGCGATAACCCTCCTCACGTCCTGGCCTCATAGTCTTCGGTATTCTTTACTCTGAAATCCTCCAATTTCTCTGTTTTCTGTAGACAAGTTTACACTTTGGCCTTTGAGAAGCAGACAATAAGATTCAAGACAGAGAACTGCTGAGAGGAAAGAGAATACAGTGGTGAAAAGTACCAGGTTTATAGTCAACAGACAGGGATTTCAAACACTGGTTTTGCCAACTGAAGCTAATTAGCTTTAGATAAATACTTAATGTCTTTATGTCCCACTTTCATTAAGTGTAAAGTGGTGGTTTATAAAAATTTGCTTCAATAAGTTGTAAGAATAAAATCAGGTGCTTATATACAGTATTTATCAAGGATTAAGTAGACAGCAGCTAGGACACTGCTGATGGGCTCAATGGCATATATGGATAGTGTTGAGGAAATATAATTAAAAACAAAATCTCTTCTCAACCCAGAAACCCTCTGCACAAAAGCAGAAGAAAAAGAAAACAATTTTATTATTGATAAGCATTAAAACAGACAGTGATATGCATCACAGATGATATTCTAGGAGATTGAAAAAACAGAAAGAAATCTCTCCCTTTATACAGCCAGGCAGATACAACCCATTACATACACATTCTCAAGATAAACAGTAATTACTCCTCAAGTGAGGGGACTTGACAGCACCTTTGTTACAAGTAGCTCATCCTAGATTCACCTGGTGATTGGGGTGACCATCTGTGCTGGTTGTGTTTGTGCAAAGGAAGAATGAGCTTCTCCTAGTTTCATATCTTCATGACTGGAGGTAGTTTGGCTACTTGGATCATGAGCCCACCAAAGTTAGGCTCCTCGCCTCCCCAGAAACTGGTAGGTAGAGGTGCTATCTTCCTTGACGACTGCATTTCAAAGAGATGCCTCCCATTTCCTTGAGAAAGACGTTCCTGGGTCCTAAAGCTGGCCAGAGTCTCAAATTTTGCTTTTAAAAGGATCTACATACGTGGCAGAGAGACAGGGAAAGAACTAACAATTACAACTTTTCTACAGTAAATAAGAAAAGTGAAAGAATAGATCTCTTCCCTTATTTTCAACAGGGAGAATTAAGCCTCCTATTTAAAATTTGCACTTGCCCTTCTGCTAGGTTAGACTAGGAAAGGAAAGGAAAAGCAAAAAGAAAGAAAAGGAAAGACTTCTAAGAGGAAAGAAGAGAAAGACGCACTGAAGTAAGAGGAGGTTTTTTGACACATCACCAATATGATGGCCTGAAACGTATATAATATGTGGCGAGAATCTCTGCAGGAAATTAAGAGAAGGGGAATTCAGGCAAACAGCATTGTTTAGAATAAACACAGTGGAGAAAGTGCCAGTAGGATAGTGTTCACTAATATTTATAACTCACCTCCTGTGCCAGCATTGGATTCTGTGCTGCTAATACAGTGGTGAGCGAGATCGACATGGTCACATCCTCTTGCAGCTTAGAGTCTCAGTGGAAAGACACCACAACAAAGCAATGATAATACATTTATGTGCTGCAGAACCATCTGGCCAAGTTGCTCAGCTTCTTTGAACCAGGGTGTAGACATTAGTGATGGGTTGTACAAGTTTGAGGTTGGATCAGACCTCAAACTTCTGTAGGAGGATAGAGAAAAAACTAAGTTTTTCGTAATTTCAGAGATTTATTTTTTCCTCAAATCTGATGCCCCAAAAAAGGAGAAAGACAAAGCACAACAAAAAGCCACTCTGACTGGAGACTGAACTCAATTCATTTTTCTGCTACCAGCCCAAACACATTTTTCGTCCACCTGTGAATGATTTAGTAATACACTGCCTAGGAGCAGAAGTTAGATGGAATCTTCCATGGGTATTTTTAATAAAAAATTTTAAGCTTGGAATCATAACTCTTGGACATGTTTGGCTGTATCCTCAGTCTTCATTATTCTTTTTTTAATTAATGTCAATATATTAAGCTATGCTGGCCGTTCAGGGCAATCAAAACTAATTGCAACATCATAGGGCCATAGTCGCCTATACCCTTGGATAACTGGATATTTGACTTTGTTCCTCTAATCAGTTGAAAGAGTTTCCAAAACATCCCCAAGTTGTACTAGTTTCTAGATTCCTTATTGTACCCTCAATCGTGACAACATTGAATCGTGGACTTGCTTCACTTTCTGTTTCTTACTAGGATCTGGTGGAGATATCAGAGTGGTAAGTAAAACACGCTTACAGAGCTTAAGAACCTTTCCTAAGACACCAGACGCTAAGTGCTGACCCCAGCTTTCAAGTCCAGAATTTGAGCTCTAACCTCTACATGAAAGGCAGGCTACACAGAGGGGATATCGTGGCCCCGAACTACACACAGTCCCTCGGCTAACATGGCAGGAATGCTGTCCCTCATTAAAGATCTCTGGTGACATTCAACCTCGCTCTCCCTGACTAGAGGCGAAGGCAGCTCTTACTCCAACATCCTTGCTTTTGCCATTGGCTCCTAAAGGTTCATCAACAAAATCTTGTTTTTTTAAAAATGTTTTTCCCCTAAAATAACTAAATGCTATTGAAAACACACTTATCTTCTCTTTATTATATTTATCAAAAATATACACTTCAGGGGCTGGCCGTGGTAGCCTAGTGGTTAAGTTCAGCACACTCCGCTTCAGTGGCCCAAGTTCAGTTCCTCGGTGTGGACCTATACCACTCTGTTAGCAGCCATGCTGGGCTGGTGGCCCACATACTAAAAAAAAAAAAAAATAGAGGAAGACTGACACGGATGGTAGCTCAGGGCAAATCTTCCTTAGCAATGTATAAATATTGCTATACATAATCCTGCTCGCTGATCACTCCTTCAACAGCCCACACCTGACCAATGGGAGATTCTCTCCTTCCTTGTGTTCTCTTTCATCCATGGGGTGTTGCATTTTCATCCAGTGTTTTAACGATAATTCTTCTACATACTTGCCTCCAAAGCTAGATTCCAATAAACCTATTTCTTTTTATATACTGCAGTGGTAGTTATCTGTCTAGATTAAAAATTTACATAACTAAGATAATTGCCAAGAGAAGAAGGGTCCAAATTCCCGTTAATTAGAAAACTGTGAGAGAATGATTAGTTAATGCCAGAGTAAGAAATGAAATCAGATTTCATATTGGAGTTTCTTAGTCCTTTTCATTTCAAAGCAATCACACAATTGTGCTTCCATTTTATAGCCTAGTACATGAATTACACGAAGATTTTTCATCAGTGTAGCCATCATAGACAGTAAGGAAGCATCCCTGTCATTTGGTTTACCACTATTCAAGTGCTTTGGTATAATTCCATGTGTGGAGTGGATGCTCCAAAAGCACAGGTGTAGAATGAGGATGCTTGCTGCCCTACTGTAGACAGTACCAGGACATGCCACAGAAGCATCACGTGTCTTTCAAAAACTAGAGCCAAACTTGTATTTCAGATATGTTTTTATAAAATATGAAATGCGCAATGATCTCTAAATAGAAAGAGAAATGAGAACATGACATAAAAGATAAGGATAAAAACATTTAAAAGAAAATTTAGCTCACATCCCCAGTGTGTGGAAGAAAAAAAATAAACTGAGGATAACATGCCTTAATGCATCTCTTAGTATCATCTTTGTTCTTGGATGGAACAGATTGAATGTGCTATTCATATGGTATAACAAATTTAAAGGCAGTATAATTCCACATTAAAAATATATAGTAAATCATATTAAAACTATACTGAACTTTTTATATAAGAAAAGAAGAAACATATATATATAAAAAAAAGACAATTACATGGACCCAGAGAAAGCTGACAGATGTTATAGGAATAAAAATCTGATCTTTTGACTTTTAAGGACAAAGACTTTTAAAATGATACTATGTTTTTATAACCACACACCAAGGTGCAGATATCAATCTCATATTTCAGGAATAGAGACTTTAACATCTGAATTCTTCTACTGTATCCCAACTGAGTGTGCTGATAAAAATGGGTAAAGGGGTTTCTTCCCAAAGGACCCTTAAGTTTCCCAAATGTGCAACTTTTTGTAAATTTTTACCTGGATCCAGTAGAAATGTCTAGTACAAAATGAGCTCACAAGAGTCTTCACACCAGCAGGTCCATGGATTTGCTCCCTGTTGGGAGATGACTAGAATTTTGATAAGTCAAATTTCAAGAGTTCATGGCTCATAATCTTTTTCTCATGGCTTCTCCACCCTAAACAGTCCTTTCCATTTGATGTGGTAAGAGATATCTTAGGTGTATTAGTCAGCTTTTGCTGCAATAACAAACAGCCCCCAAATCTCCATGGTTTACAACAACAAACACTTATTTCTCACTTGCAGCTTTATGGTTCAACTAGAGGCCATGCTCCACAGCACAGGTGGAGTACAAGTCTGTTTGATGCAAGCCACATTCTGCAATCCAGAGTGAAGGAGGAGTGGGTAGCTAGAACATACTCTTCTCATGCAGAGGACAGGAGCATGAAAGACCAAGCCACGTCACACAGCACTTATAAAGCCTCTGCTCTGTGCATCACTTGTCACATCCATTCACATTCCAGGGCAAGTCTCACAGCCAGACAAACTGCACTGGGGCATGGAAGTATATTCCTCCCACATAGGGGAAGAGGACTGAGTATTTGCAGAAAATAATATAACCAAGCACAATTTGGTTCTAAAGGGTGTGCTTAATTATTCTTTACATCCTCTTGCTTGTTAATCAGAAATGCCTTACACTTCATTTCAGACTGCAGCCCACTCATTCCTGGGCCATAGTAACCACAGAGTGACCATTGTTGAGGGTTTACAAACAGCCAAGACACAGAGGTAAGCTCAGTTCTTCCACTACCTTACTTAATGATTACAGCATCCTGACGAAGCCAGCACTGTAGGCCACTTTGCATGGTGATCTCTGAAACATGCTCGCCAGTTAGGTGTGTTACATTAGTAAGAGGCTGAGTCAGAATCCACAGCCAGGTGTGTCTGGATCCAGTTTGTCTCTCCACTCTGCTGTCTCTCACTGCATCATGCCATCTTTGTGCCTTACCCCAGGCCAGAGCCAATGTACCTGCATTTGTTACAATGAAGTGAGAGACCTTACCTTGTCCTCGCCAGACATCTGCCACATCTGCTCAGGAATGGGCAACATTGATTTAAATATTTAGTGACAAACAGAGCAGTTAAACCAACACTACATGACAGAAAACTGAATCTGCCTCTACGGAAAGTACAAAATACATTTTATTACTTCTTTCTTTATCTGAACCCTAATTTTGCTGCCTGAAATATAAGACTACCAAGGAGTCTCAAGACCCTATTTAGCTTGATTGCACTTTCTGAGACTGTGACAGTTGTAGAGGATTGAAACTGCTGTTCTAAACTCTTAGCGATAGAATTCTTACTCCAGAGCCAGGATAGACTCTTATTCAGTATTCTTTCTCTCCTCTTCTATGCTGGAAGAAATGATAGCCAGACGACAGAGAAAGTCCTTTTTATTCCTTTTGTCTAGGTCTAGGAAGTATTGAGTTTCCCTATATCAGTGGTTTTATTAGCAGTGGAATCCGTTCCTTCAAATGATATTTTATAGTGTGACCCTTTTTCAGAATCTTTTTATGTGGACCAGAAACCTCTTTATTTTGGTGAGTGTTGCTCTGGCTGAGAAAGGAGCAGGGGTCTGGCTCCCCCTTATCATCATCGCCCCGCCCACACTGACGCTTCCTCTGGAGGAGCCCAGTATTCCTTGGAGCAGAGTTGGAGACGAGTGACCTAGATAAGAAGAAGGGCATCTCTGAAACAGGCACTTGGATTTGATGGCAAAATTGCGTTAACCACACCTCCCTCCTCCGGTGGACCAGCAGCGGCCATGCCATGCCATGCCATGTACGTACTCAGGGTATTCCCTTCGCCTGCAATCACTTGTGTCCTGGCAAACCTCTACACAATCCTGGGAGCTCAGGTCAAAGGTTTGGCCTCAGAAAAAGAAAATAATCCCTTCTTCATATTTGTTTGCACTCACCAAGCTTAAGACATCTCACAGTGTGCTGTGCTTAATTCTGTCTTGTTTATTCCACAATTGAACTTTCTCTTCTTCAGGGTAAGGACAGTTTCCCGTTCAGCAACAGATGCTCAACAATTCACTTAGTGTCTACCACAGAGTAGGCTACACTTTATCAAAGGTATTTGAATTGAACGTTTCTTAAAAACAAGTTTATATACTCAAATGTCTTAAATTTCAAGCTAGTTCAGGTCCTCTTCAGTTTATTACTAGGAAGACAGTATATAACCCCATTTTTCCACCCCGAAAGACTGATGAGTGTCCTGGGCCCTTTAATTTTCTAGCAAAAAGGAATAGAACTCTCCAATATTAAGAATTACAGAAACCTTAGGAAAATGTCTTCAGCACTTGGGGCGTTTGGTATTACAGTACATCTCAGTCTACTCGGCATGTAATTTGTCATTCTGTCTGTCTCCGTGTAAAAATAGAGCAGGCATCTGTTAACTCATACAGGATTCACAGAGACTTCTCTTTAATGTATTCCTTTGTCATTAAATGGTTTAGAGTCTTATTTTTAGGACAAGCTCCTTTTAATCAACAGTCTGTGCAAAGCATTAACAGGAAAACAGAGAGAATCATGAGGGCAAAGCAGTTACTCCAGTTTCCTAGGAAAGGAGTCGTGTAAAACTGAATTCAAGGTGACAAATGCACTTTCTCCAGAAAACACCTCCACAAATCGCACATCCATTCCTGAGGCAGCAACGGGTCAAGAGGACTCAGGCAGCAGATCTGTCATATATCAGAAAAAAAGCATGGAAAGACCCTTGTCATTCTAGGGGTATGCCCATACACTGTGAATGACTGAGCTGTAGAAGAAAATTCCAGAAAATTCTAAGCTACTTGTAGCACCATAAATTTTGGAGATGATACAAACAATGTCTGTGTGTTCTAGAGTTAGCAATCCAGTACTGGTGCAAATGTTGGAACGCTGTTATTATAAGAAGATAGTTGCAACTAACAAAATCTAATTAACTAACCTAATTAAAACTATGTTTTAAGTTTCCAAATAAAGAGATTTTCTGGGGCAGCCCTGTGGTGTAGTGATTAAGTTTGGCACGTTCTGCTTCTGTGACCGGGATTCATGTGTTTGGATCCCAGGCACAGACCTACACCACTCATCAGCCATGTTTTGTTGGCAGCCCACATATAAAGTGGAGGGTGACTGGCGTGGATGTTAGCTCAAGGCTAATCTTCCTCAGCAAAATAAATAAAGAGATTTTCCTCTAGGTGTGTAAAGTCCAACTCTGTAGAAGATTGGCTCCCACACAGACATTTATTATAACTGAGGATAACATGAGTGCTTACATCTGACCTCCCAGAGCAAGTCCAGAGGAAGAGAAAGCTCACCAAGATGCACCTGCATCATTTGGAACAGGCTTAAAGCTGACCACAGCAGTAACAGGCGCTGATGGAGCAAAGGAGGTGCAAAGAGCTGGGCCTTCAAGGAACACCTACAGTTAATCTCCTTTGATGTATGGAATTAATCTGGCGCATGCAGGTCGGGGCGTAATGGATACACTCTCTCTACTTTCATACTGCTTTATACAATGCCATGCCATTCCCCTGCCTTAAACCCTCAGTGCACGCCTGTTAATTTCCTTTAGAATTAAAGCAAAAATCTAGCTGCAATGCCTAGTCCCTGTCTCCCTCTCCCACCTCATCTGCCCTCCCTCCTCCTTGCTCTCTAAGGTCCAGCCACATTGGCCTTCTGTTCGCCTGGAATGCACTAAGCCACCACCCACCTTAGCATCTTCACCCGCTATTCATTTCCTCTCCCTTCCCTGGCTGCGTTCCTCTCGCCTTCAGCTCCCAACAAAGCAGCACATCCTCAGAGCAGCCTCACCTTAAACCTGAACCAGGGCCTCTTCTATTCTCTCAAGCATCCTTTGCTTTCCTCCTGTAGCTTCTCATACTACGGTTCTTTGTATAATGGCTGGCCCGCTGGTATCATAGACTTCTTGAGAACAAGGACCGTGTCTATCTACCACTGCATTTCCTTGTCTAGCATTGCACCTGGCAAATGATGAAGACTTAGTTACTTTTTATTAGTACTATTATTCAATAAATCAATAAATGAGTTATATACCATGAGTAAAAATAAAAAGAAATGTAGCAACAGTAAGACAAGTGAAGATAAGTGTGAGCCATCCGCCGGCGGGGGGCGGGGGGGGGGGGGGCTGGGTCTGGGGGATGCGTCCCAGGGAAAGGAAGCCGCAAGTGTAAAGGCTGCAGTAGACCAGAAAGCAGATGAGTGTGTGGAATGAGTGGTCAGTCAGAGTGTGTGGGATGAGGTCAGAGTCCACTGGGAGGCTGTGTGCAGGGGTCCTAAGTACAGAGTCGGGGGTGCGGGGTGTCTAGGGGTGAGTGTGTACAAGCCTAAGTCAGATAATTACACACAAACCCTGCTAAAAACTCATGTATTTTACTCACTTAGGGATGCTTTACATGGCCTCACAGGGAAAGAGTGCTGAAATATGAAGTTAGGTTGAGGTCCAGAAGAGACAATGGTGGCTTGACTTAGAAAGGCAGAAGGCAAGATGAAGAAAGTGAATGGAGGTAATGGCACCGACCTCCGGCTTGGTTGGAGGACTGGGGAATAGACAGGCATCCAGGAGGACTCTTCCCATTTTACCTTCAGCTTCGGGGCCTTTGAAGGCCTGAGGGAGGCACAGGTTGCCTGCACGGAGGGTTGGGAAGCAGAAATCGAGTTGACATTTGGCCATATCGAGATTGAGAAGGCTATCGAGCACGTCGTAGACCAGTGACCTCCAGACTGGGGGATTTCAGGGACAAGCAAAACGGAAAATTTATTTTAAAATCAGGGAGCCAAAACAGGAATACCAAGTTTTTATTTTTCTAAAACACTTTAATAACAAGTATTTGGGAAGGCCTTGATCTCAGAATAAAGGACATTCTTTTAACTATACTAAATTAATTTAAAGTCAATAAATTATGCTCATTTTTCTTATTTTCAGTTGACCAGTGAACGAAACTTTTGACATACAACTGGAACCTCCTCAAAATGAGCTCTTCTTCCTACAGATGCTGATGACTCATCCACCCGTCCGTATCTTCAGCCAGGCTTCACCTTTGAGTTTCCAGACACACACCCAAGGAGAGCAGTGCTTTTCCACTTTCTCACAATACCTTTAAATCGAGTGTCAAAAGTCAATTTCCCCCAAAGTTTTCTCCTCAAATGTTTCCTGTCTTAGCATACAGTCCTGCCATCCACCCAGGTTGCTTAAGTCAGAAGCAAGGTAAGTGAGCTGTGGGAGGGAGGGCTCACTTCCTCACATCCACTGTCCCCAGCTAATCAAGGAACAAGTCCCAGTGATCCAACTCCTAACTCCTCTTCTCCCCTCTGCCGCCATCCTACCTCAGGCCATCACCATCTCTCACCTGGATTAGAGCAACACCGTCTTAACCAGCATCAGTACCTACAATTTCCCTCCCCTGAAATCCGTTTTTGACACCCGCCTTGAATCATTTAAATATTAGCTACTACTACTGATTTTTTAATTATATTGGGAATTAATATGCCCACTAAAATAAACTAAAACAATCCCTCAATCTCTCCTCTACTCTTACCCTACAAGCTTCGTAAGCCACACCCTGGAACAATGGCCTCTGTGGAAATGTTACTCTTTGAAGAGGGATCTACAAGGAATATTGCCAGCATTATTATTCCCTTCAGAGCCAGGAAGATTATGAATTCAGTTGAACAATAATTCAATGCTTACTTATTAAGAATTCACTGTTTTAAAGAATACAAAGAAAAATAAGACATGGTCCCCAACTTCCATAAGTTCAGAATTTAGAGGGAGACACACAAAAAAAACATCTAATAGAAGACATGTGGTGATTAGTGTCAAAACATAAATTAAAGCCTCGTGGAGGAGTTAATTCTGATGGGGTGGGACTAAAGGAGGTGAGTGTCAAGCAGGAGGTGAGATTCCCGCTGGATATAGAAAAATGGACAGAAATCATCGTCTTGCACAAACATCAGAAAACTAAAGATTTTTCTTGAAGCATCAGCAAGGACCTTTTCCTTGGGCTCTTGTGACTCTTCAGTGAGTGACACCAGGGCATTTGGTGTTCTCAATGCCGCAAGAAAGGAGTGGACCCAGGAAATCTGTTCGTAACACCCAGGAGACACTGGAGGTGAGCAGAGCAGCCTTGGGAAACCCCCAAGGCCCATACTCAACTTTCAAGTCTGCAGCATGGTCTGTTAACACACAGAGTGGCCACACCACTCAGCTGGAAGAAGGAAAAGAGGAGGAAGGGGCCAGCCTGCACCCAGGAGCAGCAAGTGGCAAGGGAGCTGACCAGGGCTGTAGCCTCTATCAACCATCCACTGTGCCTCGCACCCAAATGGATCGCCACAGCTGCGCTTCTTGTCACCAAGAGTCGGCCTCCCTCGGAACAAGGAAACCAGGCTCCATGCAGTCAAAGGGTTTTCCGGTATAGCTATTCAGGCCACCGTTAAAGCACAGCCCACCGATGGCAGATGTCCTCCTCATAATGCAAACTGCGGGCGCAGGCACTGCGTGCAGTAAGGGGCGGCTGCCTTTGTGCGACAGGGCCCAGCTAGGTCGCACAAGAGACAGTGGCTTTAGGATAAACACTCTCATAGACTGCAAGCCTCCCTTCCCCACGTGTAGAGTGATATCGCACTGTACATGTTAACAGCTTTCAGATTTTATTACAAATAAGCTCTATTTATTCTCAGAAAGATGTTTGAGATAGTCTGAGAAAAACAGATAAAGGGGGGAAACTCCTTAATCATGATCCATCAAGCTCCATGGATTTTCTGTCACTGCCCCATGGTCTCCCACTCACCTCCAGAAGTGACCAGGGAAATTCCAATCCCGCTGGTCCAGGGGTTGTCTGCTATAAGACACCAGCAGTCCTGGGCCTGGGAGAGGCAGGAGCTCTGAGCTGGAAGCTGGCAGGTGAACAGAGCAGCCGCTGGCAAAGCAGCAGGCCCCGAGGGACAGGCTGAGTGACGTCCTTCCTCAAAGGCCAGCTTACTTGGCCACAGCCTGAGGGGTAGCCTCAGGGCACTGCTGATCCAAGACAAGGTTTGCCTGCTCAGAAGCATCTGTCACATTCCAGCTCTCATGTCTTCAGCCCAAGGGGATGCCAGAGCATAGTTACCTGATAACCCGAACAAAAACTGCCCAAGGATAGTGCCCCAGAGAGAATTCTAGCGTGTCTAGGTAGTGTTAATCTTTGCCTCAAGCCATGATTCTCCTCTTCATAGTCCAATACATCTAGAAGCCATCGTGGCTTCCATGGTTCAAAGGGAAAACACACACACACACACACACGCACACACTCACATACACATGCCTGTAAATAAGGAAAACTACAGTCCTCTATCTGCCCTTTGATGACTTCCTATTGACCAAGATGGCCTCATGTTCCCCTCAGCCGGACTAAACTTCATGTAGACTTCTTAACTCTAGGCCCTGACCTCTCTTCTCTTAGAGCATTTACTTTAAAAAAAAAAAAAAAAAACACCTTGTAATTGTAACCACTCCTTTGAAATCTAAATCTTTTTAAAATCCTCTTGCCAGTTTTACAATCTAGAACTATCTTTCTCAAGAACCTGGGAGCCATTCCTTTGAAATGTCATCCTCAGGGAAGGTGTCTCCTCCGTCTCCCAGGCTCTGTGGGAGAATAAAGGCCTGACTTCGGAGGGAGCCTTGCCCTCCTGTCCTGAAGATATGAGAAAGTTTACTTTTCCCTTGGGGTGATGCCAATTAGCAGACACAGGTGACCAATGACCCCCCCACCCCAGCTCTTAAAAACTCTCCAGCCCTTTGCTTCCATGGAGTTGAGCAGAGACAGTTCTTTCAGGCCCCTCCTACCTATTGCAAAGCCATGAATGAAGTCTTCCTTACACATTTAACTGTGTCCAGCGCAAGTTTTGCTTTGATTCTATGAAAGATTGTTGAATTTGAGGTACGTTCTTTGATTTCTTAGAAGAACAAAGAGGAGCATTCGTATTACAAAATGAATTGTGTTTGGTTTAAATAAAAAAAGAAGAGGAGGTTCAAATTCCTACCACAGAATAACTTTCTTTATATCCCCTATTTGAACTTTTTCAGGAAGATCATTTAATTAATCACTGAGCAGCCAAAGGATTGGACAAGCCTGGATCCGGTGTCAAGCCCTTGTCAAGTGAACTGGGGCCTGGCTGGGACTCCAGGTTAAGTCATAAACAGAAACGTCTTTCCAGAAACTGGGGACTATGAGTTTCTCCAGCAAGGCCTGGAAAGAGGCAGTAATTAAACTGATCAAGAACACCCTGACAGAGGTGTGTGGTGGAGACTGAAATTATTTACATATTCCACAGTTTTGAGAGTCTAAGTACCAGGCAACAGAGTTGGGATTAGACGTCCCTGGTCAAGCAGAGGCACATCAGCTAGAGGATGTGGTTGGAGAGAACCTCTGGGCCGAGCACGGCACCAGCCCAGTGGACATTCATGAGACAAGACAATAGAAAGATGCTCCCAAGGACCACAGGCTGAGAAAATACCACCCACCAACAATTCTTGAGATTCCTTTGGAAATACAGCATAGCAAGAGCTGGGGCTCAGAAGGTAGGTAGAGACATCAGGAAGATGTCTCTGAAGAGACGCCATTTGTGCTGATACCTGAAGGATGAGAATATGCTACTGGTGTCAAGATTGAGGGAAAAGCATGTACAAAATTTGGGGAGGGCTTGGCATATCTAAGAAACTAAAACACGGCTTTTAAGGGGCCGCCAGATATGCAGTGACTTGAGGGCTGTGGTAAGGAGTTTAAGCAAACTTGTGCTGCCCTGGGAAGATGAAACTTTAGGGGGTCAGGGGGAGAGCGAGACCACATAGAGGGTGGTCGTCATCCAGATGAAAGTTTCTGGTCACCTAGACCAAGGTGAGACAGTGAGAATGGGCGGAAATGAATAGATATAATAAACACAAATTATTTTAAATAGAATTAAAAGCACTTGCTAATTGTTTGGATGTGGAGGGTGAAGGAGAGAGAGAAATCAGAGACCATATTTCATTCATCCTGAGACATAAACCTTTTCCAGTTTTAATACCTCTGGAGTCAGGGCGCACTGAAATCTTGGCTCCAGTCACAGACACAGTCATGACGCGGTTGCCACTGCCCGTGAGTGCAAAGCACAACTTGCAAAATGGTTCCAGCAATTGGGAAAACATCCTGAGACGACAGTGGGGCACCCTTCCTCTGCCCACTGCTGTTCTTAGTGAGATAGCATGTGTACAGATAACGATGTGGAGTCGGAAAGATCCAGGAGAGAAGAAAATTTTCTGAAAGTGAAAAAATTCACTTTACTTTTACATCATGAACTTTACATTAATTTTAATTACATTTTTATTTACATATACACAAAACTAATACATGATGTTAAAAACTCTACCTTAAGGGATCTAAATAGATTTCCAATAAATATACAGAAAAATTTACAAGTGGCAAGATTTTTTTTTAGTCAAAAGAAAAATTACAAGTGGCAGCATTTTTCTTCTTTCTTACTGGTACATAAACTAACGATATAGTTTAAGAGTAATGATATGTTAGATTCAGTGAACTAGGTAACTCTTAATTTGCTGGAGTAACTGGGTCTACGACTGTGTCACTTACTGAAGTGGAGGAAAGGGTGAGAGATTGGTTTCAGAGCACTGAAAGAGAGAAAAACTTTCCCCATTCATCCTGTGACATTAACATCACTCTAACATGGAAACCGAAGATTGATAGACAAGAGAATTAGATCAGTAGTTCTAGATGAGTAGATCCCTTTTACTTATAAGACAGAAGAAAAAATTCTAAATAAAATATTTCCAAACCCAAATCAACATAACATTAAAGAAAGATTACCTTATGACCAAGTAGAAATTTACAGACAATAAAATATTAGGAAATACATAACTATGGTGAATCATATCAAAGGATTCATTAGGACACTTAGAAAAACTTAAAAATATACTCCTAAAAAAAAATCTTTGGAGAAACAAGGAATTATAAGACGCTTCCTTAAACTGCCTATTATTAATAGCTACTATTATTTAAAAGTCCTTTCACAGTTCTAGCTAATATAAAAACATGAAACAAAAGAAGAACTATAACTATTGGAAAGCAGGAGACAAAATGGCCTTTATAAATATAGAAATTGATTATGTGTCATAACAAGGACGAAGAGGGGAGAACAAGAAGAGAGAAAAAAATAAACATTTATTGAGAGCTCACAATTTGTAAAATATACTATGCTAATCATTTTGTATATACTTATGTCATTTAATCCTCTGCACAATCCTACAGAGTATATGAAAAATAAACCCTTAGAATATATTTTTAAAAGTTCAGTTATGCAGCTGAAACAAAGGAGTTAGAACCAAATCCTTTTTAATATATCAGTAGTCAACGATAACCAATTTATTACAACAGCAACTTATAAAATAAAATATCTCTGAATGAACCTAACAAAAATAAATTAGGAGTTAGGAAACTTTACTTAAAAATATAAAACTTTCCTGAGAGGTTAAAAAAAATTTCAATAAAAAGAGAGCCATACTGTGATACTTAATGAGAAGATATCATAGTGGAAGGATAAAGATTCTTCCAAAAGTTTATATATAAACTTCAATACCACTCAAAACCTCAACATCATTTTTAGAAAATATAACAGAATGATTATCAAGCTGATATGAAAAAGAACACATGCTAAGAATCACAAAGACTCTTAAAATTAGAATGAGGGCTTCTACCTTCTATTTTTAACATTACAATAATTAAACACACAGTCACAGATAGATAAATATCATAAAATTAGTAGCTCAGAAAGAAAATTAATGTAAATACATCAATTTTTTTAAATTAGCAAATATTTATTGTGCACAGCTCAGGGCCAGATGCTGTGCTGGCTCTGGGTACACATCAGACAACAAGAGATATGGCTCCTGGCTTTATGAGTCTCGCAGTCTAGTGCTGAAAATAGACAGTAGTCAAGAAAAAGTAATACAATTTTAAGTTTTCAGTGCATAATATGAAGGCAAGAACAGGACAGAGAAAGCACAAATAATGGGTTGGAGAAAGAGCATATTCTAGACTGGGCGGTCAGGAAAGCCTCCAGGAGAAGGTGACCTTGAAGTAGAGACCTGAAGGAGGAGAAAGGGGCAGTGATGTTCAGGGGGGAAGAAGAGAGTTACAGGCAGAGGAAGCAGCATAGACGAAGGCGTTAGCACAGTGCATTTGAGGAAGGGGACAAGGCCCCGTGTTGAGAACACACTGAGTGAGGGTGTCAGGAGATAGTTGCTGTGAAAGTTGACGCAATCTTAGTAGCTTAAAACAGCACAAATTCATTATTTCACAGTTCTGTTAAAAGTCTAAATCAGGGGCTGGCCCTGTGGTATAGTAGTTAAGTTCGGCGTGCTCTGCTTGAGAAACCCACGTTCACAGGTTTGGATCCTGGGTGCAGACATACACCACTCACCGCTCGCCAGTCAGCCGCGCAGTGGCAGCGACCCACATGCAAAGTAGAGGAAGACTGGTGACAGATGTTAGCTCAGGGCCAATCTTCCTCAACAACAACAGCAAAAAGTCTAAATCAGGTCTCAGTGGGCTCAAATCAAGGTGTTGGCAGGGCTGCATCCCTTTCTGGAGGAGAAAGCACCTGTTTCCTTGCCTCCTCAGGATTCTAGAGGCCACCTGCACTCGTTGGCTGGTGGCCCTTCTTCCATATTCAGAACCAGCAATGGTGAGTTGAGTCTTTCTCGTGTTACATCACTCTGACCCTTCTGCCCCTCATCCACTTCAAAGGGTTCTTGTGATTCTATTGGGACCACACGGATAATCCAGGATAATCTGCCTAGTTTAACGTCAGCTGATAAGCAATTTTAATTCCATCTGCAGCTTTAATTCCCCTTTGCCATATAATGTGACACATTCACAGGTCCCAGGGATTAGGAAGTTGGCATCTTTTGGGGGCATTATTTGCCAGCCATGACACTCAACGTCATGATGTCAATTCAAGGGCGATTTGGAATCTCTCTCTCTCTTTTTTCCTTCATCCAGAGTCAAGGTATTATATTGCTGTCTTTTCTTTTTCCTCTTAAATATTAATGATTACCTATGTTCTACATTGTAGAGGGAGATGAATTACCAGATAAAGGCAGCAATCTGATTGCAAGGAAGAAGGGGGAATGGATTTTGGGCAAGCAAACAAATGTCAGCTACATGCCCTCCTTACAAATCTGTTTAGAATACTCTCTTCTGGTTACCAGTAGCTTTTTTCTTTTCTTTTTATTTTTTTTTTTTCGGAGATCTGACTCTCTGCTTCACTCCACCAGGAATTCCTCCAGATACAGAACAAAAGTTTGCGGGGTGTTTTGTTTCGTCTGTTGTTCTTTTTTAAACCACACACACATACACACACACAAGCACTTGTATCTTCCCAAGTTACTTCCTCTTTCTGAAGTGGCTTCAATCCCAGACTGTTTATTTCTAAACAAAAACTAATAAATGTCTGGCAGGAAGAATTCTGCATCCCACCAATGCTTCACACAACTGCCAACAGCTGGGAGCTTGAAAGCAGCCAAGAAACTAGAGGTAAATATGAAAGCTACTTGAATACTGCTAGCTGACCCCTCTAGTCAGCTGTAGAGACCGCATCAGAGCCACTCAAGACAGAAGGAACTCCGACTTGTCACAGCCCCTGCTAAAGCATGGCAGACAAGCAAGCCAAAAGTGGAATGGCATCTGCTCCAAATGCCAGCTATAGGCCTGGGTCATGGGGCCACACGAGAGCTCAATAAAGCTTACCCAAGAAGAATCAGTGTCCAGCAGTATGATTCCCATGGACTACACAGGCACAGGAGGCCCAGGCAGAAACTTTGACAGCAATGCTAGATACATTTTTCTCAAATTTCTGGACAAAAACCCTCTTGATTTGTCAGTTCCAATGCCTGGACTCAATTCCTGGACCGAATAGGCAGGAGTCGATAAGTGTCCTTTACAGTTGTCAAATGTGCTATTACGACAACCTTGGGACTGACCTATTACAGTGTCTGTTTTCCTCCTTTTGCGCTTTTCGGTTGGTTAGTCTGTTTAGCTCTCTCTCTCTCTCCTTCTGGCTGTACTAGCTGGAGAAAGGCTCTAGAAGTAGAAAGAAACAATACCTATCAGATAGTGAGCCACAACTGTGCCTGCCTTTTATATGCAATATGTTTAATTCTCCCAACCATCTCTCAAATTAAGTTAAGCCAGAACCAGGACAATGGCGTTAGAGATGGAGTGGAAGGAGTGTTTTTCAGAAATATTTAGGCTTCATGCCCCACCACACCATCATGCACCTGTATTTATTATAACGTGAAGGGCCGAGTTCTCTTGCTGATTAAACACAGACTTATTCTGAAACTAGACTTCACACTGACCCTTTTTTGCATTCTGATCATCTCCTTTATATGAGCCATCCTCTCTACTGGAACAGAGTGCAAAGAATTATTATGTGGACCAGCTCTGGCAGAAACTACAGAAGAGAAAATGGCTAAATATATTTTCAGCTTAATAAAATTTATTTTGAGAAGGCACATTTACTGTTTATTTTATACATGGTTTAACATAAAGCTTCTGTTAAGTGGATATATTTTTGAGAATTTAACAACTGGCTAATTCAACTCCAACAAATAATTAAAATGTGAATATATTTATAAAAAGAATTGTGACTATAGTCATTCCAAGCAAAATCCTTATGTTTTCCATTTCATAACTATCTCAAAACTGACAAACCATCGGGATATCTGACTTGGTTGATGAATGACCAGAAATAATTTTACAAAAAAAAACAAAAGTTAAATCTAACTATGTCTACTTTCTGTGTACAGAGTGTTGTTATACAAATCTGTCTCTTGAAGCTATACTGGGCTTAAACATGAAAGAGCTCAGTTCAGTCATTCCAATGTTGTGATGCACCTACTATCCAGACCTTATTTGTGGGTATCAAAGCCTTTCCCATTGTGGCATTCTATCCTCTGTGAGATAAACAGTGGAGATGATTGCCACCCTCATATCACAGATCAGAAATTTATTTTCAAAGACTAGCCTGAGGTCTCAGAGAATTTAGGCAAACATTAATAAATGGAAAGCAACTATTTGCAAATTCATTCCTAGCTAATGTTTACCATCATTGAGCTCTTGCTGTATGCCAGACACAGTTCGAATCCCTTCACGTGTATTAACTCATGTAATCCTCACAACAACCCTAGAATTGGGTACCGTTGTCCTCATTTTACCAATGAGGCAATCGAAGCTGTAAGACAGGGAGAGGGGGAGGGGGAGGGGAGAGAGAAGTTACCTGTCCATTACAACCCAATATGAGAAGTGCCATCAAGGGACCATGCCACTTTGGTAATTCTCAAGAAATCGTGGAAGACAGGAGAACTGCCAAAGACTGGAGACAGCATATGGCTCATTCCAGAAGGGGAGAAATAATGTAACCCAAAAACCTCAGGTCAGGAAGATCGATGGAGATACCTGGCAAAGTTTTAGGAGAGCTTTTTAATAGATTGTTATAAAGGTAAAAAGGAATTACTAGGAACCGGAATGAAAACCATTCTTAAATGGTTTACTACACTAGAAGATATGGAGAATATCAAAGAAATCATGTAAATTGATTTCAGCAAGAGATTTGTGCAAGTTCTTTATAGTATTACTTTGAATCTTATAAGGAGATGTGGTGTGGAAAATACTTGAGTGGACTTATATCTGGCTAAATAAATAAAGGTAGAAAATGTTGTTCTTATCAACTAAGAGAGGAACCTCCAGAGAGAAGTTGCTAGTTGGATGACGATATAGCAATCATCCTTATTAAATTTGCAGCTGACATAGGCTGAGATAGATGGCAATTGCCCCAAATGAACCAAGAGTCAAAACAATCTTGGTAGACATGAACGATGGACTGAAACCATTAGCATGACATTTAACGGGGATATGTAAAATCTTACTTATACGAGACAGGAGAGACTTGACTAAACGTCAATTTTAGTTAGAAAAAAATACCTATTCTGTTTTAGTTTACTATAAGATCAAAATGAATAAACAGCATGTCACAGCAATTGTAATCTGCTCTAATAAAATAATAATATCCAAGGAAAAAGGTAACAAAATCCTGCTATGCTATGTGCTGTTTATAATCCGTCTGGATCATTCCATTCTACTTTAGATTCCTTATTTTAAGAGGAATACAAACAAATAGATTTGCTCAGAAGGGGATCATGTCTAAAGTTCTGGAAACCATCTCATGTGACGAACGAAGGAAATAGGAATGGAGCATGTTAGCTGTCTTCAAATGTTAGAGGACGAAAGAATGGGCTTCTCAAGTGCAATTCAAATTGCGTCACTCTCCTGTTGAAAATCCTTTGACAGTTATCACCTCTCTGACAGTCTAAGTTTCCCTCCTCATCCTATAAAAGCCCTTCAGAAGTAGCCTCATGGGTCTCTACATTCTGTTTGCTTACTATTTTCTCCATTCCCCTGCCACTGTGCCCAGACTGCACAGCCACCAACTCTAATATATTCCAGGCTCCAGCCATACTGAAATTCATTCAGTTCTTCAAAAACCCATTCTCTCTTGTTTTCAGGCTTCTGGACTTGCTGTTCCCTCTGCTCAGGACACACTTCCTCACTCTCTTTGCTTGGCTAAAGTGTGTGTCCTTCAGATCTCTGCCTGATAACTTCCTCTTACGAAGCTGAACTTGACTCCACATCCTCGCACACAAAGACAAGGCTAAGTTGGGGACTTATTCCTATGCTCTCAGAACTCAACTGCCCCTCCTCTGGGACAGAACATTTTACACTGCATTCGAATTGTCTGAAACTCTCTCATATACACTGGGCCCCCATAAGCTCCATGAAAAGAGAGGTCCAAGTTTCATCATTCTATCCCCAGAAACTAGAGCAGCAAAAAGATTAAATGAATAGCTATTCTATTTTTCAAGAGAGGGAAAATTTAAGATCATTGTATGAAAGCTGCGTGAAAGAAAACTTTGTTCAAATTCAGAAAGCACTTCCTCTCTTCTCCACCTTGACCTCCTGGATGGAGAAAGCCCCCCTGCCCTGACCTTTGGGACTCGACTCTGTCCGCATTAGGAAGGGAAATTTGTGTGTCTCTCTGGACCCAGCTCCAGACAGGCTTCTGCTCTTCTGTTGCTTTCTGCACCTTGGATAATTTATACATTAATGAAAGAGTTTATCTTTTATTCTTGAGACAATTCCTTAGAGAAATATATATTCTTTCTGAATGATTGGCATGTCTCATTCTGCACCTAAATGCCTCTCCAAGTGTCGAAGTTTAAAAGGATTAGTAAACGCTTTTACAATATGCTCTATTTAGCACGGCAAAAATAAAAGAATTTTATTTGTTAAGAACTAATAATTTCTCCAAAAATATACACTTCCACTTTGTAAAAACCTTGAGGGGTAAAAAAGTATATTAATTAAGTGTGTGGGTCTGAGAAGTTTTTCTTCGAACCTTTATTTTTACCCTGTGAGAAAAGAAATTAACAGAAATTATTTACATGAGTCAACAGTTTATTGGTAATCTCTTAATCTGTATTAACAAAATAATGATCTTGCATTTATTTATATTTTATGCCTCCAATGTATGTGAGGTAGGACGTAACAAAGTCCCTCGTGGGTGTTGTCTTCCAAAATTAACTTGTAAAGGGATGTGTGTGCCTGTATGTGTATAGTTTACTTATATCAACATAGATTTAAAAAACTTAATTTCAGGGGTTTTTTTAATTAGTAGAATTAACCTTTGCATTTTGTCTTTCCTTCTGCTTGAAGCACAAAGTATTAATCTGGAATTGTAACCCAAAGGCAACTGGAGGGAGTACATTTAAGAGATTCCATTCTGGGTAAGTCTGTAGGACACACACTTCTCTTGGGGCTGTCATTTTTGTGTTGACTCTAATGACACTCAATGGCAGCCAGCCAGCTTCCCTCAAAGGTCACTCTGGGGCAGGGATTTGAGAAGCATTAAAGAGCTTAAGAGGAGGAGAAGATAATTACCAAAATCCCATCCATTTTATAAAAGCCTAGTAAAGTCTAATAATAAAATGTCCAGATTATAAATTGTGGGATTATCCTTTACAGCAAACTCTATTCCAAATAACACAGGGAAAATGAATTGCTCTATCTGCATTTAATCATTACACAATATAAACTTTTCAGTTCTCCTGAAAGTGAACAAGACTAATTTTTTTTTCTGAAAAGAGCATTTTCTGAATGAATTCTGTCCATAAATTTCTGTGCTATATTTAGTCAAGAAATTAGGACAAAATTTATTTTCTAAGAGTCTTCACCCATTAATGCTGGAGACCCCATGGTATCCCTGTATCCTAACACTGTAACAGAAAATACGGCATTTTAATTAGCTGTAATGTCCTCAGAGCCAGAGTGCACCGGATAATGAGCTGCCTTTCATTGGAGTTCAAATGGTGTGGGCGTCCCTGAAGTGCTCCTTTTATTTTATTAAAGACAAACACATATCTAAAGGAGTTTCAAAAGCTGTTTTTATGTCTCTTCTTGAACATTCCAAAGGCACTCAAAAGGTTAGAAAAGAAAGCCTACCAAAATGGTGGGCTCATGCTGCTGTCCAAGGTACTTACAAACAGAATATGTAGAGTTCAGGTGAAACTGTGCGACGGTCGTGAAAATACCCAGAGATAGGGAGACACTTGCAAAAGTGTGTTTCAAGTGGCTCACACACAGCCCTTCTCAGTTCTGCAGATCTTGCTTCAGTCTTCCAGCACACAGTATAATACCATGTAAAACGTTTCCCTAAGTTAAGTATACATCTAACAGGCACACAGGGTAAAGGAGCATTAGCTTTTAGAATGCTCATTGTGGAACTACACAGTTATTCAAATGAGGCTACGACTGTCCCAAATACACGTGAAAACTCATTTAGAAGAATTTCTTTATGGAACAGTATACAAACCACAGGATAAAAACATCAATTTCATTACTTTTACTTGCCCAGTTTTACTAATCAAAAACTATGTTGTTTGGTTTGTTTGTTCTCAGTACAGTTGGTTTTATTGTCATTTTTCTTGAGTTTTTCAAGACCTTAAATTCACTGATAATGAAAATTTACTGTCTCTACGACTATTTGAAAGAATGTGCTGATGTTCTGAGGGTCATCCCAGAAGATCTCCTACATGTCGTGTTCTGAACCAAAACATCTCCAGAGGAGAGTATAGCCTCCTAAGGTGATTGCTCTCAAAAAGGCACTGCTTAGTTTGATGTGCAGTTCTAGAAGATTATTAAGGAACTCATTTGCCAAAATATGTAAAGGTAAATAAGTTGAAAACTGAGATTGGATGGAACTCCTAGAAATTTTTTTAAGCCACCCAACATAGCTTATACCATATCCCTTAATGGGTTTATCTCACAGTAGAACGGAGAGTAGATCCCAACCACATGGAAATACTTAATTATTTTTGGAGATGAATGTATAAGATATTGTAGAGTACTAGGCAGAAAATTACAGTTTAAAATTTTCCTCTGGCACGATGTTACACTGATTTTTTTCCAACAAGAGTGATGAGTAAAAGAAAACCAACAAAGAATACAACCTCATCGAAGCTTTCTTTTTTCATAAACTGATCAGCCAGATAGTTCAGAATTGTGAAAATACCCTCTTTCACTTTTTCAGGCCACCCTATATAGGAAATTACTCTTTGTTCTTAGATTACCAGTATCTTTCTTCTGATATGAAGTGAAGAAAAACCAGATTGGAAGTGAAGAAGAAATTAAGTTTCAAAAAAGATATTAGGAGATGCAAGTAGAGAGAAACAATCTTTTTCCATGTTGGAAAGAAGAAAGGAACAACTGCTGTAATTGACATGATTGAGAGGTATAGGGGCAGTAAGGTGATAACGCACGTCTCACCACTCTGCCCCTTGCTGTCTGGCTTCACATCCTGTGCCATTTGATTCACAGCCTTCAGGTTGCTCTGCTTGCTCCTGGCAACCAGGCCAACCCCGCAGTGCTGTCTAAGTTAGGAAATGTTCCTGCATAGCAATTCATTCTGCTTCCGGTCCCAGCTGCTGCTGTGTTGGCTCCTATCACTAGCCTTGGCAGTCATATCCCAAAACTATTTTTACATACCATACCATTTTTTCTGAATTTGTTTTTGAGGAAAAGTGCATATCTAGTGCTGAAGTTTAGTCTGGCCAATAAATCACACCAACTGTATGTGGGAACTTGGCTAGTGGACCCTTGGAAGGGTACTAGCAATCCAGGAAACTAACTAAATATGTGTTTGATGGAGATCCAAGTAACTTTCTAGGCACAAGATTAATCTTCTAATAATCTGGAGAAAAATGGGCTGACGGTAACAAGAGGAAGAAAAGGACGTGGGGGGAACAGAAGGAGGAACAGGGAGAGAAATTGGTGAGGGAGGTAAATTCTTCGTCAAAGTTCTCAATAGTCTTATCTGCTGTGTAAGATGGCTGGGTATAAAAATCATCCACCCATGGTGCTAAGGTCAAGTCACAGCTGAGTTTCATTTAAGAAAATTAGTTTTTTGAGCAAATCCTTTCCTGAAAACCTGAGATCACACTCCAAAAAATCACTACTAATATATGTATATGTGTATGTGTGTGTATAATATGAGTGACATTAAGAGATATATCACCCTACCATTCTACAAACAATGAGAATATGAAGGGAGAAAAGGAGAAATTAACATATACTCAAGTAAATAAAAATGGAAATTTCACCACAGCAGACCAGCACAGATAGGCTGAAAATCAGTGAGCTAGTGAAAATCCACCCAAGGAAGTTACAAAAAGAACAGCAAAGTGTATAGAAATGCAGCTGATTTTTGTAAGTTGATTTTGTACCCTGAAACTTTACTGTAGTTGTTGATTATTCCTAATAGTTTTCTGATGGGGTTTTCTTTGGAGGTTTCTATGTATACAATCATGTCATCTGCAAACAGTGAGAGTTTCATTTCTTCCTTTCCAATTTGGATTCCTTTCATTTCTCTTTCTTGACTAATTGCTCTGGCCAAAACCTCCAGTTCTGTGTTGAATAAGGGTGGTAAAAGTGAGCAACTTGTCTTGTTCCTGTTCTCAGAGGGATGGTTTTCAGTTTTTCACCACTGAGTATGATATCGGCTATGGGTTTGTCACATATGGCCTTTATTATGTTGAAGTACTTTCCTTCTTTTTTTTTTTTTTTTTTTGAGGAAGATTAGCCCTGAGCTAATATCTGCTGCCAATCCTCCTCTTTTTGCTCAGGAAGACTGGCCCTGAGCTAACATCCATGCCCATCTTCCTCTACTTTATATGTGGGACACCTACCACAGCATGGCTTGCCAAGCGGTGCCATATCAGCACCCAGGATCCAAACTGGCAAAGCCCGGGCCACTGAAGTGGAACATGTGCACTTAGCCACTGCACCACCAGGCTGGCCCCAGTACTTTCCTTCTACACCCATGTTATTGAGAGTTTTTATCGTAAATGGATGTTGGATCTTGTCAAATGCTTTCTCTGCATCTATTGAGATGATCGTGTGATTTTTACTGCTCATTTTGTTAATGTGGTGTGTCACATGATTGATTTGCAGATGGTGAACCATCCCTGCATCCCTGGAATAAATCCTATACACTAACAACAAACTAGCAGAAAGAGAAGTCAAGAATACAATCCCATTTACAATCGCAACAAAAAGAATAAAATAACTAGGAATAAACTTAACCAGAGGTGAAAGACCTATACACTGAAAACTGTAAGACATTTTTGAAAAAAATTGAAGATGACACAAAGAAATGGAAAGATATCCCATGCTCATGGGTTGGAAGAATAAACATAGTTAAAATGTCCATACTTCTTAAAGCAATCTACAGATTCAATGCAATCCCAATCAGAATCCCAAGGACATTCTTCACAGAAATAGAACAAAGAATCCTAAAATTTGTATGGAACAACAAAAGGCCTCAAATAGCCAAAGCAATCCTGAGAAAAAAGAACAAAGCTGCAGACATCACAATACCTGACTTCAAAATATACTACAAAGCTATAGAAATCAAAACGGCATGGTACTGGTACAAAAACACACACACAGATCAATAGAACAGAATTGAAAGCCCAGAAATAAAACCACACATCTATAGAAAGTTAATCTTTGACAAAAGAGTCAAGAACATATAATGGAGAAAGGAAAGTCTCTTCAATAAATGGTGTTGGGAAAACTGGACAGCCACATGCAGAAGAATGAAAGTATATCATTATCTTGCACCATACACAAAAATTAATTCAAAATAGATTAAAGACTTGAATGTAAGACCTGAAACCATAAAACTCCTAGAAGAAAATATAGGCAGTACACTCTTTGACATCAGTATTAGCAGCATATATTTTTGAATACCATGTCCACTAAGGCAAGGGGGAAAAAAGGAAAAAATTAGCAAATGGGACTATATCAGACTAAAAAGCTTCTGCAAAGCAAAGGAAACCATGAACAAAACTAAAAGACAACCCACCAACTGGGAGAAAATATTTGAAAATCATATATCCAACAAGGGGTTAATTTCCAAAGTAAATAAAAAACTCATACATCTCAACAAAAAAAAACAAAAAAGAACACAATCAAAAAATGGCCAAAGGATATAAACAGACATTTCTCCGAAGAACAGATACAGATGGCCAACAGACACATGAAAAGATGTTCAACATCCCTAATTATTAGGGAAATGAACGTCAAAACTACAATGAGATATCACCTTATACCAGTCAGAATGGTATAATTACCAAGACAAAAAATAACAAATGTTGAAGAGGATGTGGAGAAAAGGGAGCCCTCACGCACTGCTGGCAGGAATGCAAACTGGTGCAGCCACTATGGAAAACAGTACGGAGATTTCTCAAAATATTAAAAATAGAAATACCATATGATCCAGCTATCCTACTACTGGGTATTTATCCAAAGAACTTGAAATCAATAATCCAAAGAGATTTATGCACCCCTGTGTTCATTACAGCATTATTCACAATAGCCAAGATGTAGAAGCAACCCAAGTGCCTGTCTATGGATGAATGGATAAAGAAAATGTGGTACATATATACAATGGAATACTACTCAGCCATAAAAAGACAAAATCATCCCATTTGCAACAACATGGATGGTCCTTGAGGATATGATGTTAAGTGAAATAAATCAGACAGAGAAAAACAAATAATGTATGGTTTCACTCACATGTGGAAGATAAACAAATCCATGGATAAAGAACAGATTAGTGGTTACCAGAGGGGACTGGGTTGGGGGGGGCGGAGGAGTAAAGGGGCACATATGTACGGTGATGGACAAAAACTAGACTACTGGTGGTGAGTACAATGATGACTATACAGAAAGTGATAAATAATAATGTACTCCTGAAATTACAATGTTATAAACCATTATGATCTCAATAAAACAACTGAAAAATAAACAAATAGGTAAAACACACACATACAAAGAAAAGGACAGCAAAGTACATTCAAAGAAAGTAGAAGGAAAAAAATAATAAGAGATAAAAAATACAAATTATAAAAAAATACAATAGACACAAACAACAAAGTCAAACTTGGTCTCTTTGAAAACTCCAATAAAACTGACAAACTTTGAATGGTAATGATCAAGAAGAAACTATATAGAAGGTTCAAAGGATAAGTATTGTAAATGAAAAGAGGAACATCTTAATAGAAACCAAATACATTCAAAAGATGTTTAGAGGATATTTTGAACAGATTTACATCAATGAATATTCAAATTTAGGTGAAATTGGCCAATTTTTAGTAAAATTTAATTTACCAAAGCTAATTCAAAAAGAATTAGAAAACCAAAATAATTCTAAAATGTGCAATATCTCTACAAAGAAAAGTATAAGATATTATGAAAAGAAATTAAAGAAGAAGCAAATGAACGAAGGGACAAAACTAAAAGACCTCAATATTCTAAATATAGCAATTTTCCCCTAATTGATCTAGATGTCTAATATTATCCCAATAAAAATTCCAACAGGTATTTGTGTTTGTGTGTGTGTAACTAACAAATTAATTATGACATTTATCTAGAAATACAAAGTAACATAATAGTCAAAACAATATTTAAAAAGAAGTATAACCTTAAAATGCATATTCCTAAGGAAAGAAGTCAATCTGAAAAGGCTACATACTCTGTGATTCCAACCATATGACATTCTGGAAAAGGCAAAACTGCGGAGACAGTGAAAAATCAGTGGTTGCCAAGGTGGGGATGCAGTGGGATGAATAGGCAAAGCACAGAGGATTTTTAGGGCAGTGCAAATACTTTGTATGATATTATAATGGGGGATACACGTCATTATACAATGTCCAAGCCTATCAAATGTACACCAGGAAGAGTGAGCCTGAATGTAAACTATGGACACGATGTGTCAATGTAGGTTCATAGATTGTAACAGATGTACCACTCTAGTGAGGATGTTGATAATGTGGGAGGCTGTGCACGTGTTGGGCAGAAGGTATACGGGAAATCTCTGTACCTTATACTCAATTTTGCTGCAAACCTAAAAGTGTTCTAAAAAATAGTTTATTTTTTAAAAATACACAGAAAGTTTACCTTACTATCTATCCAATTATTATAATGCTGTAGCAATTAAGACAGTATAGTACTAATACAGGACCACACTAAAGATCAATGGAACATAGAGTTAAAAACACCTCAGTAGGAAAAGGTAGCACGTGGTGTTAGGATAGAGGGTGCCTCTAGAAGGAGGAACCGGCGGTGGTCAGGAGAAAGCACCAGGTGCTCTGCATTCTGGTGGTGATTGCACCTCTGTGTCTGCCTGATCACAATCCACCAAGCTTTACATAACTGACCTGTGCCCTCTTTTATATGCAGAGGCTATTTCTCCTAGAAAGTTTTTATGGTATCAAAATTATCAAATATTTAATAATAACCAAAGATATGAACTCTCTCCAAAAAGAAAACTATAGTATTTCATTATAAAATATTTTAAAAGATCTATACCATGTTCTTGGCTGGTATTACTCAATATTTTAAACACATCAAATCACTCCAAAATGATCTGTACATTTAGTACAGTTCCACTCAATATCCCAAACTAGTGTGTGTGTATGTGTGTGTGTGTTTATGGTTTGCCTACATAATTTTTTTCATGGAGAAAAGGTAATAAATACTCAAGACTATTTGAAGAGACAGTAGAACAAAAAGGAGAGCCTTGCTGTCCCAGACATCAAGATTTGTTAACAGCGTGACACTGATGCAAGATGGAAAGTAGCCTGTGGAAGAGAATGCAGAACTCAAACCAGCCTCGATCATATATGGTCATTAGATAGATGCTCGAGGTATCACGTCTGAACAGTGGAGTAAAGGGCAGATTTGGAGTAAATTTATCATTAAATTAATAAATGGTGTGGGATAGTGGCATATACATGCACAAAAATTAAATTAGATTTTCTTTTCACAATTTACCCGGAAATTAACCGCAGACTGAGTATAGATCTTACATGAAAAGTGAGACATTAAAGCTTTTAGAAGATTATATATGAGGATCTCCTCATCATGACCTCTACTCAGGGAAGGAATTCTTAAACAGGACATAAACAACACTATAAAGGAAAAACATGACGTGCTTTACTACATAAAAATTAAGAACTTCTGTTCCTGCAAAAAGTCACAAATGAGCAAAACGATGAGCTGTTCATAGGTGGTGAAATTGAGTTCCAGTAAGTTAGAGCTGAGCGTAGTCAGAGATGAGACAGAGACAGCGAGGCCCTCTGGCATCCGCACCCTTTCTCAAAGTCTCTGAACTGTGACCGAGTTCCCTTCGGAAGAGCCAGGGTCAGACCCTGGGTCCATCAGTACTGTGTTTCCTTAGCATTCACCGAGTGCTAGGGGTCTAAGAAACAGTTCAGATTAAACTATGCATTATGTTCAGACAGCTGTTTCTGAGACTCCTTAGGAATCAGCCCAACACAATTTCCTTAAAAATCCCAGGATAGGCTTGAACCACAAGTTCACAATAACAAACACAACACTTTTCTAAACTCTCATAGAAATAATTTTCCTCATTTTCAGTCAGGAAGCACTAAGATTGGAATTCATTTAAATTCTATAAAGCCAACCATTTTTTACACCTAGGCTGCCTCTTAGAACATTCAATATATGGAACACTATTTCCTGCATTAACCTTCAGCAAATGCTACCCTCGGATCTTGAGGAAGTTAACTTCCAGAGCAAGAAATTATATTCATTACAAATGCATTTACATGCTAAGGTTGATCTTTAAAAGCCAATAATTCTCCATCCATATTTAAATGGGAGAGGGGAAGAAAAAGAAGCTGTGAGTTAATTTTTTAATATATCAAGACTTTTATTCTTTGGGCATATTTTTAGATCATATAACAATACCAAACATGTTTAAACAGAGATAATCAATTTTATTCACAGAGATAACCCATGAACCAGTTACAGCGTATTTGGAGGAGCCAGTCTGAGAGTGCCTTGGGGGTCAACCTTCATTCCCTGTGCCTGACAAACTAAATTTAGTAATAATATCAGAAGGTCTTTTGTGTATGTGAAAGAAATGAACATCTTGATTATTAATCAATGCATGCCTACTCTGGGAACACTTCAGATCGGATTTAAACAACAATAATATCAGTTTAAGATGGAATTCATGCTGAGGAGCAGAGATGTAGTTAAGTAAAAGGAATTTTTTTAAAAAAGCAACAGAAATGATGCCATTAGACTTTTGGAGAAATTTTCAGAGTCTGAATTTAGGAAAGAATGTTGTTTTCTCTGCAGCATTGTAAACTATAAACTGTTATGCAAATGTTGATGTCTCAAGGTGATAATTTTATTATGTTAACAGTTGGCACCAGAATTACTTTTGGAACTCCTGTTTCCTGACAAGATGGTACCAAAATTACCCTCCTCCCTTTTCCGTGAGAGAAGTTAGACATGGTCCCTCCCTCTGTGACCCGTTTGCCTCAGGATTTGGATGTTTCCTGCAGCAGAGTTGAGTTGTGCCCCTCAGAATATATATCTTTCTGATTTTGATCTGGACACTCAGGTTGTGGAATCCTGTCTGTCACAGGGGTTTGGGACCTGGACATGCAGAGGCATGGTTGTCAGACATGAGAAGTTGGGGACGACCGAAACCAGATTGCAAGGTACTTTGGGTCCTTCATCACAGGATTTACTGTGAGTCAAGAGGACTGGAGCGTGTAGGGCAGGAGTTCATTCTGGGTACAGCAACACCAAACTTGTTCCAACCCCTTCATTCCAGTAGAGTACGTCTAGGCTCGGGGGGCTGAGCTGACTCTGTGGAACTAAGAAACGTTGCTATGGGACATTCTTCAATTAAATGTGATACAGAAAGAAGAGTTCTCCCATCACGGAAGTATTGCAGCTTGGGAGGACTGCTGAAGACACTACCCTAAGGTGGTCACAGGAAAGATGGGAGCAGTGGCACTTAGAGTAGGAGAAATAGGCAGCTGGATCAAAGCAGCAATCATGCACTAGACCCCCTGGGTGGCCTGGGCCCCACTCACCCCATGTTCCTGTGAAGATATCTTTCCTATGGCATCGTTGGCAGCAAAAGCTCTTGTGCCAACCCATCAAAACTGGGTAGTTTGATCAGAATATGACTTTGTGGGATGTTTGAAACTTGGGCTTAACTTGCCATAGACAGGGGTACATGAAAGAGCTACCTCATAAAATGTTCAATATTTTGGGGCTCAAGCCAGACCTCCCTTTATCCATAAATGATCACAATACAAGACAGAATTTTTCACTTCCTAAGAGTGATGAACCTGCAGTTGACATGGGGGTGATTCTTTGGTGGAACCGAGTCCGAAGCTGAGAGTAGGTTTCTTCTGGACACAGGTAAGCACCCCATAGGATGCTCAGAGCCATATACAAGACAGGACTTTTCACTGCCAGCCAAGAGAAGGATGGGTCTCAAGACATCAGGTTTTGAATATCTGTGTTCCCAGCTGGTGAAGCTGAGAACATGAGGCTAAATAGACTGGGGAGAGGGTACCATTTACATTTGGTGAGTCGATTCCTCTTTGACAAAACTGCCACCCCACACTCAGAGCAGAACAGAGACAGCAGGCATGCTCCCCACCATTCCTGTCGCAGAAACTGCCACACGTGCATATGCTCTAGATGCTGCCCTGACCACCAGGTTTTCCGTCCCTGACTTTCCACAGGCGAATGCAGACACCTGCATGTTGCATGTTCCTGCTCTCCTTTCCTCCAAACCTCAACACCTGGAGGAACTCGTACAGCCCCCAACAGCAGCAGTATGCGCTTACAGAAAACTTTTGATTTCAATGATAAAACAAGTGTTGTTTAGAACTTCAACACTATCCAAAAACGAAAAGTGCTTTTCCAATATGAGACAGAGAGAATGAATTCCCCTGTTCTGAGTAAATTCCAAAATAGAAGAGCAAACTTACCCAAGTTTATCATCTATTGGCTGGTGACCTGTACGTAAACAGATGGCATGATTGTTCTTGTGTCTGGTATCCAGTAGGCATTCCCATCACAAGAGCCATCGGCACTCCAGGTAGACGGGATAAATATAGGCTGTCTATTGATCCCCTCCTGTTTAGAGCCTTTGCCTTCCAGTGAATGTGGCACATTTGACGGGGAAGGTAAAAGATATTTACCCATATACACTCTGCACATGTTTCATAGGGGAAATTAAAGACTCTAATTTGAAGTAATAAAAACCCAACTCTTTCTGAAAGATCTAAATTCAGCAAGGGAGAAAGGAGAAGTATATTCTCGCTGAGAAAAAAAATCAATTTAACAAGCACTAAAAGCTGTGCCACAGAATGTGTATCAAGATTATATCTAGATTATTCTTTAAGAAATAGAAGTTGCTTTAAGCTATGGACTCTTTTGCACATTTCAGTGACCCTTTGAAATCTGAATCCAGGAGTCTTCTCCTTATTCTCACATACCATTTGCACTCCCCCCCAACCCTCACTTCTGCATTTTATTGAAGCCCCTGAGGGGTCAATACTCACATCTGTGCCCGGCTGGCAGATGGAGGGACCGATAATCCTCATGAACGTTTCCTTGAGCTGCACACCTTTCGTTTCCCCTCAAAATCAAACTCTTCTCCCCCTCAGGCCCACCTGGTGGCTGAAACTAAACTGAGAAGCAATGCACAGTAAAGTCTTCCTGATGTGCAATGGTGATATGAGATAACCTTTTAGGACTTGTTTGCTTGCATTTTTGTTGAACATTACCGTTCAATACGGTCCAATGTGAAGAAGTCGCTTATGCTGATTGCGCATTCCACAGTGGGACACGGCTTCAATGTTTTGACCAAGTGACTGTTAGTGAGCCAGCTCTGTTAGAGCCTTGTGAGGTTTTGGAAATGTTGTGTTTATTTTTCTAACTTTAATTTTAATTAACGTTTGTTTTATTTAAAGTATGATTTGCAAATTACTTTAACCGTTAAATAGTTCTAAGAAGCTTGTAACAAAACAAGAACAACATTCCATGTCTTCTTATCTTCTACTTCATTCTTTTCCCCAGAGGAAACCACATTCGTCTCTTTTAGCTATTTTCCCCTCCCTCATATTTCCAAGTGATATATTTATCAATACAAAAACCCTTAGGATTCAGTCATGTTATACAGTATCAATCTAAAATTTCAGAATTGAGAATTTTAGCACACTTGCATGCTCTTTTTCTCTTTTTAACCCCTCAAGATAATTTTATTTTATTTTGAATTAACTCAAAATTAATATTTATATTGTTACACACAAATAGTTGTTTATTTCTAACAACTCTATATATCATGATTATATTTTCATTTTATACCACCTTTTGATTTCCTACAGTTGATATGTGCATCCTTTCATCATTTTCTTTGAATATTCACTAAGTCTATTGACAGTTGTGCAAAACTCTCTCAAAACTACTTTTCCATGCAATCAAATGAATCAGAAGATCAAGCAGTCCATTCACTTCTCTCCATTTCTCTCTCTTTCCTCCAATCTGGACTGGCTGCCCTCTCGACACGCTGGGTGGCTGCCGACCTAAGGCTGGCTTTGCTCCCATCAGCAAGTCCACTTCCCTCTCGCCTAGGTCATGTTCTCTGTTCCCTATAGCCCATAGTCTTTCCCTTTCTTAGTTTCTTTCCCTGCCCCCTTTTGTTGAAATATGCCTTCCTGTTGTTTCCTGAGAAAAGATGCAGAAGAAGTAAATTCTTGACACTTTTTGCATCTCAACATTTATGCTACCCTCACTCTTGAACGGCAAGCTACACATAGACGTTGAGGTTGAAAAATAAGAATTATGAAAGTGTCTTCCTTCATCTTCTAGATCCCAGCGCTGCTGTTGAGAAGTCTAGTGTGTCTTCCTTTTCCAGATTCTTTGACCTATCTTTTCCCTCCGGAAGTTTTTCAGAACTTTTCCTTATCCTTGTTCTGAAATTTGTGGTGATATAACCTGGGGTTTTATTTTATTTTATTTTATTCATTGTGCTGGGTGTTCACTGGTTATTTCATCCTAGAAACTAGTCTTCCTTGGTTCTGGGGATATTTATTTGATGACTCTTTTGATAATTTGTACAAATCTCTGTTTACTCTTTCTGGAACTCGTACATTTCTAATTTTCTTTCTTTTCTCTCCAGTGTCTTATTTCTATTTTTTTTATTCTAAAACCTCAAGACTTTCTCAAATATTGTAGTGAGGCTTTTGTATATTTTTTATTTATAAGAGCTCTTCTTTGTTGTTTGAATATTTAAAGAGCATCCTCTTCTTGCCTCATGAATGGATTATCTTCTTTTATATTGCTGAGGATGTTAACCATAGCTCTCCGAAATATTTTTCGGCTCCCTATTTTCTCTGCATTCCTTTTTCTGCTTATTTGCTTTTGATTTAGCCTTTTTCTTCCGGCACTCCTTGCACATCTGATGATCCTTGTGTGCCTCCTTATATTTGAGGATGAGGCACCAAAATGCTGATTGAAAATTCCTAGGACACGCAGAATTGTAGATTAGCGGACAAATGGGGAGGGGGCAAGCTAGATTTATTTTTGCTGGGGATCCCCAGTTGCCAATATCTGTAAATCTTTTCTTTGGGGAGTTTTGATATCTCCAGAGGAAGATTCTCCTATCTCCTAACTGGAGGGGCACCATCAGGCTGTGAAGTGGCACTGGGTGGAGGGAAAATGGGAGGTTTGTCATCCAAAATGCAGACTGTCTTTAATGCCGTCATGCCATTGAGCTGCTCTCATCCACCGTCCTCTGTGCCTGAGACCCATGCCTGCAGCACTTCACCCGCTACGTTTCCACATGCCTTAATGTCTAGCACCTCCCATTCTCGAGTCTTTACAAGGTTGTGCACGGCAAACCAGCTTTTTCTTATCATTGCTCCCCTACACCACCACCTGATTTGTTCCGTTCCTTTTTAGTTTCATTGATGGTGGACTGTGTGTTTTCTGTTTCTTTTTCTTCTTATAATTTGGGGTGATTTTTGAGAAAAGAGGAAGAGAGAAATAACTTTACTATGTCATATTGAAACCTTAAGGCAGTGGAATTTTTATTTAGTTTTGTCTTTTTAAGCCAGCATAAAACTTGCTATTAATCATATTCTGGTATTTTTTCTTCTCTGAAAGCAGCAAACACGTGGCATTCTTGGTTGTAAATATTGATTACATCTAAGCAGGTGCAGATTTGGGCTATGAATCATTTTGCTAATTGGAGATACAGGAAAAATTCTTTGACATTGGGTTTCTTAGGCAGCCTTGTACCATCAGAATTAAAAAAAGAGAGAATATAGTACTTTTCTAGTAGATTTTTTCATTATGAGCATCCAAGGAAGATCATTTCCAACTGACCACCATATCTGTGTGAATAATTTGGGATCTGAATTTACTGAAGTACCTATTCAAAATAATCCATTCCTGTAACAACAATTCCACTTTCGACTTCCATCATGTCAGATTCACTGCTCTTTATTTCTTAGGATGTCTGGAAGGTATGACTTCTGCTGAATCCACACAACACTTTCCACAATGTGGCTTATGGGATAATGTCGTAACCAAAAGACTGCAGCATCCGACGTTGACAGTCAGACTTGTGTTCTTCCTGTTGGGACTTTTAGAATAATAGCAAACAGCTTTTAATCATGTGTTTTACTTGAAAGTCTGAGATAATCAGAGATTTATACTGCAGATGACAATGCACATTTCTTAGGAGGGCTGTATTTTTAAGTCTTAAATCTTCCACGTACCTCTAACTCATGCAAAAGCAATGCTGTGTTATCAGCTCAGGGAAAACCCGAACATAACTGATGCCGAGAAACAGAGAGAGGAGCGAGGGAAGATTCGCTGCAGCCAGTGAAATGGAGGTTTGGAGCTTTGCTGCAGGGATCTTTACAAAATAATTCATATTTCAGCATTTCACAGGAAACATCAAGTTTTCCAACTTCCGTCCTTTCAGCCAGAAATCCATGCAACTCCAAACACGGGAAAGATTTTAATTAAGAATGACTTGGCATTTTTTACTTGTTTTAATATAAATTAAAATACTGTGGTAACTATGCAATTATTCTTGAGATTTTCCTTTGTTAATGGGAAAAAATACGCTTTAATTAAATGGTGTAAACATAACAGACAGTACATTGCATGTGTGATTTCGTTATTATTGGTACCTTTTCAATGTGTCTATCAGTTGATGATGTTGAAGAAGTGAAAAGCACGTTATGAGATAAAGGAATAAGGATTATGTCAAAGAGGCATAAAACAGTCAAATATGTTTCAAAATGAGAAGTTCAAATATGTAATTTGACGTATATCCTAAAATTTTCCACCAAGTTTATTCTTTCAACATACAGTTTTTATTGTCTTCTTCTGCAACTTTTAACTACTACAGGAAAACTCGATCCTCTGGCTGGATGTTGACTTTATCCCACACATAGGCCGGGTCAGCCTCTCCCAGGCAGAGGGAAGAGGCATCGAACACAGCACCCCCCACCCCAGCCACCCACTAAGGACTTAACACAATAGTCACTCCTCTGGTTATAAACCTGCAGTGAGAACACAGGGGGCCATTCTCACTTTCAAAGAAAATGTTTCCATGAGCAAATGGGACACACACAGCTAAACGTGGGTTTGTGACAGCGGGGTGTTCAAATACAAAAATCTACATGTTTAACAAGCTCCCAACGAGATTTTAGTGCAGATGGCCCAAAGACCATTTTTGAGAAACATTAATCAGAGCATGAGAAATGTGGGATAAGAGAAATGTGGGATGAGAGAAATGTGGGATGAGAAAAATGTGGGATGGGAGAGATGTGGGATGAGACAAAGGGGTTTAGAGAAACCAAAGATGGAATGAGGTGGCTGCGCACATGGGTGAGGAGGAGGAAAACAGTCAGGGAAGGAGAGGAAGGATGGAAGTTTGAGGCAGTAGCAAAAAACAATAGACGGAAATGGAGATGTCGTAATAAAAATAAACAAAATTAGATAACTCCCTGTGTTTTTGGTCCAGCCCTAGAGCAGTTGTTCATTTATTATGCAATATTTTGACCTTAGAATTGCATTACTGACCTCAAAGTTATTAAACTGTATCTGCTAACTAATCACACAAATGCTTCCCCATAACCCGTTCTTGAACCAGTTTTCTTTTGTGTAATAATATTCTCTCCTGAAGAATTTTTTTAATCTTGTGGAATTAATGGCAGGTGAATGAAATGAACACCCAACTACAAGAATTTCTGAAGCCCTCCCATGTATAATAGTCTAAAAGAACTTAAACTTGAATTTGAGAGTTGTTCTTTTTATATTTAGTCTTTATACATAAAGCTCTAATCATTCCTGGGCTCATCGAGTGTCAGTGTTGAAGGTAAGGAATCCGGGCCTGGCTGCCCAGAGAGCCAACAGCAGTGCTGAAAGGACATGTAGAGCCTGAGGTGAGGCCTCACACCCACGCATCCTGTAGGCCCTCCTGACCCACTCAGTGCTCCCCCCAGGCCTAATGGATTAGCCCAGATATCACCTGCCAATCACACAGAGATTCAGAATTCCCAGTAAGGAACAGGGTGATGGTAAATGCTATGTGTCAACTTGGCTAGGCCACAGCACCAGATATTTAGTCAAACACCAGTCCAGATGCTGCTGTGACATGACGGTGTTTCTCAGATGAGATTAACATTAAACTCAGTAGACTTTGAGTAAAGTAGCTTGTCCTCCATAATATGGGTGGGTCTCATCCAATCAGTTGAAGGTGTTAAGAGAAAAAGACTGATCTCCCCAAAGGAAGAGGGACTTCAACCAGCAGAGGGCCTTCGGACTAAAGCTGCAATATCAAGTCTTCCCTGGGTCCCCAGGCTGCCTGCCTGTCCTGCAGATTTTGGACTTCCCAGACCCCACAATCACATGAGCCAATTCCTTAAAATAAGTCTCTCTGCATATATATACAGACAGAGAAAGAGAGAGAGATTGAGTGTATGTATATACATACATATATACATTATATGTCTCCTATTGGTTCTGTTTCTCTGGAGGGCCCTGACTAATACAGAGACTATGGTCTTCAGCTCTTAAATACCCATCTGGCCCCCCGATGGAGCCACATCCCTCAGAGCCCACCATGTGCACAGTGCTGAGTTCCCTGTTTGGTCATAAAATTTGCTCTCGACACAAACATTGGTCCCAGGGTCTTTGTTTTCTCTTAACCAAGGAGAGTTTAGAAATATCCTAATCCAACCCTGTCTTTTTTATTTGAATGAACTACCACCCAGAGACTTGAAGCCACTTGCCCAGGGTCAAGCTTGTAGGACCCAGCAGAGCATAAACAACAACCCAGATCTCCCGTTCCCCAGCTCTGGGCTCTTCCTCCTGCCTCACGTTGCCCCATTCTTCCTGTCTCGCATCAGCCTTGCTCCATCATGTCATCTGAAGCTTTAATGCTCTTCCACGCTTTAGTTAACCACATGAAGGCATCAGGTTAAGTAGCTGGTTGTTTTAGATACTGACTTGCAAATCCTAATGGCTTATGGATGATATTTATGGACACGGGGAGAACTTAGTTGACCTTCCCCACTGCAGACGTGATAAATTTGTTATAAGGAAATATGGATACTGTCTGACTTAGCCTGCTTTCCCCAAAATCAGAACCTGAGATTTTGATTTATGTAAAAGTGATTTATGAGAACATGTCCCCAGGAAGAATCAGTAGAGTAGGGAAGGAGGACCCAGACCAAGAAGGAAAAGGGACAGGCCAAGACATGGTGTGGTATCAGGCAAATTCTCTCAGAGGGTGATGCTGGTTTAGTCCCAGACAAGCCCTGCAGGTAGTGTGTGTCACTTGTTCCCATCAGGGGTTAAAGAAGCTGGGGTATCAATACCTCCACACCCATCAGGTTTTGGTTATGGAGGATTAATTGAATTCTCAGCTTCTGGAACTCGATACATGTGGCAGTCCTCCTTCAAAGAGACACAAATGATGGCTGCTGGAAGTTCAAGTACAGCAGAAGCTATGTTACAGAAGTGGAAAGGCATCCTGGTGTGAGGGTGCAAAGGACAGCCCTTGCAGAGCTGGCTGCATCTTCTGATAACTGGATCAGAGCAGACTCATACAGTGTTTGGAAAAGGACGGAAAGCCCTGGTCCTGAATCCCTAGCTCACTGAGAAGTTTGTGAGCAGGGGTCCTGAAGCTGAGATGGAGCCATCGGCTTGATGACTTGTGCCTTGAGAACAACCCAAGTCAAACCTGCTGACTTTCACACTCTATTCTCACCAAGCACCTTTGAATCTTAACACAGCCCCTTAAGGAGATCTGCCCAAAGTGCGAGAATCTGTAAACCAACCCAAAAAGATGTCCACTTGTCTTTTCAAGAATAGTTATCATCAAAGACAAGTAAATTGCCATTCTCATTTTAGCCATTAATCTGCATAAGCGTGGTCAGTGCAAGTCAGTCTCTGACAAATGGGCTGTCACCTATACTGAGTGACATTGAACTCAACACCCCAAGTTTCCTTTAAGCTGCAACCGCAATGTTACACAGTTGAGGGCAGTTCAGTAAACTCTTTTATCTGCAGGGACTAATCAGATCATCCCAGATGTTCTCCTTAGAGTTTGAACTGTGATAACCTTTCCCAAAATTCAGGAACAATTAAGAAATTGATACAGGAGTTGGAGAACAACATGTCAGTTTCATTTAGGGCAATGCTAGAGTAGAGAATGAAACTTAGCTCCAAGGCCGAAACAGGTGTGGGTGACCACCTGGCGGTGAACTCGCCAGCTCAGGCACAGGGAGTGTGGAAAGAGGCCTCGGGGATGGGGTCAGCCCCGGTTGGAGGTACAGGGAGGAGGTACAGGGCAACACCAGCCATGTGCGCCGGGCTTCCAGGAGAGAGAAGCACAGTGAACCAGGCCAGGCAATTAAATCACACCTGTCCGATGGAGACGAGACATAGAGGGATGGAGGCAAGAAACACTCAAGATGTCTCCTCAGTGCTCCCCAGAGAAGCGTGAAGAACTCCCATTTGTGGTCCATAGCAGCGCAGTGGACAGAGAGAAAAAAAATTATACCCAGTACATGATAATTATCAGCCTAGCAAATTTCCCATCCGTACCAATTTCCAAAGAAATATACAATACTATTTTTATATTCGTGAGTTATGTTTTCTTTAATGATTGAGAAGGTAATTTATATCTGTGATGTCTCTTGAAGGCCTTAAAATCATTCACAGCAATGTATAAGTTGTATAGCTCTAAGTCGTTGCCTCAACTTTGTAGCTTTCACAGCTTTTAGAACTTTAGAGTTCTAAATCTTTATAAGGTCTTTAATTTCTAAATCTTTGCCAATAACAGGCAATCCTCTGGGTATAATTTAAGGGGAAAAATCCCTAACTTTGAAAACAAAAACCTAACTGAAAAATCTAATCATGTACATCTGGCTCTTTATGGCTCAGATAAATAGAAGCTGAAAGCCTCACCTTTGTATCCCAATTGAGGAAAATGGGCATCAATTTAGCTCGAGTTACAAATTACAGTCTGGAAATGAGGCTGGATGTGCTGTTGTAGGTGCCGCTTCTGCCTGTCGTGGCTCACACACCCAATGTTGTAGAAGAGGAAATTCGGATGCCTATAAGGACCAGAATAAGTAAGAGAAGCCAAAAAGAGAGCTTGAGTAAAGAGAAAAGCCCGCTACTCTACAACACCGTTACTGCAGTAGGTGGAAATAAAACTAGACGGCAAAAAGAGAGCGAGAAAGTTCAGCCCAAACTTGACCTTTGGAAATGTTCCCACAGGGCTCGTCCTCTCTCTTCCTTGACTTGCCGAGTCAGAGAGCCGCTCCTTGTAAGAGAAGCCTTCTTCTTTCACTCCAAGTAAAAAAATAAAAAATGTTATCAGAGTATTCCGTAACTTCTCCAATTGGTGCCTCTGAAGACATTTTATTCATTCATTCATTCGTTCGTTCGTTCATTTATAACAACCTGTAAACTAAATTTATAAAGAAAGGATAAACTACAGAGGAAAGCAAAGCATTTATTTTCAAAACAGGGCTAATCCCAAGAAAAATAATCAAATTCATGAGGTTTGTCTTCAACCTGACCTCTCCTGCTCGGCCTTTCAAAGTAGAGATGCCCCCCAGCCGCTGGCCACTGCCCTGTGCTTTTCCTCCTCTCCCTTATCAAAGCATGTTTTAGAAGATGATCTGATTAATGCATTCACCTTAATGTCATGCATATTAAGACCAGGTCAGAAGTAAAGCTCCATGAATTAACATCGTCATGAGAATCTGCTTTCTAACCAGGGGAAGAGCCTCAGGCGAAAGAGTGAGCTAAAGGTGGCATTTCAGGAAGCAGGTAAAGCAGCAAGGATTTGCACAGAGAGACACTTTTGGAAAACCTCAAAACACAGACATGTATTCCATCTTGAGGACATAGATAGGTTTTATTAATGAAGTCATTGTCTATTTAAGTCATAGAGCATGGCATGGGTTTCTCTACCTAAAGGTCAAAAAATAACTCTGGCTCCATGAAGTGCTGCTATTCCCCGTTAGACTATTGTTGGTGAGCACGATGCAGTCTACGCAGAAACTGACAAATAGTAACGCGCACCTGAAATTACACCATGCTATAAACCATTATGACCTCAATAAAATAACTGAAAAAAGAAACTTTCTTCTGAAAAAAAAAGCACAGCAAAACAACTTTTCCCCTAGTAGCCATCGTAATTTATTCCTGGCATAGAGGAGCATCTGCTATAGATTATGTGCAGACATTTTTGTGATGTTAATGTGGTCAGAAATACCAAAAGGCATATAAGCAGATGAAGACAAGTTATTTCCATTTCAAAGAGGGATTTAATTCTAGGAGGACCACTAAACAACCACACAGGCTTCTATTTATGTGGACCAATTATAGACTCATTTGTAGAAACTGGAAAATGAGAAAGAGGGGCCAGCAGACGAATTAGGTTGCATAATTATAATACCTTTTTGGGAGGTTCGGGGGGAGATTGGAAGAGAAGGCTTAATGGCATTTGGTATCAACCTTAAAGTAACCATCACCTCTCCTGCTAAAAGCCCTAGACTCAATGACATAACAGCCTATTGAAATTCTGCCTCTGCCAGGTTTTGAGTAATGTCCCTTTTAACCTTCGAAGGATTGATGGATCAGCACGATGATCTATGGGGATAAATGTTGGGAAGCTGTGAGAAATCGCTTCACCTTACACGCCGTGGCAATCCCGGGAGATCTACCTGGGTGCTGTGCAGTTAATCACAGCGTCCTGCCCCAACCGGCTGGATTTATAAGGGCAGTTATCAGACTCCAGCTGGGCCACCCTCACCCCGACCTCTTTTATTATTCTGCAGAACTGTATCAGAAGGATGTCAAGATTCACATTTTCCTCTGATTTAAGAGTTTATGGAATAAGTCACTAGAAAAGAAAAGATGACTGAGGATTAATGCAATATTTTTGATAAGTTGCTGCTATAAAACCTCACCCCAACCCAAACAACACTAGGACAATGGAATAGGAAAACGAGAAAGATTTACAATTCAATCCACTTCAGATTCTTTGAGACCCTAGGTTTCCCAGACTCTTCCCATCCTAGAATGACAAGAAGCAATGGATGTAAAAATTGCCCTTATTACTAGAGTAAGTTTAACCCTACCTATTAAGCTATTTGTATTATCTATTTGAATTACTAAACTATTCAAGATCAAATGAGAAAAATCATCACTCTGTTGATATGTTGCCCCTTTCTTGTCCCATTCAACAATAAGAATCTCAGTGTCTCAAACATGAGTATAAACCCTGTGTTTGTTTGGGATAAAGGTCATTAATTAATAAAAGTTATTTCAAGATTTTGTCCCTCTGAGCAAAGGCACAAGCACCCATGCATAGCATTCTATGCATAATTCACTTTCAACTATTTTTTTTAACGTCAAACATTGATCAGCAAATTCTCTTCTTCTCTTTTCTCCCTATCTTTAGTTCTGTCTGTTCTCCCTAGATGGTCCTGTTTCCCTTTGTGGAGCCCATCTCAGACATCCCTCCTTGACTGGCTTTCTGTTTGTTCTAATGCACTTGATTCACGTGATGCAACAACACACACCTTGTTATATGCACGTTAGTGTCTATTGCTACTGTAACATATTAGCACAAACTTAGCTTCTTAAAACAATGCAAATTTATTACCTCACAGCGTCTGTGGGTCAGAAGTTAGAGTAGACTTGACTGGCTCCTGTGCCTAAAGGTCTCACAAGGCTGAGGTTCTGGAGAAGCATCAGAGCTCATTCAGGTTGCAGGCTGAATTCAGTTCCTTGTTGACATAGGATTGAGGTCCCTATTTCCTTGCTGGCTGTCAGCCAGGGGCTGGTGTTTGCTCCTAGGGGCTGCCCACATTCCTATTCCTGCTTTCCACGTGGCCCCCTTCAGCAATGGTGGGTCAAGCCCCTCTCACACTTCAAAGCTTTGTCACTTACCCTTCTGCAGCATTTCTCTGACTCCAGAGCTTGTGTAATTAGATCATGTCCACCTGGATAATCCAGGATAATCTCCCTGTTTTCAAGACCTTAAATGCATCTGCAAATTCTTTTTGCTATGTAACATAACACATTCACAGGTCCCTGGAATTAGAGTGTGGACGTCTTTGGAGGGTCATTCTGCCTACCATACTCCACCACTGGACCTCAAAAATTTATTTCAAGAGACATGTAGAAAACAAAAAGTTAAACGGCATACCTAAACCCAACTCCATCAATAATAACATTAAAAGTGAATGAATTAAATGATCCAATCATGCTGGGTAAACAAAAAAAAACATATCGCAGCTCTATGCTATCTACAGGAGGCATACAGTAGATTCAAAGATACAAATGGGCTGAAAGTAAAAGGATGGTAAAGAGATGTATCATGTGAATAGCAGATATAAGAAATCTGTAATGGCTACACTAATATCAAACAAAATATACTTCAAACAAAAACGTTACTAGAGATAAAGAGAAATATTTTATAATGATAAAGGGATCAATCCATCAGGAAGTTATAAGAATTATAAACATATATGCACCTAATAACAGTGCCCCAAAATACACGAAGCCAAAGCTAGTAGACTTGAGGGTAGCAATAGACAATTCAACAATATGCTTGGAGACTTCAATACCCTACTTTCAATAATGGATAGAATGATTAGGCAGATAATCAATAAGGACACAAAAGACTTGGACATTATACAAACTCGATGTAAAAGACATCTATAAACACTCTACCCAATGGGAGGAAAATATACATTCTTCTGAAAAGCACATGGAATATTCTCCAGGAGAGACCATAATCTAAGCCATAAAATAAGCCTCAACAAATTTAAAAGGACTGAAATTGTACGAAGTACCTTCTTCAATCACAATGGAGTGAAATTCAATTAATAACAGAAAGAAACTCTGGAAATTTACAAATATGTGGAAATTAAACAACACGCTACCAAGTAACCAATGGGTCAAGAAGAAATCACAAGGGAAATCAAGAGTGAAAATTAAGACATAGCATAGAAAACTTATAGTAAGCAGCTAAAGCAGTGCCTAGAGGGAAATTTATAGCTATAAATATAAATATCAAGCATGAAGAAAGATCTCAAGTCCACAACCTAGCCTTCCACCTTCAGACATTGGAAAAAAAGAGTGAATCAAACCCCAAATAAGAAAGAGAAAGGGAAAAAAAAAACCACTAAAGTGAAATTAATGAAATAGAGAATAGAAAAAGAGTAGAGAAGATCAACAAAACCCAAAGTTCGTTCTCCACAAATACCAACAAAACTGACATACCTTTCATTAGACTAACCAGAAAAAATAAAGATAAATATAAAGATAAATATAAATAAAGATAAAAATAAAGATTAAATTAAATTAAATTAAATTAAAAAGGGAATATTACTACCAACCTTAAAAAAGAAAAAGAATTATAAGGAAATTCTATGAACAACTGTATGACGATGAATTAGATAATTTAGGTGAAATAGATGAATTCCTAGAAAAATACAAACTACTGAAACTGACTCAAGAAGAAATAGAAAATCTGAATAAATCTAAAACAAGAATAATCCTTAAAGGAAAATCTTGGTGACCATGGGTTTGGTGATGTCTTAGTCTATTCTTGCTGCTATGACAAAATGCCACAGACTGGGTAGCTTATAAATAACAGAAATTTATTTCCTACAGTTCTGGAAGGTGAAAGTCTATGATCAGGGTGCCAGCATGACAGGGCGAGGGCCTTCTTCTGGCTTGTATACTGCCGACCTCTCACCGTGTGCTAGGAAGAGGCTAGGAATCTCTCTAGAGCCTCCTTTGTAAGTCTCTTTCATGATCCGGTTTGTGAGGACTCCACCCTTATTGTTTAAGCACCTCCCAAAGGCCTCATCTCCTAATACCATTATTTTGGGGCTTAAGATTTCAACACATGGATTTCAGGGGGAAACATCCAAATCATAGCAGGTGACAAGTTTTCAGACATGACACAAAAAGCACAATCCAAAAAAGAAAACATTGATAAGTTGGAATTTATTAAAATTAAAAACTTCTGCTCTGCGAAAGACATTGTTAAGAGATTGAAAACATAAGCCATAGATTGGGAGAAAATGTTTTCAAAACACATATCTGATAAAGGACGATTATCCAAAATATACAAAAACCCTTAAAATTCAACAATAAGAAAACAACCAACCTAATTAAAAAATGAGCAAAAGATGTGAATAGACATCTCACACTGGCAAGGGAGCAGAGCATCAGTGACTTTCATTTATTGCTGGTGGAAATTCAAAATGGTAAGCCACTCTGGAAGACAGTTTGGCAGTTTCTTACAGAACTAAACATGCCATATAATCAGCAATCTCACCCCTAGGTGCTTACCCAATTGTTTTGAAAACTTACATCCATACAAAATCTGCCTGTGAAAGTTTATATCAGCTTTATTTATAACAGCCCAAAACTGGAAACAACCCGAATGTCCATCAATAGGTTAAGGGATAAACAAAATGTGTTTGTCCGTATAATGGAATACTACTTAACAACAAAAAGGCATTAAGTATTGATATATACTACAGCATTTATCTTGACCTAAAGAAGCTAGACACCCAAAATGTACGTGATTCCATTTCTATGAAGTTCTAGAAGAGACAAAACTCATCTACAGTGTTGTAAATCCTGTCACTAATAACCTAGAGAGGAGGTCAGGGGATTATTGCGAAGAATCCCGGGGAAGTTTTTGGAGTGACAGAATCTTTCTCTATCTCGATTGTGGTGGTGGTTGCATGAGTGTACATATTTTTCAAAATTCATCCAACTGTACACTTAAAACATTTTATTTTATGTAAGTTATGTTTCAATAAAGGTAAAGAGAAAAAGTCCATAACAAATAAGAGCTACGTGTTACTGAAGAATCAAATAATTTTCATTTCAGTTCGCTTTCAGTCCTCTGAACACCTTGGCTTGGTTGTCAATTTGACCATTATCTGGCAGTTTGTCTTGGGTGATGTGATATCACCCCATATTTCCATGGAATGATAAGAACATATGGAAAATTTAGTCTTTACTGAAAATTCCTCCAGACCAGACTGATGATCCCCATTCTTCTGTCCGTAATTTAATCCTGGTCAGTACCAGCAACATCCTTTAGATATCTCTTCTTTGAAGCAGCTTATGCTTCTTCAATTTTCTGACTAGAGCCTTCATTTCTGCCAAAATTCCCACTGCTTATAACTCTTAGCATTCCTTTGCCGTTGGTACTGCCAATGATTCTCCCACTATTAGCTTCGTTTGACTACCTAAGCAATAAAAACTGAAAATAATTCACTAAAACCCTGTGTGTTTTGTCAACTATGGAATCCTCCTTTATTGGCTTTTGTATTTCCAGATATTTGGAAGAATCTATATTTTTATGACTATTTCTTTACCATCCAAATTAAGTTGTCTTGTAAATTCAGCCACTATGTGTTAGCTAAAATGTAGCAGATGGTCTTCTGGTTTTTTTCTGTCTCAGCCACTGTTAACTCCCAGACAACTTTCTCCCTGTCGTGTGAACTCACAGTTACCTGATTAAAAACACGTAGTCAATATTGACTCTCTTTAGAAGTGATTTTTCTCAGGGAGGATTTTTTTTTTTAGTTCTGGCTGCTGTAAGGCAATCATTGGGAAATATTGTGTGACCTTCCTGAAGACATTTAATATATAGTCTATAACAGGATTGTGTAATACACATGTGAAGCAAGCCACATATTTACTACTAACTTTTTTAGTTATTACATTATAAAATTAAAGAAACAGTTAAAATTAATTTCAATAATACATTTTATTTAACCTAATATTACTATTCAACATGCAACTATAAAAATTATTAGTAAGATATTTTATATTCTTTTTTTCACAGTGAGTGTTGGAAATCCAATGCATATTTTATGCCTAAAACACATCTCAATTCAGGCTAGCCATATTTCAAGTATCCAATAGTCACATGGGGCTGGTGGCCACTATAAGGACAGTGCAGCCCTGTGGTGATGGGTTGCTTTAAACAGACTCAGAATTTGGCATCTGCAGCCACTGACTTTGCGTGGCCCAGAGCGAATCAGGTAGAGTCTGTGCACAGCACACAATAAGCGGCATTCCCCTCGTTAGATCCAACTCCTTTACTTAAGGGGAACTGGCACCTTTTGTAAATGCCCTCCTGGAATTAGGTAAAGATTTAGAATTTTTTTAAAAGGAAAGTTTAGATACACAAATCTGCTTATATTTCTAGGGCAGTGGTCTGAAAAATGGAAGAAAACATTTGGTATAAGTCAGGGTGAGAAGATAGAAGGATGAGGAAAGTAGGGGGTAAAGACTATGGGTAGTTTTTTGTTTGTTTTTTTTTGTTTTGTTTTTGAGTAAGATTAGCCCTGAGCTAACATCTGCTGCCAATCCTCCTCTTTTTGCTGAGGAAGTCTGGCTCTGAGCTAACATCCGTGTCCATCTTCCTCTACTTTATATGTGGGACACCTAGCATAGCATGGCTTGCCAAGTGGTGCCATGTCCGCACCTGGGATCCAAACTGGTGAACCCCAGGCCACCGAAGCGGAACATCCTAACTTAACCACTGCGCCACCTGACTGGCTCCCATAGGTAATTTTTTTTTTTTTTTAAAGATTTTATTTTTTCCTTTTTCTCCCCAAAGCCCCCCAGTACATAGTTGTATATTCTTGGTTGTGGGTCCTTCTAGTTGTGGCGTGTGGGACGCTGCCTCAGCGTGGTTTGATGAGCAGTGCCATGTCCGCGCCCAGGATTCGAACCAACGAAACACTGGGCCGCTTGCAGCGGAGCGCGTGAACTTAACCACTCGGCCACGGGGCCAGCCCCTCCCATAGGTAATTTTTTGAGTCGTGACAATTGCTGATCCTTTTCGCAAATTGTGCACCTTCCAAGCACATCGATTCTAGTGTTCTTGGCCTTGAACGGTGTGAAAAATAATGTTATGGAAACACAGTTTGCATGCTGTACATCTTATAAAAAATGAGAATAATTTTTCCAGCACCTTAACTTTCCACTGCACACTCAACACCTGGTCGAATAGCAGGGTGACCTCAAGACTTGATGAACTGTCACTCTTGATCTCTGCCCATGGAGATTTATTCCAGAATGATGGATTCTGAAATCCTTCTACTGATCAGGGACAGCTGCCTACTGCTTTTAGGACAGCTGTTAGGAGCTCTAGTATTCATAGACAAGGAAGAAACCAAAAGGTCAGTTCCAGGAGCCCAAGCTGGCACAGAAAGCTACCTGGCACCAACAGAGGATGTCAGGACTCTGCTCACAAGACAGCTTAGGGTGAAAAGTAGAGAGAGGACAGTGAGCATTCCTGGGTCAACAGCCTGAACGCAGATGAAGCCCAGCTCCAATAGAACATTCTGGAAATTCTTAAGGCTAGTATTACCTTTAACATTCCCTTTTTCTTTACTTTTTACTGGTTTATCTGTTTCTGCAGCATAATTTACAAGGACAATTATATAACCAGACCTTTTGGTTAAATACTTTTGACAGGTACTATCTATAATAGTTCATAATATTGATAAGTCTATGTCAATATTAGTTTATAATATTGATAAGTATCTAAATTATACATTCTATAACATGGCCATAGTCACAAAAACTGTCAAAATAGCGGGTCTCATTCAGGCAAATAAACTGAGTTCTCATATATCCACCAGACTTGATCAATAGGATTAAGGTTTCCAGTTTTCCAGCTGCTACAATATTGGTGGGCTTTTTTTTTTTTTTTTTTTTTTTGCAGAATGTTAGCCCTGAGCTAGCATCTGCCACCAATCCTACCCTTTTTGCTGAGGAAGATTGGCCCTGAGCTAACATCTGTGCTCATCTTCATCCATTTTATACGTGGGACGCCTACCACAGCATGGCTTGATAAGCGGTGCGTAGGTCTGTGCCCGGGATCCGAACTGGCGAACCCCAGGCCACCAAAGCAGAATGTGTGAACTTGGCTGCTGCACCACGAGGCTGGCTCCATTGGTGGGCTTTCTTAAACCTCACCTGGACCCACCATATCAACTCGGTTACTGAGTCTCCTGTATTAGGCATAAGCTAATTTCACCTCCACTTTCCCTATACACATTTTGCCCCATACGCAGTCTTAGCTGCCAATTCTTTTCAACTGCTTCCTGAACTCAGAGATGACCTGTTCGTTATTTAAGATAATATGTTTCAAAATTATAAATATGCTTTCCACATCCATTAAAGTTCAACTCGTTATATAATTAGACCACTTTCTGTACTTAATTAAATGGAGAGAGAGTGAGGAAGACACAACAAGGCAGTAGGAAAGAATATCTTCACCTCACTGACAGTGGTGGGGAATTGCCAGTCACAAATGCAGACCTAAGAATCTGGGAAGTCACTTGAAATAAATTCTCTCAGGGTCTTGGATCCCAGACAATGTAGAAAAAATGAAAATGGTCACTTGGCCAATTACCTCTTCCATATCTCTACCTAATTCAGCTGATGACACAAGAGCTGAAATTGAATAGATATAGCAATCATCTAATTAAACAAGGAAAATGTACCTATCATGGGCACCATGATATACTGTGCTGAGACAAGGGCCTCATTCTTAAGCCTTGCCAAACGCTTCTCCTTCCTGCACACACTATGCAGGACAGGCACTAAGTAGAAAGAAGAGCCTTCATTTTTCCTTTAGGAAACGCTACAAAGTCCAGGAGCTTCTTGCCCTCAGCCCCACCCACTAGTCTGCCAAGCATCTAATGTCCACAGCCTGTGATCTCAGCACCCACCCCTATTCATCACAAGTGCGCCAATGACGTTCCATCTAAGATCCTTGAAACTACACTCTGCTTGTTCATCTGATGAAATTTTACTTTTAGGCCACTGAAGAGATGACATTCTGAGGCCAATCTTATCTTCTTGGAATGTAGCCACCCTGCTCACATTACAGCATGTTCTCCTGAGCATTATTAAGCAAGCACAGCACATTCCTTCCACTCAGGTTATCTTTGCAAAGTGTTAAAAGTCACCTCGTCATTTCCAGTGACAGAGCAAAATGTCTCAGAACCTTGTCCCCTGGCATTGTCTTCAATTCCAAGAAGAAATTAGATGTGCAGGAAAAATTCAATGACCATAGCAGAGTGAAAGAAACCCCAGAAGAAACTCAGAGGAGGCGATAATCTGAGAAATGTTCGCAGACTTCTATCAAGCCAGTCCCATGCTATCCCAAAGCAGCAGGATTTGTGGATTCTAAGTTAAGGAAACACATTACTAGAGCTATAAAAATAAAGTAGCTCAGTTCTTGAACTTGCCAAAGAATGGGAAAATATATGCTTATGCCTTGCTTGTTTCTCAACTGCATGCTTGCTTTAGTCCCCTTTCTAGCTTTCATGGTCAATGCCTGACAGTGAATGGTACTTCCAGGAGATGACGTTAAGCAAGCCTATGCCTGAAAAGTACGGTAATAGGGCTAATAGTTAACAAGTGATTACTCTGGGCACTCCCCTTAATTAATACATTTAATCCTCACAACAACCAAGTTACTATCATTCCCATTTTACAGACTAGTAAACAGAGACATGGACAGGTTAGTGAGCTGCTCAAAAGCACCCACCCCATACATGTGGAGCCAGAATTTGAAGCCGGGCAGTCTGACTCCAGACTATAGATATATATAAAATGATTTACTGCCATTATTATTAATCTCCACCTGGGACTCAGCCATAGACAGAAGATCTGGAAATAGAGAGTGGGGACTTAGACAGGAGGGGCCTGGGCACTGCAGCAGCAGAGGCAGCAGCTGGAGCCACCAGGGAAAGTCCCCAGGATGGCATCTTCATGTCTCCGGAACTGCCCCCTAACCCCCAAAAGAGGTGGTGAGATGCTGCCTCCTCCAGTTCCTCCCTCCACGAAACAGCATAAACTGCTACACGAAAGGATTTACTGGAGGGATAGCTATTTTATTGTGAAACTATTTGCACCAGAATATGTTTCTAATCCGGCTCTCTCTCTCTCTCTCTCACACACACACACACACTTTCAAGTTACTCTTCAGCTCTGCAGAACTCATATGATTATTTCTGCTTCTTGCACAAATAAAGGTAAAATGCCCTCACCACTCCTACAAATATTGATAATACACCTAAGATCAGAGTTACACCCTTTCCCCAGAATGCCGCTCCACAGAGGAGGTCACGGAGAAAGGGGTGCAGGGAACACCAGAAACCAGCCCCCACACAGCTCCCAGCACCGGACACCTCACACAGGCTGCAGAATTAACTGATATCCATGGCAGAGAATACGATCAGGTCTCTCCTCTGAGCTATTTATTAAGGGGACAATAATATCCAGTGATCATTTGACTACCTTCTCAATTTCAGCATTATTTAAAACTGTTGCTTTAGGTAGAATTTGTCTTAAATATTTATAGTCTAAATTTATACTATTTGTGGATTCAAAAATATGATCAAAGTTTTTGCACACAGAACCTGCTAGTCTACTGCATCTTTCATATATGTTTGTTTAGCCAGGACCACAGGTTTGGGGTGTTTTTTTTTTTTTTTAATTTATTTAATTTGAATGCTCTTAAGCAAATTTTTCATTCTGCAGTCCCCACTGGCCTCACCACTCCCTGCAGTCCAATATTGGGCCCCTGTGGCCAAGTATTTAGCTTCCAGTGTGTGCTCTTGCCAAGTCCCTGTAGACATGTGAATTGTGGCCACTGTATAGTTATAAGAACATATTTTCAACAAATCATAGATTCTGGAGAATGTTTCAGTTTACATCATCTGAAGCCATTTTTTAACCAGTTACGTCTTCAGAATTCTAATGCAATTTCCAAGCATACACATCTTAATTAGTAAAAACTGTAGTTCAGTTCTAGGATTCAAATTTAAAAATAGGTAGATGTAGATTATTATTTAGAAACTTATAATGAAGCTTAATGTCTATATTAAAATCTCCTTTAACAGAAATTAGACATTAGGTATTAGGTACTTTCCTTTAAGAATTATAACAAAAATACATTAGCCAATTTATAATTTTTCCCATTGTTTTACCCATTTTGGATTTTTATACTTACAATCCTTCTATCATTTTTGTCTATATTTAAAGTCATCAACTCAACCAATAGTCATCTACAAAGAATGTGTGAATTATAAAAGAATATTAAACATTTATTAGCAAGATCTTAATGCTTCTGAAATTATACCTTTTTATATTCTAATTATTTAAAGTAGGCAGACTTCTTTTCCATTTTCACCTGATAGTGCATAATGTCTGACTACGACCGCATTTTAATCTCGAAAAGGGAAACTTGGATCCCCATGAGTAAGAGTGAACTTACTACCAGAATCTGGATCAGCACTCTGGATCAAATCCACACGTTTCATTATGAGCATCAGGAGCAAGGCGGCAGCAGGCTGTAGCTGCGGAAGCCAGAGCCAAAGAAGGAAGACAGGACAGGGAATGGAGGAAGGAAGAACATTGGCGTGGGCATCCTGGCCAGAGATTAGTCAAAATGCAGAGACTGGACCGCAGAACCGGCTGAGCTGTGTGAGGTGGAAGTGGAGAAGATAAAAATCAGTATCCAATGACAAATACTTATTGAACAATACCATGTGCCTTCTAGGTGCTGGGGTTTCAGCGATGGCTGCAACCTTTTCCCAGTTAGAGACAGTCAGGCGATACATAAATGAGGAAGCTCTGAGCAAGTGATAGGCCAGTGCTGGATGGGAAACGGGGTATCACAGGCTCTAAAGGTAAGGCAGTGTGGGTGACCAAACTCCCGCCCACCAGTCAAAATGCAAGTTACATTCAAGAGCCCAGGAGAGCTGATTGAATTGGAACACACACCCTCATGAAATCGGGGTCACTTACTACAAAGACGGGCATTGGGGGTTGTCTGCCTGGGGTCCAGGGATTTCACAGGGTCACTGTGCTGCCGGCCGGGTGAGGCATCTCTACCCAGGGGTCTAGTTGACCTTAGACCAAGGTTAGACTGCATGGACAAGAAGACCTTGACAATAGCTCTCACAAAGTAGGGGTAAAACTATATAAACAGGGAAATTACCAACAGGAGGGGGGGAAGATGTCCTTATTTGCCTGAACGTTCAAGACTTTTTGCTGCAAATGATCCACAGTGCCAAAGATTTCCTCTAAGGACAACTGTCTTGGAAAGGATTCCAAACAACCAAGCTTGAACTATGACTGAATGGGGTGCTGTGGTTTAATACAGATGAATTTTCATTTATCCTGCAATCAAGGACTCAAGGAAGCCTCATGGGAAAGGGATCCTTAAACAGAATTTAGCACAAACGCAGCCTCACCTACCTCAGAAGATAGTAATCCTCACTCTGGCCATTCCTCACTCCCCGCTTCTTAGGTTTAGAATGTTCCAGTGAGATACTTAGAGCCCACCCACAGAGCCAGGCTTCCTTGCAATACAGGCCACACAACACATCTGGGCACACCCATGGCAGGGTGTCCAGGGCACCCCAAACCTCAGAAACACATGAAATGCTTCTGGTTTTCATATAGAGAAACCCCTGTCTCCACTTAGCCGGTGAAAATAATACTACAATTTACACATCGCCTTGGAAGGGAAAATACAGAATTTGAAGGTCAACTTAGAGCTGATTTGGGAAATGAACGCATTGAGCGCATTGTCTCACAAAGACCTCAGTGAGATTTCCATGTTTTTGAGTTAAAACTCTGAAGAGTCATCAAAACTTTCTGTAGTTTTGATATCACTGTTCTCCTTTATTTTGTCTAAATTTTTGATAAAATAGAATTTTGAGCACATTTCTAATATCTTCTAAAATTCGAATTAATACATAAAACACATTTGTGGAAATAATCAGTGGCACATGACGATGGCACAATTTTTTCTACATGAACGTCTTTTTCAAAAAGACTTTGGAGAAACAGGGTTTTTTCCCTTTCTTTTCTCATAATAAGATTTGGTGTCCAACCTGTCTTTTCGTGTTTTCATTTGAAAAAGAAATACTGGAATATATTGAAGACATGTGTTTGCACACTGCCCTTGGTTTTGACACTGTAACACAACTAGCATATTAGGTTTTCTCAAGCTAATCGTTTCACTATTCCAGTCTCCAGGTGCTAAGCATTTAAGGGGATATATAAGAGTAATGTGCCTTAAGCCATCTAAATCGTGACCCAAAGAATGCCCTGGATGCCTTCCCTGATTTTGACATCATTATCCATTTTTGACAATATGCTACTGCAATGAGGTGTAAACTAGTCAACATTGTCTACCAAATGAACGACAATACCCCACTGCGTTGGGCCTCAGAAGGGACTTGACTTTCTCAAATTTCACCCAATTTTTAAAAGGAACAGTACATTCATTTATTTAGTGAATATTTGCTGATGGCCTACTGTGTGCCAAGCACTCTCTTGGCAGTAACAATGCAGCAGCGAATGAACACAGCTAAGTCTGTGGGTTTTGGTGCCTAAATCCTGGTGGGAGGAAACATACTATAAAGAAGTTAACAAAGAAGGTGGGTGCTATGAAGCATAACACGAAACAGAGAAATGTGAGAGGGCCGGGGATGGTAAGTTTGGTGGTGAGGATGTTGAGAACACCTCTCTTGGGAGGTGGTGTTGGAGCTGAGATCTAAAGGATATAAGGAAACAACCGTTGAAAACATGCAGAAGACTATTGCATTCAGAGGGACCAGGAGGAGAGGGCGCGAGGTGGGAAAAAGGCTGGAAAGTCAGGGATAGGAGGAAGAAAGTGTGGCCTGAACACACTGAGGACAGGGAATCATAAAATGAGCTAAAGCTAGAGACCAAAGATGTAAAACCACAAAGATTTTGGACTACTTTTGCTCTGGGTTATAAGAAGCCATTGGAGAATTTAAGAAACAGAGATTTTTATATTATGATACCAAATGCTTATATAGACTGTGTTCTAAGAACTTTAAAATGGTTGTATTTTTCTTCAGAATAATCATCACTCTTTGGCCTTACAGTATGTATTTGTTTGGTTGCTTTTTTGTTTCCTACATCAGTGAATAAACTCTGCGAAGGCACAGCTCTTTGTCTAGATCACTGCTATGTCAACAGCACGTGTGTTAGTGCTTGGCACACAGTAGATGTTCGGTAAATATTTGAGGAAAAAAATAAAGGGATGAATGATAATGACATGGGAAGGGGCAATTTAGGAGATGCAAATCCGGTGTCTGATTTGGTTATGTTGAGCATGAGACACTTTGTCAAATATGTACTTGGAGATGTTAGGTAAACAGCTTGTTATACAAGCTTGGAGCTCAGAGAAATAAATTTTGGAATATTCACATACAGGTAGCCGTGGGACTTAGCGAGACAGTTGAAACAATTGAAAGAATAATGCTGGTAATAGTAACAATCATATCATTATTGAGTAAGTGCTTGTGACAGGTCGGACAGTCGGCTACAAAGGCAAAACGCTTCCCTTGGTTTGGATTCGATCTCTCTTCTCATTTTGCTTTTTATTCCTTAAGTCATACCTTGCAAGCCATAAGAGGTCACCCTTTTTAAAATAATTTGAACGGAAACTTTCCAAAATAATTAGCTCCATCCTAAAGGAAATGAAAGCTTTGACTCCTTGAGAGTATAGAGGCAACTGTACCTTTTAATGTCATAATAAATATAATAATGGGCCTGAGTCTGCCTTTGGGAGCAGCAAAAATGGCCATTAGCAGAATGCATTCATAACTGTCCCATTCTGGGTCAGAGGCCATAAAGATACATTAAATGAAAATTACACTGCATGAGATTTTTAACGCTCTCTGCCCACCTCAATTCTCTTCCATTCACATATGAAGATGTGACTGAAAATCTTCTTCTGTGAGTCGTATATTTTTTGTCTTTTCCTTCAAAGTACAAAACATTTTTACTGCAATTTCCCACAATTCTGAGGAGGGAGAACACAGGGACAATGTTGACTAATTGGGGAAGGATTTGATCGATGCCTGAGGCCGTTCACCTCAGTACTTTGATGAAGGAATTAAGGGGATTAAAAGTCTGCTTTATAACCTTATTGCTATTTTTTATAACAATCCAGTAAACTATATCAACTTTATATATTTTCTATTATACCCAATACTGTTTCAGACTCCCAAACTCAAGTGAGTCATCAAAGAGAAATCACCAAAGAGGAACTCATAACCATTGCATCTCATTTATGTAGCTGCTTCTACTTAGCAGATCACAGAGCATCCTTATGCCCAACCCTGGATCTAGAAGGTTCTGGCATCTGAGACTCATCTGGACTCTAGATATTTAAGAGTTAACTGGCTTTTTGCCAAGCATTTGCCGCACTATATTTTTTTTTAATTGAAATATATTGGACATAAAACACTGGGTAAATTTAAGGTGTACAGCACGTTAATTTGATACATTTATATATTGTAATGTGATTGCCATTGTAGCGATAATTAGCACCTCTATCACGTCAAGTAATTATCCTGTCTTTTGAGTGGTTGGAATAATTAAGTTCCAATCCCTTAGCAAGTTTGATGATTATAAGGCATTATTGTTGTCTATATTCACTATACTGTGCACTAGAACTCTAGGGCTTATTTACTATTTGCTGCAAGTTGGTACCTGAAACTAAGGCTGCTCTATCCGCCGCCACCCCATGGTAACCAACACTTTACTCTCTGTTTTGATGAGTTTGGCTCTTTTAGATTCCACGTATAAATGATATCATACGGTATTTGGCTTTCTCTGTCTGACTTATCTCACTTAGCATAATGTGCTCAAGGTCCATTCATGCTGTCACAAATGACAGGATGTCTTTCTTTCTCATGGCTCAATAATATTCCATTGTATACACAAACCACATCTTCTTTATCCATTCGTCCCATGACGGGCACTTAGGTTTTTTCCACATCTTGGCTGCTGAGAATAACGCTGCAATAAATATGGCTGTTGGTGGGAATGTAAATTAGTTCAGCCTTATGAAAAACAATATGGAGTTTCCTCAAAAAATTAAAAATAGAACTACCATGCGATCCCTCCCTTCCACCTCTGGGTATATACCCAAAGGAAATGGAAACAGGAGACGGAAGAGATACGTACACAGATTTTTTTTTTTTTTTTTAACATATAGAGCTTCTCTGGTTTGCCTGCACCATCCCAGTTTACAGCACTTGTCCCCCAGTTATTATTATGCCCTTTTATGCTTAAAACTGACCCTGAGTGGACAATAAATTAGATGACCATGCTCCTAGTGTGGGATTCATTCAAGCTCACTCCAGCTGGAGCACATTTTATCCCAACAGTAAGCAAACTTCCCCAACTCCTAAAAGGGATTTCTCTTCCATCACAGACTTCCAAAAATTGAATCTCTGTTATGGGGTTTTCTTGAGGGCTGGAAAACATTTTATTGATCTAACAATGTGAAAAGTACATATTTTCCTTGGTCCAATGGAACCTTTCACTTTAACTGCCTTTCTTTTTTTTTTTTTTCTGCTTGAGGAAGATTGTCACTGAGCTAGCATCTGTGCCAATCTTCCTCTATTTTGTATGTGGGATGCCACCACAGCATGGCTTGATGAGTGGTGTGTGGGTCCGTGCTCAGGATCCAAACCTGTGAACCCCAAGCCACTGAAGCAGAGCACACAAACTTAACCACTGTATCACTGGGCCAGCCCCTTTAACCGCTTTTCTGGAAAGGTCACATTCCCTGCATATCTTAGACCACTTTGTTTTGGGACACCACTCTTGTTTCTGTAATCTGCGTGTATTCGTAGTTTATAGGTGCAGGCTCTGTGGTCCATTGTCACTTCTCCCTTGAATATTATGCATACTCAATTCTAATAAGGTGAGGTTTGTTTTTCCAAACCAGCAGTTAGAACAAACAGCCTAAGAATTAAAACAGATCTGGATGCTTATTCATCCAATAAAACCTTAGCTTAGGACCAGAGGGCCAAGACAATTTCAGCTTAACAGCATGTTTTTCCTTGAAGAATGTTGTTTCCAATCAACTGTGGCACAACTGTTTTCAGTGAGGTTCCCTGTCTGTAAGACAGCAGTTGGAAAAAAGGAGACTTCCTCTCCACACACTGCACACTCAGAAGGTACTGTTGCCCTTGGTGATGGTTATAACAACAACGTAGCTTTTATTTGTAATGCATGTAATCCTTTATTTAAGTTATTCATCAGATCCCTTCTTAGATATAGGAATAAAATAACAATAGTGATAACTAACATTTCTGTAGTGTTTACTACATGCCACGCACTGCTTTAGGTACTGTAAACGTGCTAGCATTCACCATCACTAATGCCCTGGGCCATTGATACCGTTATTACCAGCAGTCTACAGAGGAGAAGCAGAAGCTTATTGGCATCACATGACTTGCCCATGCCCACACAGCTAATAGGAGGCAGAGCTGGGACACAAACCCCGGTAGCCTGGCTCCAGAGTGCCACTCAGCCTCTCGGCTTGTATCCCCTCTTTACTTTACCCTGACCTCTCCCCAAATTTACTTTCGCTTTCCAGAACAACAATAACAATAATAATGACAACAAAAAGAAAGAAACATGAAGATGAGTGCCTTAATTATGCCATTGTCCCCTTGCACATCACAGTGCCAGGACTCCAGGCTGTAAGCACCAAGTGGGTTGCAGAAGCCTCTTACCCATGTGCATCATGGGCTTCCTTTCTTTCAGCTCTAAATTGCATGTCTATGAAATTCACAAATAACAAATAACATATGAGAAAATAACAATTCACAAATAACATAAGTGATGTTTGGGAAGTTGCTTTTGGGAAAAGTGTGAACGCTCTGAAATGTGGACAAAAGCATCTGCTAGAAAATAGCATTATATTAGCTGTAAAAGGTTAAAAACTCACATCCTTCTGATATTGTTATGTACTTCCCTGACTTTAGAGGGAGAATCAATGAAGTGAAAGACAGGAAGTAGAGTAGGTAAAACCCTCTTGTGATATTTTCCAAAGGACTCTGAAGAGCAAATACTATAAAGGGAGAGGAGAAATGATATTATTGAATACACTGAATTTTGGAAGTGCTTTGGGTTAGATTTTCAAGATCTATGGGGGAAAAATGGTTTAAGTGAAATTGCTATGAGCTGAACTTGATATCTAAAATCCTAGGCTAAAGATTAATTAATTTTAAAATCCATTCATTTAATTATATTGTAAGTAGTATAACATATAGTATAAGTATATAATATAGGTATATATAACCTGTATTATATATATTATAGACATATAATATACACTTATACACTATATATTACATAATATAGTATAGTATTATATACGCTTACATACATAATATACAGTGTGGTTATACTACGCAGGCATACCTCAGAGATATTGCAGGTTCCATTTCAGACCACTGCCATAAAGTGAATATCACAATAAGGTGAGTCACACGAATTTTTTGGTTTCCCAGTGCATGTAAAAGTGATGTTCATGCTATGCTGTAGGCTATTAAGTGTGCAATAGCAGTATGTCTAAAAGGACAATGTACATACCTTAATTGAAAAATACTTTACTGCTAAAAAATGCCTACCATCATCTGAGCCTTCAGCAAGTCGTAAGTTTTTTGCTGGTCGAGAGTCTTGCCTCAGTGTTAATGGCTGTTGACTGATCCTGGTGGTGATTGCTGAAAGTTGAGGCGCGTTTGGCAATTTCTCAAAATAAGAATGATGAAGTTTGCCACATTGATTGACTTCTCCTCTCATGGAAGATTTCTCTGTAGCATGTGATGCAGTTTGATAGCATTTTGTCCACAGCAGAACTTCTTTCCAAATTGGAGTCAATCTTCTCAAGTCTGCTGCTGCTTTATCAACTAAGTTTATGTAATACTCTAAATCCTTTGTTGTCATTTCAACAATCTTTGCAGCATCTTCACCTGGAGTAGATTCTATCTCAAGAAACCACTTTCTTTGCTCATTCAAAAGAAGCAACTCATCATCCGTTAAAGTTTTATCATGAGATTGCAGGAATTCAGTCACATCTTCAGGCTCCACTTCTAATTCTAGTTATCTTGCTATTTCCACCTCATCTGCAGTTACTTCCCCCACTGAAGTCTTGAACCCCTCAAAGCCATCCAGGAGGGTTGGAATCAACATCTTCCAAACTCCTATAATGTTGATATTTTGACCTCTTTCTGTGAATCACGAATCTTCTTAATAGTATCTAGAATAGTGAATCCTTTCCAGAAGGTTCTCAATTTACTTTGCCCAGATCCATCAGAGGAATCACTATCTATGGCAGCTAGAGCCTCATGAAATATATTTCCTAAATAATAAGACTTGAAAGTTGAAATTACTCTTTGATCCAGGGACTGCAGAATGGATGTTGTGTTAGCAGGCATGAAAACAACATTAATCACGTTAATCTCCATCAGAGCTCCCAGGTGACCAGGTGCATGGTCAATGAGTAGTAATATTTTGAAAGGAATCCTTTTCATGAGCAGTAGGTCTCAAAAGTGGGCTTAAAATATTGAGTAAACTATGTTGCAAACAGTTGTACTGTCATCCAGACTTTATTGTTCCATTCATAGAGCACAGGCAAAGTAGATTTAGCGTAATTCTTTAAGAGCACGAGGATTTTCAGAATGGTAAATGAGAATTGGCTTAAATTTAAAGTCACCAGCTGCAGTAGGCTCCAACAAGAGAGCCAGCCTGTCCTTTGAAGCTATGAAGCCAAGCACTGACTTCTCCTCTATAAGAATAAAGGTCCTAGATGGCACCTTTTTCCTATCGAAGGCTGTTTCATCTACACTGAAAATCTGTTGTGCAGGGTAGCCACTCTCATTAATGATCTGAGCTAGGTCTCTGGATAACCTGCTGCAGCTTCTGCATCAGCACTGGCTGCTTCACCTTGCATTTTTATGTTAGGGAGACGGCTTCTTTCCTTAAACCTCACGAACCAGCAACAAGGTGCAATAAAGCGAGGTATGCCAGTGCTCATGTATATACTTATTTTATAAGTATGTACTTATAAGTATTAGTATAAGTATACAGTAAAAGTAGTATATGAGGCTTTTCTCAAACTTAAAGACGTGAGTCTGCAGGCATGTACAAACATACAAGCGCGTCACCTGGTTTGAGAGAATTGTTCCACTTTCTGTCTTTGCTACGCTGTGAGTACAGCTATCATCTTCCCTTCCTTTCACCACTATTTGGTAGCACCTCACGACTTCAATAAAACACATTTGTAAATGCAACACAGACTCATTCTCTGATTGAAATGAAGATGCCTTTTTCATCCTGACAATGGAATACAAAGCTCTACAAGGAGTAACTGAAAATTATCAGGACTGGAAATGCACTTTCAGAATAAATAACTCCTATTTTCATCTTGATCACTGATGTGTTCTGTAACAGCAATGACTTGAAAATAGCCATTTAAAAATGGCAAATTTATTAATACCTAAATTTACACTCCTGGTGCTACAAAAATCAGTGTATAATATATAGAATACATATATATATAATATACTATATAATATCACAGCAATGATGTTAAGGTTGAACCAGAAGCTATATTGAAAATCCATATCATAAACCTTGGTAATTTAATTTATTCAACAGATAGATGTGTCTTTTTAAAGGATTAACGATGGAAGTTTCTCTACCTCAAAAGTATGACATTTTTAGTGCCTGATCTTAGTAAGTAAGAGGCAATATTCTTCCTCATTTTAGCAAACATACAAACTCCTTAGGAATAACTCCTATAAATGCACTCACTCTTGCTGCTATTAACTGAAAACCAGATCCAGTTCGTCCTCAAAGAGGCTTGGACCGGAGGGAGAGCAGCTCGGAGCTGATCAGGTTATTCCCTCCGTGCCTCCTGAAGCAAAGATCACAGCCAAAGGCCGGCCACGGAGCACTGTGCCCTAGAGAGACCCTCAGGATTCTCACAAATGAAACCTGTGTGGGGGACACCCACTAGTTATTTATAAACTGATCTCACATAGACCAGGCCTTTGGGAGCTTGATTTTTCAATCACATAAAATAAGGCTAAAAATGTAGTAATTTTCTTATCTGCTTCAGGGTTTTGATGAGACTGAAATGGGATAATATAAGTAAAATGGTCTTTAAATTACAAAACTTCAAATGCTAACGATTTCTATTAGAATCAACACCAACTGGAAAAGAAAATCATATCTTCTTTATCTTCCCATCCCCTTTAGTGAGTGTTAGTTTTAAAGCAGAATTCAGTAATAAAGTAGCAACAAGAACAAAGAAGTTAAAGATGTCAAGTTTACAAGTACTTTCACAGAAATTAATCTTACTTTATCCCCACCGTAACCCACAGCCCATGGAGAAGTCAGGTATTATCATTACCAGCATTTCTTTTACAGATAAGAGCCCTGAGATTCAATCAGGTTTTAAAAATTGCTTAAGAAGGCTCAATAAGAAGTAGGACCGTCTCCTTGTCTTTCACTTGCCCCACTCTGCCCAAGTTTGACAAAATCATATATAATTACATTTCATTGGTTCAGCAGGTAGGAAAGAAGCCCTTTCTTAGCAATATTTGAAAGCGTCTGAACACAGCAGCCAAGAGGATCATCAATCCTGGTCATCCGTGACTCTCAGTCAGGCACGGGGCAGGGGCAGGGGTGCCTCGCTCAGAGTACGGGCCTGACACCACTGGGACCATGGCTTCACCCTCTTGCACCAACTCCTTCTGAGTTCGTATATAAGTTGTCTCCACTCAGAACTTAGTGGGTACTCAATAAATTTTTGCTGAATAAATTTAGCATTTTGACGGTAGGAGTAATTTCAAACATTTTTCTCTATGATTTTCTTATACTTGAGAAGAAAGAGAAATCACTTAAGGGAAAACTGATGTGTGAGGCTCATTTGTGCCTTTGAGATTAATTTTTTCATGAACAAAGTGGGGATAATAACACCTGATGGCAGGAGGCTTTGAACAGAGTGCTCAGCATGAGCCACGCATTATCGCTATTGTTCGCCTCTGTCTTTTGTCTTATTATCTCAGAGCTGCTGGGTGGGTTTTTTCCTTAGAAAAAAAAAAAAAGAGGAAGAAGTCTACAAATTGCCAAGACCGAATCTGTGACTTCAAGCCTTGTTATTGCAGAATGCAATTTCGATTCACATTATTGGGAGCAAACAGCACAAACTGAAAAGGCTTTCTTTAATCATTCAATTCATCACAATGTTCCCTCAAAGAAACAAAAAAAGTCAATAATAATGTTCAAATGTAGCAATTGCACACAAGTAAAATACAAAAGTTCCTTTGCTCCTTGTTCACTTCAGGAGAGTGTTCAGTTTCTGACAAACAATGTTTCTTTTCCAAGTTTTACTTTGACATGCATCTTCAAGATTGAAGGAAGGCAGGCATCAGCCAGGACTCTGTTTTCAAATCTTTAAGGTTCTGGTGCAGACAGGGAATTGGAAGACACAAAGTTTAAACTGATTCAAAGGTTTAAGAATGCAGATATTTTATTTAGGGACCTATGGAAAAGGGGGGTGGGGGTGAAGTGATTTTTAACAGACTAGAGAACAAAAAAGAAAATTTGACAGAAGTTCCCGGGTCGGTCTTCAGAGTGGTCAGACATATCCGGGTTACATGAAGATATAGGAGACTCCCTCCTGAAAGGTGGGTGCGTAGTCTTCCTTGAGAGGAGAGGCAGTGTTACTTCTGTTTTCCAGCTATACTGAGGTATAAATAACAAATAGGAATTGCATATATTTAAGATGTACAATTTGATGTTTTGATATATGTAGACATTGTGAAATGATCACCACAGTCAAGCTAATTAACATATTGTTTGCTTCACATAGTTACCATTTTCTTTCTTACTTTCTTGTTTTGTTTTTGTGGTGAGAACACTTAAGATCTACTCTCTCAGCACATTTCAAGTATCCAATGCAGTGTTATTAAATATAGTCCTCATGCTCTACGTTAGATCCCCAGAACTTATTCATCCTGCATATCCGAATTTTTGTACCCTTTGACCCACATCCCCTCATTTCCCCTTCCTAACAGCCCCGGCAACCACTTTTCTACTCTACTCTTTCAGATTCCACATATAAGTGAGGTCACGCAATATTTGTCTTTTTGTACCTAGCTTATTTCACTTAGCATAACGCCCTTCAGGTTCATCCATGTTGCCACAAATGCTAGGACTTCCTTCTTTTTTAAGGCTGAACAATATTCTGTTATACATATATATATATAATCTCCCACATTTTTTTAATCCATTCACCACTCGAAGCAGCCTTACTTTATTGACCTCTGTTGCAGATGCTACTCCATTCTTGCCCATGCTTCGACATTTAAATTTTTAAAGGGAAGGAAACTCTATTCACAATGTGAAGTCTGGGTCTCAATTCCACTTTTACCAGTTACTAACTGTGTGAACTTACTCATGACTCCACCATCAAAATGGGGTCAGAACCTTCCTAAGAAGGTTATAGAAATAACTATAGAAAGAATACGAATAAAGTTCTTAGTATAGGACCCCGCATACAGTAAGTGCTCAGCAGTGTGGGGACTAGGGTGGGGCAGGTGGGTATTCTTTATCTTGATTGCTGAAATTTTGGCACTTCTCAAACTTTGTTCCTGAAGCAATTGCCTCTCTGTCCTCACCCTGGTGCCAGCCATGGAGGAGGAGAAGGACCATGTTACCTCGCACCTCTCTGTGTCCCAGCATCCAAGACAGACCACGGCAGGTGCTCAAGACAGGCTGAGTAATTGGAGAAGGATGATGAAGACGACAGCCCCTAGCTTTTCTCCTTTAAAAGATTAATAAAAACATATGATATTTGCAAACTGCCCTAGCTATTCCTAATTCTATCTAACTGAAATGGCCTTGAGAGAATAAGATTTTACGTTATTCATTCATTCACTTCTATATCTTATAGACTTTAAGATAAAGGTGAGATTTTAAATTCCAAATTATGTAAAAACTAAATAATATTCAGGTTCAGAATTTCTGTGGTTTTGGAATATTTGGATCACAGAATATTATACAAACTCTATTTGGTTAATTACTTTAAGTTTGAAATGGCAGATGGTAAAAAGAAAATACATCTTATAAATATGATAATTTATGTATGCTAATAGTAAAATTTCATATTTCTTATTGTTCCTCAATTGCAATATGAAGTTCAGAATGGTAGCTAAAAAAGAAATAGGAAGGTTTTTGATATTTGCAAATTTCAGAAATATAAATTTATCCAGAAAAAACATATATCATTTACTTTTTTAGCACCTATTTTAACTTTTTGCAAAGAAAGCACATTCGATGTACAAAAGGCATAGAAAAGAATCTAACAGGTTGCAAGTTACTGTCAATATGAAAAGTATGAGAGAAAAGGTATGTTTTCTGTTCCCATTTTTGATCCCTATGCCATCTGAACTGATTTTCTTCAGCAAAGGTTCTTGATGCCTATTTGAGTTTTAAATAAAATGAAGTTTCCTTTTGCTTACTTTTCACTTCTCCTGTGCCAGTGTTCACACCAAGTAATAATTAAAACTATCTCCTAATTGGAAGGATTTAATTTGTAATAAAATCCGAGGAAGGCTGTGCAGAGTAACGACAGTGCGACACAAAAATAAGCCTTCTTACAGAGATAATAAATCTAAGGATTTAAACAAATTTCATGCAAAATGGGCCACAAAAATGCCATTAAACTTGCTCTATGACTGGTAAATTGGCATATGTCTTGGGAAAATGAGGGCAGCAATTCTCATTACAAGTACAGATAAGACAAGCATATGCCAGCATTTCCTGCTGTAACACTGGATGGTTTTTATTGTTATTTATTCGCAGTAAGCAGGGGACGGAGAGTAAACTGACCTCACCTTGGACTTCAGATGGCTTGAAATGTCAGAGATGTGTTATGGTTCTCATTAACAGGAATAAAGAATTACAGATCCTTGCCACTCCTAATACAGAGAAAGCAGAAGATCAATAGCATGTAAGTGTAAAAGTACAAAGAGTTAAAACCCTATAGCTTATTTGGATGATGTTTAAGGTCAAGCATTTAAATAAAAAACACTCCTTCTTGATCCCTTCCAATCAATTTCACAGAAGCCGTTCCTCCTCTTGTACCCTCTGAGGGTCTGAGAGCCAGCTCCTCGAGCCTGTGCTTACTTGGAAGAAATGGCCCTGGGCCAAGAACGGAGGAATTCCTCCAAATGAATACATCCAGATTCCTTTACAGGGCACCAACCATTCTAACTCTTTCTCAATCAGGTTCTCTTCATAGAACTTTCATGGGACATGTGATTTCAGAGGTGAGGGAATTTTAACCATCCTTTTTAAAATATCACTAACTTTTTTTTTGCTGGAACATGATATTAAATAGAACTTTTTTAAGATTCTACAATTTACAAATGTATAGACAATCAAATAACTTTTGTTGTTTTTTGAAAGTATGTTTAGGCAGGCTGATACTTCACCAGAAATGTGTTCAAATTTATCTCTTGAGAGCAATGCACTGTGGAGGATATTGGACACAGTCCTCACTCTCTAAACCAGGAAAGATACATGTAACAGAAAACACCAAGATCAATAAAAGGTACAGCAATTTCCCATACATCCTTGCCCCCATACAGGCATGGCATTCCCCATCATCAACATCCCCCACGAGAGTGGTACATTCACTACAATTGATATACCTACATTGATATATCCTTCTTCCAAAGTCCATAGTTTACATTAGGGTTCACTCTGGCATTGTACATTCTATGGGTTTGGACAAATATATAATGACATGTATCCACCGTTATAGTATCACACAGAGTAGTTTTACTGCCTTAAAAATCCTCTGTGCTCCACCTACTCATCCTAGCAACCCCTAGACACGCCTAACAACCCCTGATCTTTTACTGTCTCCAAAGTTTTGCCTTTCCAGAGTGTCACATGGTTATAAGCATACAGTATGTAGCCTTCTCAGACTGACTTCTTTCACTTAGTAACACGCATTTAAGTTTCCTCCAGGTCTTTTCATGACTTCATACCTCATTTCTTTTTAGTGCTGAATGACATTCCATTATCTGGATGTGCTACAGTTTATTTATCCATTCATCTACTGAAGGGCATTTTGGTTGCTTCCAAGTTTTGGTGATTATGCATAAAACTGCTATAAACATTTGTGTGCAGGCTTTTGTGTGAACGTAATCTTTCACCTCCTTTGGATAAACGCCAAGGAGTGTGATGGCTGGATTATAGGGGAGGAGTATAGTTAGTTTCGTAAGAAACCCTCAGACCATCTTCCAAATGGAAATGTACCATTTTGCATTCCCACCAGCGGTAAATGAGAGCTCCTGCTGATCACATCCTTGCCAGCATTTAATGTTGTCAATCTTCTGGATTTGGGGCATTCTAATAGGTGCATTGTGGTATCTCATTGTTTTAATTTGCATTTCCCTAATGACGTATGATTTGGAGCATCTTTTCATATGTTTACTTGTCATCTGTATATCCTCTTTGGTGAAGTGCCTGTTAAGGTCTCTGGCCCATTTTTTAATCAGATTGTTTGCTCTCTTATGGTTGAGTTTTAAGAGTTCTTTGTATATTTGGGATGAGAGTCCTTTATCAGAAAGCTATTGCCCTCATAAATTGCCTTCATCGCTGACCTAGTAGTCTTTTGGATGAAACTTTGGCAGCCTAATGTGTTGGCTTTCAACAAGGGTGAAACCTCAGACCATTCACAGTTCTTGACAACACCTACTTTGAAAAACTTTTGGACAATTACCTCTTCAGCTAAACACAACCTGCCAATTCCACTCTTGGGAATATATTCAACAAAAATGAACACTTCTCTCCACCAAAGGACATACACAAAAATGCTCATGGCAGCTTCACTGAAAATATTCCCAACTGTAAACAACAAATATCCACCAACATAAAATAGTTACAAAAATTGTGGTATATTCATACAATGAAATACCACTGAGAAAGGAAAAGAAATAAACTACTGATACATGCAAGAATATGGATGTATCTCACAGACAAAATGTGAGTAAAATAAATCTTACACAAAAGAGAATATACTCTCTGATTCCAATTATATAAAATTTGAAATGAGGTGGTTACTTTTGGTGGGGTGTACTGATTGGGACAGCATGAGAGAGCTTTCTGGAGTACTGGACATGCTCTGTATTTTGCTTAAGTGGAGGTTGCATGGGTGTACACATATATAAAATGTCATGACACTGTAGAGTTTAGATGTATGCACTTAATGTTAGTTATAACTCAATTTTTTAAAAATTTAAAATGTAAAATAAGGACTAAAATGCAAAGAATACCCTTGACACTCTTTCTCACCTGTCAAAAGTTTACAGGTTTGACAACTCGTTATTGGCAAGCCTCTGAGGAAAGAGATGCTCTCATATATGCTTGATAGAAGCCAGAATGTCTCCACAGCTGTTAAGGCTAATCGACAATGTCTATCACAATTACAAGTGTATGCACATATACATTTCACCCAGAGACTCCACTTCTGGGAATTCATTGCATATGAAAGCATGTGTGTACAAGATCATTGACTGCTGCATTGTTATTAATAACTAGAAAAAGCCTGGAGACTTCCCAAATGTTCACCTATAGGAAACTATTTAACACACCCTGATGGCTCCACACAATAGAATATTATTCAGCGGAAAAAGAGAGTGAAAGCTCCCTGTGCATTCACATGGAGAGGTCTAGGATAGTTAAGTGGGAGAAACAAGGCTCAGGGCAGCATGTAGAAACATGCCATTTGTATTTAAGAAAAGGAAAATAACGATATCTTTTCCTATTTGCTTTATTTGCACAGAGAAACACAGAGTAACATGTGAAGAGCTGGTTACCTGTGTGGAGAGAAGAAGATAGCTGGGCTAGAGGTGGGAAGACTGCTCAGTGTGTGTTTTCTAGCATTATTCTGATCTTCAAATTATACGAATGTGTTACCTGTTCAGAAGACCTAAATTTAAAAAAATGATGCTGGTTCGGATGGCTGTAGGTATTAAAAATAAAATCAGGAGCCAGCCCTGTGGCATAGTGGTTAAGTTTGGCATGCTCCACTTCAGTGGCCTAGATTCATGGGTTCGGATCCCAGGTGGGGACCTACACCACTCATCAGCCATGCTGTGGCAGTGACTCATATACAAAGTGGAGGAAAATTGGCACAGATGTTAGCTCAGGGCTAATCTTCCTCAAGCAAAAAGAGAGAAAGAAAGAAAATGAAATTAGATCCCTATCTTATACCATACCAAAGAAATCCAACCTGCAGAAAGCAAACTTTAAACTTGAAAAGGAAACATAGGCAAACATTTTTATAACATCATAGCAAACAAAGATTTCTTTAAAACATATAGAAACAAATAAAACATGAAGAAAATACTGCATTAAACTTAAACCATGGATAGAAAAAAAGGACACCAGAAATAAACTGAAAAGGAAACCACAGATTGGGAGATATTTGCAATTTGAATAAAACACAAAGTATTTTAATAGAGAGTTCATAAAGAGCTCCTTCAAACCAATAAGAGATTGACAAACAACCCAACAGAAAAACAGGCACAAATATAAACAAGCAATTCAAGAGGAAAGAAGCTTGAAAGACCTATAAACATATGGGGGAAAAAGACAACAGTGGTAATAACATGGGAAACGCAAGATAAAACAAAAATGAGACACACAAGATGCCTGTCAGAGAGGTAAAACTTAAAAGTATGATTAACCAGAAGCTTTGATTAGGATGTGGGAAACGGAATCCTTATACTTTGTAAAATGATACTAACAGTTTGGGGCAACTTGATGTATCCAGCAGAGGTGAAGTGGCCACTAACTTCTGACCCAGCAGTTCCACTTCTATGGGCCTGACCTAGAGGAATTCTCACAGCTGTGCATAAAGGGACCCCTCCCCACAAAAGTAAGCAGAACTTAACTATAACTCAGTGAGGGAACAGGTGAATAAACCATGGTTTAGTCATTCAGTGAAACGCTGCACAAGGATTAAATTTATGATACTATAACCACAATCTCAAGAACATTTTGGGATAAGAAGAGAAAAGGCAAGTTGCATAAGGATATGCACCATGTGGTGTCATTTATGTGAGCATTTCAAGCACACAAGTTTACATGAAATCTATATGGGCACATAAATATGTGATAAATATAGCAAATTAGAAGTAAGCTTAATACCAATCAACCTCAAAATAGCTGTTGCTTTTGGAGGAAAGGGATCTAATGAGATCTGGTCACTCACTCGACAATTATATATTAAGAACTTACTGTGTGCCAGACACAAAGGTATGAGGGATATCGTGGTGAACAAGACAAATTCATCCAGTTTATATTCCAGGGAAGGAGATGTGGGTGAGATAGGCAGTAAACCAGTAAGTATGTGATGATCTCGGTTGTTTGTAAACACAATGAAGAGAAGAGAGAGAGTGCAGAGCAGCCATGCGGGGGATCTCTGTGAGAACATCTCCAAGGGACCCGCTGTGGAGAGGATCTGAGGACAGGGACGGAGAGTGTCAGTGAGGATCTGGGAACAAGCTATCCAGACAGAAGACCCCAGAGCAGGAATGACCTTGATGTCCCGAAGGAGCAGCAGAAAGGCCATGCAGCAGGACCTTGATGAGGGGAGCGGGGAGTCAGATGGGCCAATGGCCCAGATCATGCTGGTCCCTGGGGCGGAGAGTGAGAAGTGTGGATCGTTTCTGAATGTGATGCGAGGAGCGTCTCATTACAGTCAGGCGGCTTTAACAAAATGCCATCAACTTGGCAGCTTATAAACAACAGAAATTTATTTCTCACAGTTCTGGAGGCTGAAAGTTCAAGATCAAGGCACCAGCAGATTCAGTGTCTGATGAGGACTCGCTTCCCAGGCTGCCATCTTGTCTATGAGTCCTCACATGATGGAAGGATCTAGAGAGCTCTGTGGGGTCTCATGGGACCCTAATGCCATTCATGAGGGCTCTGCACTCATGACCAAGACACCTCCCAGAAGTCCCACCTCCTAATACCATCGCCATGGGGATTAGGTTTCAACATATGAATTTTGGGAACACAAATATTCAGTCCATAGCAGGCAGTGACTCGACATCTTTACTTTTTAGAAATTACTGGGATCACTGCATGACAGACTGACTGTAGAAGGTTAGACTGGACATACGGAGACCAGCTGGGAGGCCGCCACAGAAGCCTGGGAGAGAGATGATGAGGCAGGGCGGCTGTGGACGTGGGAGAAATGGTGGACCAGTTGATGCACTGCCGGTGGGGTATGAAGGAAAGAAGGAGGAAGGGAGAGACCTGTTTACGGCTGAGCAAGTGGTGGACTGTGACGCCTTTTACTGAGATAGGGGAACCTGAGGGCCGAACACATTTGGTGGGAAATCAAAAGCTCTGCTTTATAAAGTTGAGTGATCGGGACTAGGTGGCAGAGTCACAACCTAATCTGAAACATTTAATTTCTTCATTTAAAAGTTGTAAGGCAAAATATTAACATGTGTTAAAAATATCAGCAGAAGGCACATGGGTATCAATAACTCTCAGTATGTTAGAAATATTTCATTTTCAACAAAAGGAATGGTTGAGCTAACAGCAGATCGATGCCTTCCTATCTACGGCCAGCTGATTTATCCATGCCATGGATAAGCGCATGAATGTAATGCCTTTTCTATCGAAGAATAAGAAGGAGAGGAGAGGAAGGAGGAGGAGGGGAGGGGAGGGAGAGCTGAATGCGGCTATTCCATCTGGTCTCCTTGCATCAGCACTTAGAAGCCACAGGGATGCTAAGGGGATTAGAGCTGATGGGCAGAGCTTTGACACGATGTACTCTTCAGAGCTAACGAGCAAGCCTTCATCACCCAGCCTTCTCTCATCCCATTGTCAGAAATCACACCATCCAGCGCCATGCCCGTGACCCCTGGAGACTCCTGACGGAAGTGCTCACAGCCCGTCTGTAAAATCACATTTGGTTTACTGTCATATTCACAAAGTGGAAGGCTGCAGGACAAACACAATGTTAATGTGTTGTACACGCCTGGGTTTCTAGGTCAGTGTCCTCGGGCAAGATATTTAACCTCTGCGTGCCTCAGTCATTAGAAAACAGTACCTATCTCACAAGGTTCCTATTAGGATGTGTGCGCCTGAGGCTCTCGGCACAGTGCCTCTCACACAGCAAGCATTCGATGACTGTCAGGGACTGTTATCATTAAGGACGCTGCACGCACTGTGTCCCTCTCGTAGCCAATACCAGATTCAATAAAATAGGAGAATTGAGACCATCAGACCCAAACATGCTACAAAGGACTCTCGAGAGAATAGGTCATGAGGGCTCACTTCACAGTATTTTCACAGCAGAAAGGGCCCTGAACTTGGATTCTTGCTCTGGCTCTGTCCACTGTGTGATCTTGAACAGTCACTCAAACATTTCCAGCATCAGTTGCTTAATCCAAAGATGAAGATACGATCTGCCCCGTCTCTTCACCAGGCTATGTGGACCAAGAGATAACAGATATTAAGGCACTTGAAGATCGAGCAGGAAAGTACGAATGTCTCCCGTCAGGGATTCCGGGTGCTTTGCAGTGGAATATGGACAACTGTACCCAGGAGCGCCTCCAAAGCGCTCCACGGCCATGAACTCAGCACTGAATGGAGAATCAGCAGCTCCAGGCTCAGTTCCTGTCCTTCCCTCAGAAATCCCAATGTGTGCTGAGAAATTCCCTCACCTTCTCCTATCTCCCCACCCCCACTCCCTGCATTCTGTTCCTTCTCTGCAAAAGAAGTTTATAATTCTCGATATTAGAGCCAATGCTAGGAGAAATTTGCAGCCATCTGCATGATATGACATGAGACAAAACCTCATAAACGTAAGATTTGGGGGTAAATTATTAAATGTTTCCAAAGTCTGTTACTTCATCTGTAAATGAGGAAAAGTGAAACTTAATGTATCTGTATAGGGTAGTTAGAAGCGTTGAATGTAATAGTGTGGGTAGAATGTCTGGTGTTGTGCTTCACATGTAATAAGCATGCAATAAATGTGCTTTCCCTTCTGTAAGTCCATCGTAATATTGCTCAAAGGTCTCTCACCATATTCTGTAACCAGAGATTGCCCTTTTCTTTAGGTTAGGTAACATATCTCTGAAAGTGTTTGTTAAAACTATAATGAAATACCAATACACACCCACTAGGATGGCTAAAATTAAAGAGAATGGTAATGCCAAGTGTTGACAATGATATGAAGAAACTGGAACATGAGTAAGTGTAAATTGATAAAATTGTTGAGAAATAGCCTCGAGAGAACTATAAGCCAGTCAGTTTCTGCCATCTCAGCCTTCAACTTGTCCATCAAATCACTTTCTAGCATTTGCATGTGGCTGGAAGCAAAAGCTGAAGGGAATGAGGTTTGATGCTTTTACAGTGGAGAAAGAAGTTCCTTTAGCTGGAGCAAAAAACGTTCAGAGCAGAGGAATAGAAGCTACAGATGACTAAAAGGCAAGGTAGAAAACCTTAACAGTACTCTGGGTACCTAAGACGAGTCAGGTGGTAGGAGAAATGCCGTCAACAGGCACAGTCACAGGAACCAAAGGGAGGAGATGAAAGTTGAAAAGGAAGTGCCCAACACCAATTTGACACCCCTAGAATGTGCGGCCAAATGACGTCAGCTTTTATGGGTTGCCTGGGTTGATTCAGATGATCTATGAATCATCCCCCCCAGATCACGACGTGATAAGAAAATCATTAAGTATACACATTCTTATCCTGAAAATATTTTCTGTGCACAAGGGAGAAAATGGATGGCAATTTGAAGAGCTCTATTTACGTATGTGCGGTGCTTTACAGTTTACAAAGTGTTATGCACGTGAATTTATGAATGTTCTGAATAATCGTTCTTATTCCAGTTTTATAGATGAGGAAACTGGAGCTTCCATGGCTTCAGTTACGCATGATCAAAGAGTTGGTAAGCGGCAGAAATAGGATTCAAGAAGCCCTCTGATTCTAAGTCAAGGATTCTTTCTTCGTGTCAGAGGTTCAATGGGGGGATGATAGTGCACCCCAGGGTGCCACTGGCAATGTCTGAAGACGTTTTTGATTGTCGCATTTCGGGGTGGCGGGGATGCCATAGGCGTTTGATGGGTAAAGGCCAGGGATGCTCCCGCACATCTCCCGTACACAGACAGCCCCTACAGCAAGGAACTGTCCATCCCGAGTATCAATAAGGCCAAGATTGAGAAACCTCGCTCTATACCACAGCTGGCTTCCCAAGTATATGTTGTAAAACCGGTATTTTAAACAGCTTTTGCTCAAACATGGAGAGAAAAATATCAGAAGTATAACCAATAAATATGAATTTTGCTGCTTCTTCCTTTTCTTCTTGGTTTCACCACCACCCAGGACAAATGCTGACCTTTGTTTTCTTCTAACTCCAAGTCACAGCTAGTAGTTGGGTATGTTGTTGAAGGTGCTACTGTAGATTGTGAGTCAGTCCAGTGATCAAGATAATATTAGGTCATGCAGTGGTAGCAAAACAAACAGAAACTAAAATCTCAACCATAAAACAAAGATTTACGTCTCATTCACATTATATGTCCACAAAATGTTAGTGGGGGTCCCTGTTCCACACGAATACTCAAGGACACAGTTCATCAGAGGCTGCGCCATCTGGGAACCACACCATCTGTAGCACATGGCCCCTCAGTGGTGTGAGAGGAGACAGCTTGAAAGCTGCACAGCAGTGGTTACAGACTCCACAGCCCACTATTCAGTACAGGCCAAGAGAGTGCAAGGGAGGCTGGGAAATACATGCAGGGACACTGGGAATACAAGTTGCCCTTCCCTGCCATAAAGTCTACCCTGAGTCCTGCCTTCACTCTTTAGAAATGGATGGAATGAATTGAGAGCCAAGAATGATACAAGGAAAGCAAGTTATCTCAGGCCAGGGGTGAGGTAACTCAGTGCTCAGGGCCATGGAACAAACTGCTGTCCCTTGTATGTTTGTAGCTTGGCTATATGACCAGTGAATAAGTGCCTTGCACTTTACAGAAGTTGAATCAATAGTTGTTGCATTCAATTCTGTTTCATTGAATGTCTTATCTGTACAGAGCAGTATACACTTCATAGGGACTTACAATGAATATGGGGTCTCCATACAGTGTGCAAAGGAACTGTAAGTTTACAACTGCACAGAAGTGTGATGATGTGGTTTTAGAATATGTAAATGAGTGCAGCAGGGGATTTAACAGGAGATGGGCCATTTCTGGGAGGATTATAAGCACAGGAATTCTAGGAAAGGACAGGGACTGCAAACAGATTTCTTCTCAAATGCAGTTCTGACTAAGGTAGTGGCTGCCTGGAGTGCTGTGTTGAGCAGGACTCTGAGGTTGTGCCTCAGATCAGCAAATACTTGGCATCAGACAAACTCCAGGCTAAGAGCACTGTGTTCTAGGTTGCCAAGTCTGCCCAGGCCTTCTGACATCAGCTACAAGCTCTCAGGTCCCCATGGACACCCTCACTTCAGACCAGCTAAATATAGATTCAGGGACCCCCATGGACTCCCTTAGGTTTGATAACTTGCTGGAATGAGTCACAGAACTCAGGAAAGTCCTATCCTTACAATTATAGTTTTTTTACAGCAAAAGGATAACAATTAGAGCCAGCCAAAGGAAGAGACACTTCTATAGACTGAACGTTTATGTCCCCAAAATTTATATGTTGAAAAGTTAACCTCCAAGGTGATGGTTTTAGGAAATAGGGCCTTTGGGAGGTGTTTAGGTCATGAGGGTACAGCCCTCATGACTGGGATTAGTGCCCTTATAAAGGAGACTCCCACCAAGCTCCCTAGCCTCTTCTGCCATGGGAAGATATAGGGAAAAGACAGCCGTCCACGATCCAGGAAGCTCTCACCAGATACCAAACCTGCCAGTGCCATGATCTTGACTTCTCAGCCTCCAGAACTGTGAGAAATAAATTTCTGTTGTCATAAGCTACTCAGTTTATGGTATTTTTGTTAAAGTAGCCCAGCCCGAGCAGACTAAGGCAGACAAATAGTGTGGAATCAGGGGCTAGGAAGGTTCCAAACACCAAGCATCCATGTCCTCAGGGTCACCTTCCCCTCCCAGCATCTATTTGTGGCAGTTCCCACACAGAGCATTAATACCTCAGTCCACCTGAGCCTTGGTGGCCATAGTTTGTATTGGGGCTTCATCACATGGATATGGGCTTGATTGATTTAATCACTGCCCATGTGGCTGTCCAAGCACCATCCCTCAAATCACATAGTTGGTCCTTCTGGATGGCCAGCTCCCACCCTGAGTCATCTACTTAGTAGGAGCTGTCTGGTGTGGTCAAGAGGTGCACCATGAATCACAAAGACCCTCCCATCACTCAGGAAATCCCAAGGGTTTGGAGATTACCTCCCAGGAGCCAAGGACAAAGGCTGGACCTCCCTTTGGGTACTGCTAATTCTTCAGTAAGCAGCCGGAAATACTAAGAATGTTAGTAATGATTTTATTATTATTGAGTTCACATATAAATAATTTTATATTTTATCAGTGATGCTATTTATTGAGAGCAAATTATGTGCCAGACCCTGTGCTAAATATTTTATACAATTATTTCATTCACTCCTCATAAAAACGTTTGAGATAGGTGTTATGTGCAGATGAGGGCACTTAGTTGTATAGAGTAACTTGCCCACTTATTGTTAGAGGAGGAGCCAGGATTTGAAGCCACTGGCCTGACTGCAAAACGCATGATCTTAACCACTCTGCTGTGTTGCTGTGACCAACAATTGTGGTCCACCCTGGGTGTAGGAGTGGCACACAGGACACATAGCTACCTTCCTGGGACACGTTTCTAGAAGGCAAGGAGTGGATGTGGGAGGCTCAGTTCCTTGACCACATCAGCCCCACATTTGCTACCAACTCTGCAGCCAGAACTTTCCCCAGCCCCCACCCCACAGCATCATGGCGGACAGGACAGCCTCTCAGCACCAACTAACAGTTCGGAAATGCTGAGAGCTGAGGAGACTGAACTGTCACAGATGGCGGCCATCTGAAGGCCTCTCTTTCCTCTCTCCTCGTGGTTGTAAACCTGGATCTTTTTATCCTTTTTTTTATGGGTCCCTGGAACCCCGACCCCAGACACTGAGCTGGAGCCTGATTTCCTGACTCCTTCCCGTTCCCCTCAGATCCTCTGAGTTCTGTTCATTCTCCCGCCTTAACTCACAGGATGCTCTGAGTGACCCACTCTAACGAAGGCACTTCCACCATTCAGGAAATTTTCCCCTAACCCGCAGCTGTAGTCTCTGCCCCCCAGTGGGCTGCGCACTCTGAGCTGCTTTCTCCTCCTGCCTGCCCTCTCTTGCTCTGTCTCTAAGCCATGTCCGCCACCTGTGCCTCCAGTTTGCTCTGTGTCTCCAGCCATGCAGGAATTTTTACCCCTTTCCGAGACGAGAGGTGGGCAAGAAGTTAAAAGATGGAAATGTTTCAAAATTAGCTCCCAGATCATGAGAGATGCTGGGAAATCACTCCAGCTATAATGGTACTGATGCTGGCCAAAGAACAAAAGGTCTGCTTCCACCTGCCTGCCTCCTGGTCCTGTGGGAGATTACACGCATCTCCTCGGCCCTCACCCAGGGCAACTCCTCCTTTCACATCTGCCTGCCTAACCTCAGGCATGGGAAAGCCTATTAGAAGAAGACACTTTCCAAAGTACACTCTTATAATTAGAGACTTAATTCAGCAAAGATACAAAAGATCATATCACAGAAAGTGGGGGAAAAAAGATGCACATATTCTGGAATTTTGCTCTAATGAAATACTTTCCTTATGTAAAGGGGGGTAAATTGGAGCAGAAAAGCCAAGAACGGGCTCTGTAAAGCCAAGGATTTCTGCCACACTCACATACCTGTTCCTGTAGCTGGCGAAGAGTTTGAAACATCAGCTCAGGCCACATTTGCCATCATCTTTGGTCCTCAGACTTTTCTAGATGTTGGCATGAAAGACCCTGAGTTTTGCTGTTTGAAAGTCAAAGTACTTCTAAAAATCCCTCCTGGCTCAGGAAACTATTTCAAATCTCTTAAACCCAGCAAATTAAGCAACACTGGGAAGCAGCCCCGGGTTAACTATTTCTCTAGGCAGATGCATCAACATTTAATCCAGAGTAGCATTTGCCTGTTATTCACTGGACACTGGGGTCAGATGTGACTAGGTTGGGATCAACACTCAACAAAGGGGGGAGGTCCCTGAGGCCACCTAGCCACAGTGATCTTCAGAAGAATGCTGTTACATCCAAGAACCAAGAGGCTATCTCTCCCGCCCCGTTCTGAAATCACGCCATGCATGGTCGGAGCTGCACTTTCCTTGAGCCCAGACACAGCTGCTCAGCAAGTGAAGACGGAAGCAGAGATTGGAGTGATGCATGTACAGGACAGAGAGCAAGGATTGCCGGCAACACCAGAAGCTGAGAGAGGCGTGGAACCGATTCTCCAGAAGAAACCAACTCTGCTGACACCTTAATGTCAGACTCCAACCTCCAGAACTTTGAGAGAATAAATTTGTGTTGTCTTAAGCCACTCAGTTTGTGATAATTTGTCATGGCAGCCTCAGAAAACTAACGCAACAGCATTTAAATTTTCCCCAAACTCATAAATTACAGGGTCTGTGAAGCAGTGGTTGACTCAGTCACCACCTAGGTGAATTTAGAGCACATAATTGTTACCAATTGTTTTTGTCAATTGTTTTACCTGTGTCCTCTATAACTCCCATCTCTGACCCAGCTATCGCAACGGCCTTCCATGTGTCACTTCCCTGGACGGGGCTGGGCGAAGGCACAGGGCAACAAGGATGGATGATGTAGGGGAGCACTAGGCTCAGTGTTGAGGATCTCTCTCCATGTTGGCTCCCAACAATGATGTCCTTTTCATTGTCTGTTTCTTCTTTCCTTCCTTTCTTTCTTTCACCCTTTTTTCAATAAATACTTCGCAGCTGCTAGGGGCCCGGAACTCTGCTCAATGCTGAGGACACAGGGTAATGGACACAGTGGGCTCAATCTTAGCTGTCAAGCAGCTTACCCTTGGGAGTTCTTCTAAGCAATATCTTGGTCTGTCAAGTTGGGAGTAGAGCCTTGAAGAAAGTCATTCTGTCTGTATTTTCAAAACAGACAAGAAAAGCACCTACATTACAGTCCTTTTGTCAATAGGAAATGGCTGCCAATTGCTATGTTTTTCTTAAGACAACTTCCTTTTAAAAGAAGGCAGGTGAAGAAATATTCAGATCAATAACCAAGGAGCAAAGTGGATCAATAAGCAAGCTCTCCAGGCGGTGGTGGGCATGGCCACTGTGAGTCATCAGCACCTATCAAGTGTTTATTATCCTGGAGTAGTTTACTGGGCTCAGGGCCCAGAGGGAGAAGAGATTCAAACAGATCAGGGAATAGTTTACACCTACAAGAAAGTCATTACTAATACAGAAGGGAGAATTCCATCAAATTAAGCTTTTCTGAACTTGAAATGTCCATGGGAAACAAATGGCACAGAAAACACTTGAGAAGACTCACAGGAGGAAACCAAACACAGGTACAAGCTGATACGTAGGAAGCCTTATGGAGTCGGGTTACTGAAAGCCAATAATAATTAGCAAAAGGTCTGAAATGCGGAACCTTACCTAAAAGTGTGTTTTCATTACTCTAAAGTTCACTTGGAAGCACATGCAAACCATGGTTACCCTGAGTGGACAAAGGGGGTCTACCATGCACCCCCTGCCCTCAAGTGGCCAGCCCTCGAGAGAGGATGCCATGTCACTTTGCTCAGTTGGGCTGCAGCAGTGGTGGAATCAGCCGTGATCCCAGGGAGCTCGTGCTGACAGCTCATGCCTGGCCTCCATGCCCATCACCTTGGCTACTCCATTCATGGGCTTGTCCTCAAGCCCTGGAGCCAAAGACAGAGGTTGGCTGACGCCCGCAGGACAGTCCCCCTCTCCGACAAGTGCTGTAACCTCTAATGTCATGCTCTCGGGTGGCATTAGCATTTCATAAAATGTTTGTGTGCTCCCTCTGCCGTGAGACCATTCACATGCCTCTTCCTCACACTTACATGTGTCCAGTCATCCTCCTCCGGGCCCCTCACCAGGCCGGAAATCTGCATACATATCCACACCTTGAGCATTTTCACTCCATTCACAGTGAATGACAGCTCACCATTCTGCCCTCCAGGAGGATCTCCCTTCATCACTTTCCTTCCGAGCTCCACCTGAGTGAGCTTGCAGTGTGGCGGCACTCCATTTTCTTTCAGCACAAAGTATTGAGCCCACTGTCTGAAACCAGGCCCAGGTTTTTCCTCCTCTGTAAGTTGGTCATAGTAACCCCCCACCACAAGGCCACAGCTGTAAGTTGAGGCGTAGGTGTGACACAGGTACGTGAGTCTGGACTACCTGTTCACGTAACAGACAGGACTTCTAGGCCTGTCCAAGAGTGATCTCCAATGAACCATTTTCAATGTTGGATTTGATGCTACACCTGCCTGGCCTGATGGTTTGATGGATCTGATAATACCCAGACCCTTATGGGCCCCTCCAGCGTGCTTTCAGGCCCAGCAGCATAGTTCTTTTCAAGTGGGGATTAGTTCTCTGCTGCAGAAGGCTTTGCTTCAGATCTCCAGGGGACTGCACTGACTCTTCTGTTTGCGGCTTATTAGGCTTCTACCCAGCACCTTTGTCCACCATGGATACCTCTAGAACCATCAGACTTGCTGAGTCACACTATGAACAACAGAGCAGTTCGCACTGCAGCTGGACCTGCTGCACAGCTCGATTTTGTTCTGGGAAGCTTTCAAAACTGGAAGCATTGGAGTTACCTGATAAATGGGTTGAAGCAACACTCTGTTTCCAAATGCCAGAGTCTTTCGAAGCAACATGACTCTTTCTAAATAGTAGGGCAGATGACTTACTTCCAATCACTTGCCATTTATCTGAAAGAGGCTGAGACAATATGCTCCAGACCACTAGTACCTACAACTTCCCCCATGTGGCAGGCCACCAACTCTTCATGGTGTTTGTGTCTTCTGGTGGTATTCCAGGATTCCTAAAGGCACCAGCATTTGTTCTTCTCACCAGGCTTCCCTAACTGCTTATTAAAGGGTTGTCCTCTGAGCCTCCCCAGGGAAGGTGACTCTCGTGATGGATTTTCTGCTCTCACATAATAAACACATCCCCACATCTCTTCCGCCCTGAGCCTTCCTTCTGATCCATTCTCAATACTAAGCCAAGGCATTCGGGGATCTCTAGCTCATTTCTGTGGTGCATCATGAGTTTTGGCTTCAAGGTGGCATCCCAGCAGCACCACAGGACCTGTCTCAGGGTCCCTGCAAGGATGCTGAATCACACATCAAGGGAGGACGCTCTCATCACCATAATTCTCTCCTACCCTGCCTTATTTTCTGTCCTCAATGCTGTAGGACCCTAAAGATGCTCTCCCAGTTTCCCCTGGGTCTTTCTGGAATGGCCAGGCCTTTCAATGCTTTGGGCAGTTATGCTCTGTCCTCTTGGTGACCTAGTCCCCCACAGCTGTGTCCTGACCTTGGGTATTGGAGTGTTGGCAATGTGGGCAGGTAGAGCTGATCTGGAGGAAGTCTAGCTCCTTATGCAGCCCCTGCCTCTGATGACGTCTTCACAGAGTCTCCAAGTGAGCGGAGGATGTTCCCTCCTGAGTGGGAGGCCACTATCCCTGCTGAGGCGGAGCGTTTAGGAGACCGGGGGGCTTTAAAATTGTCTTCCTCTCACATAACCCCATCCCACGTCTCAGAGTCACATTTTTTTCTGTCAGGCCCTAACTTTGGCATGGGAAGGAATTCAGTCTCCTTGGTAGCTCTGCTATCTTCTTCACTATATCCTGGGTCTGGTTTTCAGCACGGTCTGCCCTGCAGCTCAGGTGACAAAGGTCCTCAGGAGTTCTAAATTTTGGCTGAATGTTGAAATTACACGTGGAATTTTAAAAAGCTGCTGCTTGGGTCCCACTTCTAGAAACCGTGAATTTATTGGTCTGGGATATCACCTGGACCTCAGATTGCAGGACTCTAATGTGAAACTAAAGCTGAGAACTGGTGTTTTAAAGACTGCCTGAGAGCCGGCTGCTGTTCAGCGTGAGCCTGCAGTGGAGGGTTCCCTAACCCGAGCCTGGTATTTTTCCCAGGCTTCTCAAGAGCCATTAACAAAAGCCAGGACAATCCTTCTAGTGACCATCGCTTCCCTACTAGTGAGGATCACTGGCCATGCACAGCCAACACTTTATCCTCCACCTGCAACCTATCCTAATCCACCACCAATGCAGTTTTATCACTGGGACAGCCCTAAGACCCAGGGCTCTCACGCCCCATTTACACAGTCCTCCCAGTGCATGATCTGGTTCTAGAACACCATCCCAAAAACCACTTTCCCCTCATCTTCTCCAGAAAGCAGAGCCAGAGACAAACCTTGGTGCAGGTACTGTTTGGAGACACACGATCTCAGGAACAGAAGAGGGGGCTAAGGAGAACGGAACAGGGAAAGAAAGAAAATAACACGCAGATATGTTTTTGAGTTGTTTGCCATCGTGGACATGAGCTCAGTCCTGCTGGGAGCCCTTTAGGAATGATGCATAATGTGCCTCAGAATTGTTCAGAAGAGGAGAAGGTTAACCCACCAGACCAGACGCCATTTGTCAACTGTGACCCAACAGGTGGAAGCCCTGCCACTGCGGGTTTGCACGTGAGTCGCCTCGCTCAGCCTCGGAGAAGCCCTGAAGCAGAAAGAAAGAAATTTAATGAAACTCTGTGAGATTTGGTCAGGTTACGTTGGTGTGAAGTGGGTTCCAGAGATATGAACGGAGTAGAAGATGGGCAGAGAGGACGTGAGGCACCAGCTGTGTCCGATCCAGAAGCACAGCAGCTTAGAACAAAGGAAACCGAAGAGGCGAAAGCTCACAGTAGCTCTTCAGTACTGTCAGCTCTCAAAGCGGAAAGAGCCTATTTGTGGAGCTAGACGTAACAGACGCCCCTGATGCGCCACGAACATTTGAGTCAGGGGACTGACTCCCTTTGTTCTTGATGCCATGCTCACCAAGTCACCACCTAAATACAATTTGGCTTCCACGTGACTCAATTTCAGGAGGAGAATATACTAGAGAGAATGTGATTTTCTTGTCCTTATGGCAATTATAGTCTTCATTATAAATTAATTAGGGCAATAGGATTTGATACACCAGGCTCTTATGAACTATGAGACTGAGTCAGCAGTCTTACGGCCAATAAACACAAATAAGATTGAATTTTAAGACTGAAATGATTTTTGTGAGCAGGGAGAGGAGTGGAAAGAGAAGAATTTTGGGGGACCTAAGTTACTAAGGTTCTAACGAGTCTGGGGGAGAAGGGCCAGTAAAATTGTATTGACTATATTTGTGCCAGGGGATTGTGAAGTCATGGAAAACCTCAAATTATAACATCCGTACATAGTGACTCAGTTTGTCACTAGCTACAGCCTCCTTTGAACTCTGGAGGCAAGGTCTGAAAGGAGGGAATTCACAGTGAGCTATGCATCCAGTGAGAATTCTTTGTGTGTGTGTGTGTGGTTAGAACACTTAACATGAGATCTGCCCTCTTAAATGTTTAAGTGTACAATACAGTGTTGTTAAATACAGGCACAATGTTGCACAGGAGATCTCTAGAACTTATTCTGCGTAACTGAAACTTTACACCCACTGAACAGCCACTCCCATTTCCCCCTCCTCCCAGCCCTTGGTAACCACTAATCTACTCTCAGTAGATGCCTCATATAAGTGGAATTGTGCAGTATGTGTCCTTCTGTGACGGGCTTATTTCAGTTAGCATAATGTCCTTAAGGTTCATCCATGTTGTCACAAATGGCAGGATTTCCTTCTTTTTTAATGCTAAATAATGTTCCATTGTATGTATATACTACACGTTCTTTATCCATTCATCCTTTGGTGGGCATTTAGATTGTTTCCCTATCTTAGCTGTAGTGAATAATACTGCGATGAACATGGGAGTGCTAATATCTCTTCAAGATCCCGATTTCAATTCTCTTGGATAAATATCCAGACATGAGACTGCTGGATAATATGGTAGTGCTATTTTTAATTTTTTGAAAAACCTTCATATTGTTTTCCATAGATGCTGCCCATTTTACATTCCTACCAACAGTCTACAAGGGTTCTAACTTCTCCACATCTTCGCTAATGCTTGCTAGCTTTTGGGTTTTTCTTGTTTTTTGTGTTTTTTTTTGAGGAAGATTAGCCCTGAGCTAACTACTGCCAATCCTCCTCTTTTTGCTGAGGAAGACTGGCCCTGAGCTAACATCCATGCCCATCTTCCTCTACTTTATATGTGGGATGCCTACCACAGCATGGCTTTTGCCAAGCAGTGGCATGTCCTCACCTGGGATTTGAAGCAGCAAACCCGGGGCCTCCGTGAAGCAGAACATGCTAACATAACCACTGTGCCACCGGGCCAGCCCCTTGTTTTTTGATTATAGCCATCCTAAAAGGTGTGAGATGATAATTCATTGTGGTTTTGATTTACATTTTCCTCATGATTATGATACCAGCTCAACACAAGATTGGCATAAGGGAAGCCATGTTGTAGAAAAGAAACCATGTTGTAAATTTGAATGACCTCTGATTAGCCCAGACATGCTCTGTGGATTTTGTGGCCCGTCCTAGCTGCTTTATGATGATAACTTTGTTCTTTTGAGTTCCTTAGGAATGTGATGACCCCAGGGCAGCAAGTCTATGTCTATAGCCATCATCAATGACAACTGAAAGATCAGGGGATAGGTCGGTGTCCAGTCTCTAATGCATATCCATAAAGGACTATCAGGAACTGAGACCAGATGTCTGCCCCCACCCAGAGGCCAGCCACTTCCCCCAGCTGTAGTCTTTGTTTTGTAAGATGGTTCTTTCAGACGTTAGTCAGTCATCTTTGCTCTTGCTAGCAAGGTGTAATAAAGAAACCCTTTCTCTCCTACAACCTTTCCTCCTGACTATTGGCATGTCTTGCAGGGAGCCGAGGACCCCCCCACAAACACTTGGGGGGTGTAACAATTAGTGATATTAACCATCTGTTCATATATACGTTGGCCATTCGTATGCCTTCTTGGGAGAAGTGTCTATTCAAGTCCTTTGCCCATTTTTAAGTCAGATTATTTGTTTTTTGCTATTGAGTTGTTGGATATTAATCCGTTATCAGATATATACAGTTTGCAAAAGATCTCCCATTCCATAGGTTGCTTTCTCGCCTGCTGACTGTTTCCTTTGCTGTGCAGAAGCCTTTTGGTTTGATGTAGTCCCTCCTGTCCATTTTTGGGTTTTTTGGCTGTGTTTTTGGTTATGTATCCAAAAACTCATTGCCTAGACCAATGTCATGAGGCTTTCCTCCTGTGTTTTCTTTAGGAGTTTTATAGATTCAGGTCTTATATTTAAATCTTTGATCCATTTTGAGCTGAGTTTTGCGTATAGTTTAAGATAAGGGTCCAATTTCATTCTTTTGCATGTGGATATCCTGTTCTCCTAACACCATTTGTTGAAGACTGATGGGAATTCTTGAAGGCTAGTAAGCTGGCCCCTCCTGGCCTTCACGTGAGTTTTTTAATCAGTATTTCTACAATCTGAGAATATACAAAAATAAAACCAGGAAATAGTCAGGACCAACTATATGCAAAATACTACACATAAAAGAAGGAAGGGAAATTCAAGGGCAGAGGGGGAGAACACCCAATTAGGTGAGGAAGGGAGTGTGAGCAGCATAACACTGAGGTGTCAGATATTCTGACTTCATCCTCAGCGTTTCAGGGCCGTGGTGCCCCTGCCTGCAGAGTATGACTGGCGATTCACACAACAGCCACGAGCTTTAGATCCTATCTTCCCTCCTTTTCATGTTTCCTCTGTTTTCACTACAAAAGAGTAGAGCCTTGGGGGGAAAAAAAGAGATCTGATTTCCCAAGCCCTGAAAAGTGAATTGAAGTTTTTTTGAAAATATAGATGCTCTGTCACTATTACAGAAAAACTTCCATTTGCCAGAAAAATAACCATGCCCCTTTGCCACGTACAAGCGTCTTGCACTTTGGGGTGTTTTGGCATGAAGGGCTATTTAAGCAAGTACTGCTATTGCTTTTAGGATGCGAAGCAATAAACAACAGCTGTGATTATTTAAACACTGAAGTGGAACTGAATCAGTTTAATTAATCACAAAAGACATTTACTGCAAGGAAGCTGCAGAGGCAAAGAATGATTGTGACTACAATATCGGGGAAACAGCAAGTGTTGTTCTTAACATCCTTAGCAGTGGTTTGAAAACACAGATGTCTCTGCCCCTTTTGTCTGCTCTAGTAATTTATTGTACATATTTCAGGAGTATATTTAATACAGTCAACAATGTTAACCGGGTAGGAATGAGTGCAAATCACAAGAATTTTCAACAAGGTAGAGGTTTTCTTACTCTATAATTCAAAAGGAAAAGTAGAGGAGAGTCTTCACAGGGAGGGTCTTGAGAAAAATTACAACAGTTTGTTACACTGATGGAGGATGGGGAGAGAGAAGAGGGACCTCTCAGTGTCAAAACATTCTAGAAAGTATCTCATTGGAAGACAGAATCTGTTTGGGTGAGGGCCTTAAAGGTAGGATTGCCAGATAAATTTGAATTTCAGGAAAATAAATTGTTTGTTGTTTATCTGAAATTCAAGTTTAACTGGTGTCAGTATTTTTCTATGCTGTATTTGATAACTCTACTTACTGGTGTCGGCGAAAATAATCCATAACCAATCTATAAATGAAAATTTGGGAGAGTTTATTCTGAGCTAAAATGTAAGGACCATGGCCCTGGAGAGTCCTTCCACAAAGGAACGGATCATTCCAAAGAAGCAGTGTTATACAGGGTGGTTACATACCCTCAAAGAGGGTGTTTCACATATGACTGAAATGTCTCTCTTACAATAGTCACAAGATTGCCCTGTTGGCACAGTGCTTGATGGACACAGCAGGTAGTGGGTCTGCTATCTCGGTGGGGGGGGCGGGGGGGGGCAGCAGGAAGCAAGTCTATTGTCTCAAGCTGGGTGGTCACAGGGGAGCCCAGCAATCAGTTCCTAGCCTAAGGAAAGATGCTTAATCTTTAAGGAAATGCCAATGTTGGGAGGGGGAGGGAAGTTGCACCTTTATCTCAAGAGCCTTTGTTCTTGCTATAGGGAATGTCTAAAGCAGATATACAATGCATGCTCAACGGCCCCGGGCAGGCCCTTTTGGAAAAACAAGGTCAGGCCGAATTAGGTTTACACCAAATGGCTTCCTCATATACTCCAATATATCCTATTGCTTGCCATTTCTATTTGTCACAGGTCACTGACTCTGACTGAACAGCTCTACCAACGAAGGACCATGTTTACTGAAAGAGTTGGTACAATGCTTAAGTATTTCAGCAAGTTCCAAAAATAACACCCATCGCAAAGCAACAAGAGAAATACCACACATCCCGGTGAAGGAAGGGTGTCCTATGGAGCAGTTCCATGAAGGGACCCTGCTGGAGTCACCCAATCTCCTCAGGTCTCTCCTAGTGGGGACATCGACAGTTGGGGTAAGTGGGTTACTCCTTAAGAAAATAATCCATAACCAATCTATAAATGAAAATTTATAGATTTTATAGGGAGCACGTGAGGTCTTTCTTCTCATTCCTGGACTTCATACTCTAGCCTCCACAAGACATAACTTAGTTGCCAAAAGTTAGACAATCTGGCCACATGCCCCTATGGGAGACAAGCAGGGAAATAGCAAAAGAGAACATAAGGCCACCAGGGGTGCTCATGAGCTGAGAGAGAAAAAGGAAGCTGGCGCAACAGGAAAAGTAGTGCCCTGCAATGGCATTTCAAAGAAGGGGAGGGCTTGCAGAAGAAAACGCTCTCTCTTGGGGGAGAATGAGGAGTTTACTGTGGAAGAAGCACAGAGAACATCAGTTCCCCTATCCCTGCAACCTCCTCCGAAACAGAAGGCTTGAGGATTATGCTTGATCTGTGACTCCCTCATAGCTTTGCAGGGAAACCCTAGGAGCCTCCGTTTGAGAATCACAATCACAGGGCACCAATAATGGTGCTAAACCAACATGGTGTCTAGGAGAAATGAAGTGAGGGAAAGCAATGGGCCCACTCACAAGACCTCACTACGTGATCAAGAAAGTGATGGCATTATTTGGAGACAGGCTGCCAGAACCCACAGTGAAAGCCAGTGATGGCTGATGTTTGTTTTATTTAACCCCTTTCTACTTCAGGAAATTGCTAAACAAACCTTTAAAATAGCCTCCTCACCATAAAATTCCAGTGTTTGTTAAGGAATCTTACAGTCGCTGAACTCAGACTAGTCCCACCCTGACACTCCATGAGCAATGCAGTCTCCCTCTGGCACATTCTCTACAGCTCATTTAATTCAAACATCACCAAGCATCCGGGACACGTTGGAGACTGGCCTGACCCAGCCCCACTGCAGCTCCGCTCCTTCTTCAGCCCTGGGAGAGCCAGGAGCTAGGCAGTGTAGGTTGGCTAAAACAACTAATCTTAACAAAGTCCCAGCGAGCTGGGGAGAAAGTGAAAATAAATTATCTAAAGACAGCTTGGTTTTATTTACTTAATGAAGGAAAAACAAAGAAACGTGCCTTTAAGAGAAAGAGTACTGAATGGCCAATTCTATGGATCCTACATAGAAAAATATAGTCAAAAATGCAGCTGACTTGTTAGCTTTGACTTGTAATTCATCAAAAGGGCCATCCTTGACAAGGCCAGCAGTCTTTGGCCCTGTCCACCCCATAAAAAGGCATTACTCTGGCCCGGGCTGCTATTAAGTGATGCACAGTGTCCATTCCTCCGCAGGTCTGGTTGATGAAGATTGAGGCTGCCCCAGGGAGAGGAGCCCAAGGTGACCTGCCCTACATACCGATCTGTATCATCCTCCAGGAAGCATAGGGCATCCTGACTTAATCTGATCTGATTCTTATCTAAAGGTATAGGACCACCCAATAACCAGACCCCACCTGCACTGATACCATCTTAATAACTTTTTTTACATAATCTTTCCTTTGTCTTGTAAAGAGATAACTCACATACCTATTCCTTAAATTCAGCCCTACCCTCAACCCATGTTTGCAGCTCTTTACTGCCCATGGGTCCTGTCCCCATGCTATTCCATACTATTCTCTGAATAAAAGAGCACTACTGCCAGACCTTGAGAGTCCAAGAAATCTTTCTTTCTACTCCTCGACTCACCGAGCCCACATCATGGTGAATGCCCCACGTGTGTGAAGGACAGGCTCCTGTACAACGCCAACTAAAAGCAAGTCCTCTACAACCTGTGTGGGTCAAGACAGCCACTCAGCTGACACAGCCCATTAGAGAGGCACCATGTCCAACCTCCTAGGTGCAAATTGCCCTCACGGCCAGGAACACCTCTGACAGGTGCCATATCTGTGCTGCAGATTTGGAAGAAATTAGGGCAGAAATAATCCTGAAAAACGATCACAGCAATCGCTTTAGAGTGAGAATGCTGTGTGTACTCCGCCCCCTCCCTTCTTTCTTAAAGAGTCGTGATGGAGATAACAGTCTAATCAGGACAGTTGTGTTGCCCACCACTGTACCCTCCTGAGCTCAGTCTTCCTGAGAAGTCTGGGTTTGCAAAGCCATAACTTTACAGATTCTAACTGGGCTTTAAATGTAGAGAAGGAGGAACAGAAACTAGAGGCGTAGAAGTCAGGGAGGTAGCTCAGATCATCGCATGCATTTTAGTGACAATCCCCATAACCTTGGAAGAGTCAGCAAATCCCTGAGTCCCTCACACCATATTGCAGCAGGGCCTTGAGTCAATAAGCAGTGAAGTCAGTGAAGCATCCTCCTGGGGAGGTGGCGGATGAAGCATCCATCATGTCGCTTTTTCAGCCTGTTCCAAGGAGAGAGCCTCTGAGAGCTGGAAACTGACTTCCTAGGCCCATTAGGCGTCTATCCCGTGGCGAGGTGGCAGCTGTCACCCCGCACGGGGCAGCTCTGCCTACATCTTGGCCGAGCACAGGACAGGTGGGGGCAGAGAGAGACGCGGGTGCACAAGCACATACCTGGAGGAGAAGCAGGGCTGCGGCGTCAGAGCAGAGAGGACAAGAGCCGTCTCTACTGTCCAGTCTTAGAGTTCAGACTCAGTTCTGAGGGCTTCAATATCAAGTCCAGGGAGGCAGCCAACATGAAGGCCTGGGTGGAGGAGCCTCCTAAACCATTCAGTGATGCTCAGGACATCGGTGCCGAATTTTAGAGAGTAACCCAGCTGAGTGGAAAGTAACCCACTTTTTCTATATAATTTAAATAATATATAATATTATATAATACATTTAAAAATAATGTATTTACAGGATAAAAAAGAAGTCAAACAAGCCAGAGGAATACAAAATGTAGAGGAAAAGTACATTTCCCCCCTTCCCCTTGGCTCCATTTCCTGAAGATACTAGTTACCATTTTCTTGTGTGTTTTTCCAGATTTTTCTATGTGTACAAGCATACACACATGCATGTACCTATCCTTACTTTTTATACAAATGGCGCCATATCATAAATATCCTTCTACATTTTTTCACTTAATAGTTCTTGAACATTGTTTGAGATTTATCAATAAACGGGCGATATACCACTAAACATGTCAGTGTAATTAATGCGTCTGAGTACCTGCCCTGCATTTCCTTGTGTGGATACACCTTCATTCCTTTAACCACCCTCCTAGTGGTGAACATTTAGGTTGTTTCCAGGTTTTTGTTCTTACCAACAATGCTGCAATAAAACGATCCGCACGTATACCCCTTTGACTTTTTGTGCAAGCATGCACTAGGGGTAAATTCCCAGGCCTGGAATTGCTGGATGAATGAATACAGCATTTTAAATGCTGTTGTGTTTGCCAAACTGCTCTCCAAAGAGGTCACACCTATTCATGTCGACCCATAATAACGGTTGAGCTCACTATCCAAGGGCTGCCTCTTCTGCAGCCAATGCAAAGAGTCTGTTACAATAAAATGTAAAATAAAAGCGTTGAGAAAGTTCACCGATAAACATATTCAAACCAAGAGCACTTGGCTAAATACCTAGATTACACAAGCTTTAAACAGAAGTAATCGCAAACAAAATGCAGCATTTTGTAGGTAAGAGTGGGGAATCGAGCAGGGCATGTGGAGAGCTGTCCTGTGGTTCACTTTCAGAGTGTGTTTGTTCTACTGGGCTCCCACAGGGCTTTCATACGTCTTTCAGGAGTTGTATGCCACCAGCTAGGTGACCCAATCATTCTACACCAATAAAGAGGTGTGTTTAATGGGAGAACAATGCCATACATTGAATATATATTGAGCATCACAGACAGCTCATTGCTTCCATTACCAGGGAGATAATATCGTGCATGAAAAGTTTTTACAACCTTAAGTTTAAAACCAAACAGGATAGAGACTCCACGGGGAAAGTTGCATTCATGCACATGAATGGAGACAAGAGGAATTTTCTTTTTAATTTTCTTCTTAACATTTTTTTTGCCTTCAGAAAAGCATGACCTGCTCTAAATAAAAACTAAAATAAAACAGGCCTAAATTTGAATCAAAAGTCTCTCTCCTCCTAATATGTTTAACTAGAAATGTAATTGATTTTATGCTGGACAGATAGGAAATTGTCAAGCTGATATCTCATCCCTAAGATCTCTACCAAACTTGTCAAAAAAGGCAAGCAATCATCACTTTATCCACAGACCCATCAAGAGCCCATCATTTCTTTCCTCAATCATATCCAAGGCCGAATGCAAATACTTTCTCCAGTCGCTCCACCTAGTGGCTCACCCAGGCAATCACGGCTCTGCTTCCTCCCTTGAGGCAAAGCCCCAACACCAGAGAGAAATCCTTATCAGGAATAATTAATCAGACTATCTGGTTTAATTTTAATAAATATTTAATAATAAAATTTACAGGCCTGGGCTGAGGTAATACCCACCATGATGAGGCGTTGGTATTTCCCTTGGAGAAAAGAGAAATGTTGTCAAGATACCAAGAAAAAAAGACTGCCTTAAGCTTGCCTGGTAACCAGCGTTCCCTAAAGAATCAATCAAGAATGTCATCAGAACATGAATATGAGATAGTTGGCATGGTAACTGCGATATTGAGGCCGTTCTTTGTTGTCTGTGTTCACATTCATTTAGAACTCACGAATCATCATCCCCAGCAAGCAGGGGGAAATGCTGATTAATAAAATGCCATCCAAATACTGTGCATTCTAGGACCACCATCGATCGTCCATGCCAGCTCCACGAATGGCGATGATTGGATAATTGCCCTGGTTTCTAATCTAATGACTGCATTATTATTGCTGTGCTTCTACAGCCAGCTGTGTTCCCCATTGTCTCAGAGGGTAAGGAGAAGGGAGAGTTTGATAAACTCAAGCTACACAGAAGAAGCAAGAGGCTACATTCCACTCAGAACTCCTGACACGATGGATCACAAATGAGATGCAAGCTTTAAGCACACAAGCAATCCAGCCTGCACAGCAGGAGTCTAATGATTCCCATAAATGGCAGTTTAATCAAACACTTTATTCCCTCCTGGAGTGAACTCATCCTCGATGCACAAGTCAAACTTCACCCCATGGCATTTTCCACCTGGCGCAGCAAGAGCTTCACTCCCCCACCCACTCTAGGCAAGGTCCCTGTCAGTACGGGCGGGCCACCTGAGGAGCTATTTTAAACAGGTGGCTGAAGTCAGCCCCCCAGTCAACACGATAAGGGTAGAGCAAAAGTCATTTTAGGTAGAAACCAAATGGAAAATACCTTCTACAGCTTAGTTTCTGACATGGAGGAATCATGGCCTCAATAACACAGTCAACTAAATTCAGGATCAGTTCTGACAGGAAATATTTCCTGTTTCAAAATGATACAGACTACAAAAAAAGGGTGCTACGAATCGAATCTCGTTCACGAGCTGCGGACGCTCACGGGAGCAGGTAAGATGCAGCTGGGGGCCAGGTGCAGGACAGGATGGAGGGGGAGATTTGTGTGTTTGCTAAAACATCTGTGGAGCTGCCTCTACTAAACAGGAAAAAAGAAGAGAGGGCATCGAAGATTTTTTAGACAAACGCCTGTAGGAAATGACCACATTGATAGTTTTTGTGTTATGAAACCTGGAGGTCGTGAGGCTTCGTACGACGAACTATACTCGTCTGTAAGTAAAATAATAAGGTAACCGGAGAACATCACGCAGAAATGCTTCTGGGTCGTAGCACCAGTTTGCTGGGGCTGCCATAAGGAAGCCCACAGACTGGGCAGCTTCGACTACAGACATTTATTTTACCACAATGCTGGAGAGTGGAAGGCCAAGACCAGGGTGTCAGTAGCAGTTTCTTTTGAAGCGTGGCTCCTTGGCTTGCAGATGGCCGGCCGTCTTCTCCCTGCATCTTCACATGATCTTCCCTTTGCGTGTGTCTGAACCTCCTATTATAAGGACACCAGTCATATTGGATTAGGGCTGAAGGGGTTCAGAACATGCCACCCCAAAATACGTCACTTTAGTGTACGGATTATTTTGAGCTAAAGGCAATAGCGAACCAGCAGACACAGAAAAAGCTCTTTACCTCCCTCCCCCTTAAACGCCCAAAATAAAGTATAAATTTCCCCTTCTGTAAAGGAAATTTCCATATATAAAGGAAATTTCCATTAGTCAAGGTATCTGTACCAGGAAGAGGGCTACACCTGGGGACAATTTTTTTCACCTGAGAAACTTCTCTGCATAACAAGGCAAACTTTATTTATCACAATTTCCTCCCCGCCTCTTCCCATAATCTACCACCTTCCCCACCCCCGAAGCTCCAAACCCCTGTTCCTTTCCGTAGCCAGGATGACATAGGTGTCAATCATCTGGCCTCCTGTCTCCCTGAGCCTCATATTTTTGTGAAACTCCTGTGCATATGTACGTAATTAAATTGATTTTTTTTCTCATTTTTATCAATCTTATGCCAACTTAATTCTCAGACCAGCCACAAAACCTGAGTAGAAGGAAGCCTTTTCCTCCCCTATCGGGCCCACCATAATGACTTCATTTTACTATACCTCTTTAAGACTGGCTTTCCAAATACAGTCACATTCTGAGGCCCTGGGTGTGAGGACTTCAACATGAGAACTTGGGAGGGACACAATTCAACCCATTACAGTCATTTCTAAGAACACGGTCAGAAACTAACATTTGCTTCTCTTTCTTCAGCGACCTTTTCACATGTTTGTCTTAGTAACTACTTCTTGTGTTAAGGTAAAGCCTCTGTAGAGACCCCACACTGCTGGGAGTCAGCTGACGGGCGCCCTCATCCACGGATCATGGGCTCAGCACCCAGTTTTCCACTCAGTGACCCATGGCCAAGGGCTTAGTGGCTTAACCATTCTCAATCTCTGGGATCTCAGCTGTGAATCAGGATGACAACACAAATCATAGGTCCTTGGAAAGACTGAGTAAAATTACATAAAATACTGTGAATTGTACGAATTAAAGGTAACATAACAGACTGCCTGGCAAGTAGTAAATGCCTAATCAGTAAATAGGGGGTATTATTGAAATTGTATATCTGCCTAGTGTGGTCACATTAACACATGTATAAACACTCTTTGAAGCTGTGTTCATTTATCCCAGTCTTGCCACCACGATGCAGCCTGCACAGACGCTCCGCTTACTGTCTATAACAATCCTTGACTACTTGACTACGGGGTTTGTTTTGATCTCTTCAGAAAATACATTTTTTCCGCATTTGTTAATCAAGTCTTCCAGTTTTCTTCTTACTCTTCCTCTCATCTTCCCGTATATCTCAGTGTTCGCTCATTCAAATAGCCACCATATGTGTTTTTCTTTCTTTGAATAATCCTACGAGTTTATGAATATAAAAATAACCTCATCTTCAAAGGATTGCATGTTAAAATTGAATTCAGATAAACACGGATACCTAAAATATAGGTTAGAAAGAAAGAGGGATGTGATGAGGGAAATCCTATTTATTCTAAAACCGCAACGTGGATTCTCTGCACCTCAAGGAAAGTGCTCAGCCCTGGGGAGTGAACGAGGCCGTGGAGAATCCTAAGAAATGTGTACTAGTGACTCACAGCTTGTCCCCTGCCCTCTCGGCGACTTTGATGTAAGCAGGGATCACCGGGAACCGGTTAAAACACTTACAGGCTGACACCTTCAGAAGGCAGAGAATCTCTCCTCACCTTCTGCTGACGGTCTCCTGTTCGTGGGCAACCAGATGTCTCAGTGAATGGCCGGAGAAACAGTTTCTCTCTCTTCCCCACCCACAGGCACCCAGGGGAATACCAAGGCAAAATAAACCACGCCCCTTACAAACACCTCCTAGCAGCTTCTGTTCCGACCTGAACTGCAGCTTAGGCTCCAGGTGCAGATTCGCCTTCTAATAAAACCTGTTCACTTGAAATAAGGGGGCAATGTTAGTTTGCCCCACACTTTAGGACATTAAAAGTAAAATCTTATCCCTTTCAAAATGAACTCTACACCTTAAATGTAACAAACTATATTCAGTATTTTTAAGCCAGGCATTGTGTAGAAGGCAGAATGGGTACAATTAATAGTGACCTCACTTGAAAGCCTATTACCTGGAAGAGAAAAAAGACAGAAACACAAAAACTATGTTGCAAGGAATAAAGAGGACTTGAGGCTTTTAAAACTGAGTGACTAGGGAAATGTGGTCTTCCATTAATAAATATAAACAAATCAAAAGCAAAGCCTATAGTTTGGGGCAGGAGAGATATAATGCATTCCACATGGGTGATGCTGAATCGTTTGGTCCACTAGGGACTTTTGTGTGAGTCGAGAGGAAAATTGTCTGGGACAGAGTAAGGGAATGGGCTAGGAGCAGAAACTTGAAGAATACTTAGTTTTAAGGACAAAAAGTATGGAGGGAGAAACAGTTGTCAAAGAGTTAGAAGACTCAGTAAAATCTGGTGGCCAAGGAGTTAATGAAGGCGAGAGCTTTAGAAAGACAGAGTGACCAACTGTATCCACAGGGGTGAGAAGACAGAAAGAGGCATTCTATCTAGCGATTGGGGGATCCAAGATCCACGTGAGATCCTAACTCATGGCCTCTATCTTCCTAGTAAAGTTAGTAGCCAGGTTACCTGATAAATCCTGGCGAACAGAGAAGGCCCAGCAACGAGAGAATGAGCAGGGCAGAGGTCCAGCCAGCATGAACCAGTTGGACCACTGACAGAGTCGGGAGAAATCCTGGCTACAGCACGCCAATTTCAGGGGTGTAAACATGTCACTAAACAAGGAGTTGGGGAGAGATGTGCAGTTGTAAACCATTTACAGTGTTTCCACTATCCGGATATAACAGGTGACAAATAGAAATGGCAAGCAATAGGACATATTGGAGTATATGAGGAAGCCATTTGGTGTAAACCCAATTTGGCCTGACTTTGTTTTTTCCAGAAGGGCCTGACCGTGGACATTGAGAACACATTGTATACCTGCTTTAAACATTTCCTATGGCAAGAACAAATGGCCTTAATATAAAGGTGCAACTCTCACCCCCCACCATTGGCATTTCCTTAAGGATAAGCATCTTTCCTTAGGCTAGAAACTGATTGCTCTGCTCACCTTTGACCACCCAGCTCACCTGTGACCACCCAGCTCGAGACAACAGACCTGCCACCCTGCTGTGTCCTATTGTGTTCACCGAGACAGCAGACCTACCTGCTGTGTCCCTCAATTGCCGTGCTGACAAAGCAGTCTCTTGACTATTGTAAAAGGGACATTTCAATCCTATGTGAAACAGCCTCTTTGGGGGTATACAACCACTCTGTACACCCCACTTCTTTGGTCCCCTTTCTTCCTTCAGGAAGAAAGGCCCCGGGCCATGGTCCTCATGTTTTAGCTCAGAATAAACTCACCCAAATTTTCATTTATAGATTGGTTATGTATTATTTTCATCGACATAGGTATAAATAACCTCGTGAGCATAGATAATAGTAAAATAATTAGGAAGTGATGAGTCTGGGGGGTGTTTATTACTTTTGTTTGTCTTTAATACCATTTTTAACTGTAAGTTTACATTATTTAATGTGTAATAATTGCTGTGTTTAAAAAACAACTCACAAAATTTCTGAAAATGTAACAATGGGTTCTCAAGAGATGGTACAAGCTGGTCCCAGCACTCCACTGAGCATGACTAAACGATTGTTAAATATTAATGCTTCCTTTCTGGTTAGTAAATAGCCACTGCCTGAGGCCTCTTCTTTCCCTCTTCTAGAACCTCCTGGATCTTTCCATGATTCAAAAGCTAGAAACAATTCCTGGGGAGAGGGAAGGTGCAGACACCTCCAGGACACTTCTCCAACAGATCCATGCGTTGGCAGGATCCACTCTGAGCACCCAGTGCCTCTGTCATACCTATTTTATTACCTATTTTGAATTATTACCTATTTTGAAGGTCACACTTACATAGGCATATATGGAGAGGCTCTGTATTTATGGTGAGAGTGCTAATTGCACATATAAAAGCTTTGAATGTTTTTGTCACCCAGCAGAGTTACCAATCTCCTCCCTTCCTCTGTTTCCTTTAATGAGAGGTGCTGATGATGCCTGGAAGCAATGCTCATTGTCCAGGGCCATTCTTTTCCAAGGGCTACTGAGTTGTCCATGGAGTCTGTCACCTTACTGCCAAGACCAGCTCTTGAAAGTCATAAAGGGAAGAAATCATTTTGACTGGTTTACTCAGAAATTCTAAATTGCTACAAATTCTGCATAAGGTAAGATCCAAGAAAATTGTCTTAAGGTACAACACGCTTGGGCCAGCCTCAGCTCTGGCTTAGAAAAGAGTGAAAAATGGAGCTTGCCTCCTAGTTCTCAGGGTTCTTGTTTTGTGGCCAAGCATCTAAGAAAACAGAACAAATCAGGCCAAAGAATAGTTGAAGAACCAATGATGAAAATAATTAAAGTTCTTGGTAAAGAAAAACTCAGTTATCAAGGGACATGAGTCAGTAGTAAGCTGTAGCCAAAAAACAAAAAGTCTGCTGGGGCATTACTGGAATTCTTGCTTACTTCAGGAAAGTTCTCTTTTCAAATAACATCTTGAATCTGTAAAAATTTGAGCAAGAAGGAAATAAAGGAAAGAGATAGTTTTGCAGGAATCTCTACTTTCGATAGCATAAGCAATTACGGCTTAAAGAGGAAGTCAGTACGGGAGTAAGGAGCTGGTCCATGGAGGATTAGAAGATGGGGGTCCTTGTCCTGGTTTTATTACTAACTAGCTGAGTAACCTCACAAAAATCACTTCGCAAGTCTGGGCCTCCTTTCTCTCAACCATCAAGAAAAGGTAAAGATCCATGACAGCTTGCCGAGTTTATCCTCAATGGAACATAGGTTTCAGTGTCTTTAGGATCTGTCCCCAAATCTCCAGCTAGCTGAAAGGAATGGTGTTAGAGCCCACTTAAGATTTAATGTGTAAGTTAAACAAAGCAAATCAAGCCAGTGAACATCTCTATGTATTTTTCCTCTGATGACCAGTTCCAACTTGACAGCCACTTGAGATGCCATGTATATTTGAATTGCTCTAATCTGAAGTGCTTTGTTAATATATTTACAACATAGACTATGAAGGGAGAGGAGAAGCAAAGACCCAGGTATGAAATCAGGAGCTGCTCTTCTTCATTCCCAGAGCCCAGCACCCGCCGAGCCCCTGCAGCCCCCACAGAGCTTACAGCGCTCTGCTTGGAGAGGCCTGTGCCAGAACGTATCCCAGCCTCATATAATCCACATTTTTCTCACATGTTCCAAACTGTGCTAACCAGGTCATGCCATTGAACATCATGAATTGGAGGCAGTTTTGCTACTTTGCAAAGATTAAATATGACACCAAAGACTTGGTCCTTTTGGGGGTTCTTTTTGCTATTTTTAATCTAGTCAAAATTTAAATGGCTCATCTCTTCAGGCCTCAGAGTGATGATCCTGCTAAGATTCTTTTATCATTTAGGGAAAGCCAAATTTCACCAAATAGACTTTTAAGAGTCCCTTTACGTAAACTTAATTTTAAAAATAAAAATTAAATAAGAAGTGGTTTCTATATCTAAAACTCCTTCCCTAGACCCAGTCTGACAGCAGGCCCAAAGGCCTAACCCGGAAAGCAAGTTACCATATCTTGGGGTCTGTTTTGCTCAATGGCCCCGCATTCACAGCTCAAGGTCAGGCAGTGCCTTCCTGCCTCCTCCCTGGCCCTGTGCTCGGGGTTCCTGGAAGAGGCCCGCCCCCCTCAGGCTCATCTGGGATAGCTGGTTCCCGATGCACAAGCTGCAGGCAGGTGATCTTGACCACCCTTTGGTTGGAAAAGAGGTGTTCTTAAAATATGATGACGGAGGGGCTTTGGGGAATGTTTTCTTAATAAAGTGTCCCTGAAGCAGGTCATGCAGGGAAGCCCTCTTTGCAACAGCCTCTTCAAAGAGCCAGGGTGGGGTTGAAGGGAGAGAAAATGAGTCTCCATGAACCAAAGCCAACTGAACAGAGGATAAAATTCAAAGCTCATGGGGCCGGCCCAGTGGTGCAGCGGTTAATTTCACACATTCCACTTCAGTGGCCCAGGGTTTGCTGATTTGGATCCCAGGTTTGGACATGGCACTACTTGGCAAGCCATGCTGTGGCAGGCACCCCATATATAAAGTAGGGGAAGATGGGCATGAATGTTAGCTCAGGGTCAGTCTTCCTCAGCAAAAAGAGGAGGATTGGCAGCGAATGTTAGCTCAGGGCTAATCTTCCTCAAAAAAAACAAAAAATTCAAAGCTCGTATTTAAAGCATAAGACTTTTGACATGAAATTTCTGCTGATAATTCGTAGAGACTCATTACAGGCCAAAAGGCTGCGCAAATTAGTTGTTTTCAAAGGAAAATTTTTTTGAAGTTTGAATGATTGCAAACTATTAATATGATCCCTTACACATCTTTCTTACCATTAGTTCTTCTTAGATCTTCCCCCTGAAAGTAGGTTTTGAAAGACCGTTAACTCTCCTACATCACAGGCATCCACCACTCTGACTCGAGCGCCAGCCAGAAACCGCAAGCTTTAGAATGCGCGCATCTCTCCTGCATGCTGATCAGCAGGACAAGCACCTCACGTCTCTGGAAAAGCTTCAAGCCTTTCCAGAGCTGTAAGCAAGCAAATCACATTGACTCTGACAGTATATAGAAAGGAGGGTCTTCAGCACCGTTACAAATTAAACAGGCTCACACCAGCGGACCAGACCAAGTTGAGGTATGAAAATGTCTGAACTTTCACGCAGCATCTCTCACATTCTTCAAGAGTGGACAGAACCAAGGACGTGTAATAAGTCCTCTAGTGGGAACTTCCCAGATGTCTGAGAAAAAGAAAAAAACTTTTAAGAAAAGCATATTGGGCTTCAGAAGTTCCAGAGAGTATAATATTAATCAGAAATTAAATGCCAGCATAGGTTTCCCAGGGAAATTTGAAGGCAACTCAAGTGGGTTGACATTTAATTTCATACACAAAGGCCTCATTCCAAATGTCTTCAAGCTCATCACAATGTCAGTGCATGGTGGGAGCAGGGAAGATGCCAAAAGCCGCAAATGGCTCATGGGGGAAGGTGTATAACAACCCACGCACTTATGGTAAGTCACTGGTCTGAATTTTATTACAAAAGTTCCACCAGTACCACTGTCTTAAAATGTGTATTTTCAGATGAAATTTGTAGACTATCTAACTGATCTGAGGAAACTGAGGCTCATAAAGATTAAAGAGCTGCCCCAAACCATAAAACTAGGGGTGCACCAAGCCCAGAGTGCAGGCTCCTGCCTCTGTCCTGAGCCACGGGACCATGCGGAAGTGTCCAAGCGCCTGGCCGCCTCTCATACCTGCATGGCTGGTCATGGCATGGTGGGCCCAGATATCTGGTTCAACATTATTTCTGGGTGTGTCTGTGAGGATGCTTCTGGATGAGATCAGCATTACTTGGTAGACTGAGTAAACCAGATTGCTCTCCCCAGTGAGGTGGGTGTCATCCAACCTGTTGAAGGCCTGAATAGAACAGGAAGGCAGAGGAAGGGAAAATTTGCCCTCTCAGCCTGACTGCCTGAGCTGAACAGCAGGCTTCTCCTGCCCTTGGGCTGGGACTTACACCAACAGCTTTCCTGGGCCTCCAGCTTACAGACGGCAGATCGTGGGACTTCTCAGCCTCCACGAGCACACGAGCGAACTCCTTGTAATGAATCTCTGATAGATGGATAGATAGATAGATAGATAGATAGATAGATAGATAGAGATAGAAATTGGTTTTGTTTCTCTGCAGAACCCTGACTAATACACATGGCCCCCCATACACATATCTTCCCTTGCCTGTTTAAAAAAGTACTTTAGAACAATAGCACATTAACTACAATCCCTAATTGGGGCTGGGAGGGGGCGGTGGTGATAAAGCATGTAAAATTGCTACTAATAAATTGTTTTGACATTCAAGAAGGCATTCTCATAAGGAGTGGAACTCTCCCCTGAGAGCCAAAGTCCAGACTGCCCAGGTCCCTGTCCATCGCCCCAGAATCTCTCAGGTGTCTGTCTGCCATCTCCCCATATGTCCCAGGCCCTAAGAAGGCCCTCCCACCCGGCCTCCCTCAAAAGCCCCCACTGCTGCCAGGAAGCTGATTCACAACCAGGAGCAAAGCTTGCCAATGACAGTTTTAGAGAAAAAGCAATTTTCTATCCACATGCCTAAAAAAAAGTCAATTCACTTCATTTTGGGTATAGTTACCTGTTATCTCCAAGTTCTGTCAGAAAATCCAGAGTCATTTATACAGCAGAACTTTGCAGAAATGCCAGGTGGAAATGTGAGTTAGTAAAAATGTGTCTTTTAACCATTGCGTGCTCCTCTTCCTTCATGTTCCAAGTGCATTTTGTGCTGCACCCAGAGCCTCTTCCTCAGCGCAGTCTCAGGGATGGCCCCACCAACACACCCCGTTAGACAGGACACACACACACACGCCACTCACCTATTCCCTAGTTTGTTTGCAGCCTCTGGCTTTTTAGCTTCTTCCTCTTCACGTGTCGGGATATCACACTGAAAATCTACGAATGGCAAAAATCTGTGCAGAAAGAATTCCTTTTCCTGGGTGCCACCTCTTGTTGACAGAGACATTAGTCCAGGGCCCTAAACACGTTGTCAAGGGAAACATTTGGCCCTCTGGTTTCCCACATGCAACACGTGCTATCAATTCTAACAGCAGACGGAATGGCTTGCCTGGTCCTGCCTTGCCAGCAAGTAGTCCCCAGGCCTAAATATGAAATTGGTATTGATCTGACACTGCTGAACTTATGTCTGCCATTTATGAGAGAACACTTGTTCCACAGGCGGTTGGTGATCTGTTCCACTCTAATGAAAGAGCGAGACTCAGCTGGTGAAGGGAAAGGTTTTATTTTCTATTTTCTAAATAAAAAAGCACAGGACTCTGCATTCCTTCTAGAACCATCTCTAACAGGAAAAAAGGAGGGATGGTTCTTCTAGATGGACCTATTGGGGACTGAGTGGAGTACAGCCCAGGAGGTCATGGGGACAGGGACAAATATCACAGGCTGACTTGAGCTGCCTGAAGCCAAAGGAGCAGGCTACATCAGCAGGAAGCTGCCACACAACATGGTAAGACCAAGCCCCAGGTCCACGTTGTGGTCCATTTTATTTATCCTATAAGTGAGCCTGAGGGTAGTGTTATCCATCCTTTCATAGATCTTTCTTTAGTCTTTCCCTATCTTATCAATTTTTTTAGATTACCGATGATATATTTAATATCGGTTGCTAGGACTCACAATATTGAAGAGAACAAAATCAAAATAAGAAGAAAACATCATGGCTGTTACAGGTTGAATTATGTCCCCCCCAATAAAAGATATGTTATGTTTTGACATAACACATATCAGAGTGTCATCTTGTTTGGAGAGGGTCTTTGCAGAGGTAATCAAGTTAAAAAGGTCACTAGGGTGGGCCCTATTCCAATATAACTCATGTCCCTATAAGAAGGGGGAATTTGACACAGACACACACAAGGAGAGCACTGTGTAAAGATGAAGGCAGAGGTCAGGGTGATGCTTCTAATGGCCAAGGAACTCTAAGGATTGACAGCCAACTACCAGAAGCTAGGAGAGAGGCCTGGAACATGTTCTTCACATCCCTCAGAAGAAATCAACCCTGCTGACACCTTGATCTTGGACTTCTCACCTCCAGAACCGGGGGACAATAAATTTCTGTTGTTTAAGCCATCCAGTTTGTGGCACTTTGTTCCTGCAGCCCTAGCAAATTAATACAGTGCCTGCCATAAAATAAAGAGTTGCCCTGGGTAAGCACATTCTCAATGGAGGGGATACCATAAAGGACAATGTATTTACTCATTCATTCATTCACCAAGAATTTATTTTGTGTGCTAGGTCGTGGAATACAGCAGCGAACAGGGAGTTGCAGCCTTACCTTCAAGGAGCTTTCAGTCAGTCATGGAAGACAGATATGGAATGTGCAGGTACAAGTGGCCCCAATTTGTTAGGAGGAAGTGCAGGCACAATGGAAATACATAACAGGGTTGGCATGTGTCTGGATGAAAAACACAACCTGTTCTCAAAGTGCACAGTCTAGTGGGAGAGACAAGAAAACCCAGCATTGTGATGTGCTTGGAGCATAGTGAAGTCAAGTTTCCTGAAGGAAAACTTTGTCATGACCCTGCCTGGCACCCGGACACCTCCCCTAGTAGAAGGCAATGCCAAGAAATGGGGGGTGGGGAGCTTCAGAGGGGAGGATGTTTCCTGTCGTGCCACCTTGTGGTTTAAAGTGGCAGGTGGCCCGAATGCTCCTGCTCAGACTCGGTCCTGAGAGAGTGACTGAAAGGCTCCAGGTTAGCTGGAGTTGATGGGCCCCAGCTGCACCGGAGACAAGAGGCCAGTGGCGTGGCAGCTGAGCCCAATGGTGGCCACATCAGAGGTAAGGCCCAAGCCCCGATCCACCTGTGGCAGGAGGTTGTCTGTACTCACCTCCTTTGAGTCCTTTCCAGGACTGATCCTCCAGGTTTTCCTTTATTTGTGAGAACTACCACACAGCGTTTCAATAAATCACTTTTATTCTTGCAACTATGGATGGCATTTAATTATTACACACTGGTTTAGTTGTACCAATTGTTAAAACACTGACCTAGCTCTATATAGGTTAGTTAAATACCCTGAGTCACCATAACGCACGCCCACCCCTACCACTGTCACCCCACTGACAAAGTCCTCATTATTATCCAGAAACCCTGAAACAAAGAGACTTTCCTCCAGAGATGCTCCGTGTCAGAGAATCCCTTCTTATTGGTCAGGATTTGTATACTTCCAGTTGGTAAATATTTTCAATATCGCCTCCACTTGCAAACAGCAAGGCTGAGTCATACAGCTCTTCAGCTGATGTACGTGAGAACGTGTCTGAGCACTCTAGAACCGTCTCCAGCATGCAGTATATGGACAAGAATGCCAATTTCTTCCTGTTGTAAACGGGGTGGAGACTCATCCTCGATGGGCATCTACTGTGCCTATCCTATCCTGATAAATCAACAACCAGGATTCAGTGAAATAGCAACATGAGAGCATTTTTTTAAAAAATTGAAAAATATAAAACATTCTGTTAAGGTGATGGGTATTCTTGTTTTGATTTGATTGCAGGTCATTTTTAAGTGGGTCTTTTGAAATTACTCAAATCTGAAATTGTACTAGTAGACTTTGCCATGATAAGAACCTCAAAATCTGAGTCGCTTACAACCTAAAGGTTCATTTCTTGCTCAGAAGTCGGTAAGTTCACGTTCATGCTCAAGCTGCAGGCTCACCAAAGCACTGGTCCCAGCTGCAGTCCTGTCCCCTCATTCCAGGAGCAGCCGGCGTGATGGCCATGCTGTCCTCTGGCAGAGGGGAAGAGCAGCTGCACTCGAAGGTTCTGCTCTGACCCAATGTGTGTTAACCTACTCACATTCCATCGCCAAAGAAGTCACATGGCCAAACCTGACAAAGAGACAGGGAGGTCTACCCCACCTACAGAGTGATATTGACAGTTGCACGGCAACAGGTGGAACATGTACCCCTCCTACAGGGATAGGTACAGAGAGTTGGAGACCATGACACAATCTATCACTGAAATGCCGCTCTTTGTGGTTCTTCACTGCCTTGCCGGTGTTCAGCTTCAAGGCCTTCCCCACCAACTACACACACACACCACCTCCATCATCAAAAACTATTCTGAGTTCAGAACAACCAACAACTCGTCTGAGTCTCTCACTGCTTTGTCTTTGCCATGCTCATTCATGGGCTGCTTTCATTTTCTGGATTAAAAAAGGAAAAAAAAGAGCAAAATATGGATACACTTCACTTCAATGCCTACACGACCCCAGGGGGAATCAGGAAAGAGAATGAAAAGACAAAGTGTATCTTCTTTTTACTTTGTGAGGAAGAGTAGCCCTGCGCTAACACCTGTTGCCAATCTTCTTTTTTCTTGAGGAAGAGTGGCCATGAGCTAACATCTGTGCCAGTCTTCCTCTGTTTTGTATGTTGGATGATGCCACAGCATGGCTTCATGAGCAGTGTGTAGGTCCGCACCCAGGATCTGAACCCGCAAGCCTGGGCCACCGAAACGGAGCATGCCAAACTTAACCACTACACCACCGGGCCAGTCCAGACAAAGCGAATCTTCTATTCAAACATCAAAATAGTGTGAAAAATTTGGGGACATTCCCAAGGGGTTTCTGAATCTTGATGTGGTCTTGCCACTATCTGTGCATTTGTTTATTCAAACATTCAGTGAGTTCTAGTCAGGCAGGTGCTTAGATAAAAAGAAGAATGACACAGACCCTTCCCTCAGAAAACTCACAGCCTTGTGGATGTAGCAACTGCACAAATGAGCATTTGTGAAGCACTGTGATGGTGAACAATGAAGGATCCACCCAGGATGTTAGGCCAACGCCAAGATTTGGAGGACAGGTAGTGAGCCTGCTATCAGGAGGAAAGGCACCATCTCCTACTGCTTCTGTCCTGACACCCTCTGCTCCAGCCAGGCCAGCACATTCAGCATGATTACGCACACATTGGGGTCTTTACTTCTGGTGTTCACTCCATTGTTTCCTCTATCCAAGGGGCCGCTCTCCATCTGCTTCAATCATAATCATCTTTTAAGATCCAACACAAATGCTTTGATCTTGACTTGGCCAGCATCTACAAGGGAAACCTAGAATCTCAAGCGTGTTCAAATGGAATTCCATTTGAAAAGTTAATGTTTCCTGACAAGATGGATTTGTGGTGATATGCTCTTAGGACTGAGTTGGTAATCATCTAATTCTAGCTTCCTTCCTAGATCGGTCCTGTAAGTGGCCAGTTCGCAGTGATTGGCTGGCTGTGCCAACACCAGGGAAAGGGTGGTCTCAGCAGATGCACATGGAGAACTTGGGTCTCCCTTACGTGCTGCATTAGGTAGTAGGGTACATTTTTCAGGGGCAAGTGTGAAAGTCTTACTAGGAATTAACAAAAATTGACAGAATTGATATTAGCCCTTAAAATGATTTATGTTCAACACTCTTTCTCAACGTGTTTTCTTACGCTTTGTAAACGGAGATTACAGTGGATTGAATAGTGTCCACAAGATTCATGTCCACCTGGAACCTCAGAATGTGATCTTATCTGGAAATAGAGTCTTTGCAAATGTGATTAGTTAAGAGGAAGTCCTCTAGACTAGGGTGGGCTCTAAATCGAATGACTGGTGTCATTACAAGAGAAAGGAGAGGGAGACTCAGAGACAGACACACAGGGAAGAGGCCATATGAAGACAGAGGCAGAGATGGTAGTGATGCAGCTGCAAGCCAAGGAAGGCCCAGGATGGCTGGCAACCAACAAAAACTAGTAAAAGGCAAGGAAGGACCTTTCCCTACCGCCGTCAGAGGGCGTGCAGTCCTTGGAACACCTTGGTATCGGTCTTCTGGTCTCCAGAACTGTGGGAGAATAAGTTCACATTGCTTGAAAAAAATTACTGTCTCCTGAAGAATTTCTGGAGTCATCATCTGTCACTCTATAGTGTGTTCTATGCCAATGCCCCCCTCCAAATATGTGGTCATCTGCAGGAGGCTAAGGTTCTCACCATTATGAAGGGGTCATGGATAAGGCCCCCCAAATTCTCCCCAGTGCTTTCGGGTGGCATCAGTTAAAAACCTAACTAGTCAGATGGAGAAATACGTTGTAATAATCTACCTGCTATGTCCATAAGAGTTATTTTCGAAGCTTACAAGTCATCCTAGGAAATACTGGGAGTTCATGACGAATGGTGCCAGATTCTCTGCGTCCATCTTGAATACCAAAAAATGGGGATGATTATTTCAGGGTTTAGAATATGATTTTCCTCAGAATCATGTGCCAGTAACTCTCTAGCCCTATAATTTCAAGCAATTGAAAGTTATAATTAAGTGTCTGTATTTCCAATTCCAAGGGAGAAAAGTACACAGAGTTCTTGATTTTGTGGTGGAAGCCAGTAAAATGAGCCTTTGGTTTGCATTAAGAAGAAGCTGAATGGTGTAGTAGTGAGAGCACTGGTCCAAAATCAGAAGAACAGACAATCCGTTCTGTTTCCACCTTCATAGCTCCTTGATCGTGAGCAAGGCAATTCATCTTCTGGAGCCTCAGTTTTCTTATGTATAAAAAAAAGATTATTATGAGGATTAAATTTAAAAAGTGCTAGTGAACTATTTTTTGTAAAGACATAAGCACTCTAAAATACGTCTTATTTTTACTCTATTTATAAAGCACCAGTTTACAAAACATTTTCCAAAACATTAATTCATCCAGTCTTCTCAGCAACAACATAGGGACAACCCCATTAATTACATTTTACCCAAGAAAACTAAAGCACAGATAAATTTCATCGTTGACCCAAAGTCAAAAGTTTAAATGGCAGAGAAGAAACCCAATCTAAGTGTCCCTACTTCACAGTTCAAGTTTTTCAATCCCCATGCTGCTTCTCATCTAATCAGGCATTTTTGTTGTTCTTATTGCTAATCCGTGGGGTGGTCACCAGTGCATTGGGAGCTGCTGGCCACAAACAGGTACAACACCAAAGTGAGACAACAAGAGTACAGTCTCTGTGGGCGTCATTCCCATGGTAATCTACCCAAAGAGACAAAATCCAAGTGTATTGCTAATGAACGGAGCCTGAGAGCTCATTGGGAAAATGTCAATCGAACAAGAAATGGATGTGAAATAAGCACTAATCTTGAGTACAGGGGTGTAGTGAGGCAGTAAGCGTGGAGGTCCTGGAGGTAGGAATTGTCCAAAAATGAGGCTGCTCTCAATGACCGGGAAGGATTTTGCATGACTGGATCAGTTCTTTAGACATAATACCCCAAGATGGTAGAGGTGCAAATCTTCCAGCTAGCCTACTTGGTTGGGAACAGTTCTTCAGATCATTCAGCTCCTTTGCTCTAATTTTCTGCTCATCAAGCAATCTTCAGATCCGTAATTTGGTCTCTTGAGTGAATTCTGGAAGGGAGCCTTGCAAATGTCTGATCATTTTATCCTTGATTAAAATCTTTCAATGTGTCCCCACTGCCCTGCAGAATAAAACACTCATCTGATTTTCACAGCCATTGTGATAGAACCCTCCCTCTTTCTTCAGGCTTGTATTTTACCACCCTCCACCACTTGAAATCTATGCTCCAGACACACTGAACTCTGCATAATTCCTCCAAACACACCTTATTCTCTTTCCCCTCCAGGCCTTGGAATACTCTTTCCCCTGCCAGGAATTCCTTCCTCACTCTCCTTCCCTCAACTGCTCTCATCCAGAAATCTTCTCTGAGGACCCACTCTCCAGAAAGGCTGGACATATTCCCATAGCAGCTTGACTTAACTTTATCATTGCTTTTTGTGTATCTGTCTCTCTGTTGCACCACAACGTAAGCAACTTGAGATAAGGAAGAAAGTCTTATTATTGTATCCCCCACCTAGTTTGGCACCTGATATATAACATAAGTATTTGATGATGAGCGAAAGAATAAAGCCTTTGATCCTGAGCCAGATACTTCTCCCACTGTGACAACAACCGATCTTAATCTCCCAGGTCATCATCTCTGATACAATCAGGTTTCTGACATCGTGTAAATTGAGAGCCTTTTGGTAGCCTCACGAAGATAGAGAAACACGAAATGTGAGATCTGTCCCTGAGTACCCATGGCTGGGCTTCAAAGTAAAACTGTTGTGACAAAAAGAAATTGAAAACGCTGAAGCCACAGCTGTCAGAGCCTCTGAAACCACAGCAGCAAGATCATGTGCCTTGTGAAAAGACTTCCACAAAAATGGCGCTGGGACAGAACCACACAATCAAGGGGAGCAGAAGGGATCTTGCAGGATTGCAGTGGGTGCTGGCCACTGTTTTGTATCTTGTGGTCTTGTGGCTCTGGAAAGCAAATTGCCTTTTTGAGAGACAAAGGGAGCCTCTGCTCAGGTAGGTCTGGCACCAGATCCGGATGAATCTGTGTCCTGGAGAGCTCTGGGCCCTCAGAAAGCCCTTGCCTCTTCAGAATAAAGTTGAAAGCAGCTGGATCCTCTGCTGGACAGATTTTTAGGGACGTGGTCAGTGGAATGATTGATTCTTTGCTCTGTAAGTTGCTTTTTAGGTTGAAGTATTGGTGTAACTTAAAAATTTACTGTAACCAAGTTTTTGCTCAAATGGACCAAAAAAAAAAATCTGAAACAAAAGAGTTAAAGAGCTTTTACTTATTAAAAGCATCCTTTACCCTGGGAAAAGTCAGAAGCAATATTGGAAATAGGAAAATAGTGCTGATCACCACCACTTTGTAACAATAACTAACATTTTTCCAGTGCTTACTTTGCACATGGCATTTGGCAAGGCCCTCTACAGACACTGTGTTATTGTTCTAGCCTCTGCAAAAGCACAGCAACGGGAGCACCTGCTCACTGCTCTCTCCAGATGGGGAAACACAATGTGGAGAGGGTAACTGCTTCCCGGGGTCGTGCAGCTGGTAAGTGGGACTCACACCCATGACTCACCCCAGAGAGCAGGCTCTCGGCCACCGCATTACAGTGAGCGCCTGCCAGGCGCTAGGTAATTTGCATAGTGTGTCTCTCACCCTCACTGCCATGCTTCACAGTAGACATTGTCCCCATTTTATCAGTGAGAGAACCAAGAGCTGAAGGGGTTAGGTGACTTGTGGGACATCTCAGAATGAGTCAGTAGCTGAGTCTGAACCTGAACCCAGGACCATCTTCTGCAAAGTCTTTGCCTGCGCTTTGGGCTCCTCTTTCCCGACACTCACTCTTTCCAAGTGCCCCCTTCCTCCCCGCCCCCACTTTCACTCTCCACCCCCTCTAGCAGAGGGCCACACTGCCCTCCCCAACAAAGTTCCTTCCTCAAGTCAGAGTCTTAGGAGCCTTCACACCCTCAGTCACCCAGAGCAAAATGTGCCAGTCCCCTTCTCACCAAACCCTGCTCTCTGCCAAATATATACACATGCACACGTACACATGTACACACACATGCCTGTGTGCTTGAGTGTGCATTACCTTATTCTTGTATCTTACTATTTTAAGATTTTATATTTTAATAAATATATAAATATTTAATTTAATATAATTCATAAATTAAATATACACTATATTAAGTGTTGGGCATAATTTAATATACTAAATTATGTTTATTTATATTTATTATTGTGTCTTACATTTTATGTAATGCTATTTTAATAAACCACAGGCTGGAGGCATGCACGAAGTCTACGGATAAGTGTGAAGTTTAGCTCCCAGAATCAAAATTCATCTGACTGGAGAAGATGTGGCTAAAAAATAACATGTATGAAAAGATTCTGCAGTTCTCGTCGCCTTCATGCTCAAGATGAGTCAACAGTGCAATGATGAGATGGGCAAACAGACTTGCATCAGAGTGCAATGGTAGGAATGTAATATTCACAAAGAAGAAGGGAGTCCAGTCTGGCCTGTGTTGGCCAGCCCTACCCTGGGCACCACTCCGTTCTGGAAGCCACATCACATGAGGGAGGCAAGGGGCACCCACAAACTGGGGCACATCCGGGGCTAGCCATCAGGAGTGTGATGCGTCTGGAAACCATTTGTTAAGAAGTGATTGACAATAAAAAGAATAATTCAATAAAAAGAATAATAAGTCAACGGAGACCTTAAATATAGAACCGCGAGAACATCATACGTATGGGTTCATGGGAAACAAAAATACGTTAATGGAAGTTTACCAAAATATACAAAATTTAGCCAGCTGAAAATAATTTCAACCCATCTTCCTATTTTGAAGGCTCTCCTTCCATAAAGGACTGATCTGATGTCAGACCTGTTAAGAACAGTAACTTCATAAGACATTCTGTTCCCAAAGTTCTTTGAGCCTGGGACAGCAAACTCATTGATGTAAACAGCAGACCTACAAAATTACTCACCCCAAAAAAGTGCCAATGCCACATAGAGCATCTCCACATTCAAGGAAGTGTGTGGGCATCCCAGATGGTGTATGGATGATCCATGGAAAAAATTACTTTCTCGAGGACCTATCACTGCAACTATAACTGAATCTGATTCTTGTCTCATCTTAGCAAGAACGTGTGTGTGTGTGTGTGTGTGAGAGAGAGAGAGAAAGAGAGAGAGATTACCTTTGCAGAATTACTTTTGTGGTTCAAAGACAAGAATTTTGCTCCGTCAGTGATCTTTCTTATACTACACTTGTATGATTTCTTTTTTTTTTTTTTTAAAGATTGGCACCTAAGCTAACATCTGTTGCCAATGTTTTTTTCTTTTCCTTCTTCTTCTCCCCAAACCCTCCTAGTACATAGTTTATATTCTAGTTGCGAGTACCTCTTGTTGTGCTATGTGGCATGACACCTCAGGATGGCCTGATGACCAGTACCATGTCTGCGCGCTGGATCCGAACCAGCAAAACCCTGGGCCACCGAAGCACAGCTCACGAATTTAACCACTTGGCCACAGGGCTGGCCCTGTATGATTTCTTACACAACTGCTTCTGAGATGTGACACCAAAAAGAGAGAGAGGAAGAGAGAGACATCGGGGATGATCTGAATTTGTCATCTCTTCTTCAATATCTATTTCCATTACATTTTCCTTTTCCTGATAAGAAGTGTCACCATCTTTTCAATTTCCTCAGTCAGACTTCTGATGGTTACTGGAAACCCCTCCATCTCCCTTGCCACTAGAGTCCAATTGACCGTAAATCTCTCCCAATTCACTTTCTTAAATACTGCTCTAAATGGTTCCCTCTTAAATCCACACTGCCAGCATCTTGGCTTAGGTTTTTCAACCCCTCTCACCTGGATCCTGCAGTGGCCTTCTAACTTGTCTCCCGGCTTATAATATGAACCAGCTTCTGTCCATTCTCCTCTCTGTCACCAAAGTAATTCTTCTTAAAGGCAAATCTAAACACATCATAACTCTCATTAAAATCCCTCAACAATTTCCTATAACGTTTGTGACAAAACCCTAATTCGTCACAATGGCAAGCAGGGCCCTGTCCAAGTTAATCCCTACCTACCTCTAGACAGCACTCCCTTTCTCCCACCTGCAGACCTCCCACCCACACACCGTGCTCCGGGCTTACTTCACCACATGCAGTGTGCCACCCAGGCATCCAAGCAGCAGGCATGTGTCCTTCACCAGCTACATCATTCCCACACCTCCTTGCTCAACCAACTCCTTTTTACACTCCAAACACAGCATCTCTATGCTGAGATTTTTAGGCCCTCAACAAGGATATGCTAATGAGCAATTGAAGATTTGGTCAAATCTTAGTGTAGAGGTCAGAACTGAAAGTGTAGATATCCGGAGAGTCGTAGAGACATAAAGTTGAAAAAAATGTCTTCAGAGGGAATCAACCACCCAAGGAGAGTGAGAAAAGAGTCCATGGCAAAGGTTGGGGGACACCTGCATTCAATAGGCAACAATATTGAATGCCTCGCAGAAGCTCGGGAGCACATGGACCAAGAAGGGGCTTTTGAATTCAGTAATTAGGAGTTTGTGAGTGGCCTCCCAGAAATTAAGTTCAACAGTATCGGAAGCAGTAGTTTTTAATATTTTATTTCTCTTCCTTTGAAAATATTGCCATTAATATCCCTCACTTCTCTGAGATGTTTACTTTTACTATTTTCCATATGCTATGGAAACCTACTACCAAAGATATTCCCAAACAGCCATATAGTTACTTGTAAACTCATCAGAATCAGAGACCAATTGTCTACTTGGACTCTGTAAATCATGATTTTGGATAATTTACTCAAAGATAGTCTTCCTAACCACCATAATTATATACAATTCTCTTTTTTATTGGAGACAATGTCATTTATTCTCCATTACTGAAATATTTCTTAGTTGTCAAGTACATTCAGATGCTTTCTTGAGAATTTGGGGGTTTTTTGCTATTGCCTATCTTACTTGAAACCTTTTTTTGTCCTCTAAATAAAATGCTACTGACAGTTGCTAACCACGTCTTCCCTTGCTGCGATTTGAAGTCACATTTCTATTCCAAAACTCCCAACTTTTCAGTCACTTTTGCAAGACAATTATTTCTTTCCACTCATTTCTACAATCAGGGCGCCATATCTCCTAGGGTCACTGTTTCCATTTGAAGGCAGTGAACACTGTTTTATTTTGTTTAACTAGGTGGAATCACCGTTGAGTTCTTCTGGCAAGGTTGGCCACTCTCTCCAGCTAATTCTTCAGAAGTAAGCTAAAGCATAGCACAAATATCTTATTTTTATAAATTTGAGTTGCCAAAAATATGTATCTTGGATTTATACCATTGACTTGTGGAGGGTCCCTAACACATATGGTCTTGCTGGACAGATCCTTCTGTGTGCCATGAAATTGGAGAGAGTCCTTTAGTTGAGAGCCTTCTCTCCTTATATCAAGACAAAACATTTGTGTCCTTTTTTCTTGCCTTAATTCCATCATTCCTGTCCTACTCTGTGGCTTTTCCTCATGGTCACCAAAGTCTACAATCCAGGGGCCCGTGTTTTAGAATCTCAAGTCTTGCTGCTCTTGTGTTTCCCTGGTCCTTGCTTTCTTTTTGATACTTTACTGCCTCTTCCTGCCTGCACTTCAGGTGACAGGCTGCCCCTCGTGATTTCCCAGCATTTCCATGTTTCTTCTAGGGTCTGCAGACAGGACTGACTCCCTATGTCACTTGAGAGATTTCAGTCACACCACAGGATAGCCATTATTCCATGCTTACATTTCCCTGAAGACCAACTTCCCCCAATGGCTGAACTCAGGAACTTGAAATGCAGTATACTTTTATAAATTTTAAATTGAACTCTTAGGGGTTCTTTTAAGATACTGCCAAACTTGCCTGTGGAAAGTAGTCTCTTTAAAACCTGCTTTAAATTCAGAATTTTCTCCATATTTTTGTTTATTGCCTCAAACTATCTTTCAGCAAAGTCATTTTCCTTACATGAATAATAGTTTCAAACACTTTAATGAGAACATTAAATTCAGCTCCACTTGGTTCTCCCAACTACCACAGGTCTCTCGTCGAAAGCCCTAACAGGAGCACAATTCTTTTTCTTGCCTTTTTGTAAGCAATTTGTTTATATAAATCTATGAAATGAAAGCTTTCCCCCCTGCCCGGATCATGTGGCCAAGGGTAATTTTTATTTAACTATTTTGGTGCAGGTTGAGAAACTGAGATTCAGGAATCATTCCAGTTCTGCTAGCAGTTGTCAATGTGAACAGAAACCGTGAATTCTACAGTGAACGGTTATGTGGGCTGTGAAGGGATGAGGTTTGTCAAAATATCAAACATTGTGTGGATTTATATTCTTTCATTCCTTTTGGTTGTGCTTATAGAAAATACATGTTATTCTCACTTTCTTTTGGAGGAGGTATCTCATCCTTTTTCTTTTGGAATTTACATTCACGACCAGTAAATTTCCTATAATTCCAAAATATTAATAATGTCACCTCCAATTCAAGATTAAGTGAAAAGCCACCATTATTGGAGGAAAAAAATAAAAACCCCTGGACACCTTGTGAGAATAACGATGGTAGAAGAGTTTCCTTAAAGAACATTTTTGAAAGCAAGTAGCCATTCCTAGCTCCTCACACAGCCCCACACTGGAAGACTCCAAAGTCTCACATGGCACTTTCACATGCCATGTGCAGGGAGCAAGTTAAACCCTCCTGTGTGCCATCAAAAGGGGATGCTCCACTAGGCTTTTCCAGGCTTACAGTAGCCATGTGGCTTTTCTTAGAGTTGATGATGCCAAACAAGGCCACAGAGTCAAAAAGAACCAATGCTGTGACAAGTGAGATGTGTCACATGACCTGCACTCAAAATCATTCATTGTAACATGGGTCAAGAACCCAATTAGTCAAAAAGACAGTTCTAGTAGACTTTCGAGGTTCCACTTCAGGCTTCTTCTTCAGAATTTCTGTTTAGATTCAATTCTTTTCTCTTTCTTCTCAATTCACATCTGCCTACCTCTTGGATTCCGTTTCATTTCCACTCCCTTTTGCTAAAGCCCTGAGTTCATCCACTCTGGAGTTATTTTCTCTGGGGTAAAACATGTGCAATGACTGACAATGTTGCCAATGTAGAAATGCCTTGAGTACATGTTCCTTGAGACCTGTGGCTCCTGGAACAATGGTCCCAGGAGGCCTCAGTAGTCCCCGTGGGTAGATGTACAGCTACAAGATGAGAAGAACCAATCATAGAATCACCATGACAACATTAGCATAACTTGAGGCACTGCTTTTCCTACGAACCATGTAAAGAAGAGTGGGTGCACAAATTTTTTAAGCCATTAGATTTAGAGCTCTAAAAGCAGCGAACATGTTTTCCTTTTTTCCCCTCTCTTACTTTATCAGCTCAACATGATGGCTGAAGTAAACCTGTCTGCTAAATCTTGATGTGAGCCGAGGATAAATGTGTGTGACTTTTACAGCTGTCAGAATTTAATGTTGTTCAGAAAATGCAGTCTGCTCTTTCAGGTGCAGTGGTGATTACAGATGGCCTTGAAAGAACGTTCTCCTTATTTCCTTTTAGAATTTCTATCTCCATCAGATCTGATCTTCTTTCACTGCAGCCTATCTTATAGTCAGCTATGCAAATGCACATAAATAAAACTTTCTATGGTCTCCCATCAAAGACAGCAATGCAGAAAATCTACCCACCCAACATTGGAATAATGCAACCCCATCTAGAGAACACATCATAACTGCTAATAACACTGAAAATAAATCAGAATGCATGAAAGTGGTTATACTGCAAGTAGACAGGTGGCAATCATCCATTTTAAGGAGATTCTCAGGGATTCATTAATTGCCTGGAGAAAGACACAGAAAGATCATGTCATAATTGGACTCTTGTTTGAAATATCTAAATCAGATCTATCAATACCATCATATTATGTAGCTTATACTGGTGAATGCTTTTTAATTGATTCTTTACATGCAATAGTCATGCCCAGCAGGTCTCAGTAAATTGTTCTCAATGTTTGCTTTATGACTGAATGTTTATGTTATTTACCAACAGAAGCTAAACACATCATCTTGGGGGAAAAAAGTCAGTCTTGATGCCTTTGATGTTAAAATCAACTTCTGAGTATGGAAGTTTCACTTTCCATTAGGAGAGGATGGACCATAAGCATTGTTCATCCCAGGGACCGTGTCTTCCACTCCCTTTGTAGCTCTCCACTGGGCAGTCCTCTGTTTGCAGGGTCACTGGATAAATGCCCGTGACTCACTCATTGGCTAGCAGATGACAACAGTTAGTGGTGAAAACACGAGAGCTGAGGTCAGGAAAATGCAGTGGGGAGGGGGTGAAGGGAGGAGGTTTCAGAAGCTCCCACTGCCTGACTCGCTATACACGTCATCTCATTGATCATAACACCACTAAGAATTGCAGAATGAACTATTACAAACTTCCCATGATTTGCTAATTTTTCTAGCTTTACTCTAATTGAGCCCCTCTAGTTCAACACTGAGGCACATTCGGGCATTACTTGAGAAATAAACGTTTTAACATCCGCTCTATCTGCTTTGGAATGAAACCATTTGCCTACCAGAGTAAAGTATTTGAATCCCTCCTTCACCTCTGCAGACATTCACTGATTATGTGACATGGAATGGTAGGTAATTCTTGAAAAATGCATAGGGTGCAACTGACAAGTCCTTCATGACAGGTTACACTAGATTGAGACCCAGAAGAGAAAAATTCAAGTCCTATCTTGCCCACTTAGAAGCCATATGACCTTGGGCAAGTCATAATCTCACTCAGTCTCTGTTCCTTTTTTGTGTAAAGGGATGGTAATTTCCTAGCTCATATCAAAGGATTGTTGGGAGGATCAATATGTAACATTGTAAATATGACTGTTCTGAAGGCCACAAAGGGCTATGTAATGTATAAACACATTATTAGGCTTGGTATATGCTCACACACACACACACAAAGGCACACGTATCCTGATGGTAATAAGAGCAAGTCCACAAGTGTCCTCAATCTGTAAGGGAAGTATGCGTCTACAGTGGCTGAGAGGTGGGGATGCAACCACCTGTCCTTTCCACCAGAGAGCTTCCCCATCTCTCCAGAGTATGCCACCCAAAGGAAGCATCCAGCTCTTGGGCTAACCACTCTAACTCTACCAAGCCTGGGAGGACTGTAGGGAAATACTTGGGAAGCTAATGTTGATGATGATACCCATTGTGCTTATCCCAGAAATTTCATCTTTCTGTTTCTCCAAAATGTGTGTGCACACAAGTGTCTGTGTGTGTGTGTGTGTGTGTGTGTGTGTGTGTTTGTTGTCATGTTTAGCTAATTACATGAATTAGCAGCATGCTATAGTCTATAAGACTTCTGCAGGTGCACTCCCAGCTAGGAAACAACTAGGTAGCCTCCTCACAAGGAACACTCAAACCAAATCTCACAAGAGACAAAGTGAGTCCAGGGCTCCCCTCAGCAATTGCCACCCTCGTGGGACCCAGGAGTGAACCCCCTGGGGAAGATCTTTCCAGTGCCTTTCTCCGAAGTATGTTTCAGTATGAGGAGGGCACAGTCTCAGGATGTCAAACTTCTCACTCTGAACACATTTATTGAGCTATTACTACGTGCCAGACTCTACAAGAGAGGCACTGAGAACACAGATAGGGACTGTATCGCCTGTTTCAAGGTGCCCACCATCTAGTGCACACACAGGCAAACAGGTGAGAGCTGGACCAGAGGTGAGAGCAGGTCAGCAGGGTGCTAAGGGAGCACTCAGAGGACAAGGATAAGGTCATCAAATTTGGAGGCTCCATGAGGATTTCCTGGGAGAAATGTGAGAGTTAATCCTTAAATGACAAATGAAAGTCAGCCAGGGGCAAGGATGTCTCCAAACAAAGGGAATCACATATATAGGGCAAAGATTAAAAAGAATATACTGGAAAAACCAAGTATGATGTGGTGAGTGGCAAAAGATGAGACTGGAGATGTAACAGGGGTCATGTAATAATGTCAAGGAACACCTTCTAGTCTATGAGGAGAAGCTGAAGATCAATCCTATAGACCAGTGACTCAAACCTTTGGGGGTCTCAGAGAGCTCTGGTAGTTTTATAAAAAGCCCATGTCCCTATCCCAAGAAAATATGCTCATATACTCATGCACACCCACTTTCTCCTGGACCAGCCTGGCGAGCTGGTGGGCCCTGGCTATGCAGCTCTGCTCTGGGAAAGGGGAAGATGTTGCAGGGTTCTCCAGCATGGGATGGAGAGGATCCGATCTGTGTTTTGGTAATGTTGACTCTGGCGGGAGCTGAGGAGAACGTATTATACTGAAGCAGGTTCAGGGACCAGATAGCACAGGGACATTATCTAATCAAGAGATGGTGAGGGTCTGAGGCAGTCGTGGCAGGAAGGCTGGAGGGCAGGAATAAGAACAAGGCTGCCAGGAGTGGCTGATGAATTGCATCCAGGAGGGGAGGAAGGAGATGGGTACCCTCAGGTTTTGGTTTTGGGGAGCAGGTTTTAGAAAAGAAGAAGCAGAGTTCAGCTTGGGTATATGGAGCTAGAGGTGCCCGTGAGCCCTTCCCAAAGAGAGAGACACGCGGGCAGCAGGTGAGTGGCAGGTCTGGAGCTCCCAAGGTAACTCTGGGCTGTAGGTCTAAGTCTGGAAGTCACTGAGATGTAGGAACTAGTCAAGCCACGTGAGCAGATGAGCTTGGCCACTGGAGAAGTTTATAGGAACACCGAAGCTTCAGGAATGAGCTGGTGAACTGCATCTATAGAGGAGATGAATTGATTTCAGAATTTTCAATATTTTTGGTACTTGCAAAACAGAGGCTGAGAGAAGGAAGAAACAAGTAGATGAGAGAAGAAAAGCACTGTGATGTGAAAGAGACAGACAATAGTGTGGGGTGGGGAGAAAGCAATAGGAAAAGAATGAGGAAGAAGGATGCTGAGAAGCTGGGGCAGGAAGAACAGGGAAGACTGCTGGTTAAAGGTCCCAGGAGCAAAGGTTTAGGGATGGAAATGCACATAGACCAAAATCACAGACGCACCAAGAGGCGAGCAAAGTCATTTCCCAGAGAAAGATCAAAAGAAGCAAACTAAAAATCAATCTCAAAAAGGCACAGAACATGGAAAAGAAAACAAACAGAAACAAATTCCCTTGGATGTGCATTGCTCTTTATAGAGTTCAGAGTGATGTCTAATCATCTGCTGGGTAACATTAGATACATAATGATCTATTGGATAACATTAGAGTGAATATTATTATATCATTCTCCTGATTTTACAAAATTGGAAAACCACAGAGGCTAAATGCCTTGTGCTCAAGGTCGCATTTCCAGTACACGGCAGAATTCCAACTCCAGCCCAGCATTCCCTGGAGTTCAGACCACATCATGCTGCCTGCCAACAGTGCATGGAAAATAGCTGGAGACAGAAGGAAAACGGCATTAGGGAGACAAAACGCTTTCCCTTTATCTTCTCCCTTCTTAAAAACACACTTAACTGAAACTCTAACCACTAAAGGAAAATATATGTTCTTTCTGTAACTGAATAAAAACCACACCAGGAGATAAAATAAATATTGAAGGATAGAGGAAAGAAAAAGTTGTTGGAAATATTTTTGTGTTCAGAATCTTTATGCAGTTAAATTTATTTTGTAGAGATGAAGGATGTCGACTGTTGCTAAAGCGCATTAAATATGCTAAGCGCTTGCCTGTGCATAAGAGCGCTAAGTAATCTGCCAGGGCTCAAACGAGATGTTGAAAATGATGGCACATCACGCCGCATATCGCGGCTGGAAATAAATCCCCACACACAGTCCTAATCAGAGCGACGTCATACAAGCTTTTAACAAAACAGTATTAACTCTCATAATTTGGACTCCGTAAGTCAACTTGCAACACATCAAAGGTAAGCACTCACTGACTGAAGACAAGTAGAAATATATTTTGCACTTTTTGGGTTCTTGAAATACACCCACTACATGCCCGGCTTTGGTTTTAAACTAGCGTCATGGTGTTTCCATGAAGGACGAGGCCAGAGGCAGTCTACCTCAAAAAATTGGGAAGCAATTTTCCGTAGCTTCAAGAGGCCAAAACTATTTACAGTAAGAAAAAATCAATCGCCAAATGTGTGTGTTGTGGTTTTGTTTATGTGTCTGATCTCGAAGCTATTCAGGGATTTCTTGATGAGAACCACGAGTACGTGAAACTCAGTGGGCATGTCCTAGGTCTTGTGTTTCATTCCCGGAACAAGGCTCAGGGAATTGACCTCTATGTGTGAAGGGCTTAGAGAAAGTGTTCTTACATAAAATTTAGCCTTGGCACGATAAGACTCAGCAGAAGCACCCTCTTTGGACTTGTGAGTGTAGTTTCCTAATAAAACCCAGAGCAATTTACTGTGCCCTTTCTATGTGCAAAGCACTATGCTGTGCACTACAGGTGACACAAAGAAGCAAAAGATCCCATCTCTGTCCTCAAAAGTCTCATGAGCAGAGAACAGATTGGTGGTTGCCAGGGGTGGGAGGAAAGCGGTGGATGAAATGGGTGAAGGGGGTGAAAAGATACAAACTTCCAGTTATAAAGTCCTGGGGCTGTAATGTGCAGCCTGGTAGCTATGGTTAACAATACTCTGTTGTATACTTGAAAGTTGCTAAAAGGGTGGATCTTAACAGTTCTCATCACAAGAAAGAAAATTTTGTAACTATGTATGATGATAGATGTTAGCTAGACTAATTGTGGTGATCATTTCACAATAAATACAAAGATCAAATCATTACCTTGTACACCTGAACCTAATATAATGTTCTATGTCAATTAGATCTCAACTTAAAAAACTCATAAGTATGTTAGAAAGACATTTAGATGACAGAAGCTTAAGATATACTGCAAGGCTCAAAGAGAAGTGAAATAGGATGAAATAGTATGAAATGGATAGATGAATATGAATAAGATGAAATGAATAGGATGAAATAGTAAGGTCACACTGCTAATAAGAGCCTCTGGTGTTTTTAATTAGTAAGCACTGCATTTTTCCCAGCCTCAGTTTTGCCAGCTCTTAGGAATGGCTGCTGGATGGCCTACACAGCTCCTGGCATGGAGCCTTGCACGTAGCAGGCCCTCCAGAAATGGTGGGTATTCGTTATTACTTTTCTTTTATTCTAATACAGGTAATATCAACTCCTGCTCAACCTCACGCCTTCCCAATAGAGCGCCACTTGTAAGCACAACCTCCATCTTCTTCTCTCAATTCCAATTTTTGGAGAGAAGGATGATGACTGAAAGAAAGAAAGGTATAAAATCTGATGAGACCACCCTGTACGTGCTACAAAGCTCCATGGCCTATGCTCCGAAACCTGGGTCAGGAGCCTGCCCTTCCATCTCAGACTGTGTCTCTTAACCCATTTGCCATACAGATTAGAAAAACATATGGGTAAGCATCTTGCAAACTGCAAAACACTCTCCAAACATGAAGTGTAGTTATTGCTGTTGTACAGAAAATTAGCCTGGTGGACGCAGGACCAATCCCCAGCTCTTCTCTGCATGAGCTGTGTGAAACGGGGCAAAGTTGCTTCACCTCTAAGATCTTCCATTTCCTTATATATAAAATTGGGCTGAAATGCAGCTGTAAGGGCTAAATAGAAAAATGTTTGCAAAGCATATAGCGTAAAATAGGTCCTCGATTATATTTTTTCTTTTCTCTTATAGGCCCCAGGGGCTTTTGCTCACTGACTTTCTGATTGTCAACATTTAGCCTTCCAGACTATAGAGTAGGGACCAGTTTTATTTCCAAATCCTCCCTTCCTTGAAATCTCCAAAATAAACACAAGTACTTTTTGTTAAGTGTTAAGGAACCTAACTGCTCGCTACCTGGAAACATGTAGAAGACATCAAAATTAGCAAACTCCTAACTTGATCTCTTGTGGACTCCCCCGACTAGCCATGGGATAGACTCTTTAGGACGGATATCATCTTCTCTAACCTTGGCTATTTTTTTAATTAAAAGATAGGAACATCTGTATTCTGCCTCCTGTTGGTGTTGGGCATCTTTATAACACAGGAACGTAGGAGGCTTTATCTGTCCCAATTTGCCAGAGATGGAACTTTCTTACTTACCTTATCTTGCTCCACGACTATTGGATTCTGAGAGTGTACATGTGGGTTTAAGTGATATGCTTGGTGCTAAGACATCAGGAATGCCTGTGACAATCCGAGAATTTTTGTTCCCTGAATATGTTCCCTGAATGTGGATTTCACAAAACGCCAAGAGCATACAGGAAGAAAATAAGAACTTCAGACAGGATCCTGGAAGGGAACCATCAAAAGCCCCTCCTTGATGGAATGAATGTATGTTGGCAGGGTGAAGAGTATGGGGATAAATTAAGTGGGGTTCTGAAAAGATACCATGAGTTGGACAAACATACCCATCTATCTAAATGCCATGAACATTTGACCCGCAGAGTGGACTGTAAGACATGGTAGCTCTTCCTTTGAGGCTATGATGCATCATGAGGTCAGAAATTATCCCTAAGACTCTGAAAGCCATCCTCATCTCTATCTATCCAGGTAACCCCTCAATGTAGGGCAGCCAGGGCTCTGAAGGGTGCTGGGCTGCAGGGGAGCTTGGAAATTGATCCCTGGTGTGTCCACAATGTGTGTGTCCTAAGAGAGAAAGACAGCAAGTGGTTCCACATTCCATCGCTTTAACAAATGCTGTTCATAGGTTCTCTGATGCTGATTCTGAAACTTTCAGGATTTTGAAGGGCAATCAAAGACACTTGGGGAAGATCTGGCACCACCCCTAATTCCTATTTCCCAGATGCAGAACCTGGTCTCAATCTCATTTGGAAACTTCATTCCCAATTACACACTAAATCAACTCTTACAGTAGAATGTCCAAGTGGTTCCTGAAAAAAAACATGCCTTGGAAATATGGCATACGCTATATGTACAATTTTTATCGACAAGTGTACATTGTGGATATATAATTATAGAATCCCCAAACTAAAATCTAGTTCTGGGAATAATTGAGTTGAGCTATGAAAATTTCACTCAGCATTTAATTTTGTACTTTGTAATCATGCATCACCCATTTCTCTCTGGCTAATTACTGCTGTGTTTGTCTCTTATCATCACCAGCAAAAGCCCCTATTCTTTAATTGGATATTAAACATGTAGTCACAGTCCACAGAATGCATAAATGCTTTTCATAATGCTGGTCATCTGGAGCTCCAGCATATTAATTTCTGGCACAGCATTTGAAGTTTGAATGAAACTGTAAAAGTGACATTTGTATTGAGTTACCTTGAGGGGTTTGTAGGACCAAGGACATTGAAGTTTGCCTTTAGCAACGAGCACTCAGCTGCCTTTCTGAGGCAGGAAGCATCTACACACACTGCTACAGGGACGGCCCATAACTACCCTCCACAACTCCAAGCCATAATTCGGCTTTCTTGCAAACCAATGAGATTGGGATAGAGGAATGAGACAGAAGCAAAACTTGTTTGAAAAAAATAATAAACTGTGATACTCTATTGAATGGTTATAATAAACTTATTTCTAGAACCTGATGCGGATATAATCACAGTGCATAAAGATGCAGATTTGTATCCAGTGAAGTGGTATCAGGAAGTAAATACAGAGATGGGACTCATATCCATTCCTAATGACCAGGTAGCTCAGTGGACAGGGAAGTTCAGTGAAGCAAAACCAGCCCCACAGAGCTAATGGGGCACAGAGGACCTTCTCATTACACTGAGGTCTACTCAAGGCTTCGCTGTCTGCAGAGGCCCACGGTATGAGTCACACCAACGGAGATGCCCCTCAGGTTCATACAAGACTGACCGGTCCTATGGGATCTTAATTGCTGTTACTTGGGGGAAAAAAACCTAAAAACTAAAGTTTGCATGGTACAAGCTTATGAGAGCAAAGACCTTGTCTGTCTTGTTCACAGCTGTGTCCTTAGGTCTAGAAGACTCAACAGGCTCTCAATTAAATATCTGTGGTATTAACAAGTAAAAGTATTAATGATCAAAAGTAGGAAAAATACTAGAACATAATTACACAATGTTAAACAGATTTCTTTACTGCAAGCTTTCTCAGAGCCTATTAATTACTAAGGTATACAGTAAATCTTTTTAAGAGGTAATCTAACTGGCATGTTTCCAAAATATAATTTACCACAGAATCATCTTTTCAGATCATCTGATGAGATTAGGGATAAACAGAGCACACTAAATTAACAGTATTTAAACTCTGAGGAATGTTCTTCTCTGGGAAAAACACACACACTATTTTTAATAGTACCTTGAAAGAGCGATGATTAGCTCTCATGCTACACGTTTCTGAAATAATATCTTAAAATTATTTTAAAACGTACACAAGCAGTTCAAACCAGTAGTACATATATATGTATATATAGTGTATATATATATACACATACATATATATGCACACTCACATACATAGATATGTATACACATCTATGCATATATTATATGGAGAGAGAGAACCATGATGGACTCTACACGTGTGTGTGTGTGTGTGTGTGTGAGAATACACATACGACAGTACTGAAATGTATGTATATCTCCTGAGTGCTGTTGCTTTGTCTTAACCAGTGAGAGCCAGCGGGCAGTGTCTGTACACACGCAACCATGGGAACTACCCAAGGAGCATCCTCCTGCGCTATCCTGAATTGAGCATGGTTTGAATGCCTACGTCACTTCCTCTTCTGCAGCCTCTCATTCTGGCAATTATTGTGTTTTCTGGCAAACAGTTTTGACGTATATTAGTTTATGGGAGGTACACAAGTAGTAACATCACACCTGACACCAAAAAACAAGGGAAAAATATCATGCTGGCTGTTCAAAAACACGTCATTATCAGAGCTCAAGGCGCTTTCAAGAACATAGCCTACAGGGAAAAAATAAAACGGTCATGTCAGCCAGCAGCTAGGGATTGGTGAAGGTCCTCGGATTGCATGAAAGTCATCTAAGCACCACTCAGGCCAGGGTCTGGTGGTGGCCGGAGGAAGAGATGACTGTCACCAAGGTCATGTTACACCTCAAGAGGAACTGAGCCAAGAGGGATGAGAATTGCCCCCGACTCCCACCATATGCGGGCTTCTACATCCATTCCAGGAATGAGCTAAATGGGAGAGTTCTACCAAATCAATGCATTGAGGAGATTCTTCCCAGCCTGGACCCAAATCCAACAGTGGTTCAGTGGAAGGATGTTGCAGTAAACGGTTCTTCTCAATTTCCACTCTCAAACCTTTGCTCAGCTTCATATCTATCCAAGGAAGTGCTCATGCAATTTTAACTCCTCTCCACCATAGCACCAGCAGAAACGTGAGCATCGCATAGACTCAAATGTCTCATGGTTTTCCATCATATTTTTCCATTAGCCTGATAGGGATAGCCAAGCCAGGTGATTGGATAGGTCAGTAAAAGATATCAAATATTAGATCAAAATGTATGTTAAAAATATAAGCACAAGAAAGGAGAATTTATCTGGGAGTAAAACTCTAGTAAAGGCATTTTCTGAGTAAAGACATTAACATGAAAGGAAAAGACACGTTTAGCTCATAGGACAAGTTACATGTAGCACAAATACAGTTTCCAGCGGCATATTCTGAATGCAGTACAGAGGACCGAGTAGTAAACACAAAACCCCAGGCTGAATTGAGATTTAATACTGACTCTACAAACAGGTTCCATGATGGAAAGCAATATCATTGACTCGCCTTTGCTTCAACTTCTTTCTTATTAAAATGAAAGTACCAATTCTAATTCTCTTTTCATGAAGAAAATGATAAAGAACAATTTGCAAAAGTGTTTCATCTTGAACAAGGTTTCTTTTCTATTAAAATGTTCCATAATAAATATTAAATAATATGCAAATACAGTATCTTATTAGGTGAATATTTAAAAGTTGGTATTAAAAATCAAGTCAGTTTAAAGGGCAATCACACCCCCTTCCACTTGATGAAGATGTGAAAGAACTGAATTAGCAACTGGACGTTTATTAAAGGCTGGAGAACGGCAATTGTGATGTATTAAGGGAGAGAAACAAAGCCTAGAGGAAGGGCACACCAAGAGATGACATGAGGACCTAGTTCAACATCCACACAGGCCACGTGTTAATAGGACGAAGCCCAAAGGGGTTGAAAGAGGAAATGCAGCTCAATGGAAAAGACCCACTGAGAGGCTGGGTTGACATTTGAGGCCCCTGTCTCCGTGAAATAGAAGAAGAAAATTACAGCAATGCACCTAGGCGGTCACAGCTGGTGACAGTCGGCCTTGCTCCAAGAAAGGGAAAACGTGCTAACTTACCCTGAAGTCATCATGTGCTCTAGTCCCAAAGCCACCAGATGATCTTCCAGTGACAGTCCTTGCCCTGCACTCCCAGAAGTATGTTTTCTATAAACACACTCTCATTACGAGGGCCGTTCTTGCTTGTTCAGCCCATTCCCTTTCCTGGAGCAATTTGACCATATGGCAGTGGTATCTGACATCATTCTGCTTTGGATCTGCAAGGCTAAACTCTAGCCTAGGGATCCTCCTTGCCCCTGGGTGCCATGGACATTGCGGGGTATGACCAGCCAGATTCATGGAGATGCATCAACATGATCTTCAAGATGTGTTAGCCATATTTCTGCCATTTGATTTGGTTTGATGTAAAGGTCTCCTTGCTAAAACAATGAAATATAAACAATTTTTAATTGCTATTTATTGTATTATAAATTATACAAAATTTAGATAAGGATGTGGAGAAATCCAGATACCTGGCTATATTCACATATCTTGGAAAATATTCCTAGAAATTATGAACCTTAATATTTTACCTCCATCGCCTGTTTATTCATATTTAAAAAGCCATTTTTAGCTCTCATATTAATAAGGCTTTTGTTACCACCTTCTGGTGTAACTGTAGATCCAGAGGTAGAGAAATTTAGTTACATTGCTTAAGAAGAGAATGGAGGTAAGCTCTTATTAAAATACTTTGCTTATGTCAAAGAGGGGACAAAATAATCCACATTTCCAGAGGGCTTCTCTAACTCCCTCCCCGATGCACAGGGCTAAAATCTTCCTTTGTACAGAATAGGCTGCGTTCAGAACTGAAGCACCCGTGGCAGGGGCTTTGTGGTTGCTCTTCACTGGATGGAACTAGTCACCCAAAATCAGTTCAGACGTGGAGACCGCTGACGTTCTACACACACACACAGAGTGTATGAAAGGCTTGTTACTCACATGATGAGGCCCTCTGGGGAGACCAGGCAGGTCTTCACAGCTTCCAAAGTGGCCCAAGTGAAGGAGGGGCGGGTGGCTTTGGTTTTCATTGTGGTGGGGTGTGGTCAGAGTGAGGGTTCCCTCTCATCATTGACAGACAGCTCTATTAGCTCATTCACAGAACTGGGACTGTCATTACAGAGACCAGACGTCGTTTGAAAATGCACTGACATTTAATAAAGTCTGAAACCAAGATAACAACTGATAATTTAAAAATGGAGCAGGAAGACAGCCGAGGAGACAACTGAAAGGTATTTGTCACTCAGCAGGCTCTGCAGCGCTCATTTAAATAGCCTGTTCAAACGTCCAGCTGTCACTGAAGTAAAATCATCAGACTCCAGTCTCTCAAGCAAGATGTTTGAAAGGCTGATGCACTGACTCAGCACTGAATCAGATCCTTCTGCTCATTGACCCACAGCCCCATAATGCACGAATTACAGGTGCTTAAGGTCCTGTTGGAACTGCTTCCATCCTGGCACCACCAAGACGGTGCACATCTAGAGTCAGCCACAGGAATTCCCACCACCGAAAGTACCACCCCAGGGCGGTCCCACGAGAAGGAGGGAAGCAATGAGTCCAAGGAAAACCGTCTCTCCCCATTGTGCAAAATGAGCTGTTACATCATCAGACTCCAAGTAAACACCCAAGCCCACTCACAGGGATGGCTGCAAAGCGCACGAAAGAAACTAGAAACCAATCCTTCAGCAACGCTGCTCCTGTTCATCTGCTCCCTTTTAATATGCCACATGAGGGTAGCACACAACTTAAGAGATGGAGGCAAAATCCCTAAAAGTCTACCTGAAAATACAATCATGCAAACACCACCAGACAACATTATCATGGCCTCACTTGTGCTGGGTAGATGAGCAGGGCTACAGGAAGTGAGAGAACAGGGAAGAATACAGCCATGATTAGAAAGGAGGAGAAAATGCAGTGCTGGCAGTGGGAAGAAGGAAGGCATTCCAGGTGGACAAGGGACCTGAAGCGGGAATGATCTGAAGCAGGGGACTGGAGTGCAAGCACAAGGCCGGGTCTGGAAAGCAGGCTCACGTGAGGGGAGGGAAAAGTGGATAATGGGCGGTGGAGGCAGATAAGGAGAGTGATGGAGAGACGTCTTACAGAAAAGAAGTGTCCAGTCCTGGCAGGGAGTTTTGTGATACAGAAAACTCTAAAGTAGTCATGCCAGAAGCCGTACACCGAACCAGGCTCTCACAAGGCAGGGGGCCAGGGCGTTGAGACTCCTCAGGAATTAGGAGGGGAGGAGTGGAGGTTCACCCCTCAACTGTTTTCAGGTAAGGCTAAGGGCTCTAGGGCAGATGCTGGGACAAAATGGCCGATCAGGGCTATTTAAACACCAAGAGTATCCTTGCTGAGAGTTTTATGAAAATACTCACACTTCTGGTATTTCAACAGGAAACAGAAAGAACACCTGAGCTCTAAGGAAGTACAGGAAAAGACAGACAAGGAAAAGAGTAGGTCTCAATGAAAAGCCTGGAGCAAAAGGGGTAGCAAAGCGGAGGTCTCCTGAGGCTGGCTGTGTTTGCCAGAGGTCACTCTGCATTTAGAAATGACAACGCAGAGCAATGACAGGGGTCCCTGTGGCAGGGCTCTGGCTTGTGTCTGAGTGTTAGCACCTCCGTCCACATGCAGAGTTCCCAGACCCTGGACTCCACCTGCTCAGAACCAGTCTCTCACTCACCCAGCCCTCAACCACCAGCCTTTCCCATGAGCAACGTGACATGCTCAAATTCTCCCTTCTGAAACGCATCCAAACAAAGTGTTCACCACAGCCGTGATGACGGATCAATAGCCACACAAATCACTAAGAATATTTATTAACAACTTAATTTTAAAAAGTAATGCAAAGTTTGTCGTTTAGAAAATTAAAATTTCTGTACTGGTATCTAGTTCCCAGTTTCAAGATAATTTCAAATAATGTGGGCATAGATGGGTTTTAAGAAAAATAGGATTAATAAATGAAAAACACTTTGAAAACTAAAAACCACTACTACTCCTTCTATATTATTAAACTCCTCTATGTGTTCATACCATCACCACGAGAGAGAGAACCGACAGTTCTCACACAGACCTGGTAAGAGGAGGCATTGGTAAAACATTTTGAAAAGTAATTTGGTAACTTGTATCAAGAGTCTTAAAAGCAATCATTTCCTTTAAAAACTATTAACTCCACTTTTAGGAACCTTTCCTAAAGGATAAAAAATGTATTATTTATAAAAGTAAAGATTAAAATGTAAACAATTAAATGCTAAAAATAAGAAAATCCTTAAGCAAACTACAGGACATCTTATAGGATGGGCTATTATTAGTTTATTAAAACTTTTCTGGAAGAATATCGAAACATTTGTAAGTTATTCACAGTACATGGAGGAAGCTCCTAATCATACATGCAGGTGGGTGTGGGAGGGCTTCTTTAGAGCAAGTTGAAAGAAATGTGGCAAAATGTTTTAAGTTGCTTATGAGTGGTGGGATTTTGAGTGAAATTTCTTTCTTTCTTTATATTTATCTTTACTTCCCCAGTTGTCCACAAAGACCATAAGTTATCTTAATAAGCAAAGACAAAATAATTTCCAAAAACTGTCTTTTGATCTATGTCTTTCTTTTCTTTCACAAGGAAACTTTTTAAAGACTCCCTCTCTCACATCACTGAAAATGTTCTCATCTAAGTAAGGTGGCCAGATTTAGGAAATAAAAATACAGAATACTCAGTTAAATTTGAATTTCAGATTAACAACAATTTTTTTGTTTCAGTATAAGTATGTCCCATGCAACATTTGGGACATACTTATACTATAATTATAAAATATATAATAAATTGTATATATATGTGTACATATATATTTAGTATATCTTTGCTTAGCTGAAATTCAAATTTAACCGTGCATCTGTATTACCCTACACCCCACAGTCCAAAGACCCCCCATACTGCCAAATCCAATTTTGCCACCCAAAATCTGTTGGATGCCGACATCTCAGGAGGCCCTCGCACCTGGCTGAGCCCTCCATATTAGGACAACTACTGGCTTCCATGATGCCCCCTCATGTGGTTTTCCTTCTCTCTCGCTGGCCTTGCTCAAGTCCACTCACAGATGCTCCTCCAGCTCTGCCCTCAATCCCCTCCTCTTCTACTGGACATTCTTTCTCAGGAGAGCACTGTCAACAGGAGAGAAACACTTTGTTTTAATGACTTTAACTTTCTTCCGTTGTCTCCCAAATTCAAGTCCATAGCTCCAAAGTCCCTGGATTGAGACATTTTGTGTGGAAATGGAGAGAAGGGGAGAAATTAGAGAGAAATTAGGAGGGGGAATTAATAGAACTTGACCTATGCGGGGGTTGGGGGAGTTGATGAGGTTTAGAGTAAGGTGTCAGGCTTGGCCCCTGGGAGGTCGTGTTGATGAAGGGACCACAGGGTGTGACGACACAGCCCTGCAGAGAGGGTGAGTTTGGCTCTAGACTTGGTGAGTCGAGGACCTGAGGGTCATCAAAGTGAAGATGCTAAATCTGAGTTGCAGAAGGTGCCCAGGTCTTGGAGTGTGCTCTTCCTCCGCCTCCTAAGCTCTCTCCTGTCCCAGCTCCCTTTCCTCCACCACTACCATCTCGTTAACTCACACTCAGCCTTCAAGACTCTGTGCACTGTCGCCTTCTCTGAGAAACTCTTCTTGACCCTCTCCCAATCTGATCTAGAACCTTTCCTCTGAGACCTCACAGCAATGGCACATCCCACTCTGCTCTGTGATACACCGTGTACTTCTGTGTGTCCCACTACACTGTGAGATCCTTCTGGTCAGGACATTGAGCTGACCCCATCTTACATCCTAGGCACCTACCACTGTGCCTTCCACAGGGTGGAACTCAATCAACGTACTGACCTAGATTAGTCTGTTATGTGTAAGACACTATGCTAAGCACTACAACAGGATGCAAAAATGTATAATGCACAGTCTGATCTCAATAAATTTACAGAATTTATGAGGGTTTATGGCCCTATTTCTTTCCTTCATAATTATTCTTATGAAAATATAAGCTAGTCTGACACTAGAAGATCATATGAAAAGCAAATAACTACAAATTCAATCATTTTCTGTTGAGAAGAAACTGGCCACACAGTCATGGAGAATATAGATAATTTTCTGTAAATTTTACTATATCAAGCAAGTTCTTATGATGCAGTAAATTATAACTCTCTTAATCCTAAACTTCATGTAACAATCACGGTCCTCTCAAGACAAAGACATCACTCCAAAATTAAAATAATTCAAGGAGGATATAATGAAAGGACTTTTTACAAAGGCAAAGGCAGGATACAGGTCAACCACCAGGAAATGTGCGCAAGCCAGGAACCCGGGGCAGGTAACGGCAGGGCTGCTTCCACTCCTGGCCTGAAGGAGGAGAGGGGCTCAGAGGCGCAGAGACATCAGGACAGAGCCAGGCAGAGAAGGTGTCCCAGGAAGGAAGCCCTTGTATTAGGAGGTGGGGCCTTTAGAAGGTGATTAGGTCATAAGGGTGGAACCCTCATGAATGGGATTAGTGCCCTGACAGAAGAGACCTCACCGAGCTCCCTTGCCCCTTCCACCATGTGAGGACACAGCAAAGAGGTGCCAGCTATGAACCAGGAAGTGGGCTCTCACCAGAACCCGACCATGATGGCACTTTGGTCTTGGACTTCCAGCCTCCAGAACTGTAAGAAATAAATTTCTGTTGTTTATGAGCCACCCAGTATATAGTATTTTGTTATGAAAGCTCCAATGGACTAAGACACAAAATCAACATATTTTTATAAAAAATAACTGCTTTCAAAAAAATAGTGAGAAAAGTAGCATTGTTTTATATTTTGCAAATCTCTAAAGCCTGGCTTGCTAGAAGAGAGCTCTATTCTCGGATCTGCATACATTCAGTCTGATGCAATACGACACATCACGTGGCCTCTGGAAAACTCCACCATACACTTGTGAGAGAAAAAGAATAAAAAGACAAATGTAGTCTTACTATCATTTTGAAATTAGTTCTGACCTTGCAGACCCTGAAAGGGTCTTGGGGCCATGACGACCATGACTATTGCTATTAGACAGGAGGTCCTCGAGGCAAGAACTATGCCCACATCATCTGAGTGTCCCCGGGCATACAAGGTCCCACAGCAGATATCCAATCAGTACTTGCTGAATAAATGGGTAGATTGATTGCTTTAGTAGTTCAAAGAATTTTGCATTAAAACAAGCAAAACATAGTTTCCTCTAATCTTTCAAAAAATTTAGCACCAAAATCTTAACTACAGATATAAATCATGATGTTGAGATTGCTCTGTTTCACTCCTTTGTCCTTAACGAATCATCAACAAAAATAAGATACTGACCAAAAGGCAGGATGTGGGGGGGCGGGGGGGGTGTTGGATCATATGGAGGAAAGCGTTGAACCAGAAGAAACTGGATTCCAACCCAGTTCTGTATGAGCTGGCTGTGTGGCTGAAAGAAAGTCATGCACAGAGTTTCATTTTCTTGTCTACGAAATAAAGCAGTTGAAGTCTATGATGCTGTGGTCCACAGGACTCCACTATTCGGTGGTCCTGATTTCTACCCCCTGGTTCAATGCCCACCTCTGTGATCAGTTAAAGGCATGACTTCTGACCTCTCCAAAACTCCCTCTGTTAGGGACACCAAGAATCTGACACAGTGATTTTCTTTGAACAGAGTAGTGTAGAGGCTGGGGAAAAAAGTTTTGTTACATTTTCAAGCAATTGCTTGACTTCCTTCAAAATTACCTATCCGAAGAAAAAAGAGAAATATTTCTTCGAGAGAGAATTTTCTTAAGTGAGTCTATCTCAAGAGGATCTTCTTTTGAAACCTAGGCAATAGCAGTATTCCTTTCCTGCCAAATCCAAATGCCATTTTGAAGAGAGAGAAAAGATTACCAGCTGAGTTATGAAATTCATTTTTTTACTTATGAAAAGCCACTTATAAAAAATTCAGAAGTATCTCAGCCAATTCAAATTCATAGGACCTGCACAGTTCATATTTAAAAAAATAAATAAACTCCAAGAGGAAGAATACTCATTATTCATACATATAACAGAGTTTTAATGATAACACACAATCATTTCATGAATTTATAACCATATCAAAAGAGTCAGCATGGGTCATGCACCCAGCTCTCCACCTGGGAGACAGTGTACCCAGCATCAACCCTGGGAGCAAAGGGTGCACCCACCCACACAGCATCCACCCACACAGCACCCACCCACCCAGCATTGACAGCCCCTACAACAGGCTCCCAGGCCCCTGGCAGAAATTGCCCAGGGCTCCATCTACTCCCCCCACCACCCCCAGCTGGTACTTGCCTGCCCCTCACTTACTCTGATTCTGACCGTACATGCCTGACTCTGCATCCCATTCTGTCTGAGACATCACCCCTCTCCTCTAGCTCTGACCTCACCGCTCAGCCAGGGCCCAGCCTGGCCTGTCTCACTTAATCCTTGGAGTCAGAGAAGATCTGTTTTCTATTCTAATTCTCCTATTACCAACCAGCCTTGGGACGTCACTTGCCTTTGGCAAGTCATAATCACTCTGGGCTTTAATTTTGTTGTCTTCGAAGTGGGAACAATAATAGACAAACTGACTGCAAAGACTAAAATGGCTAATTGGTAAGGTGATTTGCAATGTGCAAAGCACTACATAATTTAAATTATAGTTTTCCCTTCGATCCTGAAATAAGCCTTATAATAGCCCTCTAAACTAAGGAATGCTAGAGAACTGGAACACATGGTCTTGTCTCTTGTTACTCAGAGTGCTGTGGTTCTTCCCTTCTAACACTCGGTGGGGTATGGAGGGCAGAGAACGTCATGTGGCTGAATGTCAGTCCAATAGCCTTCAGACTGGGGCAGCTCTGAGGTCACTCAAGGCCCTTGCAGACAGCCCTCTGGCAAGGAGGGGTTTGATGATGGATTTGTTCCCACTTGGGTCCCAGTGCTGGAGGCCCAAGCACCAGGCACGGGGATGAGCATTGCAGTGAGCCCTTCTTCTCAGCAGAAACTCTGCCAAGTGCCGGGATGGGCCAGCCTGAGAATCACAGGCTGTGGCAGTACCAGAAGTTCTTCAGCCGTCAGTCTTCTGCCCTTGCCTGGGGCCTGTCCTGACTGATCCAGAGGTCGGCAATTTACTCTGCATAAGGGAGAGATGGCTTTTCAGACAGGGAGGAAAATTCCCTGGGCGTCCACTATTTCCCAGCTACTGCCACTCCGAGGGCATTTAGAAGTCCCTAAAACCATTTGCAGACACTTACTGTGGCTCGCTGTCACTATTAGACAAGGTGAAATAACCCATTTACTGAGTTTTATGGAAAGAACTACTGTGGTTGGTTACATGAAAGGGCTGGAACTACAGCCGTTTAAGAATCCACGTGCTGCAGACTCTGAGTCTCCACTTGAACGTTTCTTCCCTGGGGACACAACTCCCGTGTGCACTGCCTCGCCTTAAGAGAACCTGTAACACAGAAGTTCCACCATCTTCAAGTCTTCAAAAGCTCAGGCCGCTGTACCAATGCCAAGAGACATGGGACCTGGAGCCCCGAAAACACTCCAGCTTCAGCCCCCAAATATCAGCTCTACCTTTGACCCCAAAAAACCAGCTACTACAGTTTTGCATATTGTAAGGAAATTATGGGGTCAAAAGGATAGAATCATAACATCATTCCCTTGAAACTTCTCCCAAGTAGTTTAAATAAAGCCAAAAATCGCAGAAAGTACACTAGAAAGACCTGCTGCTTTCATAGCACTGAATTAGGTGCAGGACTATATGCCTACGTTACAGGTTCATTATGAGCCGCTACAAGCTGCGGTTACTTTTCGATTTCAGCTCAGAGTTTGGTGTGTTGTTTTGTTCTGTATTATGACTCATTCCCTTGCAAAGTTTGGGAAGATAAGGTAAAAGACAAAATGACTAGAGGCTCGAGAATGAGAAGGATATGGCATCTGATCCTAGAGATGGCCAGTGAAGATGACATGAATTTGATCATAGCTGGCCGGTTACAAAAATCCATGGGGGGAAATGCTTCTATAGTAAAACTACAATGGAGCAAAGCGTAGAGTTTCAGCAGAGAAATTATATTATACTCAAGTGAAGCATCATCTATTGCATCAATTAAAACTAATTAAAACCACTTTGTTAATTATGTTGCCATTTAAAGAAAACATGGAGACTTTGATTTGGGTTAGCAAAGGGCCATAAGTGAGGTCATAAGAGTTTGCTGTACATGTTCACTGAAAATCGATAAAAAAATATAAGTGATGTTACAGATATTCTTGGTACTGAGCACCAGGCTTTTCCTGAACATCTCCCTGTGTCAGGCACAGTGCTGTGCTCTCCAGGGAGTGCAGTAAGATGAATAAGATGTAAACTCTGCCCTTGAGATCAGTCTAGACTAGAAGATAGAAGAAAAGGCAGAATGAAAAGGAATGCTAATGAGAGAGTGTTGGCGATGACAGAGGAGAGAGTCATAAACTAAATCTGACTGGGATGTGGTCAGACAATGTTTCAGATGAGGAAAGGACTTTGAAACAGGCCTACTACGGGAGGAAGGGAGGGAGGGAGAAACTGGCAGAGACGCAGCTGATGCAAAGGCACACGGTGTACGCAGGGAATGCAACGGGTTTGTTTTGCTGGTGTTTAGACCAGACACAGCCTTGAAGTGTTGATGGCAGAACTTTCTGCAGAGGCCTCGAGACTGCAAAGCTTCAGTTATGCAAGATGAATGAGTTCTAGAGATTTGGTGTACAACATCGTGCCCACGGTTAACACTACTGTATTACCCGCTTAACAGTTTGTTAATAGAGTAAATCTCACGTTAAATGTTCTTACCACATGCGCCTAAAGAAGGACCAAAGGAAATTTTTGGAATTGATAGATATGTCTATCACCTTGATTGTGGTGATGGTTTCAGTTTAAGCATATGTCCAAACCCCCTGCCCAGACTTGGCTTCTCTGGAGGGCACCTGTGCATCAGTCCTTAGTGACACCTTCCAGGCTGTCCTATCTTCCCCAAAGCAAGGAAGATACTGGGGTTTACGGCCCATGGTTGAAGACTCTCTACTTTCAGCATCAATGCATTCTTACCCGTATTTTGTTTTTTCTTTAGTCCTTTCAGTTTTTCTAGGTGGAAGCTTTAACGTCTGCTCTTACAGTCTGTCTCTTCCAGGAAACAGTGCTTCCTACTCCACAGTTCCATTCTGACCAGGCCAGCCCTGTGTCTCCAATGTTGCCATGGTCAGTCCTGGTTTGACGACTGACCAGTCAAGATTTAAATCACAGGGGCAGCTGGCTCACAGGGTTCTAGAAATAACACCTTCTAAGACCTGCATCCTGTTTAGTGCTATCTGTCACACGCCAGGTGACACTTGAGGAAGACACACTGAGTTATTTTTATAACAGGGGAGCTGGATCTGCACTAAGCTATCCACAATCACATGCCCCTGTGACAAACGGCACACGCTCCTGAGAAAAGAGCCACAAACCCCCCATGGCAGCCAAGTGATCCAAGAGGAAAGACCCAAGGGACCTGTCTGCCATCACAGCCCTCCACATGTTTTTTCACCTAAAAATAAATGTTTAATAATAGGGAAGAAAGAACATATTTTAGGTACTGTTGGAACAAAGAAACAATTGAAAAGAATGCTATAATTTTAAACCAGGATACAGGAAGAAAAACCAAATGTTTACTTTCAGACATTACAAGATACTACTGTCTTTAGGAATCGTGGGTAAGAATTTACAGTAATTGTTTTATTCGAAACCCACGGGGAGAACGGCCTCCATCTGCATGCCAGAATTCCCCTCCACGACTTTCTAAGAATAGCACGCTGGCGCTCCATGGACCACGACTTAGAACACCAGCAGGAACCCGGCTCAGTGGCAGAGAGCTTGTAGAGGAGGTGGTTGACACCACCACATTTATACTTCAGTGAACAAAATCAGAAGGAAGCTTTCTGACGTCTCTGTTTCTCGATATGTAAATACTATTTATTCTGGGGCACATGAGACCGGAGTTGGGATATCTTCCTAATAAGACCATCTAACACATTTGCTTAACGTTTCCTATTTCAAGGAAAATTTTGTCTTTAAACCTGTGCAAATCTACAGTATATAAACTGTGAGGCAGCAGAGATAAGGCCATTGACTAGGTCCATCTTCAGTTTTGCAAATACATAGGAGAGAAAATGGATGAGATGGGGACTCTGGAATTAACCAATAATGAGTAGATGTAAATTAAGTTAGGCCAGAGGTGGAGTAGATTATGTACACAGCTGGATATCAGGGGAAGGGAGTCAATTCTGACCATTAATTTATTTGAAATTAATCCAAGAGACAGATGTGCTACAGTTCACGCTGTAGAACAACTTTGAAGGGAGGAGGAGCAAAGTCACGGTGTTCAGGGAGAAGACTGATGCACGGAAGGGGCTCTGTCACCGCAAGCCCAGGATGACCTTCCGCATTTTGAGTTCACAGAGCAGATTTGCCCAGCGTCTTCCCGCTCCCCCATGGGAGGTGGGCTTCACTGCAACCACCTTAGGAGGCACAGGGAGAATCCCAAACCACCACCGCCTGGGGACTGGAAGAGGGAGGTGGGGTTCGAATCCAGGCCTATCAGGTAATAACGTCATTATTTTGCAAACTTTGCTAACATCCATGTCTAATTTTAAACTAGTGTTCAACTTCTTAAGGTATGTACATAAGATGAAAGATCTGGTCTTAAGAAAAGGAAGTCTGCAATATGCAACAATGTGGATGAACCTGGAGGGCATGATACGAGGTGAAATCAGCCAGTCCTGGAAGGACAAACACTGCACAATTCCACTTAAACGGAGCATCTGAAATAGTCACATCCGTAGACTCCGAGAGTAGAGTGGTGGTTGCCAGGGGCTGGGGGGAGGCAGAACTGGGGGGTCTCTAATCAATGGGCATAAAGTCTTAATTATGCAAGAGGAAGATGAATAAATTCTAGAGATGTACTGTACAACACTGTGCCTATATTTAACAATACTGTATTGTGCACTTCAACATTTAAGAGAGTAGATCTCACAGTAAGCGTTCTTATCACAATAAAATAAAAGTGCAAGGTGTTATCCTATTAATGAGTGAATTGATAGAAACTCTGTGGCAAGTTATCTACCTCATGACTCTTAGGTAGGGGTTCTGCAGCCTTAGTGCCCTGAGCTCGGCTGAGGATATTTGGCCCTACCCATGCCCTCCGCAGTAAACTATCTTTAGGCGTTTTCGCCTCTTGTAAATGAAGGGGACACTCTTTAAAGTTGGCTCCCTAAGAAGGCAGGACAAGATAAGGATTCGGCAGGCACCCTCCACAGAATGGAAACAATTCCTGCTCCTGCCCTGCCCTTCCTTAGCCAATCCCTTCTCTTCAAGGCACAGAACACCTTAGGTCTTGACCTCTGTGACTTGCCCAAAGCCACCAGACACTAGCTTGAGAATCTATTTGGTGACAACTGTTCTCTTTTCCTTTGTTTCTGTGTTCACTGGAATTAGTGCTACCACAAGAAAAACGTTGGTCTTTGTTTCAACCCTGAGAAAATGTCCTAAATAATAATCTTTCTGATAAGTCATTCAGACTTCTCACATTTCTACCTCCTTCAAGTCCCTTTCCTTTCCCCTGTTCACAACAGAGCCAAACACGAAATATGTGAGCAAGGAGGCAATGAAGAGCGGCTGTTGAGTTCGTTCCAGAGGCACGATTTCCAACGCAGATTATGTTAGTGGGTTTTCATGAGCAAATTTGCCCGCATGCATGGCAAGTCAGGGAGTGGGGAGCCGGGATGGGCCAGAGCTGTGTTAAGATTGGAGAGATCCAGCTTAGAATAGGTAATTCTTCTAACAAACCTTATCAAGTCTCTACCACATGAAAGAAATGCTTGTGTAAAGGGCAGTGCCTGTTGCAGAGTAAGTACACAGGAAGTGTTTCCTTTGGTTTTCATTACCAGGTCCAGAGGATAAAAACATGGATAAGACAGTATGGTCTATGGTCTCTGCCTTGAGGTATAGGAATGGATGTAGTAAGGAGGCCCCCAAATCACCCAGAAGCAGAACCCAAGACATTCCTACTCATAACTCATCGAAGGGCACATCCAGCAAACCACCTTTGCCAGCCCACTAAGTTGCAGGGTTAAGAAAATAAAGTTCGACCCCAATTGATTTGGATGAAAAATGTTCTGTGTCATGAAAGTGGGATGGAGATTTTGATCTGCAGAGACAGGAGTATGACTCTCAATGGCTTGTCTTCTGAGGGGAGCGCGTGCCTTGCTCTCTCTCCATCCCCTGAGCCCCGGGTCCTGGGCCGACCTCAGCCAGCCCAGCCCCTCCTCCCTTTCAAAAATGGCTTCTCACAATTTGCAGTAAAAAATTCAAAGAGTGGAAGCAAAAAAATGAGCCAAGTTTAAAACGGAGGTGAAAGTTGATGATGCTAGAAATCACAAATTGCGAGAAATCACTGCAGTGGAATATAAACTTTAATTCTGAATTCTCTGATCAGCAGAGCCAAAGGGGAAACACTGTTTGCATGCGAATTATTGTTTGGTAAGAGAAAGCAAGCAATTCACGGAAAGACAGACATTTTACATCTTGCTCATTATTTCACTTAGCACATGTTTAATGAGTGCCTACTATGTGATAGGCAGTGTTCCAGAAGCTACCTGCCTAAGACATAAGAGGTCCCTCTGTTCGTACAGCTAGGTGCTAAGTGGGAGAAGTGGAGACTGGGATTAAATTCCAACCAGATGTATGGTGAACAGAGCTGTGTGACCCTGGACAAGTTACTCAACCTCTCGGAACCTCAGTTGGGCCTCTCTAAAATGGGCCTAGCAAGATCTACTCTCAAGCAGATCTTATGAAATAAAATGAAATAAAAACGCACCTAGTGCAATGCTTAGGATAATCTTTAATTAGTAGCGCTTTTTTGTGTATTGTCACCGATGGCAGTCATTCACCATTTTAACATGAGAATATATCTAGATGCCTCCTGAGGGGAGGTTTTGACATAGGAAAAAAGAAAGTGAGTCCAGAATAGCAACACATTTGTCTCCTCACACTTTTGACTAAAACTAGCCCTCTGTTTACTAGACAAGTATTGGTTTGTGGATGGAACACACAGCGCCAACCAGAGAGAGGGAGGTAGCTCTTGACCATGGCAAATGGAGGAGCGGATATGTGACCCCTCCCACAGGTCTCAGGCACGTGGATTCCAAGGCACTTTGTGCAGGACTCCTCAGACGAATCTAGCTCCAGTTGTCAACAACAGTGACCAGCTTGGTAGAACACACTTAGACTGGCTTTCCCACCTTCCCAATTCTCCCTCCCAGTGCCTGCCTCTGTTCTAATGAATCGCTTCCCATAATAAGTCCCCCACACCAGCCCTTGTCCCAGCTCTGCCTCCCAGGGAGAATGAGGCCCAGACATCCAGTAAGCAGTGAGCAGAATCTCAGCAGTGGTTACACAGCTGGGGCACAAGCTTTTAGTGCCTTCCTCTTATTTAACAATTTCAAAGCAATTTTTCAAAATAAAACTGCATTTTAAATATCCTTCTGGTAATGTCTCAAGCTTTCTTTTTTGCATCCCTCCCTATGTATCTGAAGTCCCAATCTAAATAATTTATGACAAAGGGAAAAAACTGTAGTGCTGTTAACAAGTAAGGACATTGAGGGCTAGGAAGAGATGGAGAATGTTTAGTAGATGACAGAGCAACAAATCTTCCAATTCGGTCTTGGAAAAATACAGGAAGTTGAGAATTTTAAAAAAACAAACCCATGGGCCTTCCAGTGACCCTATTATTCGATTCCTGTCTATCGGGGAGGGGTTGTAAGTAGTGCGTGAGGGAGACAGGCTTCCTAGAGCACCCTGCTGCATTCCTCAAGGCTTGGCGTGGAATGAGTGCTCTGCGGTCCTGTGTCCTGAAAAGGGACTGGGAAAACCCCCTCAGCTTGCATAAATTATTTCTTCTTATGAGGATGACCTAAGCGTGTTAACAAGCATCACCCGATGGGTTTCCTAACAGAAACCCTGGCGTTGCTCTGTGCCTCTGAAGCCATATCTTCCCGGGGAGGAAGAACTAAGGCAGATGGACAATGGGAAAGTTGAGATAGGGTCAGCTGGAGATATAAATGTCGGGTGATGGAGCCAACGCTGGTGAACAGTGTCTGAATCTTAGAACAGAATCAGAACTGAAGAGCAAGAAACATTCCCATGTTGAATCCTTCCTTAGACTTGAACATTTCCTCAGGCTTCTTTGGAGACAAATGGGAATCTAATCAAATCTCGGAAGTAGAAAACAGCAACTCAGAGTCACAAAGCCAAACAGCACATCAGCCCTATTGGCACTGGTCAGAGGGTGTGCTCAGTCAGGCATACTCCATCCAGGGAGTGTCCCGGCCCACCACAGCCAGGACTGTCTGCGGTCGCCAAGCCCCCATCCAAAAAGATTGTTGGTTATTATCATCCAGTGTAGAAACAAGTTCCAGACGCCTTCAGGTCAAGACTAGCCCCCTCCCCTGGAAAAGAAACTATACATATAGCCAAATTCTGTATTTAAAGGACTGATGTCCCAAGGAAACTCTTAAAAATAAGGCAGTTTTACAGAAACCTGCACACTTTCTTTCTTTTTTACTCCCTTCAGTAAAAGTGTTGTTTTCTCCATCTTTCTGAGAACATTTTTTTGAAACAGAGTCAATAGATGTGGATTTATTGCTCACAGAAACAATTATATACTTTGCGTATAAAGCATGTCATGCAATAAAGGAACAACAGGCTTATCTATTCACTTCTCTACTCTTCGTTCAACCCTTAGGTTAAAAAAAAACAAAAGGAAAGAAAACCAGGTACAATGCATTTGTTTTCCCACAAATCTAAGGAAAACGAAACTTCATAATTTGAGACAAGCTGTCTCCATGTAGCTATCCATTTTCTTTCCTTTCTAGTACTCAAATGCCAGAAATGGTACTGTGTGAGGAAGAATTCAGAAGAATAAGTGATAATATTTCTATTTATCACCAATTTTCATAACTGAGTTGGGAGTCAGAAAACAAGAAAGCATTCTTAGGCCTTCACATTTTACTCCACTGTCATTTTTACTATACACGTGTGGTTTGATAATAATAAAGAAGATTATACATAGCTTTCTAAGTTCTTTCCAAAATGATGATAATATTACAAATTTATACAGTAGTAGTTTTCAGTTTTTCAAGTATTTTCCATCTACTAACCTGTTTTCTTAAAACCAAATATATTTTTCAAAACTATCTTTAATCCGGGACTTGATCATCAAGACAGAAATCCTAATTTTCTAAATGATAGTCTTTGATTTCAACACTCAAAATCTGTTGTTTTACTTAATGAACAGGGAATATAAATAAGCTCATTAATTTGATTGTCCTCATGCAAGTAAATGATTGCAAAATCCACCAGGAAGAGATGCCCAGAAAGTAGAATTTACTGCATCCTGACGTGGACCAAGCACTGTACTTGTATAGATAGAATGAGAGTAATCAAGGATTTTATGCTCAAGCAGAAGAAAAAAACATAAACAATCAGGTTTAATGAAAATGTGATGACTGTTATGTAATGGAATTTTTTTTTTTTTCGGTGAGGACAATTGGCCCTGAGCTCACATCTGTTGCCAATCTTCCTTTTTCTTTTTTTTTTCCTCCCCAAAGCCCCAGTACATAGTTGTATATCCTAGTTGTAGGTCATTCTAGTTCTTCTATGTGGGATGCTGCCAAAGCATGGCTTGATGAGTGTTGCTAGGCCTACACCCAGGATTCGAACCAGCAAACCCCAGGCCACCAAAGCAGAGCATGTGAACTTAACCACTCGGCTATGGGGCCAGCCCCTGGATTTTCATTTTTTAATACTATGAATTTCTAACCTAATTGACTTAAAATGCTTAGGCACAAATTCCAATTGCTGATGGCCAAAAGGGGTGTTTGATATTGGTTCCCAGAGAGTATCAAGGGTTTCAGTAACTTCTGTGTAGTAGCAAACCTTTTCCATGCTGCACCAGCCTCATGGCAAAAGCCAAAGTACACACACGTGCTCTCCATCCCCTGAGGCTGATGAAAGGGCCCATGGGTCGGGGAGACCTACCACCCTGCATGATGGAGACTTATCCTTCTGGAATAAGCAATTATAGGCCAACTGGTATTCAAGGTCCTGAAACAAGCAAGTAATTATGCAAGAATATAATTGCTCTGGACAAAGGAAAGACTAATAGACAACATGGAGCAAAGATGATGAAGAAAAATCAACCGGCCTTGGACTAAGATGGATGGTTTTCCCTAGTTTCGTAGTTGAGTGGAATTGGACATTAGCACCAGAGCCCCACGAGAGTGTAAGCCTCTTTAGAGCAGCCACAACACACCAATGGTTTTCTAAGCAATGAGGCCATCCATCTTTAGATACACACATACACACACGCATCTATGTGCACACAGCTACAGTTACACCTGGGTTAACTGAGTAAATATCCGCACGTCTCTAATTCTACAGTAGGGTTTCAGTCAACCTCAATAATGTTTTAGTTATCTTTTCAATATCCCAAGTAAAAAAATCTCCTTCAGTCTCTGTTGTAGCCATTTTTGTGAACTTCACATACGCAGATGAAGATCAGCAATAAAGGTTCTGGTAAACATCACCCTCTTACCAAATTTGGACTCAAAAGACATTTCATTTCTGAGTCCCATAGGACATGTGGGAAGAGAGAAAAATCTAAGTTAGTATGTGGTTACAAAGATTTTATTTGAAAACCCCAGGTTGTGGGCACATATCTGGTTAAGGTCAGGAAGAAGAACCTGAGGCTCCCTCAAGTGCCCTTCAAGCTCCATTGGTCTTATAACTGTTGAGGGTTCCTTGTCGAGATCCTTCACCAACTTTCTATGTGACCTTCGGGAGCTCAGTAAGCCTCCCGTCAAGACCCGGTAATCGAACGTCAATGAAGACTTAGAATACTAAAATCCACCTATATCCAGGAGAGGAAATATCCCCCAGGGCCGGGCCAGTGTGTAGTGGTTAAGTTCTCATGCTCAGCTTCGGCAGCCAGGGTTTGCGGGTTCAGATCCTGGGCGCAGGCCTACACCCCGCTCATCAAGCCATGCTGTGGCAGCATCCCACATACAAAATGGAAGATTGGCACAGATGTTAGCTCAGTGACAATCTTCGTCAAGCAAAAAGAGGAAGATTGGCAACAGATATTAGCTCAGGGCCAATCTTCCTCACCAAAAAAAACCCAAAAAATCAAAAACCAAAACAAACAAAAAAGTCTTCCGGATACTAATAATCTAAAATTATAGAATATGATGGAATTGCTGTCATATTTTTAACCAAAGGAGCAAAAGCACACCATATACCATTTTCTTCCTGAGGGATTATTGGTTTTCTGGAGGGCAACTGGTGTCTTTCAATACCCAAAAGATAAATGATAGAGTACCTTTGATGCCATTCCTGTGATGTGTCCCTTTGTCCTGTGATGCATGGATTTGCAAAACAGAATCCCCCAGGAAATCCAGAAGCACTGACAAGGGAGTAGATGTTGCTGCCATCAGCAAAGAGAGAATAAAAGATACAAATAAGGGTGTCAAAACCCTAGAAATAGGACATTACCAGATCCATTATGCTGCCTGACCAAGGGCTTCTGTCCAAAATTCAGTTCTCTCTTGATAACAGGGTTCAAATAGGAAACTGTTTCAGACGTAACCAGGTATTTTTTTTTTAAACTAGAGCCAGACTCATGGAAATATCAGAATACCAGAGGTCTTGGTGGTCTAATGCCCACAGTTATCTTCCCAGAAAAACAAGGCTTCTTTTATTTTTTCAAAGTGAAAGCAAGCTTTTTGTTGGATATACAAAATGAATGTAATCATGATAAAAATTTTTGAGCAATACATAAAAGTACAAGTCACCTAAAATACCACTATCCTAAAAGAAGTACCATTCACATTTGATGAACATACTTCATACATCTCTCTATAAACACAAGCACACAAGCTCACACATAAAAATGGATTACATCGTATATGACGGTTTTATTTGTATTGACTTTTTCCCCCAACTCAGTTGCTTGTATTTTAAAGAAAAGATAGAACATCCTGCAAATGTTTTTCTAAGCTATCATTTTTCTTTTTTTTTTTTAAAGATTGGCACCTGAGCTAACACCTGTTGCCAATCTTTTTCTTCTTCTTCTTCTTCTTCTCCCCAAAGCCCCCCAGTACATAGTTGTATATTCTAGTTGTAGGTCCTTCTGGTTGTGCTATGTGGGACACCAGCTCACCATGGCTTGAGGAGTGGTGCTAGGTCCGCACCCAGGATCCAAACTGGCAAAACCCTGGGCCGCCACAGCAGAGCACACGAGCTTAACCACTTGGCCATGGGGCCGGCCCCCATTTTTCTATTTACATTGTTTATATGGCATCTTTCTTTTATAGCTTCAGGATTTCTTGTCTTCCTTAGAAACATGTACCCAATTCCTAGTCATCTAAATGATCTTCTAACATTTAAGTGGCTTTTTTTCATTTAGGCTTTGAATTCATCTGAAAATCTGTTTTGTATATGAGATGAGTCTACTTTCATTTTCTTCTTCATAAATTTCCATTTATGCTAGCAACATTTATTAAAGAAATATATAACAATTGCATTGAGATACTAAGCTTGTCATATATTAAATTCCCATGTATCTAGACTCTATTTATGGTTGTCTATAACTGTTATTCTCTTTGGGGCTGTGTAGTACATTTTAATATCTGACATTATTTTCTTGTTTGTTCTCAGATATTTATCTTCTATGAGAGTTTTTATCTAATTAAAATGTGGTTCTAATTAGAATTTAATTATCTATAATATAAAATTTTAGAGGAATTGATTAATTATTTTCAGTAATTAAATATTTCCATCCATGGTCAAGGTATAACTTTGTGCTTGTTCAAAACTTTTCTTCATCTCTAAAAAGAAATTTGTATAATTATTTTTCATGTAGATTCCTTATTAAAACCAGTCCTGAATCTTTCATAGTTTTGTTCTTATTGTGAATTAAATTTTTCACATCTCTATGTTTAGCTGGTAATTGCAAAGTTAAGAAACTATTGATTTTTATATGCTAATATTTGTTTTTTAAAGTCACACTTTCTGTATTTTCCTTTTACAAAATAATATCTCCAGTCAAATGAAATATTTTACTTTTTCTTTCCATTATTCAAGAAGCAGGCGTGTTCAAAAATGGGACCCTGATACCAATTCTGGGGTCTCCCCCCTCTCCCAGCAAGAGTTGCTCAAACTCAGTTCAGAGAGTTTCTCTCTCTGGTGAGGTCACTATAATGTCCTGGCTCTGTGGGTACCATGGTCCACGTCTTCACCAAGATCCCCAGGTGCAAGGCAATTGGCCTTCCCAGAAACTACTGGGAATATCTATCACTCCATACCTGGACTGCTTGGTTTCTAACAGCCTTTGTGTTCTTCCACTGACAAAGTGACGTCCTCATACTCATCCTCTAGGAAGAAAGATTCACAAAGGAAGAGAGTCCCTCTGCTGGAATGGAACGGTGCTGTAGGTGCCCCAGGCCCATCACAGCTCTCTCTCCACGACAAGAAACTGGAGAACTGCGTGCATCACTCTGTTACAAACTCTGGTCCTTGAATTTCTGCTTTTATCAGTAAAATCTATTCCTTAACCAATGCCATGTGACATTGTGGAATTCACCCTGACCTCCTCTATAACAGGAAGCAGTCCAAAAGGGGTCCTACTGTGAGGATGCTTTATTTGCCAACCTTTACAGCAACTGTTTCATTTTTTCCTCCTGTGAAATTTAGTAGAATCTGCAAAACAATTTGAATGATGATGTTTTCATTTATTCATTCATTTTCAATTATTCATCGACAAGTGAATAATTTCATTTCTGATTAGAAATCACTCTATGATTTTATATTTTAGGTATTGACAATTATTTTTGGAAAGAGATTTCAGTACATGTAAGTAGTTTCTATTTATTTGTATCTTCCTCAGTGTTTTTATTGTATAAACACAATAAAATTTAAAAATATTTTTATTATATTATACCAAACACTTTTTGGTGCTTCCTGATATATTGGTTTTCTGCTCCACTTTTTGATATATTATGTTGATACATTTTCTGATATTGAACCTTCCTTGCATTCCTTAAATAAACCTAATTTGGTCAGTATACTATTCTTTTTATTCTATTTGCTAACGTTTTTATATCTCAATTCATAAGTGAGATTTATCTACATTATATTTTTTGTACTACCTCTACATGTTTTGGTATTTAATTTTTACAGGCTTCAAAAAACAAATTTGGGATATTTCCACCTTTTTTTTTTTTTAAGGAAGATTAGCCCTGAGCTAACTGCTGCCAATCCTCCTCTTTTTACTGGGGAAGACTGGCCCTGAGCTAACATCCATGCCCAACTTCCTCTACTTTATATGTGGGATGCCTACCACAGCATGGCTTGCCAAGCGGTGCCATATCCGCACCCAGGATCCCAACCAGCAAACCCCGGGCCACCAAAGTGGAACATGTGCACTTAACCACTGCACCACCAGGCCAGGCCCAAGGGATATTTCCATCTTTGCACATAATTTATGTTAACGTAAATTACTCTGGAATTATCTTTTCTTTAAGTGTTATGTAGAATTCAGATATGAAACTATCAATTCTTGGAGTTTTTTTCAATCTCATTTTTAATATCTTCTAAAGCCTATTCGAATTTCCTATCTCTTCATTCCAGCTTTGGCAATTTACCATTTACTATAAAATCATCAATTTCCTCTAAATTTCCAAATTTGTTGACAAGGAGTGCACATAGTAATCTCTTACATTATTCTCATTTTTTCTATTTCTCCTTCCTCTTTCTTAATCCTGTATAGTTTTTATCTTTTTCCTTGAAAGGTTTATGTATTATATTGGGCTATTTTAAAAATAAGATCGTTTTCATTTATTTATGTTTAGTACAATTTTTCTCATATATTTCAACTTTTAGTTCTGCTGGTTCTGTTTTCCTACTTTCTTCCATTAACTTTGTTCTATTATAATTTCTCAAATGAGCATAAATTCCTATGTTCTTAGGATTCCTATTCCTATGTACTTTTTATTAATGAAGGCATTTAGGGCCTATACTTTCATTGTACCCCATATATTTTTGTGTGACATGTTCTTTTCATTCTTTTTTAGATTTCTCCATTGCTCTCCTGTTATTTAAGAGTGTATCATATTTTTATCATCAATTTATAATTTCATTTGAGTATTATCAGAGATAGTGTCCTGCAAAGTATCTTGGTTATTTTGGTAAGGTTTTCTTTGTGGTCAGTGCATGACCAATTTTTTAATATTTCCCTAGGTATAAGGAAGGAAAAAACCTATATTCTTAATCCGAAGATATAAATTACATATCCAAATTTGTTTATTATATTATTCAATTTCTCTCTGTCCTTACTTATTTTTTACCTACTAAACCTGATTCTGAGAAAAGCTCTTTAAAAATCTCCCACTATGTTAATCAAGTTCTCATTGCATTTCTAAAAGTTTTTGTTTATTATTTAATTATTTTAAATAATGTATACACGCTTGATTGGTATGTATACATTCATGAATTTCTTTTTGATGAGTGAGTATTTTATCATTGCAAAATGTCCCTCTTTGTTATGTTTAGGGTTTTATCCTTAAATCCCATCTTGTCTAGTATGGTCACTCCAGCTTGCTTTCTGTTTCCATTGTTTGCCTAGAATTATTTTCCCATCCTTTTATTTCTAATTTTGGCTTCATTCCTTCTATCTTACATTGGTTTTGCTTTCTGGTTTTCTCTTTTTCTTTTACTTGTGCCACTGGTTTGATCAAGTAAATACTCATGTCCTAATTGTCTATTATTAATTTTTAAAGTTCTCCTATCTTTTCCCACTTTGCTACAAGTTACCTCTCATAAAACCCATTGTAAAACATACATTTGTTTTGTATTATTTGAAAACCAGCCATCACACATTTTCATCCACCAGACTTTCCATTCTCCCATTGTCATCTGCCCCTTACCTACTGTTCTATCAGATAAAAGTTTCGGAATATTCTTACTTCCTCCTCTCCTAAATGAGAACTTTTAGCACTCTTTTTTCTTCCTACCCCATGACTCTTAATGCCAACTCCTAAGGTTTTAATGATATAATTTAATATTTGTAATGCTTTTGTTTCTAAACTGTTATTAGATTTTTAAAATTAGATTGTTCCTTATATTTCAGAATCCTTATTTTACACGTCAGAACCTAGTCATCCTTTATAATCCACTCAGATTTCACTAACTGGATATCACCACTGTAGGATTTGTTGCTAACTTCTGCTGTTCGTTCTCCTTTTAATCATCTCCCACGTTGAAGGCTCCGTAGTGACTCATTCATTGTTTAGTTAGAGTCTATTTTAAGCATTGTCTACAGATGGGGTTTATGGATGATACAACCTCTGAATCCTGAATATTTGTAAATTTCTTTCACACTAGCAGGTGATGATATCATTGTTGCATATAGGATTCTTGGAACAGGAGCTTTTTCTTGGAAATACATATATATAAATATATATGTATGTATATATATATATATGTTATCTGATGAGCTTCCAGAGTTTCTAGTCTTTCTTTTGAAGAAAGATATGAAGATTTTTCTCTTTATCCTTGGGCATCAGAAATTTAACCAGAGCATTATCCAAGTAAGGGTCGTTTTTATCAGTCTTAGCTGAATCTCAGTAAGAATTTCAGTCTGCAGACTCAAGCCTTACTTCAGCTTAGGGAAACATTCTGCTATTATTTGTTTAATTATTGCATTTCATCCAGAAGTTCCTTCCACAACTGATTTTTTTGTGTGTGTTACATTTCCAGGATCTGTCATCTTCATCCCTCTTTGTATTTTTGGCCTCTGTTTTGACATATTTCTTCCTCTTCTCAGCACTAATTCCATCCTCAACAGCTTTTTCCTTAATATCATGTTTTTAGTTCTGAAAGTCATTGTGCTATAAATCACCTCCTTATATGCTCTATTTATTTTTGTAATTTCATTTGTCATCTATTCTTCCTTTCCCTGCTTGGTTGTCATTTTGTTAGCTTATTTTTACTCACTCACTGAGATTCAGATGAAGTTGTTGAAGGGCTTCAGGCCAGAACAATCACTCCTGTGATAAAGTGTGTGTGTGCTCACGTGCATGCACATGTGCCCAGAAATCCATGCCTTCCCCAGTCAGCCATCAGTGTTCCAGCAGGTAAACTCTAGTCCCTTGTCCTCATCCATGGTGTCAGGAGGAAGCATCTCCACTCCCAGGCCTCCAGTCTCCAGCCTAGAGAAGGATGAAGAGAAGAGACTTGGCCCATGTACTCAGCAATCCTGCTTTCTAGAAGTGTAGCAGATCTTTCTAGGGATTCTTGCTCATGAGAAAGTTCTATCCATCTTCTGAGAAATTCACAGATCCTCAAAAGCCAAGGTTTTCCATAGTCCACCTAATTCCCATTTCCAGTGAGCTCTGTTTTTTAATCTCCGGACAAAATGGCAATGTCAGCACCCTGGCAGAGCTGAAGCCTCTCTATATCTTTGGGCCATTCCTTCTCATACCCTCAGCTCCTATTTGACTTGGAAAAGTTGGTCAATAGTGAATTATTGGGAAAGGAGGGCATTATGGATGCATTAAAAATTCCATCTTCCAAGAATCCTCAAGGTGCATGCTTCTACAAATTCTGCAGTACTCCACAGTCAGAGACAGACAGGGAACTTAGAGCAAAAACACAATAGGTCTCATAAATGGAGTATATAAATGTTGAACTAAAGAGAGAATATTTAAAATGAGAGGGTAAAAATAAAGATAAACACTCCATGATTTACCTGGAACAATTAGAGGAGGAGTGTTTAAAAACCAGACTCTGTAGACTTTGCATTATTCTCACATTTGTTTAGGCTCCAATAACTCATTTGTAATCTCTGAGCATGACTGAGCTATTTCCTATAGGTCATGCCTCCAATTTGTAGCATATTTTATTCAGTGCTTTTTATATTGTGTTTTTAATTTAGACCTACAAAGCCACTTAACTTCCTGAACGGCTAACACTTGGCTAATAATTGCTAGCATGACACTTCTAAGTTACCTATTTGTAAGAAGACAGAACAATCAGGAATATTGTCTGAGTGCTTGTTTTTGCTAAGAGACCTCATTTCACCCTTTAGTTCCATCCATCAAGCCTAAGCACATTTTTATGAGATAGAAGAGTCAACATTTACCTGGAATTGACTAACATCCTTTGATTTTCATCTAGAATTGAAAACGAAGTCATTTGTCACGAAGAATAAGTGAAAATTTAATCAGTTTGAGACTCTTCACATTTTTTAAGGTTTGAGCTAACACTTCCTGCACATCGATGGAATAAAACCCTAGATATACTGTTGCAAATGATATTTTATGACTTTGAATCAAATATGCAGCCCTAGAAGACAAAAATGACCGGTCTCTGCTTCCATTATTATGATGATGAGGACAGCTGCCTTTCAGCCCCTAGCAATCAAATGGCCAGAAAGCTTTTTTCATACATTCATTTAAATTTGAAAAATCTGAGAACATTTTCATTGTTCCCAATAGAACAAGGTTCTCTTTTGACATAAAAGAAATCTGAAGGCATTCGGTGGAGGCTCCAGCAGAACAATGTGGCCTCCTGAACTCACAGGGCAGCAATAGATTCAAAGTAGGGGAAAATGTGATCAATCGAAAAAGGGGCTGAGGAGGTTATAATTATATAATTATATATTATATATATATCTATTATAAATTATATATATAATATATATAAGGTTATAATTTAACCAAAAACACCAGTGATTTGATCAGTGTGATGGGGGTCCTGATCAAGGGTGAAGACAAGATGGCTTGCAGCTGTGTTGAGAGCCAAAGTCCAAGAAAGAGCTGACCAGGCAGTCAATGCGGCCAGCACCACGGACAGCTCCACCTGAGCCTTCCTCTGAGGGCTGCTGTCTAGGCCAGGTCATGTCTTCACAAGCAAAGCTGCTGAGAATTCCTTCTGAGGCCTCTCGAGAACAGGTGTTGGTCCACAATGAAGGACCTACTCCTCGTCCCCAAGGAGTCCTCAGACAACAAGTTGGGTGACTGGTTTTCAAGCCCAAGAGTTGATGCCAAAGGTTCTTCCTTGTCCCCTTGGTCAGTGCCAGCCTCCTCCAGGGCTCTCTCCCTGTCTGGAGCCATCTATGGGTGTTTGTGTGAGGCTCCTCCCCTCTGCCCTTTATTTAAACAACAAAGGTGATCATCTAAATAAGAAATGCACAAAAAAATTTGATACATTTCATATGGTATAGGAAATTGAACGAATCACAATTATGAATAACAAAAAAAGAAAGCCAGAAGAAAAAACATAGCAAAGCCCTTTTCCTCCTTTAAAATAAGGTCTCTAAGGCAGAGGGCTGCTCTCGTCTCACTCATCATGATACAGGGCCTTTTTAATGTTATGAGCTTGTATAAAGAAGCAACAGACTGCAATCTCTAAGAGGAACACAAACATTAGGAAACCCAGGTGGCTGTCCTGGGAGGTGTCAGACCCTGTTATCACCCCTACCCTAATCTACTTCAAGCCCAAGATCTTGCTTGCTTTGTCTCATCTAGGACAAGAGCAAGAGCCAGCCATGGCTAAGCCTGGCAACATTTAGGAGCTTGTGTCACTAGTGGTCCTGCCCTAAGCTCTCTATTTTGTGTGCTGTGGTGTGCATTCATCACTTCCCAGATAGCACCATACTACAGGTGTTTGTGCATGCTGTTGCCTCTATTTGAATAACTCCTTGCTCAGCTCCTTCCACCTGTCTCCTTTTTGTCAACTCAGAAGTCACTTCTCCCAGGAAGTCTGTCCTGGCAAGTGCCCCTCCTGTACGTTCCATATTTGAACAGGGGATAGAGTTTATTATATACAGTATGTAATTGCTCTTTTAACAGCCAGTCTCCGCCACTAGACTGTAAGCTCCTTGAAAGCAAGAATTATACCCTGTCACTGCTCTCTTTTGAGCACCTGCCATTGTACCTGGACAACAGGGATTTATATTTATTGAAGGAATGAACCCTTCTGTCCACCAGGTGTAGCCTTTCCTTCTAATATATTGTCATTTCATTACTTTTCAGACTCCGTCAGTAGTCCACAGGCAGAAAACACTAGTGAACTTGGCTTAAAGTCAAAGGGGGATTTTTGGGGTGTGACTTTAGTAAATAAAACATATTCATTGCTATGGTAGTTGGATGCCATCATAAGGAGGATTTCTCTAACAATAGCATATTCTATTATTGCAAAAATTCCTATCCCAAATCTATTTCCTCCTATCACCTTGACCCCTTTAAGTGTTCTCAGAATAGTCTTTGGAAATAATATGTACCTTAGGCAAAGCTAAGAAAGATCTGAGAAATCTCTAAATATAAATGGATCTTTCAAGAAGCATTGACTTTGGAAAGATGATGTTTTGTGTACCAAGGTTTTTTTTAATAAAACAAACTTCTTTCGTTTTAGATTTATTACAACAAAAATTATTGTCCCCAGTTGCTGGGTATTTGTTACCTGAAGCACACTATGAGATTAAATGGTTCAGCAAGATCCTCCATGATGTACTGTATTATCTCATTCAGCCAAGGATTTATTTCAATCTTTAACTCGCTTTTAAGTGTAGACAGTATTTTTGAGAAACTTTGTGATACACATATCACCCACCCCTGGATCACCTGCTCTTTTCCTCTTTGGTCTCAATGCCATCCTCAGAGCCTAATAAACTCTCTGGGATTTGTCGACACACAGACATTAAACAGACAGAACCAAGTGACACGTCATGGATGCTGAATTCTGCTGCGGAGTTTCTTTGCATTGCAAGAGGGGACCCCTAGGAAAGCCCAGAATTGAGATGAGAGAGAAGAGGATATATATCAAGTGATTATATTTTTATTAAATGGCCTAAATGCAGATAGTTCTAGTCATTATAGGCTTAATTTAAAATTATCTTTACCATAAACACAAGTCCAAATGAGGTAGAATTGAATGAATTGAATGAATAATGTTTAAAATTATATTCATATAACCTCGATACAGAAGTTTATAGAAGTATAAATCAAAGGAGATTTATTTCTCAAATTCTCTGAGAAAAAGAGCCTCAGTATTAGAATATATTTGCTGTCTGTAAATAAGCTCTTTTACTTGTAAATACATTAACTGGCCTTTGTGAGGATTCTGGAATACTTAAAATCTCATAGCGTAACAACCCCTAGTCTTGTCTTACCTCCCTGTTTTTGGATACTTTGCAGACAAAGATGATGCTAATAATGTGAGGACATAAAGCCCAAATTCACCCCTACGTGACATATTACTTTTGGGGATGTCTCAAAGGAACATCAGAGAAGAGAAAATAAACAAAGAAAAGAATTAAAAGGTTTTTATTCTTAAGTAACTAAAAAGAAATTTATAAATTAGAATTTTAAGATACATTGAAAACAGCTCTTTCATCCTCATCCTTGTTGCCATGCCTCTATAATCACCAGGGGAAATTATGGCTTTTAAGTTAAATAGGTTCAGACAAGTCAATAAATGGGTAACTTTATTCCTAAATAATATCTCTCCAAAAATACAAATGAGATAATATATATAAGCTGAGTATATGGCTCTGGGAGTAAATACTCAGTGAATGCTCAGTATTTACTAGTGCTTGGAAAATACTACATGAATGAACAAATAAAATGAAGGACCAAATATTACCTGGTGTTAAAATACTACAGGTTGTGTATTTTCATTTTGTATAAAATAGAAACTATTATAAAAAAGGGGAAATGTTCCCTAAAAATGGATGTATAATTTGGGTCATAAAATATATATTTGTCTACATAAGCTTTGTCCTATTTCAGAAGGATCTGAAACAACTTACATTTTAGAGCCCAGTACAAATTGTTTGAAACAAACAAACAACAACAAAAAACCTAAACACAGACAATAATCCACAGGCCAGAGAAAGGACACTCGCAAGGGTCCCATGAAATGATTGACTACTTGCACTATGTAAGAAAGAAAGACTAATTATATTCAAAGAGTGTAAACGGAGTTAGCAGCCGATGTTGACAGAAACCATACTTTATAGAGAACATTCCATTGCTAATGAGTGATAGGGCGCTCCGATGGGTCACTACTTTACATCCACAAAAAAAGGGGGAGGAAGGGCATATGAGATTTATTGGGAAGCAGTCTTGTAACAGTGAACAATAGCCAAAAAATGAGACACAAAAATACATCAGTAGCCTCACAGAGAACAGAAATGAAAAGACAATGTAGGTATTGAAAGAGGGTGGGTGCCCAGTGGAAAGAAGTTGCATGACCAAAACTGAAAATGTCAGATCAGGACCATAAAACCAATATTTTTACTAAAAATGGTCTCCAGAGCCATTTATTCTTACCTGTATAATTTATACACACATCTGAGCAAGTAATTAGATAAACAATGTTATGCACCAGGATTGTGGTAAATGGAAAGTTAACAGTTAAAAATCACAGGATAAGTTAGAATCAAATGCATTTGATACACCGTCATTACAAAAAGCAGGAATGTTTATCCAGTCCCCCCAAATGTATCTATTTATCTATCTATCTATATAAATCAACCAGCAGAACTAAGTGAGCAGGACGGTCTCTACCACAAGGAAGTCTGTGGGTAAATCCACATGTGTTTTGTTTGTCTATTTAATGTTAAGCAAAGTTGATGAGTCAATCATTTAATGGGCAAATAAGTAAATTTAAATCATTTACTTAACATTTGTTTCTAATGTTTAGAAACTTTTAACTCCAGAGGAATTACTGGTCTAAAACATAATGGTAATCCTTGGAAGTCACATTTGTGTCATTCATTTTACTTCCCTGGTTCCTCAGATTGTTTTAGAAGACATCAGATTTTCAGCAATTCTCAGGATTCCTGGGAAGCAAGGTTTCATTTATCAAGTTCCTTTCTGACATATAAGGACTTGTATCTAAACTATAGTCTGTGAAAACAAGAGAATGAACTTCCATTTACATATTTGGCTATTTAGGCAAACACTCAGCAAGAACCTCTAAATAATCTAATGCCTACTAAAGGACTGTTTTTGTTATATAAGCTTCTGAACAACCAAGACTATTTGCTTTAATTTCTTTGTACACACCGTACCACGTAGTGAAGAAACTCAATATAAATGGCTTAACAGTGACTGTTGTACAAGAATAATAAATCCTGTGTCCAAGAGTAACACTTTAGCTTAGAGCCCCAAATCCCTGTTTATCACAGACATGTTGTGAGTTCTTTTGTTTTTTAATGATTTAAAAGAACATACAGGAAGGAAACTTCCAGAATAGCAGCATAAGGAGAACCATGGACCTTCCCCCCAGCGGAACAATTATAACTGGCGAAATTTATTAACAAAAAACAGCCATTTAAAATCTCTGGAAATTTTCCTCAGGGCATACAGCAAATAGAAAAACATTTATTCAAGAAAATCTACTAAATGTCAGTAAGAATAGACAGAATCTGCATCTGAGTTACAATCAGCTCAGCAAGATAGAAACTCTACTCCTGGGGGTGCCGCTAAGACCACTGGGCTCCCTCTCCCCAGCTCCCAGGCTGGGGCTACAGGATCTCACAGGAAGCCCCGAAATACATGAAGCAAAACTGACGGACTGAAGGGAGAAATAGACAATGCATCAATAGTAACTGGAGACTTCAGTCCCCCAATATTGGAGGGGATAATGGATAATGGATAGAAAAGCATGCAGACGATCAACAAGGGAATTGAAGACGACCAATCGGTAAACCAACTAGATGTAACACATCTGCAGAACACTCCACCCAACAGTAGCAGAACGCTTTCTTCTCAGGTGCCGATGGAACATTCTCCAGGAAAAGACATATACTAGGCCATAACACAATCCCCCAAAGTTCAAAGAACTGAAATCATACAAACTATGTTCTCGGGTCACAATAAAATGAAATTAGAAACTAATAAAAGAAATTTGGGAAATTCACAACTATGTTAAAACCAAACACACTACGTGAAAATTAAACACACTCTTTGGGGTAATTCAAATTTTCAAAAACTGTGGTGATTGTTGTACACTCTGTGAATATACTAAAAACCATTGAATTGTACACTTTAAATGGATAAATTATAGGATATGTGAACTATATTTCAATAAAGCCATTTATAAAAAAAAAGAACGTATGCTACAACAAATATGTGTGTGCGTGCACACACAGACACCATGCCTGCAACCATTTAAGTAAATATGGGAGAGGGAAATTGTGTAAAATAAAAAATTAGAAAAAGTTGGGGCTGGCCCCGTGGCCGAGTGGTTAAGTTCGCGCACTCCGCTGCAGGCAGCCCAGTGTTGCGTTAGTTCGAATCCTGGGCGCGGACATGGCACTGCTCATCAGACCACGCTGAGGCAGCGTCCCACATGCCACAACTAGAAGAACCCACAACGAAGAATACACAACTATGTACCGGGGGGCTTTGGGGAGAAAAAGGAAAAACTAAAATCTTAAAAAAAAAAAAAAAAAATAGTAAAAAAAAAAAAAAAAAAAAATTAGAAAAAGTTATTTGCTTCAAAATATTCTTTTAGTTAGCAAGCTCCTTTGTACATTCAAAATAATTCTATGCATATAATATTTCATAACATTTCTCTGACCAATGTGCGTGTCTTGAATGTTCTAAGGCATTTTGTTAAGATTAAGAAAAATTTAAATAAGATTCATTCTCATCTGAGTTCATTTCATTTAGCCCTTTCAATGACCTTGTCCAATAGCAGGATAACAAAAAAGCTGCTAGGCATGTCTGTGATTCAGATGAGGTGCCCCAATGACTTGAAAAGAATAAAGAAATTCTTTTTACATTGCATAGTCAAGACTTTCACTACATCTGAGAAACTCTTAATCTGTGAGCCCGTTACTATTTAGTTAGAGTAGTAATAGCACACAAATTAAAGCATTATTTTTGCATTTTCTCCTGTCAGTGTTTGTAAGATTATCATAAAATTTAAGCAGAAATCTATGCACAAATAAAATCTAAACAGCAATATCTAATCTCTTCCAGAAAAGGGCTCAATACATACCAAGCTGTTTCCATTTAAAATATCAGTCACAACAGGAGAAAGCATATAACCGTAATAATGTAACAGCTGCCACTTATGGAGCACTTTCTGCTGGCCAGGCACTAAGCTCGGCATTTTTCATACATTATCTCATTTAACCCTCAGGGCAACTTTACAAAGTATGTGTTACTAACATCCCTACTTTCCAGATGGAGGAACTGAGAGTCAGAGGGGTAAAATTATTTGTCCAAGACCAATACTTTGGCTAAGATCAAAAGTACATCTTTCCACAGGACAGGTAGTCCATATTATTACAGCTGCACCAGTTACTGAAATATTGAAATGGTTTTGTACGGGCTAATAAACAGCCCCTCCCCAAGGCCTCTCCAATCCTCTCTTCTCATAGTTCCACTCCCACAGCCCCAGCCACCCTGGCACCTTTCCAGGACTCTCCCACCTTCCTACCACCCAGAACAATGTCTTGGACCCCACTCCATCTCTACCTTCTGACCAGCAGTGTCCATGCTCCTGCCTTACTAGCTGTTAAATATTTTAATATTACCCTTCCCGTCAGCCCCCAGATCTGTGCACCTGTACACACTCTCTCCAGAGATCTGGGCGAATAGAGTTGATGACTGAGCCTGCACTGATTTCACTCCAAGCCTGTTTTCTCTGGGCTTGTTCTCCCTCACAGGTCAGCGATGCTAATTGCTGTTGTAGCAGGATCCCAGCTCTCATTACTGCACAGCACAAACTCAATCAGCCCTTTAGTACGGTAGCATCCTTCCCTTCTGCAGCATTTGGATCTGCACAAGCTGAGACAAGTTAGGAGAAGAAATCAGAATGAAGGCGCCAGCAAACCACTTCCCAGGAAGGAGTCCCCAGTACAATTGTTATCAAAATCGCCATTATAGGAGCCCGCCCAGTGGCGCAGCGGTTAAGTTCCTGTGCTGTACTTTGGTGGCACAGGGTTCGCAGGCCCGGATCCTGGGCGTGGACCTACTCACCACTCATCAAGCCATGCTGTGGCAGGCATCCCACATATTAAATAGAGGAAGATGGGCACGGATGTTAGCTCTGGGCCAATCTTCCTATGAAAAAAAGAAAAAAAAAATCACCATTATCACTGGGCACTTAGAGACCTCTTCACTTTTAACTAAGCATTGGAGCTCTTACTCATTTTCTTACAAACATCACGTGAAAAGGTTAACTTTGCTCTCATTGTCAAAGTGAGAGGCCTGAAAACCACACAGGATGGGCTGCATGCACAGGGCCCTCTGGCAAACTAGAAGAAACTAATCTTGAGGACTCTGTTTGATCTGGAGCCCCGCTGCCTTTCTGATTTAATCTGCAACAGGAAAGTGAGTTGTCGTTGCCTCCAATATTTCAGTTCAAGAAATGCTTCAGCATGAAGTAAATAACTTAGGAAAAAAAGGAAATTTATTTGGTTAATTTAGTTATAATAATTCTATTGTCTCTTACTTTCCTCTTGGTTACTACATTTACTGCCATAAGAAGGAAGATATGCACAAAAAATCTGTTAGAACTAATATATTTAGTAAAGTTACAGGATACAACATCAACATGCAAAAATCAGTTGCATTTCTTCAAACCCACAAAAATCTATCCAAAAATGAATCAATAAAACAATCTCATTTACTATAGCATCCAAAAGAATAAAATAATTAAGAATAAATTTTACCAAGGAGATGAAAGATCTGTACACTGAAAACTATAAGACATTGATGAGAGAAATTGAAGAACACACAAAGATATGGAAAGACGTACTGTGTTCATAGATTGGAAGAATTAACACTGTTAAAATGTCCAAACTACCCAAAGTAATCTACAGATTCAGTGCAATGCCTAGAAAAATTCCACTAGAAAAAATAATTCTAAAATTCCTATGAAACAGCAAAAGTCCCCAAATAGCAAAAGCAAACTTGAGAAAGAACAACAGAGTTAGTCACATCACACTTCCTGATTTCAAATTATATCACAAAGAATAGTAATGAAAACAGTATACTACAGACATATATATCAATGGAACAGAATAGAGAGCCCAGAAATAAACCTAAGCACATACAGTCAAAACATATTTGACAAGGGTGCCAACAATACTCAATGGGGAAAGGATAGTCTCTTCAACAAATGGTGTCGGGAAAACTGGCTATTCATGTGGAAAAGAATGACATTGGGCCCTTATCTTACACCATACACAAAATTAAACTTAAAATGGATTAGACTTATACATAAGACCTGAAACCATAACTTCTAGAAGAAAATGTAGGAAAAAGCTCCTTGACTTTGGCCTTGGCAATGACTTTTCGTATGTGGCACCAAAAACTCAGACAAAAAAAGCAAAAATAAACAAGTGAGACTACATCAAACTACAAAGCTTTCACACAGCAAAGGAAACAACAAAATAAAAAGGCAACACACAGATTGGAAGAAAATATTTGCAAGTCATATGTCTAATGAGGGGTTAATACCCAAAATTTATAAGAAATTCAAGCATCATACAACAATAGCAAAAAAAAAAATTAATGGGCAAAGAACCTGGATAGACATTTTTCTGAAGAAGACATACAAATGACCAACAGGTATAGGAAAAGGTGCTCAATATCACTGCTTATCAGGGAAATGCAAATCAAAACCATAAAGAGATATCACCTCATACCTGTTAGGTTGGCAATTACCAAAAAACAAAGCATCAGTGTTGGCAAGGGTGAGGAGAAAAGAAAGTCTTGTACTGTGTTGGTGGGGATATAGATTGGTATAGACATTACGGAAACAGTAAGGAGGTTCCTCAGAAAACTAAAAAGAGAAACACCACATGACCCAGCAATCCCTCTTTGGGGTATATAACCAAAGGAAATGAAATTAGTGCCTGGAAGAGATATCTGTGCTCTCACATTCATTGCAGCATTATTCACAACAGCTAAAATATGTAAATAATCTAAATGTCTGTCAATGAATGAGTGGATAAGAAAATGTGAGAGAGATATATATATATATATACACACACACACACAATGGAATATTATTTAGTCTTAAAAAAGAAGACCCTGCCACTACAACAACATGGATGAACTTGGAAGTCATTTGCTAACTAAAATAAGCCAAACACAAAAAAAAAACAACTGTATGATCTCACTTATAGGTGGAATCTTAAAAAGGCAAATACACAGAAGCAGAGAGTAGAATGGTGGTTAGCAGGGGTGGGAGGTTGGGTAAATGGGGAGATATCAGTCAAAGTTTACAAAGCTGTAGTTACGTAGAAGGAATAAGTCTGGGGAGCTAATGTACAGCATGATGACTATAGTTACTGTTAATAATACTGGAATTGTATACTGGAAATTTGCTAAAAGTAGATTTCAGGTTCTCTCACCACACACACACAAAAATAGGAACTATGTGAAAAGAATATTAATGAACTTGTCTGTGTTAATCATTTCACTATGTATATCAAATCATCATGTACACCTTAAGTATACACAATCTTTATTTAAAAAATAAAATGAAATAAAAGGAGGATGTACAGTAAATACAGCAGAAAATCAAGGTTAAAGATAAGCAAGTACAGGAGACTGGAAAATCCTTCACACACACACATGCCCAAAATATGTTTCATAGTCTTTAAAGTCTGCTACTTACCTTACCAGTGGTTTCCTACGACTCGACTCTATAGCAACACCACACATTGAACAAGGCGCGTGGGAGTATTTCCATTGTGGAGCTGAGGATTCTGAGGCTGAAAAGGGCAGTGACTTGCTCAAGAACACTCCAACAGGCAGTGGTGGAGCAGGGGCCAGTGGCATACTCATGGGGGCTGTTGGAAGGGGAAGAGGGAAACTAAAACCCTGATCTCCAAGAGCCCCCACCCCTTCCAATCGACTGCCACCTCTATAACCATCGGATACGGATCTTCACTGGGATGGACCCAGCTTTCCAGACCTCCCTGTCCAGAGTTCTTTCCATTACACCACAGGAGGCTCCAGGATGCCCTCTCTTCTAACCTGAGGGTTAAATTCTAAACACCAAAAATGGATATTTCAGCCTATGTCCCAACTGTACCAAGAAACTGAGTTTTATCTCAGTGTTGGCTTCGAGCATTTCCTCTTCACTATCCTGACTCACAGTCTCGCTGCACGTTATTCCATTCGTCAGAGCTCTGTGTCTCCTCTCCTGTAACATGATAGAACCAAGGCCTGTCTGGGACGTCACTGCCCTACGCTGACTCCCTTAGGAAGCAGCAATCCAGCAGATACGTAAAATGCACATGGGAGCTGGATACAGGATCACAAAGCATCTGTGCCCATTTTGATTTTCCTCAGCAGAGGTGCCAGGGGAGATCAGTTGTCAGCCTTTGCCTTTGATCTCAGAAAAGCATTTGAAGATTAATTTAAACATCAAAGGTAGATCACGTGAAGAGAACGCTTTCCAACACTTGCCAACTATTAGGATTTTCTAAAAAAATGAATCAGGCATTTCAACTGAATTCAGATCTAGGATTAACTGTCCTGCCCCCGCCAAACACTTTAAATCTCTGTTAGAAAACTCTAAGCTGTTTAAACCTTTACATCAAAACAGTGTTGACTTTTAAATACCTGAAGGTAAAGTAAGTTCTGAAGATTTGAGAAAAGCCTCTGGCAGCACATGCCTTAGCTTAGTTTTCACTGAATCTCCCAAGTTTTTCATTAAATTATCAACTTGCTTCTTCTCCAGAGTCTTTGTAATACATTTCCTGGATAAAAGCCTACACCTTAAATTCAGATTTATTGAAGCTTGTACACAATTCTCCACCAAATACACACACACGCGAACACACAGAGAAGTCCGGAATCATGTTCAAACTCTTAGCTCGTGATTTCAAGGAAAAATTTTGCCCTTGATTCTACTGTATTTGCACACACACTTAACATTCTAAAATATATTATATAATTGGGTGTGCATTCAAGTAGGGGCAATAAACATTGCTTTAACTTTAATTTCAGTCATCTTTGTCAAAAAAGATTGTGAAATAATTTCTAAGAATTTAATATGTCTTTCCTCAGATGATCTCCTTGGGAAAACTAGATTATTCAATCTTGTATTTTAATCTTCTTTTATTCCTAGGCATCTGGGTTAAACCACTTCTTTGGTAACACAGAAATTATTCCATTGTCTGTCCTCAAAAGTAGGACTGCATTAAACATCGCTCTGTATCTGTGCCCTGCTTAGAGGAAGTGTTCATAAATAAATGTTTGCAAAATGAATAAACAATTTTAAAGGACTGGTCTTTTTTTGTAGAAAATAAGAAGCTCTTTCAACCAAAATTATATAATAAAAGAGCTTCAAATCACTTTTCTGATGCATATGTGAGAAAGTACACCTTTAATAGAAAATATTTAGATATTAAACACATGACAATTTGTCTAGCTTGTTTGGTATATACCAATAAATAAGAAAAATATTTTTTGAGTATTGGATTTGTTGTCCTATGCTTCAAAATTTTGAAACTTCAAAGAAGCAAAAATCAGTAAGTGGAGATAGAAAATCTGGAGGTATGTGAAAGCACTGAGTTTGCAGGGTGGACTTGAGGGGGTTGAAAAGGTGATTGCATATTCTATAATGAAAATATAATCCCCAGAACACAACAGAAACATTGATTTTTGAAAGTATAGGTTATCTTTACATGATTTGGCTCTTGTGTTTTAACATTTGTCCAAGACAAGAAATACGCATGCACAACCGATCTTTCTCCTGGTCTAAAGCCACGGTGGTCTCTTCCACTAGTGGATAAGGATATGGGACTTCGGTGAAGGCTGGCCCTGACACCAAATGCCTTGCTCTGACTTTCCTGGCATAAGCATTCCACCGCAGAGGCCAGAGCACACCCGTGCAGTGCAATGGCCCCTCTCAGTTTGGGGTTGCCATGGCTGAGTGTGCGTTGCAGGACTATTTTCAAAAGTAGCCATTTATTGTCAATTATGGTGTGAAATTGCTGGTGTTCACTGGAGTTCTAATTTATTCATTTAAATGTATGATTGGTCAATTATTGTCCTCCCATTTCACATCGCTGAGCTCAGATCCTCTAAGGAGACAAGGAGCCCTTCATTTCACTCATGAATAATTTCTTTGGTCATCCAAGAAAAAGATGATGTGTTCTAGAAGGAGACGGCAGCTGGTCCTCTCAAGGAGTCAGGCTGAGAGTCTAAAGAGGGATGTCCCAGCACTCCACATTCCTTAAAATGCCTAGCCTGGTCTCCTTGCTCCATCCCATCCCTCCCCACCCAGAGGAGACAAGGGGTAGAGGAGGCTGTCAAATACCCCAGATCCCTATGGCGGCCGCCAACCTCAGAGCCGAGTACCACACCAACCGGCCAGGCCCAGACCCAGAGAAGTCAGCGGTCACCTACTTTATCCTCTGTGAGACCGTCATTCAGAATCTGTAGCCTAATCTTGATGACATTGAGCAGGTATGAACTTCTTACACAGCACCTGGCAGGAAACGAATGCTCAATAAGTGGCATTTATTATTTAACCTTGTGTCCCTGATGTAAGTAAAACAATATTGGATTTCCATTTGGGAATGAAGAAAGACAAAAAACATCTACACCCTTTATGAGAAGGATGCGTCCTTCGTTTCCCTTAAGTCTTTGAGAGAAGCGTTGGTGATGAAGTGGGGAGCGGGGCCTGAAATGCTGACTGGACACAGCCAGAGTGACCACGGCCAGCTTTGCTCCCCTCTCCTCAAGAAGCCTAAGTCACTCCTGAAGGGCACACTTGACAGCTGCAAGAGCTTGGTTACCAGATATGAGTACTGCCACCCTAAGACGCTACTCTGAATCCTTTGGAAATGCATGGAAGTTTATTGCCAGTGCTCCAGAGAAACTTCACATGACCCTCTGAAAGGAGGACCCTGTGCACGCAATGTCCTTCACTGGGCTCTGTTGCACTACAGCGGGACCCTCGGGCTGTCTCCCTCAGAGATCACCTAGGAGAGTATTTCCCTAAGTGCATTCCGGCTTCAGGATGTGCTCCTCTAAGAAGAGTTACTCAGTACAATTGTTTGAAAACCGCCCCCTTGGAGATTTAGAATAGATCTGAAGGATCCTAAAAGGTCGGCAGTAAAGGAACTTGTTCTACTTGGTTCAACAGAGCATGTTCCAAGTGTCCTTAACCACGGAGCTCTTCTAAATCCTAACACCTGTTAACATGCCACAGCCTCCCTTTTGGAAATCTCCGTGGAGGCTGTGGATAGAACACATTGGGCCCTTCGACGGGAGAACACTGCGTCTTCACCTTCACTCACTGCTAACTAAAATTTAGCATTTCCTCTAACTACGAGTGCAGGCACCCACCAAGGTGAGCAGTACCTGTGCCTTTGTCACCAAGAGAAATCAACCATAGTTTGATTTTACAATTGTTGCAAATATCATCCACATTCATCACTACTTCTAAATTACCTTAGTCATTGATGTATGGCCAGGCATCATTTAAGTCATTAGTAAAGCACATATGCCAGTATATCACAAATTTATTTTTTACTAGTTCGATAACCGCATTTTAATATAATTGGTTTCCTTTGCAAACTTAGCATTTCATGCATTTAGAAATACTATTCTAAGAAGGGCCCATGGACTTTACCAGATGGCCAAAGACACCCAGTGCACAGAAAAGATGAAGAACCCCTGTTTCAACTGCTGTGGATGGGCTGGCGAGGCAGGCCAGGTTGATCACAATGTGCTATTTTCTTAAAAGTCTAAGGCTATATCAAAAGCTGCCCATGGAAACATGAGATCAGGACGAGGCAAGTAAACAGGGACAGTGAGGAAAATAATGAGCTAGGAGGGCCCTGTGAGAAGGCCAGAGAAGGGTGTGCCATCAGGATAGGGCCAAGGGCCACACCACTCCTTCTGCTCCGTTGGCCAGGTGCACCAGAGCTGGAACACTGCAGGCTGCCCCATCCTGCATACATGAGAAAATGTGCACAACGTAGAAGGGACAGGAGCCCATCTGAGACTGCAATTTTCTATGACTAATTATAAGTTTAAAAGGACAATGAACCCTCAATGATCATCCGAGAGCAAATGTTGGAAATACGTGATCACAACATTCATACCAGGGAATATATGAGAGAGCCAAGGCCACCGGCAGACCGGGAGATTTCCCTCATGCAGCTTGAGGGGCAAAGGCAAATGCGTGGCATGAGTGGAAGCAGATTCCAGCTCTCCTCCAGCGCTGCCAGAGTAGACCTCAGAGGGACTGCACTACTGAAGATGCAAGTGTCATGAATGCGACTGAGAACAGGATGGAAAGTTATCAAAATGTTAACACGACAAAAAGTTAACACGACACATGATTGCTAAGAAATAATTACTAGGCAAATCTTGCATAGGGTTGAGAAGACAGCCTGGCCATGAATACAGTTATCACATTGCCCAGAACCACTGGAAGAAGGAAAGAAAATTCCTCATCCCAAAGAAATGGTTTTCCTTTTGAAAATAGGTATTTTAAAGTCACCAGTGTCTGGTCCCCCACCACAGAGCAGTCGAATCAGATCTCTGGAGTCAGGACTCCTGCAAGTTCCCAGATTTTCCTGTGCAGCCAGGGAATCAAGCCTTGGACTTACTGTTAACTCAACACGCCAACCGTCTGCAGGGTTCAGAGGCACCATGAGGGCCAAGAGGCCAAACATGTTAACCAGCCCATCAATTTAGGTGTTAGCATCTAACTCAGCAACCCATTAGCAGCTATGAGGTCTTTGCTAGTAGGAATATCCAAACTAATTAACTTCTCCCATCTTAACCTACCTGTACACACTTGCTTCCAATTATCAGTATACTACCGATCATGCTGTACGCCAGCCCAGTATGCCGTGTTAGCAACATTTCCATCCTGTGTGACATTTGCTGACTGGAAAAAAAAAGTCCTCCTCTAAGAGGCTTGGGAGAAGAGTCTAGAGTTTGGAGAATCAGGATCCAAAGTGTGGATTTCCATTTATTAACTGTGTACCTTTGGACAAATTACTTAACTTCTCAGAGCCTATTTCTTCCTTTATGAAATAGAGATGATGAAAACTGCAATATTGGATTATGAGGATTAAATGGGAGAATGTGCATAAATTACTGGCAAACATTAAGTAAAGCATGAGCGATTTTTTCCCAGTAAGAAAATATTCCTCACGTATTTATTTTCATTATAATGGAAGCCAATTTCAATGTAGCTTATATTTGCTGAAAATTGAGAATATCTCAATCTAAAATTTTAAAGTTATATGCATTGGGGACCAACTCCACTGTTCCCCAGGAAAGGGGACGGGACCCAGAGAAGGTGTCTGAGATCCCACAGCTAGGGAATATTCCTTGATTCAGCTTCACTCACAAGACTTCCATCTTGATTCATTTATCATTTATTTTGCTAGGTCATCGCAGATACGTAAAGTGTAATATCACATGGTTTCACAACGTAATTACTCAAGTTAAAAGGAAAAATAAAAACAAAAGTGGCATTTGGAAAACCACAATTTCAAATTCATTGTCATTTGGTATATTTCATTTTTCCTTAATTACATTGAGTAAGAGACTTAGGGCAAAATAATTGCCTTAACAAATAGACCTTTTTCTCTAACTGTATCTGTTTGTAATGAGAATAGAATAAAAATAAAAGTTCTCTGCCAATTTATTCTATTATCAAATGCTAATTGAGAAAGATATAATTTGCATATTTTAGAAGGCTGTTAAATGAATTAGCTAATGATTAAGTACTTTTGAATTTAAAAACTAAATATTAGTAGGAAGAAGAAAGTACTTCAACAATTCTCCATTTCACATTGTCAACCAAATAGGAGGACGATAAATGAAAGAATAACATGGAGATTTTGTGTTAGAAACAGGAGTAATAGTCGGGTCACAAACGGTTCCTGATGTTCGTATGCTCTTTGCTTATAAGAATAATGCTAGGGAGCTAAATCAGGGATGTATATATGGTAAATAATCAGTGATTGAATTGATTTACCTTAAAAAAGAACTTTGTTCCAGTTATCTATTGCTGTGCACAAACTATTCCAAAACTCAGGGACTTAGAGCAACCATTGCATGTTGTTCATGATTTCGTGGGCAGGGAAGGGCTCATCTGGCCAGTCACCTCTGATCCACGTGGCTTCATCTAGGGTGACTGGAGCTGGAGGATCCATTCCAAGATGGTGCCTTCGTGCTCCCTGAGGCATGTGTGGCTCCTTTCTCTTTCTCTCGTACAAGCACACAGAGATGCAGCTTCCAGAGCTCTCCACATGCCTTGGGCTCTCACAGCATGGCAGCCTCAAGGCAATCAGATTTCTTACATGGTGGCCCAGAGCTCCAAGGTCAAGTGCTCCCTTAGGCCTGAGCTCAGAAGCTCGCATGATGTCACTTCTGCAGTATACTTTTGGTTAAAGTGATCACAGAGCCCACCCAGATTTGAGGGGACATAGACCCTCTAACGTCTCAAAAAGTGGAAAGTCAAATAACATGTGGCCATATTTAATCTACTACAAGTCTTTAAGGCAGTGGCTCTCAAACAAAGCAAAATCTGTTCCCTAGGGGATAGTCAGTGATGCCTGGAGATGTTTTTGATTATCACGACTGGGGAGGCGGGTGCTACTGCATCTGGTAGACAGAAATCAAGAAGGTCGAACACCCTACAACTCACAGGAAAGTCCTCCTACAACTAAGCATCGTCTGGCCCAAATTGTCAGTAGTGCCAGGGTTGAGAAGCACCACTTCCAGAAGCTTCTTCATAGTAGAAGCAAGGAGTTAATTGTTATGCATCACTGTCTCTCCAAAGGCCCCATGGAGACACAGGTTAGGTTTCAGAACAAAGACAGAATCCATAAGAAAGGCAGCGCTATTCAATGACTTCAACAGAAACATTGAATCCTGGTGCGTGTTAGATGCAGTGGGGAAACTAGAGATCAATAAGACTTGGATATCTGACCTCAGGAAATGTATAATCTAGTGGGGAGGAAGGTGGGAAGAGTGAGAAGAGCAGCAGGACAGGAGGGAAAGAAATACCAGATAGAATGTAAGCTTCATGAATTCAAGAACTTTGGCTTATTTTCTACTCTATTTCCAACACCTACATCAGTTGAGACACATTACAGAGGAGCAATAAATATGTATTAAGTCAATAAATGGAACCAAGTTCCTATATAAGGGGCAGAATTTGAGAAAATGCCTAGAGGGTCTCCTGGTTGAAAAGGCCAAGTGCACTGAGTGTCACCCAATCCAGGAGGGCCTCAAAGGTGCCACTTGTCTTCCCCAGCAAAGAAACATGACGTTTTTCTCTTGGTGTTGCCCAAAGGCAGAATCAAACAGTTTAGGTTGTGGTGGATAGGAGAGGAACAAATGAGTCTGGGTTCTCAGTGGGAAGGTGGGAACTAAGGTCAGGGACCACTGCTTTGAGGATTTTATAGCTTCTCTCTGTTTATCGCTTGCATAATTGCTTGGTTATTCCCTTCCTTGCTGCCAAGGAAGGGAAGATGTGATTACACCTCCTCCTGAGTAGCTGAATGATGAAGCAGAGGGGAAGAAAAAAGAGAACAAACTCCAGGAGAGCATCCAAATTGGATAGGAAGTGGCTTCAAATCAGAAGGGGGACGGAGACCCTGAGGCCTCAAACAAAGGGACAAAAGGGCCCAGTTTGAGCATTTGCTCTCAAGAAAGGTCTTCAGCATCCCAGAAGGAAGACACACCGTCTTCTGAGTTAGAGCAGACACCATTCAGTGGCTGTTGATTGGATGGCTGTCAACAAAGGAAACACGGACAGATTTTTCAATAAATCAGGAAACATTTTGGGGAAACTTTGATTCTTTTTTTGTAGCTTGGTTAAAATTTTCATCACAAAAAGTAAAACCATATAATTACTGGAAGAAAATATAGATGAATATTCCCATAACTTTGTAGGAAATTGCTTTTTATTTCTGATACAAAAGGCAGAACCCATAAAGAAAAAGACCAAAAGGTTGCATACCTAAAATGTATACAAAAAAGTAAAAGTAGAATAACCCCATACATAAAAATCAATACATATATTTCAAATCCAAATGCAAACTGAAAAAAATCTACAAAAGATGTGCTATACGAATGATGAACATGTTTAACATGCTTTTTTAAAACCTTTAGGAATAAATATTATAGATGGCCATCCTGATAAAGACATGAGTAAAGAATATGAATATGCTAACTATAAAAGAATTTCCAAAGAACATATGAAAAATGTTCCTCACTGATATCAAAAGGTACAAACTAAAACCAATAAAATGCAATAATTATCTATCAACTTGGCAAAAGCATAAAAAAATACAAAATGCAAATTGTTAGCTTTTTTGAGAGCAATTTATACGCCACTTTGACTCAAAAATTCCAGTTCTAGAAAATCTTCATAAGCAAATTACTGCATAATAAACAAATAACGTGGAGAAAGATGTTTATCATGCTGTTTATAAGAAAAAATTATAAGCAACCAAAATGTCCAACAGTTAACAATTTATTGAGTAAATTATGAACAACATAAGTCATGTATAATAGTTTCATTTATAATAACATATATGTATATTTATTGATTTTGAAAGATGTTTATTATATATTAATTGAGAAGAGAAAGATACAGAAAAATGCTTATAAAATAATCCTGTTTTGTTTCTGAATTGATAGTTGTAGAGAGAACTATAAAACCTAAAGTGTCTAGAAACTTACTAACGGTTTTCTCTGATTGGTACAAGTGAGACTATGAGAGAATTTTGTTGACATCTCTGAGTTTTCTCCAATGAACATTATTTATGTAATTTTTTAAGTGCTTAAAAGAAAAAAAGTCCCAGGGCTAGCCCGGTAGCATTAAGCAGTTAAGTTTACACACTCCACATCAGCAGCTGTTCCCCAGTTCAGATCCCGGGTGCAGACTTACACACCGCTCATCAAGCCATGCTGTGGCAGGTGTCCCACATAGAAAGTAGAGGAAAATGGGCACAGATGTTAGCTCAGGGCCAACCTTCCTCAGCAAAAAGCGAAGAATTGGTGGCAGATGTTAGCTCAGGGCTAATCTTCCTCAAAAAAAAATAAATAAATAATTAAATTAAATTTAAAACTCCTGATTATCCTGTAAGAGTCCTGCAGATGCATTTTAAGATTCTAAGCACAGAAGGAAAGCAGCCAGCAGTTAAGAAGATGAGGCAAACTATGACTGGGATTACCTATGTAGAGGAGGAAGAAAATCTTTTCCTTCCTCCCTTGTAGGTTCTCAGCTGGGATCTGTGTTACAACAGATTATCAAGAGAAAACAAACTGAAGGCTATTAACATGTATATCTCAGGTAAACATGGGAGAAACTCAAGGCAGAGTAACCCAAAGAGGGGGCTAGAACTCGGGCTTCAATACCGTCCTCAGCTAAATCAAAGGCAGAAGGCTGCGGGGGCGGCGAATTATGGGAAGGTGAACTCAGGGAACAGTATGGGAAACAAGGGCAAGCTGTGCTATGCAGGTTTAAGTCAGTGCTTCCTCTGCTGAGGAGAGAGTCTTGTGATTTAGAGACAGCCTTCCTTCCTGGTATAGAGACACCCTTACAGTGGAGATTTCCTTTGTAAGTGTAAATTTCCCTTACAAAGGGGTAAGAGATACTCCGTCATCAGAGTTTCTCCCATGGCTGCTGTTTCTCAAAATAATCCTTATGTCAAAGAGGCATATTTGGGGTGATGTATTCTGGTCTCCTACACCTATTACTCCTGGAATAAGCCAAGATCAAGGCTCAGTATAATATACCCACATCAAATTGACTTCTCAACCACACGAAGACTTTAGTACAGATGCGTGTAAACATTTCTAATCTTTAGTAGTCATAGAGCTGAACCACTTTTCTCAAGATAAACATTTGGTTTTTGATAACTAAGGCATTAGTTGATCTTAACTTTTATATGCACAAAGAAATTGTCAGTCATTGTCTCCAAGGATATTCCAGAAAGAAGGCAAAACAGTAGGAGGTTTTATATTTTGTCTTCAGAGGGTGTTTGGTTGATTTTTTTCATTTGAATAATTCTGCTCCAATTTATTTGTCACCGTTTATTGCACCATCTTGAAAATTCAACAGGGATTATGCTGACCTCTTTTCCTTTGCAAAGAGCTTAATAAAAACTAAATAAAATTCACACTTTAACAGCAGTAATGTCTTAGCATCAGAAAATGATTGTATCTCTAAGTCTGCAAATAATACCTCTCGGTGTTTTTTGGCCTTTATTTCTAATTAGACACAATATTTGAGAACTCATTTATCCACCAACTCACAAAATTTAAAATCTTCCTTAAGTGATTGGAAGGAGTCCTGTGTTATATAAACCCCCTCCTCTTTGAAGGCGACATTACCTGACAGGCAGGCGACTGAAAGGAGAGGCCAAGAAACAGAAAGAGCTCGATCGCAGGATCCATGTGGCAGCTCCCTGAGCCTCTTACCTCCTTTCCAGCTTTGTCTGTTCAGTTTGAAAAATCGGAAAAACGGTTCCCACCTGTTTCCCACCTCGTAAGGATTAATTGGGTCATCGTCAACAGCAGGAATTGAGAATACTGAGCTCTGTAGAGTCAGCTTTCCATCCATATTAAATGAGCAAATTGAATTAAAAGTACAATTTTGTGTTTAGAGAAGGCCCGAGCCCCTCAGGGGAGTTCCTAGTGCAGTCCGTGGGCGGGAGGCCCCTCTTCAGTTCCCACCCCTCGTCGTGGATTGTAAAATTAACCAGGGACCCTCCTAAATGGTAAGTTTCAACTTAAAGCCATGCCTAATAATAGGCTGTGTTTTATTTTTTAAAATACCATTTACCCATGCTTGTGATTTTATAGGTGCCAGGGACACGAGTCCCACCTTAAACCAGTGAACATGACATCGAGGGACCAAACTGAGAGGAAATAAGGAAAAGAAGAGACATGGGAAAAGCTAACTTCCTGCAACCTGAAATGAAAAATGCCCACGAAAGCCCTCCTAGAACCGGGTTACAGCGTTATTCCTGCTTTCAAGGAGCTTGCAGTTTTGTCAAACGCATGTAGCTTTACCAGAGAGAGACAGGGATCTAAATATCTGTACCAGATAGGAACACTCCCCTCCCCATTTTCTCTCCAGTTTCCAGGTCTACCAAATCAGAAACCAGATTAAAGGTTCTATGCCTGCAAACTGAAGAGCTGCATTGCTATATATGTTCCCTTTTCCTGCAAGAAACAATTTTCTGCTAATTTACTTTGCCCTACCATGCAGAAGAGTGAGTGCATTTGAAACGTGCACATACATGCATTCTGTAGGCACCACACAAAAGGCCAAAAGAGAAACAAGCTATCTGGGTTTAAATTTATTTTTTCTTTGTTTGCTTAAGTATTTTATTAATGCCATGTGACTTGCTAAATGCAAATATATGAAAGGGAGGCACTTATACGAGAGGAAATGTTTAGTTCAAAAAAAACTATGACTTCAATCTATCATTTACTGCACTTGAATAAACAGAAAAGCCATCTATACCCTTTTAATTTTAATACATTTTTATGGCCTCTTTATATTCTTCCGAAGTGCCTTCATCCTTATATAATTAACTACTCACCTGCTTCAGATTCTTCCATTGCCTAGTTACAGTTGGAATTTGAGTTAGCAGACCAGCTGGATAAAATAATAGCATCTGTTGTAAATTCAAATGCATTTTTATAGGAAAAGATACAAACTCCACACTGGAAAGTTTATTGTGCTGTTTACTGCACACCTGGGGACTGAGTTTCATTACCTGCCCACCCTGGTCAGAAATGGAATAAAATGACCATGAGTCAATCTGTGTGAAAGAAGAATTTAATGCGTATCTTGGTTGGAGAGGTCCAGTTATTTGTAAAATTAGTTCAATCCAAATAATAAGCTAAAAGGCTGGCTGAAACAGAGCCATTCCTTAATCAGGTAGGACCAATTTCCCAAAGCAAAACAGTTGAAAGCCTTTGACTTTTCCCATAAGACCCGGGAAAAGGCTGGGAGGGAGAGGGGGGAGCGTGAGACTTCATGTTGCCGCTGCTAAATCTAATGGCCAAATGGAAAGCTGAGTTTGGTTCCCATAATAGAAAGAACATTGAAGAATTTCTAAAAGGGATCACAGTAGCATTTCCTGAAAACACTAGAGCAGTAACGCTTACACTTTTGGAGATTATTTTAAGAATATGCTGCCAAAGGCTGCCCTTCCAGCAGTTCAAGGACACCCTGAAGGCTGCCATGACCCTGGTTAACTCCTGCCTGAAAGGCAGACAGCCACCTCTGAGTTGCCCAGGAATTACCCTCTGCCCTCATTTTAAGTGCTCACAGTTCAGAAGCTCGTAATAAAAATAGTGCCGATGCTCCATAAATTCATTTCTTTATATCTTCTGAAAAATTCTCATGGTAACCATGCAATGGGTATTATTCCCCCTAGTTCAGAATTGTGGAAACTGAAGCTGAGAGTGGTTCCACATTTGTCCAGGGACGCATAGCTAGCAGATGACAGAAACAGCTTTCAACCCCAGAGTCCAGGGTCTGGGAGTCTCTCTCCTCATCTTGAGTGTAGCAGAAGGTGATATTCTCACTTTGGCTGACATGATGAAGGCACATGATTTCAATGACTCCATTTAACAGAATAATGGACCTAAGTACATGGGAGCCTTAGGCCTCTGTGCCCACTGTGCCTGAGACTGCCCATGGAACAAGCTAGAGTCTAGGACGCCTCCCAGCAGAGCACACCCAGGACCCCGCACAGCCAACGGTAAGGCAACGCTGGGCATCCAACCCACCCAGAGTCACGACTTTATGGCATGCCTTAATCCCTGTCCTCATTCTCTGAACCATACATTTAAAAGTGAGTGGGAAGAAAGATACGGTTTTCATTAGCATTTTGGGACAAAGAAATATTTGATCATCAGTTATTTTGAATAACCAAATCCATTATTCATATTTTATTTACATATCCCTTGTTATGGTCTAGAAATAACTGAAGGCAACTGTCCAGATTTACTAATTTCACCCTTGGAAAGATTTTTGCTGGTTTTATTTTTATTAACCAGTTTGGCACTCCCTACAGCCTAAATTTATAGCATGATTTTATGCTTCCTCGTTCAGGTTCTGTTGTGCAAACCTACAGCCTGAAATGAAACAAGCATAGAAGTCATTCACGGGAGCAAAGAGGAGGTGCCAGGAGGTTGTACGAGTCAGGGCTGAGGTGTCAGGCAGAAGTGTGTGCCCGGCTTGCTAATTACAGCCCTGGCAAGGGGGCAAGCTCAGAGATAGGATGTGTGTGCATGTGTATGCGTGTGCATGTGTGTTTTAATTAGGCTCTTTCAGTCCACAGGGACAAGAGACAAGAGTTTGCATCAGGTGGTGGAATTTATTGGAAAAATATAGAGAGAAATAAGGACTCGGGCAATCACTCTACAGGTGGATAAGGAGGTCCCAGGAGGCAAGGGGTCCCTTTCAGGACCCATGGCATTCTCTTGCCATACATGTTCTGTTTGCCTTTGTGACTCCACCTCCTCCTCGTGACCATGTCATCATGTCTCTGCTTCTGTGCTCCTCCGCTGCCTCATCCCACTCCCCCTGAGTGGATGGGTCACATCCATTCAGTGGCACTCCCAAGCCAGGCCACTCCTCAGCCTCAGGTCAATCTGCTGTCCAGCCTTGGCTGTACAACCAGCCAGATGTGTCCAGGGTGGGAGGTCACTGTTTAAACAGTGGTGATTCTGGAATGAAGAACTGTCCAAGGTCTGCCTTCCCAAGGGGATCCCCCTCAGGGTCTCCTGAGATTCAGAGGTTTGTTATAAGGACACTGGGACCAAATCTGAGAGCCACTAAGGATCAAGGAAGCTTCTCTCTTGGAGACTTAATGGCATCTCTGTGGTCTCTGACTGTCTGCGCTATTCTGACTGGTCAAAGGTCTTTGTATTCTCTGGTCTAAATCCCAGAGGAGCCAGTCTGGTCAGCTTATCAGGCAGGGCTACTAGACTGTGCTGTCAGCGAGGCCCTGCCCTGCCCACCCGTGGCTGGGACCACATGCTCCAGAACCTCACTCTCTGTAGGCTCCAGGTTGGAGTGGGCCAAGGTTAGAGGGGCTCCTCAAAATGCTAACCACAGAGTTACCATATGATCCTGCAATCCCACTGCTAGGTACATACCCAAGAGAACCGCAGACAGGGACACAGCAGATACCTGCATGCCAGTGGTCATTACAGAATTATTCTCGGAAGCCAAACAGTGGAAACAAGCCAAGTGTCCATCGACATGTGAATGGATAAACAAAATGTGGTCTCTCCATACAAAGGAATGTTACTGGGTCATAAAAAGAAATGAAGTACTGATAAATGCTACAAAACAGGAGAGGGAGAACCTGCATGGGAATAAAAGACGGACGGCAGGCAGAAGCCACTACTGTTGGGATGTTGCTGTGGTCAGACACAGAGAGAGATGTTTGCAGTGGTGCCTGAGAGGGTCCGAGCTGGTGCTCACTCACCCTGCCAGCCTCTGTCCAGCTCATCTCCCTGACTGCTGGCCCTGCTGACCAACAGTACTCCGTGCAGTCACTTAGCAGAGACCCTCAGAGGCCACCATCCTCATGGAGGCACAGGAAGTTTCCTCACGCCCCCCCTGTTTTGGCTCCACTCCGGCAACCAGCCTTTTGTGGTTTCCCACTGGCTCTGGACTGTCCACATGCACCAATTATGGGTGGGTGACTATTGCTCTGACCCTTCCAGACCTTTCCTTCCCAACCCCTCCCCCAACTGGGTAAGCTCTAGCACCCACATTTGATTGCTTATTCCCAAAACTCTTGGAGGGGCTCCTTTCTTGGCTGGTAGAACGACCTCAATCCTGGTCCCATTAAGTTTTCCTCCATGAAGAACAGCCTGATTCTTCCTCTCTGACCAGGGAGCTAGGCATGGGGTAATTTCAACCACTGTCTGAGGAGAACTTTACAGTTTAGGAAGCACTTTCCACGTGCACCTCATCTCCACAACTGACTGAGAGACATGTTATTATTTTGAGAAGAGGAAACAGAGACTCAAGAGGTTAGGTGGCCTCCGTGGCAAGTGAGTTACTAAGTGGTGGAGGTGGGGCTGGCACCGCCTCCCTTTCCCGGGGTATCCACTTGTTTCTCTGGCGACACTGGACCCAGCAATGAGGATGCTTCTCAGTGACCAAGTGAAGGTCCCCACACAGGTAGCTCCTGCTCACCCCACCTGAGTCTCCATGCTCGGGCTCCTCAGCAGAGCGCGCACCAGCCCCCCACGAAGCCTGCAGAGTTAGGATGTGTTTTACAAGTGATCATTATTGAGCTCATTAGTGTTACCCTCTCTGTCTTTCACTGTTGTTATTGATTTTCAGATTCACCCATCACAGAGCATCTGGGCACATGCCCAAGACAGCTGTACGCTTAATTAAACTCTGAACATCCCAAGTCTTGCTCTCACACACAGTTGTCCCTGAATAATAAATCAGACAAATGTCAGGATAGTCATGGGCTGTAAAACTGGCTAAACTCCAATAGGTACCAACAATGCTAAACGTTCACTGTTGGTTAGACACCTTCCTCTAACGTGCCTTCAACATTCTGGTACCACAGTGACAGGCAGGGCCTCTGAGTACTGCCCGACTGCGGACTTACTGAGACCCGAGGGTTCATGATGGAGGGAAGGCCTTGTTCTAGAACACAGTTATTCATGCTTTGGTAAGACTGGCTGGTGCATTGACCCAGTCCCATGGTGCTCCTGAGTATGACAGTCATTGTCTGCACTGGGCGGCCATTGTGCAAGGCTGGCGCTGAGCTGGCACTTGATCATGTTCCATGTGTCCCCCCAAGGGGCTGTATTCAGACAGAGCTCTTGAGAGCTGCAGGATGAAAGCAAGTCCAACTTTTGTCTGAGCGTGGTGACACATTTCCCACTCTTCCCCCTGGAACTTACGTAGGACATCACTCCACTGCCTCCAAGGGTATAAATTTCACTCACGGTCTAAAACTTTTGACTAGATTGGTATTCTCGACTGGGGCAACTTTGCCCCCACAGGGGACATTTGGCAATGTCTGGAGACGTTTTGGGATGTTACAATTGGAGAGGTATTGACCTAGCATCTAGTGGGGAGAAGCCGGGGATGCCGCTAATCATCCTATAGAGCCCAGGACAGCCCCAGGATAATTCATTCAACAATGAATTATGCAATCAAAGTGTCAACAGAGCCTAGGCTGAGAAACCCAGCACTACAGAATTCCTACCCCATACCTATTGTTCTAAAGACTTTAAAGGGTTAAAATAATTACAATTTACTATATCTCTTAATCTGTTAAGGCTGCTGTAACAAAATACAAAAGATTGAGTGGCTTATAAACAACAGAATTTATTTCTCACAATTTTGGAGGCTGGAAGTCCAATATCAAGCTGCCAGCAGAGTTGGTGTCTGGTGAAGACTTGCTTCCTGGTTTGTAGACAGCCATCTTTTTGCTGTGTCCTCACATGGTGGAAGGGGCAAGGGAGCTCTGTCTCTCTTACAAGGGCACTAATCCCATTCATGATGGTTCCACCTTCATGACCTAATCACCTCCCAAAGGTCCCACCTCCAAATACCATCACCTTGGGGGTTAGGATTCAACATGAATTTTGGGAGACACAGACTTTAGGCCATAGCACTGTATTGCAAGTTGACCATTTTTACTTCTACCTTCAAACCAATCTATTTATCAGCACAGATACAACCTCCAATATATTTAAGATGTTGAACCTATTTGTCATGCATCTTTTTAATTTACATCAGGTTTTTAAGTATTTTTTTCCTTGTATGAACACTGGGAATCTGTTTACTATTTGCACTGAAGTTCATTCCTAGAGGGACACAGGATAGACGGGATAGACTTTGTTTTTGGTGAGGAAGATTGGTCCTGAGCTAACATCTGTTGCCAATCTTCCTCTTTTTGCTTGAGGAAGATTGTCACTGAGCTAACATCTGCGGCCATATTCTTTTATTTTGTATGTGGGATGCCATCAAGCATGGCTTGATGAGCAGTGCCTAGGTCTGCACCCAGGATCTGAACCAGTGAACTACAGGCAGCCAAAGTGGAGCACATGAACTTAACCACTACACAACTGGGCTGGCCCCCAGAACAGACTTTTTTTCCAAAGAGGACCTAATCCCCTACCTTTAGGAGTGGAAGCAGATCTGCTAGTGGAAAATGCCATGGCGAAGTGAGGACATCTGTGCTCACACGGTGTAGGCAATAAGAGCTATCAGTACATAGAAGTCACGAAGGGCTAAGGTGAGACTTCTCAGAGATGGTCGGACTTGGTCTGGACCTTCAAGGAAAAGTCGGGTCTGAGAAGGCAGGGAGACAACACCGGACGAGGCGTGGAGCAGAGGCTTTGCTAAGCAAACTTAACTCAGAGCTCAGATCAAGACAACAGCATAGCCCAGGATCCATACTGGGAGTACTGGGACCTAAATTTGGCAAGTGAGTTGAGAACCGGATTACAGCTTGCCATGAACACCAGGCTTAGGTTCCTACGAAAGATTTTGAGCAATAGATTTATAAGATGAAAGAAGCGTTTTCATAAACCTAACCCGCCATTTTGATGAAGCGAGATTAGAGATTGAGAGGAAGCGTAGGAGATACTCTAGGAAGAGTGAAAAGGCCTTGATTAGGGTAAGATTTTGAGCCCAAGTGGTGAATAAATAGTTGTTCTTGCTGTCATTAAGAAATGAGAGGTTACCAAAAGTGAACAAGGGAAGAAGGATTGTGATAACTTCCTCAGGGGAGGAAGAAGCAGAGAATGCTATTTCCGTTTCTTGGAATCTTCAATAATTCCTCAACTCTATAAAACCCGCCTCTGCTTCCACCCATTTCCATTTTATTGAAACTGCTCTTAGTAGAGGAGTCACAGTCACCTCATAATTGGCCAATCTAGTTGCTTATTTTTCAACCATTATCCTACTTGATTTATATACAGGCTTTTTAGCTACTCGAATGTTTTCCTTTTAAATGCACTTGAATGTGCATTGCTTTTAATTCTTTTAATGCAAACAGTTTTAAGTACATTCAGACAGTGTGTTAAACATAGGGAGTAAAATGAACATGATTCCTTCTCTCCATAAACATATAGTCTAGTCTAGTGGGACAGAGCTATTAAATAAGTAATTACGCACATATGCCTTGTATAAATATAATCATGGAAAGTGCTATAAAGACTAGAGAATGCTCTAAGAGTTCATCATATGGAAGCTCCCTTATCTTGGAATAAAGAAAAATCTCCCCAAAGAGGTGCTATTTCAGCTGGGACTTGAAGGACCTGTAGGAGTTTATCAGATTATGGAGGGCAGAGTATGACACCCAGAGGAAGCCACATACAAATTCCATGGTCCAGGGAGGGGTTGGCACATCCATGGAAGTGACAGAGCCCAGTGTGGCCCCAACTAGCGGGATGAACGACGACTGAGAAGGAGAGTGATGGGCTAGAGCAGAAGGGCTGGTAATGTGCACCTTGCCCACCACCATCTCTGGGATCACAGCAGGCCACTGACGGCATGTAGGCAGGAGAGAGACATAATCAGGTCTGCATTTTTAAACCCATTCCTTGGGGGCTATGTGTATAATGGGCTGGTACTAGGCAAGGGCAGATGGGGTGAGAGCAATTCAGAACCTGTTGCAGGGGCTCATCTTTGAGCTGGGGTGGTGGCATGGCAATGGAGAGGAGAGGAGAGGGCTTGGGGTTATTTGAGAGAGAGAGGGAGACACCTTGGCTAGTAGTCAGATGTATAGGGAGTGTGGAGGGGCAGGCCCTGGGAGGTGCGACAGGAGCTCAGCTGGGACACAGGAGGCTGAGCATCCTGCAGATGTGGTGAGACAAGGTCTTAAGCTCAGAAGCAGTCCAGTGCAGGGAATTTTATTGCCTGCTTTCTGCATGCTCTTCTCTCCAACTCTGAAGATTCCTCCCAGCTCCTAATGGGGGCTCCCCCTTCCTCCTCTGACCTCCTCACACAGCAGCGTGTCCAGAATCCCCCTCCATGATGCCCCTCTCTCCTAGCTGATCTCTTCCTCACTGGGATAACTGCCCTCACATCTGTCTCCAGTTCTGTCCAAAGGCTCCCGAATCTCGGTCTTCACCGCACGTTCACCTGTGCTCTAGATCCACATCGCAACTTTCGATCTGCTGCCTCCTCTTCGGTGTCTTGCTGGCACCTTAACAAACCCAATTCTGAGCTTATTTTATTTCCTGAAAAAACAAGAAAAACGAAGAAAAGCGCCCTTCTCCTCTGTTTCCAACCTCCATTAATGGCATTACACTCTACTCAGACGCCCTGCTCCAAAATATGGGATCCATCCTCCTCCACTCCTGAAACTCAGTCATTCATGAAAACATGTCAGTTCCATTTCAGAACCATCCCTGCCCATCCTGTCTCCTCCTCTGCCCGGTCCTGGCCCCGTACGACCATGCCGACTCCCCGCAGTCTTTCTAACCCCAGCACATCCTCCATGTCGTATTAGGGGTATTATTTTAGCACACAGAGCTGACCATGGCACCAGGTGTAAAACCTCTGCCGGCCCCTGGTCTGAGGACATACCCCTCAGCGTGGCATGCAGAGCCGGGCACAGCCTGGGCACCGTCCTGCTGCCAACGACTTTCTTCTCACCACGCCCGTGCCTCGGGTCTCCCTGCAGTCCTTGCCATCCTTCTAACTCTTGCTGACTCCTAACTCGAGGCCTTTGTACTTGCTGCTGCCTCTGCCTAAATGCCTCTCCCCAGAAAGCCTTGCTCTCTTCAAATGCCTCGTCTCCTGGGGTTTCCCTGCCTTCTCCGGTGAGCCGTGTGTTCCTTTCTCTGGGCTCCCATGGGCAATGCTCACAGATTTGTTGTCATATTTATCACCGTGTTTTGCAACTTATCTGTTTCATCCATATTTACAGAAGTTCCTTCTCCCTTCTTTGAATCCTTAGGAGAAGAGAAGCCAAGGGCTTAGCCACGTAGCAGTTTGCCTGTTCTGAACACTGGCTGCACAGTGGAGCCACCTGGGACATGTCTTAAACACACCCCTGCCGGGGCATCATCCACAGAGACTCTGGTTCAACTGGGGGGGCAGGACTTGACTAGGAGAAGATCTTGAAGCTCAACAGGTGAGGATAATGTGCAGCTGGAGCTGAAAACCAGAGGGAGAAGCAGCGAATATCACTGGGAGAGCTTTTTCCGCTGAAGAAGAACCTAGGAAATGTGAGTTAGGGAAGAAGCAGGAAGACACCCCGACATTCACACACTCAGTGGAAGACTAGTTCACAGTGCCTGTGATCTGGCAATGCTGAAAGGCAAGCTGGCCAGAGAGCCTGTTAACTGTCTGAGGGGCTGGAATTTGCCTTGGTGTGCTCAAGCCAGATAGAGAAGTTGGAGGTAAGAAGATTCTATATGGTGGGGTAGGTGATGAATGTGAGAGGTTACCGTAATTCTCCTGACACTTAACCCTTCCCCCAGGACCTACATGCAATGTCTTCCACACCCAAAACACATGAGGCAGTGGCATCCTCGATGTTTCCACCCCCAGTCCTCTGGGTGCTTCGGAAGAGCCTCAAACTACTTTAGGGTAAGCCCATTACCAACAGAGTGAAGGGAGCATCAGCCCAAAAGCCACTCAAACAAGGGTCCCCCTTCAGCTGGCTAAAACTGCCTGCTCTCTGTGCCAGATGTCCTTATTTTGTTTTCCTGTCCTGGGAATTTATTCCCATTGATTCTCTCTGCCTCTGCTTCTGCCAAAGGAAACGGATGCACTTGTGTGTAAACAGTGGTTCTGCCTTCTTGGGATGGAAACAGCTCAGCATCCACATGGAGGACCGTGAGCTTGGCCAGGGCTGCCCTTCTGAGCCTTGCTGTCCACAGAGGAACTAGCCATGGAGACATTTGAAATCCTCACCCGTGGGAAATGTGCGTGTGAGGAGAGGATGACATTTGGGAAAGAACAAAATAGCACAACATGTAGGAAGTTGTGAGAGAAGGATTATTTAATCCTCTTCCGAAATGCTGGCTGGGCTCCAGGAGCAGCAGGCAGAAGACCAGTTTAGAAAAGTGAAAACTAATCTGAATAATGATGAGAGCGCTTGTGTCAGGAACCGGCCCAGCAAACTCATTTATAGCCTTGTAAGTGAGGGAATAATTGAATCTTCCTGTGAAAATGAACATGCTGCATAAAAAGAGATCAAATTGGATTTCTCTCCCCAAGTCATACCACAGCAACTTATACGTATGCCGTATGCAGTAGATAAACAATTATATCATCAAAGGAAAATATCTCTTTGCTTGAAAGCCTTACCAAAGACATGTAATTCCACTCTGCATGTCAGATTCCATTTAAACTAGTTCCAGGTTGTGTGGTCTGTACCCCAAATTTTTTCTTACATCCTGAAATAATGATGCATCTGAAGTCAGATTCCAAAAGATATATTCTTTCATTAAAAGCAAAAATAACAAGTGGTTTTCCTTAAAGTTGTCTCTTAGGTTATGAGACACTGTGCCATACGGCCGGTCATCCTCAAATGAAGCAGCCACATAGCTGTGCCTGGGTGAGCTCACCTCACACAGAAGAGCCCACTGTTCTGCCTCATTTCGAAGTGGCACCACCACAAGGCTCACAGTGATTTGGGTCTGGCCCCTCTGCTGGGATACTGTTGAGAGCTGTCCCAGATTAATGAGAAAGGAGGTAGGTTCGTACTTGAAATGTGCCCAGGGCTGGACAAGCGAGGGGTGCGGGCTCATCTCCCCAACATCGGGAAGGCCAGTGTGAACCACATAATCGGCTGGTTTCATTTCAGAGTAGGTCTATCCTCCCTTCAGTAGACAGAAATATTACTTTATATCTAAAATAGCTCACTTGTCTCAGCAGCCCTGTAAAAAATTGACAGGTGCTATGTAAATAAAATACACAGAAATTATTTGTGACCCGAAAAAAGACTCGAAAATCATCAAACTCAAAATAAGAAAATCACAGGAAAAGCGTTTCTAGATCTGGACAATCGTCCATAAGTCAATTTCCTATGAAGCCAAACCTTGCTCCCAGGTTAGCATCATGGTAATAATGCCCAGTGCTCACTCGAGAGCAGGCCATGTTCCCAATGCTTGAAATGGGCAGCCTGTTTATGCCTCCCAAGGCCACTATGAGGTAGGGACTATTACTAGCTGCAATTTGTGAGAAGTAGCTGAGGCACAGAGAGGTTACTTATTTTAGTTAAGATCACACAGCTAGAACTGGGGTAGCAAGCCAGGCAGCCCAAGGCCAGGACTCACACACTTAGGTGCCACACTATGCTGACACCTATTAGTGCCTTCTGAGCCAGAAACTGCACTAAACATTTTACAGACATCATCACATTTGGTCTGCACTCACTACAACCTTCTAAGGTGGATACTTATCACCCCCAATTTACAGATAAGGGAAATGAGGATCAGCGATTAGGGCAATACTGACTCCATTACCTGGGCATTTAAACACACATGTTGGGGGAGCACCGAGGGGAACCACCTGTTGTAAAAGTGCTTTGCAGGGCCTCACACACCTGGTGTCTGCACCCGAGACGGCTGCTGCTGCTATACATGGGTCATTCAAGGCTTCCTCTAGTCCTTGATTTGGCAGTCATCCCCCTAATATGAGTTACTGACACTCTGCAATCCTTCTCAACAATCCGAAAATTCATGTCCACTTCAAAACATGGCCCATTTACACATTTTCTGGGACATTAGTTGTATATGCACTCATGTAAGTACATATGTTACACATGCATGTACACACATAAATGCATGTACACATGCAGGGCACACACAGTCTAATCATTTGCCCACTTTGGAAATTTTACTTATTTTTTGTAAGATCGGAAAATGAAAAGCGGTCTCTATAATCATGGCTACCAGCTAAGGAGGGTGGGTACCACTAGAAAGAAATGCTTTTTCTTTGGCTGAATACCAGGATGAGTTTGTTATTCAGATTTGGGAACAGGAGCTGGAGAGCTCTGATGTTCTTTTCTGCATAAAAGGATAAAGGTTGGAATTCATGAGAAGACCAAGGCAAAGAGAAGGGTCAGGGAAATGATGGAGGGCTGAGAGATGAGCAGTGGTGTGCAGTCTCTCCCGATGGCCCCCCAAATTCTTAGTTAACCCCATTATGTATTTCAGTGCTCCATGTGGGCTATTTTGGGGGTGGGGTGCAATGGGAAGGGTCTGTGGTCTATTTCAATGTAGCATGGGTCAGAAGTAGCTAGTGAGGAGCACTGGGAGGCTGAGGAGGTCATGGCTGGTTGCCCAGATGTCCTAGGGGGAGTTTTGGCCCTGGCACACACCATGGAATTAATGAGCGCTCAGGCCAATGTTACCTGGAGCTGGAGGAGAAGGGAGGGTCAAGTAGCTTCTTGCTTGTATTTACATAGAGAATGCACACATTAGGCTCAGAAGCTTTAGACATAAAAAAGAACATAGGGTCTGGGATAGACATACGGGTGGAGAGTGGGTTTCCCACAATGAAAGGCTTTCCTCAGCTCACTGCCCCAGGAAGGAAGAAAGGTAGAACCCGAGACTGTCCCCTTTTCTACTGATCACTGCGGCCCTGGATGGCTTGGATGATCATTATCCATCTTTAAGCCCCAACAAAGTATCTAAGAGGTGTTAAATTTTGAATACATCTTTAAGTCAATATAAGTATTGCCAAGCAAAGCTTGAAGAGAGCTCGTCCACAGACAAATCATCCAGAACTAGCACAGGTCCTACAGCCAGGAAGCTTTTCATGTGACACTTTGGGGCATCAGGGTAGCCACTAAAGTGGGAAAAATAGGCAAAGGGCGGGCAAGCATGTTGATGATTTTTTACTTTATCTATGAATAATGGGAAGCAACTCAAATGTTTTAAGCAAGTTATGACTGTCTCCCTGTACAGAATGGAAGAGAGGGAGGAAAAAATTACCCACTCTGTGACCCAGTGGGAAAATGAGATTAAATCGGAGAGAGACACTAGATAATTGTTGTTACCAAAAACTGAAGAATTTTGAATGGAGTTTATATTTAGCTTTAAACTACCTAATGAAGAGAAAAACCTTAAAGGGTTTCCTGTCATATTCATCACTCTGGTGCTTAAACTTGGATTTCACGTCTGTCTGAAGGTCAGCATAATGTATATGGCCTGCCAATCACAGCAGCTCCACTCATCACCTTAACGAGCTGCATCGTGTCCAATTTAGTTTAACTGCTAAGGAGAGATCGTTTTTCTTTTAGGAGCTTCTTGTTTCAGTTATTCCAATCAAATATATCATCTCTGCTTACTTTGGAGGTTATCTTTATCTACCAGAATGTCATTGGTTACCTCTTACAGGATTTTTATTAATAAATGCTCACCATGCGTATTATTTCTTTACTCAAACACACTTAATTAACACTCCCAGCTATCATCCCTGTTTGCTCCACTTCCTCTCACTGCTGTTTGCTCTACTGTGGATTAAAGCCATCTACTTATTTGTTTTCCCCATCAGCCACCTGAGAGCAGGCTAAAAGGTGAATGCCTGGGAGAAAAAAATACCTCTACACCATTGTGGTTTCCATTTTTCTGCCATTTTCTTGTCCTCCCTTCATTCATCACTTATTCTGTCTTTCAAAACACCCATGTTTGTTGACCCCAACATAGAAATAGCTTCATAAACTTTAATCTATTTTCTAAAGCTTCCTCCCCACACACCTACCCTGAAATCATTTCCCACACTGATCCCCCATCAAGCAACCTCCTCCACAGATTTTCAGAACAATGAATACACACAGCTTTCTTTTTCTAGACAGAGCACAGATCCCTAAATAGAAGTAAGAAAATATATTAAAGAACATCAAAGCCAAGATACATAACTTTTCCTGTAAGGCTGACCACTAAATTGAGAAGCAATTTTGCCATAAACAGAAATGATGAATATCTTTTCCAAATGGAAAGGACCTGACAGAGAGGCTATAAAAATCACATTACTATTGTTACATATTCATATGACTAGAAATGTATCAATAAATAGACATACGAGAGGCCATAGATTCTGTACATATGGAGACCATATGCCTTAGGTTTTCTGGGAGAGAAATATTATGTCCTGCATACCCATATGTACCGTCATCCTGGCTGGGCCATGTGTCCCAAATTTGGGCTGAGAAAATATGGCCACTATAGCTTACACACATAGTGACTGAAAAACCCAAGCAATGTAACGAGTGCGAGTGATGTGTGTAGCCACAGTTGCTGCGCCGGGGGCGGTGGGGGGGAGGGGGTTGGTAGAGAGAGGCATTGGAAGCAAGTCTGGGATGGAAGGATAGAGTCTCATAATTATCACATGATTTAGAAGAGCCAAGAGCACATTTTTCAAACTTTTCACTACAGCAGAGTAGAAAAGAAACAATTAGAAGCAGTCACAGGCGTTTTGAAGAAAAACGTTTTGTAGCAAGCATTCTCAAATACATCTGCATTGGAGGGAGGTCTCACCCCAGCATTGCGAAATTAGCAATTAAAGAACAGCAATAGCTAGAGCATTAGGAAAGAAGTTAATGAAGACTTTCAAGGCTGAACACTGAGCAACTGCGACACAGGCAGCATGGAGTCACAGACTGGCAATTCCAATGATTCATGCAAGTGGCCAGGAGTGACCTTGGCCAAAGGACAAGAACATGAACAAGTATTTCCCTAGTTACTCCAGAAACGAAAGGACTGCTTGTTAACAGCAGGATTATGCTGTAGGCTTATCTGACTATGATTTATTTGATATCATGGATAGCTATGTCTAAACTGGCCATTTGGTCAAGTACGGATGATTCTTTTCAATTAATATCTTCATAAGACATCATAGTTAAGATTCAGCATCTGGAATTACATTCTGTGGCTTCGAGACCCAGTGTCACCAGTTATGAAGTGTTACTTAACCACTTTAAGCTTTAGTTTCCTCATCTGGAAAATGGAAGATAATTATAGTAGCTGTGTGCATGGTAAAGAATTTATTCTGGCCCAAAGAGAGGTCAGGCCTTGCCCTCAGCTCCTGGAGGGAGATCTCTAAGCCCCTGGGATATCCTGCCTGAGAGGGCACTTTGCAGGTGGGGTTAGAAAAGCACATGAGTCCATACTGAAGGAATGGCGCAGCTGTGTGAATTTTTAGCTAGATTAAAAGAAATGCTACTGATGAAATCTGTGTATTAACTTCATAATCAGAATACCAGTTGCAAGGAACGTATAATAAAGAATTCCATAGTTAAATATGTTTGAGAAATGCCCCATTGTAGATCATCCTCTTGGAAGGCCATTACATATGCGGAGCCCAGCTCCTGTCTAAAATCCTATGTGTGATCATTCAGGCCTGACCATAGGCAATTACAAAGGTTTTACCTGGCAGACCAGACCTCAAGGGGGAAGCTGCCCTCCCCCTAGCAGACTTGGCACACAGCCAGTGCACTGCAGTCTCTGGAGGGAGTTGTCTTCAAGGACTCAGGCCCCCCCAGGTCGGCCAGGCTTATATGCATATCTGCATTCCCTGCCCAGGCACCTTTAGGAGCCTCTTTAGCAGGGAGCTGCCACAGAGACCTCCCTCAGGCACCTCTGGGAGACATCCTGCTAGGGGGAGCCTTGAATTCCCTTCATCCACACTGACTTTCCACTCCCTGCCCTTCCCTCCCCCTCCCCTGCAGCCTCAAGTCTAAAAAACTGCCAGAGCATTTTTTAGGGGCTCCCTCAGCAGGGAGATGACCCCCACATCTGTGTTGACCCACCTGACCCTCGGCCGGTGTACTGTTCTGTGGGGGAAAATGGAACAGGGGAGTGGCGCTTTCTCTGGCTTAGCCTCTTGCCTGTACCATCACAGTGAGCGATGAAAGGCTTGACTATTACTTTCCTTTTGGCTTGTTGTCTTAATCAGTCACTCCAACACCTGGCAGCTCAGCTCTCTCAGCTCGGCTGAGCCCCTGACAATGCATATTAGAGGATGAGAGGCTCCAAGAAATCGCAGAGTAAAGAAATACATCTAACTCGGCATTTTACAAACCTATTTGTGTGAAGCACTTTTGTTCTATGACACCTACAAACAATGTTCTTTGTGAAATATAGAACTTTAATATAAACTCTGAGATAAGAAAACGACTGTCCCATAAATTACTGCAGACCAGCGTGGGCCACATAGAGAAGCAGGAAACAATGGACAAACATACATATCAGAAAATAGAAACTGCCTAAAACATCCCTGGCTGTGTGTAGTTTATAAGTAATTTAATTTGACAGACTGTATTTCAACACCAGGACCACATTAAAGTTAACTATCCTTGTATATTACTATAACAGCTCTATTCTTGAGTGTACCATTAAATAATTATATAGTTAATTACAAAGTACGGATTAATGCTTGTTCACAAATACTTGAGTGGTCTGTATAAAGTCCTGAATCAAAGAACCCCTTCAGATTCTAGAGTAGACCCAATAAGTTCTAGAGTAACTAGGAGTGTAATTGGTGATTGGATTGGATAACCAGGTCAGCTGCCCCTTTACAGAATGCAGAGTCAATATGAACTGTTTCTGATGGATATGCTGTCTCCTTTATAATTACACAATGAAGCCCTAAGAGGGGACCGCGACAAGCAAGAAAATGCGCTGCAGTTCGACACTCAGTGCAACGTCTATCGATGGGCTCCCTAGTGCTCACGACTGTGCTAGGTGCTTGAAGTGTTCTAACTGTAAGTTGTAGGCCCTCTCATCGCTCTTTGGAAAGTCCTCTCATTACTCTTTCTACTAAGTCCTAGCGGGCATGCAAAGCATTCATACATGAGATGTCAACACACGTGAACAGGAGGAAGACTGCAGAGTGCCAAGTGAACGGTGCAGACATTAGTTTGAGTTCACTGAGCTAGACGTCATCATGAACCGGAACATGGTTCTAAAATAGTTTTGTGCCTTCAAGTCTATGGAGAATGGGAACCCCACAAGATTACAACAGGAAGGACACCTGTGTATTTTGGCCCTAAAACTCTTGCTGTAAGCTGATGTCCCAGCATGATGTAACAGGATACGGTGCTGAGGAGAACCACTCCCTACCTCTCAGAAAAGATCCAGATGCCGGGTCCTCACACCACAGAGCTGAGAGCAACTGGAAAAGGTGTAAAACTGCGTCATTAAAATGACAGCCTAAGAAATTTAGTAGCAACCACATAAAAGGCAAGATAAAAGTTTATTGAGACTATTAAATTCATGGTGAGAATGGAAAAGGAGCTGGAATGAGAGCTTGTAACAGGGAAAGTGAAAGAAGGCATATGTGCTCACTGGCTAAGATCAGGATGAAGGAGGGATGGTGACAAAATCTCCCTTTCCTGTGTTGGAATATGAAGAAACTTGTGATTCTTAGACAATTACTTGGCGTAATGAGGAACCACTGTCTTTTAAAGCAACCAATCTGGCTAAATTTTAAGTTGGACAACCCGCTAACTTTCTTATCGAGGACCTGTCCATGGTTCACTATGGACAAGGCATGTGATGGGTGTGACACAGGAGACAGGATGTGTGCATAAAAATGTTTTTAAAAACACTCCTGCTATAATTTTAGTTGAATTGGTAATGCCTCTTAGCTAATAAAATGCCTCAGGACACAGTGTTGCCCTTGGACCCAAGAGTGTTCTCCAAAGCATTCTCTGCCATTAAGTTACAGTGCAAATGCAAATACTCCCGGGAAATAAGAGAATAAAATGTGCTCAGTCCACAGACTAGGCATAATGCTTAGCCCCAGCTTTTAGTCCTCAAAATGCCGAGGACAGTTGGTACTTTCCTCCTCCTCTTCCTTTCGAGCAGAGGCAATGCCCTTTTCTGCCTCTTTCCCGGGGATTTGGGGGATATCACTATAACAATAGCTAGAAAAGGTTTGAGTTCCTCAGAGGAATTTGATACAGTCAAGGAAAATATAAAAATGCTCCTCATTATCCTTTCAGCTTTCTCTCTGTGAGCTCCTGGGGCAAGCTCAGCTCCTACAGTGAGGGACAAGCCTGCAGTTGGGGGCAAATGAAATGGGTGGGGTGCCACGTTTCTTAATTCCACTGGATCTCTTAAATGCTGATATTTTGACTCATCTGCTGGGGAGAAGCATGGTCAATTATCATGTCCAGAATGCCAACCTACGTCAGGTCCCTGCTCTCACAAGGTTTGCATTCCAGGAGAGTGAGGGAGAAAATAAACAAGCAAAGAAGTGAAATGAATATGAACATTTCAGATGGTGGGAAGTCCCATGACGAAAATAAAACGGGGATAGAGAGCAATGGGGATTAGGGTTACCATTTTAGACAGAATACAGCACCTGAGCCAACACAGGCCTTGAACAAGTGGAAGTAGCTTCCCTCCAAGACTACAGCACTATACGTAAGACTTCTTCAATACGCATTTCTGGGTTTTGCAGCACTTCTGTGTCAGTATTTTGAACCTCAGTTACAATTAGACAGTAGATGTGCAGAAGTCCATGTCAACCGGATTCTAGCTAATATAAATCCAAATAACAATTTCATTCATTCGTTCATTCATTCATCCAAAAAATACTCAGGTGACAGGTACTAGGGATACTGTAGTGAGCTACTTGGACTTAGCTCCTGATGTATTTGTTTCCCATTGCTGCTGTAACAAAGCACAACAAACTCGGCGGTTTAAATAACACAAATTTATTGTCTTACAGTTCTGAAGGTTAGACGTCCTACACGGGTCTCACTGCGTGAAAATCGAAGTGTTTGCAAGTCTGCATTCCTTTCTGGATTCTCTCAGGAAGAATCCGAATCTTGACTTTTCCAGCTTGCAGAGGACACCCACATACCTTGGCACGTGCCCCTTCCTCTATCGTCAAAGCCAGCAACAGCAGTATGAGTCCTTCTCACATCTCATCATTCCCACTTCCTCTTCTGCCTCTTTTTCCTACTTTTAAGATCCCTTGTGATTACACTGCTCCCACCAGGATAATCTCCTCATCTCAAAGTCCTTAACCCGATCACATAAGCAAAATCCCTTTTGTTGCGTAAGGTAACATATTCACAGGCTCCAGGGAATAGTACGTGCACTTCTTTTTTAATTTCTTAAAGATTTATTGCAGTGTGGAAAATGAAATCACATCAATGAACTTTTCATGCATGATTACATTAGAACCTACTGGCCTACCTTTCACTTTTTTTTTTTTATTGCAGTAACATTGGATTATAATATTATATAATTTCCAGGTGTACATAGTAATATATTTTGATTTGTGTAGATTACATCAGGTTCACCACCCAAAGACTAGTTACAATCCATCAAGGATGTGGACATTTTGAGGGGACATTATTCTGCCTACACTTAGCCTCACGGAACTTCATGTTCATGGGGAATGTGTTCCCCAATGTTTCTAGGCTGACGCTGTCCAGCCAATATCCCTTTAACCTGATCCCACAAGAGGAGACACAGACCTTCATGCAGCTTACCATCACCAGAGGGCATGAATTTGTTTCCTCTTAGGAACAGAAGGGAGAGCAGAACCGCTTGTTTAGCTGTTATGAGCGATCTCATATTTTTGGTGGAAGAGGCCACAGTAAATTCGAATACAAACCCTGCATCATTACTCTTTATCTACTTGATTACTTAGCATAAACTGACTTCACTACATACAGGAATTTAACCTCAGGATTCTAATTAACATTCGTAAATGAACTTGCATGGTTAATTCATTACAATGAAATATTTGCTCCTTCAGGTTCTCTTGTTACTTTAATTGTCATCATGCATAAATTGTCTTATTGCAGATTTATTAGTAAATCATTCACAGTTCTACAGGTTGAGCCAAAGTAATTACCTTCAGCCTACTTTATGGCCCTGAGTTCAGCACTAGGGTAGTTATTTTGTACAATATTTACCTTTTAAGTCATGTCAGTCCCTGCGGCCTCACATCTCACAATCAACAAGTGAAATTCCCAGAATGAAAATAATCATTATTTGGCCCCAAAAGTCAATGTGTAGGACTAACAAAGCATAAATAAAGTCTAAATTTTGAATGAAATTCCAAAATCAGGGAGAAAAATATCCAGACGATCTTAGCCAAGGCAAAAATCTCCACTGGACCAGAAAAGCTAGGTGTCTCCTTATTTCATCGAAGCCTGTGCTGTATGGTCATATCTCTGAGCCCATGCAAGAGGCCAGTTTGCAAGGGTGTAGAAGCCATGCTCAGAAGTTAGAAGGGTCTAGATAGGAAAGGTGCTCCAACCATGGGGGCCCCTGCTATCCCCATGTTTGTCATCTAACAGGGACAAACAAGTTGGCTCAAGTCTCCTCATGTGCAGAATAAAAGAGTTAGATGACTTTAGGAGGCCTTTCCAGCTCTCACTCTGGACACTGTTGTTCTGGTAGGTTCATGAAAGGATGTTTCCAGTCTTGGTCTTTACCCAGTTGGTCACGCATCCTGTAGACCATAACTAAGGAGATCTCTGTGTGGAAGGACATAATGGTTGCACCCCTCTGCTCTGCATTTTTTCTCTTCTTCTTTCTTACACGCCTTGATCCAGTTGACTGAGCCTCTGTGAGAGTCTAGGGGAGCCAAGGGCTCTGTAACATCCCTGACAAAGGGAGGCACTTAGGTTTGCATGGATTTTCAGCGCAGTCTTGCACTGAGCCTTCCCTTCCTCCCTCCATCCCTAAACGTGTGGGTCCCGCACTCTTAAATCTATGTGGATTCCATTCATTTTAGAAAGTGATCCTTAAAAAAAAAAACCAAGAATCTTGAAAGCCCTGCATTTTGGTGGTTATTGCTATTATATTTCGTATTTCCACATAAGTCACTTGTCCAAGTTCTGCATTCTAATCATGTGACTTCCACTTAAAAAGGCTGAAAGCCATGGCTGCACTGCTGTGTCCACCCAAGTAAAACTTCTCTAGGTAATGAAAATCAAAAATAAATCTTAAATCAGAGTGGATTTGATTCATTTCTTCTTCCTGAGTTACTGGCCTGTGAATCTGTAAGCTTGAATTCTTTTCCTTTTCTCATGTGGGAAATTTTCCAGGCAGAACTTCTGGTTAATCCTTTCCTGTTTATCCAAGTCTATTCTTCTTTCATTTACAAACAACTCTTATTTCTGAACTATCTCCTTTTCCTAGAGTAACTTTCTAGCATCTTCTAGTAATAGGTTACTAAGAACTAAACTTCATTTCAAGCTTACTGATTGCTCCCCCAGAAAAATATAGCAGGATTCATTAGGCATATCATTTGGGAAAACATTTGTGAATAGTTTCTAAATTAGTCAGAATAGGCTAGACTGTGCATCAGTAACAAATAAGCCCCAAATCTCAGTGATTCAATGGAAGTTTATTTCTCACCCACACAACATTGAAGAACTCTAGGACATCTCTCCACGTGGCTACTCAAGGATCCAGCCTGCATTTTTTCAACATGTAGCCACCTGAGTTGCTCAACAGGGGAACGAAAGAACCTAGAAAACTCAGACAAGCTCTTCAGTGCCTCAAACTGGAAGATCCCTGTGTCACTTTCTCCCCTGTGTTTCATTCCCTAGAACCAGTCACAGGCCTGGGAAGTGGAGTCTTCTCAGTGCCAAATCAACAGAGAGAGCAGGGCCTTGGTGAGCACTAGCCATCTGTTACCTTCTAGTCAAAAAGAAAAGTGGTGTTGGCCCTGACAGGAGGGAACCCTGACTTTTTCCCCTAGCGTATGACTTCAAGGTGCTTTTGTGTGTGACTGTGGCCATCAGAGAAGCCAAGAAGCCCAGGGGAAAGTGAAGAACACAAAGAGAATCAGAGCATTCGGGAAGCAGAAGGGCTGTAAGTGGAGCTGGAAAGTGAGCCCAGCACAAGGCAGGGTCAGCAGGCAGCCAGAGGACACAAGGCAGAAGAGAGGCCAGGAGCCAGAGGAGCAAGGCCCCCACTTCCTCTGACACTCTAAGGTAAAGGACATTCAAATTGGGGCATTAGAGGTGAGGAGTGTTCAGCTCCCAGATACCGTCTATTGACTTAACACATATTAATTTTGGTTAACTTAACTTGTTAATAATCTTGTCTTGTGATGACAAAGAGTGTGAGCATCTCCCTCTCCATCCCATATTCCCTGAGGTGCTGAAAAGGGAAGTGTCACACAGGTGGACATTTTCAGAAATGAGAGCCTCCAGATCTCCAAGGAATAGAATGAGGTAGTACAGGAGGATATCCAAGCGAACACACCATGTGGTCCTCCCCAGACATATCAGCACCACCCGAGTGTGTAGACACCCTCTACCTGTCCATGTGTATGCAGTAATTTCCCCGTCAGCTGAAGGACTCTTGCTTCTGGCTCGAGCAGCAAGAGCTGAGGGCTGCTGCACTGGATTGCACTGGTTGGGTGCCTACTGGATTAGAACACCTCCAGAGAGGGTTTGAGAAACCCTCAGGGTGGCCGGCGACTGTTAGAACAGCCCAAGAATGATTCCTTCTGGCTCATGCAGCCGTCCTTAGCCAATCAACCATGGCCACAGTAGCAGCTGGATTTGCCCACATAACAAAGCAATAAATACAAAAATAGCTTTTAAGAAAAACCCTTTTTTTTTTAAGGAGTCGGCCACTACTAAAAAGTCATTGTGTGTGTGGTAGGTTCTGAAGCTTGATACATTCAACCGTGGTCCACCCAGAAAATTGAGGATCCAGAAGCGTAATGTGCCAGCTGCTCTGGAGGGAGACAAACGGCCATACATACAGCATGCTCCCTGCCCTCAGGGGCTTCTGCACCCCTGATTTCAGCAACTGAATTTATTAATGAGATGAGATGGCCATAAATTCACATTCATCTGCATCCCTAACTGGCAAATCTACCAACAGCATGCTTATTAAAATCATCTGTCTCCATTGGTGTCAAGATGCATTAAAATTACAATCAATCTCCCCAGTATTATTTCTCAGAATTTGTCCTAAGAAAGGACATATCATTTCTACCAAGAGACGGACAATTTCCTGCTACCTAAACATCTCTCCCTATTCTTCTCTGTGGACCAGTTCTCCATGGGCCAGATCAAATCCGTCTCTTCTCGGAAGCCTTCTCAAACTAGCCCAGATGGTCCTTTTCTCTGATCTCTGATAACATAGACTTTTCGGGTAACTTACTAGTCATCTTTTCATGTGATTATATCTTAACATGCCTATTGGAGTATAAAATTCTTAGTGGCAAAATGCATCAAATATATCCATCCAGAGTACCTAGCATAATATTTTACCCAGAGTAGTTGCTATAGGCTGAATGTTTTTGTCCTCCCAAAATCCATATGTGGAAGCCCTAACTGCCAACGTGATGGTATTAGGCGATGGGGCCTCTGAGAGGTAATTAGGTTTAGATGAGGCCATGAGGGTGGAGCCCCCATGATTGACTCAGTGCCCTTGTAAGAAGAGACCAGAAAGCTTCTCTCCCACTCCCTCAGCCCCCACCATGTGAGAACACAGTAAGAAGGCAGTCATCCGTAAGCCAGGAACAGGGCTTGAACGAAACCCAACTATGCTGACGTCCCAATCTCAACTTCCAGCCTCTCAAACAGTGAGAAACAAATCCCTGTTGTTTAAGCCATACAGTCTACAGCAGCCAGAGCAAAGTGAGACAGTAGTGCTCAAAAGATTGTTGTCAGTTGGTTGGATTAATAACAGGTATCTAAGGACACTAGCAATTATATAGCATTATTAACAATAACAGGATGGAGCTGGAGAGACTAGAGTTCACTCTTAGTTCTGCAATTTACCAGCAGTGTGACCTTGGGCAACTTATTCCTTTATTCCGTATCTACGAAAAGTAAATAACAATGCCTGTTTAAAGGGTAATTTTGAAGGTTACATAGATCCTAACATTTTTTAAGATGCTACCAGTTTACTTACTCAGTACTTACTCTATCCTTTTTTCTTACTGGCAAAATCCAAATTTCGTTCCATATAATAAGACACTTAGTTAAAATACTCACTTTCACTGACTCAGTTCTAGCCAATGAGACATAGGCAGAGGTTTGCTAGTTATTTCTGCGTTTTCTAAAATTCTCTCTGAAATAGACACATTTCTTCTTCCTACATCTTTCCCTCCTCCTCCCCCTCTCTTCCTCCTCCATCATCAACATCATCATCTTTGTCTATTATCTTCTTCTTTTCCTGCCTGGAATGTGAGTCTGAGATTGGAGGAAGTGCAGCTATTTCATGACCATGAGAGAGAAATCATCATTAATTTAGCAAGCATTATTGAGAGCCGGCCATGCACCAGGCATTGTGCTCAGTGCCTCAGGGAACACAAGAGACAAACACGGAACTCACAGTCTACAGGTGAAGCAATGATAAACAAATATACTAAGGAAATTATATAGTATTTTAGATCTGGATAAATGCCCTGGGGAAAAAAGAGCAAGAAAAAAAATATTGGAAGTAGGGGGAGGGACAGTAGCATTATAAATAGTGTGGTAGGGTGGGCCACACTGAGGAGGTGGTTTTAGGGCAAAGACTTGGAGCAGATGAGGAAGAAGCCACGTCAATATTTTGGAGAAGAGCATAGGCAGAGAGAAGAGCCAGGCACGGCCTAATGGGGGAGGAGGGCTGGTGTCCCTAGGGAACATCAAGGAGGCCAGTATGGCTGGGGGAGGGGCAAGCACTGGGTCAGAGGGGCATAAGGACCAGATCCTGCAGGGCTGGCAGGCCACTGAAATTACTTGGACTTTTACTCTGAGTGAAATGAGGAGCCATTGGAGGGTTCTCAGCAGAACAGTGGACTATCCGACTGATGTTTCTGAAAGATCATTCGAGCTACTCCATTTTGAATGAACTACAGGAAGGCAAGAGTAAAAAAGAAAAAGCTCTTGCAAAATCCAGGCAAAATGATGCTTGATTGGACCATGTGGTGGCAGTGGAGAAAATAGGAAGTGATTTGATACTGGATATATTTGGAAAATAAAGTCAATAGATTTTCCTGAGCGATTGGATGTGTACCGTGAGAGAGGGGCATCAAGAATAACTCTTCTGAAGGTATAGCCCAAAAAACAATGAACATAGGGCTAACTGGGGGAAGCAGGTTTTGGTGGGAAACAGGAAGAATTTAGTTTCAGAAATGTTTGGAGTGAGCCATCTATTAGACATCCAAAGACAACGTCGCATAAGCAATCAGGAGTTCAGCAAGAGGTATAAAGTTGGGAGTCATAGGCACATAAACAACAAGGATGAAGTTATCAAGGGAGCGAGTCTAAATAGATGATTTGGGTTAGAAGACACTGGGGAGAAAAGAAGAACAGAGAGGCTGAGAAGGAACCAGTGCAATAGTTGGAAAACACAAGTGTGTGGTGTTGAGAAAGTGTGTCCACGTGAGAGGAGTGAATGATTGTGTCAAATGCCACTGAGGGGTCAAGTAAGAGCGGGCCTGAGACTTGACCCCTGCACTTAGTAACCTCGAAGTCATTGTTGCTCCTGACAGGAACAGTTTTGGTGGAGTCATAGGTGGGGTAAGAGAGGATGAGAGAAGAGGAACCGGCGACAGTCAATGTAGACAACTCTTTCAAGGAGTTTTGTTGCAAAGGGGAGAAGAAAATGAGGCAAAAGTTGATGGGAGAATTGAGTCAAGAGAAATTTTGTGGTTGTTTATTGTTTTAAGAATGGAAAAATAACATGACATTTATATGTTGATGGGAATGATCAATCACAGAAGGAAACTTTGATAATATTGGAGAGAGAAGAGAATGTCTAGAGTGATTTCTGTGGGTGAATAGGAGATGGAATCTCAAGGGGGGAAATCGATTTCCCCAAGAGCATGAATAGTCCATCTACAGCAGTGGTCCTCCAATTTTCCCATACGGCAGAACCACCTAGCAGGCTTGTTGAAACCTAGATGGTGGCCCCACCTCCAGAGTTTCTGATTCATTCATTCTTGGGTGGGACCCGAGATTTTGCATTTTTAATAGGTTTCTAGGTGATGGTGCAGCAGCTGGTCCAAGGACCACAACTTGGGAAGCACTACTAGTAAGAGATGGGAGACAAAGTATACAGGTGGGTCTGGACAGATGTGGAAGAGGTAGTCTGTGGAGATTACTTTCAGAGTTCTTCAATTTTCTAAGCGAAGTAAGAAGCAAAGTTATTAGCTAAGAGTGAGTAAGGGGACAAGGTGTCAGAAGTTTGAGCAGAAAGTAGGAGGTATCAGATAAACCAAAGCCACTTGCTGGAAGTGGTGGCACAGAAAGTCAGGAGTCAAACTTCAATGGTGTCACAGAGCCTCCACACCAGTCTTTAGCTGCTCACTCTAGACTTCCTGTTCATGTGAGAAAAGTAAAGTCCTATTTGGTTAATCCACTTAACTTCCCAGTGCACACAGCCCAGTGAAATACCCAGCTTATACTACCATGAAAGTTTTCAGTACAGTGCCTGTATGTGCCATACCTGGAACAGTAAGTGCTTAATAAACGTTTGCTGTGGCGGTCTTTAATATTTTTAACACGGACTGCTGCAGAGAAGCACCATTATCGTGTTTCTAAACAAAGGCAAATCACTTAGCGAAAATTTGAAGGGTCTGAGATTTTACCCCACTTAGAAGCAATAAGCTAACCTGTCACTATTTCATGAAAGCTGGCAGAAGACGCAAGACTCCTGGGTCAGAGACAAAGGGCTTTATTGCTCATGGCAGTAGCAGTAGCCTGAGCTTCATGTTCTCATTGGTTCCCCATGTCCCTACATCCCAAGTGGGTGACACAGCAGGCCTAGATGGCCTAGATTTATGTCTGCACATAAAGTGGTTGCATTAATGGAAAGGAACCCAAGGCCCAGCGCTTTTCCAGCAAACAGCAAACACTGCAGCAAGCAGTGAACAAGCCAGCTCCCAACCCCTGGGGGAGAAAGCAATGGCATGGAAGGGATGCCGTGGTCGCCTTGACCTCCTGTGTGACTAGCTTCAGAGATGGAGATGGATAAGCCTTGCAGCCTGGTGCACTCAGCAAGAATGTGCAAGGACACTCAGGGCTCTTGGCTGACTGCCTCCCCCAACACTCTCTCAAATGTAAATTATTTTAATATTATCACTTAGATATTCTAGAAACCTCTAGATACTGAGGCATATCCAGTCAAACTGCAATTATGGGATTTGTTTATGGAACTAAGCTTGGAAGTACAGCAATGTTAAGATATTGGCAAAAGATTTACACTGCTTCAAGAGGCTGTCAGAGTTATCACCAATTATGTTGCTGCTCACTGATGCCTAGGACCCAGCTCCACTCCTGACTTTGAATTATCTGCACCATTCACTAACTTGTATTACAGCCAAATGCTTGCCTTTCAGAAAAGACTAGGGCACTTTTGCTGAGTCAGCACATACTAAATGTGTCATTCGATGCTCATGAGGTACAACTTGTTCCTGGTTGTTTATTAAGATTTCTGAGAAAAGTACACAGTGCTAAACAATATTACAGCCGGTATAAAATGTCAGTGAGGCTTAGGAATAAAACACACTGTCAGCTTTCAAACTTACAGCCAAGCCCAATGAAGTTCACAGTGCTGAATTAGAAGAGAAATACTATGATTTTTTTCCCTAATATTTGGCTCCATTAAAACATATAGTGTTTTCAAGAAATATTTTCTAAGCCCTATGGAAAAGACTAAACAGTTTCCAGAAGTGGGGATAAATGAGCTGTGATAAAGCATTGTCTTCTATTTTTTAACATACCTTGTATATAAAAATTAATCTTTTTTTAATGACTACCATAAATATGTAAAAGTATATGGTGACATATAAAAGAAACATATGGAAATAAAACAGCATTTGGAGCAAGATCTAAAGAAATACTATCATGGAAATACAGTAGTGGGTATATGAGTCACAGTGCAACCAGAGAAGCAAAATCAGGAGATATATATATGTGTATATATATATAAAACAAAGAATTAACTTACACACTTATGGGCACCGGCGAAGAAGCCTGAAGCCCACAGGACCATCGATCAAGAAGAGAAGGTCACAAACAGGCTGGACCGCATGAGCATGAGCTGAAATTGAGTCCACAGGCAGGCAGATGGGAAGGGACTGTCAGAGCAGGCTGGAACCCCATGAGTACAAGCTGAGCATGAATCTCTGACTTCAGGGAGAGCCTAGCTCCTCTTTTAAAGGGCTCCCATCTGATTAGGTTGGCCCACCCAGAAAAATCTCCCTTTTGCTTAACTCAAAGCTAACTGATGAGAGTTTAACTACACCTGCAAAATTCCTCCCATCGGCTATTTAATCAAATAGTGTTTGATTGAGTAACTGGAAGAAGGTGTGTGTGTGTGACAAACTAGCTGCTGCCTCCCGTGTAGCCCACGCTAGTTGGAAACACACTAGATCGGCAATTCTAGGGAGTGTCGTTCAGCCCAGCCAAGGTGACACGTCACAGCCCCATCACAGCGTGGAAGGCACGGGTTCAAATCCCAGCTCTGCGGGACCTGTGTGAATTTGGGAGGTGCTTGGGTTCAGTCCCTTCGTCCATAAATAGGGATAGGGACGTAAGTCTTTCAGAGTTGTTTGTGAGGATTCGAGTTATTTTATGAACGTACTTAGCTCAGTGTATGGGAACATAGGAAGTGCTCCATGAGGCATCGTTAACATTATGTGTTTCTGAAAAAGTATCTCCCGTTTCTTAACTTCCAACTAGTTTCTTCTTCATCTTCTGGGATAACTCTTTGACCTCCAAGAATTAGTTTGCCCAGAGCATTTCCTAAAGATACTTAAACGTCCACATGAAGCCCTTACAGATACCTCTCCCTGACCCTTTAATCACACCTGTGTTCTCTTTATCTATCCGTAACCTGATCCACTGCGTAGAGTTAGGTTTTGTTGGAACTTTTATCTCTATTCAGCTCCTCCAAAGAGAAACTGGGCTCTGTATCCTTTCGCTTACAGAGTCCAAATAGAAAATTCCACGAGCTCTTCTAAGACTCACCCTCCAATCAGAATACATTTTCCTGAGTATGTAACTAACTAAAATGGGATATTTTTACTCATTGTTGCCTTTGCAACTTTTCTAAGAATGATTCTCAACAAAAAATAAAAAGGTTCCACTGTTTATATGTCACATGGTAAAGGTGATTGTATTTTCGGAAGAAAAAATCTATATTCGCAATTGGACAAGAATTTCTTTTTATTTTTGTACCTATTTATATTAAAATTTGTTACATACATAAAATTAAATCATAATCATTTAAAAATACAATAGAATGAAATCAGTAACTTAAAACCTTAGATTTCACAGGCTGCTTTTGAGAGAAACACAGCATATTTATACCGGAGTTGTCTTACAGCTCGAATATACAAATTGTTTCAAATACAGCAAAGAAGTGAACTCAACACATTTATAAAAATTGAACATGCTGTAGAGAAGTATAAGACATAATCTTTGCCCTCAAGGAACTTAATAACACGTATATACAATTGAAAAATTGATTAAGAAGAGACGGGATAGAGGGTGTTGGAGCTGTGTACTTTGCCTATCAGCCCAGTTACTAAGGTATTGATCGTGTAGGCTGGTCCTCCCAGTTCCAGAATTTCTTCTTAATGTTCTACAGGGAAAGCTTTTCATGGAAATTTTATAAGGTTAACAAAAAGTTTAGTGAAGAAAAAAGGTCACACTATTGAATTAATAACTACTTCCTCACAGTTAGCACTAGCCCAAATACATACGGCAAATCACAACAAACATTATGGTATGAACAAGCGAGGCTGCGAGTCAGAGAGATGTGGGTTTAAAATGAGCCCTGCCTTGGTATGTGCCTAGCCACTCCAAATCTCAGCAAAATATACTGAATAAAAATGCCTCCACGGTACAGATAGCATGAAAATAAATATTACAGTAAATTTAAAGTGCCTGGTACTTGGTGGGTGTGCTGTCCCTCCGTGTGGCAGAGGAAAAGCCAGGAGCCACATTTCTCTGTAGGAGGCACCTCATGACATGCGGAGAGTGATGGTGGGGAGTCCTGGGGGCTGATGGTGGCCACACACATGGACAGATACAACTTTATCGAGGTTTCTCGGGCTCCCTTGAGCACATCAGGCTGCCGCAGACAGAATCAGTGGGTGGGAACCCTCCCAGAATCTTCCTGGTGAAGTTCCGAGAACCGGCCACCTTGGTGTTTCTGGTTGAGGTTTTCAGTGGCTGTTTCCCAACCTTCTGGCTACAACCTTACTGCCCTTAACTCTCAGATTCTTCCCACATTTGTGTAAACCAAACTCTTATACTAAACTCACATATATTAAATGGCTCTGTTTTCCTGTCTACACCCAGGCTGACACTGCAGGCATCTAGCAAAATCAGCGCCCTGCCTCCATGCTGCCTCTCCATGGAGCACTGGCCAAACTCTCAGTCAAGCATTGCTGGGACAGTGTCTCTTACCCTGGCCTTCATCTGGATCACCATCTTCATTTCCCCTAGCTGCTACACATGGGTCCATTCCAGATCTGTTGCTTGAACTGATGTGCTCATTGTGGTGAGCTGTCCACTACGGATTGCTCAGTTTATCACTTTAACTAACGACCTCGCACATTAACCAACCGTAATTATTCACCAGTAGTTCTCCTGCTTTCTGCTATTTCAATCTTTTCTCTTAACAATTCTTAGTATAAATCCATGCAATGCAAGAAGTACAGGAGAAAGTTTGGGAAATTAACACTTGTCAGGCGTGGCTTGCATGTCTTTTCCTGTAGGTCATCTTATTAATTCTCAGTACAAACCTGTGAAATGGGTGTTACTATTCCCACCTCACAGTCAAGAAATGAAAACTTATGAGCTTAAGCAACTAATAAATGGCAGGGCCACGTTTTGTGCCCAGCTTCTGGCTTCTACTCTTTTTCCCGTGAGTATGTAGTACTGACTCTCCCTTAGGATGCCCAAGAATGTCCGCTGCTGGTGGAGCAAGAAGGGATTTATGCATCACTGCTAGTTACGGCAGGGAAAAATATCTTGAAGGCCAAGTACTGCCTGAAAAGTCACTCCATTGCTCGAAATCTATCCTCCTGTGGCTGTCTCCATTGTTTTAATACAAATGGCTCTGCAGCAAAGGGCTACCTGGGAACGAGCACCTTTGGCTGCCCCACTCAGGCTTTAGCCTTAATAGAGAAATTCACACACACAGGAAATCCACTCCCATGGAGATCGCCAGGCACCTTTCAAACTGCAGGATGCTTCACAACTATGATTTCAACTTTTTTCTGGGAAGTATTTTCCTCTGTGGGCAGGACTTTATGTGGTGTTAAGTACACAGTAAACTAACTGTTACTCCCAGGTATAAACCTCTGAAATAGGAGTTCCAGGCTCATTTCAAGTAAGTGCAGGGGAAAACCCTCCTTCAACCTGGCACCCACTTGGTTCTTACTGGCAAGGCCTGGGCCTGCAAGGAAATCAAACCTTCTCTGTCTTAAAGGTAAAAGAAGTCAGTAAAGTGGAAGGTTATGTCCTGATGAAATAGTGAAACTACTGAAAGGAATCATCTTGATAACATAAAAAGGTATTTATTCAAAAATTTTTCAGAGAAAACTGAAATTTCTATTGCAAAAAAAAAAAAAATTACTTGGAACCCAGGCAGATAGCCTCATAAGAACCAATTGTAAACATAGACCTTTTAACAGAAATTAGTGGTATAGTCAGTATTTCAAAGGAAATACAGACTTTATGCAAAAGTTATTCTCATGATAATTAACTATTTACTCTAAAGAAAAAGAAAAAGATTTGCCAACAAAATGCCTCTCTGGGTCAGAGAAAAATGTATGTCCACCCATATGATGACCTGGCAAAAATGAACTTCTCGTAAGACGTGACCCCCATAGGTGTTTTTGTTATTATTTTTTTCTATCTTTACTAAGATTTTGTTTCCTTGGTGACCATGTAAGAGAATTCTTCACATTTAAAATAAAAGCTCTTATTTTTTCAAACTCTTAGATGAGATTTTTCAGTGTTCATTTGACCAAAAATCTTATGCTTTTTTTCTTCTTTTTTTTTAAAAAAAAGGGCATTTTATGTATTTCAAGTAATCTCTGTACAGACACCACGAAATACATTTGATGTATCTCGAGTAGGGCTCTGACAGAGAGGCACTCAGAAGCTTCTCTGGAGGGGGCCAGACTGCAGTCTCCCACCTCTAATCCTTTCTTCCCAGTGAGGACAGAGGCCCTCTTTCCCCCGCTGCTCTTTCCCAGCCTCACTTGATGATGTAGCTCACAGTTGAAGCCAAATTCCTCCATGGAAGAACCATCCACTAAAGACTCTATGAGAAGGTTGTTTCTGCCCCATTTGCTTAACAGGCTTGTCAAAGACACCCTGAGGTATACAAAGATACTTCACATTTCTCAAAATTTTTCACCATAAAATTTCTTTTATTCATGTTTCCTTGGAGTTCCAGCACTAGCAAGTGAGGCTGAGTAATGAGGCAGCGCTACTCTCCCTTTAAATCTATTCCATTCAAATTACAGGCAGTGTTATGTTTTAGCCTTGATATAAGTACTTTTCTGATATTTCTCAGCTAGGAAAGTAACACTTAGATTTATTTTTTAAATGTTGTAACCAGTATAAAAGCCAAAAACATAGTCTTTAAAACAGAGGAGAATAACTTTGGGGTACACAGAGATTTCTTAGGACACAAAAAGCATTAACTATGAAAGAAAAAAATGATTAAATGACAATTAGAATTTTAAAATGCTGCTCTTCAAAAGACAGCATTCCGTCTTAAGGAAACAAAAAGATGAGATTCAGAATGGAGGAAATATTCTGGGAAAGAACTCGTATTGGGGACATACAGGAAACTCCAATAGTTCAATAATAAAAAGACAAACAACCCAATTTTTTTAATGATGAAGACTTGAACAGATATTTTACCAAAAATAAAGATATATGAATGGCTAACACATGGATAGATGTTCACTCATCATTAAGGAAATGCAGATTAAAACCACAATGAGATACCACTGCCATACACTGCAATGGCTAAAATTACAAAGACTGACATTATCTAGTGCTGACAAGGATGTGTAGCAACCCTACTCTCATCCACCATGGATGGGAGCGGACAATGTACAACCACTTTGGAAAACTATTTGGCAGTTTCTTTATAAAGTTAGACATACACTTGCCATATAGGCCTAACAATTCCACCTCTTGCTATTTACTCAAAAGAAAGGAAAACATATGTCCACAAAAAGACTTGTTGATGAATGTTCATAGCAGCTTTATTCTTCATAGCCCCAAACTGATAACAACCCAAATGTCCACCATGTGAGTGGAGAAACACATTGTATTTTCATACAATGGCATACCACTCAGTGACTTAAAAAAAAAGAATATATTACTGATGCAGGCAGCAGAGATGAATCTCACCGACTTTGTGAGGCAAAGTGATACACAAAAGAGCACGTAAGATACGATTCCAATTATATGAAGACTTAGAATTACACAAAGTAAGCTCTTGTGATAAAAATCGAAACAGTTGTTGCTTCGGGATCGGGTGTCAATTGGCTGGAAAGAAACATCAGGGAACTTTGTGGGGTGATGGAAATATTTTATATATTCATAGGGTAGTACCAAAATTCCTCAAACTTACACTTAAAACTCTGTATATTTTATTATGTACAAATTATACTTTTAATAAAAATAAAAATTGCATAGCATTTTCGTATTTTGAAGGTTTGGTTAACCATCTTTAACTTGCCCACAAGTTGACTCAAAATTTAACAAGTCACACACAGAAAACATTTGCAGGTCCACAAATAAATGACCTTATTGGTATTTATAGATTCCTTCCTTGTTCTCCTAACTGCATTTTTTGGTTCTGGCTGCTAGTCATATAAGTAGGAAAATTTATTAATGTTAAATTTATGGGGAGGCTGAGTCTATATTAATATGATACATCAACTATTCATAGATCACATATTACATACAAAGAGGCCATATAAAATTTCTTCTTATGAAATAATGATGCTATTAATCCACAGTCAGTAGGACATGTCATTTCAATAATAGTACACAATATTTCCTTTAATTTATATAAAGCTGTGAGTAGGTAACCATGCTGTGTGCATAGCAAGTAAGAGGGTAATCAACAAAGCATGCAACAAAGGTGATAATATACATATTGACCATTCCTTCTGCCTTGGGGTAATTACGTGCAAATGATAGTTCAGTTTAATGTCTAGTTACACTTTTTCTCTTACACTTAGTTTCCCAGAATGTAGAGTCTACGTCAATATAATCAATTTTCCCTGACAACCAGTGCCCCTCCATCACTGCATACAAACACAGAGATACACTTGTCTCTCACACACATGGGACGACTTGGGATCTCGCTCTCACACATGGGCAGTACTCCTTTGACTTGTTAATTGTCAGTAGGTGTCAAATTGTATTATTTTTGCAAGAATTAGTATTAATGTGATACATTAGCTCTATGTACTCAGGATAGTGTATTATTCTTTCAATGTGGGTTGCATATGTTTTTGAAACATATTTTTTTCTGGCTTTTCTAATCTACCTCTTTTTCTTTGCCATCTCCCCCGAATTGTTTGTGTCCCCTCCTAACGATTATAAAGTATTTTCGAGCTATTCAATTCTCCTGGAAATTGAAGTAAAATTTCTTGTCAATCTAAATCTCTGAGTCCGAGATCTCCTGAAGATTATTTTTTCTCTGAGACAAAAAGGAAGATTCCTGACAACGAAAAGAGTTCCATATGCTTGACACAAAACATTACACAGATAATTTGTGTCAAGGTTGCTGAGAAATTATTTGAAAAAGAAATTAGAAACCATCTTTTTCTCACTATACACTTTCTGCTAACCCTGCCTTCATCTGGATAGCAGACATGCTGGGGACAATATTCCACTTGTCACTATGGTTTAATAGAAATCCAGAGTGACACCACAAAAAGTAATGTGTCTTATTGATCAAACTGAAGATATTTATGATGGCATGGCTGTAGCTTCAAGTTTTACTCCATTAACGCTAAAATAAATGAGTTTGTCTTATCTCCAGGCATCTGAAAATCCTCTGCAATAAAGTTCTATTTACTTGAGCTGCATAAATAATCTGAAATCATAAAAACGAAGCAGGCAAGACCAGTAGACCTACAGTTTTTCATTCCATGTACAAGTCCTGTTGCATTATTCAATATGAGCCATGTCTGCCTCATGCTAGCTCACTAATATAGATATGCACATGATACATTTCATGTTTTCAGTATTCCACCCAGGTACACAGTTATCTGTACACAGTTCACTGCCATATAAAAAATGAGATTATTAGAAAAGCATTCTATTTAGCACATCACTCATGTAACAAGATTCAGGTTGATGAGTTAATGGTGGGTAAATATTCCCCTCTTGTTTCAATTTTTTCTACTTTCCTTGTTACGTGACACCTGACACAGGGCCAACCTTTTTTGTGGCCACAGAAGTCAATGGTTTTTCCTGCACAAGTCTAAGATATACATTTGTAAGAGGAGGAATTAAAATAAAACATTTTCTCAGTAGTGAACACGAAAAACAAACCAGAAAGTAAGTAGTGCCCTTCTGAATATTAAGGACTTGAATTGAATGAGTGCTGTCAACTTTTTAAGAAAAATCAACTTATTCCATTTTATATTATGCATGCTGTAAAATAAAATATTCTGGATGCTAAAATGTGGCTACTATCCCAAGATTACCAATTATCCCAAATTACATTAATGCACTGTTTTTAAGACAATTTTGTCTTTATGTACACAACAAGATGCGTTGAACACCTACTGCTCTGTGCCAAGAGCCATGCTACATAGTAGACACAAAAAGATAGAGTAGAATCTCTCCTACTGACTTCACGGTCTAACAGTAATGGCAGATGCGCCCAGAGATCATGGCAAAAAATGCCACATCCTCCAATGGCCCAGTGTGGGTGCAGAGGAAGGAAAATCAGCCCTTGGAATGAGAGTACCAGTGGGACCATGTCTTATAGGCATTTATTCGGTAAACTGCGTGAGATAGGAAAGAGGCGAGCATTGCACAGGCCCGGGGAGGTGCAGCAGCCAGTGCCCTTTGGAACAGCTTTTAGTCAGTGTGGCTGTGGGCTGAGCATGGGGTAACATGGGGACCTGAGATGGTGAGATAGAAAAGCCACGTCTTCTAGCAACTCACTTGCCATGGTAAAGAGCACTGCCTTAAGCAAGAAATGTGGTCACTTTTGAGAGCTAAAACTATACACAAAGTCTCCTGGATGAGTAAAAACCTCAGCACGCTGCCTTAAATTAGCCATGAAGTAAACACTTGCTCAAGGGTCTATACGAAACCCCATAACCTGACTCCAAAGATATGTTATAAATTCACAACGATCTGATCTGCTTTGCTCCAAACCAGTTTATTGTTACTCTCCAAGGAACTGACCAGCTCGATGGGACGTAGACGACTACTCAGCAACTGGATTTGACAGATGTGTTTCTTTTTGGTTCCTACCGTCACAGAACAGCAGAGAACCTAAAAAGAAAGTTAACATCATAAAATTTCACCAAATTTAGTGAATTTGGGGGAAGCGTTTAACAATATGAATTCTTAAAAGCCCTGAATTTTTATTTTTTTAATGGCCTCAGGTACACAAATCTCAGGTAACCCAGTGGACACACTAAGAAATTAGGAAGCATGCCTACATAGCAACATTTTGGAATTGGCACATGGCTCCGTCTCTTTCTGCTTCCCTGCCAAACTGCTCCAAGGACAATCCTGCGTGTGGCCCTGCCTCCCTCCTCCCACTTAATTCTCAAATCAGCTCCCTCTGTTCTGAAACTGCTCCAAGCTCACCAGGTAACTTCTGCTGGATTCTCATCCTATTTAATCTCTCTGCTGGAGCGGAAGCTTGTATTTTTGAATGGTAGCCACCCAAAGAACATGAAAACACTAATTTGAAAACATATATGCACCCCTATGTTCACTGCAGCAATATCCACCATAGCCAAGATGTGGAAGCAACCTAAGTGCCCATCAATGGAAAAATGGATAAAGAAGGTGTAGTATACATTTACACACAATGGAATACTAGCCATAAAAAAGACAAAATTGTGCCATTTGCAACAACACGGATGGACTTTGAGTGTATTGTGCCAAGCAAAAGAAGTCAGATGGAGAAAGACAATCACGGTATGACTTCACTCATGTGGAAGATAAACAAACACATAGATACAGAGAACGGATTGGTGGTTACCAGAGCGGAAGCGGGTGGGGGGAGGATGAAAGGGGTAAAGGGGCACATGTGTATGGTGACCGATGGAAACTAGACTTTCGGTGGTGAACGCGATGCAGTCTATATAGAAGTTGAATTATAATAATGTACACCTGAAATTTACATACGCTATAAGTCAATGTGACCTCAATAAAACAAATTTTTAAATAATAATTTTTAGAAAACAGAAAGATAGCCAGGAAAACATCTCCCATTTCATGTTCTCTTCTTATAATATGGCCTTATGAACTTGTCACAGCCACATCAAAAGGTGAAGACTATGTCTCCTGTCTTTGAACTGGAAAGACTTTGGTCACTGTCTTGACTAATAGAGTACAGTGAAGTGGCCCTATGTGACTTCTGAGGTGAGGTCACAGAGGACTATACAGATGGCTCTCTCTCTCTCTTTCTCTCTCACTGTTCCTCCCTCCCCCAGGGCACTTGCTCTCAGAACTGAACCACCATGCTGTAAGGAAGTCCAGACCACATGAAGAGGCCATGATAGGACAGCCATAGCCAAAATCAAGTTGACAGCACTAACCACCAGACATCTTTCCTTAAGGAGCATTCAGTCTTACTTGGGAAGACAAGAAAAAGAAATGTACTGATAAGACTGAGTGATAAACACTGTAGTAGGGGAAGCACAGAGTACTAAGTCAACACACAGGAGAGACTTCTAACCCAACATGAGAGGGATGGGTGGGAGGGTAGTAAGAGGAGCTTCCAAGGGGAAATAAGAGAAGTGTCCCAGTGAAGACTGTTTCACTCTAGGGAATAGAGGGTCTATGCTGAGACCTGAAAGTCAGGTAAAGGGAGAGGTGGAGGAGGGTGGGGAGGGGATAGAATGTACATCTAGGGACCTTCACAATGGAACCCCATCTTCTTTTCCAGCCTTGTTTTCTCCTCACTCTCTTCCTGCCTTGCTCTAGGCTAAAAATACACATAACTAGGTGTGTAATCATAGTATTTGTTCAACAAGCAAGTACTGATTGTAGAAGGACGACATGCTCACTACCCTCAGAGAGTTTCATTGTCCAGTGAGGGAATGAGGTTATCTCACCCAATAATTCATCTTCATTGTAGACCTTTACTGAGTGGGAGGCTGCAAAGATGACTGTCCGGGATGTGGGGCCACAACCCAAGAACATAGGAGCAGGTTTGAGAAGATAAGAAGTATGCTCTTGGAAGAAGTTGAATTTGAGATACCCGTAATCATTTAACTGAAGACATCCAACTGGCAACCGAAAATAAGGGTTCAAGAAAGCAGTCCACGCTGAAGATGGCAGTATAGCATGGTGGCAGGACAGCATTATGACAGTATAGGATACAGGAATTATAGCATGGTGGCTAAGCAACCAAGTGCTGAACTGAGTTCAAATCCAAGCTCCACCATCTCTCAGCTATGTGATCTTGGGCAATGCACTTATCCTCTCCCAGCCTAAGATTCCTCATCTATAAAATGGGGATCATAGTGGAGTCTAACTCAAAGAGCTTCTATGGGAATAAAATAAATGATGGGCACTGTTATTCAGGGCATGTTTTTTATTATTATGTATGGGATGACTCAAAATAAAGTAGGTTTGGTAACCAGGTAGAGCACATTAGCACACATGGTATTTAGCTTCCTCTGCCTTCCATATTGTTCTGATCTTCTATTTTAATGGTTTTCCTCAAATATCACCTTATACCAAAGTGCCTCAAATCCTTTTTTGGAAGGAAATGTAATATAAATATAAATAAAATTCACTGAAAGAAAATAACTTTGTGATACAAAAAACACAAAATGTTTCTGTAATGCCTATTAAAAATAATGCAGATCAAACTGAATTTCTTATTTTAAAAGTGGTGCTGTAGGGGCTGGCCCCGTGGCATAGTAGTTGGGTTCTCAGGCTTCACTTTGGCCCAGGGCTCACAGGTTCAAGCCCCAGGCACGGACCTACACGCCACTCATTGGGCCGTGCTGTGGTGGCGTTCCACATACAAAGTGGAGGAAGATTGGCACAGACGTTAGCTCAAGGACAATCTTCCTCAAGCAAAAAGAGGAAGATTAGCAACATGTTAGCTCAGGGCCAATCTTCCCCACCAAAAAAAAACAGTGGTGCTCTAGCTATACAGGACATGCATACTTCTCTAGACTAACATGACACCACACATTCCTGTAAATCCTCCTACCTGCCAGCACCTCCCTCTCGGCCCAGGACACCCTCCTCTCCTTGCATGCTTCCCTCAGCCCTCTTCTCTATATCTGCTCTCTTCTTGGTCATGTCCTGTTTTGTGGCTTTAAATACCATTTACACAACCAGGATTCTCAAGGCTGAATCACCAAGCTTCTTCCCAGAGCTCCAGATTCATATATCCATCTGCATCCTTAACATTTCCATTTGAGAAGATAATAATTAGTTTAAGGCTAGCATGGCTAAAACTAACTATTGATTCCCACCTTACCGCCACCCTCAATCCTTACCAGGTTTGCTCCTTCCACAAGGTGCCCTCGTCTTTTCATCTGTACTATTTCAACCTACTTTGAGCTGCCATCATCGTTTATCTGGACAGCTGCAACGGCCTGGTCACCATCCGCAGCCAGGGGAATCTTGTTAAACATAGTTTGGTTCATAGCATCCTCTGGTTAGTGTTCCTCTCACAAATAGCGTAACATCTAAACCCACAGTGTTTTCCACCACAGAAAAAGCTAAACCTCTTGCTGGAATCTGAAAGGTCACCCACAAGGAGACATCAAAAGCCTCTCCCTTCACCTCTTCCATCGCCTCCTCCTTAATCAGACTCCCAGCAGCTTTCCCCTCCCTGTCTCTGTCTCTGCCAGGCTCCTTCCTGTCTCTGGACATTCTGGTTGGGATGTTCTCCCTGGGCTCACCTCACTGCCTCCTCTCATCACTTGGATCTCAGCTCAATGTTACCCACTGGAAGAGGCCCCCCGACCACCCTAAACCTCCCCCAATTACTGCCTAAGACATTGCTTGACATCTCCAAATACCCTTTCTACTGTGGGGAAATCCCAAGCAGTCTACTCTGAAACCGAAGGCATGGAGAAGGAGATAGTCTCCCTCCTGCACACCAAGAGCTAGAACACTCATTTGCCGTGACCTAAACAGAGCCAGTGCTGCGTTCCCCCCCAAGACTCTGACCCATGAGGAGCTGCCCTCAGCTGAAAGGTCACAGGTTGGCGGGGGGTTTTGTGGAGGTGAAAGTCGAGTGGTGGCAAGTTTCTGGTCTCGGCAGTGGGGTGCAGAGAGGCCAGAGGAGAAAGCACACTCTCTCTGCACCAGGGTCTTGGCTGCGCCTTGCCTCTCCTTACTCCTGACCAAGTCTTCCGGTGGATTCTGTGAGCAGCCTGAACACACTTCCAAAATTTCTTTTCTGTTTCAGTTGGCCAATTTGTGTTGTTTGCTACTAAGATCTCTGAGAGGTTCACACGTATCATTGTCTAAAATTACATTATTTATGTATTTTTTTACATATTTATTATCCATCTTCCCCCGTAAAAGATAAAATTGGGGGCAGAAACTTTGTCTTCTTTGCCAATGTGACCCCAGTGCCTAGTAGGCTCTCAATAAATAAATATATGTCCACTGACAGGTTGAAGCGAGTCTAAGGTTCTTATGAACAGAAATATTTTGTATTTTATATGCCCTTTGATAGCCCTAAGATACTCATCAAGATTTAAAAAAGAAAGACATCAATTTATATTTAAATTCTGGAGAAAGTAAAAAAAAATTTTGAGGGGATTTTGAGATGGTAAAGAAACTGATGCCAAGACCAAAATCTATGTATCGCTGATTCATTCATTTGAATTCAGGCCAGAAGTATCTAAAATGAACTATAAATCTGGTAGCTGGGAAGTTATCTAACATCTTACAAGTACAAACCATTCAGCAATTATGTCCATGTAGTTATGCTCTGCAAGGCCCTAGGACAAGGCTCTGCTTACAATGTCCTTTCTTGGGGAAAATACCAAATTCCATCAAAACAAGGCTCCCACGTGCTTTTGTTCCCAATTTCCATCACACACTGAATGGCATCTGAGGAAGATCAGGACCAGGATTGGCTGTGAGCATCCTACATGTCCAATGATTGAAGGTACCAGGTACATTGGTCCCATGTGTCCCCTCCTCCCAGCTTTCCCAGCACTTCGCATTACAGGTGCTCACCCGGAAGACTGGCATTTTTGGAACTGCACCCTTTCCTAAGGATGCTTCAATGAGGTGAAATAAAGTACACGGTCTCCAGTAGACCAATTGGAAATAATAATAGAGATAAATTAAACTCAAGGCTACCCAACTGGGGACAATATTCAACTCTTTTACCAAAATTACAGAAACCAATTAACGAGCACAAAGCCAGACACGTGGACAGTGTTAAGAAAAAGCTACTTAAGGGAATGAATGAAAAGATCAAGCTTATCCATGTCTCCCCACTTTGGGGCACCTCGAGCTTTTTTACGTTACAGATTCCTTCGAGGGGATATAATGAATGCCATAGACCCTTACTCCTGAAAAGTGCACATCTGACAACCTTTATGAATATTTCACACAGTTTAAGTGCCTTCGTGGTGTATCTGAAGCTAATTCCTGGAGTCCCTAGAGGTCTTCAGACCCAAGTTAAGAACCCGTCGCCTGGAGTTAACCAACATTAGAAGAATCTGAAGAAGGGAGCCGGGGCAGGAGGGCGGTCGGGAAGGATCAGTCTAAGATTTGGAAAACGAAGGTGTGAGGATTGGAATGGCCTGGGGGTCAGGAAACATCATCTCCACGCCTCCGTCTGCCCTTGTGCATGGTGAGAGCCTGGAGGGGCCGCACTTTCCTAAACATCATCTTTTTTCATCTGCAAAATAATGGCAGTCGGAATGGAGAATTCCAAGATCCCTTCCAGCTCCCAAATCCAATGACGCTGCACAGTCCTCGCTGAAACTTTCCTCTCTGTCAAGCCATCATCAAGCTGACAAAGTTATCTAGGAACAAAAAAAAAGTCGCTAAAGTCTCTTACCCTTTTAGGAAAAAAATAACATTTCCAAAAATAAGGTGTCTCTTTAAATAGATAACTGACTGTCTCACTAGGTAGTTGGAATTGTCACTTGAGGATAAATGTAAAAGAATCAATCCAGAAGCTGCATCAATATTCTAAGCCCTTGCCTCCCACCACCTCCACGCAGCTCTGTAAAGCTCTCGCTGTGACAGTGAGCTCCAGCCTGCGTCTGTCCTCTGACGTGGGGGAGAGAATCGAGAGCCACCAATTGTGCTGCTGTAAGTTAAGTGCTGTCAGCAACTTCAACAGCAAATCCTGGCCTAAAAGGATTCCAACTTGTCTTAGAAGCTTTGTGCAAGTTGAAACGCAAAGCTCGCCAGCTCATGTGATAAATCAGGGTGGTGGTTTGGCCGCACCTGCTGACAAGGTCTGACAGACTCCATGTAGAAGCCACCAGCATTAACTTTGACGTGTATACTGTCTCCTTGCTCCAAGGAGAGGAAGCCCCTGAGGCTGCTTTTCACGGAGGCTCAAGTCGTGAAGATTTCCTTATCCACAGAAATGTCTGCACCGATGGTTTCAGGCAGCAGAGAGTTCACACACGGTTAGTGTGAATATACCTTTTAAAAACCTCTCTTTTCATAGAGACACTTTTGAGAAAACAAAAAGCTGAAATCTATTGTCCTAATAGTAAAAAAAAAAAGTCACTTCAGGGCCTGCCCTGTGATGTAGTGTTTAAGTTTGGCGCATTCCGCTTCAGCGGCCTGGGTTTATGGGTTTGGATCCTGGACGCCGATGTACACCACTCGTCTGCCATGCTGTGGCGGCAACCCACCTATAAAGTGGAGGAAGATTGGTGCAGATGTTAGCTCAGGGCTAATCTTCCTCAGCAAAACAAAAAAAAAAGAGTCACTGTGAAATTTCCTCATGTCATGTTTTTCTTCTTTATTTGTAGGAGTTCTGTTCTGATCAAGAGTCTAATAAGTTCATCTCCAAGGCACTTCCTTTCACACAGGTCCCATCTCACTTTAGGGCTGATGAGTAGCACTGTTCCCTCTTCCAATCACTCAGTTTTATTTCCTAGAGAGAGGTCCCATGGAGCCAGTTGCTCACAAATCATTTGTTTCAGGGCTATTAAGGGGTTTCCATTAAAAGAAATAGACCAAGGCAGGCATCATTTTTCTAGGATGAAAAGAGCAATTATCATGAGATGCAGCCACAGTGGAGCTGGCGGGCAGGGGGAGGGGCATGCATCCTCCTGGGACTGCCTTTGCAGGGGAAATCACTGTTACACTCAAGGCCAAGGTCAGAGTGTGCTGCCTGGGATGTCCTGCATCTCAGTCCTGTCTAGCCATGCAAATCAAGCAGTACTGCCCTCTCCCTCCTGCCAGCCTCACCAGGTACCCGCCTCACTATGAGAGTCTATGCGACTCAACTGAGTGTTGAATTCTTCGGACAACATTGCTTCAGTGCCCATGGGGTCAGCAATGTGCTGGGCACTGGAGACCCAGAAACAAACTAGCCCCCAAGGTCCTGCTGTATTCTGGCAGAGAGAGACGGACGATGAAGACGTAAGCAAATAGAGAAGGAGATTGCATCGGCTAAAGACTAGGTCAGCAAAGTGAGGGATCCTTAGGGTGTCACGGGGGTGGAGATGGACTCCTCTAGACTGGGCACTCAGGGCCCCCATTTCCGGGGACGTGCTCTTTGCACCAGGACCTGAGCAGCCCTCTGAGAAGTCCTTGTGTGGAGATCCGGACAGGGAATCCTCTACAGCTGTTTGTCCATCTCTCGCCTCCACTCCCCAAAGTGCCCGGCAAAACTGTAAGGCTGAAAAGTGAGACCCCCAAACAATGTCCCCCTCACCTTGCCAAACAATGGAACAGGCAGTCCTGGTTTATTCCTGTTGTCGCAGATAATGTTAATACTGACCCCCACATACATACATGGTCCCCCAAATGGACCAGTTTGGATTGTAAACTGTGAGTTCATCCTAAGTATGGTGTACCTTGTTCTGGGCCTGTCTCTACCCCTCCACCTTTGTCAAAACCTGCCCTCCAATGTGATCTCAGAAAGGATTTGATTCCACCTCTTGGCTATTGCGAATAGTGCTGCAATGAACACAGGACTAACATCTCTTCAAGAGCCTGGCTCCAATTCTTTTGGATAAATACCCAGAAGTGGGATTCCTTGATCATATGATGGTCCTAGTCTTAATTTTTTCAGAGAGCATGATTCCATCTGCATGAGGTATCTGAAACAGTCCAATTCACAGAATTAAAGAGTAACATGGTGCTTGCCAGGAGCTGCGGCTGGGGTCAATGGGGAGTTACTAGTCAATACCCAAAGGTCCCAGTCAAGCAAGATGAGTAAGTTCTGGAAATCTGCCGTGCAGCAAGGTACCTGTTGTCAACTTAAAGATTTGTCAAGAGGGCAGATCGAATGTTGTGTTCTTCTAACGATAAAATAAAATTTTAAAAAAGCAAGAAAGGATTTGAGAACTAACTCACACAGAGGTATTAGTACTGGTAACGGCAGAGCGACTTACCACTTACATGCATTTGCATCAACACTAAGAAAGGATTCTTGAAAAACATGTCGTCAGGAGTTCAGGCACGGCTTTGTAGCTTCCGGACACTCCTCAAATCACCCTGTGAGGACGTCCACCTTCTGCCAGCAGCAGCCTGTCCCCATACACAGACTCGCTCAGTGAACCATAACCCTTGCTTACACAGAACCCTGTTACATTGCCTCCCAAGGGGGATTTCACCAAAACCACCAACAGAGCGAACTTTTTTTAAGTGTGTAAGTCAGCTGGTCAGCTGGTTAGCAATATTTAATGACCACCCAGTCTGTGACGCCAAGGTTACCAGGCACGGTTTTTGACATGTGGTACGAATATGGAATCCACCGAAATTCATGATGAAGAAGCACAGGGAGGGTCCACACCCTACCTAGGTTCTGTGAACAGAACGCGTTCTATACAACGTAGAACATCTGACTAATTTATCTATCTTTCTTCTAAGAGCAATTATAAGGAAGCAAAACAAGTCTGAAGACAGAGGGCTCAGGTCTGGAGGTAATTTATTCAGACTTCAAACTCTCTAAGGATAATAAAAGGTAGTAAATCCCAAACTACAGAGAGTCAGCGGCAGGGCGCCTCTCCAAATTTATTCTATTCTAGATGAGCGATGATTAAATCATACCGTGATTCATTCTAAAATGCAGTGGTTTTCAGTACTGCATATGTTTAAGACATTCAGTTTTCTCCTCCAGCTTAAAACAAAGAATACAATTCCTCATTTTTTTCAACAATAGTTCTTAGATTTTCTCTTCTTCCACCACTGAGAAAGAGCTTTCTTGTCTGAAATACAACTTCTGCATTCATAAAGCAAGTAAATTTATTCTTTAACTATATGCATGATACATGATTTTGCAAACAAGGAATTTTCCATGAATTTAAGGAGAATTTAAAGAGTCATCTGCATAGATAAATCTGAGCGATTAATTATTAATGTAGAGCAAACTAGGGAAGTGGGGTACACCTCTGCCTCCTGGGCTCCCTGTTATCCCCTCTCATTTTCCCTCATTCCCAGCATTTCTATAGGCTGATGCCATCCTCCGTGAAGAGGCATAAAAAAAACATGGAGAGTGAAGCAGAGAGCCTGTGGCCTGACAGTCGAGTCCTGGAGGGACCAGGATGAGGACAGGCTCTGTGACCAAGAGATGAGGGTGACAACACTACTGTTCCAGTAGAGCTGCAGATGGAGCCAACATCTTTCCCCAGGACTTCCACAAGAATTTAGTTCTCTCCATGGTGCTACTGAATGGAGAGCCTTTTGTACCCAGCACAGTTCCAAATGTAGCTTCTCAGTAAGTATAACTGGAATCAAATTTGTTTCCATTTGATAAAGCCAAAATAATGAGAATAGAATTTTCCAAAGGTCTTCGAGCTGAATTTAAAACAACTTGTAAATGCCAAGCGAAGTTCATGTTGGTATGTCCATATGTAATCTGATGCATGCTTACATGTGATGCCATGTACACACATGTGGAAACACGGGCCTTGGACTCTCCATCGCTTTCCCCTTTTCCAAGGCCACAGGGCCCCCCACACTCCACCCTCCAAAGCTGTACATCAGTGACCCACTCCCACTCCACACTATTTATTGTAGTACTGATTTATAGTGATTAGGGCAATGGCATTCCATTTATATCAGAATTAATGGAAATCTCTATAGTTTGTTTATATATTTAAGTTAATATATAGAAAAATAGGTAATTTTAGAATATGAGTTTAGTCATTCTCAACAAATCTTTGTGTCCTTTTATACAATGTCCCAATGTAAAGAATCCTTGTATCAGAATTGCTAACAGGTAGATACCTGGACCAAGGAGGTCCCTACCTGTCTGTGATAACAGAGATGCTCGGCCCCTAAAGCAAGAGCAGAGGGCGCTTCACAAGGTTGTTCTCCCTGGGTTTGCTACTCGTTATAGCTGCCGAGTGTGGTGCTGAAGGCAGACCTGCGTGGGAGGATTTGGTAGGAAGTGCATGGGCCATGTGATTTGCTCATATTGTCCTAAATGTTTCCTATGTCCAAAAGCACACAACAAGGAAAGCATGTTAGGTGATAAATGATATACCAGAAGAGATTTTTCATGGGAAGTCGGACAACTGTATATCTGAAATGGCTTAAGTACAATCCTTCTTAAAGACAGGCCGGTGACTAGATGATGTATTAAAATAACTCCTCACAGTAATTTATATACACCATTCCAAACGAAAGCATTTTATTTTTCAAATGTCCTACCAATAAGATTCCATATGCTCTCCTTATCAGCTTCGGCAGCATTTAACAAGCCTTCCTGGTTCTACTTTTAGTAGGAGTGGTGGTAGCGGGGGGAGGAGGAGTAACAGTAGTTGTGAAAGTTCTGCTTTTCACCTGCAAGTGCTTCTTAACCTTTTTGAAGGTCATGGACATTGTTGAGCATCTTTCGAAAGCCATGGACATCCTCCTCAGTGTGGTGGACTAATACACACCCAAATTTTCATTAAACAAATACAAATAAATATTCATAGCCTGATTATAAAATATAAAGATTAATTGCTACGGGTTGAATTGTGACCTCTCAAAATTCATCCGTTGAAGTCCTAACGTCCAGTACTTCAGAGTGACCTTATTTGGAGAAAGGATCTTTACAGAGGTAATCAAGTTAAAATGAGGTCATTAGGGTGAGCCCTAATCCAATATGACCAGTGTCCTTATTAAGAAAAAAGGACATTTGAACACAGAGACGCACAGAGGGAAGGAGATATGAAGAGACCAGGGAGAAGACGGTCATGTACAAGCCAAGGAGAGAGGCCTGGAACAGATCCTTCCCTCACAGCCCTCAGGAGGAACCAGCCCTGCCAGAACCTCGATTTAGGACTTCTGGCCACCAGAACTGTAAGATAATTTCAGTTGTTTAAGCTGCCCAGTCTGTGGTCCTTTGTTAGGCAGACTTAGCAAACTAATACTATAATTTTGTGAGATTCCTTCATGCTGATATGTGGACCTGTAGTTCATTTTCACTGGTGTCTGAATATACCAAAATTTATTTGTCCACTCTGATGCTGGTGGAGTGTTTCCAAAGGTCTGCAGTGCTGAATGATGCTGCTGCAAACACAATAACACACGCCTCCCTGTGTGTATGTAACGAGTGTCTCTAGAATGCCCAGGACTGGGATTGCCATGTTTCTTCATGCAGATTGTTTGGAAAGTGGATGAACCGATTTATATACTTAACACTAGTGTATGAAGACTTCCCTCTGTTCCTCAAACTGGCCTAAACTTGATATCATCAGAATTTTTCATTTTTACCAATCCGCTGGGTGTGAAATTATATCTCATTAGAGAGATTCATTGATTGATTTCCATTTACTATTACCACCATTATTATTTATGTCTTGCATTCACTGATTTTTCAATCTGTAGAAAATCACACAATATGATTTGATGTTACTATCTTACATTTCAAAAGTTGTCAGTTTGTGAAATGAGCATAGATCCAAATAAGAGAACTTGTTATCAGCCTTTCAACATTGTTCACTCCCACTGTTCCATGGAAAATTGTAAGTTGAGAGTAGTGGTCACAATTGCAGACCTGAGATGGAGGTTTTGTGGAAAACAAGTACTATGCTGATACATTTCTAGGCAGCTGTAGTGAGCACTGATTCATGTTTATGGCTATAATTTTGGGTTATTTCCCTAGAGAGCCTTCATTAACAGTAAAATATCATCATACAGACATTAGAAATCTCATCGTTTTTGGAGAATGTCATTCCTTGGAGATAAAACCTGTTGAAGTAAGAAGAAAAATTGCTCTTAGGTCCCTAAGGGAGTAAAGCATACAGATAGGATTTAATTTCCCAGAGGTCAACGTGCAGGTCAGTGGTAATATTTAAAATAGAAGCCGCGTATGCAGCACCCCCTGCTGCCCCATCCATTACATGATGCCAGTTCCCTGGGGAAGCGTTAGCCTTCAAGGCTCGCTCAAAAGAGTTTTATACACTTCATTTAGTCTTCTTGACATAAACTTAAACTTGTAGGATCAATATTTTAGAGCTGAAAGAAGCTTTAGAAATCACTCTAGTTCAAGCTCTCTCGTCTTAAATATTTCAGAAAAAACAAAACAGAGAAAATGGCGTTCCTTAAAACCACATGGCAATTTAGCTACAGAACCAAAATAAGAACCCGGATCTTCTGAATCCCAGCCCAGGGCTCCTTCACAGGACCCCTGTCCGACTCACACTGTGTCCTGCACAGCCCGACATCCTGCAGTGAACACCTGTAAGAGGAAACCTTGGTTCTCTGGACAGGGCTACATAGACCTGAACAAACAGCACTTGATGAAGACTGAAGAATTTCTCTCCGGTTGAGAAATATTAAATGACCTAAGAATAATCAATTTTTCTGACAGAAGAATTTCACAATCCATTGATTTAGAATCACATGGATGGATGATGATGTTTCTAGAACATTTGTACCTGCCACGTATATTTGTTACCTATGTTTACAGGAAACTGTAAATCACTTGTTGGGCAAACCATTAATTGCGAAAATACATTTCAACCTGATAAAACTTCTAAAACAATTCTTTTATACTATGAACTTTTAGTCATAGGAACGAATTCTCAAATTCCTCTTCTACACAAGTTAATTTTTAATTAAATAAAATATGTCTAGCCCTGAGCAGATATTATAGGTGAAATGTTACTCTTGGAACTAAAGATAAGCAAATATTATCAAATAAAGAGCAGATCTGAGCAAAAATCATTTATAAGGTGACAAGATATACAAACAGAAGTTTTAAATTACAACTTCATGAAAAATCTCTCTCGAGTTTTACTCATTTCAAATATAATAAATAACAGGGCGTAACAAAATGTCTTAAAAGATTTAAATATTTAAGTTCAACTGAAAGTTATTATTTAGGAGAACATCACAAATACACGAATTAAAATATATTAGCATTAAGTTGCATTTTCACATTATTAAGAAGAAAAGCAGCTAACTTTTCACTAGCTTTTCTCCTACCTTTCTGTTTCTTCTGGTACCCTCTCCGTTACCCATTAAATATTTTCCCTGGATTCCATTTCTCCCGTCTTCTTTCAGCGACTATTATTTGTGTACCGTTGCTAGTTATTGGCCTAAGCTCCTTGTGAACATCAGACTTTACAGATGTTTAATAATCACAATAGCTGGAGGTGGGTATTAGTAGCCTCAGTCGACAAACTGAAAGTTAAAGAGGTTAAGAAACCAGCTCAAGTCACAAAGATATTCTCTCCCTGAGTAGCGCCATAAACTAGTGTCATCAGGTAATTCTCATATGGGATGCCTGAGAACTCCCAAATCTGGATCTGTAGTCCCAAATTCTCTCTGTGCTCCAGACCCATATATCAAACCATGTAATAGACATTGCCACTTGGATGTCCCACAGGCACCACTGCCAAGAAGGACACATCAGAAATGCAACCATAGTCTTTCCTCATAAACCTGCTGCTCATTCTACACATCCCTGTGCTCTTCGGCACTACTAGGCACGCAGTGATCCACGCTGGGAAGCAGGGGCCCCTGACTCCTCCCTATCTCACTTCCCGCCCACTCACACCTACAATCGTTACACATACACTGTGTGCCAGGACCCGTACCAGACCCTGAAGATATGACAGCAGACCAGACTCTGCCACTAACTCTCATTCCAGTGGGAAGACGGAGAAGTCCAGTGAAATTTAAACAAAAGTCACCATTACTGTATTAAATGGTGTAAAAGGATAGGACATGATACAAAGGAAGGTCAGGTCAGGGTGAGGTAGGGGTGAGAGGTGTTGCAGAAGGCAGGAAGTAAGGTCTAAGCTGAGATCTGAAGGATGAGTGGAAAATTGGTAACAGGTAGGTGGGGAAAGTCAGAGCAGACAGAACAACATGTGCAAAGTGAGAAGAGCTGAGAGAAAGACAGAGTGAGTGCCCCAAAGGGAGGGAGGGATAGAAAGAAACGAGGTGAGCAGAAGCCAGATTAAAAAATTCTGTTGACTGTACCTCCAAAATATCCTCCAAATTTACTCTCTCCTCTCAATCTGGAATATGGCCACAGCTGGCCAACTTGTTTCTATGCTTCCTTTAATTCACCCTGAATTCTGTTAAAGGAGTCCTTTTCCTAAAACACAAATCTGATCACTTCACATCCTTGCTGAAGGCCTTCAGAGGCTCGCCATCACCCCCAGGCTCGACTGCCAGCTCCGCCATGCCACTGCTCAAGGCAGGCTGGTCATACCAAGCCATTACTCGGTAGTGTGTCCTTTCCCCACCCTTTGGGTCTTCTGTGTCCCAGCAGAGAGTTTCTGCTGGGCTTTCATTCACCTTAGTACAAAGTTCACTTCTCTCTGGTTAATTACCCGTGATAGTGACATGCATCAATTCAGAAAAGAAGACACCTAGAAATCCAGTTTGTCAACAAACCTTGGTGCCGAGAAGCCAGAGACCCTCCTTAGACCCGCTTTCGGAGCTGAAGGACCTGCCGCATGTGGAGACTGAAGGTTGGGCAAAGTAAAGATGGACTCCACCAACGGCTCTGAGCTCCTCCTCGAAAAAGCCACAGTCGCTCTTGCCTTTGGAGTGAGCAATCCCTGCTGGATCATAAATCCATGGGCATGGCATGAAGCCACTCAGAGATGGCCCCATGGAAATGACATAGCTGATTAATTTATCATCATGCAAAAAAACAATTGTAATATGAGTTTTTAAATGAACAAAGATTTTAAAAAATTTTTTGAAATCCCTGGCCAGGATCACATGTATTCTAAATAAGTTTGAATGCACTGGTGTCCACGTCGGTAATACAGCTGCCTGGCTGACAGGGCAATCAGCCAGGCGTCCCTTCCCAGGACAATTCTGGGTAGATGCTGCCCATTTCTTGTGACCTCTCCCATTCTGGGCTTTCTTCAGCTTTTTTCAGAAAAGGAGGAAGAGAAGAACACACCATGATGCAGGAAAGAAGTCTTCAATCCAGGCCACTGCATTACAAGTATTAAAAAAACAAAAGTTTCCTGGCTCTGAGACAGTCCTAAGAGGGCTCAAAGAGTGGAGACAGGTCTGGGCACACATGGGGAGACTGACACCAATTCGGACACGACTTGCCTCAGACTAAGCTGCTGCAGGAAGACCTGCTCCCTGAGGAAGAGGAGAAGGAGAGGAGTAATCCCCACCCTCCACCGTCTGCTCGGGCACCTGCCCCACTGGGCGCAGGACCCCAGTGCTCTAACGGGCTTCTTGGAGAAGGGCAGGCCCTCCTGGATCCAGGCAGTGCAGACTGCAGGGCAGGGCCGCATCCTCAAGGCACCCAATCCCCTCGGTGGTGTCCCAAGGACAAGCAGCCCAGAAGTTTGCCAGTGCCTTCCCTTTTCTCCTCTCCCAAGAAGGCAACTTCCTCTCATCTCTGGGCCTAGTAAAAGAAGATATGGCCTTACTATTTCCCTGCTCATGGAGAACGGGGTCTTGCCACCACGAGAGGCTTCTTTCAAGGTTTTCTCATACGCTTAAGCATCATCTAGAACCATGAAGCCAAGACTCCCCACAAGCTGATGTCGCTCCCCATTTGAGGCTGGGGGTCAGGAGGTATGAGGAAAGGTTTCTTGTGCCCCCTTCCCATCTCTCAGCCATCACCAGACGATGTCCCAAACTATGCTGGAAGAGGCAGATTTTGTTACTGAGGATAAAGGCAATTTCAAAGATAATGAATGTAGAAGTGGTAGAAAAGGACACTGAATAAAGGCATCTTTGGAACACACACACACACACACACACACACACACACACACACAGATGTGGCTGACCTACCCACAGATTTTTGCACAAATGTCTCAAGATCCCTGTTACCTAGTTTCTAAATACAAAAACTCCACACCCTTCTTCACTAAGAAAACTCAGCCTACTCCCCCAAAGAGAGACTCCACTGAGGGGACCCTCCCTACCCCTGCAACATCGAGGGTATCGCCTCAGCTCTGAAGGCACTGATGTCTGTGGCACCAGTCCCAGCGACCTGCCAGGTGAGCGGTGAGGGGACGGAGGATGGATTCCAACCCTGCAGGCGACTCCGAGTGCAGATCCTTCTTCGCGGGAGCTTCCTTTTCTGTATTTTCACCAGAGAACAGTTTCCACAGACCCTTCATCAGTTCACCCCTAATGTCGGCAGATCTCTCAGAGGCAGCCAACCCGACACTCTCCGGGAAGGAAGAGCATTGCCCCAACTAGTGGGCACGAGCTTGGCCCCGGTGACAGGGATTCCCACTGCTGTGACGAGTCCTGAAGTGTCCCCAAAGAGCTCTCCTAGCCCCTGATGTTCAGAGGCTGCTCTGTTACCTGAGAGGACCACAGCTAGATTCTTTCCATGGAGCGGAGCCCCTGAGGGAGGGTTTGGGATTGGGGATAGAGCAGGATGCCCACTCCTCCTGCCATATCTGTAGCATACTGTGCTGTGTGTGCAAGCTTGAAAATAAATGTGAGCCTAAGTGAGACTTCAATTGCTTAGTGATTAGTCATAACTGTAGGGAGCAGAGGGAGAGGAATGTTCCAGAAGACAGAAGCTGAACTTTGGTGTTGAATAACCTGAGTGTCACATGACCTCTGTGGTTATCAGCCATGTGACCTTCAGTTGTCTCATTTGTAAAAGCGGGAAGAGCAATGCTTACCTTCCAGGGATGCTGTGAGGATAAACTGAGATAACAGCAAGATTTCAAAGCATCCATACACTGCCTGGCGCACAATTGATGATGGCTTCCGTTCTTTTCCAATAAGTTCCATGATTGGGTTAATAATAAAGAGAACACAGAATTCTAAAGTTGCACAGTCATTCCAAAAAGCAAGTTGTTGTAAAATGTTCAAAATGAACAAAGGAGCAGTTTTTGACTCTCATATAATCTAAAACAGATTGGAAAAAAGGGAGTATGCACATTTTCAACAGCATCAAATATGTCAGAAATGGGAGAAAACACTGAATCATCTCTAGATCGTGGACTCTAATGCAGTTTCTAATTGTTCTAATAATTCACTTTTATGGAGAGATCAACTTATTGTCGAAGGAAATGATATCCCGTTAATGTCTTATTAATAATAATTACATTCTTCAGAAATTGATACCTAAGACAGAATTCAATTGGTTTAAAAAGATACAACTTCAACTGTATCATTTGGGTGGAAGTGTTCTGGTCACAAAATGTCCATAATTACTGTAATTCTCTCCCTGTTTGAGTCTGAAATTATACTGTTGATATCCCTTTAGTGACAGAAGCACTTTGAACAGCCAAAAAATTTTAGATATGGCTTGTCTCTTTTGATTGGAAGTTTGTTGAATGCAGCTGCAACATTTCTGAGTTAAGCTATGTTCATGTGCTCTCATTCTGGCTGGAACATTTCAGTCTCTGCTGTTTTGATTGCAATATTGTCCACCAGGCCGGACTTATGATTAATTCACGTTATTAAGATGACTAACGCTCCTTTCAGATGGCAGTTGAAAACCCACAGCAAGAACAGCCTTGAAAGTGATTTGACTGCAGATTTAGGGGGAGTGGAGGTTATGTACTTTTTCCTTCTATAATTCAGCAATATTTAAGCGGGATGCATTTAACATCCCATAGGCTGTTGTGGTTTCTCGAGGATCCCGCGAGGGGCTGGGGAGAAGAGTCAAGCTTGCTGTGTTCTCGGGGAGCAGATGATGAATGCCTTGATACAATCAGCCAGAGATGAGAGAAGCAAACTGGAGTCCCAGACAGAAGTCAGAAGTAGAACTTTCTTAGAAAACGTATCTGAGATGCCTGTTTAGCCCACCCCTTCTTAGAACACTACCTGCTTTCTGTGTCAGGGATTGGCTCTAGGAGACACCCAGCACTGTGCCAGAGTGGGCACTTGACCCAAAGTGGACTAATAGGATTTTTTTTTTTACCTCAAGAGCTTGCATTAAAAGTAAAACAAAAAAACACGTGGACTAGATTGTGCTAGGTATTGACTACATAAGCTCATATGGAGGTGAAGACACATTTCACACCCAAAAGCCACTTGCCTGCTGAAGTTGTGAAGGGGCAGGAGCTAAAAAGCCCATAGGGAAACCAGTCTACAGAAATCACACAGAGCAGATGCACGGGCGAAGTGAGTTTCTTGGGGAGACAACACACAAGCCCACTTTCCAACACCCCCAAGGCCCACATTCCACCCCTGGGAGCTAAGAGCCTCTCTTAGATCATTACCATAGATCCCCGTTTACCTCAAAACCAGGATAAGTATGAAGCCCCAAGTACCAAAGCCAAGGACCACCACTGCCCATCGCAGCACCACCAGGGGATAGCACTGGGGGCACCGGGCACTGAAGGAAACCTCTCCACCGTGTGTCTAACAGGACCCTCGCAAACCCCCTTGGCAGCTTAGGGTATAACTGAACTAAGGCCTGAGTCACAAATCATTTTTTTAATCGGATGTTCTTTCACTATCTTAGAAGATAATTCTTTCTTTGTATTCCTTATTCTGGATAATGAAAAGCACAAAATTGGAACCAGAAGACATGGGCTCAACTCCTGGCTTTATCGCTTCCTATCTGTCTGTGATGGGAAACTACTTCATCTCCCTGAATGTTTATTTCCTCCTTTAAAAAATAGAGATGATAGTCATTTCTATCAACTATTTCTATTGTTATTTTCTTTACAAAGCCTTCTCTAACTGCCCAAGATGAGACTAGTTTGAATGGAACTTGGTTTATATCTCTATAATAACAACGGACACGTGACTGAGCCAAGGGATGCAAAGATGTCTGGTCAACCACGATTCTGGGTCTGTGTGTCAGGTGCTTCTGGATGAGATGAACATCTGCATCAGTACACTGAGTAAAGCAGACTGCCCTCCCCATGTGGGTGGGCCTCATCCAATCAGTTAAAGGTCTGAAAAGAATAAAAAGGATGACTCTCCCAGAGTAAGACAGAACTCCTCCTGCCTGGCTGCCTTCAAACTGGAACATCAGTTTCTTTCCTGTCTTCAGACTCAAACTGAAACATCAGCTCTTCCTGGGTCTCCAGCTTGTGGCTCATCTCAGCCTCCACAGTCATGTGAGGTAACTCCTTATAATAAATCCCTTTCTATACATATGCGGATCTTATTTGTTCTGTTTCTCTAGAGAACGCTGACTAATACACACATGGTATACAATAATTCTCTGTGTATATTGGTATTCTCCAGCAGACTATGAGACCTTCAATTGCAGGAACTGTCTCAAATGCATCTTTGTAAGCACAACACATGGCATGACATCTAGCAGAGTAAGTGCTCAATAAAGATCGAATGAATGAATGACTGCCTTTCAGATTGGCTTTTGCAGCTGTTGGGAGGTAAAAGTAAAACACGTGTAAGTCCTTTGAAAAAGGCACAACTCTATACAGAAATTATATATTTCCCCACATTAGTCCCAAAATCCATTCTCACTGAAGAAAATCAAATCAAACTAGGATTCGAATGTTTTTAACCTCTGTTTTCCATTAATCTTGATTCATTTAAAATATAGCTAACGACTGACTCTTGTGTGCGTGGCATGCTCCTGGCACTGAAGACAAACAGTGTAGAAAAGGTCCCCGAGTTTCTATTCTAGTGCGGGGGTGGGGGCCAAGGCGTGGGGAGGCAAACTTTAAACAAACAAGAGGATCACCACTAAAAGCAATGCAGGGTCATCCTGGGAAGGGGGACTACATTAAATTGCGCCATCTTCTCCACCAGAAGATCTCAGTTCTTGTTTTTCCACTATCTTCTTAGCTCGTTTTCAGTTTCTGGCACCTCAGGAAGGAGCTTTAAGCAAACTCTGAATTCATTCAAATTAATTTTCCTAAAACAGAGTTTTGATCACAATATTTTCTTGCTTTTTTAAAAAAGCTGTATTGGTTTCCCTTTTCCTACAAAGTAATGGACAAATGACTTACTGGCGTCCAAGGCCCTCTGCAGTTTGGTCTGACCCTGTCTGAACCTTTCCACCCTGTTCATCTTTGGATATGCCTGCCCACTTTCTGCTTCATGAACATGCTACATCCCCCACCTTGACCCCATGCCTTCGCTCACTCCACTTCCCTGAGAAGTCCCTTCTCACTTCCTTTGACCTTCATACTCACCCATCGGCACAGAGTCCAACTTCTAAGACCCAGATTACTTGGATAATAGGTCTTTGGTACACATTATCTGCTTAATAAACATTAGCTCCTTCCTTCCTTCTTCCTAGAAGAAACTGTTTGCTTCACCAAGTCTTACAGCACTTGGTCCAAAACTCCCTTATGGAATTTATCTGGCTCTGACTTGTATTATCATTTTTTAGGAACATGTCACATATTCCATCTGGATTATTATTTCCTTGGAAGAACAAATTGTTTGATTCAAGTATGTTTTTCCTATAGTCCAGTACAAAACAGTATTCAATAAATGTTTGCTGAATGGATGATTTTGGAGAATAACAAATGACCCAGCAAGTAAAAACAAAGTACCCCAAACTTTTTCATATTTTTCTACTTCAACTGATGATGCCATATTTATAATGTCTTATACTAAAACATTCATCACTCCTTATGGAGTTTGGTAAGCAGTCACCACAGAAGTACTGAAAGTGAGAATAATTTCTTTTTAGCAAGAGTGACCATTTTGGTGACAATTCAGAAAATTATGTGCTGTGTATAATTATGAGCCATTTCCAACAAAAAAAATAAGTAATTTTGAAGTTCTCTTTTATAGAAGATTCTAAGATTTTACTCTGGTGATTCTACTACACAATTATAATGATAATACTTCCTGGCACGAGGACATCCAAGACTCTCAGAGTAGCATTAGGGTCTGAATGTCCTGCTAGATGCTGGGACACATAGCCCACTGGACAGATAGCATGGTAGTGAGGCTGCCTTCGCTCATCCAGCCCCAAGCAAGCAACCGGATGACCCTAGGCAAGACCAGGAAAGAAGTGCTCAGTTCTCAAAGAGTTGTCTCAGAGTCATGAGCAAGTAAAATGGTTGTTTCAAGGCATAAACTTTTGGAGTGTTTTATTGTGTAGCATGTGATCACTCACGTTCTATCTATAACAAAGGGAATGAATAAGAAATCTGTGGGAAAATACACAACATTCTAGTTAAAAGCAACAAACTATGTACATGTTCAGCAGTATGAATAGATGACCAAAAAAAAAAGTGGAGGGAAAAAAAGTAATAATGAGAGAAAGATTTATAGATCAACATCTTTAGGTAAATTAAAAACACGAAATCACCATCTAGTCAACAAGGATATATGTCTATTGAAGGGTAATCGCCAAGAATGAGTGTCTATGGGGAGGGCAATGGGAGTGATGAGAGGTGATGAAGGACAAATTCATAATACACATGACACAACAGGGACATAATTACATCATAGAATACAATAGAGAAAGGGGCCCTGTATGGACCAGACAAGCCCGTTATGACCTAAGGAATTAGGTTAATCTAACTCTCTGCAACTAATAATAAAAATTGTTGGTTTTTTTTGAGGGATTCTGAACTCAGATTCCTTTGTAAACATCTTTAAGTTCTCAATCCACTTTAAAGAAACTAAAACTAAAAATCATAGGTAATGAAATATGCTTGTGGTTTATGCAAGAAAAATGACACAGAATTGCAACCTGCTCAAAGAAGAGACTGATCTGTATCAAAAGACTGGCAAGTGAAAGTCCATACTTTGGCTTTAAATTAAAATATTAAGGTTATCATGCAACATTTCCTTATGATTCCCCTATTTAACTCACTTTTTCAATTGACTATTCATGAAGTAACTGGATTACTTCAGATTGTGGGCTTCCTCTGTACTTGATATTGTATAGCTCAGACTTTGAGAAGCATCTTGTATTGTGAGTGCCTTGTTTGTGTCGTGGAGAGCCAGTCTACACTGAAGGAAATGGTTATTTCTACTCTCAGTCATCCTGAGGAGGGAAAAAGGAAGTTGATCTTAGATTGGTATTGAGGAGGACCTGGTTTTACTCTGTGGAGGCTAAAGACTCCAGGAGGGGAGAAGGGAGTTGAAGGAAATGCCCTTCGGAAGAAGGAGCCGAGCCCTCACAGCCTGCCAGGAAAGCAAGTCTAAGGAAGACCTGCTCAACAGCAGCCTCCCAGAGAAGGGTCAAGACAAATGGATGACAGGCTCAAGGGCAGCACCTAACTCGCTTTCAGTATTTCTTTCCAGTCTCACAAGGCCCTTACTATATTCTCACACCTTCAATAAAACTGGTGACACACCACAGGCTGGAATGGGCTGAGCTTGCAGGAATCAGAGCAGGAGCTGTGTGCACACTTGCTTGAATTAGCCCAAGAAGAGACAGAGCCAGAGTGGGTCATGAGATGGCCCAGGGAGCTGCTTAGGGCAGAAACTCAGAACACAGGGTTACAGGCGATAACCAGATCAAGTCTATCAAACACACAACTTCCCCCAGGGGTCAGAAACAATGGAGAAAGGGCCACGTCCCTCAGCCACACTGCACAGGGTTCCTCCTGAGTTAGCTGGAGGCCACAGGGCGGGCTGTGGGAGCAACCTGTGCACTTCACTGTCCAGCTCCCTCCGCTCTGTCAGACCACCCTGCCTCAGCATCTGCTCCTCTTCCTCAGACCACCTCATTCAGGTGAGAGCTGCCCATCAAGGCTCCATGTCCGCCCCCATCACTGTGATGGCAAGGCAAAGGCTCTCCTAGGACTATGTCACCTGAAAAGAGGAGAGAGAATGTTGCTTTCTCTTTTGCTGAGGAGGTGTAAATTTGTGATTCCAAAGTAGCCAGCAGTTATATCCCCCAACACACAGGAAAGCCAAGAAAACAAAACAGAGAGAAATGCGCCTGGGGAAGAGGCTACCAACGAACCCTGAGGTACTCAAAGCCCAGGGCCTGCGGCCGGCTCATCCCTGCCCCTGCCAAGGCGCCATCATCTTGCTCTTCATTTGATTCCATAAACAATTCATGATCTTTTCACTCAACTCACGCTTTGCTTAAGTTGGTTTTTCAGACATCTTTCTGAGGAAAAAAAGCATCCAGAAATGCTAGAAAGAGTCTGAAAAGAGATAAGGTGCGTCAGTTTGCTGGGGCTGCCGTAACACAGCTCCACACACTGGGCGGCTTTAACAACAGAAACATATTGCCTCATAGTTGGGAGGCCGGCAGGGCTGGTTCCTCCTGAGGCTGTGAGGGAGGACCTGCGCCAGGCCTCTCTCCCAGGCTTGAAGATGACCGTTGTTTCCTTGTTTTCATACCGTCTGCCCTCTGTACTTCTTTGTGTCCAGGTTTCTCCTCTTTATAAGAACCAGTTGTGTTGGATTAGGGCCCATCCTAATGCCCTAATGCCTCTTCTTGAATTGACTCCCTCTGAAAAAACCCTCTTTCCAAATCGGGTCATGTTCATAGGTACGGGGCAGGGGTTGGTTAGGACTCCAACATCTTTTGAGGGGACACGATTCACCGTGAAATGACGTCACGGCTCTGGCTCCCTCAGGATGCACCCTCATTGCCCACATCATCTTGTTATTAGCCACTCCAAGTGGGATCCCACCCGCCTCCTCTAGAGAGACATTTCCTCAGCCCTTCCCTCTTTCCCTGGAGGACCCCCAGCCCATGGTGACCGAAGAAGGACCTTTGTCACTCCCTGCACTGAGTTTTCAAAGATTCTAAGAATTATGGCAGTATTATAACTACCCAAATAAGAATACATAACTGAGTGCCGTTTTGAGAGGGATGACAAGGAAGTGAGACGAGCAGAGCCTCCTCCCTCCTCGATTCTTCTGGGCCTCACGTGTTACCCAAACTGCTTGGCTTCTATCCAACAGTCAAGGCATAACATAAATTCTAACAGTTAAATGTACGTAAAATCAAGGAGGGAAGCTCTACAACTGCTGTAAGTAAGTACAGGGAAAGCAGACCAAAGCAGCCCTGTCAGGCCAAGGACTTCCATCCTTGAGGGTGGCTGCCAAAATCACCAGCCGTTTATGAAACAGAGTCTGCGGGAGAGACGGGCTGAAGGCCTCCAGGCTGAGGAATGACACCTGGAAAAACTGGAGCTTCTGCAGCTCACAGGAGGTTGGTGTTGTTGTGTGGACAGATGTCACATCTCCATACTGGCCGGGGCTCTAACACGAGCAGGGGAGGACAAGGGCCTCGTTGAGTTTGTGCCTCCGAGGGCTATGTTCTGAATGTTTGTGTGCCCCCAAAGTTCATATGATGAAATCCTAACCCTCAAGGTGATGATATTAGGAGGTGGGGCCTTTGGGAGGTGATTAGGTCATAAGGGTGGAGCCTTCATGAATGGGATGAGTGTCCTTATAAAAGAGACCCCAGAGAGCTCCCTAGCCCCTTCCACTGTGTGAGGATATGCGAAGTCTGCAACCCAGAGGAGGGCCCTCACCCAACCACGCTGGTACCCTGATCCCGGACTGCCAGCCTCCAGAAAAGTGAGGAATAAGTTTTTGCTGTAAGTTACCCAGTCTGTGTCATTTTGTGGTAGCCCTGAACAGACTAAGACACTAGGCCAAATGCCTGGTGAATATGAGCCCACCCAGGAATGGGAAGAGCGTCTGAGGCAAATAAGCAGGGTGAGCACCCACTGACCCTCCCCTGTGAGGAAGAAAGGGATGAACCACCAAGGAAAGTGAACAAAGGAATGGATGTGTGTTTTGACTCTAACCAGGACTTATAGAGGTGACTGAGTGATGACACAGCACGATGCCACTGAAAGATGTTTTATGACTCACAGTTCTCAAGAGGATGGGCATGCCACACCACACTGTTACTGAACCAGGTTCATTTTTGCCTGCCTCCCAGAAATCCAACCACCAAGACAACAAGATTGCAGCAGAGAGGGAGTTTCATCACAAGGCAGCCATGCGAGGAAGCAAGAGCATGAGTCTCAAATCTGCTTCCCTGAAAACAGGGACTTAGGGATATTTATGGGGTAGGGGGCAAGGTGGTCTGAAATGTGGAGAGAGCTGATTGGAGGTGAGGAGACGTGAGATGACTGATGATCCGTGCAAGTGTAGTCAGACTTCTGCCTCTTCATGGGACCCAGGTTCACAAAATGGCAATATTAGCATGAACTGAGGGTGGAGATTTTAGCCTCTTGAGGTCAAAACGTTGCCAATCGGACATCTGCACAGGCCTGGTTGATGAGTTGGTGGTCTCAACCAGCCTGAAGTGGACAAGGAGTTCTATTTCCTGAAAAACAGCTCACACACCCATTACCATGGTGACCCAGGCTCCAGGGAGATGTTAACTATAGGAACTTAGTGGGAGTCAAATAGCATATTGCCTAAACAGCACAGTTAACAATGGGTGGGTTAAACAGCTAAAAGCTATAATAAGTAATTGCAAAAAGGAAAAATCTTTAGTACCTAGGTACTTAATCATCAATGGCTGTTTGCCCATTTCAACACAGGGCCACATGGGGAAGCACCAGGGTCTGTGAGGAGCAGAAGGAGAGGAGAAGGCACGGGCTGGAACTTTGAGTCATTTCCACAGGAGGAATGGGCACACAGGGCAGGGAAGTTTGAACAAGTTTAGGATTGAATCGTCTGAGTAATTACAGTGGGTTCTGGCCCTGGGGGGCTCTGGGGCAGGGGAAACTTTGGCTGGTGTGTGAGAGTCACTTACAGAGGGGGCTGGGGTGTGACCTCTGGCTTGTTTGGCTTGTATGTGAAAGGTGTGCTCTCCGGCAAGTTGTTTGCTGTCTCTAGGAACTAGCCGGCCCTGGGAGGGGCAGTGTCTCCCAGCCAGCAAGGCCCCCACGATGTCAAAGAATCACAAAGTACAAGATAAAAAACATGATTAATGCAGTATAGAAGTGTGTCAAATGTTTCCTCAGAGTTATTCCCATCTGTGTATGTGTGCTTTCCTTTTCACTAACTGATATGACATAACACATGAAGATATTTCTTAATACTTAAAAAATACTTCATTCTCAAAAGTAAAAGCAAAAAATATAAAAAACTTACTGCTTTGTGTTATGTAACGTACCCTCTTCACGGATGCCAGACTGTTCTAACCATCTAAATGTCACGGCATCCCAACCCCACTTAAGTCGCTCACACAGCTCCTCTGAAGCTGAATTCCTCAGGAGGACACACATAGGCCCTCTGCAACAGGGGCCAGGGCAGATATTCAGCTCCAACTCCCGCCACTAAGAAGAGCAAACTATTCGCCTTTTATCTACACACAAAAATGATAAAAATCCCAGGGCTGTCCCGGTGGTGCAGCGGTTAAGTTCACACGTTCCACTTCGGCGGCCCAGGGTTCACCAGTTTGGATCCCAGGTGTGGACCTAAGCACCACTTGGCAAGCCATGCTGTGGTAAGCATCCCACATATAAAGTAGAGGAAGATGGGCATGGATGTTAGCTCAGGGCCAGTCTTCCTCAGCAAAAAGAGGAGGATTGGTGGCAGATGTTAGCTCAGGGCTAATCTTCCTCAAAAAAAACCCCAAAAAGGTAAAAATCCCTCACATTATCATTCACTATGTGCTGGGCACTCCACTAAGCATTTACACGCATTTCTCCATTTAATCCTTCAAATACTTCATTTTACATGCTAGAAAGTCGAGTCTCAGAACATAAGTAACTTGGCCCAGCTCACGCACTCAGGAAGTGGTGGAGGAGGACATGAAGCAGCCTGGTCCTTTCAGGACCCTCACAGGTGGCGGCCTTCCTCTGGCCTTTTCATCTTACTGTTCCTCTCATGGATGTCCTGCTCCTCCCTCCCCCACTGTGACCCGAGGTGGGGGTGGGGGGGGCGCCTCAGCTGGATGGAATGTTGACAGGTTTCTTCCCGACTCTATGCCCCTGACCTCCTTTTCCTCAGAGCATTTCCTTTAGAAAACTTGTCGTTGTAAATTCTTTTTCTGCCCCTTTGAGATGTAAATCTCCCCCCAGCACCTGCCAGTTTTACAGCCCAGGAAAGTCTGTCTCAAAGACGTGGGAGCCAGCACTCGGAAAGGTGACCATCAAGGAGATGCCCCTTGTCTCCCCATCTCCGTGGGAGGGCAGGAGCCTAACTTGGTGAGCACCACTTAGCAAACGCAGGTGCCTAACACCTTGACTAACCTCCCCCTAGGTACTTTCCAGCACTTACAACTCTGCAGTCTCTTTGCTCAGCTGCAATAGTCTTGAATAAAGTCTTCCTTGCCGTTTTTCACAAGCATCGGCTGCGGTTTTTTGCATACAATTTTTCTCTCCTTTTCCTGCTCACAGGACACAGCCTCTGTGAAGCTCCCCACCCCCCCAGCAGGGGGCAGCCTCCCCTCCACCGTGGTCTCCCCCATTGGAGCTCCTCTCCGGCCCCACTGAGATCATCTGCCTTCATGACCACATCGCTGGTCCACCTGTGCACCTCACTCATCTGTATACTTCTCTTTTCCCAGCCTTCTGGCAGCCAGCAGAGCACATGCCACTCAGGAAGCACTCCGTAAGGGTTTGTTGAAGTGATCAAATAAATGAGCTGAAAAAAGAAAAGCAAACAAATCTTTATAGAATACCTTATTTTAAATCAGAAGGAATGCAAAATATGAGAAAAGTATGTATTTTATGTGTATCACACTAGCAGTTTCCAGGTTTTAGGATAAGGTTTCAGTTTTCCAAGGGCATGACTCAACAGGATGAGAAAAGAAACAGAAACAAAAAGAATGAATGTCAATTATTGCAGTATATAAATTTCAAGCTTCTGTTATCTGAATTTTCCAAATTCTACTCACCTTTTGCATTTCCGCCCATGTCACTGTGGTATGCTGCCAAGTAATAATACACAGATATAATTCATTATAATACGCTGCTCAGTATAAACAGAGAGAAATGATAACTGTATCAGTTAGACATTTATTATGGGCCGGGTGCTTCCCTTCTCACTTAATACAGCAATCCTGTGAGGAATCTACTGCCATCATCTAGATGACATTTCACAAATGACAAAAGTGAGACTCCAAGAACTAAATCACATATACAAGGTTACTCAATTAATGGGTGGCGGAGCGCAGAATTGAAACCACGTCGATCAGATGCCAAAATCAATGCTATAACCATCAGACTAGCCTGCCTCCACGCCGAAGGTCACTTACAAGCAATGGACACCAAACTTGAGAGTCTCTTGGTGATTTCTCCCAAAAGTGACAAATCATCTTCCATTTTTAAAATTATCTGATCTCTATCACAATTTTTTCTTCATTCTGTTCTATTTAGATCACTACACCAAAACTTCAAAGTAAACAATTCAAACTAAACTTAGGGAGAAAATATTTGGTGAGAGAACAGACAAGCTTTCATTTTTATCATACTGTCTTTTCTCTCAAAACTTTATATATTTCCTTCTCTTCCCCAAAAGTGTCAATGCATTTTCTATTACATACACACACACACACACACACACACACAGAGCTATCCTCACTGTCAGATTTTCCTCTTTTCCTTCACTAGCACAGTAGAGGTCTCCATATTTTCATTTTCCTGTCTTGTCTCCTAAGAATAAACAAGGAACCAATAACGACAGGTAGACCACTCTAAACCCTCCCACATAAAGAGAGGTCATAAGATACATTGGAGGAAATGTAGTCTCATGAGATTATGCCTCCTAAAATGCTCAGGGTGCCACCTACAGAACTCAGCTACACTAGGCAGCTGTGTGATTTAGTCACATCAGTGCAGGGTCACCTCTGTGTCCCTCAAGCCTGGGGGCTACAGGAGCCACCCTTTCCTCCTGCACTCCTACAGGGACAAGCAGACCACCTTGTCACCTCCATGTCACACGGTAGAGACAGCACCTGGAAGTCATATAATAAAAACACAGTGCATCAGCCACCCTTCTCATCTAATTGGAAAAGGCAGAGTGACAGCTTACAAGTGAACTCGCCCATTCTTCTGTCGCAGAGACACACACACAGCTCCTTTGAATGTGGAGCCCTTAGCCCAACACAGGGCAGCCGACAGGGTGCAAAAGTCGCAGTCCCCTCCCTTACATCGCTTTTTGTCCCCTCACCCACTCAGATTCACTAAATTCCCTCTGGAAGAGGAAAGGATTGAATGGAGAGCAGGCACCCCTGCCTGACCCGCATGATCGCTGGAATAATGATTGACTGCTGTGAGGCAGGCATCATCTCCACTTGGCAGAATAAGAACAGGGGATGGGAGAGGAAGGAGACATGACTCAGATCACATCCCAGTAACTGACAAGGCTACGATTTGACTTGGGCTTTGCCGACCTCGAAGGGCTTACACTTTCAGCTTCATCCTCCTAATGTTACAGTTCATGAAGTACAGTTTCACTAAGAAATGCAGATTTTTAAAGTGACTTTATTTCAGTATACCCAACAGAACAGCCAAAGCACAAAGGTGGAGGATAAAGACGGTTTCCTTTGGGGTCTAAAGCTCCTCAATCTGTACCTTTAGTCAGAATCTTTCCCTTACCAGGCCCCCCTCAGTCCCAGCTTCCAGCTGACCTCTCCCCTCACCTGGCCCAGCAGAGGTCCCCTTCTCTTCCTTGCCAAAAACAAATGATGGTGATTCTCCATTTCCCATCGCTACTAACAAAACATGTGATCAAAGTTTAAGGCCACAACTCTTCATTTATAAAATGTTTTTATCTTCTCCAAAACACCTGCCCACTGGCGACATCATTGTATTTATTTTTTCCAGGTTCTTTAAGGCCTTCTGATTCACACTGAGCAAAAAATGCTCAGAAACAAAAGGACAGGTCAAAGAATAAAATGGGGACATAGAATAATAAAGCTATAAATGCAAAGCCTCAAGAATGTCCTTCACTATCCAAGACATCTATTTGCTTTTCAAATATTAAACAGCAATTATCTCCATGACCTACATAAAGTACATGAGTGTTAAAGAACTTGCCAGTTGTGGTAAAACAGGCCTCAGTATATTTAGAAATAATGGCCACTAACGTGCTACCCACTAAACCAAGTCAGCTGTGGTGACAAACTAATAACAGACTTTCATCCATTTGTTCATTAAGTAAATTACATTTTTATTGGGTATTTATTGTGTGCCAGGCACTGTGGTTTATCAGTGTTCCAGGGGGATCAAGAAGCCCAAATATCTAGTCTGCCTCCACTCTTCAGCATCACCCTTCATCCAAGTGCTGGACTGAAACCTCCCACCTTCACCTGGGGTGGCCAACACCCCAGTCCTGCTATCAGCTCAGCTGCACTTGCAGTAGAACACACTGGGAGCCTTTGGGAGCTTCAGAAAGCTAATAGTACATATTAGGTTAATATTTTTCCAACATTTTCATCTAAATTTCCACCTTTCTACTACAAAGTAGCATAGTCCTATTTTCAGCCCTCTTTTTGAAAGTCCAAAGTTGATGCTAATGCCCTTGAAGTGCATCTTAACAAGAGAGCAGCAGGCAGGGAGCCGTGGGGTGGCGCTCACAACAGCCCACTTGATTTATCCATTACCTAAAAGGACTCTGCAAATTGGTACATAACAGCGATCGGCCCCAGGATGAGCCCAGGGCAATAATTGCCTTAATGAGGTTTTGTAGCTCTTCTCAGTCAAATCTGGAAGTGACAACAGAGCTTTGATTATGAGAAGAAAGAACTCAGCCATGCATCACTGGTGACTTTCTCACAGCAGAGATTACTCATTGTTTTGCATCAGTTCTAAAGCTACATACAACAGTTCTCTTCAAACCAAGGAATAAGTGACTACTAGTGTAGTCTGATGTGGTACTCTAATGTATGAAGAAAATACATCAGAGGCTGGCCCCATGGCCAAGTGGTTAAGTTTGTGTGTTCTGCTTCGGCAGCCCAGGGTTTCGCTGTTTTGGATCCTGGGTGTGGACATGGCACCGCTCATCACGCCACGCTGAGATGGCGTCCCACATGCCACAACTAGAAGGACCCACAACTAAAATACACAACTATGTACTGGGGGGATTTGGGGAGAAAAAGGAGGAAAAAAAAAGATTGGCTACAGTTGTTAGCCCAGGTGCCAATCTTTAAAAAAAGAAAATACATCAGAGCAAGTGATGGAAATGTTTGCAGTCACACTGTTCTCTTGTTGGCCTGCTAAATTTGTGCATTAAAACTCAGACCAGTCACTTCCTAAATCCAGTTTTTATATTTGAGGTTTCATTTATGTTCAAAATATCCTTTGCTCAGACCTGCACATGTGAGGGATTGGCATGGAAAGGCTGGATTAGGAGGGGGTTGTATGAAGATCAGAGGTAGCGACCTCTGTCCACTTTTGGTTCTCTCATAGTGTTCTTAAGAATTGCCAGTTGATGCAGTAAATGAGACTATAGGTGTACATATATTTACACATTACAAAGGTTTCCAAAAATTTAAATAAACCCAAACTTTATATGTTAAAGATCAGTAAAGCACTCTTCAACATAAATCTATGAAATATGGTAAATACTAAGAACACTGAAGATCTTAAAACTTAACATAGATGATGATGATAGATAGATGATAGATAGATAGACAGACAGAGGTAGGGATGGATGGATGGGCAGGCAGATATAGACAGATAGATGGATGGATGGATGGATGGATGGATGGATAGATAGATAGATAGATAGTAGAGATGGATGGATGGATGGATAGGAAGATGGATGGATGGATCAATGGATGCATAGAGACATGATTCATATTGATGACAGTTTTAACTTACATATGAGATATTTCAAGCATACTAGTCACTTAACATTTTGCCATATTCGCTTCATATCACTTTGTTTTTCTTTGTTTGTTTTGCTTGTTTTTGTTTTTGTTTTTGTTTTTGTTTTTGTGGGCATCCTTGTCTGGTTCCTCTTCTTAAAGGGATAGCTTTCAGTTTTCCTCCATTGAGAATGATATTAGCTGTGGGTTTGTCACATATGACCTTTATTATGTTGAAGTACTTTCCTTCTATACCCATTTTATTCAGAGTTTTTATCATAAATAGATGTGGTAGCTTGTCAAATGCTCTCTCTGTATACACTGAGATGACTTTATTCTTCATTTGTGATTTTTATTCTTCATTTGGTTAATGTGGTGCATCATGTTGATGATTTGCAGATGTTGAACCATCCCTGAATCCCTGGAATAAATTCCACTTGATCATGGTGTATGATCTCGTTAATGAATTGTTGTATTCAATTTGCCAGTATTTTGTTGAGGATTTTTGCACCAACGTTCATCAGTGATATTGGTCTGTAATTTTCTTTTTTTGTGTTGTCCTTCTTTTGTGTGGGTTCTTAGTATCAGGGTAATGCTGGCTTCATAGAATGAGTTAGGAAGCTTCCCTCCTCTTCAACTTTTTGGAAGAATTTGAGAAGGATGGATATTAAGTCTTCTTTGAATGTTTGGTAGAATTCACCAGGGAAGCTGGCTGGTTTGGATTTTTATTTTTTGGGAGGTTTTTGATTATTGTTTCAATCTCCTTACTGGTGATTGGTCTATTCAAATTCTCTATTTCTTCTTGATTCAGTTTGGGTAGGTTGAATGATTCTAAAAATTTATCCATTTCTTCTAGATTAGTTGGCATATAGCTTTTCATAGTATTCTCTTATAATCTTTTGTGTTTCTGAGGTGTCCACTGTAATTTCTCCTCCTTCATTTCTGATTTTATTTGAGCATTCTTTTTTTCTTGGTGAGTCTAGCTAAAGGTTCGTCAATTTTGTTTACCTTTTCAACGAACAAGCTCTTGGCTTCATTGATTTTTTTTTCCATTGTTTTTAAGTTTGTATTTCATTTATTTCTGCTCTGATTTTTATTATTTCCTTCCTCTACAGATTTGGGGCTTTGTTTGCTCTTCTTTTTCCAGTTCCCTTATGTGCACTGTTAGATTGTTTATTTGAGATTTTTCTTGTTTGTTCAGGTAGGCCTGTATTGCTATAAACTTCCCTCTTAGAACCGCTTTTGCTGTATCCCATAAATTTTGGCATGCTGTATTTTCATTTTCACTTTTCTCCAGATATTTTTTAATTTCTCCTTTGATTTCTTCATTGACCCAATCATTGTTCAGTAGCATTTTTTGTTTAATCTCCACATATTTGTAGCTCTTCCAATATTCTTCCTGTAGTTGATTTCTAGTTTCATACCACTGTGGTCAGAAAAGATGCTTGGAATTATTTCAGTCTTCTTAAAGTTACTGAGACTTGTTTTGTGGCCTAATATGTGATCAAACCTGGAGAACGCTGCATGTGTATTTGAAAAGAATGTGTATTCTGCAGCTTTTGAACTTTGTTTTGAAGTATTCTCAGTCCCTTGACCCTTCCTCCCTTCCTCCCCCAAATTTAACCACTCACTTGAAGTGAAGTTGATCACTCCCATGCATGTTTTTAATACCTTAAATGCATTTTCTATAAATGCATGTTTCCATAAAATATATGGCAGTTGGTTTTGAACGTTTTAAACCTTATATAATATAAATTCTATCATACTGAATGCTATGTTTTTGAGATTTATCCAGGTTCATGCACATAGCTCTGGTTCATTCCTTCTAACTGCTGTATAATATTAATAATTTATTAATATACAATTTTTATTCATTTTCCTGTTGATAAACACAAAATTTTTCCAATTTCTTGCGATTACAACAGTGTTATAAATATTATACATCTCTCCTTGTGCACATGTGCATGAATCACCTGCTGATATGTACTTAGAAATGGAATTGCTAACTTGTAGAGTTTGCAAATTTTCAACATATTATAGAATGAAAAATTATTTTCCAAGGTGGTTGTACCAGTATGTACCCCTACCAGTAGGGCATATGAGTTTCTAGGCTCCACAATCTGACTAATACTTGTAATTGTCAGACCTTTACATTTTTGCCAGTTGAAGAGTGTGAAACGGTATCTTACTGGCTTTTAATTTGAACTTTGCTGATGACTAGTGATGTTGATTATTTTTCCTACATTTAGTGCCTATGCATGGTTCCTCTCCTGTGACTTGTCTGTTCATATCCTTTGTCATTTTCCTATCAAATTTCTGGTCTTCAGCTTATTGCTTTGAAGGAGTTTTAATATATTCTGGATACCAATCATTTAACAGTTATGTGCTCTACAAATGTCTCTCAGTCTGTGGTTTGTCTATTTCATTTGTTTCATTTGTTTACGAATGGAAGTTTTGTTTACATTTAGTCAATTTGATCCACATTTTCATCTATGGCTTGAGTTTTTTATGTCTTTTTATTTAAAATCCCTCCCTATGCTAAGGTTAGATATTCTCTGATGTTTTCATTTAAAATTTGAAATTTTGCTTATGTCTTTAGTCTATCTAGAATGTATTTTGGTGTATGGTGTGAAGTAGGGAGTTAATTTAATTTTTTGCATATGGGTCCCAGCACCACTTATTGAATAGTCCATTATCTCCCAACTGACTTATAATGCTACCTTGCCATAAATTGTTTCCATAATTGGAAACATATGCATAGTTTTGTTTCTGGGCTCTCAGTTTTTTGTTTTTATAAATCAATGTTTTACCCCTTGAACTAATTTCACACTGTTTTAATTACATAGCTACAAAACCAGTCTTGAAAGCATGTCCCGCTACCTTCTTCGAACTTGTCTTCTCCATTCTTCATCTTATAGTTTTCTATACGGTTTTTCAATTAGTTTATTAAATGCAAAACTTTTTTTGCAATTACATTGCAATGGTATTAAATTTGTGGATTAATTTGTTGGGAACTGAAACTGTTAAGAGTCTTTCCAACGAAGAAAATGGCAACTCTCTCAACTTATTTACGTCTTTGTTAATGTCTTTTAAGAAAGTTGTAAGTTTTCTTCATAAAGATCTTACATATCCTTTGCTGGATTTGTTCTCAAGTATCATAGAGCTGTTTGTTTTGTTTTGGGTGGATTTGTTGGCAATTACAAACAATACATTATTTAATTAAACTTTCTGATTTTTTATTTTTAAAAGGAATTAATTGATTTTTACACATAGGTATTTTATCCAGAAGCCTTGCTGAAGTCTCTAATTTTAATAATTTTCCAATGGGTTAGTTTAGGGTTTTGATGTAGAAAATCATATCATTTGCAAATAACAGTTTGATTACTTCTTTCTAATCCTTATTCATTTTTTTCCCTCTTTTTCCAGTCTTACTTCACTGCCTTGGGCCTCCAATCAAAACATTTATGCAAAGATCACAAACGGACAAAACTAAATCATTTAGGAACGCACACTTGGATTATTAAAGTAGGAAGAAAAGTAAGGATGTGACAACCTAGAATTCAGGACAGTGGTTATCTTTAGGGAAAAAAGAAGGAGTTTTCATGGGAAAGGCACCTGGGGATTTGAGGGGTTATGTCAATTCTGGGTGGTGGTTATGCAGGGTTTTGAATTATAGTAACTCATCAATCCATACATTTTTCCTTCATGCAGTTTTCCATATGTGTTATAACTTACCATTTAAAAAGGATTTTTTAACTGTTTAAAAATGAATTGGAGAGCATCCTCTGTTTTCATATGCTCTAGAACAGTTGGCAAAATATTGATATTATCTGGTCCTTGAATATAAAGTGAAAAGCCAGCTTCAAATTCTTGGTGGGTTTTTAAAAAATATATTGGTTTTTGATTATTAATTGGATTTCTCCAATCATTTTAATTGAATTTCCTTAATGACTATATTTCATTCACATGTTCCATTTTTTATTGAATCAATTTTTGCCACACTTTTCTAAAAAATTATTAGTTTTCTTTGTTTTCTATTGAAATAGATTAGTTCATAATGTCCTCATATGTTTGAGTCTCTGCCATATCAGTACTTCTGTCCATTTTATCATTGCTAATGTGGTTTCCATCCACTTCTTTGGGGGTGATTTTTATTTTCCTCTTTGTACTTTGTTTCGTACTTTTTAAATTTCTTGCAAAAAGCATATATCACTTTTATAATCCGTAATAATCTAAGAAGTCTATTTCAATTTTTGGAGGAAAAACTAAGGCCTCTGGGAATTCTTTCATAATGTGAAGAAGCACCTCATGAGGCAAAAAATCTCACCCTAAAGTATTTAGTTAATAACTTAACATCTCACAAATAAGATTTGTTTAAAATGCACTTCCACACATGAAAAGGGATGTCACGTGGCACTTTTTAAAACAAAAATAATGCGTGTATAGGGACAATTTTGAAAAGAACTAGATTGACCTTTGTATTTGCATCTCGCACTATAGAAGCCCCAACTCTGGTGTGGGAAGTGAAGGGAATTTGCCCACATCCTCACTTTCTTGGTCTGAAGACAAAGTGTTGCACCGTTTCCGTGACCACTGGCTGTTGGGATCATCTGGGTGTTGGAATAAAATTTTTGACAACATATTTAGAAAGGTCACTTCTCTCAATGGGAAGAAAGTGGATTCAGCTACTGTCACCAAACCCTAATATCCTGAGAGACTGTAGGAATGCAATGCATTGGGAAAATCATTTCACTTGCTTTTCAAGCAGGAGTCATCTCTCAATTACTTGACTTCATATTTGTCATGCCCCTTAGTTGCATCTCAGTTTTTATTTTATCAGTTTTATTTTAAATAATCGTACCACAGGATCTCAATGTACTTTTATCTTGTATTTTAAGCTATAGAGCAAAATAAGTGAAAATATCATCCTCATAGGTCAGTATTGAACTACCAATTTCTTTTTTACTTCTCAAAGACAGGCAAGCTCTCCAACTCATAATCTCTTATGCATGGTCTGCAGAGTCAGTAGATTGGAAGGTAATTCTGCAAGTGACAGGAGTAGTGATTTATCATTTGTGAGGTTCACAGATTGCTAAAAGGGGACTTATTCCAATGTTTCTTAGGTGAATTTCATCCCAATTATACACATTTTCCAGAGACTGGCCCTGGCTGAGGAATTTCACAAAAGCTACATTCTCCCAAATGAAGCTATTAACTTCTCCGGACACTCACAGTGATAAACTGCGCTGTGAGCAGAGACTTGGGCACAATTTCTAGTATTCATTTGCCTTTAAAAATAACTTGCCTATTCACATAAACCAGCATCGCTTTTCTAATGGATATTAGCAGTTTAACTATTTGAGTCAAGTCAGGAAAAGACATGTAATTGCATTCACTTCAACAAATTCACTTAAGCCGGACATTTGTTGTCTGTCTACTATGTGAAGATAACATTTCCTTCCTTTGGCAAACTTTAATGAAGTATGAAGCTTTATCAATTCAACATGTCCTCTCTATGGGCTTATATTTAGCATGCTATCTTGGTCAGCAAGATTCTCTTCTAAATGACATCCTAGAGGTCACTCTGAAAGTGAACCGCAAAGTTAGAACCAGGACACAGCATCCTCCGCTCCCTCTTCAATGCCCAGATGGTTGCAGTAAACACTGTAACCTCCACACAATCACAATGCTCTTAACTTTCTAAAATTGAATGTTTTCAGCTGCATCCTGCCTTCCTCATCCACACATCTAATATCTTCCTTTAGATGTACTCATAGTTTAGCTGCTGAGGAGGAGGGAGAGAATTACACTGCAGCATTCAAGACCATCTGCAGCTGGTTGTTATATATATCGGATTTCCGATCCCAGGATGGGCATAACTGACTTCCTTTCACATGGAAAAACTTCTCTAAGATTTCAGTACAGCAAGTGGAAAACAGAGTTATGAACCCATTTTTAATTCATGAGTAGTTTCGGTTTCGTCTTTGAAAGTTGTCCAGGAACTTTAATTTGAGCTCTGAAAATGTAGGCATATCTTCAAGTTAAATAGACATTGAAGGCTGAAAACAGGGAAATTATTGTTGAATCAGAGAAATTTTATTACAGACTGCAATAGAGTCAATACTGTAAAGAGTCAGGTAATAATCTGTGCCTGCTATATACACAGTAAATATTTGCTGTATGGAATCTAATACCTTGGGAAAGAGCCTGAATAAAAGTAGCTGTCTCCACTCTACTATAGCTGCAGTTTCTTCCATATGACTCAGTTCTGGACCCTGTCCTCCAGTGGACTTTCTGAGGGCGTACACTAGCTCCACAAGGGACTTCTACTCTGATTATCATGTGATTTTTCATACTGTACACTGCCCTGATGGAACAGTACGAACACAATTATCTACCTGAGGGTGAATTCCTGGTGGCTCTGACTTATGATTCAGAACTCTTACGGAACATTTTCCCAGAAAATTAACCTGTTAATGTTTCTGGAGGAAAAAGGGGGAGGGGGAGTGTGCAGACATAATATAAGTTTGTGCATTAAGAGTAGCATTGTGTGTTTGCATTGCAAGCTACTAAATCCACACCTACGTCTACCTCCCAGCAAATTTTATACAGGGATGACCTCTGTCATGTTGCGTTGTGCTTGTCCTACACAGATACTTTTACTTTCATTGCTCATTTATGTCTTTGGAGAGCTCCATTCTGGGTTACACGTGGCATGCGGAGTCTCACCATATAGAAAGGGCACCATCACCTGCTCCGAGAGCAGTGTCCATTATTCATCATGGAACAACTGAGTGAACAGCATTAATCTCTTGGTATCGAGCACCCAGAATGTTCACTTCCAGCCTCCTCCATCCAACTAAGTAGCATATTCCCCTAATCCAGGATGGCCTGTCCCAGCAGCCAGTGCTTCTCCATCGGACTGTGAGGGGGTCAGAAGACTCCTTGCTCAGCCAGAGCACAGACTTTCCCTCCTTTGAGAACACAGTTTCCACGAGAGCCTCAGCTAGGCTGTGTGTTTCTTGAAGGCAAAGACAGACTGGGATATCCCCCACATGCATAGCATAATGTCTCCCACGTGCTAGGAGCTTAGTGAGGGTTTTGTAAATGAATGAATGAATAAATGATGAATGAATGAATGCAGACCTGTTACATTCCTTCTGCTAGGGGTAGTTTCTCAGGGGGAAACACACAAATATCACCTGGTGGATGCACGGCAGATCTGAGAAGGACAAGTCCTCCTGCCACGACTGAATATCATTACATAGAAGTCTGACAGCTGGTCACAACTTTCAAGAAGGGCATTGTACGTCCATTCAGTGAGCACTTACTGAGTGAGTCCTCTGAGCTAGAACAGTACTAAGCTTTGGGGACATGATAGTGAGCAAAAATCCTGCCGGCCCTACCCCAGGGTGCGACTCATGGCATCCAGGCCTCTGTTTCTCTTTTTCAACCCTTCTTAGGACCATTTTACACTGGGTTCCCCACTGCTCCCTCTCTCCCAATCTTCTTGGCCATGACCCTCCCCAACCTCCTCTCTATACGTGAATTAAGTACTTCTTTTCCTGAAGTCAGGATATCCTCATTACCTCTCCCCTGCTTTCGTTCCTGATGCTCTGGTGACATGGTCAGAGATGAGTGTCTGCCAGGGGACTGGCCAGGGGTTCTCAAGTCGGGCTGCAGGAGCAGCAGCCTGGGCATTATTCATGAACCCATTAGAAATGCAGACTCCACAGCCCCACCCAGTGTTCTGAATTTGAAACTCTGGGGGTGGGGCCCAGGAACCATGTTTTAAAAAGTCTCCCCAGATTCAGACTCTACCAGAGTCTATCAGCCAGACAGACTGGGAGAAGCCTGCTCTAATCAAACGCATTTCTCCTAAGGCCCTCCCGAGACACTCCCGGGTGGGAGAAAATGGTTCTGGCCAAGAAGGGCAGTTCCGGAGCATGGGACAGGCCTTCGGGAGGGGGAGACAAGCACTAGGGGACGTGAAGTGGGCACTGAGCAGCAGGAGGAAGGAAGAAAGGGCGAGGAGAAAGAAGGCCCAGCCAGCGCACAGTGTGGAAACCGTCAGTCAGGCCTCCCCAGGGAAACAGAACCAATAGGACATAGGTATGTGGTTAATTTGAAGGAACTGGCTCATTTGCTTGTGGGGGCTAGTATGGCCAAAACCCACAGGGCAGGCCCATAGACTGGAAACTCAGGCAGGAGCTGATGCTGCAGTCTTGAGGCAGAATTCCCTCTTCTCTAGGAAACCTCAGTGTTTACTTGTCAGTGACTAGAGGAGGCCCACCAAGATAACAGAGGGTAATCTCTTTACTTGGAGCTGGAGTTAACAACATCTACAAACTACCTTCACAGCAGCACTAGGCTTGTGTTTGATTAAATGCCCAGGAACTCTAGCTTGGCCAAGGTGACCATGAGACTACCCATCACAGACACCTCACCTCTGGGGAGATTTTCTGAGGACGAGCATCAGACAAGGGAGTCCAAGCTAAGACTCCAATTCCCAGGGGACCCAAGTCCCAGCAAAGGCAGAAAACCTGTGGTTTCAGCATAAGATCTCAGCCCACGGATCACGCAGCTAGAGATTAATGTCAGATAGATCAATTTTGCTGCCCACACTAGTAATCGAAGTCAATAGTTATTGAACAGCTACCAAAGACATGAAATTAGGCACTGGGGATGTTCAGGGTATAAGACAGAATCCCAAACTTGAAGGTCATTGGAAGTCATTAGCATAATTATTAAGAAATTGAGTTTCACAAATATTTATTAATACATTGTGTTCCTCATTGGTACTTCTAAAACTTGAGCCAATTAATTACATTAGTCCCCTGCCAAAAAAAAATAATTGAAGAATTATGCTACGGGGCATAACCTCCTTTCCTAGCATTCCTGGAAAAATCTGAAAGATAGGACAAGGACTTCCACCCCAAAATCTTACTAGAAAGCTAAACTGTCAGAAACTACTACATAACACATATGGTAAAAAGAAGTGTTTGTGCTCAACTGGAGGGTGTGGCTTAGACTCAAGGCAGTAGATGAGGGGTCTGCCTCCTCCCTCCCCAAAGTCTTATCATCATCAAGTTCAGGGGTGAAACAGCTTGTTCTGAAACATCCCCTGGGCCAACTTACCAGCTCAACTATCTGTGCAGAGAAAGTGAGAGGAGAGGACACTGGCAGAGTTTTGCCCAAAGGCCACGTCCGCTCTGTGCCTGAGGCAGGAAGCACAAGAGGGGACAAGGCCCTGGGCTCCTGGTTGAGGGCCCAGTGACTCTGCCCCTTCGTCAAAGGAGCCACTCCGTCTGCCTTAAGGCCTCCTCCTCACACTGTGGGCCCTAGAGCTGGTTAGAGATGGGATCTCAGGACCAGAAGCTTCATTTGACAAAAATCTGCAGATGATTCGTCAACACATCAAAACACAGTGCAGTAGGTGAGCAGGGGCAGAGCTGGAACCGGCAGGGAGGCAGAAACCTCTCCTTCCCGACACCCCTCCTTTGTTACAATCTCCAAACCATCAAGCCTCATAAAAGCAACCTAGAAGTGACAGCTGTGCTCCTCAGAGGAGGCCCTCAGCACATGAGGGAGCCCTGACACCATAAGGACTCACCCTCATTGTCTATTGTCCTTTATCTCCTTCCTGGGCTCAGTTCAGCCATTGTCTCTAAACATCGCTGAAGTCGATCAAAGCTTGGCAGTTAAGTTAAATCTAAAGTCACAGCATTTAAAAGGCTAAAACTTCACCAACAGCCACTTCCACAAAGCGAGTGCTGCTGGTTTGGTTTCACCATGCATTCTGCACTCAGCCCCATCCCGACACAGGGTAAGAAATTAACTTCTCCACTCATACCAGCCCTCGCACCACACAGAGAGCCCCTCTGACTGACAGTAGTTTACATCTGAAATCCACTCCTATCTTTCAGGGGTATGAGCAAACTGAAATGCAGAGAGGCTAAGAAACTTGCCCAAGATCACAGAGCCGGGACTTGAACTCAGACAGCCTGGGACCAGCCTTCATCTTCTAGGCTAGGGCCTTGAAGCACGGGGCCTTCTAAACCCTGACCCATAAATATCCTTTCCCATCCTCACTGAGGAGACGGGGCACTGCACTTCTGCATAGAAACATGTTTTCACTCTATACAGGGGCTGCTGCACGGCCTACATGGCATGAAGTGTATATATTTGAAAACATTATGGTTTGACACATGTCTTATGTGAAATCATTAATTGGGATGCTGTAACATATCAACTTAGAAAAATTAACAATAATAAATAAAATGCAAACTTTTCCAATATTATTTCCCAAAACTGTGCCCACCTGAACTGTTGGGCACAAACATCACTGCCTGCTGTCCAGGGCTCAGCAATGCACATCGCCTCTAACATTCACACCAGTGCCTAAGGCATCTGTGAAAACTTCCTAATTAATGTGCCCCAGCAGAGGACGTACAAGTACACCATACAAGCAACATGCATCGGCTGAAAACTGCCCAAGTTGCTGACAAACATCAAAATAAGATGATGACACTCAAAGACACCTATGAGTGAAAGACACTGATACAAGGGTATTAGAACATTGGACTCCAGTGAGGCAAAGAGAAGGAAAGCTTTGGACTCTGGGGGTGCAGCCTGCCCCACATACAACTTTCCCTCCGTCTGAGCCTCTGCCGCAGACCAAGGCCCTTCTTCTCCAGCTGCCCTTCTCCTACTCCGTCTCCTCTTTCCCCACACCTCTTTCCCTCTCCATTCACTTGTCTCCCACTTTTCCTTTTTCACTCTTGTTCAGAACTGTTCATTGCTCTTGCACTTTTGTGTAAACTGTCACATTCCCTCCTCAAAGTGAAAACCAAGTCTATTGAATATTGAAAAGGAAACTGCTGTTTTTTCACATATCTGTCCATTTTCTTTCCTCCCTTCAGGCCCTTTCTTATGCTTTTCTCTCTACCCGGACAACCTTAATTTTGCAAAACAAAAATCAACCCATATTTCAAGGTCCATGCTGTCTTCTCCATTACCCAGCCAGACCTCATCCCCCTCCTCCCAGGGCATGGAACGCTAGGCCTGGGTTCGCTTTATGATTATTTTTATCAGTTGGTGCCCACATCTGTTCATCTCTGTATACATGGCACCCAGATCAGCACCGTGTGCTGGAAAGGTACACAATGAATGCCTGTTGAATGTCATTGTTAGGGTCACTGGTCATTGTTCAGGGGAAAAATCTTTTCCCATCTGTGATTTAGAATGAGTGCCATGAAGTATGAGCAAGAACTCACAACTTAAATGTGAAGTATTTGCTGCAGCTCAAGGAGAATGTACATGCCTACACCCCAGAGCTCATGATGAAGTCCAAAACAAAGAGTTTACATTCATCAGCCACGTGATAATCTCACCATTTTCACAGAGTCCGGGATATTTTAAAGAAGTGAAGGAAATCCTCAGTAGTCTGTCCAAGAAGCCACATTCAACTCCAGAGACAGGACCAAGTTTCAAGCCCATAAGGAATATTAAAGGCACAATTTCCTCACATAGCCGACCATCTACAGATTGATGGAGGGAGAGGCCACACACAGAAGTAATGCTCTCTGTTTCTATTAAGTTTTTAACATAAATCATAGTGATTAAAATGCATGGTTATACTCCCTAATTTAATCACACCCTTGAGGAATAAAGGTGAACGGTAACATAAATCCATGAGATTATATTATGCTCTCTGCCTCCTGAAGGAAACTTGTAGCCTTTTTCTACTATCTGTGTAGAAGGTTTTCCATTTTGCCGCACCATGAAACAGTTTTGCAATCTGGGGATCTTTTCCTACAGACAGTTTTGAGAATCTCTTTAAAAAATAGCTATAAATGTACCACAATTATCTCCTTGTGAAGAGAGGAGAGCCTACAATTTCTGGCTGGGCATCACGCGGGCCTATTTAGCTGTGCACGGAGTGGGTAGTAAATAGAAACATCAGCACAGCCATTTCAGAGGCTGCCTCAGAAACAAACTTCTCTTGCATGACCATTCATTCCACTTACACAGAACAAATAATAGTGCAAATTAGCAATTTAGCTATGGATCAGTGGCCCACAGAATCCTATTACAGAAAGAAAGTATCTTATTCAGGGGAAATGGGTGGATGGGGTTTATCAATCTGTAAGAGATACCACTTAGTATCTTATTCCATGACAACTGCAATTTCTTGTGCCCTAATCAAAAGCAAGAAATCAGTATGCACTGGAAAAGCACAAGAACCAGGGGCAAAAGAGGACGACTGGGGTACAGGTTGTATGTAAATAAAAGATCAAATAATTTTTATTGCAGGCTCCACAGTCTAGTTACATCAGAATCTAACAGTAGAGTTCATGCAACCATGAACCAAATTTCAGATTTTTAAATATTTTATTACATTATAGCAACATTAATAGAATTACCAATAAAATGTACCCATAATCCCATGACTTCAACAAATCAAATTGCATTTACTTGTCCATTTTTCCTTCTAGTTCCTGTTACAAAAATACATAATTTTTCTTAGCTTGAAGCACACTGCAGTTAAGAAGTACTTGACATTTTAAATCAATACAGAATGTTTTAACCCCATCATTTTGACCCTGAGCATGTTTAGACTCTATTTATCAATAAAAACATTTCCCTCAGAATTATAGCAACGTTAAATGTCATTAAACCAACGTAATCCTTCGCTTTGTTTTCTGGACTGCATAAGTAAACCATGTGCATTTTTTCATTTTCATCAGGACCAGTCCCTTTTCATGTAAATATCACAAGACAAATTTGATTCATTGATTTTTTTGGTCCCTATCAAATTTTACAAATTGACATTTTTGCCACCAAGTATTTTCTGAAGTGTCCATCATTTCTTCCAAGTCTAAGGTTGTGACGTTTTAGCTACTATTTGTCTTATTTTGGGTTTACTGTCTCCCCCAAGTCTAAATTTTCCTAATAACGTATGCAATCAAAACACCACTGCAGCTGAGATGGAAAACTCCAAATACTCTTTTAGACACACATGATATAATAAGACTTTCCTTTTGCTTTTCATAGGGATAATCATCCATGACTGACTGAAATCCCCTAAGCAGATGTAGCATAGACTACTCCTCCAGCTTCTCAGTAGAGCTTTGAGACCCGCCACAGCTTCCCTTTAAAACAACAGAGGTGGAGCCGGGTGGGATCACACTTACTCTGTGCATCTCCAGTGGGGGAAAGTATGGTCAATGAGTCATGTTTTCTTTTGACAGTTACTTAGAGGCAGGTGTTGGCACCACGTGGAGAGGAATATTGCGGCAAGAGTTATCAAACGAGGGAGCATGTTTCCTAAGACAAGTGAACATCCTGTTTCTAAAAGAGTATAAAAACGGTGCTTGAGTTCAATGCCAGTCAGAAATGCCAGCAGGTGGAAATACTGCTCATATTGTCTTTTTTTTTTAAATTATGGTAAGAACACTTAACACGAGATCTACCCTTTTAAGTTTTTTTAACTATACACTACAGTATTGTTAACCACAGGGCTATGCTGTATAGTAGATCTCTGGAACTTACTCATCTCGTATAACTGGAATTTTACACCTATTAAGCAACAATTCCTCACTTCCCCCTCTCCCAGCCCCTGGCAGCCATCATTCTACTCTCTGTTTCTATGAGCTTGACTCTCTTAGACACCTCATATAGGTGGAATCATGCAGTATTTGGCATTCTGTGACTGGCTTATTTCACTTAGCATAATGTCCTCAAGGTTCATCCATGTACGGCAGGACCTTTTTTCTTTAAGGCTGAATAATATTTCAAGGATGTACACACATTTTCTTTATTCATTCATCTGTTGATAGACACTTAGGTTGTCTCTGTATCTTGGCAATATATTGTGAATAATGCTGTAATGAACATGAGGTGCAGATATCTCTTCTCGATCCTGATTTCAGTTCCTTTGGATGTACACCCAGAAGTGGGATTGCTGGTTCTATTTTTAATTTTTTGAGGAACCTCCACACTGTGTTCCATAGTGGCTAAACCAATTTACATTCCCACTAACAGTGTAGAGGGCTCTTCACATCCTCACCAACACTTGTTATCTTTTGGTTTTTTGATAATAGCTCTCTCAACAGGTGTGAGGTGATATCTCACTGTGGTTTTGATTTGCATTTCCCTGATGATTAGTAATGTTGAGCACCTTTTCACACACCTCTTGGCCATTTGTATGTTTTCTTTGGAGAAATGTCTATCAAGTGTTCTACCGATTTTTTAAACCAAGTTACTGGTTTTTGCTATTGTAGGATGCCAATATTGTCTCCCAGAAGCTTTCTTATTTTGCTTTTCACATTTAGGCCTATAACCTTCCTGGAATATGTTTCTAGGCATGGTGTGAAGTAGGTCCACTTTTCTCTCTTCCAGACACTGTCTAGTTGTCCCAGCATCGTCCGTTAAAACCCACTCTTCTCCCGCTGCTCCGATGCCACCTTTATCACAAAACGTGCATCTGTGCAAGTCTGTTTCTGAGCTCTGTATCCTTCTCCAATTGTCTGTTTGTCCTTTTCTTGCATCAAAAGGCCTCTCATACTCCCCGTGGCTTTATACTAAGTCTTTCTATGTGGTAACGCTGGCCCTACCTCCTTGTGCTTCTTCAAAGTGACTTGGTTAGTCTCAGTTCTTTATGTAAGCATATACCAGTTTCATTGACTTAAGGCATAATTCTTTTAAACAGTTTTATCCCTGTTAGAATTGGCTTCATTACATGTTTGTTTACATTATGCTAAATACCTAGTTGATGGCATTTTCTTGAGTGCTAAATGTTCATGAGGGTCCTTCCACCTCCCACTGCCATGCAACATGGAGCAGAATGCAGCAACAGTCAGAGCACGGGCCAGAAACAGGCAAATCCTAGCTTGTGTCTTACCAGATGTGCACCTCTGGGTATTTAACCTGAGTCTCAGATCCTCATTGTAAAATGTCATTATCATACCATCTACCCCGTGGGGTTATTTAAAAGACGCAGGTAAAGCGTGTTGCACAGTGCCTGGCACACATAAGCTCCCAATCTGTAAAAATGAAATTCACCATGATCTCAGTTTCTCCCCGGCCAACATTAAATCAGTGAGAGATCACAGGTGTTTCATCTCGAGTCTATGGGCACTTCTCTGAATTAGACACATAAAAATGAATGTATCTATTTTTTTTACCTGAAGAATATCATCCCTGAGCTAACATCTGTGCCAATCTTCCTCTACTTTACTGTGGGTCCCTGCCACAGCTTAGATGATGAGTGGTGTAGGTCTGCACCCAGGATTTGAACTGGTGAACCTGGGCCACCAAAGCAGAACGTGCTGAACTTCACCACTATGCCACAGGGACAGCCCCATAAAAATGAATGTATTTTTTATATCCATTTCACTGTGACTCAATCAAATGACTATATGTCAACCACTAAGCACACATCTGCCTTTGAGGTGATTCCCAGAGTTCATTTCATAACCCTCAAGAGGCTAGAAGGTCAAGTGAGAGTGTTCACTAAGGGCAGCTGACCAGGCTGAGGCTGAGCCAGTGCATAAGACTCTAAAATCTGACATTTCACAGGCAAATCACAACTTTCACACATTCCTCAGAGCATGCACTCACACCTGCTCATCATTTTCAGGAACAAAACACAATTTTCTGTGCACCTGAAATGATGGATGTGTGAGCCTGAGCCCTGCCTGAGGACCCTTCTTTCTCATGTTTTGCTGAAGGCAAGGCCTATTGCTGTTTGTAGTTGTCCCTTTAACCCCTTTTGACCCCAGAGCAGCCTTTCCTTTCCAGACCTTCCCGGCAGCCTGGTAGAGTGGCAACAGTGAGCAGGGGTGATGCAACCCTCAGCTGCTCCTGATCATGTATTACGTTTCTCAACAGCCACTCCCATTCCTCTGGGGTCCCACTGTCCCCTTTCTTTCCCTGTGCTGAATCCTACTGAGCTGTGCTCCCTGAGCATGGCTTTCAGCCCCAGTGGCTTCTGCAGCCCAGGACTTGTCTAGCGGGAGCTCACAGGAAATCCAGGTGTCATGCCTTGAAGCCCCAAGAGACCACAGAAGACGTCCTGTGCTGAAGTCTGGTGCCGTATGATTCCACATACAAAGCGGATCCTGGAGCATAGGACCCACACTTTTACACCCAGCTTTATAAAGGTACGTTTCTCTAATTTATAAACATTGGAAAGACATATTGCATAGAGTGATGTTTCACGCGAACACTTTCTTTCTGCAGTGTTATCAGTAGACTTATAAGGAGATGTTAATGACAATAAGAGACCACTATCAAGTCATCCACAAAAATCATCTTTGCAAAGCCTGGTCAGAGCATTGGTCTGATTTTAAATCAGGCAAGATTTTACATCTGGAGTACATGTGAAGTAAGAATATGTCCCTTTTATTCTATACTAGAGGTGGGTATGTTTTTCTGTAACTCACACTTGTCTCCTTTGCTGACTGCGCAGTTAAGAGTTTGCACCTGTTACTTTTCTTGAATTGATTCAACTCAATGAGCTCCACTTCTTAATCTCACTGTATTTAAGATACCCCAGCATAATCATTCCTCTTGCTTTGCAGACGAAAGGCTTCCTCTTGGACAAAGGAGTATGATTAGTACATGCTTTTATTTCACGTGTCTGACAACTTAATTTCAATACGTACAATACTGAGATAGCCAGCCCCCAACAAAGGAGCTATGATTTATATTGGGCATAATCTGCGAACATGTATGACACACAGAACTAATACAATGTTAGTATCTCAATCCTTGAGAAATGTCTCCCCTTCCCTGATTATTGATCCCCACAACCACCATGTGGGGTAGAGCTAGGCAGGCACCTGAAGCAGGTGGGGTGGAGAATTCACATGGCCCACGCAGGGTGAGGTGGGGTCCTCGCTCGGGGCAGCTGGTGTGGGAAGCAGGGCCTAGGAGGGTGGTAAGGACACCCACACAGAAGAGTGTCTATAATAAGGTTGTTTTAGATTTTGGACTTTTTCATTGCTGTCTTAAGCCAGTCTTGAGGCTAGAAGCAGGTCAGTCCCCTTTCGGACCTTCTGATTGAGTCCACACCCCACCCACCGCCCTTATGGGGCTCTCACTCTCAGGGGCCACTATGCGCCTGCCCTAATGGCCCCAACACCAGACAACTAGGGACAGCCCCTATGCCAGGAGCCCATGGAATTATTCTAATTGTCCAATCCACAGGGAGCTTTTGGAACCTAGCTAACCCCACCCTGCGTGCCATCCATAAGATGCCTCTACAGCTCCAGCTTGTTGGTGCCCTGTCCCCAGCACAGCCCCCTGCGTGGCCCTGCCTGGCAGCTTCTCACATTTGGAACTCCCTGTCATCTATCCAAGTGTCCATATGTTGCATCCCAGCATCAGAAGAATCTTTAAATCTTATAAAACAGTAGCCTAGTGGCACGTTTCTGGGCCCAAGAGGGGTGAGGAAGCTGCAGGAGGAGGGATCATGGAGGCATCAGGTGTTGGGGCCCTGGAGGGGTGAGAAAGTTTTCCTCGTAGCAAAGCGTCCAACCACAGCGTATCAGAGCAAAAGAGAGGACGAGAGGCATCTGGCAAGAGCAGGGCAACAGGATACTGGGTTCAGGTGCTGTCTTTTCAGGCTCCTCCTCCGTGAACTTACTATTCTTTCCTTTGTGACAAGCATCCTGTGACAAGACACTCTGAGACAATGTAAATATCTTGTTTCTCACCATACTTTCATCCACAAATTTTAACATCCACTGATTCTTGCTTAAAACAATTATTACTATGGTTTTGCCAAATGGTGAAGATGAAAACTAAAGTTGATAACCTCAGAGACTTTTGCCCAAAGATTGCAAACTACAGCTTAAAGACCAAATTCAGCCTGCTGCCTTTTTACGGAAATAAAGTATTTTGGAACACAACCAGATCCATTCGTTTGTTTACTGTCTGTAGCTGATTTCATGCTCGATGGCACAGCTGAGTAGATGCCACAAGACACCACATGTCCCATAAAGCCTAAACTTTTATTGGGCCCTTTACAGAAAAAGTTTGCCAACCCCCACATTAGAGAAAATACTGCATTTATGAAATAGGTATAGGTACAGAATATATTATAAGGAACTAGAAAAAGAATCCTTAAAAAGTACAAATCTGATAATCAAAAAAAAATTCAATAGAAGGGTTGAAAATAAATTGAGGCAATATTCCAGAAAGCAAAACAGAAGACTAAGAGAGAGATAAGATGGAAAAGATAAGGGGCTTGAGAGGATCAATCCAGAAAGGATGACAGCTGATTAGTAAAAGTTACAGAAAAAGACAACAGAGAAAATACTGAGTTTTTTTTTTAAAAAAATCCAGAACTGAAGTACACAAATTCTTAAATTAAAATGACCCATAATGAATAAAAAAGACGTACTCCAAGGCACATCATCTTGAAATTTCAAAATACCAAGAAAGAGGAGAGAATTCTAAAAGCTTCCAGAGAGAGAACAGGGCACATACAAATGAAGATCAATCAGATAGCATTACAGACATCAACAATGCTAGGAGAAAGACTCACAAAAATGTCTTCAAAGTTGTAAGACGAAATATTTTTCATCCTACAATTGGTACCCAAACTATCCATCAGACATTTTCAGAAATTGAAGGATCCAAAATATATCTCCATCACTTTCTTAGAAAGCTGCAGGAGAAGGTGCACCTCTGGAAAGAAGGACACAAATCAAGACAGAGGAAGACAAGATTCCGTAAGACAGAGGATTCACACGGAAACTTCCAGAACGACAGCTGTCCAGCAGGGCTAGAGAGACAAGGTTGAGACTGAAGCAAACAGAGTCGGAAATCTGGGAATGAAATAGCCTGAGAGGAAAAAATCAGAATTCATAGATTATTTGATACGTTTAATCATTTAGGAAAAAAAACAACACTGAAAAAATTGACCAACATATGAAAGACTGAACAGACCTTTAAGGAAAATTTTAGATTCATTGAAAACTAGGCAAGTAAAAAGAGGAAGCAATTATTCATCCAGGAAAAATAAAAGATTGTAAAAGAGAGAAGAATCAGAACACTCCATGCGACCCTGCAGGGAACGATGATATCACAGTCACAACAACAGACCAGGACAACTTATTTAAAACTGTAGTAATTATTTGGTATGACACAAGAGGAGAGGAGGCTGGTGTCAAAGGGCTATGTTTTACCTACCATAAGTCAATAGATGTCTAAAACTGCTAAGTCCAGAAACAGCCATAGAAGATGATTACTTAGAAATAGAGGAGTAAATATGAGAAGAAAAAGCTTTAAAAAGCTGAACACTATCTCAGACCTTGAAAAGGCAAGTGGAGGCAAGGTTGAGTCTTCTAGCATCATTTGATGACGTGTGGTGTGTGCACGATTCTTTGAAGAGACACTTAAAAACACCCTGACTCTGTGAATGCCTTCGCTCTGCCTCACTTAGCCCTTCCCCAGCACTGCCCAACACACTTCCCCTCAAAAGTTAACTAAGATGCAAAGGGCTCCAGAGTCAAGACAGAATTTATCCCTGCCCCTGTCATGCTCCCACAGTTCCTGTTATATTCCATGTAATAGTTTCCATTGATTTAACAAATAGCTACTGAGAATGGATTATGAGCTTGGCATTGGGCATCCCGTTAGGTGCTGGAGAGACAGCAGTAAACAAGACGACACAGTTCTGCTCACAGGACTAGTAGTCTGGCAGGAAAACAGATATTAAACACATATTCAAGTCAATCGGAACAAGCATTGTAAGAGGAAGCCCCAGCTTGCAGTTTCCCATCATACTGCCATCATGGAAGTATCTGGTTCCCGTTCTATTCAGTATCATTAAAACAGAAGTAAAGAGAACAGCACTCTTTCTCTGGCTCTACCTCGTTTCAGTATTTTCAAGACATCTAGTCCCTCCACAATTTAACCCAGTGAGTTCAAGGAGTCACCACACATCATTTTGTGGTTGTTTTTCAATTCAGTCCTGAAAGTGAAACATGGCCTCCGCCACCTGCCTCTTCTGTCTGGGCTGATCGCTCAAGCCACTGCTTCTCCAGCCCCTCTCACCCAGGCGGAGCAAGTGCTCTACGTCCCCTCTGGTGATACGATGAAATAAAGTCCTCCTGTCCTCTTCCTTCCCACGGGCGCCGGCCCAAGGCTACGAGGTTGGGAGGGTGAGAACAGTATCAGCACCTGGAATCCTTTTCACTCTCACACTTCTTCTGCCAAGAACCTAATATCTGTCCCAAATCTTTTACTGCCGTCTTCAAATTCTTCATTCTACACTCACACACACACACAAACACCTCAAAAGAGAAAACTGATCAGATAATTCAATATAAGAATGAGAAACAGAGAGGAGGGAACTTTAAGCAAGCATGCCCCAGTAGAAGCAACACAGTATTTCAAAAATCACTTCTGAGAATAACTTTAAGTGGGAGATAAAAATATGATCAAAAAATAATCAACACAATTTAAAACAAATTTAGAACCAAATCCCTAAAAAACATATGCTTAGATACATGTTACCTCTATTTGAACCCCAAGCATCTGTCAATTCTCTTAAAACATTTCTGCAGAGGAAGTGTTCACTAACTCATCTATCTTCCCCCACTAATGTAGACTTGGTGTCTTAACTGCTTTTGTATCACACTTTGCTCTTTCAAGCAATAACAATTTCTTCTGATGATTTCAGATACATCTTTCCTTGTGAAGTAGGCTGTCTATTTTACTTTGCTTTATTAAAGACTAATGTGGCTGCTGAATGCCATGAATATAGCACTAATTTTAATGAATACCATGAAGTTTATATTTAATTATATTTTCTCATTTTGGGTTCTAACCAATAAAGAAAAAAAACTTACCTATACAACATACACACACACACGATAATCACATGATCACACGCTTAAGTAGAATTTCTTGTTTTTTAAATTAAGAGCAGAGGAGAAGCATCTTTTTTCTTTTTATTTTATAAGAATTTTCATTGGCGTGTGCTATTTTCATGTTTTTAAAATTTAACTTAATCCTCTAAACATTAAAATGACCCAGGAATCATAATTTCTAATGTGAAATAAGAAGGCAAACAGACTACCGCTTTATTTTAACTTCCAACACCAAGAATAAAACTGGTCAGTCCAAAATAAAGAAATAGCAACAATAATTTGCCACCTACTGCTAATATTTAGTATTTTGTCCCAAACCAATGGTTTATTTTTGCTATACTAAGGTAAAGGACCAGGTTGACAATAAAGTATTCTTCTGTCTCTTCGATCCACACCAGCTGCACATGCACTTTTCCTTCCGAGTCCATGTAGTCAACATAGTATGTTTGTCCCAAGAAATTAGGACCATCAGAGGGCCTGGGAGAAGATCTCATGCAAACCGGGGAACTAAAACACCAAAAAGGTTTCCCATATTCGTCCAAAAGAGTTATGTCCATTATAGAACAACTCTACAAAATAAACACAAATATTTACAAATGTAAGGATAAAATGGACAATTAGACACGATTTTCAGATCTAATTAATAAATGTACAAATGAAGGCTTGTCATAAAGGATGAACAAGAGTTAAGTGAAAGAGAAGGGAGAAGAGAAAAGAGAACAAAATTACAGGAAGAGGGAACAATATACATAAAGATCTCGGAAGACCACGACAGGTTTGCAGTACTAGAAATTACTCAGCATGGGGTCAGGTCAGCTCTGTCCACCATCGTACCTTTGCCACCTGCCACGGTAACCGGTGCCAATAAAGGCACGTCAGATAAACAAACGGGAGGAATACAATGGGGGTAGGAGCAGCAAGAACAGCCACAGGGATGTCAGTTATCATTACACACTAGTAAAGACATGATAAAAGCCCTCAATCAACAGCGGCGGTAACTCACAGGAAAGAAGAGATGGAAGAAATATTTAAAAGACAAACTGAGCAGGATCAGTGGGTAGATAACCTCTGCTGGGCTTTCTGAACTCTATCTACAGTCTCAGCGGATACCCAAATCCCTGCTTCACAGGGCACAGGGGCCATCTCCTCCTCACTTCTTTTGGAACCTCGCTGCCTACTCCCCATCCTGTCTGAGAGGTCTCCTTTTCCATTTGGTTCCTTCTCCATAACAAATCATTTCCATCCTCAGGGGAGAGGTAGCAGATAAGGCATAGGGGTATTTATTTTAGGACCTCCCTCAAACCTTCGTCCCACTCACCATCCATCTTTCTCCTTGAGAGATGTATGTTTCCAATTATCCTTTCCAAATCAATCCCTTCTCAGTGTGAACTTCCAGAATGTAGACAGCTAAGCAGTAAGCAGAACTCACCTCCCCTATAGCAGTAAATCAGTTTTCCTTACCTGCACCCCATCTATAAATGAACTCTGCCAGACTCAAAATTCAGTGTCTGGGGAGAGGATGACACTCGCACACATGGGAATGTTGTATTTCTTAAGAGGCATCCTCATATTTAATCACCCATTTCACTACAGTACGCATCAGCGAACTGGCCACAGCACCTTTCTTATGGGGGGGCCGGGCACAGCCACCACAACAAGTTGAACCTGTAATATGGCCATCAGTAGGTTCTACTGAACTCAACTATTCTCGAATAAAGCAGAACCCCAGAGTTATACTAAAATATCTAGCTTAAATTAAAATTGATGCTGAGCTCCATATAGATTTAGAAGTAACATTAAAATAACATCAAAAAATGCCAAAGTATGAAAGAAAAAATAAAAGGAGAAAGTACAAGAAAAGCCTTACCAAAAGAAACTCCATCACTCAGCCCTGTGCAGGGACTGAGGGCAGACAGACCGGGAGAGCGCTTATTCTGAATTAGACTGAGGGCTGCAGCACGGCTGCCACTCCAGCTACTCAAAATGGCTTTGCACAACAGCACGCTGACCAGTCAGAGCAACTGTCCTGTGTGCGCTCACTACTAACATCAGCCACTGCAAGCGTCTCTAAACGTAGCTGATATCATAACCTGACTTAAAAAAAAACACAAAGAAAAAGCTGATCTGCTTATAACACGATTTTTTTTTATTTTAAAGTTGGATAATCTACCCTACAAAATTATAAGTTGTTGAAATTAAGACTCCAGGAGCTCAAGCTACAGACACTTCTGATCTGAGTGACCTCTGTGCCAGTGAGTGCTGGCTGGAGGTCACCACACCTCCACGCTCCTCTGAAGGAGAAGACTCTTCTTGAAACAGTAAACCAGAGGACCTCAGAGACCCCTTTCCTGACCACACATCGCTTCAAACAACGTAGTGCAGCAGGCAGTTCCTCTGTCATTGTCACTAACGTCACCTTTCCATCTTTTTGTCCCTTGACCAGATTTGGGTGACACACCTTCTTATTGACCTGTGCTCTGACGGGCATCTGAAATGACAAAGCTAGCAGGCTCCTTCCAAGAGGCTGTTTCTACAATTTCCAAGAGATGCAGGGCTTTTAGTTTGTTGGTTTTTAATGGTTATATGTACCTAAGAAACTTTTTCTATCATATGCCCTTGCTTATGAAAAGTTTTTCACTCCGTGAAATTGACTTCTTAAAGAATATTTTATAGTTTCAGTATACTGAGGGGGATCAGATACCTGGAAGGAAATTCCTGACTGCACGGCAAACACAAGGGATGTCACATCACTTACTTGACCTTTTTTCTTTAGGAACTCTAAAGACATTTTTAAGTCTTAACACCGAACTCAGAATTATACGCAGCAAAATGCAAATCAACCGTATCCACCTGCAGGCCCGAGAGAGCAGGTACAGGCTATGCAGCTCCCCTCCACCTTCTCCCCAAGCCCATCTGAGAGAAGGAGCTTATGGGAAAAACTGTCCAAGGGACACATAGTCCATGCCTGACTTTAAGGGCTGGAAATCCTGTTTTCAGGTCAAGCCATTTTGCTAGAAACCTGCATGCATGAGTCACACTGCTTAGCGACCTACAGAACCACTGCTCAGAGCTCCTCCTGAAGCTGTATCCTCAGCTCCTGTGAGCGCTGCTGTGCACTGGCTGCTAAACCATTCAGAGACGGCCCCTTATGGGGCTCTGTCTGCCCTACATAAAGCCCCACTGGAGACTGTGTTTTTAATGGTCGGAGCTGGATAAAGCTTTGTTTCTTTGTATAATTACTATACTTCCCTTTCCTCCCTAATGAGAACTAAATCACTGCTCTCATCCTGCTCTAAATACCAGAAAACACAGAACAAATAATGCCATTTTTATAATTATGCTGACCCTTTCAGTCTGTCGTACTTATATTCTGCCTTTCTTGGTCCTCAAGGACTATTTCGACTTTAATATTTTATTTTAGTACATATTTTTATTATAAGACCCATCTAAATAAACAAAAGAAGTCAGGTCTGTGCTCTTAAAGACATGAAACAACATTCTTTTGTATATGATAAACATAATCTTCACCAAAGTTTAAACACTTGTTTACAAATAAGAAGGATTAATAAAACATCCCATTATATCAAGTAGCTCAAGTGATATAAATAATTACCAAGAAGCTCAAGAGACAATAAGGACAGTTAAGTGTTTTTAATGTTCAATAATACTGCTCTTGGTCTCAGTAATCATTAATAATTCTAATAAGGTCCACACATGTATGGCAGAATAAAGACACCTTACTGGAGGCCCTCTGCATTCACAGGAGATCGATCCCACTGAATATGAAAATCCTATTCATCCCACAAAATAAAGACAGAGAGTAATGAGAACCAAGGGCAACCATGGGCACTAGGACCACAGAAGAAAATGAAACTGTTAGAACAGCTCTCATCTTCCTCCTCCTCCTCTCTCCTTCCCTGACAATTCCCAACCACTAAATCAACTCTCCCATCCATGTGGCTACTTTTTGATGGAGGTATAAATTGATTTAACTGTTTAAAGAAATATCTGTATCCTGGAACTTATAACTGCAATAAATTTTAAACTGGTGCAGGAGTAGTTAAGGGGTTTTTGAGTAAATGCTACTTGCCTGGTCCAACCTACAACTCCACTCTTTCTCCCAAAACAGGCAGACAGACAAAGGGGCTTCAAGGGAGTGCAGGGGTGCAATCAACATTGTTCAGAAATGTCGCTGCATGCTACCTACCACCCCTACCCCACCACAGTCAATGAACAAGAAAAGGTACTCAATAAGCACATGATGAATGAATCCACTGATTGACAATGGCTAAGAAGATGTACATAAATCTTCAGACACTAAAACAATAAATCTAAGACTTTAAAAGCAGTATCACAGATATACATCAAGAGACATTTTTTATTATACAGAAAACAAATTACTTTAAGAAAAGAAAATAACAAATTACCTTTATACAGCCATCAAAAATATCGGTTCTCCAAGAGAGGCCAACTTTTCCGATAAGAGGCAGGTGTTCTGTGTTATTTTTAAAACTTATAACAATGAGCTTTGCATATCCATTTTCAATGTATCCTGAAAAGATTTGAGATTTTTTAAATTACTATATACCACCGCAGGACACCAAATCAAGATTCTTCAGGTTTGCCATTCCATAAAGGATGCCTCTCCACAGCTAAGTACTAGATTCAGTGATGGAGGAAAACAGTGGCATAGCTAATTCAAACGTCTGGCTTGAGGCCAAGGCAGTGTACCTGCTTTCCAGAGACACAGAAATGCGTGTGTCCTCACTCGGGAAAAGTGATCTCAAAGGTGAGTCAGGGGGAGCTGCCTGGGGTGAACCTGGATATTCACACTGTCACTGATGGAGAGTCTGCTCAGGAGGCAAATGTTCTTCGGATTTGATGAAGCTAACAGCAGTGCAAACAGAAAACCAGAAGTGTGGAACTTAAGAAAGCAGATGCCAGAAATGGTCCAGAAAGGACAGCAAATGTGAGGGAGCAAGGAGAGAGATGTCCAGAGAAATGAGGAGTTTGAGAGCCAGTGAATATGGAAGAGATAAGGGAAAAAGTCCAGCACACATAAAACAAACAAACGTCTTTGCACGTACTTATAAGTCGAAATCCTTGCCATGCTTACCAAAAGCTAAGACCAGAGGCCCTGCCCCTCCTCTGACTAGCTCAAAGCTGATTAACAGCAGCCTCCCCATGACTAAGGGCCGTCACAACCCAGGCGCATTCACGTTCCACTTTCAAGGCACTCATGGTAGGGGTGCCTTCACATGACCACGAGCTTCACATGACCAGTGACCATCACGCATAACAGCATATAGCACCTTCACTCAAGACTTCTTCAGAGAGAGACACCCGAACAAAGGTAAGATCTCAGTTACAGTGCAAAGTGGAAAGAAGAGCGAAAAGAGCAAATGCTCTTTCACTCTACATTGGTTATTCCACGGGACAAAATAAAACCAAAGCTAAGTTGCCTTGGGAGCCAAAGCCCTATTCTAGAAATTCTACACAGTGTTCTCACTTAAGTGTAGCCAAAAGGTGAAATGCTTCACCAGTGGCCTCTTCTGTGACACAATAACAGGCTCTAAGTGAGAGGTCCTGTTAGAGGCAGGGCATTGCCACCCTGCAGGAGGGTGCTGTGAGCCCTTTTGTATGGAGGACAGAGGCAGCCCATATCTTCTCCATGGCTACTGGGTAATTAACAAGCACTGTGCAGCTTCTCTCCTCCGCTCCCCAGGTGTAGGAGTGAATGCCAAATGACACTGACCCTTCCCAGGCAACAGCTCTACTGTCACCTCAGCAGGGCTCAATGGAAGCAGGGAGGAAATCTGTGGAAAGCAAAGCCTCAGAGGAGGCACAGTAATGACATTCTGAATGGACCAGATGTGGCTCGGCTCTGCTCTATATTACTGCACAGCCATGTGCAAAATCGAGAGAGACCTCTGACTGGCTGGCATGTGTGCTGGCAGCCGGACGGTGTCATACAGAAAACCAGGAGTTCATTTTCCATGTGGCTTGTCCTCAGGACACTGCAGAAAATGGACCCATAAGTACAACAGCCAATAACATTTCACTGGCAATTGTCTGAGCTAATAAACATGAAATCGCTGTAGGAAGCAAGGACGCAGTTACTTTGCTGCCATCAGATATTCTCCCACTTTAAAACAACCATCACATTTGCAGTATCTTAAAAGGTCAGAGCTCCTTCCACCAACTCTCTCTACCTATAAAAGAAAAAGGTTAATCTCTTCCTACATTTAAAAAATCTGCACATAGAATGTATGTGTGAAAAAGTGTGTGTATATATAATAGGTAATATTTTTGAGTACTTATTGCACACCAAGCATGGTACTAAGCACTTTATGTATAGTAGCTTAAAAGACTACTTTAAAAGAATACCTTAAAGTAATACTATTAATCAGGTATTACAGTTTTCTGAATTCACAGGTGAGAAAACTACACACAGGAAGGTTAATAGTACCTTGTCTAAGGTCATACCACTGGTAAGTGGCAAAGACATGATTCAAACCTTGTTCTGTGTCTAGAGCTCATGTTATAATAGATTAAAACATACACAAAAAGGAGAAAATATAATCACCAATTAGTTTAAATACTAGCTGAGAATTTATAATGTAGATTTAAATTCTTATGAAGCTTCGCTTTCATATTACTGCCACTAGAGAAAAATCTGTAAGTTAGCAGACAAGAAACATTGGGGAATCATTTACGGCTCACCAAAATTTTCAGTAATTTCTCTGTTTGTGAGCCCCACAGTCACTATCTCCCACTTCAACCTTCCTATAACTAAGTCGTTAGTGACCTGGGTTCCTTTGCTGTGAGCCAACATGTGCCTATTGAATTCCTGTGTTGCTTAAACTATTCAGAATAAATTCTGTTGTTGGAGACTCTAATCTTAACCTACCAATGTAAAGAAATACAATTCAAGGCTCACCATTCTTGGTTCCAGTGACATTCACTTATAAGCATGGCCTCACAAAGACCTCATTCCAAACCCTGCCCAGCCATTTACTAGCTGTGTCACCTTGGTCAATTTTACTCCAAGCTGAGTACAATAGGGATAAAAAAAGAGAGTACTTTATACTTTGTGATGATTAATGGAACTAATAACATATCTTAACATTACAGGGTAGATTATTATATATGCCAGGCTAAATGTGCTAAACACCTTACATGCATTATTTCAACAATAATACTCCATCTAAAGAGCCAAACCTACTGCCAGGCAGAAATTAGAGATGTACTATGTTCATGGACTGTAAGACTCAATACTGTTAAGGCATCCATTTACCCAAATTGATCTATAGATTTAATGCAATCCCAATCATAATCCCAGCAGGCATTTTAATAATTTATAAATAATCAGTATAAACAAATAAATAATATTTGACAAGCTGATTCTAAAGTTCATATGGAAATCATAAGGACCTAAAATAGCCACACATTCTTGAAAAGTTGACTTCAAGACTTACAAACAGCAAGCAACACAGTGTGGTATTGCTATAAAGATTAACAGAATAGAATACGTGGGTCCAGAAATAGACCAATACTTTCACAATTGATTTTTGACAAAGACATCAAAATAATTCAATGAGAAAAGAAAGTCTTTTCACAAATGGTGCAAAAAACAACTTGCTGTCCATATGGGAAAAAAGAATGAAGCTCAACCCTTCCCTCACACTTTACATGAAAATTAATTAGGCAGGGATCACTGACCTAAATGTAAAAGCTAAAACACTAATACAGCTGGAAGAAAAGAAAGAATATCTCCATAACCTGGGGTAGGAAAAGATTTTTAAGACAGAAAGAAGAAAACAATAAACCATAAAATAAAAAACTGATAATGAGAGACTCCTTATCATTAAAAAATACCATTAAGAAAATGAATAAACAAGACATAGACTGGGAAAAAATATTTGCAAAATATTCATCTGAAAAAGGACTGGTATCCAGAATACACAAAGAACTCCTATATTGAGGAATAAAGAGACAACTCATTTTTTTCAAAAAGGCAAAATGATTAAGAGGTACTTCAAAAAGAAGATATGCAAATGGCCAATAAGCACATGAAAAAGTGCTTAACATTATTGGCCATTAAATAAATACACATCAAAATCAAGATGAAATACTACCACACACTAGAATGGCTAAAATCTAAGACTTACAACATGAAATGTTGGCCAAGATATGGAGCAATCAGAACACTCATACACTGCTGACAGGACTGTAAAATGGTACAACCTCTCTAAAAAAATTGGGGGTAACTTCTTTTACATAAAAAAAATTTGGCCATTTTTAATACATAAAGCTAGCCTAAGACCCAACAATTCCAGTCCATGGTATTTAGCCAAGAGAACAGAAAACATATGTCCACAAAAATGACCTTCACAAGAATTCTATGGCAGCTTTATTCATAATAGCCCAAAACAGAAAACAACCCAAATTTCCTGTCCATCGACAAGATGAGCAAATTGTGGCATACTCACTCAATGGAATACTATTCATCAATAAATAGGAATGACTATCAATACTTGCAAGAGTATTGATGAAACTCAAAGACATTTTGCAAAAAGAAAGAATCTGGAAACAAAAGAGTACATCCCATATGATCCCATTTATATGAGTTCTAGAACAAGAGAAACTAATCTATGGTGAGAAAAATCAGAAAAATATACGTGGGAGTTCTTGTACTATTGTAATTTTTTCTAAGCTGGAAATTATATCAAAATAAAAAGGTTACAGAAAAAGCAGCACTCAATAAAGGTTAGCTGTTAACAAACAGCTGTATCAACCTTCCTCCGAAGGCCCCTTCTGCTCATTGCTCCGGCTGCTGTTTTCTTCCAACCTGTAACTCTGGGCATGCCCCATAGCTGTGTGTCCTCAGATCTTCCTCAGCTTCCCCTATGCCCTAAAACTTCAACATTCACCTCCACGCTGTGCTGATGGCACCCTTCTACCTATACTAATCTCTTCCTTTTCTAAACCCTTACTGCACACACTTGAACATTTAATTTTATTGGAGTGTTTCTACATGTTAGATCTATTTCCTCAAATAACCTACAGTTTTTGGGAATAAAGGTCATGTCTTCTATAGTATATTAATGGCACTAATAGCATTTCTCATTTGTCATGATTAGAGTTCATTTTTTGCCCTACAAACAGAACATAGAAAAGGTGGGAAGTAAAGACTATAGAGAGGAGAGATTATTGGTTGATTGGTTGATTGGCTGATTGAATGATTTTCCTAAGGCAAAGAGAAGGCAGGCAACCAGAAGCGGGAAGAGGGCTTAAATTATATTAGAACTACCTGAGGCAGGAAAAACAAAACACAGGCTAACTAAACAGACAAACTTGATAAGCAGACTGAATGAGAGAGGACCCTAGATCACCATCTGAGAGGCCAGCTTGGTAACAGACAAGTAAGTGGAACAGACGTCAGTAAGCAACTCTCAGGTTCTTGTGTAAATCTTGGGTAAAGAGGTAGGGAGAGCCTACAAACTCAAAAACATTTGCCACAGAATATTAACAATTTAAAGCTTCAGAAACCTGCTGCTACAAAGGAATAATTAATAACAACATGGTATAATCATTAGACCCTAATGATCAAATAAAATTGGCAGTATCTCTTTAGGAGAGAAAATCTTTAGTATTCCTCCAGTCCCTGTTAGATATCTAACATAAACCTCCTCAAGGCATATACATGGCCCCTTCTTTTTCTCAGCTAATTATTTTCAGATACCTCTGTTATTTTCCAAACACCTGATAAACATGAAATTTAAGTAGCTAAATAAAGACATAAATCATGGAATCTTAAGAAAGAAGGCCTCTGAACATAATAAGGATCAGAACTCTCTCTTCTAGTTTCATTTGTTATATAGGTTGCAAAAGTGAAATGAATTGGAGTTGCATTGGTGGGAGATGGAAAAAAGAGAACTTTCAAGTCTTTAGGACAATTGCCCTCTCCAGATCAGACTCGGTGGATGTGATCACACCAATAAAATCTGTAATCTTTTGAGCAACAGAGTCTCTACTTCTTTCATATCAGCTAGGATCCTAACAGGCTACATTTGCTGGTGGTATTGTTCCTGATACTGGTGAAAATAAACCTAATTTTAAAGAGAGTAAAGTATGTACTTAGACTCTTTGAAAACTCAATGTTTATTAATTCACTAGTGTTTGAAAACAGCTTTTTCTGTTGATGTATTTAAAGGCTCAGACTTGTATTTTCACAAGACCCAGTTCTATTTTCCATGCCTATTTTCCTATTTTCTATCAATTTAGTCCATTTGAGTATAAATTATTTTTTCTAGACTAATCCTGGAAGGGAAGTTTAAGGGAGAAGTATAAGGATATTTGTTTGGGGCTCTCTAACACCTGTTCTGCTTCTCTTGCTAAGCACATTCCAATATTTCTCTGATAAACACACCCAGGTCAGTCCCCAGGCTTCATGTGGTAGAAGCCAGGCTCAGATATGGAGCCTTCTGTTCATCTGGCCACATGGCTGAGTCAAGGATGAGTTCATGACCCAACCAGAGCCAAGGAGATGCAGTGAGACTCTTGGGGGGAGGGTGGACCAGAAAGGAGAAACTTAGACTTGGACGTGAGATCTAGAGCTAGCCAGAGTTGTCTTGAAGGGAGGAAGTCTAACTCAGAATATAGCGAAGCAGGAAGAATCAGAATGGGAGAGAGACAGACAGGGTGCTTAGACATAGGCAGTCCCACTGACAGGCAATGAGCCTGTGCATCAAACTGCACTTGAAATAAAACCTTCCCCTGGATTTTTCAACAACATAAATCCTTCCTGCTAAACCAGTTTTAGGTTAGGTTTATCTGTAGCTTTCAAAGAAAAAAACTTTTTTTATCTCTAGAGAAGTGAATTTTAGAATCAGAAAACATGAATATATTTATCAGTGGAAAAGCAGTTGATGGGAAAACAGATTCAAGATGATGAAGAGATGAGACAAATGGCTAAATAAAGGCCCCAGAGCAGGAAGGAGCAGATATATTTAAGAAGAGAAATTGGGAAGCATGTTTTGGAAAGAAGTGGGACATCTTTTTTTCTGAAATAGGAAAAAAAAACAAGAATACAAGAGACTATGATACAGTGACGATGTTATGGCAGATGAGAGAGGAGGACGAGGAAGCACAACAGGGTGACAGTTTTTCTTAGCAGAGCAGGTAGTGAGCCCAAGAACAAGGAGTGGAGGAGGAAGATGACTGAGTCATATCTGAATAGCCTTTCTGTGAAACACAAAGGGGAATTAGCAAGAGCTGATTAACGGATTTCTAAGTAGCAACAAGGGGGAAGTTGAAATCTGACAGCCTCAATGGACAACGAGCATTTGTGATTTTCCCCAAGGAACTGCTGAGCACTCAATACGTTAGAAAAGCACCATCAAGGTGAGCAGTGAGGGAATCCATAGGGCAACAAGGAAAGAGATTCTGTGCAGCTACAGAGGAGGAGACCAACAGTGTAATCCAGGCACACACCCAGAAAAATGAATCCAGGAAGGGAACCAAGAAGCAGAAGAGTGAGAAGAAACCCAAATAGTTCTGTAGAAGTAAGGCCCCGGAATGATAGATGGTAAGGAGGTTGTGATCTGATAAGCGGCTCTAAGCTCAACGTCCTGCAGATCTAAATTCCTAATACCAACTAAATTCACACTACGGGAAAAATTAGAAAATCCATCACTTACGTTTCTTATAAGACTTATCTTCCTCAAACTACTTGTTTTAAGGAAGAGACTCTATTTCCAAATTGCCTTAATAAATATCCATGAAAAAGGCAGAATATCTTATTTAAACAATATTCTTGAAAACAAAAACATAAACAAAGAACTCATAGCCCTCCCTCTAAATGACTAAAAGAATTCAAACCACCAGAGAGGAAGAACAAATCAAAACCTGAGGTCAAGTCTCAAATGGCAGTCAGAGTCCAGAAACACAGAGAACATGAAAAGGGCTCACCTGAGGTCTTCAGAAGCTGAGGCCCCTCCTCGCACACCCTGTGTTCTTGGCAGCACCAGCTTCTAGGGCACAACCCACGCAGCTGCAAAGGGACCCTGTTGGTCTAATGTTCTGCTGCCGCCATTTTGAAATTCTTAAGAATCTTCTAACAAGGAGCCCCGCAGTTTCATGCTGCGCCAGGCCCCACAAATCAGGCAGCCTGTCCTGCTTCCAGGTAACATGCCTACTCCTGATGAGCTCTCATATAAAATGTATGGAGATCTGGGCTGTCTCTTTCTGTGAACAGTAATTTGCAATGCTGATTTTTCATAATGGGTCACCAGATGCACAAAACAGGAAAAATGTACTCATAACCACTGATGAAGACGCTATAGAGAATTATCTGTTCTAATTTTTCTGGGTAATCACCACCCAGAAAGGACTGCCCTATTTCCAATGCCTTCCTGTTATGATAAATGCTTAGAGAGGATACTCTGACCCAGAAACATAGAAAGTAATTAGTATCAGGGAACAGAGGGAACAAAAGAGTCATCTATTTCTGGAATCACAACAACAAAAATGAGCTAACATGCTATATATGAAAAATATGTGAAAAAAACGATAAAACTTTAAAAGAAGAATTTCTCAAAGAGAGGTTATCTGGGCTTATCAGGTTCTACTGCTGAAGAGTTGAACAATTCTACTTTTTTGGTAGGAAAAAAGAAGTTACTAAGGCCCATATCCCCTTTTTATCCCCTCAACATTTTCTATTGTGTCTTACAGAGTAAGAGCTGAATATTTACCATATAATCAGTATTATAAAGAAAAGTATATCACAAAAACTCTAAAGGATATAGAATGAATCTAACAAACAGATAATGGAAACATAATCTAAAAGAATTTCTTCACAATAGCAACACAAAAATGAAGTACCAGTGAGTGGAGAAAGGTGCAGGATCTACATAAAGAACATTTCTCCCAAGAGCAGTGAAGGAAACTTAAATACATAGAGAGAGAGTCCAAAACGCTAAATAAAAATATATCAATTCTGGGGCCGGCCTCGTGGCCGAGTTGTTAAGTTCGCACGCTCTGCTGCAGGCGGCCCAGTGTTTCGTTGGTTCGAATCCTAGGCGCGGACATGGCACTGCTCATTGAGCCACGCTGAGGTGGCATCCCACATGCCACAACTAGAAGGATCCACAACTAAGAATATACAACTATGTACCGGGGGGCTTTGGGGAGAAAAAGGAAAAAATAAAACTAAAAAAAAAAAAAATCAATTCCTTCCAATGTACACATTTAATACAAATCTGATCAAAATCCAAATGGGATATTTGAAATTCGGGCCAAGTGATTATTAAATACATATAAAAGAATGAGTGAAAATAACTGAGAAATCTTTGATAAAAGTTCCTCAGTAGGGACCAGCCAGTGGTGCAGTGGTTAAGTGTGCATGCTCTGCTTCAGTGGCCTGGGGTTTGTTGGTTCAGATCCCAGGCGTGGACCTACAGATCACTTATCAAGCTATGCTGTGGCAGGTGTCCCACATACAAAATAGAGGAGGATGGGCACAGACATTAGCTCACCAGTCTTCCTCAGCAAAAACAGGAGGATTGGCGGCAGATGTTAGCTCAGAGCTAATATTCCTCAAAAAAAAAAACTTCATTAGTAAGAAATTTTATACTGGGGGAGGGACATATATTTTCACGACAAAATACACTTGTAAAGCTTGAAATATCTGGGGACACAAGAAGAAGGGGCACTGATCCTCAACAGAGAGAAAGAATCCTAAAAGAGAAGGGTATGGGAATATATAGGCTGTGGATAATGCCTATGTTAATCAAAATGCAGCATGGGTTTACACACAAGTAAAACCTTTGAGAGATCCAAAACAATATATAACAAATTAAAAGGCAAAAAACAAAATAGAGAAAATATTTACAATGACTGTAACTCAAATAGATCTCATAAACATTTAAACCAATGGAACCGATCACACATAAACAAATGGCCATTCAATTAGAAGAGAAATATAAAAACAGACGGCGGCAGCAGCACACGCCAAGCATCCTGGAAGCACTCCTCGTTACCTCACCTGAATCCTTGAGGAACTTGTAAGGTAGGTTCTGATGTGACCGCACTTTACACGCGAGGACACTGATAACCACCCACAGTCACACACGCCTGTGAGAGGCGGTGCTTAAGTCGGAGCCTACAAAGATGCCCCTTCAACAGCCTACCTGAAGGCTGCTAAAAGAACCACAGTAGTTTTTTTAAATAGTCAACCTAATATCCAAAAACATGCAAATTTCAAACAATCAGATGTCACTTTCACCTCTCAAATCTTCAAATATTTTTCAAAATAATGCTCATGATGATAGTGCTATAATCCCGAAAAATGGAGATCTAAATACCCAACATTAGAATGGGTCAATAAATCATGATAAAAACCAAACAATGGAATATTATGTAACTTTTCAAAATCAAATTTTCAAACACTATTTAGTGACAAGGGAAAATGCTCACAATGTAATGGTAAGGGGAAAAATCAGGATACAACATTAGTCACATAACGTGGTCCAAAGATATAAATATAGTTATATATTTGAAAATGGACCAAAATATAAACAATAGTTGTCCTTGGGTGATTTTTATTTGCTTATTTACAAACTTCTATATACTCAGAATTTTCAAATTCCATAACAAGAGAAGGACATTAGTTTTTAAATGCATTTTTAAAACAACTCAGATAGAAAGTCAAATGACAGAAGCAGGACACTTTGTTTTTTAAAAATCCTTTCCCTTTGCTTCTTATCACTCTCCCTCTCAGTACTGATAAAAAGACCAAAACATGCTGTACTGTGCAATATCTTTTCCTTCAGCTTCTGAAAATTGGTAATAATTAGCTTGATACAAAGATCAAAAAATACACATTCCTTCCTACTTTGCATTGCTGATCATGGCCTTTTTCAAGCTCTATTTACACTTCAAAGACACAACTGGACCATTTCCTGTCTGCTCTTTCACTGGGCTCTCCCATACTCTCATCAAAGTTTTCATGGACAGTGGTGCAGAAAAGAGCTAACACAGCAGGCCTCAGACTGTCTAGGCTTGGAAAGGCCTGCAAGATAGGCCCTTGCTGGTGTCCGGGAACTCAGATTTCAGGAATGTTCCCACCTCCCCATCCCTAACTGGTAAGAGTTGCTCACTGTGCCTAAACGGTTGGTACCAACAACGTGGTTTATGCTGAACACTTTTCCTTCTGGGAGTCTGGAATTTTGGTACACGCCAGGCAGAGGGTGCCTATGTGAAGAGCCCCCAAAAAACCCTAGGTGCTGAGTCTCTAAGAAGCGTCCCAGGTAAAGAAGATTTCACTCATGTTCTCACAGCTCACTCCTGTGTGCCTCCACTGGGACGGGATCTTGGAAGCTTCACCCGGTTTCGTCCAGACTTCACCCCGGACACCTTTTCCCTCTGCCGACTTCGCTCTGTAGCCTCACTGTACACATCTCAGCCATTAATACAACTATATCCTGAGTCCTGTGAGTCCTCCTAGTGGATCACTGAACCAGGGGTTGGTCTTAGAGACCCAATGCCAACAGTCCATCCACATTTCCAAGAGAATAGAAAAACCCACCCAGCACTTTCTATTAAGCTTACCTAAAGTTTTCATTTACAAATGACTCTGTCAGTATTTCCTTCACTGTTTATCCTTCCCTCCCTCCTGCCTCTCATAAATCCAATTTAGGTGACAAAATATTGTTTCACCTAAACTTCCTTTTAGCTTAATTTTAGTGGCAATACACAAAGTAGCAGGTAGCAAATATGTGCAGGTTCAGGGATCATAATTTTTTCTTTGAAAAGGAATCCTTTTAAGAAAACTCTTAATGCAGCCGTGACTTGCCAAAGTGGCAGGACACATAAAATACAGAGAGAAAACTTCCCAGTCCCTTGGGGGAGGAATATGACAAAGTTCCAAGAAGCAGCCATCAAATAAGCCTTGAGGGAAAGAAGAAAGGACACAGATCCTTTTTATTCACTATCAGGTGGTGCTGGGAGGGAGTAAATCCGATCCCCAGACATAGTGTCTGACTGAGGGAGAATAACGTCCTGAAGCTTGAGCTATAGATCATGAAACGGGAGGACTAGGCTACTCCTGAGCATGCGAGTACAGAACCTGCTCTGATCTGAAAGCAACGAAGGGTGGAAAACCCAGCAGGGCTTGGCAGCACCAGCCCAGGAACTGTGCCCGCCAGATGAATGTTGGAACCCAAAGCCAAGAGGCATTAGCTGTGGACTCAACTGGATGAGGACAGCACTGGCCGAGTGCACGGACCCTGCGGGGTGGCAGCAGAGGTGATGCTTGTCCCTGAGTGTCTACCACTGAGTCAGCTTGAGTGTGATCCTCTCCTCTGTGTCTCAGGAATCGCACTCCAGGCACTAAGAGCTAAATAGCATCTTCTGGTTTGTTTTTAGTAACATGCATTGTAAAAAAAATAAATAAATTCAAAGGACCTTGTAGCAAAGTACAAGAGACAGAACTAAGAAAATAGAACAAAGAGATATTTTGTTCACAGAAAATATCATGACCGTGTGATAGAGAGTATCAAATGGCCACTACTCATTCTGAAAGCTTCACTGCGATTGCTCTGTCTACATATAAGCATGTCCTGAATCCTTTAATTATCTGTATTCCCTGCAGAGTCAACTCCAGAGGTCCTCTTAGCCTATCTTAGGCAAATTATCCTACACAATGCATTCTATACTAACACTCTAAAGAAATGTATACATACCCTCTAAAGGATGAAGATATACTTAGATTTATTGATATATTATGGTACAATTAACTACAATAGCTACTAATTGCTTTGCTATAAGTCCAATATTTATCAGAGTAATTTGACAAAAGAATCTGCAAGTGCAAAAGATGTGTACCAGGTGTCTTTGTACCACTCCTCTAGGTATCTACCGGTTCAATGACACCACACTTCCTTGTCACTGCAGTTCTATAGAGTGTAACATTCGGGAAGGCCAGTCCCCTCTTACTGGTCATTTTCAAAATTTAATCAAGACCTGGATGGTGATCACATAGGTGCTTGCTTTACGATAATTTGTTGTATGCATTTCTCTGTATATAATTGCACAATACAAAGAAGTTTAATTACAAAAAAGAGAAAATCAAGGGGACAATGAACACAATATACAGAACGGTGGTAACACAATACACAGAACTGGCAGGAAGAGAGGGAGAAGAGAGCAGGAGCGACACGCAGGGGGCTTCAAAGCTACTGTAATGGTCTATTTCTTAAACTGTGTGGTGGCTACATGGTTTTCCTTAATTGTCTCTTGATGGCCTAAATATATATCATACACAGAAAAGATAACACTATCTCACAAATTAACATTTTAAAAAAATTTTTATCAGCCATTCCATACGCATATGTGGATTTCTAACTGGATTTCAGACCCAACTAGGCAAGTTTCACGATATATTCCCGTTGGGATTTTTTAATAGAACTGCAATGAATTTGTGGACTAAACTGATACATCCTCAGAATTCTTATTTAAAGATGGAATGTTGGAAATAGCCTGACAAAATGACCAATTCAGGCTCTGTTGATGAACTACGTCATATGGAAAGCTGTGTCCTTTCCACTACTACATAACCCCACTACCTTAGTGTGGACCACTCCCCATTAACTCATCTGAATGTCAAATTTGTTGCTTTTCCCATCCCCAGCCCTCTTGATCTGCCCTTCCTCAGAACCCTCCAGGATTCCCAGAGCCACCCTTCCCCAGTGTGTCTGCACCTGGCTCAGCAGGCTTCTCTGTGCCCAACTTGTGGAGGGCAGACACCACGTGTGACACACGTCTATCCCCCTGCACCAGCACATTCCCTGCATTTAGCAAGTGTTTGTTAAAGAATGAATCAAATAAACAAACCAGCCTGGTCCCCTTCACTTCCGGCCACTCCCTACAGGCTGCCTCCTTAGAGTCAGGCCTGGCTTCTCACGTCTCACTGATGACAAACAGTGAATAGAGCCACCTCAATTGTAGGGACACTATGATAAAACATTTTATCCTTGATAGGGAGAAAGTGTTCTTAAAAAATAGGGGCAAAGTGCTGTCATCCCCAACTGCAATGACATAGCTGGAATTTACTAAATATACCACATAGTACCACAAGAGAGTTTCTCAAAAACTGTAGAGGACATTCGAGTTTGTATTTTTTTTAAATGTAAGAATGACTCTGATAGCAACAGCGCCCTCTGCTGATTCCTAATCGCAGAACCACGCGCAGACGAAATGCATCTTGAGTCTCGTGCAGTCTTCTTATGATGAAAATGTTTTCTTATTGTGAAAATAACAGATGAAAGGTGAATTATTCCCATCCTCCTTAATTTTACCCAGCCTCTTATGTTACAATAATCATCTAACCTTCTCAGGGGTTTATCAGCATTAACAGGAAATTGGCTTAAACGCTGCTGCTTCAGCAAGGCAGCAGGAAGGGCCCTAGCTGACCACCCTTGGGAGGCCAACACTTTGAAAAGACAGAGTCACACACACAAGGACATACTCTGGAAGCACATTGCTGAAAAGCACAAACACAAGTGAGATGCTATAGGCCAGTGTTTAAGACCCTCGGCTCTGGAGTCAGGGGCCTGGTTGCGGCTGGAGCTCTGCCGTGCATTGTACATGATTAGAGAACTGACCTAAACTACCAGCTTCAGCTGCTTCGTCAATAACAGCAGAGATGATAGTACCCAACTCACAGACCTGCTATGAAGATTAAGTTAAATAATATAAATATAAAACATTTAGCAAGAACCTATAACAAGTGCTCATAAATGTTCTCTGTCACTATCGACTTCATCATTATCAAGGGCATAGCCCAGGTATGAGGAATGCATACAAAGCTTAAGCAACATTATGCTGCATTTGTTTAAGAGAGGGTGACTCTTCTCTGAAGTTCTAGACATCCTCCAAGACAGACCTGGACCTAACAGACCTCATCCCTGGAGAACACGGTGACGAAGCTCTTGAGGAGAGTGTAGGTCACGTCAGACAAGAACTGCTGGAAGTGAGGGCCCCTGAAGACATGAGGGCTGGAGCCAGAGAGCCAGAGACTAAGTTCTCCCTACACCAGCCCAGAGGGCAGACAGTTTGTACCCTGGGTATAGACCGGGGCATGTAGAAGCACCCTCTACAGTGTATAATGGAAGAGGGATGAGATTTTTTTCTCTTTTAAATACCAGAATAAAGGTAAACAAGCGAAGTACAAAGAAACCAACTTGGGCTCAATGAAAGGCAAAATGTTCACACCTTCACAAAACTGGGTGGGCTGTTCCCAGGGCAAAGCAAATTCAGGCCCAGGAGGAGTCATTCGCTAGATCACCTTTCAGTTCCTCCCCAATTCTGAAAGCCCAAGATTCTGGGCACAGCAGAAAGAACACGGAAGAAAAACAAGAAAACCTGAATATTAAACAATCTAAGCAACCAGCTAAAAGAAGCTAGAAAAGGATCAAAATAAACCTAAAGAAAATAAACGATTTTCTAGGAAATCATATAAATACTAAAATTGAGTGGTTGAAAAGAGGAAAACTTGATTATGACTGGATCAGAAACAGAGTAAAAAATGAAAACTACAGATACTCTAACCTGTGAGTTTCAATGGAAAAACACTAAATACCAAATAACTGAAACGAGTAACTAAAAATAAGCACATATATGACAAGAGGAGCTTATCTTAGGGATTCTAGGATACTTACCATTGGAAGATATATTACTGAAATTCACTATATTAATAGCATGAAGGAGAAAAAAATCATATGATCATCAATAGTTGCCCCAAGATGTATTTGATAATACTTAACAATGATTCCTGATTTTTTTTAAAAATCCAACTACTCTAGGAATATAAAGAACACATTTGTAAGGAGACATAACAAAACCTAGAACAAACATACTTAGTAATAAAACATCTTACTAAGTTAACATCCTCAATTAAGTTGGAAATACCTTCTCATAGGAGGAATTTGCTAGTGTCCTTCAAGATTATATATGCATTTACCCTTTGCTCTATCAATCTTATTTCTAAGAAAGCATCGCAAAGACAAGCAGGCAAACTATGAAATGGTGTGTGAACAACGCTGTTCACTACACCACTATCTGTAACAGCAAAGCTGGAAGCCATTAACGAACTACACAGCTGTTTTAAAAAGAGAGAATGAGAAAGGTCTCCATCTCATTCTAAAGAGTAATCTCCAGAATATATTAACCGGGAAAAAACAAGGAACTTAAAAGAGAGTATAGTGTGCCTTACTAAAAAAAAAAAAAAAAATGGAAGAAATATGAATACATTGATATATAGCATTATAGATACAGAAAGAAACATTTAAAGAATAAGCCAAAAGCTAAAATAAAGGGTCACCAGTGGAGGGAAGGAAAGAACAGGAGTGAAGGAATAAGAAGAGTAAACCTCCCTGAACGACCTTGTTTTATAGTTTCAAACTTTGGCACCGTGTCAATGTGGCATGTAACTTTTATAAATGTACCAAAAAAAACAAAGCAATCCTGAAAACTCAACTGAAACAAATCACTCTAATTGTATATCAGTGATAGCACAAAGACAAAGTTAGTGACTTAACTTTATATCTCTAGTATAATTGATCTTAAGCACACAAAGAATTACAAGGAAATTCTTAATTTAAATAACATTCCATAGGCTTATTATCAGTAATAATATCAGCATTGTTATTTTGAAATTATAATATATTGTAATGCAGTTTGGAACAAAGACTTTCAGAATAAGAAGACAGCTACAAGATATAAATTCAAAAGTTAATTAAAAACCCTAAGATCTTTAATTTAAATGAATATGATTTATTTCTTTCCATTATAAAATTTTCAAACTTCTTAGCTTTGCCTATTGAAAACCCTAAAAGGAATGAAAACCCAAGAGTAACAGGCATCTCTAGGATCCAGATTATGGTCTCTAAACACCATAGTGTAGTGGGAACTAAAAGGAACCACTAAGGAAAATGGACAATTCCAGGTCTGGGCAGGAAACAGACAAGATGAGCTTGAGGTATCTCGTCATGTGAGAACACAAGCCAGCTACCAAAGATGACTAGAGTCATGTCGAAAGAACACAGGAGCAGATGACCAATAACAGGACTATCTGACCATCACGATAACAATACAAATAATAATGACTGCAAATAGACTAAAACACGTACACAATATTTCTTAATCCATTACCCCCAAAAAACTTACAAGTCATCTTTGAAGACTGTTAGAGCATTAACTCACTATTTTGTGAATTAATAAAGAAAAAGACTCAAGCATGTACCCCACCTTTCTTGTACTAACTATATTTCATGGTAACTAAATAGTTAATAAGAGAAAACTCTTCTTTACAGAAGAATCCTAGCTAATACACAAAGAAAGAATACACATAGAGTGATAGAAGTAGGGAGTCATCATTGTGCAATCTCTAATAAAATAATGGATATAGGTACCCATCATTTGGTAAACATTCATGGAGGAATTTATCATAGGAGCAGGCTGAAAAATCCTTGAACCCACTGATCATCTTAATATAATTAATATTTAGAAAAGTAGAGGGGCTGGCCCGGTGGCACAGCAGTTAAGTTCTCATTTTCCGCTTCCGGCGGCCCAAGATTTGCCGGTTCGGATCCCAGGTGAGGACATGGCACCTCTTGGCAAGCCATGCTGTGGTAGGCATCTCATGCATAAAGTAGAGGAAGACGGGTACAGATGTTAGGTCAGGGCCAGGCTTCCTCAGCAAAAAGAGGAGGACTGAGAGTAGTTACTGGCAGTAATCTTCCTCAAAAAAAAAAAAAAGAAAAGTAGATACTGTGTCCTTCTGATAATTGCAATGGGAAATACAGGGCATCACCTATGAAGTATTCTTGCCAAAAAAAGAAAAATTTAACTATGATTAAGCCTCTAGATATGACTACCAATGTATAGGAAATATGGGAGAAAAATCATCCAAAACACAGAAAATTGTACAGACAAACAACATATCCAATTTTTTCAACAAATAAATAGCATGAAAAAAGAGATGGACTATCATAGATCATAAAGGACTTAATAAGCATATTGACCAAATGCAAAGACACAAATAGGCGTAAAGTAAAAGAATGGAAAGTTACACCATGCTAACACTAGTCAAAGAAAGCTGGAGTGCCTACATTTATATCAGATGGAACAGATTTCAGAGCAAAGAATACTACCAGGAATAAAGAAAGTCATCTCATAGATGATGAAGGGGTCAGTTAGTCAAGGGGGGCATAACAATCTTGAATGTTTGTGAATAAAATTACAGAGCTTCAAAATACACGTAGTAAAAACTGATCGAACATCAATAAGAAATATACAAATCCACTATAGTTGGAGATTTCAATACTCCTCTCTCAATAATTCATAAAACAAGCAATCAGCAAATCAACAAGGATACAGTAGACTTCAACACTCTCAACCAACTTTACCTGATTAATGTTCATAAGACACTCCACTCAACAACAGCAGAACATACGTTTTTCTTAAATACACGTGGAACATGTACCAAAACAGTCTGTGTTATCAGACATAATACAAGTCTTAATCAACTTAAAAGAATTCAAGCCAAAGCATATTCTCTGACCACAACGGAATTTAATTAGATATCAGTAACTGAAAAATCTCCAGAAATATCTTAAACATTTGAGAACTAAAGAAAACATTCCAAGCCAATCCATAGATCAAAGAAGAAATCAAAGGAAAATTGAAAGCATTTTAAAGTGAATGAAAATAGACTTTTATCTCAAATATTTGAGAACTAAAGAACACATTTCAAGCCAATCCATAGATCAAAGAAGAAATCAAAGGAAAACTGAAAGCATTTTAAAGTGAATGAAAATAGGCTTTGAATATGATGTAGTCTACACAGAAATTGAAATATAATGATGTTCACACCTGAAATTTATATAATGTTATAAACCAATGTTACTGCAATTAAAAAAAAAATGAAAATAGGGGCCGGCCCCATGGCCAAGTGGTTAAGATCGCGCACTCCACTTCAGTGGCCCAGGGTTTCACCAGTTCAGATCCTGGGTGCAGACACAGCACCGCTCATCAAGCCATATCAAGGCGGTATCCTACAGCACAACCAGAAGGACCTACAACTAGAATATACAGCTATGCCCTGGGGGGCTTTGGAGAGAAGAAGAAGAAAAAAAAAGAAGACTGGCAATAGATGTTAGCTCAGGTGAAAAAAAATGAAAATAACATATCAGAATGTGTGGTATGCCACTAAAGCAGTACCTAGGGAGAAGTTTATAGCAACAAATGTCTCTATATCAGAAAAAGAAAGTTCTCAAATCAATGACATCAGCTTCTTCCTTAAGAAACTAGAAAAACTAGAGCAAATCACAAAGTAAGCAGGAAAAAAATGGAAATAATAAAAATCAAAGTGCAAATCAATGAAATACAAAACGTAATAGAGAAAATCAATGAAGCCAAAAGCTGATTCCCTGAGAAGATTAATAACATTGATAAACTTGAGCCATTCTCATTAGGAGAAAAAGAAAGAAGACACAAATTACCATTCAGGAAGCAGCTGGCATTAGATTCTACAGACATTAAAAAGACAATAAGGGAATATTATAAACAACTTTATGCCATAAATTTGGCAACTTAGATAAAATGGACAAATTTCTTAAAAGACACAAAATACTAAAGCTTACTCAAGATGAAATAGATAAACTAAATAGCCCTATATCTATTAAACAAGTTGAAACTGTAGTTAAAAACCTTCCCACAAAGAAAGCTGCAGGTCTTGATGCCTTCACAGGTGAACTCTATCCATCATTTAAGGAAGAAATACCACCAATTCTATGCAAAAACCCCCAATAAATTCAAGAGGAAGGAAAACTTCCCAACTCATTCTATGAGATCAGCAGTGGCCTGAGACCAAAACCACACAAAGACATCACAAAATAATTAGAAGATATTATGGAAGAGAAGTAGCAAAGATAAAATACTAAAAAATCTTAACAAGAAACGTGCAAAACTGGTATGAAGAAAATTCTGAAACATTCCGAAAAGACACAAAAGTATTTGTGAAGAAACTGAAAGGCTTTCACATTTTAGGTAGGACAACTCAACAACAAAAATGTCAATTCACCCCACATTAATACATACACTTGACATAATCCTAATTAAAAATGCCATCAAGCACAGAAAAACCTAGAAATCTTCTTGAGTCAAAAAGCAAAGACTCAAAAACTAATGGAAGCATATCAGTAGGGCACAGAACCCAGTCTGAAGTAGATCCCACTGACCTAACCGGGGATAATTTTAGCTTCAAAAAGAATACTGTCTGTAATTGATTATAAATTATTGAATAAATAAAAATCCAAGAGTCCAAAGTGACACTAAACAAGAAAGAGGGAGGGAAGAGAGAAAAAGGCCATGCTCAAAATCATTTCCATCATAGGAGGTAACTATTACATCAATTTCTTAATCTAAAATTGGCAGTTAAAGGGAAGGGACTAAAGGATTTACCCTGCTGTTATAGGCATTCACCCAGTTGATGAGGAAAAGTTCTTTACAAAAGCTCAGCTAATAAATGTAGAAATAATGACATGATTAGAAAATCCCTATTTTCTAAACTCAAACAAAAAACTGACTTAGGCAAGGACTAATAACGGATGTCAAATCCATTAGGTGAAAGAATTTTGGGAAACAGGATATTTCAAAATAAAGTATACAATTTCTGCTATAAAATGTTTCTACAAAAAATGTTAAACTTCAATCTATGCAAGTTTTTACACCAAACTTCCCGTTTATAGGATACAGAGGAATGCTAGCAAGAGGAAACAATCACACAAACTGAAATGGGGGGCCTTCTATTCTTTCCCACATTCCTACATCCCTTCTTTTCTTTCACTTGGCTGAAGTCCCCTCCTTTCTCTGTCTACCCCAGTCTCTGTTGCAGCCTTGATAAGCACAATAAACACTGATGCACTACATACAGAAGGGCTGGTTTCTCTTTATTCTTATCCTGGACAGGTGCTACTCTGGCCCAGCTGGCAAATTTACCAAATTCCTTTCAGAGAGCAGGGAAGAAGGTGGGGGAGGGGAGGAGGCCAAACAACAGGGAACATATCTGTAGAAAAGATGAGTACAAAATACACCAAGAAGGTCGAAAGTGATGGTGACGAAGGAAACAGAGCCAGAAGCTACAGAGATGAGATCTGGCCAAGGTACTTCACAAGTCCTGGACGATACTGAGAGGGTCTGAGAGGACAGAGGGCCGAACAACGATAAAGTGACCAGTTAGGAGGACAATTCTTAACTTGGACATAAAAATTGGTTCTCTGTTCTCTCCAACCTTTTAATTTCATACTGAAACAAAAACTCAATTAGTTTCACCTTTCTTGGTAAAGAGATTGCGAAATGTACCACACAGGTAGAAAATTCCACCGCTGTGCATATCAACATGGAGTTGGTAGCCATGCAGTCCATACTCTGGGTTGTCATCCAAAAGGGGGCTATGAGGAGGCAGCTCGTAGGGGCTAAAAAGCAAAACAAAATATACACACAAATTTGTCAACACCAGAGATAAAACGTTTGGATTGAAAATACTCTTTAAAAAATTAACATCCATTCAAAGCACAGCTCCTATCAAGCCTCTATAGGATTCCCAAGAACCTTCAATACTACGAACTCAAAAAACTGCTCCATGTTCCTTTTACCAACTTCTACAAAACAGTCAAAGATAGGTGTTCCGTAGGCATCCACAGGCCTCACAGGCAAACATCTTTCTGAGGTCTGCCCCAGGGCAGCAGCTCTGCAAAGCCAGCTCTGCTCCTCGTTGGTCTCAGTATCAGAGGACAGGACTGCTCAGCAGGAAAATGCAGCAACAAGACCTACAGCTTAGGGACCTGGGCAGAAGACCCCAAGCCACAACAAACAAAGTTCTACTCAGTAAGAAAAGCCTTCTGACATAAGGGAACAACTCAAAAGCATTAATTTTCTCCAGATAATAATAAAAATAAATAAAACACATATGGGACGGTCTAAGCCCCTAGGGGAAGGGTGAGAGCTACAGTGAAGGGAAGGCACAGTCCCTACCTGAAGACCTTCAAATTCATTAAAAGACATGCACTGCACAAACCAAGCAAAAGCACATCTGCAGGCCAGACCCAACAGGCCAGGGTTCTGTGTGTCTTGCAAGATATGGAAATTCACATTAGTGCAAAGAACTTGAGGCATCTTGATGCACCGGCATCTTGTAGTAATGAAGCTCTCCTGCCCCTATAAATAATAGTCTACTAGGTACCTAACCCTCTGCCGTTGTTAGTGCCGTCGAGTGGATCCGACCTCTCGTGACCCTGTGTTCAGCAGATGGGAGCCCTGCCTGGTCTCTGGGCGCCACTCTCACTTTCCGGCACTGTATCAGACAATGACCTGCTACTATTCATAGGGCTTTCATGGCCAGCCTTTTCAGAAATGGGTGGCCAGGTCCTTCTTCCTAGTCTGTCTTAGTCTGGAAACTCCACTGCATGATCCCAGAACAAATAAAGCAAATACGTACTCATAAATAATCCAATTATTTTAGCAACAGCTAAGTAATTATGCCTGTTGGCTTGTGTCTGATTAAAAACAGAATATCTTTGTAGCTAGTCTCAGGATACTAAGATGGTATCAAGTTCTAATCCGTTCTATCGACTGTACAAAAATTTAATACACCACAAACAAATACATACATAGTGGCTGAGCCTAACGTGCTCCTCTCCACAAGGTGATGGAAATGAAGATTTGCCATAACAAAAGCCAGTTCTTCCTCCCTCTGAAAAGTTAATTAAAAAGAATACATTTTTCAACTGAAATATTTTAATTTTTCACAAGGTCGTTGTGAAGATCTCAGCACATTCATCTTACAGACAAATGCAGTTTCTTACAACTCTAGGATCACCACGGTGCTAATGCATTATTACTGCTAATACATTATTACTATCTAATAAGACTTCTTTGTCATATTGACAGCAAGACCACAATTCACCCAAACATGCAGAGCATGCAATAGCAAAATGTTCACAGGATGTCTCCCATACTAACTTGTGAGACATCAAAATACTGTATTACATATGATGATGGTGAAAATATATTGTTAGTTCCAGGTTGTTTCAAATTCTGTTCAAAGATAAAGACAATACTGGTAAGACCTTCACAGATACAAGATTAATTCCACAAATACTTAACATTGGTGGCATAACATTCTTCTCTCGAGTACCTGCTTGACTTGGCAAACCCAGCGGGGGTGATTAGATTCAACTCTTCACTCACCCATCAGGTTGAGCAGCAGAAAATGTGGCTGCACAGGAACTGATACCTATTTCTCCCCAAATTCACAGCTGGACTGACCAATGTAGGTAACCCAGAATGGTAAATCTGAGGGTGCCATTCTCAAGTAGCCAGACAGAGGACAATCAGATCAACCAAAGTCCTCATAACTATGTGGGCCAACATATACTGATGAATTAAAAAAAGGCAAGCAAGCAGCCTGCTGTCTTGCCCACAAGCCACCACCACACACAGAAAGGGAGGGAGGGAAAGAAACAGTGACTACCATAGCAGGTTGAGAAAAGAAAAAGGTACGAGAGGCTGCTGCTGTAGATCTTGGTTCTACCTAATCATCATACAGAGACACGTGCTGCTATTCTCAGAATCAAATTTGTGAGCTACTATCTTAAAACATCCATAGGCCAAAGTCACAGATTTAAACAAACCTGTGGTGTACAGAGGCACATCACACTCTTACGTTCTTCACTGAAGTGACTGCCCAGAAAACAACCCAAGAGGAGGGAGCTAGGCAACAGGCTCAGCCAGCGAAAACAAAAACCTCACCGAGTGGGAAGGCTAACTCCTCAGACGCTTTACCCTGAAGGGCAGGTTACACTCAGTGTCTACAGGATCAGAAATACATTAGAGGGACTGCCAGGTTCAACGCACAGTAAGAGACTTTGGCAGAGAAAGGACCAGAAAAAAGGAACACGGATTGACTGGAAGGAGAAAGGGGGAAGACCCCATGATGTTAAAGCAATAATGTGAACAGAACCATCCAGGCAGGAATAGGTAGCTTATCACTAGTGACAGCAGAACTGCAGAGTAGTCCCAATGGAACAGAGGGTCACTTAGCTAGAAAAATGCAGCTGGTAAGATGGTAAAAGGGAATGCAGTTAGTGAGAAGTCTAAAGGACTATACTCTTGATATGATGCATAATGGTGAGTAAACGTGGGATTGTGAGTGAGGAGATGACAGTACATGCAGGGACTCAAATCTTACCTTCCACAGCCCCACCAGGAGGCCTGGGTTTAGGCAGAAGATCCGAATGAGTCTGTCACAGCCAAACATGGTGGATGCAGTTAAATTACTCAGATTGTACTTTGCAATTAAAGAATGCCATCGAGGTCTTTGAACATCCATGCCAAAGAAAGGAAAGAAATAAATGAGCTTTCACATCTTCAATGTTGTCAATTCTCTTTAGCGTATCTAAAAATACTTTGGAAGAGCATGCTAATAATGTGCACATTGCTAATAAGGCACGTGTCAAGGGGCAGGGGGACACAAAGAACTTGTATAAATAAAAGGCAAAGCGGACACATCCAAATTCCTCTCCCAACTATGTTTTTCTTCCCTCCTTCTTGCTCTTACTGTCAACTCAGTGGCCTGGTCAGAAGCACACTGAGGAATCATGTAGGTGAGGAAGAGGAAGAACTGTCTTCTTGTCCATTCCCCTCAAACCCAGCACAGTGGGTTTCTCCCTATGTATTCCTAATTAGGTGAGGGAAATAATGCAGAAGCAAAGACGAAATACTTAAATGGCAAAACAGCAAGTGTTCTCAGCGGGCCATGTGAAAGCAGACATACCTTTTAAAGTTATTATCAAGAGCAACTCAGAGATATTGAAAACCGAAACATTAGAAAATAAATTTAAACCCAAATCATGAGTGTTTGCATAAAGGAGATACACTGTGAACTCTATATTAGAATTAGTGTCTAAGAGTAAATAACTTAGATGTGTAAGAAAACAGAACTCAACTCTCCCATTCATCCTAAGACTTAAAATCAACACAGTGAAACATTCTGTAAGCACTATAATGGTAGACATAGAGGTCTGTCATTCCCAGGAACCCAGGGACAGTGCAGGAAACTAAGAGAGGGGAGATCTCAATGGTCAATTCACAGAGCAGAGCAGAGAAGAAAGTCTCTAAGGAGCTGGGCCACATTGCATTCAAGAGTTCACCTCCAGGGGCTGGCCCATGGGCATAGTGGTTAAATTCACCCACTCCACTTTGGTGGCCCAGGGTTCACAGGTTCAGATCTCAGGGGCTGAACCTACACACCACTCATCAAGCCATGCTGTGGCAGTGTCCCACACACAAAATAAAGGAAGACTGGCACAGATGTTGGCTCAGGGCCAATCGTCCTCAAGTGAAAAGAGAGAAAAAAAAAGAGTTCACTTCCAACACCAAAGGCACAAGCCAGCAGGCGACAGGTATTCAAATGTTCATTCAGTAAAAGAATTCAAAAACCAAAGAGTTCAGCTGTGGCACTGTTTCAAAGCAGAGGGCCTGTAAGGATCAAAACCAGATCCACAGCTACCAGACTTCCCCACTCCCTTGTTCAATTTTCAGAGAACTTCTTGTGCTGAGAACACATTAGGTAGGGAGAGGCGGTAGGTGAGCATACGTGTGATGGATAATCTAAAAAGAGGGCCAGCATAGGTAGAATATACTGGGAAGAAGCGGAACTCAGGGTTTGGAATCTAAGTGTGGAGTCATGGAAACCACAGTTGAGACCTTAGCTCCAACCCTCCAGACCATCTCAGACTGCCTTCACCTGTGTAGGGGGAGACCACCAGCCACCTAAGCGGGGAGAGTGGAAAAGGAAATGAGAAAATATTACTAGAGTACTTGGCACACACCAGGCACTCAATAAGCAGCAGTCACTGCTACTCTCATTATTAATGTGGACAGACGAGGCCGGGAGGGTGTGAAAACCCTCCTGCCATTCTTCAGTGTGCCCAGAGCTGGAGTGGCCTCAGAAACACGGCCCCAGAGCAGTTTAAACAGATCCACAGAGAAGGAGCTGGGTCTCCATTTGCCCCAGCCTCACGGGCCCCTGAGAGAGAAACTAAGGCTGATATTTACCCAACATTTCTCACAAATTTGGGGAGGTATAGCATCAACTACAGAATGGAGAACACTGGCAAGAGAGAAAATTTAATGAGTCTGACTAGAAAGGTATAAGTTACAGGGAAATTCAAACTGCAAATTACATTAACAACGCTTTCACTGTTCTTGAAAAAATTCTCATGGAGGAAACAAAAAAGACTGAACTAAAAACCACCAAGTCTCTCCCTCACTGTCACACAGATGCATACAAGGATTTGTATTTTTGCATGATGAAAGCATTTGCTTACAAACTTGCAATAAAAGTGCCAATAAGACAGATTCCTGAAAAACATTCTCAGGGTTTGTTTACCACTGTTTATCAAATGCTGACTGAAGTCCACTGAGTTTTAATTTAAATAAACTACATTAAATGAACATTCCCAGTGAACTCTAGCATTTCTGTCACTTTGCAGTATCTAGTATTCCTGACCTGGATGACAATTTTCAGAAACACAGCCTCTTTAACTGAGCTTTACAATTCAACACTATCCATTTAAATTAGCCTTTCATGATCATTTTAATTGATGTTAACAATTTTGTCTTAATACCTATAAACAATATTTCATGATATGCCAAGTAACATATTGTTCAGTCAAATTAGTACAAACGTCGTGCACTCATTCTCCAAACACAATTTCATTAAGCATAAAACCTAAATTCTGCATTAGAAAAATCTGGTGTTCATCAATAATATCACATGAAATTTCAGAGATTTATCCAAATAAGGGTACCATTTTAAAAAGTAACCGTGTTTCTAAAATATCTGCAGTAATATAATCAGGGAAAGTATTTCACACGTTTTTCTTCATAGCATTAAGACAGTTTGAGAATACAATAAAACCTGGATTTACCAGCACTAAGAAGTCTGAGACTCTCACATTCACAGCCTGACAGCTAGATCAGCAATCACTAAAACAATCCTCAAAGAACCAGCACCAGAGAGAGGAACCACAAACAAGGATCCCAGGTGTTAAATTGCAAAAATGTGTCCCTATCCAGGGAAACCACGAACAGTGTCCCTCCAAAGAGACAGCAGGCCCTAAGGTGAGATAGCTCAACACCTTCCATAGCAAGGACATGTGTGAGAGAACCCAGTGGGTGGGACTGTAGCACACAAGGCTGGTAAGAACAATAACGTGGTAAATCCCACCGCAACATCAAAGGACACCGAGACAGTGAAGGAGGTGGTCAAGAGCAGGACACCAACGCTGGAGAAGGCAGCTGTCACTTTTGCATTTGCCATGACTTTTATACAAAGATACTTCCCTTGGTCAGGAGGTCAGGATGCTACACATGCCACAGTTCAGCTTTTAGGAGAAAACGACATGGTGAGAAAAATGAGCGTGAGAGATTCGCTGGTAAAAGCAAGACGCAAGCCTTATAATGACTGTGTACTTAGCACAAAGCCACCTCATGACAAAATAACAATAAGTACTCAGTAAGCATCAGCAACATGACACATACGTATGTGATTTATGCACTTGACAATGAAATCTTTTGACAGTCTTCACAGTGACCATGCATGCTAAATACATCACTATCAGCACGTGTGTATTTATGTATGTGTGTATCGCCACCCCACTTTACAGATGAGAAAATGAAGGCACAGAAAGAGTACGTTACTTGCACAAGGCCACATATATAGTAAGTCAAACAGAAAATCACATAAAAACAACTAATTATTATGACTTTATGATCTAATGTTTAAATTAAGATTATTGTACCATTTACTAAAGAAGGAAAACATAACAGTTTTATATATCTTTGTGTTAAAATGGTTAAAACTCACAAGGTTAGCCATCAAATCATCCAGGAGATTTTGTTAACTAGAATATCATTCCCTAACCATTATAGATAACAAAGATATGAGGAACCTAAATTTAGACCTAACCATAAATGTGATAAACCTATTCTTTTCCTATTCTATGGTGATCCACAATGAAAGAGAAGTCTTTAAGATGCAATCAAATTAAAATGCACTGGTAGTATTTTTTAATTACAAAAGTAACGCCAACTAATATTTATATGTAAGATGTTCTTACCCAAATTAGTACTTACCCATTTTTCATGGGGGTTTTAGACCGGTCCATAAAAACTGGTGTCACACCACACAAATCTAAGGTTGACAATGTGGCTAGAAGTGGCCAGTTTTTGCCATACCACACAACTGTAACTGATGAATCATTTACTGAAAGATCAACATGCTCCATCATGTACTCTTTTCCACTTTTTTCTTTCAATATAATTACCCAACCTAAACCAGATTTTCTGGAGAAAGAAAAGCAAGCTAGAAATGTTTGCCTCAATGGGAAAAAAAAAAAAAAAGAAAAGCTAATGTCTATTTCACACATCATTTCTAAAGCATCTAGTTCCCTAAAAGCCAAAGTCAAAGTTCTCAGAACATGCTCAATGTTAATTTTCATTTCACCAACAGTTCTGTCTTGAGAGTTTTTCTCCTCACCAAATGCACATTCATGGAACAATGTTCTAGGTACAAGCAATACACAGATAAGCGAGACAAAGCTTCCACCCAGAGGGAGAGGTGCCTTGAATGCTCCTGGCTTTACTAGAGCAAATTACTAGGTTATTTCTGCTTTTCATAAAACCTTCAGCCCATATATACGGAATGGGAAAATACTTGGTATTTTATAGATACACAAAAACACATAAATAAACAGTCCCTCACAATATGAACTGCACATGTCCTATATACACAATACTTTAAGCTTATACTATCATTCTTTTTTTAAAGCATTTGCATATTTAAATGTCTAACAGTACTCTCAAATAACCACGATGCCCCTTCTTAAGAAGCCACTGCATACCTGAGGGCCTCTTTGGTTTTAACAGGAAGGCCTGTGTAAGGGTTGACAGGTTTGAGAACCTGAGCTAGTGCTGCTTTTACAGATGCTATTTGTTTTGCAATATATTCTTTCTTCCAATATCCAGCTTCTTTATCCTCAACTGACAATAAGTTCATAGTCACAGCTGTCTTCTCTACTGAATTAACTTTCCAATTAGATCTCTTAGGTGAAAAGGCAGTTGAGTAGATTCTGATCCAAATAAAACTGGGGGAAAAGAGGAAATATGTTAACTGTCTAAGAGACACTGTCATGCACCTGTAGTAGCAATATATTAAATTAGAGATGTACAATAATCTTTAGTATAATTCCATGAATAAGTCAAGCTGACCATATGCCCTTGTTCACATGTGAAGGTGAACTGTAGTTTGAGGTAAGTGTTTTAGATTCACCAACCCCAGAAACACAAACAAAAAGGAAAAGCTTGTTTTCCAAGGTCAAGTCAAAATGAGTGATCTCATGTTATGCGGGATCATCCAAACTACTGCCTTCTCACACCAACAATTGAATAGGAGATCTATTATAGAAAAAGAGGATGGAAGAAGTGTATACAACGGGATTCCTATCTTATTTGAAAGATATACTTTTTTTAAAAGATCAGAAAGAATATATACATACATACACACAGAGAGAAATGTCTACAGTAACTGAATTCTATATTCTTTTTGCTTTGTATATTTTAATTTTCAACAATGAGCATGAACTACTTGCACAAAGAAAAAAATGAAGGTTGTTAATAACAACTAACAATGACAGTTAACATTTTTTCAGCACTCTATGTTCAGCTTTGTTTCAGCACTTCATACCTTAACTCATTTAATCTTCACAACGAATCCATGAGGTAGCTACCATTATTGTCCCCATTGAGCAGACGACGTAACTGAGGCCCAGATGCAAAGTGATCCGGCCCAGGTCTGTGTACGTGAGTAAGTGGTAGAAGCGGGGCTGAATCCACGCAGCCTCAACCAGAGCTCACATTCTCATCCCCTGTACTTCACTGCCTCATCAGTAACATAAAGAAATGGGCTCAAAGAAAGAATAATTTTATCGAAATTCAGAAAGCAATGCTGGAATTCAAATTCAGCTCTGGCTCAGAGTCTGTGACCCTCCAACTCACCACTGAGAGGCCCACAAGAAGCCACATGAGCAGTGGCAGTTAACAGGGGCCAAAACTGAGCCCAGGGTGCCTCTCTCCCAGCCAAGGCTCTCCATCAGGGAAGAGAAGTAAACTTCTCTTGGGGGAAACTGAGGCAGGGGTTAAAATCAATTTCCTAATGTGAAAGGTGAATTTTACATAAATAAACTTAATTATTTGCTAATTTATGTCCCCACATTTCTATTTAGTGCAATAAGGGAGAAACGGCCAAGAGGCAGCTGGGAGAGGGTGATTTCCCCATAGAAGGGGACGATCCTGAACTGCAGGAGGTCCATGGGAGATGCCACAGAGACTCTGGAGGGTAAAAACTGTTTCAGTCATCCAGAAAGCACCGCAGCAGAAAAGGAGCATTTCTCAAACATACAACTTGGGAACACATCTCCTTGACCCAGGCATTACATGGACAAACACACATAATCAGATTCCTACTGACATCTCTTTTAAGTATGAGTTTTAAAGTCATTTCTCATCCCACAAAATCATTTATTTATATCATGCTTTTCCCCTTAAAGCATTTATGCTTTCAGTTCAGAAATGTCTAGGCTTTCACATGTGAGCTAATAGATGCAAAATGATGATTATTTGAGTACATCTGGGTAACAAAACTGTTTCATCAAAATCCCTTGAATGGACACTTTTAAAAACTACCTTTGCATAAAAGCTTGTTGGTGTTTTCATCGACTTTATTTTACTCATCATTTCACTCCATGTAAGTGATCCTTCGCTTTAGCAAGACTTTCACTGAACCTCAAATTTCTCCCATCAGCACTACGTGAACCATGGCTGATTCTATTTTGTACCTGCTGGAGCACTCACAAACCACACACACACACACTGCCGTGGAGAGGGGAAGCAGAACACGAACCCCACACATCTCCAGTTATAACTACACCTAACCTTTGCACGAAGAACCACTTTCACATACATTATCGTACTGAATTTACTGTGGGGCCTAAAGAGAATAAAAACATCTTACAGAATTAAAATGTTGTGTAGATTGTTCCCCCTGACTATTTATAAAATACAAATATGAAGTTTAAGATGCTTTTAACGTCTCCAAAACCCAAAAACATTCACTTCTTGATCACCAAATGCTCCGGTCCTGTTAAAAAGCTAAGGTGGATTTGAGAACAAGTGCATATTTATCTAATCTGACTATCAGTCAGGCACAGAAAGACTCCAATCCAACAAGTTATTCAGCAAATGGGGCTAATTTAATGTTCTGATAAACAGTGTTTCCCAGAGGGATGGAAAATAAAAACCCAGATGATAACAACCTGTGATAATCCAGATCCAGCCTGATGCTGCTCCCCTGTCATCCCCTCGCAGAAACTGTGCTCACACTGATGTCTGTAACACACACGGCAGGGAGGCAGGCCCCACTGATGTAATGGGGTGTGGGGAGACCCCAACCCTTCAAAGGTGTCTCCTCATACGTCAAGAGTATAACTGACTAAGGGCATGCTCCTGTCCTGTCTTCAGAAGCAACACTTAGAAAATACCATTAGTTTTCAAAATCATCTACTGTTTACACATTTGATTGTTAATACATCCTTTTATGAAGGCAGACTATGACTCTTAACAATACAGTTCAACTTACACAATTAAGATTTATCCTTTGAAAACGAAAAACATGAATGCAATTTCATCAGAAGCTCAGATTTTTTTAAAGAACAACATCCAAGAAAGTGACGTGGATACACAATTACTACTAAAAGTATGCAATGAATATGACTAGAGCTATGGTGCCAAATTCAGAGAGGCCTGCACCATCGAGGCCTATAAAGTTAAGCAGAGAGAGGTGATATTCAGAGAAAGTAAGAAATTTATAATTTATCAGCTTATCTAATTAAATCTGAGTTCTACCCTTAAATAAAGTAAGAATCCTCCAAAAAGCTACAGTTTTAGACGCTTAGTTGACCCCTTCCTTGAAAAATGGCTCACTGCACTTTGTTTTAGTGAATGCCTTCATCTCTTCTTAAGGTCATCATGGAAGAGACACATAAAAATTGCTCTACATTCATTCCAGAAACTTGGTCAAGAACTTCACTCGTTATTTCACTCACTGATGGGTGTGTGTGTATACTGACATAGACAGACAGACGTTTTCTCATACAGGAACATTCTTCTAAACTAAAAGATAAGAAAAACCACCCTTCTCAACCCCAGAATGGTATATGTCCCCTTCTCATTACAAGAACTTGACTGTCATTAGTATGATTTAGAGAAATTTTTAAAATATAGGTTCCAGAGCATAGAATTAATTAAAATCTCCAGAAATGCAGGCTAGAGATCCAGCTGGTTCTACTGCAGCCATTCTGTGACTGGCATGTGAGAACCATGGCACCGGATAATGTTTCCTGCCCACTATGTTCCAAGATTAAACAGCATTACCACTCTCCCTCTGTCATTATCCACATCCTTATCTATTAAACAAACCACCAGTGAAATCTGCATCCTCACTTATCTTGACTCTTCCCTGGTTGATATGTGGGGTCTACATGGGAATGACATCTGTCTGATCTACTGATCTTAAGGAGAGAGGGACCTAAAAGCCACGATGTTCAGCTGTAAGCCACAAAATTCTCACCAGAAGTTAGGAGGATTCCACTGTCTCACCCTCCAAGATAAAATTCTGAGCTGCAGACAAAGATGACAGTGACAACACAGAAGAAGGGGCTTCGCCCCTTGTCCCCTACTAGCCCAGGTGAGCTGGGTGCACCTCATCTCCGCCGGCTTCCCGTGGTAGAGCACTCTCACCTCTCTGCAGCCCCTTCACGCCTCCCTGCAGAGCAAGGGGCCACGGTTGGCAAGTTTGGGTTCTCCCCAAATACACCTCACGGAGCCCCGTCCTCTTCTTTCTTCAGGATCTGCTTGACTGCCAGCAGAGCAGTTTGCCTGCTCTGCCAACCCAGGGCCAGGTTTAGCCAGAGGCAGGCTGAGACTGTGTGGCTAAGCCCGTCTGCCTCTGGCAGACGCAGCAAGTCTTCCTGGCCAACAGACTAAAAGCCACTTTCTCCAATAGTTACACCAACAACAAGTTTGATCTTTCTCAGTTCATGCAAAGGATATTCCTTTCTTCAAGCAAATAAATGCAAATCTTTGAAGATTATATCATATGACTAAAGCATGAGACATATTATGTCTCTGTCTAAAAATAACTCAAAGTTCTTTTAAATTTTAAAAATTGGTCAAAAAGCTCTTACGGTCTTCACAACTTCCAGAAAACGCCATCAAAACATGACAGAGAGAGTTGGTTTTCTCCTTACTTGTCATTGGCCAGATGGTAAAAGCGCCTGTTCACACATCCGGTACACAGTAGGGTCCCAGCATCCAAGTAGGAAAAGATCTTCAGCAAGATTTCTGAAGGCATACTGAGATGGGGGAGAAACGAGAGAGGCGGGCCAGTGTTTAACCTACGAGTTACCCAGAAAACTGGCTGTTCATCTCCAAATAGAAGGCAATAAACAGACTCTTGCTGTACAAGAGGCACCCTCATCTTCAATTGTTTTCTCGATTGATACGCTCTGGTTATTATAATTCTCATGACATAAACCAGTGTGGACACCAAGGGGACAAAGAGCTAACTTCCTTGGCATTTTGATCACATTCTCACACTGTGAATCAACAGGCAGGATTTCACTGCCTCCCTCATGAAAGTACGTATTATTCATTGGGGAGATAAATGGAAATAACAGACGAGACAAAGAATGCATTCTTAACTATTAATAAGCAAAACACAGAATCCCCCCGCCTCCAAAAAAACAAACACACTAAGTGGAATAGAAAGTATCAACTAATTTTGCACCTAACCTCAGCCACTCTCATGCACCCTCATCCTGCATGTCCTCACACTGCGACTGTTCTGCTGGGGCTTCACCGCAGCACCAAGCCCCTCGTGGCTCCCGCTCTCCCTCTCTCAGCAGCACTTAACTGACCATTCCCTGTTTCACAGCGATCTTCTCTTCTGGTTCACAAACACCACCCCCCCTCAGTTTCTTGGACCTCACTGGTGTTTCCTGGCTCCTTGGTTGGTTCTAAATGTCCCAGTTCCTCCGAGCTCGCTTCTGAGCCCCTTTGCTTTCATGTCTACACTCTCTCCACAAGACATCGCGTCCATTTCCGTGGCTGCAGACTCCTCCCAGACCTCACCCTGACCTGGACTCACATACCGGCTGTCCATTCGGCATCCTCATTCCACATGCCCTAGGCATCTCATCTCTAACTCTCTCCCACCCCCGACTCCAAGGCCTTTCCTTCCCACAAACAGCACCTGCGCTTGCACATCAGCTCAAGTCAATAGTGGCAGATTCCTGTTTCACGTCTCTTTTCCTCTCCCACCTACATCTAATTCATAAACAAGTCGTGGGAGTTACACCCCTAAATATGCCTCAAATTTGCCTATGTCACTCCATCTTCCGTCCTTCGAGAGAAGGGAGACAAGTAAATAAGTAAACAAGACAATTTTAGAAATCCAATGACATCACACCTCTGTGCTTAAAATCACCATACCGTGAATAAAGCCCAAGCGCTCCTCCCCACAGTCTCTGAGGCCTGGCCTGATCTGGGCCACCTCTCCCTCTCTTCACTCACTGCCCACTGCCCAGCGCCCGCCGCTCCTTCAGCATGTCAAGCTCCTGCACCTCTGTCACTTGGCTTCCCCTCTCCGGATGCCCTTCCCCAAGCTCTTTAATCTCAATTTTCAGTTCTCAGCTTAGATGTCACCTCCTCAGAGAAGTCTTTCCTTACCATCTTACCCTCTATTCTGGATTACAAGTCCATTTGTTTTCTTGATAGTTCATATCCCAATTTATAATTCATTACTTTTTTTTAATCTGTCTCCCCCACTAGACCATAAGCCTCATGAGAACACATGTGAGTGGCTCGCCATTTGTGTCCCAGCTCCAAGCACAGTATCTGGGATGGAGAAGGTCCTCGAATATTTGATGGATGGATTAACTGAATGAATATTTGTTCTATTTCTCCTATCAGATTATTGTACGACAGATTCTATTCCCAGAGTATACAGTTTAAAGCTTAAATTGATGTCCTTAATTAAATCCTTCTTTTTGGCTTTTCATTTCTTTTTAATAACACACTAAAAGTATGTACACTGTTAGCAGAGATAGTTATGATATAGTATTAAAAGCCCAAAACCTGAAATCAGGTAATTTATACTTGAACCTGAATTTTGCAATATGTAGATTATGTGAGCCTTACTTCCTCCACTGTAAAAAGTCTATCTATAATAATGCCCAGCTCTCACGGCTCCACACAACACTTAGCATGTAGTTGGTGTTCCATAGATGTTAGTACAGTACAAATCCACAGGCATCTCAGCATCAATTTCAAGTAATAATTTTTTTAAAAAAGATTCTACTGATCTCGATGCTGGGTTCACAGTACAGAATCTTGCCATGGCAAAATGGATTCCCAAAACACTGAAAGCTAAGAAAGTCAGAGACCTTTCGAGATTTTGCAAAATAGACTTCAATCTTCTTCCTCCTTTTTCAAGGGTCTTTATCAATAATTTTGAAGAACCTTTTTAAAAAAGGAAAATTAAATTTACTTGTCACTTTTAGAAGTTTAGCTTCATAAAATTAGTCTAATAATGATAGTGGTGACAGGCCAATGACTCATATCAAACTCTCCATGTTGTACATTCTTCCTACACAATTCTATTCTTAGGGAGCTCAAAATAGCAACTTGGTATATACAGCGTTACCACTTTCTCTAATAACTCCATTCCTACAGCCCCCAAAAAAGTGGCAGACTGCTTCTGCTACTTACCTATCCAGAGACACAGAGCAGTCAGCAGAGGCTCTCTCGCAGTGCCTTTCCCGTCTGGCATGTTGCTTCAGAGTAGCACAGCCTGCAGCATATCTGATACATGGCCCATTCCTGAAAGTAAACATGGAAAATTCAAATTATAATGAAAGGTGAACTGTCCACTCCCCTCTATAAAATTTTAGAGGATTCATAAACTCCAAAGACTACTCGCTGTAAAACTTCACCTCTGCAAAGAAAGAAAGGCAAGGTGAGAAGGAAGGAAGGAGGGACTATGAAACATTCAGTGTCCTGAGTAAGTAATCCTGAAAACTGGACTTACTCTCGTGTGTTTTAAACCTAAGATTCAAAACTTGCTTTTATTAGAGCACATCACAGAGGCGCCGTACAATGTGTTTAATGGAAACAAAAAGGATAAAGCAGTTTGGCTAGTTTCAATAACACAACAAGAGAAACCCAATAAAGATAGCATCGATAGAGTTAAAAAAAAAAAAACCTGTAGATGTGTAAGCCAGAACTGCCAACACGATCTACAATTTCACCGACCTTTGAGGGATACGACTGGGTCCAACTCTAGATTTGGCAGTCACAGCCAAAGAAGTACCAAACACTCACCCACAAATCTGTTCACATTTTAACATCTCACATTCAATGGAATATATTTTAATTGGCCATCTTTTTTTTTATTTTAGTGGTACATAGAATAATAGTGAATCTTATAATTAATGGCTTTTAAGATTCAGTGAAATAGGGTATAATATTTTATGCAGTTAGTCCTTTTCAGAAGTTCCTAAAATAAATTTCTATTAAAATCAGTCCTCAAAACCAGCAGTACTCAACAGCAGCTTGCTGAGATCTGAAACACCCAGAAAGTCATGGAGCTCACAGCCTCCCATTTCTAGGCAGCAGCCCATGGAGAAAGCGCCTAGTGGATATGCTATTTCTCCTGAAGCCCTGGAAGCTGCTTGTTTACCACATACGTGAATCAATTATTGACCCACCCCCGACCCAGCACACTACTGAAGCAAATGATATCTGGAGGACACAGTCTACACGTTCAGTTCTCCAACACCAGCGCTCAGAGCACATACTTGGTTCACCAAGAGCGTAACTACCCTCGTTTTTCTCACGAGGCTGATTCCCTAGATATACTTGGACTAATACTCAGAGGATGGCCCTGGACCCCGAACACAACCTGCTCTTAGGAAGCACGGGGAGTGTATCGCCCACAGCCTCACTTAGCCTGCTCCCTCCTGCAGAGACAGGCACACCAAGATGTACACACGTCAGCAAGCACTCCAATCACCTCATGATTCCCCATGTGGTTCTGAGCAGCCGGAGAATGAGTTTCTCTTCCCTTGGCAGATTTTTCTCTTTAGAAACAAACAGTGGCTGGCACATGGCAAGCCCCAATAAACATTAGCTATCATCTGCATGATGGCACTTCAACCTAGGAGAGGTGGAACACAGTAACCTTTGCAGATCCCGGAGGGTAACAAATTCACCACGGTAAAAAAATGCAGGCTACCCATGCCTCTCCATTCCAGCTTCAGCAAAAGGCACTCATTGTTCTTTTTGTCTTCTCTGACTTTCTAGCCAATGCGTACCAGGAAATGCAAAGCAGGGAGGCTGAGCCAGTGGTTTTCAATCTGTGCTCTGCAGAATAGAAAGGAGAGGCGGAGAGGGCAGGAAGAGATGCTAATCTGAAAGCTTTGCAATGCACTCGCCCCCTTTAATCAGAAAATTCACCTATGCAATATATTTTTGTACTTCCTTTGAAAATTTTGTTTAAGCAAAGATTTCCACAGCAGAAAAGCTTCAACTCCACTGCCCTGGTTCTAACAGAGTAATCAGAGGTGAAATACAATTTCCTGATTGTATTAGTTTCCTAGGGCTGCCTCAACGAAGTACCTCAAACTAGATGGCTTACAACAACAGAAAGTTATCATCTCACAGTCCTAGAGGCCAAAGTGCAAAACCAAGGTGTGGGGAGGACCCGCTCCCTCGGGAGGCTCTAGGGAAGAATCTTTTCTTGCCTCTTCTAGCTCCTGATGGTTGCCAACAATCCCTGGTGTTCCTTAGCTTGTGGCAACTAAGCTAACTGACTCCAACCTGTTCCATCTTTACCTAGCCATCTTCCCTCTGTATGTGTATGTCTGTGTGTCTCTTCTTATAACAGCATCAGTCATATTCCATTTAGGACCCACCTTAATCCAGTATGACCTCATCTTAACTAATAATATCTGCAAAGACCCTACTTCCAAATAGTCACATCCTGAGGTTCTGGCTGGACATGAATTTGTGGGAGGAGAGGAAGGCACTATTCAACACAATATACAATTTTAAAACTATACATTTTAAAATGATTTGAAAGCATTCTTTATTTCAAGTGGTGAACTATTCTTGTAAATTCTAAACTGACCTGTATTACATACTCAAAGAAAAAATATCTTCAGTTAACAAAGGTTTCTAACACTGAAGCTTTAAGTAAAAGGGATTTGTATTACCCCTCCACCAAAAAGTAATATCCATTCAGAGTTCTCAACCCGTGACCCTTAGACTTCTGCAAATGTGAAGGGTCATGCCAAGAAGTCTGGGAGTCTGGACACACACACTGTATGAAGACTGAGAAATGTCTCTCACTAATAGATACTACTGTTTTTTTAACTTAAATGAATACTGCTATGGTTAATCAAATACAAATTTGTTGAAAAGCATTAGTAAATTGATAACAGCTTTTTGCTATTACGTATTTCCTCAATCAAAAGATGCCCAAAACTAAAAACTATTACCCTAGGCCTTTCCAAGGGAACTGAAGAAAAGTAAATTAATATGACATATCAATCAGTTTCAATCTAGCAAATTGGCAAAGACCAAATAAATGATAACGGCAACTGCTGGCTACGCTGCAGACAGATAAACATTCGCATTCACTGCTGGGAGCATGAACTGGTGCAAACGGTATGGAAAGCCAATTGGTAAAGTATATCGAGATTTTTGAGAGGCACACATAATTTTTTTAAGCCAGGAATTTCACTTCCAGAAATACATCCCAAGGCAAGAAAATGAGCCCAAAGACTTCACTCAAGAACATCTAACTCAAAGTTGTCTCCACTAGGAAAAATGCTAGAAACAGCACAGGGCTTGGTTAAATTGCATGGCCTCCATACAGTTAACAATGTTCAGCCAATTCAAATGGACAGTTTCAACAAAGGCGAAAGCATGTGAGAGAGAAATAAGTTCATGAAGTCTTCCAGAAGTCTGCACGGCTTGCTCTCTCACCTCCTTCAGGTATTCATGCAAATGTCACCATCTCACTGAGAACTTCTTTGGCCATGCTCTCTAAAACTCCAATCCATACTCTACAGACTCTCTAAAACTCCAATCCATATTCTACATACATACACACACTTTATGCTCCTTCCCTATTTTTTTCCTTAACACATATCACCATCCGACACTACACAGTTCACTTACCTACCTTATTAACTACCACTGGAACATAAGCTCCATATTGGCAGATCTTTCGTATGAGTTTTGGTCACTGCTGATTCTTAAGCACCCACAAAATGCCTGGCATGCAGAAAGCATTTGATAAATATCTGATAAATTAATAATATATCAACTGAAAAAGTAGGTCATATCAGTATATGCTATATAATCTTATTTTTGTATTTCTCTCAAGAGAACAAGCAAACACATACATACAAAGAAAAGACGTCCGGAAGGAAAGTCAACAAGGTACTACCCTGATTCACAGGATTACAAGGCTAGAAGGTTTTTGGGTGGTGGTTGTTTTCAAACTGGGGCTGGAAGATTGAAGGGACAGAACTCCATGCATTTTCTAATATTTCTTAATATATTGAATATGTAATAAATGGGGGGGTTCTTGTTTTAATTTCAAAATAGAGAATCCCATACGCAAGAAGGTTTGGAATCACAATTTCATAGCACAATCCTTTAGGCTGAAGCTGTGGTTCCCAAACACAGCATTCTAGGGTACCAGGTGCCTCAAAATCTGCGGCACAGCCTGCAGAAAGCTCAAAATTTCTGTGACGTCTCTTAAAAAATTAATGCAAATGTTGCATTATTGTTGGATAACTTATCTGTATTTGTCTTATTATAAAAATGTATTACTTACCGGTTAAATGATTTAACATTTTTCCCCAAAACCATTGCATTAATTTTACATGTTGGGAAGATGCCCCATGCACCCCCACCCACTGGCCCCTATCTGTTTGAGAAGTGCAGCCTATTTGTTGCTGCTTGTTTTTCCATAATTAAAATAGATCTCATGAGTCCCGCATTTCATAGATCAAAAGACTAAGACTCTACCAAGGCAATCACAGTGACTTGTTCAAGGTCTCAATCTAGAGACAGAGTCCCAGACACCTCCATCTCCTGACTATCCCTTCAAAAGCTCTTTCTACTGTATTATTATATTATACATCTTATCAGTATGGCTTTTGGTACAATTGAAAACTAATCTCCATTTCTCCATAAAATAAACCCACAGCACATTTCTAACGGTCACACAATTCACAAGTAGGTAAGTGACATGCACAGCCTCCTGTAGATCTAGGTCTACAAAGGTAAGTGCACATTTAGCTGACACAATTACTAAGATGACATTTAGTTTAAAAACACTTTTTTTCCAAGCGACAGATTTTGCCTGATAGCTTTGAATAAGTTCAATATTTTAAAAATCTACTTTCTGGGCCTGATTTTTAATATCCGGTAAATCAAAGAAATTAGACCAAATAGAAATTAAGCTAACTTGATATGCTGTCCGCTATATTTCTTACAGTTTATGATGTTTGTATATATTCACATTATGTGTTGAAAAGGGAACCACTGATTCCTTATTAAAACTTAATTTTTCTGAATTGAGAATTAAAAATAACCACCTACTTAGATATAATCTTTCTTAGCAACTGACTTTTCTTTACCAAAAAGAATGTACGCATCACCAAATCACGGGTTGACATGCAGGCTCCCATGCAAGGCACAATGACAGGCACTCTAATTACATCATTTCACCAGGAAGTTCTCTCAACTCATAAAGTAAAAGAAGACTCATCACATAAAAATCACTCTGCTTCCCACTAACAGAGCACTATATATAAAAACTAATTTTAGTAATAGTAGCAAATTGATTTAAAGTTCAAGCTTCCTATTTAAATTCCAGTCTTTCTCACCTACATAATAGAAGAAATTTTGCAGACACTGTTACCATCTTATTTGTCACAAGGCTTGTGGTATGTCTCATGTTACAGCTATTCTCAAGAACCAACTATTAGCATAATACTAAGGTACAGGGTCCTGCTTCTGAAACCAGAGTAAGTGGGGTAATGCACCCTTGGATGAACACAGGACATAGTTCTGGAGATTCAAGAAAACAAAAACTAACTTTAATTGCAGTGGTACGTAACACAGTCCTTTTTCATGCTTACACATTTGGTTTATTAGAAGGGATAAAACGCATGACTTTTTATATCTATAAAGGAAGAAGATTTGCAAGCAAAAGGATAATCGTCAAGGACGCAAACTGTCCTTAGCATCATCCCTCCACCTAGTAAAATAACTGGGATGATAGGTACAGAGCTAGGTACAACTCATGACAGGACGAGACGGATTTAGCAAAGAACCACAGCACGTTGATACTTCTGAGGGGCTGGATCATCCACTTTGGGAAATGAGCCATTCCCCTTGGAGGTAAGGTCAAGATCCTTTTGGAAAGCAGCTGCATCCTCCTGTTCCTTCCTCACCTCACTCCTCAAAGCTGCCTTCTCTCACTGTAGACGAGGACTACCCTTCGGTTCCCGGGTGCCCCAAGAGACACAGAGGAGAAACGAGTCTCTAGACCCCAGAACAAGAACACGAGAGGCCCTAGCACTTAAACAGGAAGACAGGCAGAAGAGGATTAGGAGTTGAGCACCAAGGGGTAGCTGTCTAGAAGGCATCCCCCCAGGGTTTGCTTAAAAACACAGACTTCTTGACGTCAGAGGTGCAGAAACGGCTGCCCCGGGAGACGCTCCCAGAGCAACCTGCCTGCTAGAGGTATCGGCTTAGGGGTGGTGAGTCCCTTCACGAATCGTGGGCGGGAGAGAAAACCGAGGTTTTGTCGAGCTGATTCTACTTCTCTAAGTTATAAAGTTATTAAAAGGCCGTAAGGTGATTCCCGGGCCCAGAACAAGGAAGCTACTTTGGGAACGCGCTCTGGAGGGCTCCCTCTGGGCGGCCCGCAGGCGGGGACCGGTGCCTGCGCCTGCCTGCACACGTGGAGCGCTTTCCCCCGCGCTCTCCGCGAAGCGCTGCACGTTCCCAGCTCCCCACCGCGCCTATTCACTGAATGAACGGAAGGAGAACGAAGATTTCCGGGGAAGCCACTCTACTCGGATCAAGACTTGGGGTAATCCCACTTTTCCAGGTTGAAAAGACCTTTCCCGCACTAGAGAGAGCTGCAAGCCGTGCGCTGGAGCGGGACGAAGGAAAATAAAGAGAAAGGGACGGGGCTGTGGGTAATTGAGGGGCTTCCCTCGCGCGGCTCCCTGGGCGCGGCCCCCCAACCGTCACCTGAACCCGGTGCGCCCGGGGGCCGAACCCACGCCGAGCGGTAGGCGCGGCGCCTGGAGGCCGCGCCACTGCAGCTGCAGGAGCCGGCCGCGTCCGGTCGCCATGGAGACCTGGCTGAGACGCCCAGCGGCGCGAGGGCGGGAGGGAGCAGCGCGCCGCCCCGACACGCCCGCCAGACGCCGGCGCACTCCGAGACGCGCGTGCGCAGAAGCGGAGCGGGGGGCGGGGCCGAGGACGACAAGGCTTTCCAACGCTCTAGAAGTTCTAGAAACTTCTGGGGCCCGGGTTCCTCCCACACTCGATGTCCTGACGCCGAGGACGCCGCGTGGCGAGTGGGTGACTTAGACTTTAACACAGTGTGGGCATTGCGGCCGCGACCTCCCTCTCCAGTTGCTGGCTCTCTGGTAGTTCGCACTTTCGCACTGGTTGCTGTCTGGTTTCCTGGGGAAGAAACTGAAACGCACAGGCTACATCATTTGCCCATGAGGAATGGCAGAGCCACATTCAGATGGAGAATTTCCCAGTTTACACAGTCCTCTGTAGAGGGTCGCAAGAACACGCAGTTTATAATTACTAATTTGATTTTTGCAAGTTCTGTTTGAACTACTCAGCGCCTATAGCACGAATTCCCCCCACCAACACGGATACATCTTCCTACTGCGAGAAGTACGTGCAACGCAGGCGCAGGCGAGGCTGGGAGGTGGCGAAAGGCCCGGCGGGAACTCTGGCCGCCTTGCACTTTGGGAGATGTAGTCCTTTTGCCTTCCCGCTGTGGCAACTCAGTAACACTTGAGATCCTCAAACTACTATTCCCAGGACTTCTAGGGGTTTCCCAGGTTGCTTTGCAAAGACATAGTGGGGCGATCGTGAATGTCGGCACAGAAGGTAATCAAAGCACTTTAATTCAAGTAAAAAGATGCCGAAAGAGTAGGGGAGGTGGACGTCAACGTCCTTCGGGAGACTTTTCGACTGCAGAAGCTAACGTTTTTGCCGAACACGCCGCGCAGAATTTCCGGTGTGAATGTGTAGACTGGAGTAGGCGTCCGCCTGGGGTGTAGCGGGAAGTGAAGCTTTTCGAGGTTGGCATCTTGCATAAACGGAGCGGCTTTCTGTGAACATGATTTGTACTTTTCTACGAGCTCTACAGTGTACGGAGAAGCTGCACAGGTCTTCGGGGAAGCGGCTGTTTTTGCCACACTTGGTGCTTAACAAAGCTTGCTTGAAAACTGAGCCCGGTTTGAGATGGGGGCTGCAAGAGCGGAAGAAAACGGTGCGGCCTCCGTGTATTGTTGGAGTCTCCCAGAAAACCATCTGGACGCAGGGACAGAGCCCCCAGAGAGCCAAGGAGGACAGCAGCAAACAAGTGTCTGTGCACAGCAGTCGGAGAGGGGAACCCGTCATCTCAACGTCACAGAAAGGTAAAAAGGAATTCTCCAGTAACGATCAGTCTGTCAACAAACGTGGCAAGAGCTGCCAGTGCCCCTTTACACAAGTTCAGTGCTAACGGTGGAAAAACAGTGCGTACAAATTAAAAGGTAGAACCGTTAGACACAGTTTAGAATCAGAGAATATAGGCCTAAAATTTTCTTCGCAGGTTTGCATTCAAATTTGAAAGTTGATTTTGATATAATTTTGTTGAATTATGTCTAGAAAATTTTTCTCAACTTTTATTAGTTCTGGTCTGGAGACAGCTATATAAAACTTAAGCATTGTTAATACTTTGTAATGGAAAAGTCGATTCCCAGATGTTTCATCTCATTTGAATCTCGCATTCGTTTTTTCAGACAGATCAGCACTGCCCCCTTTGTGTATGATGCACACTCCCCCGGTTTCACACAACCGAAAATTGAATGCACATTTTCCTATTTCAGTTTTCTGATATCCAGCTCAATGCTCTTTAGGTCAACCATTCACAAGTATTTCCTGAGCTTCCATTTTCTCTAAACTTAGCGCTTGAATGGGTGTTATTGGTTGTCCCACGGAAATCCTGTACACAAATAGGTTACCACCAAATTAGGAGGAAAATAGGTACAGAGTGTGAAACAGTGAAAAAAACGTTAATTGTGCTACAAAGAAAAAGTACTAGGGAGCATATGATAAAGAGTAATTGGATAGAATAAATAGAAAAGAAAGATTATTGAGTCATAATCCATAGAGATTAACTCATGTAGTTTCGCTCAATAAACACTTCTCTTGAGTGACTACTGTTGTGCCCAGATACTGAGTTAGACTCTATATATTACAGAATGAAGGATGTTCAAAACATCACTTACCTTCAAATGAAATGTGCAGTAATAGAATGTATAAAAGAGGAAAGGTAAAGTGTAATTCTGTCAGGTAAAGTCAGAGAAGTCCTCACAGATGAGATAAGAAATCATTTCATTTAACTTCTTATTGTTTATTCCTTCACTTTACAAGTAATTTGTAGAAAAAATAAAAAGGAAGCAAAGAAAGTATTCCAGACACCCATGGCTATACCACACAGGATGACTATTGTTAATATTTTGGTTTATGTCATTTCAGTGCACATACTTTTTAACAATTCCAACAAAAAAAATTTAACTGTATCCTACCAGTTGTTTTGCAGTCTGCTGAATTTATCAAAAATATAATCATTCACTCATTCATAATAGCCTGAACAGGGTTGTGAGGGATGATTAAAAGTTCAGTACAAGTGAGCAGCCTGTATGCAGAGGTCAGAGGCACAGAAGTGTCAAACAGCGTGTGCTAGGTCATCTGGCTCCAGCAACAGCACTGCTTACACTGCAGGGGGAGCCCTGCTGCAGAGCCCTGTCCTGATCTGGACCCCACTCAGAGGTGGCAGCTTTCCTGGCGCCTTAGTGAAGGGGTGGGAGCACTGTGCCCAGATGTGGAGCGTGCTGCCTCCAGAGTCCACAGAGGCCCGTCACGCTGTGGTAGGACAGACGGGATCCAGTAGCTGGTCTTTTACTTGGCAAGGAGTGTCCCAGCATGCCCCACACAGTGTCCTCCTAAGAGTTTTGCTGATGTGTTGGCAAGCCCTGGATCTTTGCTGGGCTCATCCCCCACACTTGGAGCACATGTGTCTTACCAGGGGTCCCAACATACAGCATGCATGCCACTTGTTACTTTTGCCTCTGCCTAACATGATGGCATAAACAGAGTGGACAAATGTGATGTGTTGCAGAATATCCAGAACAGCAATGTCCAAACAAAACTTTCTGCAGTGATGGAAATGTTATCTATGTGTGCTTTCCCAGTAAGGTAGCCGCTAACCACATGTGGCTTTTGAGCACTTGAAATGTTGCTCGTGAGACTGAGGAACTGAGTTTTTATTTAAAGTTAACTTGAAGTCAATTTTAAAATTAAAGTCAAACAGCCACTTGTGGTGTATAGCTGCTGTACTGGACAGCCCAGATTCAGAAGGTCTGGGTCCCTTAAAACTATTATGACAGGTGGGACACTTAACAAATCCTGGGCAAGACTGTACATGTACACCGTTATTATCAGTTTCCTGTTAGTACAAACTGCTACTGCTGCTCCCTCTCAATAGAGAAGGAAAAGAATACATTCTCCAGATCAGTGGCCAATGCCATGAGTCTGTGTTAATGTGCTCCATAAAGTTATCATATCTGGCATTGCATCCGTATTGGGGCTACTGCTTGGTTGAATTTGCAGTGGACTGCTGTCATCCTCTAGTTTCTGCCTGGTTTTTGTAAGGGGCAGACTGGTGAATTACATGGGACTGTGATGGGCACCACTGCCCCTCTATCTTTAGGTCTTTAAGAATAGCTCTGTCTGCACCATTCGCCCTTAGATGTGAGACTGTTTTTGATTTACTGTCTGGGTCAGTTGGGGGCAGTTTCAGAGACTTCCATTGGACTTTCCCCATGCTGGTAGCTTTTAACCCACCCTCAAAGGAACTGAAGTAGGGGTTGTTGTTGCCAGTTACTGAGTATGTCGATTCCCGTTATACATTGGAAATCAGAGAAATATTACCTGGTGGGTCCCTGGACCCAGCTGTGAAGCTTTTACAAGCCAGGCTGTTTCTTACATGACCACCGTATATACCTAACAGAGGGGCCGTAATGGCTCTTTGGGTTCTGGGGTGTCAGTGTCAACTCAGACCGTCCAACAGACCTTGAAATGTTTGGGTATTCCCCTTTTTCTAGTGCATGGTTACCAAGCCAGTGGCTGTAGGTCTCTTTGGTGAAGAACCAGGGGCATCCTGTGTACTTGCTCAGGTGTCTCCTCATAGAGGCTGGTCTTTCCTTTAGTATATGGGTTCCAGGTCTGAAAACTGTTTCAGGTCCAAAAGCTGAGTCAGTGATCATGACTTTGCCTTGAGTGTCTGCCTTCAGCCTCTTGATCACCCATAATTAATTTCTCATGATAATATAGATTGAGCAATATCCTTGTCAGCTGCCCATCAGTCTCACCCTTGAGAACACTATGTTCTAGTATCATGTCTGTTGCTTTCTGCAGGTCAGACACCCCTGGCTGCCTCTTCACCCTTGCTATTCATTATGATAGTTGCACCCACCTACCTTCTGATGGTTCAGTGCCACAACCGTCCCCATGGCTGTCAGGATACCCTCTTCTGTAACGATGTAAACAGTGTCCTCCAGGCCCTCTACACAGCTGGTGGGTTTGGGATTTTGTTTCTTATATCCACTCTAGCATGCCGTCTCTCTGAGCCTTTCGATCCTTTCCTCCACAGTTTGCCATGGCAGTTCTGTCATTTTTAGCTCACTTAATGTGGACCGTCCTCTCTCCATGTTTCCAAGAGCAAACCTAGCTGTGCCTCACCTCCCAAGGTGCTTGCTGGATTGTTCAATTCTTGACCACAGGAGAGTGCTCCCATATTGATACACTCTCACTTGTCCTGTTCTGTGTTCTGTGCCCCTTGATGCCATCCTTAGGATACAGTCACATGTGTGCTCTCACAGCTCCTGCTGGGGGGACCTACAGCTCCTTCAGGGCTTCATCCTTTTCCTCTTTCCTCCCAGTTATGTCATAACCTGGCAAGAGCACATCTTGCTAGATTGAAGCCCCCAATTAGTCTTCAAGGAGGAGAAAGAGCTAGCCTTGAACTGGGAGGCATGAGCTGCTGCTTCAGACCTGGAGGGTTCAGGAGAATCTGTGGATTTGAGATTTTTTAGTGTATCAGCCTATATGTCTCCATACCAAGCTTCAGATTCCCTTTCCTCCCAAAATTAGGACCCTGGCCTTGACATGGGAGACCTGACAGGTTGAAATTCCAACCTCTCTGCTGCTCTTATGCCCTGGGCCTGACCTTCAGCTTTTTCTTTCCTCTAGGTACAACAGAGGCTCATCTCTGTTTTGTTATCAAGGAGGCCTCTACTTTCGCACTTCACCTTCACTGGGGATTAGTTACTCTCATCTTACTATCTTTATCTTTCTCTATTGCATTGGCAGCCCCACACCACAGCCATTCAAACCAAGTCCTTAAAGTGGCTTATTCCTCCTGAATTCCCAATATATGATACCAACTAGTGCATTCCCTTTCACCAGTATTCCAACCCAGCTCTCCATGAGTAGAGCTGCAACAACTGCATATCACTGTGTGCCAGGCCTCTCAGTGCTGTACCCACCAGCCAGCAGCCAGTGATCCAGCTCCAAAATCCCAGTTTGGAACAGCTCCCTAGGACCACTCCTGGTAGCACCTGTCCCAGTTGGGTCCCCATGGAAGCAGACTCAGTGGGATTTGCATACAGGAGGTTTTTGGGAGTGCTCAGAACACATCTATGAGGGGTGAGGGAAGCAGGATTATGCAGAGGGAGAAGTTGAAGTGCAGTGCATTTGCAGTAGGGGCCTCAGCCAGTTCTCCAGGGAGCTCTGAGGCTGGGCTGGCCTGTCACCTTCCAGCATAGGGTGTGGGGGCTGAAAACACCAACCAGGCATGAGGCGCGGGAAGGGCCAAATCTTTGGTGAAAAGGCTGTCTTCAGATGAAGGGCTGTCTAGACGGGAACTCAGCTGAGAACCATCAGCCCCTAAGCTCTCCATAGCTGGGGGAATGGGAGCCTCAGTCCTGAGGGGAGGAGCTGGGGCCTCTCACCACAGCAGCCACTCCTGCAGAGACAAATGGCAGAGTTTTTTGCATGAAGGTATAGGTCTGAAAGGGTCAAGAAGAGGAAGGTAGGCAATGAACAGCTTCCAATCAAGACAACTATAAAATAACACAGAGACTTTACACATGTGCGGACTGTGGACAATACCCAGCACAGGGCTTTGCACATAGTGGATACACAGTAAGTGTTTATAATTGAATAATAGAGAACGCCTTCCAGATACCCTCAGCAAGGCGGGATGTTTGCATTGAGAGGGGCAATCAAGAATCCAGGGTGTTGGGACCAAAGACCTGATGTGGGTAATGGAATAATATGGCTACTTACTAGTATGGTCATTATTGTAGTCTCAGCTTGGGGCTTGGCACACAGCTGGCAGTTAATATTCAGGACGTGTATTTCGTAAACTTAATAGAGAATGAAATGAGACGTTCTCGTTGTCGGCCTCTCGACTCCTGAGCCCGCTAAGGAGATGAGATTGTGGCAGGGATTGCATAGTCAAGCCCATGAATTGCATGTTTGGGCAGATGCAATCTTTTTGTTATTTCAGTCACATCTTTTTAGTTAGGAACCTGTACTGAAATCTTGAAGGATTATTATGCTAAAAAGTACTTTTAAATAAGTGTTATTTTATAAAAGTAACAGAAGCTTATTGTACAAAAGGGAAAACTATAAAAATAACCTGTAAACATTTTGTTGTATTTCTGGAAAGAAAATTTGTAAGAGATTTGTATTCCAGAAATCTGTGTTCCTAATGTAGTGAATAAATTAATCTATAAATATAGCACCAGGAGGTGATTCACTTTTCAGCATCAGTGAAAAAGTATAGTTGCAATTGTAATGTTAAAGCTCTTTGCATATGTATGTACATATGTATATCTATACATATAAATATATATTCTGTCCCATGATAATATGTTGATTGAATTTATTTAGCTTTCAGAACTTCTATTTAATCCATATGCACATTTTATTAGTATCGGGGAAAAAAAAGTACAGATTCTGGGCAAGTTCTTCATTTTCTAAATCCATTCAGTTCACAAATCTGTCTGGCCAAGCAAATTCCTGTTCTGAATTTAGTTCTCTGTTCATTGTGGGCACAGCCAGTGGGGTGGCCAGAGGAGAAAGTTCCTGAATGTTAAGAGTCAAGGCCTGTTTTGAGCCCTTTGACTCAGTTGACAAAGCCAGCACTTTCCTTAATCTGACAGCAAACTGTATCGCCTGTTGCCTAATCTGTGACAGTTGTTTTCACACTGAGGGGCTGGATCACTTGTTAAAAGGATTTCCTCAGCTTACAAAGTAAGGAAGTATTAAAATTATGCTAAACAAAATAAAAATACTGACTTCTAGGCCTTCCTCCCAGAATTCTACTGAGGTTCTTTAAAAAGTTTCTTGAGGAGGTTCTGATTTGCAGGGAGATTTGAGGACAGCTGCTGTGGAACACGTGGAGACCCACTTAGGTCCTGAGGCCACGTCACCTCCTGGAAATACTGTGGCTACCCGTGTTCCTACTCATGTGTGACTCGGTGTTTTCTCTTTACAGTGAAAGAAGCCGGACGAGATTTTACCTATTTGATAGTGGTGCTTATTGGAGTCAGCATTACAGGTTGAAAACACAGCAAGTATAATACCCCTGAATATCTTTTTTATTTATCATTTGTCTTGCTTCACTTTGCTTGATCTTCTTTTTCTGTGATTTCCAGGTGGCTTGTTCTACACGATTTTCAAAGAACTTTTTTCTTCATCCAGTCCTAATAAGATATATGGGAAAGCCTTAGAAAAATGCAGATCACACCCCGAGGTTAGTCCTCAAGACTGAGTGACACGGACTCTGATAATCGGGAGAAAATGTTGGGGAGCGAGGGGAGTGGGCAGAATTCGTGTACCAGTTCTGAGACTAGTGAAGTTTGTGTATGGTAAAACCATAAGGCTTGGATTGTGATTATGTTATTAGCTCTTTGTTCTGTACTAGAAATGCTTTGATTAAGAGCAACCAGGTGCTGGCCGCGTGGCCAAGTGGTTAAGTTTGCGTGCTCCGCTTCGGCGGCTCCAGGGTTCCACCAGTTCAGATACCAGGCGCGGACATGGCACCACTTTTTAGGCCATGCTGAGGCGGTGTCCCACATGCCACAACTAGAAGGACCCACAACTGAAATATACAACTACGTACTGGGGAGATTTGGGGAGAAAAAAGCAGGAAAAAAAAAGGAGCAGCCAAAGTTCCCTGGAGGGGTGTTTTCATCCTAGTTGTACGAGAGAGTTATTTTACTAGTTGTCATTAATAATAAATGCTTAGACTATACCAGAGTATTAAACTCACGCACTGTCTAGTCCTTTTAAAATACCTGATTCATGACCTCATGATCATAATAGTAACTGTTGATGCTTATTGAGAGCACAGTGTGTGCCAAGCAGTGTGCTCAGTGTTCCAGTGCATCGTCTTTGTTAAACGCACAGAAACCATTTGCGTTAGGTACTGCTGTTACCCTGTTTGCAGAAGAGGATACTGACACTTAAAGAGATTAAATGACTCCACTAAAATCAGAGCCGATTAGTGGAAGAGCCCGAACCTGAATCCAAGTTCGTCCGATTCCACATCTTATGCTTTCAAGCACAGCCTGCCTAAACCGTTCCCTGGGAGGAGGGAGACGCCGAAGAGCCACCTCAGTTCTTTGAAGGATCCTGTCCAGAAGGAAGGCTTTCTGTGAGGCTTTCCAGTCGCAGATGGAAAGGCAGCAGAGCCTGTGGAATGCCCGATTCCTCATCCCTAGGCAGAGAGCTCCAGCACTGAGAAATAGTACTCACTGGAATCCTCACTCTTGTACCCTCAAAGAAGACAGCAGATAACATCTTAAGTATGAGGGCTGTTTCTCACACAGGCAAGGAGTAGTGCCAAAGAAACAGAACATGCACTCCCTGGGAGGGGAAAGATGGAAATGCACGCTCTCAGCCCAAGTGCCCTGCACTAGTTTTCCCTGGGGCACGCCTCCAAGTGCTCCATCCATTTCTCCTCATGTCAGGGAGGAATCCTCAGAAGCTAATGCTCTCTGGCATGTTTCTTTTGAAATCTGCTGATTTCTCTTAAGGGGACTGGACAGTCTGAGAACCATGAAGAAGGAGGCAGGGAGGGAGATGCATCTCTGAGTAAGATGAAAATAGTAGGAAATGAGGAAGATTCCCATTATAGTTATTGGGAGTCCATGTGATACCTGACGGAAACTCTTTAGAAACTACAAAAGCAAATATGAGTAGTAGCATAATTAAATGATTGGACACAACTCTAAAAAGAGATGAAGAGTGGCTGTATTATTCACAAACTCAGCCTTTCAGAGATCTGCAGCATTTCGAACAAAACTATACAGAATAAACACAACGAGTGGGCATTATTAAAGTTATAACTTAATTTGCTACCTAAAAGAGCTTTGCAAATACTAACTTCAACAATTCAGTTTGTCAACACTGAAGAGCCTGTTCTTTGCCAGGAGCTGTGCCCGGTTGAAAAAGAGAAAATTCCCACATTCTGATGCGATGTATTGAATCTATTAAAGTAAACTACCTGAACTGGTGTTCAGTTTGTTTCAGCTACTCAGTTCTTAAATATTTCTCTCTTATCTTAACATTATTCCTTTTATGCCTGAAAAATGTTTATGCCTGTTTATACCTGAAAAATGTGATACTGAAGATTCCCAACAGACAAAATAAGAAAACTTTTATAGAGTTGAGGCAATATTTGTTTTAGTTTGATGTCACATTTCTATTTTTTTTAAAGATTGCGAAGTATTTGCATTTTAAATTCAATAAAAACTACATTTGCACTTCATTGTGAGTTTTCCAATTACAAATAATTGATTCCCATCTCTAGGTCTGGTAATAAGAGATCGTTATGACTTGTTTTTATTTCACTGTGTTTGGTGACTTAAAAAACTATTTTGCTCTCATAGTTTTTAGTATTAGACCCCATTAGGTAAATTTCACTAAAAATATTTGAACTTTTAAATATCTGAACTCTTTATTTTGTTGTTTGTTTTTATAAGGGGAGTGGGACTAGCTTCCTACACTGTTGTGAAACTACAAGTAACACCATGAAGTTACTTATTTCAATCTCTGTGCCTTAAATATTTATTTATGGGATGATTTTTACATGATAATTTTTTTCAGTTCTCTCATCATTGGAGTTGTTGTTTTGAAAGGGTCCTAGGCTTACTGATTTTTTTTTCCTAAAATAAATCACTTGGTTTGTCAGAAAATATTTCCTTAGAAAGCTTGAAAAAAAATAGCTCTTACCAAATGAAGCATTGTCTTTATGCTCCAGGTGCTCAGTGTCTTTGGGGAGCCTGTGAAAGGCTACGGGGAGGCGACGCGGCGCGGACGAAGGCAGCACGTCAGGTACCGCACTTTGCTTGAGTCTGGAAAGCTCGGGGATGGTTTTTAAATGAAATGAGTTTAGGCTTATCTTCCTTCATTTTCTTGGCAGTTTTATTGAATACGTAAAAGATGGGCTGAAACACATGCGTGTGAAATTCTACATCCAGGGCTCTGAGCCTGGGAAGCAAGGAACCGTGCATCTCGAAGTGAAAGAGGTGTGAGGCTCAATCGTAGTGGGTTAGATGATTCTGAATGCAGTGTTTGCTACTGAAAGCACTGGAAAGAAAAATAACACCTTGAAATACATTTTTTTTCCAGAACCCAGAAAGTGGCGAATATGAATTTCAATACATATTTGTAGAACTTGAACCCTACCCTAGAAGAACTATTATCATTGAAGATAATCGGTCCTGAGACAATTAAAAGAAGCAAGCAAGCATGCTAATTGCTGCTGGATGTTGGGTGGTGCAGACTCACAGCTCTCATCTTCACAGCTCCTCCACAGTCTATTTTGAATAGGACGGGAAAGAGTGTGTAGTTCATGAAAGTGAATGTAACTGGGTAGTTGTTGCATTTAGACAAACTGAACTAGAGATCTTCTTGTAGAGTGAAAAATCATGACATAGAGCATATTTTGTGTTATCTCATTGAATCATCAATCGTGGACAGTATTTGTGCTCTACTTAAAATCATCTTTTATGATAAGAAATTTTGATTATTAAAAATTTTTCACCATGTAAATAAGAAAACAGAGTTCAGTATTTTATGCTTTTTTATGTTGTATAAATGTATAAAATCTGTAAAATAAAAGTAACAAAAAGATGCTTCCTTCCATATACTTCAGAATCTGACTTGAGGTGAACACTTGGAAATATTTGAGAACTGTAGGGGAACCACATGGTAAATAAGCTCTTCACCACTATCATAGGAAGGTTATACACATTGTATGGTTTTTAGTAATCCGGGGTGGCTCGTTTTTCCCCCTTTGTGAGTTGGGGGACATTATACCCAGTGGGGAAAGTACGCACTCTAAAGTCAGGTGGACCTGGCTTCTCACCAGGTGTGTGGGCCTGTGCAGGTACCTTAGCCTTGTCAGACCTCACTGTCATGGCTTGTTAGGGCGACTGAAGGAGATGATAGGTGCCAGTGCCTGGACCATAGCGGGCACCCAGGAAGTGTCCCCTCCCCTTTAGGACTTGCACTGATGCTTTATACTGCCAAAAGAAGCGTGGAAATGAGTGAGAGTCATTTAAGCATATATGCAATGCCTTTTTGGGATAGCACACCGTATTTTACCTGAAGTATTTACAGAGGACCTGGAACAAAGTGACATTATACAGAATCGTGATTACTCTTGTAAGTTAAAGTGCTGCCTGCGCTGGGAGAGCTCTGCACTATTGAGGTATCGCTATAAAATGTCCCTTCTCCCTCAGAACTGGCTACAGAGGAATTTCTAATTGTGGAGTATTTGGGATGGAAGGACCCCCAGGCAATCTGTCTCCCCTTTTTAGTCCATCTCCCTGCTTGGTTTAGTTCTACCTTTAGTTTGTTTAGTTGCTCTTTTTGAATGTTTTTAATTTTAATTATGAAAAATTTCAAACATTTAGGAAATACAGAAAATACCACAGCAAATGCCCCTGTCTCCCTGATGTACCACATTTTCAAGTGGCTAGGTGAATTTTTAACTTGGGCTCTGTCTCCTAACCATTCTTTCCTCTCCTTTCCAGTAGGATGCCCAATTTCAGTATTGTTATTTTTGACTGAATTGTCAGCATTTAACAGGGTGAGAAGTTCTGTTCACTATCCTACACTCAGAAAAGCAGCCCTGCTCTTTCATAAGACCTGCTCAAATCAAGGCTTGACTGGGACCTGGCCTCTGAGCCCATTGGGGCTTTAGCCTGCCCTCCTGACCCTGTTTTTATGGTTTAGGACCAAATTCTATATTCATCTTTATGTGCCTCCCATTTTATGATAAACCCGTGCCTCTTAGATATGAACTTATCATTAAGTTGCTTCTATAATCAGAAATTAATTTTTCAAAAGGAAAAATCTCTGTGCTCAGATTCTTCTGTATAACCATGGGAAAATGTTGTATGCAATTTTTTAGATACCTTTGTTTTCTTTCCCTCTGACAATTTGATACCACATGTTAAAATTTTTCCGTTTTAAAACAATTCCTTTAATCAACTTTGGTATCTCTGATTCTGATTTTGGTATCTCTGTCTATGGGCTTACTCCGGTCTTTTCTCTGAAATCTTTTCTAAAATCTGGAGCCCACATCTGACCATGCCCAGTATCTCCTTCTATCATTTATACAAATTAAAAAATGATATGGTCATTTTCTTCCAAGGCTTTTATTACTTCATCCGCAATCAGTGAACCTTTTTGTCAGAATTAAGTGTAGAGCAGCATTTCCTCTCCTGTGCTCTCTCTTCAGTGAAGAACTTGTTGGCAGGACAAGTCAGGAATTTGTCAGAGGTTGTACGTTTAACACAATGAGATACCAGCCCATCTACCTACCTCGCAGACTCCACAAACATTTCCTTCCATTTAGTGAGCTACAGTGATATTAATTGTTACCCTTATTATTATTCAAATATGATTCCCCAACTCCTATTTCATGGATTTCCACTTAGGGTCATACTTACTTTATATACTACTATTTAATATAACTGATAGAGTACTAATGTGTTCCATCTGTTAGATTTCATTCATTCAACAAATGTTCATTGAGGACAGGCTGTATGTCAGACCGTATGCTAGGTTTAGAGAACCCTAAAAGGAAAAATTATAACCCCTGTCTTTGAGGAATTTCAAATAGGTGAAGAAAACAACACGTGGTTGCTCTAGTGGTCTGACCCAGCGAGAGTGTGAGGATCAGGCAGCAAGTCAGCCCAGGGCGGTCAGAGGCTTCAGAGAGGAGGAACCATTAGAGGTGAGGTTGATGGGGAGGTAGGAGATTGCCAAGTCACCATGTGAGGAGGGGATATTTTCAGCTGAAGAAAGCATGTGCCAAGGTCTAGATATAGCTACACGCACTAGCAATTATTGGCACAGAATACACTGAAAGGGAGAGGGGACGCCCAGTAGTGGGAAGTGCTGAAGTTCCAGTGGTGAGCAGTTGCCGACAGCGCCCTCGCTCTCTTGGGACTTAAAGTCCAGAAGGGGAGACAGACCCTAAACAAATAGCTATCCATGTGATAAAATGGTCTGTGTGATTAAAAACCGGTACATGTGTAAAGGAAAGTTAGGACAGAGGGACCTCATCCAGTGGGTTGGTCAAGAAAGGATTTCTTTCAGACGAAATGCCATTTGAACTGGAATGTGAAAGGACAGGTTATGACTGAAAGAGCCGTATATACAACAGCTCCAAACCAGAAAGGTGCCAAGACTGAAAATAGGCCGGTGTGACTGAAGTACTGGAGTGGGGTAGGTCGTGGGGTGCAGGGGGCCTAGCACGTCTGGTAACAACAGGTAAACGTTTTCATTCTGTAGGCAATGGAGAACATCAAGGAAATTGGAGCAGGAACGGAAGCTATCTAATTCTAGAAAGAGAATTCGTAGCTGTGTGAGGGATGAGACTCCAGGGAAAGAGACTGGGATGAAGGTTATTAGGATAGCTCAGACAAGAGGTGAAGCTAGAAAAGAGTTGTTACATTTGAGAAATATTCAGGGGTAAGAGGACAGGACTTTGCAACCAGGGGGTGTAGGAAATAACATGGAGGACTCAAAAACAGCCTTCAGATCTGGCTGCAGTGACAATATTAAGAATTCAGGAACAGGGGTTATGAGTTGGGGATAATAAGATCTCTGAGCTTGAGGTACATCCGAGTCAGCCAGGGGAAGGGTCTAGAAGCAACAGGATATTCACGTCTAGTGCTCAGGAGACTATGTGGCCTAGAGAAGGGGATCTAAGAGTCACCTGCAGAGAGGCAGCAGCTGAAGCTGATGGGGGGGCGGGGGGCGGGTGGTGAATTGCCCAGGGGGAGCATGTAAAGGGAGAGTGGGGACTGGAGGACTGGAGGGCAGGATTACCACGTGACTGGGTCCTCTGCCCCAGTACCATCTTGCAATCCCCTCCTTCCCTGAGATGGTTAACAGAGGCTAAGAAAGGACTTTCGTGTTTTCATTTTAAATTTTAAATTTGTTTTGTCTTATATTTTTGTTGTGTTGTTAAAGATGAAGAAATTTGAGAACATGCAAAAGGAAAGGAGGCAATGGAGGAGAGGTTGAAATCCAGGGAAGATAAGGGACAGGATGGAGCAAGGTCCCTGGGGACTCGGTTCAGAGCAGAGCTGAAGGCAGGATAGCGGCACGTGCAGAGAAGTCTGTGCATGGGTGACAGATCTGGAGGCATCTCCAGCTGGTCAGCCTCAGTACATCATCAGCTAAGAGAGAAGTCAGAGTGGGTTTGGGACTTGAAGAGGGAGCTGAAAGTTTGGAATATCCTCTGAAGGAGAAGAGAGGAAACTGACCATGGAGAGATGGCCAAGGTGAGGCCAGACTCAGAAAGTGTGTGGAAATTCTCATCTGCACAGATGGGTCACCTTCTCCCGCAGGGTCCGCAGTGATAGGCAGGGACAAGGCAGCTAGTTGGATCATCTGTGGTTAGTTTGCTGCGCTGCTGAAAGAGTTGACTTGTTTCTTTGGAAGAATGTATGCCCTCACAGGTCAGTGAAGAGGGCCTTGCCCACCCAGACTTCAGCACTTACTGGGACGCTGCAGTCTTTAACACTGCTTGGCGTTCACGAAGCCTTAGATAATAAACAAAGAGAACGAAGTAGAGACCCAGACAGACCCAGAGACAGGAAACTGGTTATACGTCAGAGGCTGCGTTACAGAGCTGTGAGAAAGGATTCAATATTCAACGAATAGTGCTGGAATGATTGTTACGCAGGGGGCGAAAATGAAATTGGGTCTCTACCTCACAGCACACAAGGATCAATTCCAGGTACATTAAAACCTCATAACTTTTAGAAAACAATAAAGATTATCCTTGTGACATTTTTGGAAATGTCCTTAAACAAGACACAAGATTCAAAACCATGAAGAAAAAGATGGATTTTAAGATTAAGAACTTAATCAGAAATAATAACTAAATAAATAAAAGTAAGCCACTAATGAGGAAACTTTAAAGCACATGTAGCAAAGAAGGGATTACTTTTCAGAACACGCGAAGAACTCCAAAACAAGCAGGGAGGAAGAAGCAGCAACCTCGTGCAAAAGTGGGCGAAAGCCCAGAAGAGTTGTTCAGGAAAGAGAGAACACACAGAGCTAACGAACTTCTGAAAATACTTTCAGCCTCACTAAAATCCAGCAAATGCAGAATGGGTGACTAGTTTTCATGCACCAGATTGATAAAAAATTGTCAATCAGTAAAGAAGTGAATGGAGCACAGGGACCCCTTATTCTCCACTGGAGGGATATAGTGGAACCTGCTGGGTAACAACCGAGCATTATTTAGCATAGCTGAAAAAGCAGGTCCTCCATAAGCCAGGACATCTTCCTGTAGCTGTTTACCTGAGAAAACCTGTGGCACATGCACCTGGAGTCAAGTACAAGATACATAACAGCAAAAATCTGGCAAGTTTGGACAGAAGACTGATGAAAAATACTCTGATACACAATTTCGGTTACCATGTGCTGTGGTCTGAATATTTGTGTCCCCCTAAAATTCATATGTTGAAATCCTAACCCCAAAGGTGATGGTATGAGGAAGAGAGGGCTTTTGGGAGGTGATTAGGTCATGAGGGTGGAGCCCCCATGAATGGGATTAGTGTCCTTATAAAAGCGACCCCAGAGAGCTCCCTCAGCCCTTCGACCATGTGAGGACAGTGAGGAGTCTGCAACCTGAAAGAGCTTCCTCACCAGACCAGGCGGGCACCCTGATCGTGAATTTCCAGCCTCCAGAACTGTGAGCAGTAAATTTCTGTTGTTCGTAAGCCACCCATTCTGTGGTATTTTATCCTAGCAGCCCAAAGAGACTAAGACACCTCGGAACCAAGCAAGTCCAGGGGAAGGTTCTGATACGTATGTGTTCCACGGCACTATGCAAAGCAGGGGCCACCTGTACTTAGACAATGTGAGGGAAAGGGAACCAACAACAGCTACACGCATCGGCACAGATGAATCTCACAAGTACCTTGAGCAAAAAGGCAAATTGCAAAATACTATGTGTATTTTGACATCATTTATATAAAGTCCAGAAACATGCAAAGTAAATAAACTATTGTTTGCAGATACATACATATGTGGCACACTCCGTAAAGACATGAGGGAAAGATGAGGCCACATTCAGGAGAGTGATACTTCTGGTGGGAGAGGGGGTGGGAGGGGGGCTTCATGGGGTTGGAGTTCTTAAGCTGGATGGTGGTCCATGGCTGTTTGTTCTATATAATACTTCACACCTTCCAATACACACGGGCGAATTTACCTAGAAGGGAATGAAGCTGAAGATCAGGGTCCCTCACTTTCACAGACCCCAAAGCCCAGTACTTAATTTTGTATTCACTTTCTTACAGAAGATTCTAGAAACTGTCTAAGCCTTGGGCCCTCAAAACTTGGACCCACCCCTGCATACAAGTGATGACTTTTATGCACGCCAAGCACTTCATAAATTTCAGAATGGAAAGATTAGACCACTCAACCTACCAGGCTGTGTCCCAGGCCTGGGTGTGTCCCTCAGCCTAGTCTCAGCCTTAGATTTTATCTACCTTGGTACCCTGAGTCCTGAAGTCTTCCCAAATGCTGTGCATTAGTAATATACAAACCCCTGTTTTCTGTTTTTTCCGCTATAGTGTCCTTTATTGGTTTCTTTCACTGGTGTTCTTTTTGTATCCTAAATTGCATCTAACTTTACAATTTTGGCTCCACATTTTTCTCTTCCCCCCTTAAATTAATTTTTAATCCATTTCCTACTACTCCCTGTTCACATTGCCTCCTTTCTGCTAGGTGCTTCTAGCACACTCAGCTGGGAAGTTAGAATCACCTCCTACATCACCGACTCTGCCTCCAGTTTCTCCCCAACTAATTTTCTCTCCTCGCTGCGTGAGCTGCTTTCTAAAACTCGGATCTGACTGTGTACTGACCCTACCCACACCCTTCAGTGACTCCCAGCCATCCTGAAAAAGCTAACTCTCGCCAGCAGAGCTCTGATTCTGAAATCAGGGCCTAGTCTTCTGCCTCACTCTCCACCGTTCCCGGATCTGTCCTTCCGCCAACCGTGGTCCCGCCACCCTGGATGAGCCCATCCTCCACAGGCTCCCTCCTCCATACCCTGACATTCAAAAGCTCCACTGACAGGTTGTCTTCAGACCGTTATGTGTGTTTGCTAGTGAACATTCTCAGCTACTTGGAATTTTCTTAATGCTTAGCATCGGGCCCCTTGCACATTCCTTTCTACCAAAGCAGTTAGGGAAGTTACAGTTTTATTGAGTAAGATTTCTCCTTCCCTTGGTGGCATTTTCAAAAGCTTTCTACAGAATTCCATAAACTTCCACATAAAAATTGGGACCACAAGGCATTTTTTAATCACCTATAGTTATTGACAGTGCCTTTACGGTGCACTAAAAGATACACAGCCAAATCTCCCACATGCCAGGCCCATATATTGGTGTACTGAAAGTACCCCTTAGCGTACATTAACTCACCTGGTCCTCACAGCCATTTGGGGCTGACCAGGGGCCCCTGTCTTACTGATGTGAAACCTGGGGCTCCATTAGTCCTCAGGAACCAGAAAGAGGATTTCTCACTTTCTCATGCATTCATTCTTTCAACACCTTTTAATGCCTCCTGGGTCTGCCTGATGTGGAACAGGAGGGAGGGGTCTCTGCCCACTATAGGATTGGAACCAACCTCTTCTGATTCCCATTTCAGTTCACCTCCCACTGCGCCTGCCAGATCCTCATCATCTTACAGATACAACATATAAACAACATACCAACAAAGCAGGAGGTAGTGACCGACGGAGAAAGAACCGCTAAGGAAATAACGCGTTCCTTCCTGCTCAACATGATGGTCATGGAGCTGACCGATGCTGGGCCATCACATAAGAGAAGTCACGACATACGCATAAAGAAGTCCACAGCATGTAGACAAAGTCCCAGGCTGAATCGTGGTCCCTCCCACTGAAACCCAGCACAGCTAAATCCTTGGCTGTGCCAAGTCAAGGCTGAACCAAATAACCCAGGATGAGCTCATCCTCTCAGGGTCCTTAACTGAATCCCATCTTTTGCCTAGTAAGGTAATATCCACAGGTTCTGGGGATTACAATGTGAACATGTCTTTTAGGGCCCGCCATTCAGGAGGCAACGAAAAGCGTCTGCTAGGGCAGCAGGTAACTCAAGATCATCCACTTTTGGGTAGCCTCAGAACCAGGGCTTTGAACCCAGGCCTGTCTGACTTACCATACCTTTCACATTTCCCCACCTCTCTGCAGTTAGTTTCCTCGTCTCTCAAATTAGGACGTCAATACTACTCTTAAGGTTTCCATAAGGATCACATGAAGTGGCACGGAAGGTGTTTCAGCAATGGCTGGCATCTAGTTATATTGCAACTATCGGTGTATCTCCTGTGCTCCCTTTAGATTGTAGATGGAGAAGATATCACTTTCGTTTGTGTACCTCCAGCACTTAGAGTATTTGGAAGATAGTAGGTTCTCAAAAATGTTTCTTAAATCCGATCCTTAGAAAAGTTTATAGTTCTAATACAGAGAAACATGTTACTCAGAAGCTGACTGAAGAAGCTGCTGAATTCCTGGGATGTCAGCTGTAAGAAATAGAAGACTGCAGAAAATATAGATGCAGTCCTGTGCCGCCCAAAAGCAACCCTGCATTAGTAAAGTCAAATAACAGCAAAATCACATAAATCTAATGCCTCTAGGAGGTTGGTATACCTCCAGGAGCAGGGCTGGCAGAAGGAAAACATACGCTGCTCTTCAGGATGTATTTATAAGGCAGCAAAAAACGGTTTATGGAACAACCAACTTCTAAGACCACTTACTTCATAATAAAACAAAACTGCAAATAAAAGAAAGTAATATTCAGATCAAATAGTTGCTGGAACCACAATAAATGCTTTGATTCATATGTATTGATTTGACTCTAAGGAGAGTTTTGTTCACTTTTAGAAAAGAATGTTTTCATGGTAAAACATTGTGACTGCATTGAAAATGGTGTGACCATTTACTTGAAAACTCCAACATACACAGCTCAGCATAACTATTTGCATTAATCAGATGTGTTGGATATTCTGCAATTATCTGATGACTGTCCAGAAGGGATCTTGGCTCCACCATGCTTTTCACTGTGCAGCACATGATGCTCCTAGCAGTCACTTACTTATGTGCAGCTTTTAAGAAAGTTGCTCTGCAAATTTCCCCAACAGCCAGACAAGTTGCTGAGGCATTCTGTCCTTTTTCCACCAATATCCTATTTCCAGATTCCCTAGCCAACCTAGACAAAGATTAGTCAGTGCCCCTCTGGTTTACAATCCTAATACTAAGATCTCTGATAAATTATAAAATGGCTCCCCCTCTCTTCCTCTTTCTGTCCTCTCCCTTTTTTTGGTGGAATTTGTAATAATTTTTTGTTAAAATCAGTTAACAGGCAAATGCATCATAAGATGTTTAACATGAATCAATTCCATGTATTACTTTGAGATCTGAGGAATTAAAAAGTAACAATAAAGCATACCAAAATGAAACCTGAGTTGGAAAGGCTACATTCATTGGAATAGAGAATACTGACTTCATTTCGTGCAACTAGTGTCAATGGCTGCATGTATTGCTCACACTAACTGTATCTGATAGATATTATAGCATCAAATCATGGGAGGGGTGTCATGACAATGAATGAGGAGAAGGATCAGAATATTCTTTGTCAATAATGATACTCTAGGCCATTTATGAGACTCATTGTTCACTCACTGTTCCTGCCACATGAGAATGTGGAAATGGAATTTTCATTTATTTAAGCAAAATTGTCAGTATTGTTTTGGAGAAAAGTAGATGCTATCAACAAATCAATGCTGTGAGGCATATGGCTTTCTGCCTATAGAGGAGACTCGAAAAGAATATGTATTGATTTCTCAATGAAACAAACAGGACGCCTTGTCTTTAGCACAGACGATAAAAATCAACTATGTTTTTCCCAGAAGCCACCAGCTGCTGTGTGTGATGGGCTGCCAGTAAATGCTGTCAAGTTTATTTAGGGACAATTCAGATAAAAGCCATAAATGTGTTAAACTAAATGTCACAGTTGTTGATATCAATTTGTATTTAGCCTATAGATACATGAAATGGACATAATACATAAAAATAACATGTCATTTCAAGTAGTTTTAAATAATATAATTGGATCATAATAGGTTCATTATTTTTCATATCAAATAATTATCAAAATGTTCATTTTTGTCCTTATCAAATGTGATTGCATCAAGATTTGTGCTATTATTAATATTGATTTATTTGTAATTTATTTAATCCAGGAGTGCCAATGCCTTTGCTAAGACCCGTGGGGAAGTTTCTTGTTAATGGTGCCACCTGGTAGCTCCAGCGCTGGCCTGACAGTGTAACAGTGGGGGACGTCTGACCGAGGGAGCAAAGGAAGCTTGATTGCCTCCAGTCTTTGCAGTGTTCTTGATTTGGTTCCTGTGGTTGCAACTCTGACAACGTTTTTCAAGTGGGCTGCTGGCATTCCTCCCATGCAAAGGGCACCTGCAGACTCCTAGAGTCTAGACTAGAGATTTGGGATTCCAGTGTGTGGGGAGCTCTGAACAATAGTTACACAGGGGCCACACACATCAATATCCAGGTGACTTCACGCAGGAGCTCACATCCAAGAAAATAGCAGAATGCAATCTCTAACTCTCGTTTAAAATCCATCAAGCCTCCATTCCCATGTTTTTCTCCTCTGTTGTCTCTCCCTCTCTCCATCACTATCTTTGACTCGCTGTCTCTCTTCTCTCTAGTCTCCCTCCCACCTCCTCCATTCTCTTGTCTTCTCCCTCTTCTCTCCTTAAGGGACCGTATAAAGACTTATGTCTACCTGTAGGCCATCTTGACAAATGTTTATGTTCCTTCTTCTTGATTTAAATCAGGTGAGATAAATCTTGTGGGTCTCACTGGATCGGGAGAGGTGAGGATGAGTCTCACTGGTGGGAGGAAGCATGGAATTAGAAATGAGCCATTTCGTAAAGTCAGCTGAGGGACCCAGAGAATCCTGCCCATCTCACTAATGCTAACAGCAGGACCCCATCTCATTCTCAGACCAGCTCCTCAAATTTTTATTTTCTTATTTGCAGTGAATAGGTCCAGGGACTCAACCTACTTTTCTTAAGAAGCAATACAGCTTTACAATCAAGCGTTTGGGCTCAGGATTCAGAGAGCCTTGGCTGCTTCCACTGTGAGAGGTAACTCACTTTACTTCTCTGGAAAATGGGATAATAACAGTACCTATCTCATAATTTCTTCTGAGGATTAATTGCATGTAAAGTGCTTAGGAGATAAAACACTCGGAAGAAACTTATCTAGAAGCATGCAAGAACTTCATAAAGAACAATTCAACATTCCACAGAAGGATACAAAAAAAGATTCGAATAAAGGAAAAACCATGCTCTATTCTTGGGGAAAACGTATTAATTCCTTCGTGTAGATCATCTCACTGTGCCTGCACACACTAAACACCCAATACATGAGAGAAACATTGAGAGCAAGAGGAGACCATGTGTGTCAAGTCCTACAGTCCCAACCGACATGGTAAGGACGCTCTAACAAGGAGAAACAAAAATATAAAAAAGGATTGAAAAATAAAGCAGACAGAAGGCAGATGAGCCTAAGGAAAGATGCTCCACATCACATGTCATCAGGGAAATTCAAATTAAGACAACAGTGAGATACCACTACACACCTATTAGAATGGCTAAACCCGGAACACTGACAACACCAAATGCTGATGAGGATGTGGAGCAACAGGAACTCTCATTCATTGCTGGTGTGAATGCAAAATGGTACAGCCACTTTTGAAGACAGCTTAGTGGTTTCTTACAAAACTAAACATGCTCTTACCATATGGTCCAACAATCACACTCCTTTGTATTTACCCAAAGGAGTTGAAAACTTATGTCCACACAAAAAGCTGCACATGAGCGTTTACGGCAACTTTATTTAAAGTTGCCAAAACCTGGAAGCAGCCAAGATGTCCTTCAGTAGGTGAATGAATAACTAAACTGTGATTCCTCCAGACAATGGAATGTTATTCGGTGCTGAAAAGACAGGAGCCGAGAAGACATGAGAAGACAAGGAGGAAACTTAAATGCATGTTCCTAAGTGGAAGAAGCCAATCTGAAAAGGCTACATGCTGTGTGATTCCAACTATAGGACATTCTGGAAGAGGGAAACTATGGAAACAATGAAAAGATCAGTGGTTGCCAGGGGCTGAAGAGAGGGAAGGATGAACAGGTGGAGCACAGAGGATTTTTAGGGCAGCGAATCTAGTCTGTATGACACTATAATCATGTATACATGTCATTACACATGTCTCCAGGACCACAGAATGTCCAACAGCAAGAGTGAACCATAAACTGTGGACTTTGGATGATGATGATATGTCACTGTAGGTCCATCAATTGTAACAAATGTACCACTCTGGTGGGGGATGTTGATAATGGGGGAGGCTGTGCATGTGTGGGGGCAGGGGTATACAGGAAATCTTTGTACCTTCCCCTTAATTTTGCTGTGAACCTAAAACTGCTCTAAAAAAATAAAATGTTAATTTAAAAACTAAAGTGGAAAATAATGTCAAGAATAGAGAAGTCAAGTTCTGAGGAACCAAAAGAGAATGAGCATTTATTTCGGGGGGGGATTGGGAAGGCCTCACGCTGTTTTCGTGAGCTGGGCCCGGGGAAGGCAGGAAGTGACCAGGGGGCTCTAGGCATCAGTGAGCTGGGCCACAAGGTCCATGGAGGGAAGCAGCTGAGACAGGTAGGAATGCCTGCATGGTCACCACCGTACCTGACCTGGAGAAGGGTCAGAGTCTACATGAAGGAATGCCCGGCAACGCCCAGCACTCATCTTACCTTGCTTCCTTCTCTCAACACTTCCTCTCCCACCGCTCGACCCAGTTCCTCTTCCCAGTCCTTCCAGCTGCGCTCCTTCTTGTGTTCTCTCAGCGCATAGCTTTGGTTCTAGTCTCCAGCTGCTGCTTTCCTTTCTTCTCTCGGCCCAGCTTTGTGATTCCAAGGATGGCCTTCCAGGCAATAACACTACCTCAAGTGCCCTGCCCAAGCTCTACCCTGCCTCGAAAGCTGCTGTCCTGCTTCCTTTTCCTTCAGGAAACTCCCACTCAGACCATAACAGCCTTGGGAGGGAGCTTGGATACGAGGTGGAAGGGCTGCTGATCAGGAAAGTTTCTAAGAAAGAAAGTGACTTGCATTGAAGAAGATTACTCTGGCAGCAAAGTGAAGGCTGGATTAAAGAGGCAGAACGTTAAAAAAGAGGGAGACTTCTCAGAGACTGTGCAACAGTCCTGCGAGGGGGTGGAGGCCTAAAGGTAAGACAATGGAAATGGGGACACCAAGGCAGAAACAGACTTGGGAGATATTAGGAAGTAGAATTCACGAAGATTGGAAATACATATAGAACAGGTCTAAGCCAAAGATGGCCCTACGGTAGTATTTCCCAAAACGTGCTCCGTGGATTTTATTAGATTTCTATTTAAGAAAAGAGTTTTACGGTCAAATAATTTTGAAAAATCTTGAATGATGTTTTAACTTTTAACCAAAGTTAAGACGCTTCTTGACTGCAGGACTTCTAAGCGCATCTATATGGCAATTGACAGTGGTCAGCATCTCAAGGGGAGTTAGAATAAAGACTGTCGCAAATTTATGCAACTGTAGAGCCTCCCCCACAGACACACACACATGCACACTTACACACACACTCACAGAATATGTGTTCACACCTCAAGGAACAATCACGAGGAACACAGTTTGGAAAGTGCCACCTTAAGGTGTCTAACTTTATACTCGAGAAGAATGATGGTGTCAAAGTGGTTTTAGAAGTTGGTAGCGCAGAAGGGGGAAAAGGATCAGGGAGTAAAATTATAGTTCAGCTGCAAATTTCCATCTCAGAAGAAAGGTCAAGAATGGAGACAGAACCTTGGGACTCTAGCATAGAGATGATACTTTAATTTATTTTTATTTTTATTTATTTATTTATTTATTTTGAGGAAGATTAGCCCTGAGCTAACATCTGCTGCCAATCCTCCTCTTTCTGCTGAGGAAGACTGGCCTGAGCTAACATCCGTGCCCATCTTCCTCTACTTATACGTGGGACGCCTACCACAGCATGGCTTTTTGCCAGGCAGTGCCATGTCCGCACCCTGGAACCGAACCAGCAAACCCCGGGCCCCCAAGAAGCGAAACGTGCGAAGTTAACTACTGCACCACCAGGCGGGCCCGAGATGATACTTTAAAGACAGAAAATTAGAGACCCAGAAGGAGAGGAAAGCTAGAAAGTGGGCAGAAAAAAATATTTGAAGACACAATGGCCAAAAGCAATTCTGAATTTAATGAAAAGCAGCAACTCGCTAATCCAAGAAGCTCAGTGAGATAAAAACAAAGACAACTATAACTGGGCCTGTCAGGGTCAAATCAGTGAAAACCAAAGTTAAGAGAAAAATCTGAAAATAGGTAAAGAGGACAGGTTACATTAGAGGAACAAACAAAATTCATTTATAGTGATAGAAATAATAGCACTCTTCACCTCTCTGGGTTGGCAGAATTGACTAGAAGGGGATCCAGAACATTCTGGGGTGGAGGAAATTGGTTGGTGATTATGCAGATAGACACAACTGTCAAAATTCAAAGAATTCTTACCATCTGTGGATTCTGTAAGTAAAAATGCCTCTATTTAAAGAAAAAGGTGCGGGCAGATGGAGAAGGGTCAGGACAAAGAGGGTGAGCCAAGTGGCCAGAGCCTGGAGGACCCAGGACAGGGCCGTTTCCAACGACAGTGGTTGCAGAGGAGTCAGTGGAACGAGGACCGACAGGAACCCCCACCTCTACCTGAGCAATGTCTGCACACTTTTAACATCTCAGGTAGCGGCCAGCTTGCACCTTACTGCACATTAGAGTCCCTGGGGGCTCAGCTCCTCCTCAGGCCTCCAGAATCAGTGTCTGGGGGCACGGCCTGGGCATCCGTGTGTTTAAGCTCTCCAGGTGATTCGATGTACACTAGGTGTCAAGAACCTCTGAGCCAGACCAATGACTCAGATTACCATCTGATAGGTTTCTCAAACCTCTCTGATCATCAGAATCGCTTTAGAGCTTTGTGACCCTGCATGTCACCACAGCAGAGTCTCTTCGAGTGGGCTGGGGTGGGGAGCCTGTATTAGTCTCCTGCAGCAGCCAAAACAAATGACCACAGCCTGGCTTGCAACAACAGAAATGGAGACCAGAAGTCTGAGATCAAGGTGAGGGCAGGGCCACGCCCTCGGAGACTCTAGAGGTAGAACCGTATCATGCTTCTCTCCACCTCTGGGGGTTCTAGGTCTTCCTTGGCTTGTGGTGCATCACTCCAGTCTCTGCCTCCTCGTCACATGGCCCTCATCATATGGCCTTCTTCTCTCTGTGTGCCTCTCCCCTTCTCTTCTCTTAGAAGGACACACTTGTTGGATTTAGAGCTCACTCGTGTCATCCAAGATGGTCCCAACTGAAGATCCTTAACTTAATTACATCAGCAGAAAACTTCCAAGTAAGATCTCATTCACAATGGGCAGCTAGTAGAACATGGACACGTCTTTTTTGGGGGGCAGTATTTAATCTAATACAAATCCCAAGAATCTGCCATTTTTAATGGATTCTTCAAGTAATATGGATGAATTGGGAACAATCGGCCAAGAGCATGCGCACCCTTGGCTCTAACTGCTTGAGCGACCTCCTCATTTTCTGACTTTCCTGTTTGTGTGGGCTCTGTCTCTCCAATTAGGCTGTCTTTTTACTGAGGACAGGAGCCTTCGAGGGGCTTCAACAAACTCACAACCGTGAGATAGCAACATCTCTGAGAGATGCTGCGCAAGGTTGCATCTAAAGAACGATCTAATTCCTCCAGAACGCAACTGTGACGGTTCTATTTGCCTCCACAGCTCTGCTTCTCAGGGCTCTGCTCCCATCTGTTCACACGACATGTGCGGTAATTTACTAAAAGCCAGCACGCGAAAGGTAACTCCGTTTCGGAAGGACATTCACCCTGCTGTGGGGGTGAATTATTTGACCGTACCTGGTGAGAGCAAAGAAAGCTGCCCTGAATGCAGCTTGTGTTGGGCTCCCCGTGCACCCAGAGGGAGCCAGCTAGCGGAAGGTGAGGACAAGGTTTCCAGAGCCGCTTCTCCTCCAGCCAGCCTTCCCTGTGCGCTGGGCGGCAGGAAAGCCATTTACAGCCAAGGGTGGAAAAGGAAAGTGAGTTGGCTATAACTCACAAAGTACCTAGAAATTCTTCTCTTTAATAGAGCTGTCTCTTTTTTTCCCCTGAAAAGCAGAAAACCATAGATGATTTACCCCGTGAACATGGTGCTCTATAGTGTGGCTGACGAGGCGTCAGGAGCCCTGGTTAGACATAACCACGGGGATTCAGCAGTGCACCACAGCCACAGTCAAGGTTAAAACTGCGGTGAATTTCCGGAGTTCAAAAAATAATTCAGGTCTTTATCCACCTCAATGCCTCTTATAACTGTTACCCTGAAGTCCTCTTGACATGATTGCCAGAGGGAAATTCCGCACGTGAATGTTCTGCTTACCTGCCATGGACTTTGGAAATACCCTTTGGCTCTTTATGGAAATTATGACATTATGAAACAGGATTCCTGGAAACCAGCAGTACACTGCAGTGCTGGGAGACCAGGCTTCAGACGTGAGCGTATTTGCAGAACGAGAAGAAAGATTGAATTGTTTAATGTGCCTAAAGGGTTTAGCTTAATTAGATTCTGTCTTTTGATCAAAATAATTTACATAGCACAAAGGAAGTATATCCTTAGCTCTGAAGCATTTTTAATATGACATTCCAATACCTTGTTTGAAATTCTATGGAGTAGAACTATTTGGAAAAGTATTAATGCTATTTTATGTGTCCATTTTAAAAGCTTGTCATAGAGTTTAACTATGTTTTATAACTTATCTTCAGTATTTCTCAGTGAAAAGGAGAAGTGGTTTCTTTATGCCGTGAAATCTTTTCCCTCATGCTGCACTCTGCATAGAACGTTTTCCTTCATCATTATCTTCTCTCCTGCCCTTGTTCATTATTATGACTTTAGTTGCAGAAGCCCTCTTCTGTCCTGCCCTGTGACTGTTTTCACGTGTGAGAGGACGTCACCACCCAATCTCAGAAGCATGAGGAGCAGGGAGATGAAGCTCCGATCTCCCGCTCCCTCACAGGATGCTGGGTGAGACCAGGAGTGCTTGGCACCCCAGCGGGCGGGAGAAAGGAAGATGCTTCTCCGTGTGGCTCTTCTTCTGTACATGGCTGCAGGAACACTGTAGAAATCAATGGTCGGAAAATCTACATTTCCGCTCTTTACAGAAAGAAGTTTTCAGAGAAATCTTAACAGTACTGTAAAAATCAAGCGAGAATTAAACTAAGATTTGAAAATTATTAAATTTATTAAAGTCAAGTAGTTAAAGGCACAGCTTTATAGCTAACAGACCCCAGAATGACATCCTTGTTCTGTCACTGACTTGGCTGAGTGGCGTGGATAATTTTACTTAACTTCTCTGAGTCTCAATTTATCTCCAGTTGACATGGAGACCAGGAAGCGTGAAGGCCAGAGGCAAACATATGTCCATTTGAGCATGAGGTCCGGAATATAGGAAGCTCAGAAACACGAACTGCAATTACCACTTCTATCTACTGGCCTTTGCTCAAGAATAACTATTCACATTGACTAAGACTAGGAGTTTTGGAATCAAATGCCACATTTTTCTATACAGTGGAAATCTGTGACCACAAGAATTCAATTTTATTTTCAGGAACAGTCTAACACATGTAACCCAAGTATGCGATGTCAAAATGCAAAAGAATAATGCAGAAATGAGAAATCGAGAAAAATTTCAACACCACCACAATAGTGTAGAACTATTTTTAAAGAAAAAGTTAGCCCTTCTTCCCCTCCTACTTTATCAAACTCTATTAAAAAAGTGACCTTGTTTTCTTATTATTTGCCCTCTATAATTGACCTTCCCTCCTGTTAGTGATAGCCATTTGTCCTAGTTTTTAAATACTTGGAGAGTAGCAAAACTTTAAATTACTTTTAATTGAAGCTGTGAACAGTATAATAACTTATAGTAATACATTATTTAGCAACTCTGAGCTAACTTCATTTACCAAAGGGAATATACTTTAAAGGAAGGTATCCTCCATAATTTCCTCCTCAATCAGCCCATTATAGGCCATGTGCCTTCTCTTTCATTGCCATAAATTCTCAAATTGCTACATCAGAGACAACCCTAATTGTATCCTGGACATTTATAAAAATAAAGATTGCTCTGGCACGATGGAGGAGCTGGGAAGTGAACCTGGCTAATCACAGACAGAGTGAAAATAAGTTTGTACTAAACACTCTGGATTTATGTGTCAGGCATGACAGAGTGTAGGACAAGCAGCCGAGCCTACTGGACTTTGACACAGCTCAAGACTGGCAACTAGAACTGTATGCCACTCACATGCATGCTGCAAGTTCCCGCTGAGCCGTGAGAACAAGAACGAACATCACAGTCTTACTCAGGGTGTGACTGTGGATGGAGAACAATGGTCTGATCCACATAATGATCAAGAGCTGACAGAGGATGCTGGGAATCAAAGACAAGCCTCAATACTGATCCTGTAAGGAGTTAAAGAGTGTCCCCTAAAATTCATGTTCATGTGGAACCTCAGAATGTGACCTTAATTGGAAATAGGGTCTTTGCAGATGTAATTAAGGTAAGGATTGAGATGAGGTCACACTGGATTAGGGTGGGCCCTAAATCCAATGAAAGCATCCTTACAGGAGACAGGAAAGGGCACACAGAGAAAAGAAAGCCATGAGAAGACGGAGGCAGGGACTGGAGCATGCAGCTGCAAGCCAAGGACACCAAGGATGCCTGGAGCCACTGGAAGCTGCAAGAGGCAAGGAAGGATTCTCCCTAGAGCTTTGCACGGAGCACAACACTGCCAACTCCTTGATTTTGGACTTCCAGCCTCCAGAACTGTGAGAGAACACATTTCTGTTGTGTTAAGACATCCCGTTTGTGATAGTTTGTTATGGAATCCAGAGGAAGCTAATCCAGAAACCAAAACAGAAGTGGTCTCCAGGAAGTGGAAGGGGAGCAGTGGCATTTGCTTCAAGGGTGTCAAGAAGAAAAGGAATAAGAGGAACGTTATGGAGACCTTCAAGGAAGTGCTTTAACGGGGTAGAGGGAGATATCAGGAGGGACTGGGGGACACCAAGTTCAAATCAACTGATGTAAGACTACACGCTTGACAAGTTAGGCAACCAAAAGGAGGCACTAGAATGGACAGAACACAGCAATGATTGGGAGAGTCAAGAAAGGGATTTTAAGGTGGAGAAAACTTGCTATATTTGAAAGCTTCAAAGAACGTACATATTGGCTGTAAGGATTGTAGCAGTCACAGAATTGGCGGTACAACCACCACATCAATGAAACCAAGATCAATTTTCACTTTACTACTGGAACATAAATTCTATATTTCATGAAACCAAGGATTCAGCCCACCAAATGGGCACATAAATTTCAGTTTCCTGAAGAGTTATTTATAAGCTGCTGGCATCTCATATTAAGGTTAGATTGCCCGGAGAGTGTCAGTGGCTCTTTTTCTCACCTGTGTCAATGGAGGGCAAGGACATTAGAAGTGCTTATCGCTCCTGGGACTACAAGTAGGAGCCTTAGAACATGGCATTATTCCAGCTTGTTTTGTGGGTGTCTTCTAATACAGTCACACAATTCTAGAGGCCCAGTTTTGAATGAGACACGACAAGGTGAATTCCAAGAGCTGGCACATAATTCTTATTCAAGGAAATTTGGCCCCATTATTTCAGAATCAAATCAGCGTGGAGAAAAAAAAGGCCATTAGTTATGACAAAACGATGTAGGCATCTCCATAAGTGGGAGTGAGGGAGGAGAACTGAGGGGTCCCAGAGTGGGGTGATGGTGAAACAGGATGCCTCCAAGTGGGGCTATGGCCAGGTGCTGGGGGCCAGACCCTGAGGAGAGAGAGAAGAGCGACAATGGGGTGTGGGGGATGTGCAGGGGTGTTGGAGCTCAAGGTGGGAGGAGGTCCTCAGGCGCTGGGGGTGTGCTGCTGTGGGGTGTCCGAGCCTGGACAGGTGAGGCAGGAGGCTGCCACTCAGACTGGCCTGTTGGGAGAGGTGTTTGCGTTCAGGTGGGTGAGGAGGAGTGACGTGAGGGGGGATGTGAGGAGAACAGCCAACATGGTAAATGATCCAACAGTTAGATATATGAGGGAGGGGAGCCCAGTTCTCACTCTTGGAGAAGAGAACTGAAAATATGAAAAGGGAGAAGCCGAGATTGAGCTCTGGGTTATTAGACTAGAGTTGGAGGTGGCAATGAGAACCATGGCTGGTAATTCACAGGGATGGATAAGAAATAAATACAGATGGAAACACGCAGGTACGTGAATACACACACACACACACACACACATATATATATGTGTATATGTATGTATATTCCCTAACTCGTCCACAGGTGACCAAGTCTGGTTTCTAACCACCAATTCCTGCTAAAAGGAACCACCGTTCTCTAGAGAAATGGATGATTCCAGGACTGGGACAGGCAAGGTATAGATAACCCTAAAACATCTTATGCCAAAACAAGAGAAAGTGCCCAGAGAATTATGGGGACATGTCCAAAGAACACAGGAGCCAGCATGAAGGGGCTCCCACAGGCCAAATCTGGGACAATTTGCACATCAAAGTGAATAGTAGTTGCGTACAATCTGTTGAATAAAATAGGGAACCTGAGTCCATACTGATATAAATAAAGGAGGAAAATGAAAGTTTCATGAGGAATGGGTTATTTACATAGTCTCGAAGTACCTGCCGCAAAATTCAGTCTTTATTGATTACATGGAGGGAAGAAGTAACTTTCCAGAGGAGAAGCTGGGCAGACACCGCCTTCATCTAGTGGCTGCAGGGGACAGCATCAGTAACGGGCCAGATGGAAAGTCTGTGCCCTGGGAGGATGCAGCGAGAACACAGCACCTCTTCTGTGATGTTCCTGCTGCAGAGGCATGACGTTAGACACGCCCAAATTGCGGGCCATTCACTGTATAACTGGCCTGTGATGTTCATGACATCAAGGTCATGAAAGTCAAGGAAAAAATACCTGAGACTCTGTTTCAAACTGAAAGAGACTAAAGGGACAAGACAGCCAATACAACACATGATCCTGAATGGATGCTTTTATTATAACAGACAATGTCAGAACAACAGGCAAAACTTGAAAGGAGTCCGAGGCTTAGATGGTGGTAATGGACCAGGCTTAGTTTCCTGATTCTGACGGCTGGCTTGTCGTTGTGTGTTGCAGTTGTGTAGACGTAATAGTTTCCTAGGGCCGCCACAATGGAGCACCACGGACTGAGTGGCTTAAACAACAGAGATTTATTTTCTCACAGTCATTGAGGCTGGAAGTCCAAGATCAAGGTGTCAGCACGGCTTGTTCCTTCTGAGGCCTCTCTCCTAGGCTTCTAGATGGCCGTCTTCTCCCCAGGTCTTCACGTGGTCTTGCCTCTCTGTATGTCTGTGTCCTCTTCTTATAAGGACACCAGCGAGTTGGGTGAGGGCCCACCCACTTGACTTCATTTAAACTTAATTATCTCTTTAAGGACCCTTCCTCCAAATAAGGTCACATTCTGAGGTTCTAGGGGTTAGGACTTCAACATATGAATTTTGAGGGGACACAATTCAGGTGAGAATGTCCTTGTTTTCAGGAAATAGTCACTAAGGGATTTGGAAGTAATATAACATCCCGTCAGCAGCTTATTCTCAGACGGTATCAAAAAAAAAGAGTTCTTTGTACTGCGCCTACTTGCAACTTCTCTGTCAGTTGGAGATTGTCTCAGAGAAAAACTGTTAAAGAAAAATACGCAGTGAGGGGCATTTAAAGTTTTGTTAATAGGTAGATGAGGCCACCAGAATGAACTGAATCATGCTGAAGCACTTTGAAATTTCAGCTTTCTTCCTATCCTTTACCAAGATAAATGTTTCACTAGCAAAGCACTCTGCGGATAACCCATTATCAAATGTTGGCATGAATTCTTAATATTCTGCAAGAAAATGATCCTGGAAAGTATAAAATATTTACAGCCTGCTGTCTGTGCTGCCTCACTTGAGGAAAATTCTCATCTGTACACAAATGCTCTTCAGCTTTTGGGAACAGATGGTGGAGAATAATAAAAAGACTGCAAAATTAGAAGGCAGGAATTGGAGCGCGAGGCCCAGCAGAGAGAAGCCACCCCCATGGGCAGCCAGTGTCTTGATGTTCTTGAGATAAAGAACTTGAACTGGTATCGCAGTTCTAGTCCATCCCGTTCCACCCATTGCTCCTCTTACTTGTGCATAAATCTCCCCTCTGTCCCCTGAAGACGTGCTGTTATGCGGAGGAAATGCCTGGTGGTCTAGTGGTTAAGATTTGGCACTCTTACCCAGGGTTTGTTTCCCGGTCAGGGAACCACACCACTCAACCACTGGTTGTCACACTGTGGTGGCTGCCTGGTGCTGTGATGCTGAAAGCTATGCCACTAGGATTTCAAATACCAGCAGGGTCACCCCTGGTGGACAGTTTACAGCAAGCTTCCAGACTAAGACTAGGAAGAAGGACCTGGCCACCCACTTCTGAGAAATGTGGCCGTGAAACCTGTGCATAGCAACAGAGCACTGTCTGACACAGTACCAGAAGGTGAGAGGATGGCGTCGAAAGACCAGGCAGGGCTCCTGCTGCTGGCCACAAGGTCTCTAGGAGTCTGAATCCACTCCATGGTGCTAACAACAACAGAAAACCTATATGCTTTAATTTTTAAACCTCTCTCCAAAACTATAACCATACTTCCTTCTGTTTAATAAGCTCCACATTACTTACTAGCTACCATTCTGTCATCAGTTCATTGACAGTTCCATTCAAGAAGCTCATCGTACTTGTGTTTGTGGAACTAAAATCTTAAACCAAAGTCCAGGAGCTGAGACTGTGGACTATAAAGCACAAGCCAGTGGGGAGGGAGGTTTTATGGGAGGGCAGGCTCTTCCCAATTTCTCTAAGTCCCTCGCCATGGGGCCAGTCACTCTGGCCACCGTTGCAGAAGGGGGCTCAAGGATTATCCCTCTAAAGCTGCCATTCTGAGGACATCCACAGGGTATTTTCTGTCCTATAGAAATTTAGCAGAGCAAGATTCTTTTCTTTGGTTTCCAGAAAGCCAATGTAGCAGGTTTCACTGCTCGTGGGTTTTAACGAGGGGAAATGGCCTTACATTTTTGTAAGCCCTGAGTAAATGCCGTATCTTTCACTGGGAGTTTTTTGGAAGATCTTTTTCAACTTGCCTCATTACTCTCGAACACATACCTATAGGAAATCGAGCCGTGATTCTTAGAAGAACAAGAGGAAAACACTCTTCTGGAAGTGTGACAGCCTTGAAAGGGGCCATGTGCTTTATTTTACTTACTTCTTCTATTCACTGTTCTTCTCTGAAGAAAGACAAATGTGCCAGTTAGGGAGCGAGGCTGTGCAACACAGGCCTCTCTTCACCAAACGTTCCAACTTAGGTTCTTTCAAAAAGCAAGACCCTTGCCTAAACTTAGTGATGATTATGTACCATGGAACATTATTACTTTTTCTTTTTCTTTTTTTGAGGGAGATGGGCCCTGAGCTAACATCTGTTGCCAATCTTCCTCTTTTTTTCCTCCCCAAAGCCTCAGGACACAGTTGTACATCCTAGTTGTAGGTCCTTCTAGTTCTTCTAAGTGGGATGCCTCCACAGCATGGCTTGATGAGCGGTGCACAGGTCCACACCCAGGATTCAAACTGGTGAACCCCAGGCTGAAGTGGAGCAGGTGAACTTAACCACTAGGCCGTGGGGCCAGCCCCCGTGGAACATTATTAACAATCACATAGAGGTGTGATTATTAACATTAACTTTAAAAGGCCTCACAGCACAGAAAGGAGGAGAATACGAGTTTGACCTCTTCCATTAGCTGATGTCATCCCAGGCAGAGATGGTGCTTCATCTTCTGCCAGGCGCATCAGAACATTCTAGAAGGGCCTGGAGCATTGTCACTCAGGGTTAGTTTCAGTCTCTCTCAAGAAGGAAAATCTGATTATTTGGATCAAAATCCTTAATGATGTGCTTATTCTTTAGCCTAGCTGTTCTATCCCCACACATTTATGTTTTTTTAAAAAAATAATTCATAGTTTCTCTAGACCCCAGACTTATTTTCCCGCTCCGAGAGGCCACAATAACTGCTATTAAAATTTAGAAACATGTTGTATATTTTTATAATGTTACCATCTGTAAGATAACATACTTCCCAGGTGTCAGAAAATAAAACTTAGGATCAGAAAATAAAAATGGAGAGCCAGTCCTGATGGCCTAGTGGTTAAAGTTTGCTGCTCTCATTGTTTCGGTGGCTTGGGTTCGCTCCCCGGTAGCAGAACCAGCCACCCGTCTGTCAGGTGCCATGCTGCGGCGGCAGCTCACACAGAGGAACCGGAACTACTTACAACTAGGGTATACAACCTGGTAGCAGGGCTGTGGGGAGAAAAATAGAGAGGAAGATTGGCAACAGGTATTACCTCAGAGCAAATCTTTCCCTACAAGGAAAAGAAAAGAAAAGAAAAACCTGGAAGCTATTAGAGAAAAAAATGAAAAGATTTATTATTGAATAAATATTTGGAGATAATAAAGAAATGTTATAAAAAGCACATGTTCCATAGTTACCACAACAACAAAGCATGAGGTTGAATTTACTGCTGTCATCCACTTCCTTGTCCACTGTAATTGACAGATTTCACAAAAATTGGAAAAAGGAAAAGAAGACAAAAATACACTAAACTAATTATTATATTCCGGTGACTTTGAGTTCCTAATTGTTTTGCTTAATTTTTTTAAACTTCTAATTGGGTTCAACAATTTGATTTATGTAGAATGGTTTTATGTTTTTAAATTGTTATTATTGAGAAAAAATAGTATTCCAAATTTTTTCCTTCTCATTAACATGCTTTGTGGGTTGGGGGGTGGCCAGGGGCTGAAACAGAGGGCACTGGGGGCTCCGTAGCTGAGCAAGGGGAGGCGGCTCCCCGGCTGTTATTGTAGACTTCTAAATATGCATCCTACTGTTAATTTAGCTTTTAATAGGCATATAAAATAAATGGAAGCCTTTATTTTCTTTAGCTTTTCACAAAAAGAAAAAAATCTTAACACATGCGGATAGCAAAAGAAAAAGCAACAGCTGTTCATTAAATGAATATTATGTATCCACATCGGGCATGGTATTCGGTGCCAAATTCCTATGTCATAAACATGAAAAAAGCAGAGAGTAGCATTTAAAGAGCTTTTCATTTTTCAACAACTTTGAACTCTCCTTTGAATCTCCTACTGCCTTGGTAGCCGTGTAAAGGATACATGAGAGTCCAGGACAAGGATCCCCAGATTGGGCATGGGAATGGGGGGTATAGAGCGGAGGCTACAGAAAGACGTGCAGTGTCAAGAACAGTTTATGCTCACTACCCTGCTCCCTCAACCGGCCATCCGCAATTTCTCTTCTTCCTTGCGGAGGTGCTCTATGCAAATGCAAGCATATGTGTATTCTTTCCCTTTCCTTAACATCCCCAGTGTTTTGCCCCTTATGCTTCCTCTTGACTGTTACTGGGGATTGTCCCATGTAAGTGCACATGGAGCTCTTCCATTCTGGTCACCGCTGCACAAGAGTCCTCTGTCTGAATAGTTCTGCAGGCATGTATTCTCATCCCCCTCACAGGTCCTTGCCAGCCTTTTGCTGTTCAAACAAGGCCGCGTTGTTTGAGCTTTGATGTCTCCCCAGCTGGCAAGGCTGTTCGTGATTCCAAGCCCCTCTTCTCAACCCCACCCACCAATAGATACTTCCTCCAGGTCCTAGTCCTTTAGGTCTGCTGACCGCCCCCCAGCCCAGCCCCTTAGTGCCAAATGAGGAATTCTCAAGTGTAGGATGTCAAGCTGCCTTCTCTTCTGCCATCTGATGACTGAGAATCTCTAGGGAGCTTTTTAAGACTCCCTACACTCCTTGCCTCTTTCCACTGTTGAAAACCACCAATCTAAAATCAGAATTATTAGGGGGCCGGCCCCGTGGCCGAGTGATTTAAGTTCGCACGTTCTGCTTTGGTGGCCCAGGGTTTCACCAGTTCGAATCCTGGGCATGGACATGGCACTGCTCATCTAAGCCATGCTGAGGCGGCAGGCATCCCACATGCCACAACTAAAAGGACTCACAACTAAAAACACACAACTATGTACCAGGGAGCTTTGGAGAGAAAAAAGGAAAATTAAAAAAATTTTAAAAATAAAATAAAATAAAACCAGAATTATTTTAAGAAGATTAAAAAAATTGGTAATAAGAAGTAATAATGTTCTTCAAAATATAAAGGAATAATTCCTTAAGTGGATCTTTCTGTGGCTGTCCCGCTGTCTCCATTTCCTGTATGAGAAGGGATAGCAGTCTGACGTGCTCAGACTGTGCTGTACCCACTTGTGCTGGGCAGGTGCTGTAAGCTCCTAGCAGTGGGAGATTGTCAGGTGGGTGTGACCTAGGAGGTACTTCCTGTGGGGCAAAATGGAGTGAAGCCTGTGACCCCTCCCACAATTCAGACTAAAGTGAGGCACAAGCCAGACACAGAGACACAAAGAGCAGAGACACACACAAAGAATGGAGATAAGAGAAAAAGAGCGAGACCGTTCTCAAGAAGATCATTTTTCAGAGAAATACCTCACAGTCCAACAGGGAGGGATCTGCACAGGAGCAGATTAGGAACACAATTGGGAGAGACAAAGTCCTGTGTGACTAGAAGGAAGGCTCCGCTCCAACGATACACCTGTCCTACGGAGACAGTCAGTCCCGGGAGGTCCTTAGAACAGTGAGAAACTCAGTAAGGCAGGATCTAGAGATTGGCGGAGGATGAGCTGAAGACAGTTGGTGACATCCTTACATACCAGGGTAAGGACTTAGATCTTATCCTCTGGGAAGCAGTTGTTAGCGGGTGGAATACATGATTAGACTTATTTTAGGGAGGTCAATAGTCCTCAGAGTGGGATCTGCAGTCTGTCATGGACCACAGGATGCCAGCTTTGGAGCCTTTAATTGATCTGAAAATGCAACCTTTATCCTCATTTTTATAAGCGCATGATGCACAGCTCTATAGATTTTCACTTTTATGGACCACAACACAAGTTAATAAGGGCTACAAAAAATCAAGAATCAAGAAACTAGGAATAGAATATGGCCAGTGTGTACTGAGCCCTTATTTCAAGATTCTTCTAATAAATCTGGTTTGGCAGCTCTTGTATTGTATAAGCAAAAACTCAAATATTTGACATGCCCACACTTTCAGGGAAAATACTTGGATGTCAATTCAGTTTTGTTTTGCCATGAATATTTTAATTGCTTCATTTCTTGTCATAACTATAAAGTATAGTGATGTTTCTTCACTCATCAGTTTAGTCTCTTGTAAATTATTTGTAAGCCCATTGTAATATAGGATTGTTGAACCCCTATTTTAGTGGTGATGCATTTTTTTAAATCACTTACATTCTTGTTCTATAATATTCTAATAACACATCTTTAATAGAAGAATGTATTGAAGTTCAAATAGGAATTATTCATGTTCTAATTGCTTATGCAGATGTATTAAGAATGTTCCCCCAGATTTGCTTGTGCAGTCTGTCTGCTAGGATGCTTTCTGTTATTTCTATTAAATGAGTAACAAAGTCCAGATCAAACTGGCTTAATAAAGATAAATTCTTGGTTCACATAATGGAAGAGCCCAGGGTAGATCAAGTTCAGGTAGGGCGGAATCCAAGGGTCCAACCTCAACAGCAGCCCAATGATTTTCCAGTCCCTTCACTCAGGCTTCCAAGGTGTCAGCTTGATCCCAAGTCTGGTCTTCCCTAGCCTGAAAGACATCTGCCAACAGCTTCAGAGATCCCTGCCTCCTCATTTACATACAGAGGGATAAAGAACATCTCTTTCCCCAGCCATCAAAGCTTCATTCTCACCAGGTTAGGTCAGGCACCCTCCTGAGTCATTGTGTCCAGGAAGAAGCATTGCACTGAATGGTTTAGGGTGAGCTTCTTGTCTATCCCTGAACCAATCACTGCATAATTCGTGTCCACAGCTAGAGCTGGGTGTGGGTCTCTCGAACTCTAACAGCATGGTTACTAAGTTATGGGGAGGGTGAAATGGATCTTAGAGAAGCCACCACAATTTGCCAATTTTCCCATCCAGTTATTTTTCCCTTGAATATCAGGAATAGATGTGGCATGTATGGTCTACAGTCTTTTATCCTGCCCACGTGAGCAACAATCAAAAGTTTGAGACCCAGGCAAAGCTTATGGTATTTGTAGTGGATTGGTGTCCTCCAAAAATTCACATCCACCTGGAACTTCAGAATTCGATCTTATTTGGAAATAAGGTCTTCGCAGATTTAATTAGTTAAGATGAGGTCACCCTGGATTAGGGTGGGCCCTAAATCAAATATGACTGGTGTCCTTATAAGGAGAGAGGACACAGAGACATACAGAGAGAAATGGCCATGTGAAGATGGAAGCAGGGATTGGAGTCAAGCAGCTACAAGCCAAGGAACACCAAGGAATGCCTCAAACCACCAGAAGATTCAAAAGGCAAGGAAGGACTCTCCTCTAGAGGCTTCAAGAGGCAGCACAGCCCTGCCGATGCCTTGGCTTCAGGTTTCCGGCCTCCAGAACTGTGAGAGAAGAAATATCTGTTGTTTTAGCCACCAAGTTTATGGTAATTTGTTATGGTAGGAATACTCTATCAATTAGGATTGTGTTCAGCTGCAAGTAACAGAAATCCTTAAAAAATATGACATAAGGTTATTTTTCACACAGAACAAGAGTTTAAAAGTCAACAATCAGGGACAATTGCAGTGTTTCTAGTTGACTATGTGGACCCACATAGTTCTTCTATCTTCCTGCTCCATCATCTTAAATATGAGGCACAAGATGGCACCAGGCAGGGGAAATGCAGAAGTGCCTTCTCATTAAAAAGTATCATTTTTTTATTTGGAAGAAATACCTTTGGCAGGGACTTCTGCCTGCATCTCATTAACCAGAACTGTGTCACATGGTCGCTCAGGTTGCACAAAAAGGGTCTAGGAAATTGAATATTTTAATGAAAGAACATCACTAGCCACATTATAGAAGTCTCCCATTGGTGGAGTGAGGGGATGTCACTCAGGTCAAAGCAGGAAACTGTGTGTTGGAAATTGAGTTTGTTGCAATCTTGTGCATCCAGTGGGTCTTGTTACTGAATGTGGTTCCAGTTTCTCTTTGGCTGCCAGGAAACTTAGAGCTAAATCTGAGACCCACTTAACCACTTTAAAGGGCCAGTTAGCATTCATTTCTGTCCTAATCTTACCTGCTGGCTTTTACTATTTCCTCTTTGGCCAGACCAAATTCAACCATTTCTTTTGAGCTTTGGTATTGTATGTGTTTTTATAAACAGACTCAAGTCCTTCATCAAATGATAAAAATATAGAAGGAAGAAAGATAGAGACAAAGATATAGATAGATTGAGGGAGAGAGAGAGAATGAGAGCTATGGCTAACAGGATATTTGGGTGGGGGATAATGGGTTCTCTTTGGGATGTACTAAGTTTTGAGATACCTACGAGACATTTAGAGATATTGAATAAAGGATAATATATAGATTTGATGAAGATTTCTTCCAAAAAGACTTGGAAATGGCATATAAATATTAACATCATGGGAGTGGCTGAGACTGATGAGGATTATTTTAGGCCGGTTACTTTTAAAACTGCAGATGAGAAGGAGGCTCTGAGGAGTGGAATTTGCTTGCCCTTTGATGAGAGACATTTGCATTTGTGAAGGAAGTCTCCATCTGTGGGGGGTGTCTCCCTCTCTGCACCAGGAGGAAGCGGGGATGGCCTTATCTCTGGAAACTCTTAACGGGGAAGGCAAGAACTTAAGGTGTTTACTGTCTGGCAACCTCATGTAACTGACCCCCCCCCCCCAACATCCTCCTTTGTCTTTAGCTAAAGATAATATTTAAGTGGTGGCTTCTGCCATTTACTTAATCTGGTCTGATTCTTTTCTAAAGTTATAGGACCACCCAATAACCAGACCCTACCAGCACTGATACCATTTTAACAACTCTTTTTACATATTCTTTCCTTTGTCTTGTAAAGAGAGAACTCGCATACCTATGCCTTAAATTTAGCCCTACTCTCCACCCATGTTGGCAGCAGCAGCTCCTCCTGCCCATGGGTCCTGTCCCCACGCTATTCCATACTATTCTCCAAATAAAAGAGCACTACTGCCAGACCTTGAGAGTCCAAGAAATCTTTCTTTCGACTCCTTGGCTCACCAACTGCACATCAGAGGCTACTAAGGGAAATGGCAGAAGGAAAAGTGAAACTTGGTGGCTAAAACAACAGATATGTCTTCTCTCACTACACATGTCCTTTATAAATGACTATTTGAAATTTGATCCAACCAAGCAAAATGTAAGACTGTGTCCATAAGACAGCCCATTTTCCATCTGCTAGTGAAACAGCCCTCATAACAATCCTGGGGTTTGGATGATAAATCCATTTACTGCTATCCACTGGTGAATTTTGAAATCATACCTAGTTGGTTTCCAAAATGAAGAATATGTCTGATTGCTGCTGTCATGTCCCTCCCTACTTTGTGTGTGCACGTGTGTGTGTCTCCACTTCGTTCACTGAGAAGTGTGGCAGCCCACATTGGCTCTCCCTCATCCCCTCACTCTCATCAATTTGGTGTCATTACGTCCTATTAACTGCCAGCACCTGTAGACATCGGCAAACCATGGGTGACAGGTTCTGAGCACCACCTCAGCTTCCGCCATTTGGAAACTGTTCATTTTCTATGGCTGCCACAACAAATTACCACAAATGTAATGGCTTAAAACAACACAAATTTATCTTGCAATTCTGTAGGTTATTAGTCCAATGTGGGTCTCACCAGCTTAAGCTCAAGGTGTCAGCAGGGCCACAATCCCTTCTGTAGGCTCTAGGGGACCGTCTGTTTCCTTGTTCATTCGGGTTGTAGGAAAATTCAACTCCTTGAGGTTGTAGGACCAAGGTCACTGTTTTTTGCTGGTTGTCATCTGGGGGCCATTCTCAGTTTCTAGAGGCCACTCACAGTCCTTGGCTCCTGGTCCCCTTCCTCCATCTTCAAAGCCAACATCGGTGGGTGGGCCAAGTCCCTCTCACACTTTGAATCACTCCTCCTGCCCCTGTCTGACCCAGCCAGGAATGATTCTCCACTTTGAAGGACTCACGTGATGAGATCGGTCATGAACTTTGCCACCGTCAGGCACCTAGTAAGTAGCAGCAACTGGTTTGAAACGCAGGTAGTTCTGCTCCTGACGCCAGGCCCTTAAGCACTCGAAGAGACTACTTTCCTAACAAAGCTCCTTTTGAGCAAAGAGAAAACAGTACCATGTCAAGCCATGTTGGAAACTATGGTGAAAAGAAAAATCTAGGAAAGTTCTACTGATCCTGTCTTTACCTAAAATGTTGATATTTTGTTTATCGTGGACATTTTGCATTAATTTTGATTTAAAAAATACTTCATAAAAATGTTAATTTATCTTGATTACTGCATTTTGGGCACTCCCTTAAAGTGTGTGCCTCCCCTCGCCCTCCTCCCAGGCCCTGAGAGAAAAGAACACACTGCTGATTGCCCTTTACAGGGATCCAGGTCTGCAAACAACGTTTCCAGATCCAGGATTTATAAGCTGCTTAAAATAATAAAACGATTACACCTGACAGAATATCGGAAAGGGGATCAAAACTGTTCCTAATATTCTGAAACATACACAGCAAAAAAAATCTTATCTTTACATTTCCATTGATCCAAAGGAGAGAGGAGTAATGAAGATGAAGAAGACAGGGCTCACTCTGTTCTTTACTGCAGTGGGTTTAACTTTTCAGGAAATTGCAGCAAACACGTTCAGAACTTCGTTTGCTCAGAAGAGGGAGCTCTGCTTTGCGTTTCCCCAGCACCTAAGGCTTTGGGGTCTTTGTTTCTTTGTTTTGTAAACAGAGGAATACCATTAAGGATTCTATATAAAAGGCCAAGTTACTGGTTGAGCTGATTACACTGTTGCTGCTGAAACATTTGTCTCTTGTCGTTGTTCTGTCTCCAAACTGTCCTGCTCTGCTCAGTAGATAACGTTTCTCCCTGGTGAGCAGCCATCTTGAGAGAAGGTCAGGGTTTCCAGAGCCTGGAACTAATGCTGTAACCCTTTGGCGCCACTAGAGGGCCACTGACACCCACTATAATGAATTTCAGATTCGGGAAATTTAACAAATTGGTAATTATTGACTCTATAAAGGCATTCTTTAAAGGTGAATTTTTTAGAATCGTTTTTAAAGATATTCCTTTCTTTATTATTCATTTTAGAGTCTTAATTTAAATTTCAAGATCCCCTAGTAAGTCCAATTAAATTTAAAGTAAAAAGTTACTTACATAGCCTCCATGTATTCGACAAATATTTAAATGTTGCAGCCTGCATTCTGTAAGAGTCTGTGCTAGACAAGGAGGCCAATACCGAGAGAGCCTGTCTTTGTCTTCAGGAATAGACGAATTAGAAGCATAAATAATCCGTGACAACACTGGATGTTAAGTGCACAGGAGCAGGCAGGGCTGGTGGGGTGTGATCAGCTCCCTGGGGAGAGAAGGGGGGGTCAGCTGAAGGCACAGCACAGAAGCCACGTGGCCAGGACGCAAAGCACCTGCATTTCATATGAAAAGTGAGTCCATCTGTTTACTCTCCCAGTGTTTATTGGTTGATATTTAGGAGCCCCGACATAATTCCCCAACTTTCCCAAAGAGAACATTTTGTTCACCATTTGGTTCATCAGAGAAAACAAACAAACAAAAAACCAGGGGAAAAACCCAAGACCTGACTACATTGGAAATCTAGTTCCTCACTAAACACCACTGTGTTTGTCCCCTTAAGAAACTTAACATTTTAAAACCCTTTAAAAGATATTTTTAATGTTAGAAAGTGTAAAAACAAAATACACTTTCTCCCAAAGTCATGCTGTGTAGCCTGGCTGGGGACTGTCCTTCCCCTCCCTTTGAGAAGCCAGAGCCATCCTAAACGGCCCGCTGGGTCACTGTGTCTCCTACTTGGTTAAGCGGGCTGTGCGGCCTTCCCTCTTCCCTTGTGTGCAACGTGGAGCTGAGGGATCCCTTAACTGAGGGCACAGTGGAGCCCAGCCCAGAGCCCAGAAGGCTCCCCTTTGTCCCACTTCCTCTCCCTGGGCTCTGAGCCAGCTCAGACCAGAAAGCAATCAAAGGACTTCTGAGCCCGAAAGGCCTGGGATCAGCCCCTCCCATCCCAGGAGTTCCTAGGATTCTAAGCCAGGGGCATAAGGGAACTGGACGTGGAAACCAACCCAGAAAACAAATGCCCGGCTTCTCCAACTCTTGCTCTCCCAGTAGAGCCAGCAGGCGGAGATAGCACCCCAGCGGGAGGACATACAGCACCCCAGCTCCTGACCCTGGGCCATCAGGGACTCGCAGGCAGACGGAGAGAAGGGCAAGCCAGGCCCAGGAGGTGAAAGCAGGCAGCCAGCTCAGGAAATGCTGAGTGAGCCAAGTGAGGACACACACAGCTCAGGGTGGGGCGTGTGGTGGGGACAGAAGCCGAGAGGGCCTTGCAGTTTCAGGCAGGATCAGAACAGGGCTGTTTATGGATGACCATAAGCAGAAGCGGATAACCAGGAAGAGAGAGGAAACAGAATGGGCGCCCCCCGCAGGAAGGCTGACTGGATGACACGGTCCAGCTCCATCAGCGACCTCTGGTTCCCGCGACCTACGCCTAAACCCCAGGGGGCTAGGGAGCAGGGCCTGGGGGCTTGATCACTCTGATAGACAAGCAGTGCTGCTTTAGTGCTCGGACAACAGCCATGACACAGACATGAAGGGACCCCTCCCCCACCCAGCACTGAACCCATTGCAGCTGTGGCCTCGGTGGGCCGGGTGGCAGAGGTAAGACAGCTGACCTAGCCACAGTGAAGTGACTCAGCCTGGCAGGAAGTGGCTCCTGGGTGGGTGCTGGAGACACAGGTGACAACGTTCAGGCAACAGATGCTGCCCAAGAGGTGAAAGACCCAGAAAGGAAGACAACAGTGGGCTCCCCAAGTGCCTCACTGTCTGTGAGCCCGCGCGTGCCCACAGGGACCTGCAGACCTGACTATAGATGCTCCGATGGGAGCGGTGGAAGGGGGCCAGCGAGGCCCAGCTGGCGGAGTTGTAGGGAGGTTCTCTGGCCACAGAGCAGAGGGCAAGCTGGAACTATAGGCTCCTTGAAGACGAGCCCCGCATGTTTTCATTGTTGTATCCCTCTGACTCTTTCTGCAGTTAGCACCTGGCTTTGTGCAAAGGGGAGAAGTGATGTTGTTCCCCAGGCAAGGTCGGGGCAGCAGACTGGCTGGGACGCCGTAGCAAAGGTCTGGGTGCGATGGCTGAGACGGCAGGGCCCGAGCCAGGGCCACAGAGCGGAGATCTGCCTCCAAGAGAAGACATGTTGAGGGAGTAAAATCAACAGGATTTGGTTTCTGAACGATTGGGAGGGTTGAGGTGAAAGTAGGTTTGAAAATGTTGGCTGATTTTTGAACTTGGATAACAAGGGACAAGTTGGCAAAGAGGAGTCTGGGTTGGAAAATACTGAATGCAAGGAGCTGGGAAACAAGCTAATATGAAGTAGTAAAAAGTCTGAAAAATAATGTGCGTCAATTACACATCACATGTAATTGCTATCAATTATACAGAAATTAGACTGTGCTTCCCAGTAGAGTCTTAGGGCACTTGAGCTAAGGAATACATCAGAATGAGCAGTAAATGCCATATCAACTACAAATTATGCTCTGACACACCTTAGGACACTTAACATTCCACTTGTCGTTCCCATGTTTAGAGACGCCTTTGAAATTGTGTTTAACCATTAACCTGTTCTGTTGATGCAAAGAGATGTTCCTGAGGAAAGCTCAGCTTAGCTCACCCACATCTGACAAGTGCATGAAGGCTGAGACTTTCCTGGGCAACAGTTGACAGACCTCTTAACAGAGGAAATGCACAAGCTGCCAGAGAATAACACTTTGGTCACAGAACTAGAGATCCAAAAGATTAAATGGAGGTTGTTAGATGCTATATTCCAGGGTTAAAAATAGTATCCTTATTCCTCTAAAGATGAGATCTTCATTCCTGGGATATTTTTTTCTTTAATTTTTGAATCACTTATTTCTTCTCCATTTGCGTGCAATTAAGTCCCAAGAAGAAGGAACCTTTCAGAAGGATTTCCAGTCTGACATTGAGGTCAAGAGATCATAGACCTAACTGGTAAGAGGATCCAGAGTTCTCACTTTTCAAGCGTCTTGCTTGCACCCCTCCCCATGCCAGACATGAAGCTCAGGCACATCCCACCAATGTGAGGGCTGTTGACCCATTGACCATGGTCCTCTCCAAAACTCAAAAGCTCTGGGGAGGAGGGAAGGATCACCCTGTGTTGGTGTGGCCTCTTTCTCTAGAGTGTTCCTTCCAGTGTTCCTGGATGAATGTTTCCATTGTGTGGGGAGAGGATGAGAAGGCAGCAGAGGGCAGGAGACAGCACGCTAGATTGGCATGCCCTTCTGGAAACCATTGGACAGCCCAGAGAGTTACAGACATTTTCTAAACATTCACCAGTAGTTATTTTACCCTGGATGATGAAAAGAAAGCAGATGTCGCCTGGTGTGCTGGGAAGCTTCTGACATAAGCAGCCTCATGGCCGTTAAAAGCACAGAGCCCAGAGTTCTTATGAACTGTGAGGCTTGGAATAAGTTTCTTAACCTCTTGGTAGCTCTGTTTCCTTGTCTGTAGAACAGGGAAATTTACAGCCCCTTCCTCAAAACCTTATTGGGAGGGTAAAAATGAGGTTGCAGATACACAGCACTCAGAACAGTGCCTGGCACTTGGGAGTAACTCAAATGTTAATGATTGTTATTATTACCTTTTCCCTGGAAAGAGAACTAAAAGTCATGCCAGTTACATGTTGTGTGCAATGGCTTTGCAACAGTCAGAATAATTAGACATGAAAAACACATTTTGGTGTAATAGTCTTATTTCATGGGGACCACCTTTTGCGCCAGCAGTACTTGGGCTCTCTCACTCCGTTGACTGGTCGTGAAGGAAATAAGCCCTTGTCTTGGGAAGAAGAGATGTGAAAGAAGCAGATCCTACTCTGTGGGAGTGAGGAGGGGGTTCCATAAAAAAAGAGGAGGTTTGGCTAAGGGGATGGAAATCTGAGCTGCTTCCTTCTGCTCTCCTTCCAGTGGGAGCCACTTGCCCTGCGTGGCCATCAGCCGCATTCTTCCCACAGGAAGTATCGGGCTTGTGTGGTCTTCTTTGGGATCTGGGGAGGTGGGGCAGGAGCAGAAGGTGCCACTTCTATCTTTGTTCATAAAATGCAAATGCATGGGTCTCTTTATTTTCTTCTTAAGTGTATCTTGTAAAAAGTACTCAATTTAGCCAAAATCCAAGGGAAAAATTTTCTTTAATTAAAAAAAATTTTTTTTAATCCATGGAAAGAAAATTGAAATACGGTGTCTGTAAATTCTTCAGATTACTGCCACGGGGAAGAGAGAAGGAAGCTGATCAGAAAATCTCCCCTTGTTGTCATTTAGAATGAAAGCTCCTCGGCAGCCCGCCTTTCCCGGGAGAGGCACAGGGCGCCGCGGCCAGCCAGTCGGTCAGAAGGACTGCGCAGTCACAGTGTTTGCTGAGACCTTTGTAAAGTAGGTCAAATGGCTTCTCCTTCTTCATGCTCCTCTCCTGATTTGCTAAACGTTGCATACACAAAATAAAAGGCTCTTAGGTTTCACAATCTCCGTTTGTTCTTTCATCCCCTCCCACAGTTTCTCCTGTTCCGAGAACTTCAAGTCACTGTGTCACCTGGAAAGCCCAGGTGAGTGAGCCAGCAATGCTGCCAATGACCAGGAGCCTGTTTATTCCCTGCTTCTGAAGGCACGCTGGGTCCTGTAGCCCCTTCCATTGGAGAGTGCTCTTGGCCCGTCTCTGCAGAGTCCTTCAGCTCAGCCCCAGGTGGGTAGCCCGGGTACCACCAGGCAAGGCTGCTCTCAACAACCCAAACTCACACTCGGGTTCTGCTGTCCCACGGAGGATGAGTCTGCGCTTTCCGGGATAATGAAACTTGATGGATACTTACCTGTTTGTGGTGCAGAAACTTTCACGCCTGTGCTGCAGGAATAGAGGCAGATGGCAGTGGATGCAAGAGGGCCGATGCAAGCCTTTGGGGCAGGCTGCCCGGCCAAGAGAGGGGCCCTGGCCCTAACAGATTGGCTTTGAATCCTGGCTCTGCTCTTTTACAAACTAAAACCTGAAAATGAGTCAACTGCTGTAAACTTTGGCTTTACTCATCTGTAAAATTATAGTGATTGTTGGCGGCTAGTGTGTCACCCAAAAGATATGTCAATATGGCCTTATTTGGAAATAGAGTCTTTGCAGATATAATGAATATGTAAATTAAGATAAATCATACTGGACTACAGTGGGCCCTAAATCGAATGACTGGTAACCTCATGAGAAGACGAGAGGACACATAGGGAAGAATGGGGCAGAGATCGAAGTGATGTGTCTGTAAACAAGGAATGCCAAGGATGGCCGGCATTACCAGAAGCTGGAGGAAGCAAGGAAGGATCCTTCCCTGAGCCTTCAGAGGGAGTGTGGCCCTGCTGACACCTTGATTTAGGACTTCTCGCCTCCAGAACTGTGAAAGAATAAACCTCTGTTCTTGTAAGCCAACCCGTGGAGGATCCTTTGTTATGGCAGCCCAGAGAAACTCATTCAGTGATGAAACCTAGTTCACAGGCTGGTTGTGAGGATTAAGTGAGATTACATAAGTAAATGCTTATTAAGTATTAAATGTCATCCCTTTTTTTCCTCTTCCCCAGAGACTGGAAATATAAATGAATCCAGGAAAGGCTTTGATAGCCCTGCTGTCACCTGAGAACTCAAAGGGGCGAGCTCCTGGGCTTTGATTAATTTGATTTAAAATGCACAGCCAAACGACGCATGGCTGCGGGCTGCATCCCTCCTACATCTCTTGCCTTACAGGAAAGATTCTGGGTCTGAGCTGGTGACTGGATGCTTCCACTTGTCCAAGTCCCAGCCGGCTTGGCCCTGGGAAATTTGATGATGAGCAGAAAGAATCTGCCAAGCTGACTGTCCTGATGCGTGATGGCATAGGGACCTGGAGCCAGTCACCTCCTGGGCCTGCAGTGCCTGGCCTGTAAGATGAGGCTATAGGCCAGATGATTTCCAGGCCCCTTCCAGCTCTGTCTACTCAAATTCTAAGATTTGGGGGTCCAGGAACCCCTAAAGACCAGCCTCCAATGTGGTAGCAACTTAAAAATTGTGCTGTTTCAACAAGAACATCTCAGAACATTAATTATATTTGACAATTCTACTAAATCTTCTATACTTGTGAAGTACTCATTTGCTGAAAACCATTTACTCCATTTGTCAAAGACTAATTGACCTTGAGGCTCTGATCTACCGGACCAGAAGTTAAGTGTTTGACTCTGATCGAGGGAGGTGGCCCTCGGAAAAGCCTTCTCTTCCTTCCGTAGGCACAGCCTGCAGCTCTGTGTTCCGGAAGTCAAGCACTAGAAACCTGTCCGAGTGGCTGGGGCCTCGAGCCCCGTTTGAGCAAAACCCTGGATTTGGATGGGGATCTGGCCCTCTGAGGAAATAAGCAGCCTCCTGATCTAAGAGAAGGAAGAGTAGAGCCAGTGAAGTGGAGTCAAAGGCGACAGGTCACCGTGGAGAGAAGTAGTGATTCTGAGCACTCCCCTGCACTAAGCCTGGGGTCCCAGGGCCAGGGCGCCTGTTATGGGCTAAATTGTTTCCCCCTCCCCCCAAAATTTATGTGTTGAGGTCCTAACCCGCAGTATCTAAGAATGTGACCATATTTGCAGTAGAATGGGCCATAATCCAGTGTGATTGTGTCCTTATAAAAAGGGGAACTTTGGAGATACACACACACAGGGAGAAAGCCACGTGAACATGAAGGCAGAGACCAGGGTGATGCTTCTACAAGCCAAGCAATGTCAAAGATTGTCAGCAAACCCCCAGAGGCTGGAGGGAGGCCTGGGACACATTCTCCCTCACAGCCCTCAAAAGAACCAATACGGCTGCCACCTTCATCTCAAACTTCTGGCCTCCAGAACTGTGAGAGAAGACATTCCTGTGGTTTATGCTGCCCAGTCTGTGGTTCTCTGTTACGGCAGCTGCAGGAAGCAGATACGGCACCATCCCAATCATGAAGAGTGTGGATCACAGGAGCTCTGGCCAGACTGGGCCAGCCCACCTGCGGCAACGGGAGGACTAGGTCGGCTAGGGGCGTGACGGCCGGTCACGCGCAGGCTCTGAGCCCTCTTGCAACCACAGGACCAGATGGGATGGTGACTTCTCCAGCAAGTCCCAGCAAGAGCCACAGCCTTGTGGCTCCAGCAACAAAACTGCTGCTTTGAGGCAGTAGCAGCCGTGGAAGGGACCCCCAGGAGGCAAACACAGGCGGCTGTGGTGCTGAGCGCTGGCTGGGTTCAGGCCCAGGCCCTGCCCCGCCCCGGCCGCTGCTGCGTTCCTCCATCCATTCTGTCAAAGGGGGTTGTTGTGAGTGGTGTTGATATAAAGCATCTGACATAATGTCCCACACATTGTGTAAAGTCACGACAAATGCTTTTCCAAACTTTCGACGCTATGGGACAGCCAAGGGCAAGTGAGAGACCCCACGCGTGGCAGGAATCTGAATCAGGGGCAAGGAAGCCACCTGTTCAAAAGGGGGCTGGAGGATAGGGTAGGCAGAACACCCGAGAAACGCTGAGCCCACAGCTGGCACTCCTGGGACAAACGGGTCACACTGCCATCCACGCAGCAGGAAGGGCTCCTGTCCAAACCTTTGCTTCAGGGACTCTGAATTTTTAGCTTTTACTTTAAATCAGTATTTTTGCATGAACTTCACAGTCATCGGATTAAAGGACATTCAAGAGTCATCTGTGTCGTCTCCCAAATTTTGAGAGAAAAGTATCCAATTTATTTTAAAATGCAAACATCCAAACATAAAAGGTGCTAGTGAAAGCAAACTAATGTATCAAGGAGTAATTGTACTTTGTTATAATTGAACACTTAAGTAACTTACGGTGAAAGAAGAAAAAATTTCTCTTGTGAACAAGAGTTGTGAGCGTGATGTACTGTTCAGTCATTGAAATTCAGACAACAGACAGAATTGGAAATGGGGCGCCTGAGCTCGATGGATTTCATGCATTGCTGAGGGGAAAGAGTCCCTATATCGAGGGTCTTTTTAAAATAAAAAGTACACCCAAAATAAGTTGGAGTTTTAGATCCCTTTAAACTTTGAAATGGTTTGATCAAATATCAGTCTGAGAAGAATGTGAGCATGAATCTATATACCAGGAAAAAAGTCAAGTACATTCTGAGAATATCTCTAAAAGTAAACTATCCAAGAAAGATAAGTTTAACATTTCCTTACACATTTTCAGAAAGCAATCAATTCATCTTAAAATGTAATTTAATAGTTGAGGAATATAAAAATATATGTTTTTGCAAATGACAGGATTTCCTTCTTTTTCATGGCTGAATAATATTCCATTGTGTGTGTTTACCACGTTTTCTCCATCCATTCATCCATCGACAGACACTTAGATTGGTTCCACATCTTGGCTATTGTGAATGATGCTGCGATGAACATGGGAGTGCAGATATGGCTTCCATATCCCGTTTTCGTTTCCTTTGAGTATATACCCAAAAGTGGAATTGCTGGATCATATGATAGTTCTAGTTAGCTCTAGTGGTCTAGATTCAAAGCTCTCACGGCCACAGCCCAGGTTTGTTTCCCAGTCAGGGAACCACACCACCATCTGTCAGTTTCATGCTATTTGTTGTTGTGATGCTTTAAGCTCTGCCACTAAGACTTTAAACACCAGCAGAATCACCCATGGTGGACAGGCTTCAGCAGAGCTTCCAGACTAACACAGACTAGGAAGAAGGACCTGCCCACCCACCTCCAAAAAGAAAAGACTGGCCATGAAAACCCTGTGAATAACAAAGGAGCATTGTCTGTTATAGAGCTGGAAGGTGACAAGGCGGGACAAAAAGACCAGGCAGGGCTCCGCTCTGCTGTTCACAGGGTCTCTAGGAGTCACGATTGACTGACAGCACTAACAACAGCAACAATGGTAGTTCTCTTGTTAATTTTTTGAGGAACTTCCGTACTGTTTCCCACAGTGGCTGTGGCCGTTTGCATTCCCATCAGCAGTGCACACTGGTTCTCTCACCTCCACATCTTCTCCAACACTTGTTATCACTTGTCTTTTTGACAATAGCCATTCTGACTGGTGTGAGGTGACATCTCATTGTGGTTTTGATTTGCATTTCCCTGATGGTTAGGGATGTTGAGCAGCTTTTCAAATACCATGTTGGTGACAACATGCAAGGAACTTGAGGGCATCATGCTAAGTTAAATAAGTCAGACAGAGAAAGACAAATACTGTATGGTATCACTTACATGTGGAATCTAAAAAGAAGGGTCGAACTCATAGAAACAGAGAGCAGCAGAAAAGTGGTGGCAGGGGCTTGGGGCAGGGGAAAGGAGGAGAGGTTGGTAAAAGGGTACAGACTTTCAGTAATAAGATGAATGAGGTCTGAGGATCTCAAGCACAGCACGTTACGGTAGTTGATAACACGGTACTGCATAATAGAAATTTGCTAAGAGAGTAGATCATAAATGACCTCACACACACACAAAGATAAATATGTGAGATGATGGTTAACTTGAGAGGAATCCTTTCACTATGTATAAGTATATCAAATCACCACAACATACACTCTAAATATCTTACCATTTTATATGTCAATTATACTGCAATAAAGCTGAAATTAAAAAAATATATGTTTTTAAATTATGTCTAAATGAAGAAGGATGTTGTTACACTAAGAAATGTGTATAGGAGGGTGGTACACTCACAGATTCTAGAGAAAAGAAAATCGGAAGGTGAGAATTGGTCAGCTTGTGTCTTGCAGGCATGCAACCCCAGTTACTAGAAGATGTGCCCCCAGGTCAAGCACCAGAGCACCCACATCTCTTGTCTCGGACATCCGCTCACCTCTATTCGCTAATTCAGTTTCTCGGGTCCAACACAGCAGATATGCCTGTCTGGATGCTATTCAGGAATAAATCGACATTGTGCCTCACAAATTAATCCTGTGTAAGTCAGTCTTTTTTAGCTTCAAGTGTCAGAAGCCAGCTCAAGCAAGTTTAGTCGTAAAAGAAATTTAACAGCCCCTGGAATCCAAAACAGGTTTGAACAGCCCAATGTTAGGAAGGTCACAGCTGCAGCGGGGCCTCAAGGATGCCTAGGTCCAGGCCTTGACATCAAGGCCTCTCTGTACTTTGGCTCCATTCGCTCTCAGTGCAGCTGGCTTCCTTCACTGCCCAGAAACAGCTGCCACTCTCTGGCCCCACAGCCCACAGCCTCATGCTGGAGGGACTGGCTCCTCCTCAGCTGCACGACAGACAGTCCTAGGAGACACCCACCCTCGGGCCACCAACTGTGGTCTTAATGGGAGCCCAGCAATTCCACCAGGACCATGGGGCTGGAACTGGGAGCGACAGGGGGAGGAGGAGCCATCCCCAAACTGAGTGACAAGTTGTTGGGTGGGGGGCAGAGAGGAGGGGGCGGGTTCTCACCACAGACGTCATTCACATCAGGGGGCAGGTGACAGGAGTCACTTCCCCAAGGTCTGATCAGTTCCCAAGAAGCCAATTAGTGAAGTCATAGGACTTAAGTAGTAAAAATTTATACTCTGGATACTGACAAAACTGTCAAGGAATCTTATCACAAAATCTGTCTAAAACAACTCGAGTCTCGCCTGTCCAGTTGTGACCAAAGTAGGATCATGTCCTCCCGACTTCACTTCAGCGCCAAAAAGATGAAGAAGCTTATTTTTTATTCAGTATCCAAATGACAAGTAAGTAAGGTGACTTGGGTGTTCATTTTTGTAAGACAACTTCCTGGGGTCAGAAGATACATAACTCAGTCTTCTATACCTTTTTAATCAGGATCACTCTATGTTGAGACCGGCTGCCCAGAAACATCTTTCCTTCAACAGCTATTGAAAGCACGTCTAGCTTATTGCAGGTGTTATGACAAGAGCTGAGGACCCAGTGACCAGAAAGACCTGGTCCTTATTAGGGAGCCTCTTAAACTGTCTTGGGCGAGTTACTTAGTCTCTTAGAACCCCAATTTCTTCACCAGAATAAGTAACACCCACTTTCCCGTTGTAACAAGGAGCACACAGCATAGCACCCACCACTCTCTAAAACATCCACGGCTGCTTGTGTTCTGTTAACTTTTTGATGTTAAACATATATTGCTCTAGTTTATTTTCATTTTGGAGATCCAATTATGGCAAATATTGTTTACCTGCAGTTTTCCACAATATTAAATTTAGAATAATAGTAATAATAATTGTTATAAGTTCTAATAACATTTGAAATGTAATTGACAGTCTGAGACAGTTTCAGTTATCTAATTAAATTAGTTAATAGTTAATCAAAAATATCATGCCTCAATTTTTCTGAATAATTGGAGGCTTGTAATAATAGCAGCATGAGAAAACTTAATTCTCTGGGAATACAGTTAAAGAAAGGAGAGTTTTAAAATAGTATTTACAATATTTCCAAGTTTTTTAATGTGACTAACGTCACTCAAGTATAGAAATTCTATATGAAGCGTAATAAGGTAGACTTTGACTTTATTGATATGTTATTTTTTTAGTGAAAACGTAATAAGAAGTAATTGGTCATGGTCTTCAGGTTTTGTTTTTTGGGGGTTTTTTTGAGGAAGATTAGCTCTGAGTTAACATCTGCCACCAATCCTCCTCTTTTCGCTGAGGAAAACTGGCCCTGAGCCAACATCCGAGTCCATCTTCCTCTACTTTGTATGTGGGACGCCTACCACAGCATGGCTTGCGGAGCAGTGCCATGTCTGCACCCGGGATCTGAACCGGCGAACCCTGGGCCGCTGAAGCGGAACGTGCAAACTTAACTGCTGCGCCACCAGGCTGGCACCAGTCTTCAGGTTTTGAGAGCACTTTTTAACTTCCTGGAGATTAAAAGCTGCCATCCTTAAGTGGCTTGGGAGTGAGCAACTCACTTCCTCTCAGAGCCAGGAGATTAGCAGGAATTTTGTTTTTCAGGGGCTGTGACTGAGTACCCAGGAATCTCTTCTAGAAAATCCTATTGTATAAAGGGTAGCAGTGATGGTGGATGGGAGTAGGAAGCAGTGGATAAGCAGCGTTTCAGGCAGACATTTACACCAGGGTAATATCAGCAGGGGTCAAGTTGTGAGCCTTTTCTTTTCTGAAGAGCAAAATGTTTTAAGATCCTGAGTGTTATCAACTAAAAATAAATCAGTATGGAAGAATGAGAAATGGCATTCTACCAGGAAAACCATATTATTTGTGTGATACGGGAATATTATTTCTAAGCCTGTGACACATAATCAAAAGAGAGTGCCATGTCATTCTAATGGTAGAAATTAAAGAGCTCGGAAAAGACAAGGCCCATCATTGCTTGTCAGCAAACAGTGAACAGAGAAATAGCTCCCACTCGTGCCTGTTCAATTCACCTGAGTGCCGGAAGCGAAAGCAGCCCAAGAAAATGAAGACCCTCATTTGATAACACAAATACTGAGCGTTAACAAAAATTTTACTTAGTTCCTCATAAACATTTATCAGTAAGGTAATACAATTTTATTATGCTGTATGCCTCAGAATTAAAAGGCTTCATAAGAAAGGCATAAGCCAAAATCACAGAATTATTACAAAATGTTTAACTGAGCTAGTGCCTGCTGTGCAATTCATATTACTCTTGAAAATGCAATTGTGTATCAAAATAACCAGACATAGTTCTAACTGTGGGAAAATGAGGTATAAAAGAAATCCTATTTTTAGGTCTGTATGTCTAATAATGGTCTTATTATTTCAATCCTGGTCAGTATTCCAGACTTAGATATTTTCCACTCTCAAAATAGAGTATTTATTGGTATGTGAACTATATTTCAATAAAGCTGTTAAAAAACAAAATAGCACATGCGCAATCTCAGATGAAGCTTGTGTACCTTCAAGGAATGTTCCCTGAACTGTGGCTCATTAGCTAGGTTTCATCAGTCCAAACACGTTAAAATTCTGCGCAGAACGTGTGCCTAGAGAAACATCACCTTACTACCAAAACCTTGATTTTTGTTGTTAATGCCATCAAGTTCCGACTTCCAGCACCCCTGTGCATGGCAGAGCGGAGCTCTGCCCAGTCTGCCTGCGCCATCCTCTCACCTTCCGGCGCTGTATCAGACAATGCTTCGCTGCTATTCATAGGATTTTCATGGCCAGTTCTTTCGTAACTGAATGGCCAGGTCCTTCTTCCTAGTCTGCCTGAGTCTGGAAGCTCTGCTGAAACCTGTCCACCCTGATAACAGCTAACATTTATTGAACACTTACTAAATACCATGAAATGTCCCAAACACCTTACATGGACTTACTCACTGCATTCTCACAATGACCTTAAGAAGTAGGTGCCCTTACTTTCTCTATTCTGTGAAAGAGGAAACTACGACACAAAGAGTTTGCACAAATTGCCTAAGGTCACCCAGCTGACAAGGGGCAGAGCCAGCATCCGAGCTCAGGCAGCACGGCTCCCAGTGCAGACACTTGGTGGAGGTCTAGGTTAGAACAGCCCTGAGAACTGGACGCCAAGGCCCTGAGCTGGCTCTGTGACCCAATCAGAGCTCCCCCGGAGGCCTTTCGGTGGGCTTCTGGGCACACCCCTACACCACTGTGCGCCCTTTCAAAGCTCCACATAAAGATATCATGGAGAGGCACTGAAATGGAAGTTGAACAAGGGGCCCTAGGATAAAGTAGCTGTAAAACAGTGGGGTTGTCCCACAGGGTGGCTCAGATGCCTCCTGGCACCACCATCACTAACATTCTACAGCCCTGGAGACTCCACAGACTTGCTTCCTTCCAGGGTTGACGTGGATCAGAGACCTCTCCAGGTGCAAATTCGGACCAGGGACCCCGGAGACAACATGGAGTGAGGTAGGACTGCCTGACTGGAAGGTAATCAGATGCTAGACTAGCCCTACTACAGGCTGGCTGAATCTGAGGGCCTCCCGCTGTATTGTCCACACCAGATGCTCCCCCAAGGCCATGAGCCTGGAGGATGAAAGCAGGGCCAGCTCCTGCCTTTCCCTGGACCCCAGAGAGTGAATTCGGGAAGATGCTCTGTGCGTTCTTCTCCACTGGCACTTCTCCCTGAAGACGGGTGTGATCCGCGTGGTCCTGCTGCTGTCTCTGTGATGGGTGAAGACCTTTTCTAGAGAGCTTACTCGGCTGGACCCCACAAGACACACTGATGTTTAGCAGGTAGAGAGAGCCCTAACTAGCCCTGAACTTCCCTCAAAATCTTAAGGTAAAACAAAGGAATCAATAAAAACGCCTGCCTTCTTCCCCCTTCCTGCTCCAAATGCCCTGCTGCTGCACCTAACTATCACTTTCTCTTTTACATTCAAATCTTTTCATGCTAAGATTTCTTAATAGTTTACCTAATTTCAACCTTACCCCTCAAGTGGTCAAGCTGTGGCATCACCCCATCTTCAAAGCTTCTTGGTTGTCCAAAGGTTAGATAAACAAAGTTTGAAATACCGCCTTATAAAATAAAAGGTACAAGAGAGCCGTGAAATTGAAATTGCAAAATCGGAGTTTCAGGACACATAAAATGCTTCTGTAATCTTATCTGTCTGTACAGAAACTATCTCATTGCTGATTCAGAAGGCTGTGTGCATTAAAAGGACAGAGCACAGAATCAACTCTCTAGCCAGCAGAATTTAACAAGATGCATGTATTTTTGCTACTTCTACAGACTGTGTTTAAAACACACACACACACATACACACACACACACACATACACACACACCACCAAAAAGGAAATCCACTCTTTGCTTCTGGATTTACTCTTGATGTCTTGCTCTGAAACTTTAATTTAGTAAAGCTCTTTTCTCTTCTATGAAGAGTGATGCAATTGTAAATACTTAACTTGCAAATACTTTTTTGGCTATTAAACTGATTTCTAGTACCCTAACCAAACGGTGAGCAAAAAGAAATAAAAAGATGAACGCCAAAGGAGTATCGTGTTTCCTGTCAGTGGTGTTGCTGAAAGGCCTATTCAGTGAAGAAATTACCATTTTAAAAAAACATATGTATAGAGCTTCCCAGACTAAGGATGGGGTTACATCCGGATAAACCCATGGTAAGTTGAGCGTGCTATTATTCGAAAGTGCATTTATTACACTTGACCTGCTGAACATCACAGCTTAGCCTCGTCTACCTTAAACATGCACAGAACACTTAGATTAGCCTACTCTTGGGCAAAAACATCTAACGCAAAGTCCATTTTATGAGGAAGTGTTGAATATCTCATGTAATTGATGGAATACTGTACTGAAAGTGAAAATGAAGAATGGTCTTAAGTGTACCAATTGTTGACCCTCATGACCCGGGGGCCAACTGGGAGCTGTGGGTCTTGGCCACTGCCCAGCATCACGAGAGAGGACCGTCCAGTATATCGCTAGCCCAGAAAAGATCAAAATCCAAAATTGGAAGTACCATTTATACTATATGTGTGTCGCTTTTGCACCAACATAAAGTTGAAAAATCGTAAGTCAAACCATTGTAAGTCAAGGATGGTCTGTAACTCGGAAAGATTTTTGTTTAATTAAATTAGAGATGATACAGCATTCCCTGCTTAATTTGAATTTCAGATGCACAACAAATATTTTAGTAAAAGTATGTCCAAAATATTGTAAAACATACAAATATTGTATGGGACGTACTTATACTAAAAACATTATTCATTGTTTATGTGCAATTTAAATTTAACCAGGAGGGCTGTATTTTCATTTGCTAAATCTGGAAACCATAGATTGATTGTTTTTGCGTTTTGTCACAAAGCATTCTTGACAGGTAAAAAACATTGAGGGCCTTTCAAACTGAACACTCACACATGGAAGATTCAGAAAGCACAGATAACTTGTTTTGAGCTCAAAAGATACTTTTTTAAAGTAAAATAAGACTATACACACAAGTTAGAGTTGGAAGCTAACCAAACAAATGCTTCCCATCTCAATATGTAGGTGAAAACTGCCGAATTGAAATTGGGGAGATAGTTTAATATGGTTACAGAATTAGTGAGTAAATAAAATAGAATTTTTTTTTAAAAACCATGAATGCTGGTTTTGAGGGTGCCAGGTCTCACCGATGAGGAAGCAGAATACAGCAGACTTGAGAAGGTTGGAAAGGAACCTTGGCGTTATCAAGGCCCCTTGACTCATGGCCGACATCTGGTCCTTAATAAAGGTATTTTGGGACTGCTCACAATCATGATAATTTTGACTCTCAAAAGCAGCAAGAGATGAAAACTGAGGGCAAGGAAAGGGTTTTCCTACAAGGGTCGGAAAAGAGAGGGGATGGAATTTTGTATTCATGAGAGGAAAAGATGTGTGAGGTGACATTAATGGAGCTGTGAGCTTCCAGAGGGGGCACAGCCAGAGGAAGGACTGTTTCTTACACTGGCCACCAGATGGTGGGACAGCCCTGGACAAGTGGTGCTAGGGGGTGGGGGCAGGGGCAAGAATGGGCTTGCCTCAGGAATGGAGAATGTAATGAGATGAAATGTTCAAAAGCTACATTTCTATGTCAGGAAGTGATTCTATCTCACAGCCCATAATGACTTCATTGTCCTTTACGACCCTTTCAGAAATACACATTCAAAGCCTGCCTTTACTGATAAAGAGGGATATGTATAAAAAAATCTATCTAGGGGCTGGCCCCGTGGCTGAGTGGTTAAGTTCGCACGCTCCGCTGCAAGCGGCCCAGTGTTTCGTTGGTTCAAATCCTGGGCGCGGACATGGCACTGCTCATCAAACCACGCTGAGGCAGCGTCCCACATGCCACAACTAGAAGGACCCACAACAAAGAATATAGAACTATGTACCGGGGGGCTTTGGGGAGAAAAAGGAAAAAAATAAAATCTTTTAAAAAAAAATCTATCTAAAACACTTCACTTTCTACATTTCTCTCAATCTGATATTTTTCAAATCATGCTGTGTGTCTAAACCAAGACGTGGGGGGATCTCCTATTACGAGACAATTGTTCCTGTCCAGCTTTCAATTTTGTTGGAGGTGGTCTGGTCTTTAGGAAGTCTCGGCACCGGGGTCTGAAGACCTGGGTATGACCCTCCTTGCACCTTTAATTAGCTCTGCTATCTCTCCCTTCATTTCCTCAGCTGTAGAATGTAGTGACAACACCCACTGCATCAGGCAGGGTGGGAGCGGGAGAGCAGAAACCATGCTAAGTATTTCGAGAGCACAAATATAGTGCAGGTGGATTTGCTCAGCAGGTGATGGAAGAACTCAGAAGCCACGTGGGGGTCAGGGAGGCAAGTCAGAGTGTGCACGTGACAGAGGGACAAAGGGAGGGGAGGTGGAGTCACTGGCCTAGCTAGAGTCACGACAGGCCCCCCAGCAGAGTCAGAGGTGCCGAGATGCTGTCTGGGGCAAAGCCAGGGCAGCAAACCTCCCAGCTCTCTTGCCTGGTGCGTCCTGCTAACTGAGCTGGGGCAGAGCCAGCACCTCGAGCCTGGGAAGTACCCCACCAGGGGTGCTCTGTGACACAGAGCAGGGGGAGGGCAAGTGATGGATGGGAGGGCAAGCAGGCCAAGGACCAGTGGTGACCAGTCAACTCTTCTGAGCCAGCTTTCTCTCCCACCCACGTGTAACTGTCACCACCGTGACTGGTGGTCAGGCCAAAGTTAATGCAGATTCATGTTTGTCTATCCGCCTACTTGCTAGCAGGTATTTGTAGCCCCAAAATCAATGCTCGAAGAGCTTTTGTGTTCCTTCACAGACTTGCGCAGAGCGGTGAAAACCTTCCCGGCTGAGGTGGAAGGTGACGCTTGGCCTTCTTGCCCCACCTCTCCTACTGGAAACACGTGTCCTTTTCCTGCTCTATTTAGTGCCATGGTTTTCACATTTTTGTGCTTTTTCTTGGTGACTTCACTGTTTAGAATGGCCCCCAAGAGTAGTGCTGCAGTGCTAGCTAACGTTCCTGAGCACAAGATGGCTGACCTGCTTTATGGAGAAAACCCATGTGGTAGAGAAGCTTGTTCAGGTGTGAGTTACAGGGCTGTGGTCGGTAAGCTCAGTGTAAATGCGTCAATAATATATATTGAATAAGGTGTCTTCAAACAAACACATATAAAACAAAGTTACTTATTGATACGTTGATGCAAATGCAGTTTACTTCCACTGGAGGCAATGATTCGGCACTCACTGATTCAGTATTGGCAGTGACTTTTTAGTGCATAAGTACCATGGATAATGAGAATCCATTGTTCTCATCACTTTCCTTTTCTACCATCACTCCATTTCTGCTTGCCCTTAGTCAGCATCTTGGCCAGTCAGGACTCTTTCACCGGTGGGAAGAACTGAACCTTCACACCTGAGGGAGCTGAGCCCTTGTGGTCCTCTATTTGTTGGGTTGCTGGAGTCTTTCACTGACCTGTTCTACAGGACATGGAAATATCAGGGGCATCCCTGAAATTCCCTGGTCCCAGTTACACTCCTCCCTGTCCCCACTGGGTAGTAGCAACCTACTTTTCCCTTGGAAATGGGATTAATCATCCCAACCATGAGAGTATTTTGGCACGTGAATTCCATCAATGAGGAAGTCACAATAGTCAGGTGGCAATCAAGTTAACTTCCAATTTCATCAAACCATTGTTGTGTCTCCTAATGGAAGCATTCTTCTTTTGAAAAAGAGAACTAAGATCTCTAAACCAGCAGAACTCAAGGTTGTGGGAACAAAATGCAAATCTCCTCAATGGGTTGTTAGGGCTCTCCCCCTGGTTCACGATGGTGAGAGAAAGAGCACCAACAATCCATCATTGGTTTAAGCCGTATACCATATCCTAGGATAGCACCCCAGCTTCCCAAGTTGTTGCCTCCCAGCCACACTGGCTGTTCCTCTGTTCTTTGAGGCCACCGTGGGTATGTGGTGAGATATGAGGAGCCCAGTGCTGTACTTCTTCGTCTGTGTGGAGGATGGCTCCCCTGTGTAGGGTACTTCAGACATGGACAAGGCGTGTCTGAAGTCCACAGAAGCATTCCTGCCAGGAAGGACAGCTCCAAGACCCAGCAAAGATGCCTTTCAATTCAGGACAAATCAGTCATGGTGAGATGAGCACAATGTAATCAACTTTCCAGTGGGTTTCTGGCAGCACCTCCCACCCTCGCGCCCCCCATGGCCACCAGGCAATAACATCCTTTCAGGGACTCAGTATTGGCCTTGCCATCAGCAGGTTGGGCTCTCAGCACTGATGGTATCCAAGTAGACTTTTGAAGAAGGATGTCCATGTGACTGAGCCCCTAGATAGCCTCCATCTTTGAGACAATGGCCCACTGAGCCTCTGGGTATCCAGAGGAAGATGCTGTTCTCCACAGAATGAGTCACTTGTCCATTGATTAGTGAGTCTCCTCCACAGCAAGGATCATTCGGTCAACATTTACATGAAACACAAATATTCTCTTGTTCTGTGCCCATTCCAAGAGCATCATCCATACATTTCTTCTCTAGATCTCCAAGTCACCCATCTTCTGATCTGTCCTCTCCAAATCCATGATAACCACAGAGCCTTGCGCCACTGCCCCTGAATCAGGGTAGATCCATTCCTCTTGGCATTTCTCTCCCATGCAAAGTGGACAGCCAGATACGCTTCCCCTAGGCCTTCTGCCCACTGGGAGGAATTCCTTTAACCTTTGACCTTCAGGGCCTTCCCTGAGTGGGACTATAATGGAACAGCAGGCGCAGCTGAACTCAATGCATGTCAGCCACCTATGCCCCCGAGTTTCAGTCATCGCACCAAGAAAACAGTGAGAGCCACCTGCAGCTACTACAGCTACGCATTAAGTCCTGAGTCTCAAGGAAGTGGACCCATACCAATAAATGTATTTGGTCCAACCCAAAGTTACATTCTATCCTCTAGGTAACGCCCTTAGAATCTATTTCCACATGAATTTCCCAAGGTCAGAAATCAGCCAGTTTGTTTGTTGTAGAAGTTGTCTGCTCAGGAAGCAAAATTTGATATTTCTCACCCTGCCCCTACCCGTACCCCAACCAGAGATTGCTGAGATCCCACTCTGCTTACAGGTCTGGAGACAAAGGCACATGAGGAGAATGGGTCTCAAGGGCAACACACAGGAAAGCCTACTTTCCTCAGAAAAGAAGATATCTAGCAAGATAGGCTCAGAGGAATAGGGGTTGAGGCTGTCAACATTCTTAGTTAAGTCCACTCAGATGTCTCCTTCCCACATCCCTGGGTCCCACCTCTTCCTCTCTAATGCCATGGATTTGACAAAAGGGATTCAGTATGGTTGTCATTTCTGCCACCCATACAATTAGATATTGGGCCTGATCCTCAGCCCTTCTTGTGTCTACAAGAAATAGACCATTGTTTCAAGGCTGACCTCTGGATGCATTTGTGTTTGACCCAAGACTTCCAGCTCTGAACTTACTACTTTCTTTCTGAAGACTCTCTGGTAACCACCCTTGTGTTTCTTACTCATTCTTACTGGCACATCAGTGGAATGCAGCCTCTATTTGATATCACAAAGCCTTGAACCCAATCAGCATCCCAACTCAAACAACAGCAAGTGATGGTTTAGGTCATCGTGATGCAACTCCATGGCACAGGCAACCAATTCCCCTCCTCCATCTGCAAGAAGGGCAGCCCTGTGAGCTCAAATGGGTAAGCAGCCCAGCCCCAGAGCCCTGTTTTGAACATGTGATTCTGGTACCAAGAACTTTATCAGTCAGGGGTCAACTTGAAAAACAGAGACCATTTAAGGATTTAAAACAGAGGGAATCAAATGAAGGGGATCGGTTATACAGGTGCTAGAAGGGCAGATAAACCAGATCAAGGACACGACCAGAGATCAGCCAACAAGAAGACACTACCGTGCTGGACTGGCTGGTGGGACACAAGGAGGACGTGGGTTCCTGGAGCCCAGGAAAGTGGGAACCATGGCAGGGCTGTCTGACAGAAGCTATGACCACAGAGAAAGTGCAGTCACCACCTGAGACACCCTATGAAACAGAGACAGGGGACCCCTGCAGCTTTTCCCTTCCTCCTGCTCCCCAGTATTTTACCATTGTCCCCATCAGCTGAATCAGCCATTCTGAGAGTCAGAAATGGAGCCCACAAGGGTTACCTGCAAGTGACACAGAGCCGAGCAGGGGACAGGTGAGGAATAGACCCAATAGAAAAACTGCCAAGGACCAGCACCCTCCATGCAGGCCTGGGATGACTAGAATCCACATATGTCAAGCAGACTGTGCTCCAAAAGGTGAGCTCCAGTGTGCAGAAACGCGTAGGACTGAGAGCAGTGCTTCTGAATGAACTTCTCTGACCTGTAAGTAGAACTGCTGAGTGTGAATAAACAAGAAGAAAGACAAATATGATGTACAAAAAATAGAACAAGCAAATATTTATGTCAGATAAGGAGTTCACCATTCCCAAGGTGATGCTCTGGGCACAGCAGATCCCTGTTCATATACAACGGACATGAGCCTGGACTTGCTCTGAGTCTTGCCTACCCACCCTCCCCGAGACCCCCCCAAGGTCACAGGTGTATTCAGAACTGTGCAGAGGTAAACACAAGTCACAGATTTAAAACATCTCTTTTGCAATCCTGTATATGTCATTTTCAAGTCATATCAAATACCTCAAAAGATGTCAGATTAAACCCTAGCTACCGCCTGAGGCCAGGACAGTGGCAGCATGCAAACTTATAAAGCTGCAAGAGATCTTAGAGGTGAGAGAACTGGAATCATGAGCCACCTGCATGCAAAACACCATCTAATGTCAGGAGAAAGCAGTCACAAATACTACATTCAAAGGCAGATACAGTATTGCAATTTCTGATTTTAAAAGTTACTATGTCTTTCTTTTTTTAAAGGAGAACTGTCTACCATGTTTTTCTTAAACTGGCTCTTTTGTAACAAATTGTTGCTCATCACCAATTTGATACTTTACAATCGAAGAAATTTGGCTCCAAAGAAGTTGTGTGACTTCTTGCCCAAAGTCACACAGTCGGTTAAAGGCAAAACCGAAATTTAAAACACGCTTCTCCCAACTCCTAATCCAGTGGTGGTTGCCCAGAACGAGAAATGTGCTCTCCCTTGCAGCCCAGGACATTAAAATGAGGCAATAGTGCGTTTCCTTCCAAAATGTCCCTTCCCAAATGAGGTCAGTCAGTCCTGTCAACAATTGCACCAGTCCAACCTGTGTTGCAAGACGGCTTGAAATATCCATTAAACTTGTAACGGACTGGACTTCAAATGAAAAATTTGTTTGAGAGAAGGCTAGACTTTGGACAGCTCTAGCTCTCATTTGGAGAGAAAGCATGTTCTATTTCAAAGTCTACATTTCAAGTACGTTTACTTTATCTTTTGTCCACCTCTCATTCTGGGCTCTCCTAGACCTCTCACGACATGGTTTGGCTCCATTGCCTTCTTAACTGCGCTGGGTGCTGGCAGCCCCGTAGCTCTATTAACAAATGGTTCTGACGCATAGGGGCAATTGATAAGAATATGCTCAACAAATGAATGCACAAGTGACTAAAAGGGAATGACCTGTCATTACACTTTCTAGAGACTAACAATTCTTATAGCTGTAAAGATGATGTGTGACGGTGTACATATTTCCCTGATATATTCCAGCAGCAAGGCAATATACACGAAGCAGTAACAAATTAGATTAAAAGTCCTTGATACAGATTTCTAGTAAAGAGCTGACAAGTATAATTCCTAAAATATCCATTAGAAGAATATTTACAGATGGTTTGTTATAATCAGATAATAATATCATATACCATGGTACCTTAGCACTACGTAAAGTACTAGTATGAATATTCTTGATTTAACTCAGAAATTTTTCTTAAGTGTGTTAATATGCCCTTTGATATCTGGTTTTTCTGATTTATTAAGATTTTATTGAATGATTTACTTAGAATATTATTTCCAAATAGAAAAGTGAAAAGATAAACTGAGTGAGCATTAGCACTAATGTAGATCTGATGGACTCTAAGTGAAGTTGAGATGTTGCCAGGGAAGTTTGTGTGTCTCAAACCGGGTGTCCCCTGAAAGTCAACCCTGGGACAAGCCTACAAGTGCAAACAGCTTAAGTGGGAGGTGACCCCAGAATGGGGAAGGGAGGAGAGGTGCTGGAGGTTGTGTTACTGAGGCAGGGCCGAGATCACAATCAACTGGGGCTCCCTCCCAGCAGGGGATCCAGAGAGGGCACAGAGCATGCCTCAGCACTGCCCAGAACTGGGGAGAAAGCCAGGGTATTCATCCGCCTACTCCGGCCCTCATGGATGGAGTCGCTCCCAGGTCATTACCTCCCAGCACTTCACACCTGCCCACAAGCGGGCTAGTCATGGTCCCAGGCAGAGCCAGAGCCGGAGGATGCCCTGAGGCAGGAGATACAGGAAGCCACCAACTCCAATGAGAACTGCCCCAAAGTGACATGCTCGGTAGGCTGGGAGGACAGGCAGGGCATTGACAGTATCCTCTGCTCCAGATGGGCTCAGGAAGCCTTAGGTGTCATCAAGCCGTCTTGCCATGGTGAATACTGGGCTGCAGCACCAGGTTATTCTCTAGAATTTAAGGGGCCCAAGATTCCCTGGGTGGTTCTGGCCACCCAAGGTGAGGTGTGGGGTATCATGATCCAGTAATGACAATCCTTTTGAAATACCATATTTTTATTAATGCATTCTAATTACATACACTTTTTTTTTTTATCAGAAACGTCATTTTAGAAACTGAAATATATTGAGAACCTAAGGCACCAAAAGAAGATGCTTGCTCTTAAAAAACAAAACAAAGGAAGCTATTCACTAACTACTGACTAGAATCATGTCAAACGTGCTAGGAAAAATATCCTCTAGCTCACCGTTGGACAGCCCACCCACTAAGAATGAGCAGTTTGCACATTTTGGCACTTTAGGGAACCTGGAAGGAGAAGAGAAGACCTGGCCCCTGCCCAGGTGGGAAAAGAGACAGGAGGAGGGGTCAAGAGCAAGGAGTGTTGTGGGGCGACCGTGCAGGGCAGGGGTGTCCTGCTTCCCACAGGCAGCTCCTGGAAACGCACACGTGCGGCAGACACGGTGATCCCAGCCCAGCCTGTTCGCGCTGCCTGGGGCTCTCAGGGCATGCTGCAACCATCGTGAGAAACACTCCACTCTTTTCCCCTCCCCATACCCAGCAAGGGTGCCATCTGTATTCCAGTTTTGCCAATTGACCCACTGATATTCTTTATAGCACTTTTTCCTCCAGTACAGCATACCACCCAGGTTCTGCCACTGCATCCATCTGTCACGTCTCTTTAATCGTCATTAGTCTGGAATATTCCTCCAGCCTTTCTTTCTCTTTTATGACATTGCACTTCTGAAGGACAGCCTCCTCCTCCCCCTTTAGCGGAATTGCTCTCATTGAGGGTTTCTTATGTTCCTGGTCAGTAAACCACATAAGCGGTGCTGTGTCCTTCTCAGGGCACCCTCCCCAGAGACGTGCAATTTCCACTGGCTCTCACTGGTAATGCTGATCTTGAGCACCCCATCAAGGTGTTACCCAGTTTCTCTACTGCATAGTTACTATCGCTTCCTTTGCAATGAGTACGCAGTCTCTAAGGAAACACAGGAAGGCCATGCACATATGCTGATCTCCATAAAATGTCCCCCTAGACTTAGTGCCCATCAATGATTCCTGCCTGAATCAGTCTTTAACACAAGGCTGCACGGGATTTCCCACCTCCGGCATTCCCTCCACATTGCCAGTCAGCACCCAGCACTCCTGTAAGCAGAGCCCTCCTTTCTCTCTCATTTATTTATCCTTTAATTATCATTATAGACCCAAGGATTCCTGTTTTTGCCAATGGTTTTTAAGTCATTACTGTACTTAATTGTTTGGCTGCTCAAATTGGGCCAGATTTGGCTAATGGGAGCTCCAGGAAGTTGGCTCCTGGGTCCTTCAGATATGACCCATCTATTTTTTAAATCACTCCTTATTTTGTGGCGTAAAGTCCTTCATGCTCATGTGCCTACGTGGTCTTAGCCCTGAGATCAGCCACTTCTCTGAGCAGTCCTGGCTCCATTTCAAGGGAAATAGTACTTGACACCAATGCCTGAGCACAACAGTTTCTTGAATGACTGAACATTTCTATCATGGGTTGTCTTTCCAAGGGTCTGTTTTCACCTGAACCAGCATTAGAAAACAAGATTCTCTGTCTGTGCTCTCTCAGGAACAGAGAGTGCTAGAGTTCAGCTGAGAGGAGAAAATTGATACAACACTATGATAAGGGATTGTGGCTCACTGTACGAAAGGGCACAGCCGGGAGCCGCTCTCCACAGAACAAGCCACCAAACTGAGCGTCCCCACTCAGGACAGGGGATCCACATCTGATCCCCGGCACTGGTCATTTGGATTTCCATCTTTCTCATGGTTTTGGACAGCAAGGTACCAGGTTATTTTAACTAGGGAACGGAGCAGTGCACTTTCCAGGACCCTCGTGGAAATCATGGGAGCTACTCAAAAGCTTCCCTTGCCATCGTATCAATTAAATGAATTCAGTGATGCCCCACATGCGAACCTGGAGTGGCACTGGCACCAAAGAGCACGCAGCCCATTTGCTCTTTCTTTTTAAAGCATTGCATTGTGAAAACTTTCAAAGATGCACAAACACGAAAGACCCCCATGTGGCCTCACCCCCCATTCTTATTTCATCCATCCCCCCTTCACTCCTGCACACTCTTTGGCAAGAAAATTTTAAAGCAAATTGTAAATGTACTTCAACATACATCTCTAACAGTTAAAGACAATACTATTATCATATCCAACAAAATTAAAAGTAATAACCTAATTTTCTAATATCATCTAATAGTACCCAGTCCAGGCTTAATTTTCTCCAATTATCTCAAAAATGCCTTTTTACAGAACATTCTTCACAGAAATTGAACAAACAATCTTAAAATTCATATGGGGCAACAAAAGACCGCGAATTGCTAAAGCAATCCTGAGCAAAAACAAAGCCGGCGGAATCACAATCCCCGATTTCAAAACATACTACAAAGCTACAGTGATCAAAACAGCATGGTACTGCTACAAAAACAGGTCCACAGATCAATGGAACAGAATTGAAAGCCCAGAGATAAAACCACACATCTATGGACAGCTAATCTTCGACAAAGGAGCAGAGGGCCTACAATGGAGAAAAGAAAGTCTCTTCAACAAATGGTGCTGGGAAAACTGGACAGCCACATGCAAAAGATTGAAAATTGACCATTCTTTTTCACCACACACCAAAATAAACTCAAAATGGATCAAAGACCTAAAGATTAGGCCTGAGACAATAAGTCTTTTGGAAGAGAATATAGGCAGTATACTCTTTGACATCAGTTTCAAAAGAGTCTTTTCGGACACTGTAACTCCTCAGTTGAGGGAAACAATAGAAAGAATAAACAAATGGGACTTCATCAGACTAAAGAGCTTCTTCAAGGCAAGGGAAAACAGGATTGAAACAAAAAAACAGCTCACTAATTGGGAAAAAATATTTACAAGCCACTTATCTGACAAAGGGTTAATCTCCATAATATACAAAGAACTCACATTGATTAGCAACAAAAAAACAAACAACCCGATCAAAAAATGGGCAGAGGACATGAACAGACATTTCTCAAAAGAAGATATGAATATGGCCAATAGACACATGAAAAGATGTTCATCATCGCTAATCATCAGGGAAATGCAAATCAAAACTACACTAAGATATCACCTTACACCCGTTAGATTGGCAAAAACATCCAAAACCAAGAGTGACAAATGTTGGAGAGGATGTGGAGAAAAAGGAACCCTCATACACTGTTGGTGGGAATGCAAACTGGTACAGCCACTATGGAAAACAGTATGGAGATTTCTCAAAAAGTTAAAAATAGAAATACCCTATGACCCAGCCATCCCATTACTGGGTATCTATCCTAAGAACCTGATATCAGAAATCTCAAGAGTCCGTTGCACCCCTATGTTCATTGCAGCATTATTTACAATAGCCTAGACATGGAACCAGCCTACATGCCCAGAAACTGATGATTGGATAAAGAAAATGTGGTATATATACACAATGGAATACTACTCAGCCATAAAAAAAGACAAAATTGGCCCATTCACAACAACGTGGATGGACCTCGAGGGTATTATGTTAAGCGAAATAAGCCAGTCAGAGAAAGACGAACTCTATATGACTCCACTCATAGGTGGAAGTTAGTATATTGATAAGGAGATCTGATCGGTGGTTACCAGGGAAAAGGGGGGGTGGGGAGAGGGCACAGAGGGGGAAGTGGTGTACCCACAACATGACTAACAAAAATGTACAACTGAAATCTCACAAGGTTGTAATCTATCATAACATTAATAAAAAAAAAAAAATGCCTTTTTACGCTTTGTTTAAATTAACATCCAAACAGACAAGGCCTACATCTTATACTTGAGGGATATATCTCTTAAGAGTATTTTAACCCATAATAGTTCCCTCTCTTTTTTTAATGCCATTTACTTTTTTGTTTTTTAGGAAGATTAGCCCTGAGCTAATTATTGCCAATCCTCCTCTTTTTGCTGAGGAAGAGTGGCCCTGAGCTAACATCCATGCCCAACTTCTTCTATACATGGGACACCTACCACAGCATGGCTTTTGCCAACAGTGCCATGTCCGCACCTGGGATCTGAACAGGCGAACCCCAGGCCACCAAGAAGCAAAATGTGCACACTTAACCGCTGTACCACTGGGCCGGCCGCTAATGCCATTTACTTTTTGAAGAAACTGGGTTCTGTAAGAAGCCAGAGCAAAGATGTAAGAATCAGAGACGTGTCGGGCTGAGGCACTCACGTGCTGCTGAGCAACCTTGTGCAAGCGGCTGAACTTTGCTGAACTCCGATTTCCTGATTTGTAAATGAGAGAGCAGCTTGGCTGACAGGGTTGTTGCAGAGTGAAAGGAGATGATGGGTGCACGATGCTCAGCATGCAGAGATCAGGGAACAGTAGGGATCGCCACCTGCCTTGGTCAGGCATGGAAAGGCACAGAAGAAGTGTGGGAACCTGATGCAAGGACAGCCATTCCCTCCCAAGAACATCCAGGCTCTCCCTGCCTCCCAGGCTTCTCAGGGTGAACTGAGTCATGAGCACACTTCAGGGGCAGACTCAGTGGGGACGCCACTCCTGCAGTGGGCAGAGGGGGGACATGGCAGGGCAGCCCCGTCACAGGTGGTGCAGGGTTGGAGAACAATCATGATGTGTGTTTGTTTGAAGTACAGACCGACAGGAAGGAGCCTTGCCATACACCTAAGCAGCACCCTGATCAGGTGTTCATGGAGTAAACTTTGAAATTTCAACTCTGCTCAGCTGGGTAGATGTGGAAAAACAAAGATAACCGGAGGGTACGCTTGTGGCCTTCATGGCAAAGGTGAGATAACCGGCCAGGAACATTCCTGATAGGCAAAGTGCCTCGTCACCTGCGGGAAGGAGGCGGAGGAGAGAATAATAAAACTTCTCACGTAGACGAGGAGCTAGGGCCGTGTGGTTGTCCGCTGGTGCACACAGACAGACGTCGTTAAAAAGGGGACATCATCTCAATTCAGGCGCTGAAGTCCGTCGCTCATAGAATAATCGCCCCAAATGCATGCAGAAATGAGCAGGAAGGCTGAGGGAACTGCAAATGATGGAATTCTGCACCGGGTGCTTCAGGGGCTATCCTGCAGCCCAGCAAATTGTGCCCTCTCTGAACCAGAGTTTAGGATAACGTGCAACCAATGATTGTTATCAAAGGTCTAAATGACAATGCAGGAATCAGGAGCAAATCACCACCACACTGATAAGAAGTTGCCACAAAAACATTGGGCACACAGTCACTACCAAACACTTTGACCGGCCCTGCTGAACTTAGCACATGCTCAGCACACGCTGTCTTCCCCAGCTCACCTTTGCAGAGTGGCTCAAAGGGCCTCACCCAGCATTCCGCACCTGTGACTTCCATTCAACATCCATTGCAGATGAATACAGATTCATTACTTTCATGTAGGTTCTGGTGGAAGAGCCCCCCCGCCCCGCCAGGCCCCAAATCTACAGGTTTTTAAAAAGTTAGGGGACAACATCTAAAACATGAGAAAAGATGTAATCATTCTTTGGAAGAAAATAATTTATATCCATATGTACGAGACACGTCAGTTACAGTTTGTCAACCCTATCAGACCCCATACTCACCCTTTTAAAACTAACATTTTGTAATACTATCTCAACCTGAAATAAGATTCCTAGATAATGTAACTTAAATATACTTTCAAAATAATCATGGTAATGACCTAAATCTAATATAAAGGAAAAATAAAATGAAAGCAATTCATAATTAATATTTATTTCAATATCTAAATGTTTGGGTACAGTTATGCCAGAAGACAGAAAGGTCCCCACACATTTCTAAAATCTCTGCTAGGAGGCAGTACCACCCCTACCAAGAATCGTGAGGGCGCGCTTCGTGACGGGACCACTGACTGGACCGTAGAGATCCCCCAAACCAGGAGGGCTCATCCATGGGGTGCAGAAAGTTCTAGCCAATTGTTAGGTGAGCCAGAAAGGCCAGCTCCTTCCAGCAGCTGCAGTAGAGAATGCAAAGCATATTGGCCAACCAGAAGTCAAGAGAAGGGAAAAGAAAAAGAAAAAGCACATTCACTGGGGAAGTGGTGTTACAGGAAAGAGAAAACACAATAGAGAAATAGGAGGATGCTCACCTTGGGAGGTGACTCTGATGCTGCTGGTTTCCAGGCCCAGCTCCATCCCCGAGCCACCATTCACTGGCCTCCCTTTTCTTTGAGCTGTCCTAACAACTACTGTGTTGTGTTGTGTTGTGTAAACTCAACATGGTCAGAATTCTGCAGTGAAAAGGAAGTTTTGATGAGGTTTTCTTTTTTAAGCTAATAGAAAATCTACTCCATTGCTGGCTTGAGAAGTTATGTTAATGAGGCCTGAGAACTGGTTGTGAGAAGTTGTAATTTTTAATCCTCTGTCAGTCAGAAATTCAACACAGAGTTTTAGGCAAAAACATTTAACATTGCATCCATTGCAAATGCCACTTCCTCACAGTTAAAGACTGAAAATCTGAATTCAGTTGACTACTAGTGACCTTGGGGGTGGAGCTGCTTGACACCCACCTGTAGGTACACCTGCCGTGGAGAAGGTGCCCCCACGGGCCTGGCTCGATTCTGCCCATTAGCCTCACAGCACCTTTGGCAAAGCTCTGCTCCCAGCTCAGTGCTGAGTCATCTGCATGGGCACTGCCAAGCAGGTAAAACGTTTTCAACGTAGAAGGAACCAGAGCCTGATGACAACACCTGTGGCCCAAGCCTTCCATGATGAAAAGACTTAACAACATAGACGTGTGGGATTTTGTCCTGGTGCTTCCCAAAGGCAAAACACGCCCGGTGCAGGCTCTTGCCTGGCCGCTGGGCTCTTCATCACAGCTGAGGTCCGTTTCTCCTGCTTCACCTCTCTACCTCCTTGCTCTCGGCTCACCTGGGTTTTATGAGGACATAGGCCCAGACAGAGCCCAAGGAGCTGGGTGCCTCAGAACCACCTGCCTTTCAACAGCTCTGAACATGCTCCTCCAGATAGTGTCCACACCAGCCAAGCTCCCCGGAGCACTCACTCCCTGCGTGAGAGGGCGCCAGGCATTGTCACGGTGCCACTGTCCAGAACAGAAATGTTAATTTTTAAAAATGGGCCCTGGGTCACATTCCCCTGGAAATTCTGATCCAATATTAGGTTTACCCATTTTTAGGGGTTGAATTGTTTCCCCCCAAATTTATATGTTGAAATCCTAACCCCTGGTACCTCAGAATGCGACCTTATTTGGAGGCGAGGTCATTGCAGATGTATTTAGCTGGGATGAGGTCACACTGGAGTAGGTGGGTCTCTAATTCAGTATGACTGGGGTTCTTGTAAGATGGCCATGTGAAGACACAGATGCACAGAAGGAGAAGAACATGTGAAGATGGAGGCAGAGATGGGGTGATGCTTCTACAAGCCCAGGAACGCCAAAGCTTGCCGGCAGACCACCAGAAGCTGGGAGAGACGCCTGGACCAGATTCTTCCTCCCAGCTTCAGAAGGAACCAACCCTGCCGACACCTTGATCTCAGACTTCTAGCCCCAGAACTGCAAGACAATAAGTTTCTGATATTTCAGCCACCACATCTGTGGTATTTTGTCATGCCAATCCTAGCAAACTAATACACTTACTTAAATTGACTTTCGAATTTAAATATTGACCATCTAACAAATTATTAGTATTTAATTTATAAACTCCATAATGAGGGTCATTTCTCATCACAATACTTATAGTTTTTACTTGAAAGGAACAGAAATGCATTGTCTATCAGAAACTCCACCTGTAGACCCTGCTCATCCAAAACTCGCTCTTTTCCAGGAATCTCCGCAGCCCTCCCGTGTGCCTCTTTAGTGTGTCTGAGCTGGAGTGACGCAGCGGTCCAGTAGCAGTTCTACTGTAAGAAACGCACCCCCCTGGCCGCACACTCAGACCTGATGTAACCAACGGAACAGAGTAAGTGCCAGTTAACTACTTGGTGTCCAAATCAATAAATACAATGTCAGGTGCCTTCCTCTCTCTCGTCCCCTGTTCTTGGACTTCTCCAGAAAAGTTGACTGTGACATGGGTCAGTCACACATCAGCCCCCAAAATATCTAACTCTGAACCCTTGGTTTGTAGCATAGGTTTCATTATCTATTACTTGTTTTATTATCATACATTTTATTATACTGTTGACTCACGGTTTTTAAAAAATTAGGTTCCAAGTTGCCATTCTAGCTTACATGATTTTCCAGAAGGGCTTTCTAGTACATTTCCTTAAAAAGAAGCTCAGTCGATTACTTCTTCTTCTTTTTGCTTGGTGGGGAAGATTGGCCCTGAGCCAACATCTGTGCCAATCTTCCTCTATTTTTTTTTTTTATATGGGCTGCCACAGCATGGCTTGAGGAGTGGTATGTAGGTCCGTGCCCAGCATTTGAACCTGCCAGCCCCTGGCCACTGAAGTGGAGCACATGAACTTAACCACTTGGCCACCAGGCTGGTTCCTCAATTATTTCTTGACAGCAGCAGGTGAAAGGTTTATGTCATAGGAAATTATAGCAATATTTCGATGCTGTCATTTGCAAATTTATAATATAAATCCTGTTTACTATGTGATCATTTGGCTATACTTAAGACCAGCTCTTAAGGGCAGACGCACTTGGGATTACACATGTCTTCTTTCTTCTCCTGCCGGCACGGGAATCCACGGCACCTTGGGCAGTGCGAGACCAGTGTTGGCTCAGCCCTTAGCCTCTAAGGGGAAGTTGTGACGATGAGGATGCTTTTCTCACCTGAGTGTCCGATGCTGCCACAATTCTGGGGAATCTGATTCCAGATCAGAAAGGCAAATGCTAAGAGATGCTCAGAATCTGACTCTCACTGTGAAGGTCTCCTGCAATTCTTTCTTTTGCACTCCTTAGAATGAAAAGGTTTGCGTTTTAAAAGCTACTTGAGGGGCTGGCTCCGTGGCTGAGTGGTTAAGTTCGCGTGCTCTGCTGCAGGCGGCCCAGTGTTTCGTTGGTTCGAATCCTGGGCGCGGACATGGCACTGCTCATCAAACCACGCTGAGGCAGCGTCCCATATGCCACAACTAGAAGGACCCACAACAAAGAATATACAACTATGTACCGGGGGGCTTTGGGGAGAAAAAGGAAATAAATAAAATCTTAAAAAAAAAAAAAGCTACTTGAACCTCAGCCCCGGCAATGAGAGCAATTACCTAACGGGGCATGTACCAGCACTGACACTGCTCTGTACAGGTCTTGACTCAGTACAGTGCATGACAACTTTTTCCAGGGGACAGAGTTTGGAAACGGACAAACTGGTGGGATTGACAAAAAGGCGACCATGTTTGGCTGTCAACCGAGCTTAATTAAATCTCCCTGCCTTGAGAGAAAAACTATGAAAGGGCCCTTGGCTTGGAAGGTTCCAGCTCTGACAGATTGTCAGCAACATTTCATCACATCGTTGTGTCAAATGTTCTTTGCTGGTTGGGAAAGCAAGAAGTGCTAGAGGCCCATGCTGACCTTTGTTGGACTGAGAAAAAACAAAGTTTTGCCTTCTTGGCTTGTGAAGCAAGTGTTGTCCCTCCCTGAGACTGGCTCCTCTCCCACAGGGGAGGTGAAGGGGCACACAGCCCTGCTCCAGGCATGGCCCTCCCGCCACCCAGGAGTTCCTTCTGGCTCCGCCGGGAAGACGAGGCTCGGTCAGGAGAAACAAGGACATGGACATGCTTTATGTGGGAAGAGCACACATGCAAACTCTGCCTTACGACCTACTCTCACTCTGACTTATTTCTCCTCCCCCATATAAGCAACTGCCTCTTATCTGGCTGGGGCTGATGGAAACCAGATGTCAATTAATCCAAGCTCACCCACATCTCTGTCCCCCTTGGGCATCGCCATAGGAGCTGATGGCAGTCGCCACGACAGCCAACTGTTGTACCTCTTGTATTTCTCAGGTTTCAGCAGCAGGAGAAGCCAGTGGCGGCAGCAGCCCCCAGAGACGGGTTCTAGAGCAGTCAGCTCCGATTCCCTGGTGAGTGTCTCCTTCCTGGGGCGTGGTGCTAGTTCCAGCTCATGTTAGCTATGAGTCTTTGAGCTGCAAATGATGAAAAACTCGCCTATCACTGACTTAGACAATCAGGATGATTTATGAATTTCAACTTTCAGGTTGAATTGAAAGAAACTGCCATTCTTGTAGGTCAACACTCGTCAAGGTATCAACAGTTTCATATGCTTCAAACCTCATAAAAACCCCTCAGTAGTCTGGCTTCAAGAGAGGCATGATCCAGGAGCGTGGCCAGTTTCTCCAAGGACTCAGATTTTCCCAGCCCTTCCAATATGCTTTTCATGGGGACAGGCTCATCACCAGATCTCAGGAGTCCCTACCCTAGCATGACCTAAGATACCTCATGATGTCAAAATGGCTGCAGCAGTTCCAGACATACATCTTGACACCATATCATCCAGGGGAAGAGAAATGGTCTCTTCTGACAGCACACGCAGGGGAAGGAAGGAGTTCCCCTTTCCCAGGAACACTGGCAAACAGCTCTCTTGCCTCCTTGGTTCTGAAAAAGTGGAATATTTTCCTACTATTGCCAGGAGATGGGAATTTTTTTTTTTAGCTCAAGCTAATCAGGACTCGACCTGGAGCTAGGAGTGAGGTCAATCCCACCCATATCACATAGTTGAGAATAAGGGAGGCTAGTCTCCTCAAAGTCAAATCTGGGGACTGTTACCAGAGGAAAATAAATATTTAATGGCAAAAGAGAGATGTTCCCTGCAGGCTGCTGGCACTGAGGTGAGCATGACCAGAACAAGCCTTTAGACGGAGTAAGCCCCCTGGGGGTTAGCAGCCACCTCAGGGCAGGAAGGTTTTGGGGCCAAGAACCTTACTTCCTGCTCATAGGGGCTTGTGGGCTTCAAGCTGGTCTTTGCTTCCACACTGGATAGTGGCATTTGTACCCAGCTGGGGACACCAAACACAGGCCACGTGCAGCGGTCTCGGATCCAGCTGGCCTCTCGGCACTCCCCACACCCCTGCTTGTGCCTCCAGGCAGCTCTCTGTGCCCTTCTCCACAGCAGTTGTTCCAAATCTCTGTTCTCTCCACCATCTCACTCTCATTCTCAGCTGTGGCTTCAGGAAAACAGAAAACAAGAGGCGGGAATTGCCATTTCCCCTTTCCCTCCTCTTCCCTCACTCTGGTTCCCACCTCCTTGGCCCTTTTAGGATGGAGAGCTCTCCTGCAGGGCTCTCCACCCCGGGACCTGTGGCCTCCAGTCAGCCCCTTCCCTCCACGTCCTCCACCTCTGCCTCGACACAGCGCTTCAGCATTTAAAGATGATTCCATCTCTCGCACCTTTAAAATTCAAATAAGGCAGAAACCCTCTGCCCCCTGCCCATCCCCTCCAGCTGCTACCCTACCTCCTTCCTCCCATCAGAGCCAAGGTTCCAAGTCTCTCCCTTGCGTCCACTGTGACCGTCCCTGCCCCTTCCTCTCTGTGGGAGCTGCTCCCCATAAGGCCCACCATGACTCTCTTGTCGCTGTTCTGGGGAAAATTTTCAGTCGCAGTCTTAGCACACTGTTTCAGAGCACAGACTTCAGAGCCAGCCCAACCGGAGTTGGGTCCGGGCTCTGTCACTTGTTGGTGACCTGGTGAGAGTTCTTTGCGCCACTCTCCATGTCCCTTGCTTCGTCTCTAACACGCAGATGATGGCAGGTTCCTACCTCCATGTGTTAGGAGGAATAGTTGAGGTCATAAACATAACACCCGCCAAAGAGTGCCTGGCCCAGGGCAGACACGATGTGCTGCTATGACGGCAGCCCCTGCTATATCCGTGACCTCCTGGGCCCCTTGGCGATGCCGAGCACTCTGCACTTCTGTGGCAGCATCTTCCTCTGGCTCTCTGCCCTGCGCTCTCCTGGCCTTCCTTCTCCCTGGGTACTCAGCCTCCTCCCAGGCTCCCCTTCCCCTAATGTGGGTTCCATCCATGTCTCCCTAATCTTCTCAGCCTGCTGTCTTCTTCCCAGACGACCTCAGGCACTCACGTGGCTTCAGCAACCATCCACAGCTGATGGATCAGCCCGTGTCTCCAGCCCAGACTGCAGAGCATCGCCACCTCCCAGATACCCAAGCCAGCCTCTGGGACTTCTCCCACTTGCTCAAATGTCTTGACCATTGTGTACCCCCAGTACTTTCCACAAAAACTGGCATATGGTAACTTCTCAATATGCCGAACAGATGGATGGATGAACGAATGGATGGATGGTCTCTGGTTAAGAGATTCAGAATGAGAGTATAGAGTCTCAAGATTACTTGAAATCATAACAATAGTTGATTTCCTGGAAGTAGTGTGAAGAGAGAAGCGCAGATGGCACACGACAGAGCCTCAGGGAAGAACCCCATTCAGGGGGTGGGAGGGCTATTCCTCAGTAGGCCTCCTGGTGAACACAGCTGAGGCCAGTACTTCTCCATCTTTAGGGTGGGGACCGAGATTCTTCCTTTAACAGACTCACTGATGCTGCTGCTCTGCAGGACACATGTTGAGTAGCCAGGGTGCTGGCCTCGTCAATTTCCTTTAAAAATGAATACATGTATATTTTACCACAATAAAAAATAATAATAGTACATAATGTGTTACACTCAATAAAGATATATCCTTTTGCTTTTTTGATATGGACAGATTTCTGCAATTTATTGTTAAGTGAAAAACTGTCTTTCTGATGTGATGCCACTTTCTAAGGGAATATGAGAAGGAATTCTGGAAGAATATATGTTGAAATGCTAATCATAGTTACTTTTAGGTGGCCACCAATTTAAATATTTTTATATTTCTGATTTATATGTCTTTGGTTTCATTTTCTATAAGTATGTATAAAACTAATAACTTTATTTTAAAATTCCCACTTTGAAAACTCTAAATACATAAAAATATAGTTACAAATACATGTGTTTATTCCTAGGCTTAGGCATCTGCTCTTGGCCACCCATCATCTGTGATCTCCAAAAGGAACTCTCGAAATGTAAATTAGATCATATCTGTTGACGCCAGGCTGGCCTCCTTTGTTCTTCTTCAAATATGCAAGGCACATAGCTGCCCCAGGGCCTTTGTACTTACTGTCCCACTCTCAGGAATGCTTTCCACGGATATTTGCATGGCTCGTTCTCTCACTTCATACGAGTCTCCACCCAGATGTCTCCAATTCTCAGATGACTACCTAATCACCCTAAATAAATGACACCCCTCTCCCTTTATATTGCCTACCTCACTTTACTCCTCTCGTCATGCATACTTTTCACTGACATTGCATGAATGTCTCCCCACCAGCATGCAGCTTCCTGAAGGCAGGGACTGTGGTGTCCTGTTCAGGGCTGAGTCCAGGCCGAGACGGCTCCTGGCTCACAGCAGGCACTTGAGACATCACTGGGGGATGGATTTTAGGAAGAGTTGTGACCTGAAGAGGGATGGCGTTTTCTTCAGTCTTACAGTTAGAACTAGTGGTCCTTGATCTGTCGGGAATCACAGGCCCCTTAAGAATTTAAGAAAAGGTACTGATACCCTTGGGAAAACACGCATACAAACAAAACATTTCATGTGATTTTGGGGATCCAATGACTCCCAGGAGCTGCTTCTACATGTTGAAATCTGCTGCCCCAAACCTCAGGAGCCGCTTATTTAAGCCTAATTGCTATTTGTCTAGGCCAGAAGTTACTAGAAAGATCATTCCTTTGGGTTTCTCCCACGGAGAGACAGATAACTACGCCGTCATAGAATGGCAGTTGTTCATGAGAGAATGCACAGAACACCAACACGAACTACAAACGGAAATTTAGAATTTGAGCTTGAGATGGGCAGGAACAAATCAATAGCCCAGATTCTGCAGTATAAATTTCAGTAGGAGCTCTAGCAACCCATCGCTACTTAATCTAGTCAGCAGATTCACTGTCTCTCTCCGTGTCCTCGGAAATACACACCAGCCGACGTCCAGGACACACGGATGCCCTCAACTCCGCGCCGGCCTCCTCGAGTGTCTGCACATCCCTCCCTCCTCTGCCTGGCTGAGCGGATGTTTATCAGTTCTCTTTGCTCCCAGTCTGCTTCCATTAGCCATATCTGTCATTGAAATTTCACTATTTAATTGAATATTGTGTAACCTGAAAAAAAAATACAGTGCAAAAGGAGAGATGTTCCTATAAAGACTGCCAAGACTCAGTTGAAGCCTTTGGAGAGCTTTGATAGAGAAGGTGTTGAAAGGACTGGTTAGGTGCGGACACAACCACTATAAAAGACCAGGGAGAACATCCTAACCCTCTGGGGATGCTGCAGTGCTTACTGAGAGCACGGGAAGCTTCTGTAGGTTCTCATTCCACCCTACAGTAAGAGGAGGGAAATTTTAAATGATGCATTATGGATGCCACCCATGGACCCACACTCAAAGGAAAGCTCTAGACAAATGAATGAACATTTAAATGAACTTAAAATAAAATGATGATGATTTTCCGCTTTACCCGACTTGTTTGAGTAATCAACCATCCAATCACACAGTTAAGGGGGCTCCTACTACATTCTAAAAACAGGGAGAGGGGACAGCCAACCTGAAGTCACAAAGAAAGAAAACCCTATAAGCATTATGGAATTAATATTTATAAAGACGTAATGCCATCAGACCCGTTTGGTTTTCCTCCTGGCATGACTCAGCAAACAGACGGAGAACCAGCGTTCTGTCGTCCTTAAGGAGAGAGGGCTCTAGAACCGGGCAGGGGCGGGTGAAGAGAGAGCCACAGCTAGGCGTTTTCTGGTGAGGACAGCTTCACGAGGACAGACCTAAAAGGGCATGGAATCCTGTTTGACCTTGAAAGACACAGGGAACCAACCAAGAGTGGGCATCACACTCAGTAGAGATGATGCTGAAAAATACTAAACAGTGAAGAGCATTGGAAATAAGGACAAAGATCCACACCATGATTTCCCTGAAAGGATTTTGTTTTCTCTAACACATGAAAACTTCAACCAAAAACATTGAATCATTCTAAATCGTGTTTGCTGGGAATTCTTCTACGAGTTACTCGGTGCCCCATGAGCATGCTTGCACCAAGAGGAGGAGAAAAGTGCTCTCTCTGGTTCTGGCTCGGCCTCCGTGGGGAGCCTTGAATGCTGAAATAATCACTCTTTTCCCAGGAGGAGAGTGTCACTTGGGGCCCCTGAACCAACAGCTTCTAGTTAAAAAGAAGGCTTTTAGGTACTGGGCTTCCTGCCAGGCAAACTTTACCAGCTTGGAAGAGACTCCCTGGGGGCAGGTTTGCTGAAGTCAGGAGATAACTGCAGCTCTGCAGAGATAAGGAGTAACTGAGCAGAAGTTAATCAAACTCAGGTCCAAAAGCACAGAACTTCCCTGACCTTTGGGCACGTAGCTGGCCCTGCCCTCCTCCGTGTTTGCTGCTGATAACCTTGCACCCTCCGTTGCCCTCCATCTCTGGGACGGGATCCAAGACCTAGGCACTAACGTAGCCTTCCATCGGGTTTCACCAGCCCGCAGGATCTGGTGTGCTAAGAATATCAGAGCTTTGTCAGAAGGACACCTTTCTCCACCTCTTGCCGTGCTGAGACTAAACGCACCTGTGCTCCGGTATACAAAACTCGGAGTCAGCCTTCTCACTGCAGTTCTCAAAACTCACTATCCTTAAAGGCTGAGGAGCAGTTTGCCAAGTGCCTTCAGGACTGCCCTGGACTTGGTGCCACCGCCAAGGCTTTTGGGCAAGAGTCATACGGGAGTGGAGCCTCAATAAGAATAATCTGATGATGATGGGGTTAAGAGATTAGAAATAGAGATCGGAGGTGGGAGACCAGCTAAGTGACTTCGGTCATTTATTAGCTTAGTTATTTAGTCAACAAACATCTCCCATGTGCCAAGAATTGGACGAGGCTCTAAGAATACAGCATGCAACAGAAATAATAGCATGGACAGATCCAGGTGGGATGAGCCAGGGATCACTTGTGGCCATAATTCAGAGAAGAGCTGAAGGCCTGAACTAAGGCGATGCAGGTGGAGAGGGGAGATGGGTATTAGGAAGTAGACAGACCATTAGGGCTATCTATTGCTCATTTTTAATTGCAAAAGTCATGCAATTTAATTCAAACAATATATAAATGGACAAAAAATAAAGTAAAAAGTAAGAGTCCTTCCTCTATCTTCACATTCCACACCATAAAGAAGGCCATTTTTAAAAGATTGCTGATTTTAGGAAGTGACGTTGAGGGTGAGTGGGACGTGAAGAACTCTCATTTCTGGCATGAACTGGGTGGATGCTTCTGAGATAAACACTGGAGAAGAACTATTTCTTGGGGGTAGAGGATGAGTTTACTTAGATTGTGTTGAATTTTTTTTTATAATAGCTTTATTGAAATATAGGTCCCAGACCATACAGTTCACCCATTTAAAACTTACTACAATTCAATGGTTTTTAGTATGTTCATAGATATGTGCAAACATCACCATAATCAATTTGAGAACTTTTCCATCACCCCAAAAGAAACCCATAACCATTAGCAGTCACTCCCCATTTCCCCTTTACTCTCCTCCCCAGCCCTAGGCAACCACTTTCTGTCTCTATAGATTTACCTGAACATTTCACATAAATGAAATCATACAACACACGGCCTTTTGTGACTGGCTTCTTTCACTTAGCATGTTCTCAAGGTTCCGCCTCCTTGTAGCATGGATAGTGCTTTTTATTGTCAAATAATATTCCATTGTATGGATATAACACACCTTGCTTGTCCATTTATCTATGGACGAACATTTGGGTTGTTTCCACTTTTGGGCTATTATGAATAATGCTGCTATGAACATTCATGTACAAATTTTTGTCTGAACACCTGTTTTCAATTTTCTTGAGCATGTACCTAGCAGTGGAATTGTTGGATGACATGGTAATTCAATGTTCAACTTTTTAAGGAACTTCCATACTGTTTTCCACACTGGCTGTAACATTGTACATTCCCACCAGCAATGCACAAGGGTTCCAATTTCTCCACATCCTTGTTCACACTTGTTATTGTCTGACTTTTTGATTACAGCCTTCCTAGTGGATGTGAAGTGATACCTCATCATGGTTTTGATTTTCATTTCTCTAATGGCTAATGATGCTGAACATCTATTCATGTTCATATTCATTATCCATTTGCATATCTTCTTTGCAGAAGTGTATATTTTGCCCATTTTTCAATTGTTATTTATCTTTTGAGTTGTAAGAGTTCTTTACAAGTCCCTTATTAGATATATGATTTGCAAATATTTTCTCCCATTCTGTGTATTGCCTTTTCACTGACTTGATGATGTCCTTTGAAACACAAGTTTATTTTTTTTTTCAAAGATTGGCACCTGAGCTAACAACTGTTGCCAATCTTTTTTTTTTCCCTGCTTTCCCCAAGTGCATAGTTGTATATTTTAGTTGTGGGTTCTTCTAGTTGTGGTATGTGGGACGCCGCCTCAACGTAGCCAAATGAGCAGTGCCATATCCACGCCCAGGATCTGAACTGGTGAAACCCTGGGCCGCCGAAGCAGAGTGCACGAACTTAACCACTCGACCACGGGGCCAGCCCCGTAAGTTTTTTATTTTGATGAAGTTTGGTGTCATTATCTAAGAAACCATTGCCTAACCCAAAATCATGAAGATCTATGCCTACATTTTCTTCCAAGATAATTACAGATCTTTTATTTTGTTCCTGAAGTGGCAAAGTAAGAAAACGAATGTGAAGGTAATGCCACTGTTACTTATAAGAATATTACATTTTTCTATCCGGCAATTCTCTAACGATTTCTCTCTAAACAGTTACTGATATGACAGGCATAATCATAAAGGTGAAGTAAATTCAGTGAGCACTAAAATATTAGAAAAATGAAACGAGTTTTCCAAGTTAGTGAATGTTCACCACAGAATAGACATCATTTAAAATTATCATATGAATTTCAAATTTTTTCTACTAGAACTTCTAACTGTTTACTTGTTTCCAGAATTCCCCCATGGCTCCAAGAATACTAAAACAGATTAAATTTTCCAATCTAAAAACGACAACATGCCATTTTAATGGTTTCTTATGTGGAGAGAGGTGAAATTTTTGCAATTGTACATTTTGCCTTGTTTTTCTGGAGGACCTACACTGTAGACACAGGCAAATTTGTTTCATTGCTTCTTTCTTCTTTAAAGGGAACGGTGATGATGGGGTTCAAAACAGCTCCACCTCTGGATGCGTAACTGTCTCTAAGCCAACCCCAAAACCTTGAGTCACCTTCAGCCTGGTCCTGGGGACTCCAAATACCAGCAGATGCAGAGCTGGCTGGGCACAAAGGGAGACCACTTGTGGGACCAGATGCTCTGCTGCCCACTACCCTCCTTAAAACAACTACCTTTGAGGCCGGCCGAGTGATTAAGTTCGTGCACTCCACTTCGCTGGTCCGGATCCTGGGTTTGGACCTATGCACCACTCATTAAGCCATGCTTTGGCAGCATCCCACATAAAAGAACTAGAATGACTCACAACTAGGATATACAACTATGTACTGGGGCTTTGGGGAGGAGAAAAAGAGAGGAAGATTGGCAACAGATGCTAGCTCAAGGCCAATCTTCCTCACCAAAAAGCATAACCTAAAAAAAAAGTAACATTACATAAAGGCACAAAAATCATATAAATTCTAATTATACTACATTAAATCATATTCATCTAAATTTCCATTAACACAAAAAAGTAATACAAGAGATTAATAAAGCTACCCTTATAATCTCTAGTATTAATGAAGTTCTTGAGTATACACTTTAGTGAACGAATTTCACAACAAAACTTTTTCTAGATATAAATGGTAAAGTCACCAGAAGAAGAAACATCTCACCTGGCATAAGTTTTTTTTTCTTAAAGATTGGCACCTGAGCTAACATCTGTTGCCAATCTTTTTTCTTCTTCTTCTTCTTCTTCTTCTCCTCCCCAAAGCCCCCCAGTACATAGTTGTACATTCTAATTGTAGGTCCCTCTGGTTGTGCTATGTGGGATGCCGCCTCAGCATGGCTTGATGAGCTGTGCTATGTCCATGTCCAGGATATGAACCAGTGAAACCCTGGGCTGCCAAAGCGGAGCACACGACCACTCGGTCATGGGGCTGGCCCCTTCCTTGGCATAATTTTAAAACTTGAATATACTCAAAAAAACTTTTCAAGCACCTCACAGGTTTCACCTCCCTACCATAGTGATGTGTCATATGCTCTCCAATAGCAGTGGTTGGTAGGAGTGGCCACTAAAATATTTCTAGATTACTAATTTAGCAAGCACTAATTATTTTTATTTTTTTGCTGAAGAAGATTGGCCCTAACATCTGCTGCCAATTCTCTTCTTTTTCTATGTGGGACACCACCACAGCATGATCACTGACAGACGAGTGGTGTAGGTCCATGCTTGGGAACTGAGTCCAGGCCACCAAAGTGGAGCATGCCAAACCTAACCACTAGGCCACTGGGGCCGGCCCTAGCAAGCACTAATTTCTTGCCTTAACCTCTTCAGTTATACAGTAGTTCCCCCCTTAAGTGCAGTTTCGCTTTCAGTGGTTTCAGTTACCTACAGTCAACTGCAACCCAAAAATATTAAATGGAAACCTCCAAAAATAAACAATTCATAAGTGTTAAATTATGCTGCCCTCCTGTGTAGCACGATGAAATCTCGCACCATCCTGCTCCCTCCAGCCTGGATGGGAAGCATCCCTTTGTCCAGCAGATCCACACTGTGTAAGCTACCCACCCTTAGTCCCTTGGCAGCCATCTCGGTTATCAGATCGACTGTCACGGTATCGCAGTGCTTGTGTTCAAGTCACCACTACTTTACTTAATAATGGCCCTAAAGTGCAAGCGTAGTGACGCTGGCAATTCAGATGTGCCACAGAGAAGCTGTAAAGTGAAGTGCTTCCTGTAGTAAAAGGTGAAAGTTCTTGACTTAAAAAGATCATATTCTGAGGCTGCTAAGATGAATGGTAAGAACAAGTCTTCCATCCATGAAACTGATGGAAAAAGAAATTGATGCTAACTTTGCTGTCACACCTCAAATACGTATGCACAGAAAAAAACATACTATAACAGGGTTCGGTACTGTCCGTGGTTTCAGGCATCCAGTGGGGGTCTTGGAATGTATCCCCCACGAGAAGAAAGACTACTGAACTGCTTGTTGCCCAGACACAGCCTTCATAATGACGCCACATCTTGAGCAGTTAACCAACTGCTCTCCCATCCTAGAGAAAAAATTGAGGAACTTTACATGTAAATCCTTGATATGTAAGCATCAAAAAGCAGAATGATGGTCTCAAAAGTCATTTTTAGTGATCTACTGACCTATCCATGATTAAACAGTCATGAGAGCGTGCATATATCAGCGTGCCTACTGACCTGTATTGTCTGTGGATGTGTCAAACCTCAGAGGTATACATTTCAGAACACTTTAAGTCCATTACAAGAGGCATGATTTTGTTCCAGGCACACGTTTATTAAAATTTGAACACAAGATTCCTCTGCAAGATATTTTCCCATGTGACACAGCCTCCCTTCCCCACCTCAGCCTCACGATACTCTAAGTTTCAGTGACAAAAGAGGCAAACGATGATATATGCCATTGATTATAAAAAATCTATACTCTGAAATAATAAAAAAATTCCTTTCCAATGTGTTTCAGTTATTTCTGAAGAACTCCACTGCTCGCCAGTCGGCTAGCATGCCATCGGAATTGTGCAGTCCTAGCTAACTACAAAGTTCCTACAGTCTAAAAATTCATACCTCAAGTTTCCACATTTAAAAGGAAAAAGGCACAGGGCAGAGAATAACAAATGAAGACAGGGTGACTGAGTCAGTCCCCTGGAGCTCCAACAAGAAAGCGAACAGAGCCGTACCAATCCCTCAGGGCTCATCGCCGGCAGCGGAATCTCTTCAAAAATCAGACTCTAAATGTCCCAATCTCTTTCAAATTGGTCTTTTTACAAATTAGAGAATCAACATTTCCTCACAAGAGTACATAAAGAGTTTCACCTCTGAATGAGGAATCTTTAAAACTTCAGAACCTATATAACTGAGACCTTCTTCAGAATAATATTTTTAAGGTGAGAGAAATGACAGTTGTAATGTCCTCTTGTGGTTCACGGGTTTCTGTTTATGCTGCTGGTGTTTATTCAGCAAAAAAGAGATGGAGTCTCTTTTCTAGGTCCTACAGGCCACTTTCTCCTTTTATCATCTATTTCAAGTGCAACAATTATTAGAAATCTTTAAGCTATAATTTCTGAGCCTTTCTTAATTTCTTTGAAAAAGGAACTACGTTGGAAACACGCAATGCTGGTTACTCAGTTAGATGTCAGGAAGCACAAGGAGAGATCCAAAAATGCTCCCGTCCTCCAGGCACAGACGACTCGGGTCTGAATAACTAGCACATTACATGACTCTGCTAAAAATGAAAGATTCTAAATGTTAAAAACAATTATATACCAAAGAGACAGGCAAACGTGGTGGTAAATGCTAAAAGCCAGACATATCTTTAAAAGATCATGCTCACATTAAGTAAACTATGTAGTGATAGAACATCAAAATTAAGTTGACGAATAAAAAGGCACATTCTAAAAGCTCAGGAGTAGAAGGAATACGACAGTTCTTTTTGGTTTGTTTTATTTCTAAATGTAGGAGGAAAGGCAAACAGGTGTATTAAAATTATTTTTCGGGTGAAGGTTTCTGTCAGTCAAAGCAGTTAACACTGGCTTCTTTCTCCCTGGTCCAAAGCAGTCTTTTCTTTCATTGGCTTCTGAGAACGTATTTAGTCTTCCGCCGTGTAGATGCGATACATGAGGGCTACGACCACTGCTGAGATGGCTGGGATCACCCAATTGGTCCACCAGCTGGAAAGAAACAGCAATGATGCTTGTATGGTGTTCGATGCAGGGGACTCAAAATGTTTGCTCCTTCTGATTACCATGAAAACCAGTATGGCATGTTTTTACTACCCTTCTAACCTATTTGGATGAAAAGACAACTCTTGAGTTGCCAAAAGCGATGCAAGTGCAGCACGTGCCCTGGTGTACCGGCCATTCTCTATCCTCCTGGCCTTATGAGAAGACTAATGAGCCTCCAGTTCCAATTAAATCTATCCCTATAACTTATACAAACAGCTATGAATCACTCCCCCAACAGACGCTACTAGGATGAGTGACTTTTCTAAAGGGCATCAACGCTGGGTTACGTCAAGTTCACGAAAGTGAATATGCCTGACAGGGTTTACTCTAGTTACATATATTAACTAAGAATTTAAAATGGCAGTAACTTAAGAAGCAGAAGACCAAGGTTCTCATTTTGGGAGAGCCATCAGCAAGCTGTATAGCCAAGGGCAAATCATGTCCCCTGAGCTGTAAGGTTAAGGGTTTTGAACCACATGATAACTAAGGGTGCTATCAGCACCACAGCTCTGAATTCTGGGATTCTGTTTTGAAAGTCTAGTCTTCACACGTGCGTGGATTTAACATGTTATGAAGCAACACACCCAAACTACTCAATCTGCGGTCCATCAGTGTAAATTCACGAAAATCCCTAACTTACACACTGTTCAGTCCTGATGCATAGAATTTTTGATGAAGTATAAATGACAGATTATGGATTAAATCAGGGACAGAGCTAGGAGGATCCTCCATTTAGATCTGAACCTGTAATTTCATAGAAAACAGAAATAATGTATAGGTTTTAGACTCAGAATAAAGCCAGATAATGCCTATGAATACATTTATTTTCTATCATAAACTTCCTATCCTTTAATACTCTGTACATATCAACCCATTCAAAGATCAAGTTCAAATAAAGATTTAAATCGCAAAAGGATTACAAGTGTAATTTTCATCTTGGTGGGGTTCTCAGTTTCCATTTAGAAGGAGATTGACATGTCAGGGAAAAGTAAGGTGAAGAACTGCCTGCAGGCAGGGAATGTACCAGAACACCAACAGACTGGGGCAGTTCAATTTGACAGGGTGAAATAAAATAGGCATAAATGTGTGATTTTGAACTTGGGTCCAAAAAGATAAACATATGATGGCAATGACACAAGTCAATACGGTAGAGCTGCCAAAAATGTTAATATGATCTTGGATTATAATGAAGAAATCTGGTCCTTAGAGCAAGTGATTCACACCACTCTTAGATTACTGGGTTCAATTTGGGGGCCAACATATAAAAGGGACAGAGGAGAGCTGAGCCGTGCCTAGGAAGATATAACCACTACAATTAAGAAACTGATCAATTATCAAATGAGGAAGGAAATGGAATGTTTCCCTGGGGATTAAAAGATTGCGCAGGCCATAGAACTGCCTTGCGGAAAAAAGAAGCTTCAACTTGTTCGGTATGTTCCTTAGGGCGGACGTAGCTGGAGGGTGAGATCTGGGGTCACGCTTAGAGCGTCCACAGCCTGAGCTGTCTGACAGTTTAGGAAGGAATGCCCCAAGCGGTCTGAGGCGCCGAGCCGAGAAGACCACTGGGCTGTCCACAGAGAGGGGCACGGTGGAAGCTCAAGCGTCAGAGAGGCACCTCAGATGCGGGGTGAGGCCCCCCGTCCAACTCTGACTCTAGGAGCCTTCCAATGCAATGATACTTGGAAAGAAAACTACCACATACCTGGAGTTGGAATCGACAGTAGTAATAAGAGTTTCCTGAAACACAAGAGAAAAAGTAACTTAAAGGGAACATCTGAACATCTAGCCAATTGACTGAAAACCTGTTTTAAAATAAGAACACAATATTTTATTCAATGCATTCTTCAAAAAATGTTGAAAGGGAAAATCACATCAAATTTCTTTTCACTAAAATGCCTAATTTCACCATTTTTCTGGATGAAAAAATTTAAAGAATTATCTATATTTAAATTCCTTGTGAACATAATGTAGATAATTTGAAAAAATATCAAAAATTACTAGGCTACATAAAATATCCTGCACACAACAGACACCCAAATACTTTAATGTAGAAACTGAAAACATATCATTTACCTATACACACAACCCCATCGTTATCTTTAGGAAGAGCAGTTTAATTCTTCAAAAGCATGAATGAAACATTCAGTAAAAACACCAGTTATTTCATTCAAATCTTATATGAAGTGTCTTCAAATTATATTAAAAGACATATCAACGAAAAAAAAAATCAAGAACTGTCATTTAAATTATAACACTCTGAACCACCTTTCCTGGCCTTCTTTACCTCTGACAGGACAGTTCTAGAAAGACTCTAGAGGCCTCAGGGATGGACCTCACACTGTCAGCAGCCAAGAAACCTCCAAATGAGGACACTCTGTGTGCGGGGTCTTTCACAGTTATGGCTTGTCTTACCTTCCAGAACTTTCCGAGAGAAGCTCTGCTTGTCAGTATCACAAAAGTGAACTAAGGACAGCTCTGGAAAAATGCATACTTCCCCAAAGAGCTGAATAACTAAGGCCTAGCGAAATATAAACTTTTCGGGCTTGAAGACATGTTAAGAAGCATTCTTTTGACATTCCACGCAGCAAAGTATTAGTGCCTCAGAGGAAGGCAGCCACGAATCAGTCAGGAAGCTTCATCAGAGTCTTGTCTCTGCAGCTCCCCAAGGCTGATCGCCAGCAAAGCCGTCAGTGGTTTGCAGTGAGGCAAAGCGACACTCAGCAAGGTGTGTTACAAAACTCCCATAAAAGGGCAGGGACCTTTCAGGGAGGAGCAAGCAAAGCAGTTAGGGGACCCACCAACCTGGAAACACGGCCTTTAAGATTCCTGACACGGTAGGGGGAAAAAAATAAGTCATTTAAAAAGAAAACCGCACATTTATTATCTTTTTAAGCAATGTTAAATCTTAGCAACTACGAAAAGCATTCATAACTACTGCAAGATTTTTCAAATTTTGCACATATGAATAAAATTAACACGGATTACTAGAAATAATTGGACAATGCAAAAATATTATTTAGCTATTAGAAGAAAGACATAATCAGTTCCGAAAGTGAAACACAACATCTCACTAGGGCCAAACATTATTGCCACACTAGCCAGTTAAGGCTGAAACGGTAAACAGGAGGCAAACATGGATCTGTTATTTTGTTACATCGAGCACATGCATTTTACCAAACATGCTGACAGCCCTTTATGGAAACTCGGCTGGCCTGTCCTTCCTCCACCTTCATCACTGCCATGAGTGCTAACACTAAACACTGCCACTGCATCACGGCCACCAGCAACAACAATGATATTCTAAAGAGCTGAACTTCAGAAGATCATACACATTATTGATTGCTTATTATCTGTTAGGCTCTTAACCTCGGCATGCTTGAGAGTTAAAGCGAGTTTGAATTACCACTTAGCACTCCGATGAATAAGGAAACTGTCTTTCCTGCCCAACGCCCTGAGGCACCTGAGTTGGGTTTCCAATATCTAACTAACAAATATGTTAACAACAAACAGGGAGCAGAGACTATGGTTTTTATTATGGGCTCGGCCACCTGTTCACTCCGTGACCTTGAGGGGTTCAGTTTCAAGAAGGAAAAGGTTAATAATTAAAACAGTACAGGGCGAACTCTATACAAAAGCATGTAACGCCATCAAGCTTTTGCAAATCAAAGTCATGGCATTTGTAAGCTCATCTAACTTAGTCCATTCCTTAATTGGAAAGCCCTCCTAAAAATACTACTGACAGAATGAAGCCTTTCATGCGAAGTCAGAGCCTATATAAGTTTAAGAGACTGCAACTGCCAAGCCTGAAATGGGTGGTGGCTGTGGTTCTGCAGTGTGTGACCCTGAACAAGGGCAAAGCTTGGAATAAGTTCTGAGCTTCACCGTCTTCACCTTCCCTGGAACGTCCACAGATCCCACGGAAATATCGTGAGAATCAAATAAAGTCATTTACACAGCAATGCTTTGAAAACTACGACCAAGAAAAGGTGCTGCTGCTACTGATATCCTCCATGTAAGCAGATCTGGCAGACATGGATTTGTTTAATTACAAATGCATCACTTCCATGTTTACAAATACCTTAAAATTTGGCAACCTCACATCATGTTTTCCTTTGGGCAGATTCAAGCTAATCATCTTTGCTGCATCTTATTTCACAATTCAACTACATATTGTAAGTAGGCAACGTGTCAAAAATCCAGACCACTGCATAGTTTTATCAGCCTGGAGAGAGATCGATGGTTACACAGACACACACAAGAAAAGAAACATCTAAGAACACTCTTCTTCTGGTAAACTAAAAGCAGAAGAAAGATAAATCTGGAAGAGTGGTCATGTGTTTTCTTTCATGGTATTTGCTTACGGCCTTGAGGTAAAACACCAAGTTCTTGTCCCGCATTCCCCCAGTTCTGCTCTAAGGTAAGCAGAGTCACATATGTCCTACAAGCAAATAATGGAGGAAAGAGTCTGTCTTTCAAAAATAAAGCAGTTATGGTAAGAGGCCTCAGCCCTAACTCGTGCTTTCTGCTTGTGGGCATGGTGGTTCGGGACGCGGTTGGACCTACGTTAGATCTGAGTCCATGCCATGAGCCTCATCCTGTCCTTGCTTTACCACAGCTGAGTGACCTGCACCAACCTTATAAACATACCGAACACCTAACAGGAAAAAATATACTTTTTCCCTGACAGACTTTGGAGAAAAAGCAAAAACGTCACACATCACAGAATTTCAGGGGGCCAAAAAGTGGCCTCAAAGAAAGTGCTCAAGTCATATGAACTAACAGCAAGGATTCTAAGCAATCGTTACAGAGGCAATTAGAATTCTGAAGTCCATTTTTCATCTTCCTGAAGGATTCAGATCACCAACGTTGAGCTTAAGCCTTTTTTAAACAGGAGAGAATATAAAAGAAATTGCTCTGCACGAAGCAGCCTTACACACGACTTTTACCGTACTGTCTAGGGTGTTAAGGTAAACACGGCCTTTATACTCTGTTGAGTTAACTGCTTTGATTTTGTTGTAGATTTAAGACAATGTCCTGCCAGCAACAGCAGTAAACTGAGTTCCCCAGTTCTTAACGCACGCTCTGTCAAGCCTGTTCCTGTACTTTCTCTAATAAAACCGAGCGCATCAACCAAAATGGAAAAATTACGCTCTTTCTGTTGTTTGTTTTAAGAAAACTTTCCTCCACAGTCTTTTAATTACAGGCCAGCAACTATTCTGCCTATTTGTATTTCTCAGGAACTTTGGCTGCTGTCACCAATTCTTGCTAAGATTTATCTTCAAATATAAGTGACATGATCAGCTCAGAGAGAAGGGCTAGGGAACCAGAGGGTAAAACCAAGCGTTGCTAAAATTATTTTCCTTTCCTAAGGAAAATGCATCAAAATGTCATTATTTAATTAACATTAAATTCATCCAACAAATATTTTTGGAATACCTACTATGTCTCAGAGACATGGAGATGAAGAAGACATAGGCAGTGTCCTCAAAGGTTTAAGCAATAAGACCTCAGTTCAATCATATTTTAAGTTCTCTGAAAATACGACTTGTGTCAAATCTTTCAGATCAGAAGCACAATGCTCCTTATAAAAAGTAGCTCTTCAGAAGGTATCTATGATGAAAAATTGTTTTAAGTATTGAGAGCCTTACGAAAATAACACACAAGCTATCCTAACAGAACGTAATGACTACTCTATACAAATAAACTTGGCTGAGCCAATAGGTTACAAATTCATCTAACCTAGAAAGGTCATGCTGGCCTTTGCCTTCCAGTTTGACAGAAGTGATATACAGTGAAGACAACTATAGCAACTGGGGCATTTGAGTTGGTCACACTTACCACAGGCTTGGCGATCTTTGATCTGTCATCCTATAATAAAAAAATAAGGCACATTATGGAATGAAAGACATCTACAAAAAGTACCATTTTCAAAGTGCTTGCTTTTACTGAGATTTTTAAAAACCTTACTACTTAGTAATTAGCATTTTGGGTTCATCTATCTAGGTTGTTAAAAGCAAAGTTTGATCCATGTGACTTGACTGCAAAAATTAGTAGCAGATTAAGTGTTGACAGAGATTTTCAATCTAGAGTTCCAAAGCTGAGAACAGCGCCATGGTAGTCATATTTTATATGCTGATGTATATTTACATCGATTAGACTTGGATTGTGATCTTTAATTCAGGAAGCAGCTGAGACCTAATTAGATTCTTCCCTTCCATCCTCTCAAATTCCCTTGGCGGGATGTGTCTGCATGTATGTGCGTGTGTGTATGTGCATGTATACGTGTGTGATGTGTATCTTATTTGTGTGATAACCTCAGTGAATTCCCACAATCTCCCACTTACAGGGTCATAATGTACTTAAACCTCCGGCCAAAGTGGTCCAAAATAAAGCACATCTAAAGGCTGACCATAGGTAAGCCCAGCAGGCAGGTGAGGCAGAAATGCTGCAGTGCTGGCCTGCAAGCCCACTTGCTCTACCCCACGAGCTTTGAAATGGAAAGAATAAGGAAAGGATCAAACATTTGAAGGGCAGGCCTCTCTGATGACCATAAAACCACTTCACTTTTGAAGTATGAAGAAGGAAATATGTCGGCAAATAAACTTTCCAGATAAATGAAGCTTACTCTCTGAAAGTATCATCTCCTACCACGAAAAAAAAAAGACCTCCCCACTCAAAGGAAATTGTCCTACAATGGATTTCCTATCTTCAGGCCTCCCACAAAAAATCTGGCTTAAGCTTCCCCTCATTCATGGTCAGTACAAGAAGCATCAATCATATATACACAGGACTTTTCCTATATTTTGTTCTCCATGTGCTCACTTGGGTTGAGGCTGTTTGCCAATGTTTTTTTCTGGCTAGAGAGCCCCCTTCCAGTAGCACCTCAACCCGCTTCTGGTTGGCTACTGGGAATGCACCCCAAGCTGGGAAAGCAGGAGGGAGGGCATCGCTCTGAGGAGTCCAGGCGCTCTCTAGAGGGAAGGAGGGGAGCTTAACGTGCAGCGTGGGATCCGCCTGTCTGCTCGGGATGCTGGGAGAGCTCAGTTACTTCTTTCCAAGTTTTCAAATACATTCCTGATAACTTCAGTTGACGGACTTGCAAAGTTTTACATGCTCATTTCAAATCGCCACAGAAGAGCCTAAATTCATATGACGGCCCTAGATTTGTATAAAAGCTAAATGAGGCCTGTGTTCTTTTTAAGTCAGTCCATGAATCGGCACCAAGGGTGATGTTCTCAAAGGTCTGGAGAAGTGAGAGGAATGAGGACAATGTGTGGGTTTTACAGAAGGCAGAGTTCATTCATTTAACATAGCTGATTTCTAAAAAAATTTTAAATTATATTTTAGAATTAAAATATCTTCAAACTAATGAAAGAAAAAGGGAGCTTCTTAAGAAAAATACTTTGGTCAAAAAATAAAAAAAATAAAACTATGCCCGGTTGATATCCCCCACCTTCCACCATTTGCTGCTCCCGGCACTTGAGGGTCTGACACGCACTGCCCTCAGCACACGGCCTTGGGATTCAAGGATTCTGACTCCAAGTGCCAGCGAAAAATGCAACCAGAGAGATGCAAAGAAATTTCCGGTCAATTTGTTTATGACGAAAACGCTGTTTTAAGATCAGGAGAAATTGTCTTTGCTTTACCCCTTTTTAAATTCTGTAACATGAAAGTCTACAGATTTGAATACGGTCAACCAACAACTTTAAAGAGAAATAAGTAAAGGCCCCCAAAAAGGTACTTACTGGATGAAGTTCTCCAATGATAAACGTTTTGGACAACTCTCTAGCATCTGTAGAGTGCCCGATATCCTCGAAGTTCTCAGTAGCATCACCTCCAGCTTGTTCTCTTAAGACTTCTTCCCCACCAGGATGCTGTTCAAAAGATAGACATAAAAAATAAATATTTTTCCCAGGCAAATGAATTAAAATGAAGTGGCCAGTTTTTTTAACCAAATAGGCTACTCCAGAAGTCACAGATGGCAATGCATGAGGATAAGTCATCCATAATGTGGATAAGGAGATCATAGTCCTTCGTAGTCAATTTCCTTCTTGGAAGAGCAGCAGAACCTTTTGCTAACAGAAAGAGGTCATTTCCCCAGGTTATTCGTATGGCAATAAAAGCATCAGGTACATATTTTTGATTCTTTGGGAATGTCCTCTTTGCTTTTCCATAGAGCTCTCAAAATTGCTCTTCTTAATCTTTACCCAGTCTACTTTTTCTTGAGTCCTATACCTTGACCTCCGACTTCTTCGGGCTCAGTGTGGATGGACACCATTACACCTTGGGTGATAATTCACCTCTGAAAAGCACCCTGCGTGCCAGCAAAGTACAGGCAGCGTATAGCCTGTTGGACAGGCAAGCCAGTCCCCTGCCTCTTGCAGAACTTACCTTCTCGTAGGAACGAAAAGAAAAGCAGGCAGGTGCAGGAGCGACTTGCTCAAGAAGCTGCCATAGGGATCCATCGTCGACAGGGAACAACAGAGGCAGAGGGAAGAGTTCATTCTATCGGGTGGAGGGGTGGAAAGAGCCCTTTGCATAACGGAAGCATTTTAGAGTGCCAGCTGCTTTAACTGGTAAAACAAGGACGGTCACGACGCAGGAGGGGAGACTGACAAGTGGGGCCCAGTCACAGGATATCTGAAGAAGTCCAGAGGATCTCAGGCAAGGGAAGGAGTTCTCTGTCACGTAAAAAGAAAGTAAGTGCTTGGTCATACCACCCTAAATACTTTTGTAGGGAAAAAAACCTTCTCAAATTGAGCTTTAGTATTTCCTTAGATCAAATTCACCGCACCCTGAGCAAATCACCTGGAAGAGTCCAATAACTGATTAATTCTCCCCTGCATGACGGACTGCGGTCTCTTAATTTCCTCCAGTAAGGGAAGACACAAAAGCACCTAACATTTTAGAAAGGTGGACAATGATTCTGTTTTGAAACCTGTTTCTCCTCCTCTTTTGTTTAAACCAATCTAGTGCTAAAGAAATCAACTTTTTTTCTCTACTATTTGTAAAAGTTATCCATCCACATTACTGAAAAATAGGAAAGCACAAAAAGAAAATAAAAATCATCTAAATCACTCATAATCTTGCCATCCAGACAGAGCTGGACACACATATATGTACATGTGTGAAAATTTTAGAAAGAAAACCATGATCATTACCTTAGTACACTGTTTCATTAGACAAAAAGCAGATAACAACACACAGTACAGAGACAGTACTGCCTAGTGGTCACTACTACTATGTGAACTTGGGAAAATAATGGTACTTGTCTCCTATCGCTTTTGAGGATTAAATGTGTTAATATAGGTGTCTGACACATAAAATATGACCAATAAATATTATCCAGCATTTTTTTTTTTTTTTAATTCACAGACATAAAATTACATTTTATTGAAAAAAATCAAAACAACATCATCTAGGAAAAAAGGTACAAAAACTGAACACGCTCACTGTTCATATAGATGATTAATATAGAAATTGCTGTACACTTAAATTTTTTTCTTCTGTGATCATAGCTAACCAAAGTTATGAGGGAAATAGTGATTCCCTATATTAAATGCCTATGTGAACACTTTGAATGTACACATGTTTATCAGCATTAAAGCTTTTAGTTGACAAATCCAGGTTGGATTGTTAATAATGTTATAGGAGATGATGTATATCTAAGTTGTGCCTATGTTTTGTTTTAATAACATTCATAGTAGAGTGTCTCTGAGGTAAACTGACAGAAATGGAAGAGATTTTAAAATAATTTCTACATACTAAGGATATTCATTTTTAACATGATGAAGCAATGATGCATTATTTTCAAAGTGCATTTTAAGTCTTTCATTGGTAATGAGCTCCAACAGTTTATGCTGTAAAATTATTTTTTTTTTTTTTTTTTTTTTAGCATCTCAATAACTTGTCCTCTGGAATTTTTTTTTTTTTTTTTTTTTATTAATGTTATGATAGATTACAACCTTGTGAGATTTCAGTTGTACATTTTTGTTAGTCATGTTGTGGGTACACCACTTCCCCCTCCGTACCCTCCCCCCACCCCCCCTTTTCCCTTATTATCCAGCATTTTTATTAAATATTTTCTACTGTCATTATCTTTTCTCAATATGGCTTTATAAATGGCTACAAAATGTTACATTGTGTAGACATTTCCAAACTTCATTAAATTTTCCTCTATTGGGGGCATTTAGAAGCCCACTTTAAACAAACACCGGAGCCACACTCGAGGTACAGGAGGCATAGGCAGTTGCCTGTCTCACTCTGAAACCAGCCTGCAGCTTCCTGATGCATCTCCCCGTCTGTGGCAATGAAAAACAGGATGTGTTGCTTCTGGAACAGCCTGCTTATTGTTGGGCTCAGACTGAGTCAGAAGCAACAACGTGGGAGATATAAAATGACTAACCTAGCACCCACGACGCATGTCAGTTCAGACTGCTGTTCCCTCCGTGTGGGCAGCTCACCTCAGGCGTTCCTTAGCTTTTCGTGCCTGGTAAGGACACGTGAAGACAGACAAACCTCCGTGAGTAAACTATTATTTTTCGGTTATAGCCTAGCTTCAAAGGAAAATTTCAAATGAGGTTAAATACATGGACTGGCCTTTTACAAAGAGTCATAAAATTAGATAAGTTTTAGAAATAAGAATTCTGATCTTTAAAGTGCCAAAATGGAGAAAGTAAACATTCTACTTCATAGGGTAAACAGCAGTCTTAAACCTGAAACAAAAGGGCTACGTCTCAACTTAATTTCTGATGAAGCACAGGAAAAAAAAAGGATATGTGTGTGTGTGTGTGTGTGTCTGTTTTTATGATTTAAACTTTGCCTAAACCATTTGTAAGGCAGTTTTATAAGTAAAAAAGGGAAAGAGAGAGTGAGAAAGAAATATCCAGGGTTATATTAATTTCACTGACCACTATTTAAGAAAAAATGTAGTATAGAATAAACAAATTGATGCTAAAAGACCTTTGTCCTGCCCTAAGGATTTTTTAAACAATTAGTTAAGAAAAACAAAGACTAAAAATTGATTTTTGGAACAAAATAATGCAAATCTTGATAAGACAGTAAAAGATATGAGATTGCCTTATCACAGTACCTAATATTTTCCTTGAAATATATTTATGATCAGGGGAGGGAGAGAGACAGACAGACACCTTGCCAAGTAAATCAAGTCTGAATTGCGATGGTTTAAAAAGCAATTCATCTTGTTGCTCTCTCCTCACTCTCTTAGCAAATTCATGCTGCAGCTTTAGTAAGCACACATCACATTTGAATATTAAAGGAGGTGATCTGCCTTACTTGTCAGCACTCGTAAATGACAAAGAACTGAGAATGCCAGACGTTGGTGCCATCTTGGTTATTCCCAGAGATGGTGTATGTCAGCGATTTTTGTCCAGAAACTCTCAAAAAACTTACTGCTACCTTTGGAGCAGATTATAGAATTTGGGGATGACTCAAAGAAAAGGCAAGGCTTTGAAAAAGGAAAGCAGAAATGTGACAGGCGAGCGAAATTATCTGAGGATTTTCTGAAAGATTTAAGGAAAAGACCAAAATGCTGTCACTTGCAGGCAAGATTGGAGGTAACAAATGGGGTGAAATTTTCCTTAAGAGTCTGAGCTAAACTGTGGTGAAGTCTGTATCAGAAATCTGTCCTCGCCAAGCACCATTCCCTAGGACCGCCACCCATCCCACCCTGTGGTGGCCAACAGCGGCTGCAGAACCCAAAGAGAGAAAGATGGGAGGGGAAGTCAGGGGTGACATTAAGGAGGACCCAGGAAGGACAGAACTGGAGCAACGATGGGAAAACAAGCCATTTGCACCAGAGCCATCCTTCTAACATAAAGCCTCCCATTTTTCCAGAGGAAGATTTCATTTTCCATTTGTATTATTATGTGAGAAAGTTAATTCACTCAACGCACACATACCCAGCTTCCTCATGTGCCAGACACCAAGGTGTGCCAGACAAAACAGTGAGCACAGAAGGTCACAGCTCCTGCCCTGGGGAATTCACAATCTAACAGGGATCCAACACGAATAATCCACGACTCTACGTCTGCAAGTGAGAATCGATGCTCTGAAATAAAACAGCACAGCGCCACGAAGAACGCGTATAATCCTGAGGACTCAGGAACGGCTTCTCAGATCTGAGACGCAGAGACGGAGTCAGAGTAAAGGAGGGGCAGAGACTGAGTGAAGGAACGTCCAGTAGAGGAAGGAGCGTGGCAAGTTCAGGAGCAGAAAGAGGCTGCCACAGTAGGAAGGAGAAAGGGCAAGCTGGAGAGGGCAGGGCAGGCCACACGGGCTCGCAGGCCCTAGTATCATCATCCTGGGAACAAATGAGAAGCCATTGAAAGGATCTAAGGAGGGAAGGTGACAAAATCAGATTTAGTTTTAAAAATATATCCTGGTCTTCAGAGTGGACAACAGATACAAAGGCAGGAGAGGATCTGAGAAGAACACAGTCTAAAGCCAGTACAGAAATCAGGGCAAAGGACGACAGCAGCCTAGGGTGGGATGGTGGCAGGCATGGAGATGAGACAGAATGTACACAGGACTTGTCAGAGTGAAGATGGTGAATGAGAGACAACACGCATCAGGATGACTCTGGTTTTGGTTTGTGCAGTAGAATGGATGATGGTGCCAATTGCAGGGACTGAGATCTCAGAGGAGTCAGTGAGCCAATAATTCCCTCTGTCTGCTTCTGCAAAATCTCCACTTTATAAGTTACCCAAATATATGCTGCTCTGACAGCATATGAGAACCCCCAGGTACAAACCAGAGAACACCAATAAAATAATTGGAAATAGCTTTCACTTTTTGCATCTATAATTTCAGGTAAATAATAAGAAATACATTTGAAAAGATGAAACACGGGCACAGTCCATAATTCAAAAGACATTAACTGCCACAACCGCTACCCAATCCTAAGGACACTTTCAGGAAGACACGGTAAATTCCTGGGACATAAACAGTAGCGCTGGCTACCAGGTCCTGAAATCACAGCTGGCTGTCCAGTGCTATGGCACAAACCCTGGCAGCAGCTTTGGCACAGTGGATCTCTCCTCTTTGAAGTGCTGTCTTCACGTGGCTTGCAGGACAAAAGCCTCTGCTATTTTCCCTTCAACCTGACTGGCTCCTACTATTCAATCTCCTGATCTTCTTGAAGTCTGAACAGGGGAGCACCTCCCATCTCTGTGCTAGCTCTCCTGGTGATCTTACCTATTATCTAGTCTCTGACCTAGAATATGTGCCACCTGTTCCCTAATGAACACAGTCAAATAACGATCCCTCCAGACTCCCCCTTGAGGCAACAGCCTACTTAACACGTTCACTCAAGGTCTAACGCACATCCCGACATAACATAGCCAAAACTTAAGGTTTGACTTGCCCCCATAATGCACTCCTTCCCAATCTTCCCACTTTCAGTAAATGTTGCCACCATGCACCCAGTTGCTAGAAGTCAAAAACCAGAAGTCAAACTTCATTCCTCTTTCCTTCTTACTCCAATCCATCAGCAAATCCAGCTGCTACCTTCAAAGATACTCAGAATCTAACCACCTCTCCCCACTTGCACCGCCACCACCTTGGACCAAGCCACCAACATCTCTTGGACAACTCCAACCATCTCCTAACCGGTCTCCTGCTTCCTCCCATTCATTCTCACAATCAACTCCCCTTACGGCATCACGCTCCGAAGAGTTTTCCTTGATGACGACGGTGATCTAGGAAAGGGCCGGTGCCAGCTCAGTCCAGGGTGCTGGCTGTAGCGGAAGTGAAAGGAGGTGACGGCAAAGCAGAACAGCAAAACAGGTCTGCTTCAGTGACAGAAGGAAGATGACGGTCCCCCACACCTGCAATGATCCAAAGCGCCGAAGAGGAGTCCTCTCTCCCTCGGCTCTGTGCACAGTCTCTGGCAGCCCTCAAACTCGCCAGACTCGCCCCTTCTCCGAACGTTCACATCTGCCTTCTGCTCAGAATGCTCTTCCCAGACCTTTACATGGTTTCGTCCATCACCTCGTTTAAACTCTGAAGAATGCCAGCTTTTCAGAGCTCTTCCCTGATTTCCCATCTAAAAGCGCCCGCCCCATATGCCCACACAGGTCTCCCGCCCCTTCCTGTTTGATTTTCCTTCACAGCACTTATTACTACCTGAAGTTATATTTATATAACTTGTTTGTAACATTCAGGAGGACAGAGACTTTTGTCTGTCTTGCTCATCACCATTGCTAGCACATGGCAGATACAAAGAAGTATCTGTAAGTAACGGTTGGATAAATAAATGAGAAAAGCACAGATCATTACACGTTGGTTTGAAACTATTATATATAACCAGTTAAGTGGTTAAGGACAATTTTCTCATTCTAATTATTCCAGTTCATACTGCCCTCCTTTTCCTGAACTGGAATAGTTTTAACCATTCAGGGATCATATAATTTCGTATTTAATTGCTGTCTAATTTATTTAACCAAAAGATTTACTGAGTGCCTACTATGTGCAAGGCATTGTGTGGGACACACAAAAGTACATGAAAAATCAATGTGATTTGATCCTGAAGAAGTGTGCAATTAATTTGAGCTTACAGAAATAACACAGAAGAGACCTTTGGCCTTCACTCATACAGCCCCATGGTTTTGACTATTCATGAACTACCCAACAGGTCCTAAACATGTCGCAATGCATAGTACTACTGAAGCATGAACTTGCATCACTTTCCCTGCGAGGCAGGAGCAGGTGAGTCACTTAGCTCTTGAGCGTAGCCACAAACAATGCAAACCTTTCTCAAGAGAGAGAGACAACCTAGGCGAAAAGTGAAAAGGCGTTTCATTTGCAGTGAAAGAAATGTGCATTTATTATGTGTGCATGTACACAAACACACACACACACACATACTGTGTGTGTGTAAGTCAAGGTGAGCTCAGCACGTTGAGAAGGGTGCTCCCTTATGTGGTATGATGCTAAAAGTGGCAGGGGCATCAGGCAACCCCTTTGGTGGTGCCCTTCCTGTCAAGGTGAGGAGGCTCTGAGTGAGGTCATTGGTAGAACAAGAGTTCAGCACAAACCAAACTGCTCTGAAAGAAAACGTTTTTCTCACCTGACTCATCTAAGAAGAAGAGGCCAACTCAGAAGGCAAAGATGGCCAAGGACGAAAGATTCTTCTCTGCGGCTGTGTGGCAGGTTTTAGGATCCAGTGTGACTTAGTTCACCAGTTTGCCAACCTGAGGGCATTGAAGGCTAGGGCTAAGAAGTTCTTGCCTGTATGACGACAGAGCAATAAAGGCTGGCATGACATAGCTTATTTCGGTTTTTTATTTATATCAATTTAACATAAATTAACAGTTTTATGGATTTAGTCCTTGTTTTACAATCACTTCAGGTCTGAAGCGGCCTCATGGGCTTTTCAGTTACACTTTAATGCAAGAAATAGTTATAATTGCACTTGTGTATTTGAGGATTTATCAAAGTCAAGGGTCTGCCAAATACACACACGAATGAGAGGAATACAAATACTAAGGCAGAAAACGAAAAGTATTAAATTGAGTATCAGTAGGTTCAAGGAAAGGATAGGTCATTTGGTTGGAGGACGACAACAAAGGAACCCTCAATACCCTGAACAATTGACAGGAAGGGTGAGGCCACCCCTTCCCCACTAAAGGGTCACTCCAATTAACGGCCCTCACTGAGCCTGTATGGTACTCAGTGGTCTGAAAGATATACCCCCTGTTTTCTAAAAAAACGTTAAGAGCTCAAAAAAGAAGAAAATACTACAAACTTGACAAATTTTTCTGCACTGGGCACCAAATAGCCATAAAGAAATAAGCAATATTTACAGTCCTTTGGACAATGGTAACAAACAGAAACAAGCTCAGATTCTCATTTCATCTTTAATGAATAGCGCCGTGCTGGTATTTTCAGGTAAACACTGTTGAGTTACCTGCTGGGAAAAATCCACACACTTAAAACCAAAGACCAGCTGCCACTCTTCACTTACAGAGCTGGCCTCACCACAACCCCACCTACCCTACGTCTTTGCAATCATGCCCTCTGGGTAAGAATCTGCTTTAATCTGAAAACACTCAGTGCAGATGGAGTTCTGGTCCTCTTGGGATTGCTTCCTTCAGGAGAGATACCAGGGTTATCAGGGTTAACCCGCACTCACAGCCTCCCCTCGGAGACCATATGATAAGCTTCATTCATAACCAAAGTTCCAAGAACCTCCCAGAAAAGACACATGGCCTGTTTAATGCCACAGCGCTCAATGGTTTACACCCTCGGTCCTTATAAAAAAGAACAGGACCCAAACTTGATGGGCAATCCTCCCACGCCCTGCTGACGTCACCCCAGGACTGTTCAAGTGGCAAATGCCAGTCCCTAGGAGGCTGCCTTCTCACACCTTAACCTCTATCCCCCGGACAGTCTCTACTTCAGTAAAAACGAGTAGTGAGAGATACCACACACAGCAGGTAATGTTTCCCAAATGAAAATAAGAGTCCAACGTCCCATACAGAGAAAACAAACAAACATCAGACTAAACCAGCAGAAGATGCTTTACCAGAGCAGAACAGTTCATATGTATCAAGGGTCAGGTACGGAATAAGTATAATCAATGAAGGCGCGACCTTTGCTTACTTTTGTATGTTAAGAGGCCAAGGCTTACAAAATCAACACAGTGAGAGGGACATCTCAAATCCTTTTTAGAATGAGGCCAAAGAGAAATGCTAAATAAAGGAATAAATGCATTATTAGAGATTCCACAGTATCTAGGATTTTTTAAATTGCAAGAAAATTCTATTTCATATTTAACAGCAGATACTAAAAATGGACCTATAAAAACCGGCAAGATGAAAAAGACAAACTGAGATGCCACTCCTGATACAGATGATTCAATAAATAAATTCTTAATATGTATGCAATTATCTTAAGGAGAAAGAAAATGTGAATAAAATCAAAGTCAGTCTAGATTCAAATAGGCAATGTGCAATTACTATTAATTCAGAAACTGATTACCGAGGGAAAAAGCTCTCCAGGTCCATTCTTTGTTCTTACTGTTTGTTTCTATGGCTGTTTTACAATGCCTTAGATTCTCTACCCAGAAAATAAAGATGGGTATAGATTATATTTTTGGAATTATCTTTGCTAGTTATGTTCCCCTTTAATACAAATAATTTCATAAATGAGATAGCCTTAGGCTTGATATAGGATAATATTTTTGCTTAGCCTTTGACCTTAACTTCTAGAATTCTCACATTTTAGTGGCTTTGGAAAAACAACTTATAAAATTTCAAAGTCAAAGGTTAGAAGGTCGTGTTCATGTAACAGGAAAGACTTCCATTCTTATAAATAAAACCCAGGAGGGCTTCTCACAGAGTTCACGGCTCCAGGCACCGAGCTGGTCTTCCTCTCTCCAGCCCCTCACCCATTCTTATCCATCTTACATGACTGCTTAGAATAGTCATCCTCAAATATCATTTTGACCATTCCATGTACCTACTCAAAAACCTACAACGGTGAATTTCTGCATTCAAATAAATGCCTCCTGAATTTCTCAACAAAGAGCTTCAACATCTACAAAGCACAGGAGATGCCCTCAGCTGAACAACCAAATCAGCCAGGGCGAAGACGGATCATTGCTCCAGTGTGTGTTTCTTCCTTCCCCTGAACACTTAAACTTTCAGCTGGAAAACAGCTACTTAGAGATTTTCCCAGCCTCCCTTGCAGCTGGGTATGCCACATGATTAAATTCTGGCTAATACAATGTAGGCAGAAGCGTCAGGAGTACCTTCCAGAAATCTTCCCTTAGAGTGGTGCACCCTCATTGCCCTTTCTCCTCATCCCCTCCTTCATCCTCCTGTCTGGAAAGGGAATGCTGCCTTCGAACATGAAGGTAGGGGCCGGACACTCGGGATGGCTGAGAAGTGAGCTGGAAGCACGGCCTCAGAGGGCTTAAGGGAACACAGCTGGCACACTAGCCCTGGACTGGAAACTCATTTCTTTATGACAGATGAATAAACTTCTATCTTGTTTAAGCACAGTTATTTGGGGCTCTTCTACGCTTAATTCTAATTACGACATCAATCATTTTGTCAAGAAGTACCACGTGCCAGGTACAACACTAAAGTCCAGAAGCACATAAAAGATGCAAACAAACATAGTTCCCAGGGTCAAGAGACTTAAAATCAAATTAGGACAATGGTCTTCACAGACATTAAACAATTAGAGAAATACCAAGGGTCCATCTTAATTGTTGACTGAACAAAGTAGAAGTCTAGAAGGATGGGAGGGAGACTTTAAAAAATAATTGAGGCTTCTTCAGGAGAGTCAGAATTTGGACAGAGAGTAGATGTTTAGGCTTACTGGCTGAAATGTGCATGGCATGCTTGCGGTCAGTGAAGAGATAAGTTTGAATGAAGCAAAATACATAACGCTGCGTGGTGGCTCATTTTATGCATCAACTTGACTGTGCCCAGGAATGCCCAGAATAAATATTATTTCTGGATGTGTCTGGGAGGGTGTTTCCAGATGAGATGAGCATTGGAATCGGTGGACTCAGTAAAGGAGACTGCCTTCTCTAATGTGGGTGGGCATCATCCAATCCATCGAGGGCTTGAACAGAACAAAAGTCAGAGGCAGGAGGAATTTGCCCCTTTTTCTTGCCTCACTGATTGGGCTGGGGCATCTCATCTCCTCCTGCTCCAAGCCTGGGGTCTACACCCTTGGCTCCCCTGGTTCTGAGGCCTGCAGACGTGGGCTGAACTGCATCACCAGCCCGCCTGGTCTCCAGCTCACAGATGGCAGATGTTGGGACTTCTGGGTCTTCCTCATGATAAATCTCTTCCTATACATCCATCCATCCATATATATATATGTATATATGGATGGATGTACATATGTATGTGTGTCTGTGTGTGTGTACCTCCTGTTGGTTCTCTCTCCTGGAGAACCCTGACGAACACAGGCTAGATGGTTAGAATGGACCAAATTACATCAGGCCTTGAGAGCCAGTGTGCAGTGGAAGACAGGAAGGAGCACTGTGAGCTCCCGACAAGCAGAGTGATGGGATGAAAGGCTGGGCCTCTCCAGCCCCTCGCCTCCCCTCTACCCGTCACAGGCTCCAGCCTTCCTCATCAACCACTCTCTAGAGGCTTCCTGAAAGTGCTACTGGCCTCATCCTCATCTATGAGCCCAACATCAAAAGCATAAAACTGAAGTGGAGATCTCGGCTCAAAAGGGTAGGCTGAAGGTTAAAATCGTAGAAGTTCAGAGGTTAAAAGAACCTTCAGAGCCCCAAATCCTTAAATTCACAGATAAAGAAACTGGGACCCAGAGAAATTAAGCCCAAGGTGACACTGACAGTTCATGGAGGAGCAGGACCAGCACCCTGGTGTCTGACTTATAGTTCAGCCTCCCCACTTTTTTTTTAAACATGTAAATTAAATGACCATTTTTATGTTTCTGAACAAAGTGACTTTAGATAAGACGCCTTAGAAATAAGGTTTCTTCGTAAATTTTCCTTTTGGGAATTTGGGGGCAAATCTCTCTCACTTCATCTAGACTTCGAGAAATTTTGTCATTTGCCCTGCCTTCCTGGGCCTTTCCAACTAAGAAAGATTCAGAGGACACACACACACACTCTTCTATCTCAGGGCTCTAGCTGGCTACAAGGTTGTCCCTATAACAAACCCAGAAAGGTATGAAGAACTAGACTACAGCATCATAATACATGTCAGGTCAAAGTCATTCCCTCCAAGGGCTTGCTTAACCAGGCCAAAACAAACATCAAAAAAATGCCTTTGCACTTAAATGTAATGTTATGTGGACCCAAAGTCCACCAGGTCTGGAGTCTTAAATAGTATCTTTCAATCCAAACACTTAACACTGCCAAAAAAAAAAGGTGGAGTAAACAGATTGTCTGTAAACAATGACTAGGCAAAAAAAAAAAAAAAAAAATTTATTTAAAGAGGGTATCTTTGGGGCTGGCCCAGTGGCAGAGTGGTTAAGTTCATGCCCTCCACTTCAGCAGCCCAGGATTCATGGGTTCAGATCCCAGGCACAGACCCTCACACCACTCAGCAAGCCATGCTGTGGTGGCATCTCATATACAAAATAGAGGAAAACTGACACAGATGTTAGCCCTGGGCCGATCTTTCTCACCAAAAAAAAGGGGGGAGTATCTTCAATGGTTAACCCAAAATGAAAACAATTCAAATGAGTTTGGAGAGTGAACAATTTATATAAGACTTAGGGGAAAAAAAAAAAAAGACAGTCTGACCAAATGTTTTCTAACATTTCTACACACTGTTTTTCCGAGAAGGCAGAGGGTGATAGCCTGGAGACTGGCAGGGTTCAGCAGACTTCGTTCTGCTCCGCCTCCATCATCCACTCCGTGAAGGAGCTGGCACCCACATCTGCACTGCCAAGGGGCAGTATGTGCACCCTCATGGAATCCTCAAAGCTCAGGGACCAGGGGCTCACGGGCATCACCTGAATTACTTCTCCCTTTCACTCTGAAGATCACAGATGAAACTTGAACCAGGCCTGTCTGTGCATTCAGCCAGCTGGCTTCTGAGACCCATCTGCTCACTCAGACATACACCAAGTGCCATGCCAAGCTGGGCTGTTACCAGGGTGGGTGAACCATGGCCCCCACACCCAGGGACTTACAGTCTCATGAACAAACGGACATGTAGACAAATAATAGCTAAACATGGTCAGCACCAGATACAGGAGCCACGGCACAACATTTGAAGGGATCAACTCTCCAAGAGCCGGGGGCCAAGAAGGGGTCACCAAGGAGGGAAGGCTCCAACTCCACTGTGAGAGGCCCAGCAGCTGTTCACCCAGAGAGCAAGCGGGGACATTCTAAGCAAAGGAAACGGACATGACGAAGCCAAGTGGCAGAAACACAATGGCTCCTCGGAGGAACTGGAGGTTCTGAAAATAACCGGATTTCAGGCGTATAAAAATGCATTGTTGGGCAGTTTTTTCACTTGTTTTTGTTATTGGGTTGGGGGGAGCAATTAGAAAGGAGAACGAAGTATATAGCACCTCCCACCTACTTTTATAAACGACCCTCTCCCATGTCATTTATCAAAATGTGAAATTAGACCCCTCAGTAATCACATATTTGGCCCAAGGCCACTGCCAGCCCCTTCGCCTTTGTGATGCCTCCCTGATCCCTTCAGGGGCTCTAACGTCTACCTCCTTGCACTCCTCGGGTTACTGCATTATCCTCTAGAAGTACTCTAGAAGCTACAGTTTGTCCTCCAGTTGGCAAAGCTTCTCCGTCCAGGCAGCACGGTGTTATGGAAACAGCACAGGCTTGGAGGTGGAGGAACATGAATTCAGGGTCCAGCTCTGCCACGTCTTAGTGGGTGACCCAGGCAGGTGCTGGATCTCTCTGAGCTTCCATCTCCCCATCATTAAATACCTCCCCCATCTTACACTGCAGAGAAGAGGACATGGTATAATTAGTGGAAGGCCTGGCATACGATAGTCGTTCAAGCAATAGGAACTTAGTTCCCGCTCCTCCCCACCCCCATGTGATATTGCCACAAAGAAGCTTGTACAGACATGGCACAGCTCCTGGCCCTTTAAATTGCTGCAGGCCAAGTCCAGCACCAAATCTCAAGGGACCCTCTTCTTTCCACCCACCCTTTACCTTCAAGTGATTTCTATGGATTTTATCAACTAGCCTGATTCTACTAAGCCACAGAAGCAAAAGACAAGAGTTAACAGAAACAAGATACCGTAAGGACAAGTATTTTCTACACGAGATAACTCTTCGAGGTCACTGGGATGAAGACAGATAGGTGACGCAGCCGTGGGCTGTAGAGTTCCTGCAGAATGCTGTTAGGATACTCTCTCCTCGAAAAAAGAGAAACAAAATCCTTCTTGGTTATTTCTAGAGTTGAAATAGTAAATGTTTGGCCTAAAATGTACCACGAATCAAAGGTAATTCCACATTTGGTCAGGATGCTCTGACCAATACTTTTAATTCTTCCATTCCTAAACTCGTCTCACTAGGAAAAATAAAGCAAGTGAGTTAACTGGAGACACAACTACTCCTCTGATGTCTGAAGGGAATGTAAGCCCTGACTGTGAGGTAATGACCTTGGGGTAGAGGGAAGAGGCAGGGTCAGGCCCACTTCTGAGGCACCAGGGCAGGGGATGCTGTGGAAGTGAGGCCAGGCGACGCGCTGGAACAGCGCACTGCTTGCCTTGCAACCAAACTCAACCCAATTTCCTCAGAAGAATAAACCAAGCCACCAAAATTGAAGGCCCACTGGCAGATGTGTTATGATCTACGAGGGGCTGTACTCTGTCTATCTATGACCCATCCTGAGTCAGAATGGCCAAATGAAGAGATGATGGGAACAGCTGCATTGAGACCGTGGCTGGGCGGTGGGGTGGGGCGGTTGATGGTGGCACCAGTTCTGTCTTTTCTTTTTTTCCCCCTCAATGCCAAATAGCTAGGACTATTTTTCCTTTTACGTCTTGTGTTAAGAATAATAAATTCGGTTGAAACATGCAGCTGGGGGCAAGAGAGAAATGAAACAAGCTGTTAGGAAATTAACCTCGTCCAATAGCCATTCTGTATCAATTTTCTAATATCTTACAATTATCAACTTTTAATTATTCATTCAATCAACCAACTTGAGTCCTCTCCGTGTGCCAGCATTGTTCTAGTCACTGGGATATGTGAATAGGCTTTTACGTGGACACAGTTTTCATTTCCCCGGGACAAACATCCAGGCATGCAACTGCTGAGTCATACGGTAAGTGTCTGATTAACTCCATAAAATGAACAGGTTGATTTCCAGAGTGCACCATTTTGCATTCTCACTGGCAATGCACGACAGATTCAATATTGCCACATCCTCACCAGCATTTGGTGTTACTCGTACTTTTTCTAATAGCTGTTCTAACAGGTATGCAGTGCTATCTCTTTGTGGTTTTAATTTGCATTTCCCTAGTGGCTAATGATGTTGGACATCTTTTCATGTGTTTATTTGCCATCCATGTATCCTTCTGGAAGAAATGTCCATTCAAGTCTTTTGCCCATTTTCTACCTGAACTGCTTGTTTCCTTATTGTTGAGTTTAGGGAATTCTTTATATATCCTGGATATAAGTCCTTCATCATACATGAGATTAGAAAACAGTTTCTCCCAGTTGTGGCTTGACATTTCATTCTCTTAACAGGGTCTCTTAAAGAACAAAAGTTTTCAATTTTTTTTCCCCTCCCCAAAACTCCAGTACACAGTTGTATATTCTAGTTGTAGGTCCTCCTAGTTCTTCTATGTGGGATGCCACCACAGCATGGCTGCTGACAGACGAGTGGTGTGGTTCCGTGCCTGGAGTGCACCGATCTTTAACCACTAGACCATCAGAGCTGGCTCAAAAGTTTTTAATTTTTATAAAGTCTAATTTATCCATTTTTTCTTATTCACATCATGCTTTCATGTCATGTCTAAGAACTCTGCCTAATCTCAAGTCTCCTCAAAAGATTGTACATTTTATATTTAGATCTATGATCTATTTTGGGTTAATTTTTGTATACAGGGTAGAGTTTAGGTCAAGATTTATTTACTTCTGACTATCGATGTCCAACTGTTCCTGAACCATTTGTTAAAAAGGCTATCCTTCCTCCACCAAATTGCTTTTGCATCTTTGTCAAAAACCAGTTGGAAATGTTTGCCTGGGTCTATTTCTAGGTTCTCTACTCTGTTCCACTGATCTACGTATATGTCTGTCTGCCAGGACCACACTTTCTTGATCACCACAGCTATATCCTAAGCATTAAAATTGGGGTGTAATTAGCCACTGAAGGGTATGAACAGGAAAGTGACATGATCTGACTTACATTCTAAAATGTCTCTCTACTGTGCTAAGAGTACACTGTCAGGGGCAAGGGACATCAGACAAGAGGTGACAGTGTTCAGACCAGGGAGACAGCAGAAGAGGTGGGAGAAATTAGTCAGACTCTGACTACATTATAAACGTTGAGTCAAAAGAATGTCCTAGTAGATTCAATGTGGGGAGTGAAAGAAAGAGAATGGTCAAGCATGACCCAAGGGTTTTTAACCTGAGTGACTGGATGGATAGAATTGTCATCAACTGAGATGGGGAAGGACGACGATGGAGCAAGTTTTGCGAGGGAAAATCAGTTCAGTTTTTAATATGTTAGGTTTGAGAAGGCTATTAGACATCTAAGTGGAGATGTGAAGTGGACTGCAGACACAAGAATACAAAGTTTAGGAGATAGGAGACAGGTCTTTTTCACCTGGAGATAAAAATTCAGGAGTTGTCAGTACATTTAAAGTCACGACACTAGACGCGATGGCCAAGGGAAAGTAGAACACCAGGGCTGAGGGCATACCAACATTGAGGTCAGAGAGAAGGGGACAGAAGGATGACCAGTGAGGTAGGAGGAAAACCAGGAGAGAAAGGCCTCCTGGAAACTAGCACAAAAAGTATTTCCCAGAGAGGCGATCATCTGTGTGGCGCTGTGCTGACCAATCAGGCGTGAAAGCTGAGAACTGACAAGTGGCATCGCTGCAGACCTTACCGAGCAGTTTTGGGAAATCAGTGGGGTTCAAGAGAGGATGGAGGATACGAACTGGAGACAGCAGGCTCAACACCCTTCCAGCGGGTTTACGCCACAGGGGAGCAGAAAACGAGGAGTGAGTGGAGGGGAAGAGGAGTCAAGAGAGTGCACACGCCCGAGAGCACGCACATGTGCTACAAACTAAGAGAAACAACAGCATGCTTTAATACTGATGAGAATAATCCAGCGGCGTGCAAGTGAGGAGGGGGCCTGCTGATGCAGAAGAACCAACGGGGAGTGGCTGAAGCAATGTCTGCGTGAGAAAGAGGACCCAGGAGCAGGCAGAAGTGGAGGCACAGCTTTGTGCAGGGCTACACTGGCAAACACAAGAGTCTTTCCCTCACCTTTGACTCGCCCTTTCTTTCCATTACTTCACAGGAGCCTTGCTCAATGGCTTCTCGGTTCCACACTCTGAGGCTCTGTTATAATCTGAGTTGTCATGAGAAGTCCCGCTATTTCCTCAGTGTTCAATCCTTTGGACCAGAATCCCTGGCAAACGTCTATGGACCAAGAAGACATCGCATCTTAATAATACCACTACGTGCCATTTGTGTGAAAAAAGGAAAAGGTAACTAAGACAGTAACAGAGGACGGGTTTGTGTCTGCGTTCCTCCATCGGACTCTCTTCTGCTACCCACGTAAGGAATACCTACTGAGCGCTGACTGTGTGCCAGGGCATGTGGCAGGGGGCACAGCTGATGGACGCGAGCCCACTGTGTCATGGAGGAAGGGAGCTAACACAAGAAAAACAGCAGATTCGGACTGAAGAAAGTGCTGGGAGAGAAGTAACACAGGATGATGTGACGGAAAATTCCCCTTTCTGGGAGAAAGACAACGAGCTGTGACCTGAAGAGGGTGGTAATCAAGGACATGTACACCAAGCACAGGGGGTACCAGTGCAAGGTTTTCAGGCAGAAACAAGTCTGACTTGTTTGAGAAACAGAGGCGAGGCGACTGGGCGTGGAGGGCAGGGGATGGTGTGACCAGCCCAGGTGGGAGAGGGAGGGGACCGGATCAGCAGAGCTTTTTAAACCAGGACAGAGATGGGATTTATTGTAAACACACCCACACTGGGAAGCCATTGAAAGGAACTAAGCGGAGAAACAACAATCTGTTCCCACAAGACGATGTTTTTTGTGTTTCTTCTAGAAATTAGCATTCTTTCGTGTAATAACATACATGGTTCAAACTGAAAACTCGAAGCACTACCAATCAGATGGAACCACTGAAATCCCGAAGACCGCGTCAGGACGTGCTCTGAAGAGACGGACGGTGTAACAACTCCTGCAATCGTGTGACAGATGCAACAAGAAAGGAGGGAAGGACTCTCCCCCAGGGGCTCCCCAGGAGGGGCTATTTACACGAAATGGCGATGCTGGCAGACAAGGAAAGGCAGGGTGTCCTGTGCACCTCTTGCAGCTGAGAGGACAGGACCTGCGGGCGATGAGAGAGGGTGTGGGAAGGGCCAGGAAGGAATTAGGCAAACCCAGAAGGGACTTTATCAGAGCACTGACCTCGCTGGATTTCATTCAGAGCAGTCTCTCCCAGGGAGGCCTTTCCAAAGGCCACTTAACCTCCTCACACAAGCCTAACTCGTCTGTAAACACTCTCTTTCTTAAACTAATCCACACTGATTCTTAAGGCAATGCAGGTGCCAGATGTGTCAGGAACAAACTAAGGCCCTGAAGACTTTCCAGGACTCACTTTACTTAAAAATTTCCCTCTGAGAAACTGGAATGGGCTTTTCCTTCACCTTCTAGAACACAACACAATAAAATGACTCAAGTTAGTTACCGAACCTCCTAAGCCACATTTTTCTTACCTTTCCAAAGGAGAATACCATGACCACCAACCTGAGCGGTCTGTTTTGAGGATTAAAAGCACAAATGCAGGGAGGGTTTTATGCTCAAAAAGCAGTTAGCACACTATCTCGCCGCACAGACTGAATGTCAGTCAATGTTCAGAAGTGACTGCTGTCACTTTTACCATTGGCCCACTGGAGATTTCCACACGCAGAGGGAGTACGAATGATATTTATTTAACACTTGCTGAAGACAGAGAGAGGGGAAAGCAGGCCGGACATATTCTGTGTCCTGGCCAATTTTTGACATGGCTGTGCAAGGCTCAGTGAACAGCTGGTCAACGACAAGCAACAGCAGGCCCTGAGAGAAACAGGTAGAAACTGACACATGCAAAGCCTTCATGACAGAAGAGCAACAGGCTGCCACCCCAGCGAGCCAGGCACAGAAGACCCTGACGGAGCCCAGAAGCAGTTAATGACGCCCTCGCCCTCCTCCTCACGTCCACTCTGCTTCCAGGTGCCCCCAAGCATCAGTACCAGTTCAGTGCCAGTTCTGGACACGATGAACCCACGGGTCGGATTAGAGACACAATCCTACAGCTGTAAGAAAATTACCTCCTGCCATCATCCAGGAGATGTCAGCTCTCAGTAACCAAAGGTCACTTAGCAACAGGCTACACAGGCCAAAGGCTGCTCACCCAGTGTGAACTGAGTTCCACATCTTCAACTCACTCTTTGGTCCCCACGCAGGACTTAGGAAAAGAGACAAGCAGCCAGTTAATAAATACATGTAAGTGGATGTTCCCAAGACAACCCAGTTCAATGGTAATAGGGAAAAAAGGAAATTTATTAAGACGTAGAGAATGGCTTTGAGCCCGGCTATTTTGAATCGCTGTTTAGTCTGCGGCTACCTCAGGCCCCTTTTCTAAGTGCTTTGAAATGGACTAGCACTGACAACTAGGGCTAATTTTAGGATAAATGAGGTATTACTTGCTGCAGCTGCACTTTTAAGAGAATTTATATACTAAAGGGGCTGAGAAACGTCGCCCTGTGTTTCCCCTTCTGACAAAAATACACACCAAATAACTCAGGAGACGAAGTGGGTAGTCACCCCAGTTTCTCAGCTACTAAAGAGAGCCGAGACCTGGGGAAACACTCCCTAGTGTGTGAGCCCTTGTGAGGGGTCACAGCACCAGAATGACTACCATGGGCACTTCGGGATCCACACCAAAAAGTAAAAAGTGTATATATATATAGCCTTTCATCCAACAATCCCACCTGTAAGGATTTACCTAGGACATAATCACAGGTAAGACATTAAACCACAAAATGTGCAAGAAGAGAGGAATGGTTACATATATTATGATATATCTATATAACAAGGAGGCAGCCAGGAAAATTACTATTTACTGAAATGGAATGACGCCTTCCACATATGAGGGGGTCGGGGGCAGATTGTAAAACAGCACGTGTAGTATTTTACCATTTATGTAAAACAAATCCATGCATGAGGGTGGATGCACAGAGAGCTGTGTGGAGAACGTTCATCAAAACGTCCATGGTGGTCAGCTCTGGGCAGTGGAATTCTGGGCAGCTTTGATTTTCCTCTTTGTACTTTTCCACAATGTCCAATTCCTTATAATAATTGTGTATTCTTTTCCCCCAAAAAAATAAAGTTGTATTTTTAAAAGCTCCAGAGATGATAACCCATTATGCATAGAACATCTTTCCTGAAAAACTATACTTCAAGTGAATATTTGTATTTTGAACTGTTTTTGTTCACTGGCCAACATTAAATAAATATTGGACCTACCCAATAACAAAAAATAATTATAACAATTTATAAGAAAACTTTAACCTAATCAAAATATTGACATACTTTTCCAAGTGTTTTCACACACATTATTCTTCAGGATTGTTCAAAAACCTGAAGTAGATGCAGATGATGGAATATTCCCCATTTAAGAACAAAAAAAAAATGATTTAGAGAATTTACTTGACCTGCCGAGGTCACCTCAACAACAGGTCTAGGACTGGATCTACCTTTCCTTATCACCATCCAATGCCTTCCCACGGATGTCTAGTGGGACCAGGGTTATTCAGCCTTCATTATATTAAAAGTACTTATTGGTTAACTTCTGTGGTTTTGGAGGACTTTTAGAATAATAGACACCCGCATTAAGTAGAAAGGAGGGTTATTTATTCCTTGATTTACCCATGCTGGCCTGTATAATCTGTTCCCCCTTCCTTATTTAGAATTTCCATCCACCTTAAAGATAAACAATAAGCAAAAATTAATCTTAAGTGGTTTCTTTTTTGTCTGTTTCGAAACAAAGTAGCCTCATAAGTACTCTTGGAACCTCTTCTCAAAAGTAGCAAAAATTTCCCCAAAAAAAAAAAAATTTGTAGAAATATATAAAAGAGGTCCTGCCCACAGGCTCACATTCCCAGGGTGGCCTTGTGAGATGTGGCTGTGCCACCTGTTTACCCAAGATGCCTGAGCCACCTCTACCATCAAGGATCCCTCTATATTCTCCTACGGATTTCACATTTTCTCAGTTTTATTTACCAAACTACGTATGTTAAATAATAATTAATAATGTTCCCAGTTTACATTCATCCAAGACATATTTCCAACTGCAACTTTTTAATAGTATGAGATTTGGAACATTATCAAACATCCTTGAAAAAAGCAAATGCATTTAGGATTTTAGCCCTAAATATGGCAACCCGTCAAGAGTAAAGATACACGGTCCTCTGTGTTTTTCAGAATTAAGGACACTGAGTCTCAAGTACCCACACTCTCTTCCCAGATCCCCAGGGCAGTCAGGTCTCCCAGGCTCAGAACCACAGGTCTCTGCAAAGTAGGCAGCCATGTTCAAGGAAAATAACAAGAAGTATGTCCCTACAACAAAACTTCCTATAAAGAACACTGCCTAAGACTCTAAAAGTGAAAGTGAGTCAGGAGTTAACAGCTTTGGGAGGCAGAATGCTGTTAAAGAGCATCCAAGACAGATCCAGAGCGTCGGAACCCCGGGATCACAGGAAATGTTCTACAGAAACAGGTTTCCATTCTGATCATGTAAAGCAGCGGGGCAACTCGACACAAAGGCATTCTGATTCATAGCATTTTTCAGGAAGATTATCTATTTCAAGACTTAAACATCTACTGACTTGAACTGAAAGCAAGTTAAGGTAACGGTCATCAATTATGTGATACTTCCTTCTTGCCTTCTACATTTTCCCATTTTACAGCTCTTCTAAAAACTGAATCAATGCTGCTGCCTGAATCACAGAAAGGGAAAAGCAAACCGGGTTTCTTCCTGACCCCAAACATCTACATTTTCATTTCAAATGACTGCACCTCAAAGTTCTATAATCATTAACCCTACTAAAAATATAATCAGATATGATAAGACTCAACTGCCAAAACATAAATTAAAAAACTAGGACTCAGGATTGAAAAACAAAAAAAAAATCTAGCTCAAAATATATAGGCAACAAGGCTCATAATCTTGTAGGTCAGTATCAGATAGTAACTAAACACCTGGTTCTATTTAGCTTGCCATTAATAACAAGCCAGCCTTCCCTCTCAGGTGTCAAACCTCCTCTTGAACAACAAAACAGCTTAATAAGGCTATTATTTCAGGAGACAGAGCTCATTGCACAACTCAGAACCTTCACCTGTGTTGAGTGGAAGGCTATAATTTTTACAACACTCTCCTATTTCAACATCACCTGCCAGATTTACACCTTTACCTAAAATCTCATATTAGCACTCAGCTACACAGGATGCTATAGAAAGAAAGCCACCACCCTACCTGACCCCACACTAGTGTAGGAGTTTGCTTTTACTGCGTACAGACGATACGGCTGCTATCGTGTTACGTGTTTAACCAGCATTATTTTATTATAATAACCCCGTGAAGTAGGCACTATTATCATCCTCCCATTTTACCTTAAATAGGGCATCTGAGGCCTAGCGAGTGTCAGTGGCAGACCAGGACCCCCTTCCACGCATCACAGTATACATTCTCTGCACATGAATGCCGAAGTGCATGTAAATCTATGATATTCTGGAAGAAGCCATAAAAAATCATGCTGTCCATATGGATGGGTGAATTCCTAGTATAAGGAGACCTAGCCCACAGTAACTGAAGGTTCACTTTGGAGACAGGAAGCCCCCTCCCCCCAAAAAAGTACATACTTAGGTAAATTAGGGAAAGTAGACTATTGTTTAGCTGCCATGCAAAGGCTGCATGAATTTCCGGAGCTTTGGCAAGGGAGGAAGAGAGATCTTCAGGGCTCCCTTCTGTTTCAAAAGTAGGGATGAGACAAACAGCGACGTCTAAGACAGTCACGGAAACAGGAGGGACCCGGGAAGAAGGAAAAGCCCTGACGCCCTGGCGGAGCGTCCTGCAGCAGCTCTCTCAACGAGAAAGTCTGTGTTTGTTTAAGTTGCAGGCAGCCGCCTGCAGGGAATCCTGGATGGCCCTGCTCGGGGCGGGAAGCCAAAGACCAGGATACCACGTTAAGCAGAGATGCTCCCGGAAAGTAAAACGGCAAATAGAAAACACGTCCCAAAAGAGAAGGCTGGTCCCGTTGCTGACCAGCTAGAACAAGACATTGGCAAGCCTCCTCCTCACTACATGCTGTCATCCTTCCAGTCGGTCAGTTTCAAAGTGGCAGCCACTTTCCTCTTCTGCCTTAACCGAGCAGGTCTCGTCCTTCAAACTCCTGCCACAGCTGACTTCAGGTTCTACTGACCCAAGTCGACAACCAATGCCTCACACTGCCCTCTGGGTCCACTCCCGACTGCTGAACTAGACTCCAGTTGGACTCACAGCTTTCTGTCTTATTCCTGCTTCCTCTAACGGAAGCTTCTGCAAATAGAAATGATGTCTCTTCCTCTCGAGTTCCAGTCTTCACTACAAGATACTGGATGGACTGATCAAAAGGAAGGGCGTGAACACCAGGGAGCAGAGAGGCCCCAAACTCAAGTCTCAGGTAGGCTGTTCTAGGAGCACTTAACCAAGTGCCAAGTGAGAAAAGTAAAGTATACAGGAGCCACTGTAAACTTTTTATTTCTCATTATAAATAGTAGTTTTTAGTTATCTCGCTATGTTATCAAATATTAATGATGAACTCATTTCATCTCATCTTATGTGAGAGGCATTCTCCCCAAGCTACTTTCAAAGAAAGTATTGAAAACTGAGAATGAAGGAAACTGTCGTCAGCGAATTTACCCACTGAACAGCTTGTTCCCATCTCTTCCAGTTTTACTCAGAACACTGCAATTCCCCCTTTTCTGCCTCATAAGAATGAAATGTAAAAGTACATAGTTTACGGTAAAGTTTAATCATCTTCTCTTCCTTATTATCTCTTTCTGAAAAATTTACCCTTAAAAGTTATGCAAAATACATTTTAGGACAGTGATTCTCGACTAGGAGTGATTTTTTTCCCAAAGGGGACATTGGCAATATCTGGAGACATTTTGGGTTGTCACAACCGGGCGGAAGGGTGCTGCTGACATCTGGTGGGGGGAGGCCAGAGAGGCCTCCTGTAGAACACAATGCATAGGGCAGAACCCACAGAAAAGGAAAAATGCTTCCTAAGAGAATGTGTCCTGTTGTTCCTTTTTTTTTTTTTTTTAAATTGGCACCTGAGCTAACAACTGCTGCCAATCTTTTTTTCTTCTTCTTTCTCTTCTCCCCAAAGCCCTCCAGTACATAGCTGTATATTCTAGTTGTGAGTGCCTCCGGTTGTCCCTATTGTTCTTTTATAAATGCTATTCTTTTTTATAGACACAAATAAAGCACACACTGGAGCTTAAAACTCCAGAATCACACACAGTATAGGAGGGGGGAAGGAACAGCTGCACTCAGATATTTGGTGTCAATTAGACCTGATGTTATGATGCAGGGTTGTTGGTTCAAGAAACTGTAACAGCAAATAAGTTCAGCAGAAGAGACGGATCAGAGCTGACTCCCTACCATAAACCACTCCTAACTAAATCAGAACACTATCTTCTGGCACTCCACCAAATGACAATTTCACAGTAAAGTAGCTTACTAATAAGCATCAACTTCAACTTTTTAAAAAAGTTAAAAAAAAAATTCTCTGCAAAACAAAAGTCCTTGAATGTAAATTGTGACCCAGCTAAGACCAGGCCTCTATTTTCATTTTCCCCTCAAACTATGTAAAGAATTCCCATCACCAAACATTCTCATTTATTGTCCAGTGGATGAAGGAGGGTTAAGTGTTGTATTAAGATTTATGATTCAAACTCCCCCAGAGGGATCAAACACATCCCGAGACAGCAAAGAAAAGCCCCTAGAACTGCAAAAGTTATAACCTAATGCAAAGAATCTCATCAAAGGAATGTTTTCCTTTAAGCAAAGCAAAGTTATTTTGCAACTTCCAAAGCTGTTTAAGGATCCAGACCCACTGGCAGTTTTTACTACTCCATCTATCCGTCTTCTCTCCTACTTCATCTACGCCTCACGCCCCTCGGGGTTGATTTTCAGTCCCAAGAAGGCGGCACCTGCCCTGGTGGCACCGTCGTTATTGGATGGAGTTAACCATCACCGTGCTCCTTCCTTCCAGGCGAACAGCGGGTGGGCGCCCGGTGCCGGGGACAGCGCGTTTGCATCACACCTCAACCTCCGAACTCAGTCCCTTCTGAGAGTGATCCCATAGCTCGGGTGGGTGATCTCCAACCGGCTCCTATTAGGAATCCACTCCCGGAATAACAGAAGAGGGACAACCCCTGTCCCAGAGGGAGACCCGGTCTTTGCAAACTCAGGGATAAAGGAGATCTTTCAAAATCCTTCCGTAGCTGCGCCTTCTCCCAGGAGAGCAGCTCCAGACGCGATTTTGCTTCCCACTAACCGCTAGGGAAAGGTCTGCCACACGTCCCCGCAGGGTCTCCTGAGGCCGCTCCTGGCGTACCGGCACGCTGCGGGCTGCAAAAGTGGCTCACCCGGCCGCTAGGCTGGCCGACGCGCCTCGGGCCGCTCCCAGGTGTGTACACACTGGTGTGCAGACTCCGGGGGCGCACGCGTGGGAGCGCTTTCAGGCAATACATACACATACACACACACACACACACGGGTGCGAAAACTCAGGTGTTCAGACTCAGGGGGGCGCTCCCAGGTGTGCGTGCACAGGTGTGCAGACTCGGGGCGCACACGCCGGTGTGCCGACACAGGCGTGCAGAAGCAGACTTCTCCCAGTTGTGCAAAGACGGGTGCGCACACAGAGGTGTGCAGACTCAGGAGCGTACATACAGTTGTGCAGACCCAGGGAGCGCTCCCAGGTGTGCAGGGCGGGGCGCGCACGCACGTGTGAGCACACTCAGGTGCGCACACAGAGGCGCGCACGTCAACCCCGCCGTGCTGCGAACGACAGGTCAGGGCAAGGGAGCCCCAAAGCCCGGCCGGCGTCGCGCCTCACCAACTCACCTCATCCAAAAATTTGGTCAAATCGTACACCTTGTGATGCAGGATCAGCCAGGTGCTCTTGCTGTGGTTGTGCTTCTTGATCTCTTCCAGAGTGTAGTACTTCACCGCCTTGTCCGACTGCTCGGCCATTTCGCAACGCGGCGAGCCTCAGGCCCTACAGACAGCAGCCGAGCGGGACAGAGCACACAGGGCGTCTCAGCGAACCCGGCCCGGGACATTCCCCGACTTGGGGCCCGGCGCCGGGGGCAGGGCGGCGGGCGCAGGGGAGGCGGGTGGCCGGCGCAGGGCCTCCGATGATTGGCCAGAATTCGTGTCACTCTAGGGGCCCGCCCTCGGCAGACACCCTCCGCCAGCCCCAGCGCGCCCCGCCCAGCGCGCGGGTGTTAATTGGCTGTAGAGGATGCCCTTCACAGTCCAAGCTGTTGGGGCGGGGCGGGGCTTGCGTCTGCGCAGAACCGGCGGGGCGCGGGGGTGCCCGAGTTCGGTGTGCTTGAGAAGGCCGGGCGTGCTGGGGAGGTGGTTTAAGGTGGGGCCGCCGGGGCCAGTGCAGAGTCTGTGTGTGCTGGGCAGCGACCGCAACATCAAAACCGCGCGATTACCCAACAGGTCGGGTCAGCCAGACCTGGACTTTAGTTTGTAACAAAGTCGTTCCGCTGCGAGTGTCGGGTAAACTGTTAGCGTGACCAGAGACATCAGCGAGCCTCGTGGACGCCCAGCACGCAGCGCCATCCCTTAGCTTCGGTGATACCAGGGCGCCGCCCGGAGCCTAGTGTCTCATTTTGCTTGATAACGCTCCCTCCTTGGCCCCCCAGGATTGCTCAGTTCTCACAGAAGACGCAAACCCAGGGAAATTACTTGTTCTTTGAAAAGCAAACTCTAATTATTCCCGTATCCTGAAGTGCTCCTCCGCGACTGACCACCGACTAGGCGAGTCCTTGTCTTAGTGTCTTCTCTGTCTTTTCTCGACACGGTATTGTTTAAGGTAAATCCTAAATGATTGACAGCACTTGGCAGAGAGTCTGGAAGAGTACCTACCCGGGTAGGCACTCAGGTTTACAGATGTTTCAGGAAAAAAAACAATGGGGAATTCCTATTAAAAAGTCATCCGATGTTAATTAAGGCCCTTTTCAGCAATGGTAGTTAATTCCAAAATGGACTACGCAGCAGGTACACGTGTAGATCGTCCTCCCAGGGACTCAGCGCGGTTCTTCCACATCAGGTGCTCATGGATGTTAGTCCTCCCCGCCGCCCTGCTCACCTCCTCCATAGGGATGCATGGCCATCGAGAAGAAAACGTTTTTCCAGGCATTCCAAATATTCTAGCCTTTTCATATGATGGAATACACTGATTGATTTTCAAATATTGAACCAGCCTTGCATTTCTGAAATAAACCCTACTTGTTTATGGTGTGTAATTCTTTTTACGTATTGCTGAATTATATTTTAGGATTTTTTGTATCTATGCTAGAGATATTGGCGTGTAGTTTTTTTTTTTTTTTTTTTTTTTTTTTTTTTTTATGCCTTGTAGTTGCCTGGTTTGGGTATCAGAGTAATACTGGCTTCATAGACTGAATTGGGAAGTGTTCCTTTTTATTTTAATTTTCTGGAAGAGATTGTGTAGAATTGCTGTTGTTCTTTAAAAGTTTGGTAGAATTCTCCAGGGAAGCCATAGAAAAAATTCTTTTTCCAGAAGTTTTAAACTATGAATTCAATATCCTTTAACAGTTATACGACTTTTCGAATTATCTGTTTCATGCTGAGTGAGTTGTGACAGTTTGTACTCTTCAAGGAATTGGTCCTTTTCATCTAAATTGTCAAATCTGTGTGTGTAGAGTTGTTCCCAGGAGCCCCTTATTATCCTTTGCTGTCTGCAGGGTCTGTGGTGATACCCTCTGTTCACTTCCTGATATTAGGAATTTGTCACTTCTCTCACTTTTTTTTTCAGCCTTGCTAGAGGTGTGCCTGTTTTATTGATCTTTTCCAAGAGCCAGCTTTTTGTCTCTGATTTTCTCTATTTGTCTTTTTTGGAATGTCATTGATTTCTGCTCTTTATTAGTTCCTTCTACTTGCTTTGGGTTTATTTTCTCTTTTCTTCTCATTTCTTGAGGTGGGAGTTTACTGTATTGATTTGAGATATTTCCTCTTTTCAAATGTACGCATTTAGTGTTAAATCTTTCCTATACATTTTAAAAATAGTAAACCAGATTATATTATTTCCCTAACAGTTCCCAGGACTGCTGAATCTCCCATGACTCCTAGCAGTGCACTGAGTCTCTGGAGTGCGTGGCCACCTCTATAATCCAATGTCAAGACTGTTTCAGATTTCAGTCCCAGTTCCAAATAACTCCAGAAGTGGTTAAAAACTAAACTTTGAGGCCAGCAACCTGGATCCTATCCCTGGCTTAGTGACTTGCCAGATGCACGACTATGAACTAGTCAGTTAGCTGTTCTAAGCCACTGCTTCTGAGATGCTTAGCACAGGGTCTGGCGCATAGAAAGCAGTAATAGATTTTAGCTGGAGCTATTATTATTATTATTCAACGAGACTTCCTTGTTCCGAAACACAGGTATGAGGAACCTATCCCATCTGCCAGGTGCTCCAAGGTGAGACAAATCTAGAAACAAACCAGAGAAATTAAAGGAACACAAGTATTTACAAACTCCTCCTGACTTCCCCTCCAGCAAAGAAATTTTTATAAACATTTAGAAAACCAACTCTACTCCTAAAGTTCCTCGGGTAAAAATATACTGTAAAAAGCGCTCGGTCTTCTCTTCCACAATAGGGCCAAAATAAGCAAACATTATTACATTTTTTATTCCTTTTCTAATTCCTTTTGCCACTCGTGCATAAGACGCACTTGAACAGCTCTTTCCTGCCCACTGGTGAACAGTTATATTTGCCATTCTATAGTTATAACCAGAGAGAGCTGATTCCCTCAACAAATGGCACTTCTACAAAGATGGACTCCAATTCAAATATCTACATGGATAATTTGCACTATATCTATGTCTTTTAAATATCGTGTTAGCATAGGTTAACTTTTCCCTTCCAAAAGTTTCCCTGTTAGCAATAATTTTCAAAATTTTTATTCATTTTAAAATAAAGCATTTATGACTTGAAGTTTTTTTTACCCATGTGTATTTATAACACACCAGAATGCAAGTTGAGAATCTCTGATCAACTGGATTGCAGAGGCACACATGAGGAGCAGAGAGCAATGGATATTATCTGATCATAAAGCTCATTGCTGAGGTGGGGCAATTTTCCTCAGAACTTCAAACAATGACAAGTTAATTATATGTAGGATATCTTATTGTAAATACATTCTTAGGCACATTTTCCTTGTATATCCATCTCTAAGTAGGAGCAGACAAATAAGGGAAGTAAATATTTGATTGTAGGACATGGTTGCAATATTAAATTTATTTTTTAAAGATCTCCTTTTGTCCCCAGGAAAAATAAATAGAGCAAGAGTAAAATGGTATAGACAAGGAAAATTCCAGATATCCTATTTAACTTTGTAAAGGGTTCGGGGTTCTAGATAGTTCCATGAAATACAGTTGGTGGTGTTATCATCAAGTCACCCAAGTCAGAAGCTTGGGAAGCATCCAGGTTATCCTCAAAATTGAAACCATCATGAAGTCCTACAGATTTTTCCTCCTAAACGTCTCAGTAATCAGTGCTCTATTCTTTACCCCTGTACCATTGCCCCAGATCTTCCTTTCATCATTGCCTACCTACCTGCTTATAGTAACTTCCTAACAGGCTCTTCTTGCCTCTAGTCTTGAACTCCTTGGACCCATTTTCCATAGAGGGATGGACCCAAAATTAAAACCTGATGACATCCCTACTTGCCGAAGACCTTCCCATGTCTCCCAATAACTAAAGTTCAAATTTCTTACCAGAGCATCCACGATCATTCAAAATCTGCCTCTCTCTCTAGCGTCATCCTTCGTGTTTTCGACCTCAAACCTTATAGCCTAGCAACAGTGAGCTAGTTTTAGATCTCCAGAGACTCAGCATCCTTTCCTCACTTCCACACCCTTGCTCAAGGCCTCTCCTCTGCCGGAGTACTCTCCCTACCTCCCTTCTCCCACTTCTTTATCCTGGCCAAGGGCTCAGGACCCTTTTTGGCTCAGCTTAGGAGTCAGCTCTGGAGGAGGCAGGTGCTCACCCGCCCCTCTCACTAGTGCCCTCTCAGTGCCCCTTGATTCCCTGATTGTGTCTATCACACACTCACTAAGCCATCAGTCTACATGCCCGTCTGTCTCACTGGACCAAGAGTTCCTCAAGGGCAGGGACAGTCAGTCACATCTGTGTCTGCAGCACCTAGCACAGTGCCTGGCACTCAGCTCACGCTCAATAAATGTTTTTTAATGAATAAGGATATAAATGTGATATAGAGGATGGCGTGTAAGTACTTGGAAAAATCATGATTATACTATAGCCAGACTGAGAAATGTGGATTAGTTTACTTATCTGTCTCTAGCAAGAGTACTAGCCAACTTTTTGAACTTTTCCCAGGACATCTACTAAAGTAAAACTGTTTTATTTCTATCCCAGTCTAGGAAGCAGGGGAAAAGAGAGGCTAAATGTAGCAGCAGCATGACAATAGTTTTAAATGAACAAGTGTGCAGATCTATGACCAGTCCAAGGTGCTTGACGCAGCCACATAAGTGTATAAGTAACATGAACAATGGAGAGGGCAGTGGAGTTCCTGCAAGCTGGGGAGCTGGGAACCCCATGTCAGAAACACAGCTACCTACCTGAATAAAAATAGCATTTAGGGGCAACAGCTGTGGCATAGTGGTTAAGTTTGCGTGCTCAGCTTCTGAGGCCTGGGGTTCATGGGTTTGGATCCCAGGCACAGGCTTACACACCACTCATCAAGCCATGCTGTGGCAGGGTCCCACATACAAAATAGAGGAAGACTGGCATAGATGTTAGCTCAGTGACAATATTCCTCAAGCAAAAAGAGGAGGATTGAGAACAGATGTTAGCTCAGGGCCAATCTTCCTCATCAAAAAAAACCCCCAAAACAAAACATAGCATCTAGGACTTCTATGGTTGACACTAGAAGGAAGTTAGTCTCCAGGTGTGTGGCTGCATCCCCCACATCCTTCTTTCCCTGATTCCCTCCCTGATTACTGATATCACCCCCTGCCTCCCAACACTACCCCACTCTCTTCAGCGCTCGGGAAAAGTGTGGACGAATAGCCCTTTCTTTGCTTTCTTACTTAACACTCACTTGCTAAATGATAGCAAAAATGAATTTTCCACATGTACAATGATCCTAGAGCCTGACAAAGTTTATTCACCTTTAATAAATGAAGCAGCGATGCCAACTCAACAAGTCTGTCTAATTCCCAAATCTCCTTAAGTGATGTGAGGTGCCTACCCAGTGAGGACCCTTTTTAGGGACCTGTCCTTCTGAGTCCAGTCTCCCTGTGTATGTCTGCAGACAGCTGATTACACTCTACCCATAGATACAATCTTAGGCATCCAGACTCTTCAAAGTCCAAGCCAGGGGGCATGCTGAACCCACCCGCACCCCACCTCCGGCTTGTCATCATAGTCCCAGTTTCCTGTCTAAAGATCTTTTCCCCAGGTAATCTTTCTCAGAAATGACCTTCATTTTTATGTCGCACTTGCCTAATCTTTGCATGTCTGGACAGTTTAAACATGATTTAACACAAGGCAACAATCTTAATCTTCATAAAAGAGATACATACAGTCAGACTGATGGGTGGAATCCTTAAGAGGATTCTCCCCCGTCTTGAATGTCTGCAAGTGAAGTAAAGAGAAACATAAGTAACTCATACCCCTGGTAAATTGAATCAGCCTGCCCACAAGCTTCAAAATGTATCTTGTGAGGAAAGCTTTTCCTGGGCTGAAAATTCTGGGTGGCCCGATGACATTGTGTTTTTGGTTAATTAAAAACTATAACGTAGGGGCCGGCCCGAGGCAGAGTGGTTAAGTTCGCATGCTCTGCTTCTGTGGCCCAGGGTTTTGCCTATTCAGATCCTGGACATGGACATGGCATCACTCTAGCCCATGCTGAGACAGCGTCCCACATAGCAAGCCAGAAGGACCTACGTCTAGAACATACAACTATGTACTGGGGGGGCTTTGGGGAGAAGAAGAAAAAAACAAAAAGATTGGCAATAGATGTTAGCTCACGACCAATCTTTAAAAAATATATATATATAATGTAATGTCTTATACATATAAATGGATGTGCATATATGTTTTGAAGCATAGTAATATAAATGAACACCAATGAACCCTTCACTTGACTTAGGGACTGTGGGCTCCTCCCATACCCCATCCTTCTGCCTCCTCAAAGTCACATTATCCTTAATTGTGTTTATCATTTCCTTGCCTATAAAAAAATAGTTTTGCACATATGGATATATCAGCAAACAATTTATCGTTCAGCTTTTCTTGAAGAACTATTGAACTTTATAAAAATGAGATTATACTGTATAGTCTCCTGGGACTTTTACTCCATTCAAAATTATGTTTTTTAAAATTCATCCATGTTGCCTAGAAAGAAAAACAAAATAAATGAAGAAGAATGCTCTTAGCAGCATTCCTCATAATAATCCCAAACTGGAAGCTAATTGTCCATCGACTTTAGAAAGGATAAACAAATTGAAGTACATACACATAATGTAATACTATCCAGTAATGAAAATAAAATACTGCTACCCTCAACAACACGGATGAATCTCATAATGTTTACAAAAGAAGCCAGACACAAAAAAGTTCGTGTTATGTGATTCCATTAATATAAACTTTCAAAACAAATAAAATCAACTTATGTGTTAGCAGTTGGGACAGTGGTTACCTTGGAGGAAGAGAGTAAACGGCTGGGAGAGGGCACAAGGTGGACTTTGAAGATGCAGGTAATGTTCAGTTTTTAGATCTGGCTGGTGGATATACAAGGATGGTCATTTTTGAAAAATGATCAAACTGTCGATGGTACTTATGATTTGTTCGTTTTAATTTTAAAAGATTCACCCGTGTTGTTGTATATAGCTGTAGTTTATTATTTTTTTCTTTGCTGTATAATATCCAACTATGTAAATATAATTCAGTTTATCTATCTATTCCCCTGTCACTGAACATTTGAGTTTTTGTTTCTGGCAGATATTTATTTGACAAACGATGCTGCTATATATTTCTTGGTGCACATACACAAGAATTTCTTTAAGGGAAGTGTATATGAGGAATAAGGAATTGCTAAGTCTATGTGAATATTCAACTTCAGAAGATTATATCACATTTTCCAATTTACATTCCTACATTCCAGCAGTGTATGAGATATGCTATTCTGCATTGTTACTAAACCTCAGTATTTTGCCAATACTATGGTATCTCACTGTGGTCTTAATTTAGATTTTATAATTAATTAGGAAGCGCACCTTTTCATATGCTTATAGGTCATCCTTTTCCTTTTTTTTTTTTTTTTTTTTTGCAAAAGGCCTGTTCAGGACTTTGGTGCTTTTTTCTGTAACTGTTTTACTCTAATTGATTTGTAACAGCTCTTTATATAATCTGGATACTAATCATTTGTGGACTATTTTTGTGAAAATTTCTTCTCCCAATTTGTGGCCTGTATTTTCACTTTCTTTACCTAAAAAAAAATTTTTTATTATAGAAAAGTTCAAACATATACAAAAGTAGAGAAGATAGTATAATGCATAAAAGTGCAAATAATACTGTGAACCTTCACTCATTTTCAACAATTATCAAAACATGGCCAATTTTGTTTCCTCTTTATCACCACCCTCATCTCCCACAGGATCATTCTAAAGCAAATCTCAGATACATAATTTTATCCATAAATATTTCAATATATATGTCTACAAGAAAAGGATCGTATAAATATTAAAGTAGTGTTCCCATCTAGAAAACAAATAATTCCTAGTACAATTAAATAGACAGTTTGCAAATTTCTGTTTCATACATAGTTTTTATAGTTTGTTTATTCAAATCAAAATCCAAATAAGGTCCATACGTTTCACCTTTTATCTGAATAGAACTGGACTATTTAGTATTTGGGTGTTTGGTGACTTCGGCATAATTAAAAACTTCAAATATCTTTAATTCTGCCTTGTTAGAATTGTGGAAGCCAGAAGCCATAACCTCAACAGCAGAGACGCTGAGAACAGGAAGTGTTGACTCGTGTGCTTTTCAGAACCAACACCACTTGGCTTTACCTTTATTTAAACAGATAAGGCAGGCTAGTGAATATCTACAATATCCTAAAATTTAGATTGAACCTTTATTTTTCACCTTGTCTTCAGTTTTTCCCCGCTATGTGTATATACCAAGTAGGATAAAGAGCTTTCCTGTAATCTTCAAAGGTTTGTTTTAATACTTCCACTGACTGCTAACATAAAACCCTCAGACCGTACATGCTAAATTCAGGACATTCTATTTGTTACAATGTTTCAGAAGATTGTATTTTGTTCACGTTGTCAACTATGTTTGTCGGAGGAGGCTGATTTTGCTCAGCAACCTTGTGATAATTAATCATTTACTATGATCGCACAGCTGTGGTTATAAGTAACCAAATATGTAGGTTTGGAGCCAACTGGCCACCCTCCGGGCTCGGACCTTTGTCCTCGCCACTCCCTCTCGCTTCGTCTTCCCCCGATACCACGTGGTAGCCCATCCCGTATCCTTCCTGTCCTACTCAAAGGTCACCTCCTGCAGGATGCCTCCTGACCCTGAATCGGCCTCTCCCAACACTCCCTGTCTCCCTGTCCCCCTTTATTTTCCTCCAGCGCGCCTATGACCACCCACCACACTAATATTTTGCTCGTTTATCTTATCCTCCGACCCCCAAGTAACACGTAAGCTCCACGAGGGCCGCGGACGTGGTTCGCTTGATGCTCCATCACTAACTCGTAGAAAAGCTCAGAGCGCACAGCAGGCGCTTAATAAATACTTGTCAAACGAACCGGAGGCGCCTGTGAGGCGCGTGCACCGAGCCTCTGCTCGCGCCACGCCGCACGACGCCGGGCTCCGCGACGATTGGGCCACCGCGGGGCTACGGGGACGCAGAGGGCGCGCTCGTGGATCTGAGGTCGGCCGGCCGCCCCAGCGCGCGCTCAGCGCAGGGCCTTGGCGCCTGCGGCTCCTGGCGGCCGTCTGCGCAGACGCAGCTTTCATCTCCCTCGAGGGCAGCATGGGCCTGGTGCCCGGGTCCTCCGCCCCCGGCGCCGAGCCGGCTTTTCTCTTGGGGAACCACCGGGGCCTTCTGGCAGGAATTGGCGTCCGCGGTGTTGGAGGGAACACGCCCGGTGCATGCTGGGGGCGCTCAGGGAATGCCGGGATCGCGGGGCATGCCGGGAGCATGTCGTGCCTGGGGCATTCCGGGATTGGCGCCTCAGGGAGGTGAGGGGCCGCTGAGGCGAGTGGGGCGCGGCGGCTGGGAACTCAGACATTTGCCTGAGGGAGCGCGGGAAGCCGCTGCTCCCCCCACCCCGCCGCTTGTCGACGCGAGGAGAAGCCTGGTGCGTCGGCCTCGAGAAGCGGCAGCTTGGGGGGCATTGCTTTTACCGCTTTTAAGAACGTTTTGCGAGTCCTGTTTGCCGCCGGGAAGCAGTCGGAGCCGGGAAGCCGGCGCCCCGGGCGCTCGGCCGTCTGTGGGGGCTGTGCGGGCGGCCAGCGCGGGGTGCTCCCGGCGTCTGCAGCGGAAACGTGTTTATTCGTTTCTGAAGGTCCACTGGCGCTGCGTTTTAGGGCATCTTTTATCAGTAATTTATGGAATCGCCTATTTAGGCGAAATAAAGGCCTCGGAGACGTGTCCACCCAATACCCTGGCTGTAAGTCGGAAACAGGCCCGCGAGGGGCGCACACTCGCCTGGTCCCTGGAGCCAGCATGGACGAGGCCTTCCGGCTGGGGCGTCCCCTCTAGAGACGAGCACGGCTCTGGGCTCCACTTCTGGTGGCGGCTAGACGGCCTGGGGCCCCTGGGGGCTGGGTTCTCTGAGGCCGCGGATCTGGAGTGTTGTCGGCACCCCTTGCTTGTTGGTGGCACACCAGCAGGACGGAGTCTGCCCAAGTGGGCTCTGAGCCTCGTGGTCAGAACTCTCGTGTGTGTGATGCCCACGAAAAAAATCCATAACCAGTCTATAAATGGAAATTGGGGTGAGCTTATTCTGAGCCCGATCTGAGGACTAGCGTCGCCCTGGGCATCCTTCCCCAAGGAAGGAAGGGCGCCAAAGAGGTGGGGTGTGCAGAGTGGTTATGTACCCTCAAAGGGCATGTTTCGCATTTGGTTGAAATGTCCCGTTTACAGTAGTCACGGGCTGCCCTGTCAGCACAGCGACTGATGACAGCAGGTAGCAGGTCTGCTGTCTCAGGACGCAGCAGGTAGCCTGTCTGCTGTCTCCAGCGGTGGTCACAGGGTGGGTGTGGCAGTCAATTCCTACCTGGGGAGACATGCTTATCCTTAAGGAAATGCCAGTGCGGGGGAAGTTGCATCTTTGTCTTCAGGCCATTTGTTCTTGTCCTTTGGGACGTAGCAGATGCTTAAAGCAGACGTGCAATGCAGGCTCAAGGGCCATGGCAGGCCCTTTTGGAAGAGCAGGGTCAGGCCGAATTGGGTTTACCCCAGATGGCTTCCTCCGTGCTCCAGTATATCCTGTTGATGGCCGTTTGTCTGTCAGCCATGAGGCTCTATCTGCCAGGGTTCCCACTTTACAGTGTAGTTGTTATACAATCTCGGAAAGGAAAACAAGCTGTTGATCTGCAAATTCAGCCAATTATGAACTCAAAAAAGTTTTAAGGTAATTCTAAGTAATACAGATAAATTCTTGCCTTTTCCTGAACAGATCAATGTTGTAACACGATGTCCTGAGCAGTCTGAAGATTAACAAAACCAGGAGAGGACTGCCCACAGCAGTTTCTTGGTGACTCTGCTGTAAGATTGTTAAAGGAAAAATGAGGTAGAAAGGAATTTTAGTGGGAAATGTGTTTTAGAAATGAAGGTAACAAATTGCAAACTTTTGCCCATGTCTTTGATGCATTTTCTTTAAAATATGCACAGTTGTACCTCTGGGCCCAAGCCGTGGTCATTCTTTGCTTCATGTTTTACCTCATTCATTATCCATGCCCTTTGCTAATATGCTTCAGAAGGAGTGAATTTTAGGCAAAATTGTGAAGTAGGTTGCGTTTGCCATAGAAACGTTCACTTGTACCTCCTTTTAACTTTTCACAACAGTAAGTTTTTACGTAGGAGGGAGCAGAAAAGCAGAAGAAAGGGATGTTTTTGTTTGTAATGGTAGGAAGCATTTGATTAGGTGGTCAACACCTCGTGTGGGTTTGTTTGTGTTCGCTGTTCTAAGAGTACTTGCATTTGTAAAAGAACCAGTGTTCTCTAGCGATGAAAATTTCCACGCTGGTTCTTGAGTGAGGAAGAGTGTGGGGTCCGAGGGCGTTGCCAGCATTCCTCAGACGGCGCCACAAAGGCGTTTGGTTACTGAGATGAGACTTAAGGCAGGCCACTCTCCAGATTCCTGGGCTAATAGGTGGTTACTTTTCTACTCAAAGAGAAAATATGTTGATGTGAAAAAGTTTGTTGGAATCTCAGTTAACGTCCCCTGATGTATTTGTGCACATTAGGGAAGTTGAGCTTAAATTACATTCCAGGCTTTTTTTTTGTCTGTAATACATAAGATGGATTTCAAAGGTATGCCCTGTGAATTATTAGCTGTAGAATGTATCCCAAATAGAAGTTGTAAAGCCAGGTAACTAGTGTAAAAGGAAACTAAATAACAATTTAGAGATTTCAGTAAACATTTTCTTCCATGTAAAATGACGAAAAAGATATTCTCAACCTTGGAGTGCTTTACAGAGAGAAACTGAAACAGCAGAAGACTGTTTCTTCTTCTGTTTGATTTTTAAAAAATTATTACATTTTGATTTTTAAAAAATTATTAGTCTTAGGAAACATTTTGTTTGCCTGAAAGAAAAAAGAACGAAACTTAAGAGTAGCCAGAAACTTTGGAAGAAGTTTATTAAATAAAGACGGTATAGTAGAAGTGTAGTTAGTACCTAGAGCAGAGTAGGCATTTAATAAACAGTGCTGGATTTTTGTATTATTTGTATTCAGTTTTCTATTTGTAGTATAGAACTGCAGGTTTAAAATGCTAGATTATCTTTTTGGGATGATGAAAGTGATATAAAATGTATTCTGATGGTTGCATAACTGCGACTATAGTAAAAACCATTGAATCGCACACTTTGAATGGGTGAATCATATGTTATGTGAATTACATCTTAGTAAAACTTGTACCAAAAAAATTCTAGATTATCATTAGAAAACAAAGGTGAAATGTCAGTGATATTTAACTGCTGATGTGTGCAAACTAATTTGATTTTATTCTTATTCCAGCACAATATCCAATGTTCTGTGATGGGTTGGTATTGAAACCCTGTTGATCAGATAGTTTACCTTTTTATTGCTGTTTGTGTATTTGTTTGTTTTTGAAGGCCTGATTGCTGAGACATTGAGTCAACAGGAAAATATGAATGATTCTAGGCAGCAGTCGCTGTTCTTCCTCACACTTCCAGACTTACACAAACTCTGTGCCGTCAGGATAATACTGAGTCGTGGGGAGGCAGACACCGAGATTAGGAGTACACAAATGAAGATGTGCAGGTAAAAAATGCATTTTGTAACTAAGGCTTTCTAAACTTTTTGAGACTTGTAAGAGCCGTTTTAGAAGCATCTCCTTTAAAGCAAAATACTCATTCACTCAATCTATATACATAATTTTAAAATAAAGGAATTCAATTTTGTTCAGACTGTGTATTAGATTACATTTAGTGTAGGACTGAAAATACTTGAAATATAATATCTCACTGTTGAGTTTTTATATTGTGACTTCTTGTGTGATCTAATTTAAAATTTTTACACACATTGATGAATTAAATCAGGCTCCCAAAATCTTAGAGCTAGTAATTAATAAATATTTACCAAGTACCTACTGTTTATGAGGGTCTTTAGGAGATATTGCAAACATTTTAGATTAATATAGTTGTTTAATTTTCAGATCAACATAAGAGTTTCTCCAAGAACTATCTTAAAATATCTGACCCAAGAATTCTTTGAAAAACAGCTTAGGTGAAGCCTAAAGTATGACTCCATGATTACTGAGCACTCACCGTGTATTAGTTCCTTAAATTGTTTGAGGCACTCAAAGAAGGACTTAGAATACATGGACAAGATTATATCTGTACCTGAATTTCATGGAGAGGAACAGACACTTACAAGATTGCATAAGGGCCAGAAGTAAGAAAGACACTCTTAGAATGTCCTCCATTTTGCTCTTATTTATAAAACTTTTCTTGTCCCCATTGTGTATTTTCCCACCCAAGTGATCCAGCAGCCTGTACCTTTCCTGCTAAGGTGTAATTTGATACCTATTGAGAATTTATCTCTGACCCCTTTGGGAAACAAATAAGTAGAAAACCTTAAATGAGATTTTCTGCTATTTGCCTTCAAATGGATGGTGGCTACGCCCACAGAGTGAGGTGTTTGACTCATCATCCCAATAACTGACAGAGAGGCTGGAACAGATTGAGCAGAGACCTGGCTGTCAGACAAAGGCAGGACTTGCAAAACCAAGTACCTGCTGCACCAGGGTTTTGACAAAGATGAGGCCACCAGAAACAGGTTGGCCCATCTTACTTTTTGAGGTAACCACCCCCCACACCTCCCACGCACACACACTTGTGGTTTTTAAAATTTGTTTCCTTGATGATTAGTAATTTTGAAAATTTTCATATTTCCAGTTCTATTCACTTTTGTGTTTTTCCCACCTTTTCCTTGGCCTTTGAAACAAAATTGATGGTAATTTGAATTGTGAGGACTTTTGTTGTAAATTCATTTGACTGTTGAATATTAAACTAAAACCACTACCCACTTCATTGTGGCTTGGAAAAAAATCTCTTTTTGAAGGAAAAGAATCTAGTCAATGGTTCTAACATTAAAGTATTTGATAACTTCACTGATAGGTGCATCCTTGGACTCTTGCCTCCACTGCCGCCGGATCATCACTTAAAAATAAAGGAAAATGGAACAAATAGAACTTAAAAGAGCTGGATTTTTCACAGTGTTTAGATTTCTCCATTTCTTAGGACAGAAGTGGAGTTTTAAATGAGGAATTTAGGTTCACAGATGAAAGAGGTTGGGAAACTCAGATGCAGGGACAAGTTTTCATATTAATGTCAGTATCTAAAACTTTATAATTTTTTTAATTCAAATCTTGACTGAGTGCCTCAGTGTTCAAGATACCATGCTAAGAGATACAGAAATCTATAACACAGTCCTTGCCTAGAAGAACCTTGAACTTTTGATTGGGGCTAAGCCATTTTTGAATGCTCTGATAATGTAAGAAGAAAGTAGGCAAGTCCACTTTAAAATTAATACGTTTCATCTCCACAGGCAATTGCTGTTTTTGCACCAAGATATTCTTGCATCACCTGTGCCTGGAATATTTAGCCAAATTTGGGTAGTGATGGCGGTTAGTATTTTAACATTTTATAAAGTATTATTACTAATTATTGGGAGCAATATTGATGAAATATTGATAATCTAGGTATTAAGTATAGTTCAAATTGAAGATGGTTTATCAAGACAAATTACACTGTGTTGTAGTTTGAACCATTAACAGACTAACTTTGATATACCTGATGTTTAAAATCTATTTTTGTGGTTATAATTTCATAATTAGGTTTCTCTGTCATAAATGTTAATATAAAAACTATTAATGAATAAAATGTTATAGCATAATTTTTTATAATAGAATGGGCTTAATCCTTTTCTCATATTTTTGTCCTTTAGAATTAATATAAAGGAAGAAGTTTCTCATTCCAACAAATCTGCAATTATTTTTAAACAACTTAGATCAACATTTTTTTTAATTTGGAAATTTTATTAAAAAAAATTTTCTACACTTAGTAAAATTAGATCAAGAAACATATTTCCTAGCGCTGTATATAAGCAGAAATGATAATGACATGCCAAAAATATTTATAAAAACCATATTCTGAGATTTTTGTCAAAATCTTTCTGAAAATCCTCTTATTCTGGGATTTTAATTCCCCAAAATCCAGTGAAATCAGCATTTATTGACAATGCTGGTAAGCCATCCAAAATCTTCAGGACTTGTTTTTCTTCTAGGTTATGTGGTTACAGGTACATCTTTTATCTTCTCATCTTTAATACGGTTTTTAAGAAAGACAAGATGTTGGTGAATAAGTAGATACTAATGCTTCTTATTTGTGTTCTTTTCTACCTGAAACATTTATGGAACAAAGAGGACATTGTTTTAGAGTTCTCATAAATTCAAGTATCCTAATCTGAGCAAGAATGAGAAGAGGAAAGTAACCATCTAAAAATATATTTTGCTTTCTTAAAAAGATATTACAAGCTGTAAGAAAAATTTACAAAAATATTTAAAGTAGAAAATGGGATTATTATACGTACTATTTTGAAGCTTGCCTTTCATTTCCCCTTTACTGACCTCCTTTGGATATTCTTCTGTGTCAGTATATGTATCTTTCTCATTTTAAGAGAAAGTATTTGAAATGTGAAGTATTTCATTGTATAGGTGTATAATAATTTGACTATTTCTAATGCACATCTGAGTTTCTAGTTTTGTGCTATTATAAACAATGCTTCAGAAAGCATCAGTGAAATTATGTCATTTTTATTTGGTGGTCTGTATGGGTTAGACTCTTAGAAGTGGGATTGCAGCACATTTTAACTATAATCCAGAGACTGCTAAATTGCTCTCTGAAAAAGTTGTACTAGATCGCATTTCAACAAATAGTGTATGAGAGTGCCTATATTTCCACATCTCACGAACACTGGATATTAGTAGCCTTTACATATCTGCCACTCTGTTAGGTAAAAAATAACATCTTTTAATTTGTATTTCTTTCTTTGAGTTGCAGCACCTTGGTCTTTTGAACTTTCTCTTGATCTTCCACTTTTGTCCATTTTCCTTATTCATTTCTAAGAACTTTTATATTAATAAAGGAGTTAAATATTTGTTATATGAAATTTATTGGCCTCTTCCTTTATATGGTTTCTGGGTTCATGTCACTCCCAGAAGTTCTTTCCTCACTTTGAGATTGTACCCACAGATTCTATTTCAGGGAGAGAATGATCATCACTTGCTTCTCCAAGGCATAGAAGCTGTTAGAATAACAGCCTGATTCTGTGCCCTCTGATGTATAATGTTTAAATTCTTTGTGTATTGCGTTATTTAATAATATATTTATGTCACTTTGTAAATGTGCATTTTTGTTATAGATACCATTTTATAAAGCTGGAAAACTTAATACCTATATTGAAAAACATGGAGCTAAGGTAAGTTTTAAAGAGACTAATAGTTCCAGATACTGTGTATAGTGATTTTGTATTCAGCTTCTTTTGTCAGCAAACAAAAATTGGAGTATCTTTCTCATACGTCATTGCTATGCAGTGAAAAAACCCAACAATTTTTTCCCAAACAATTATTTTGTGCACATTTAGTTTAGAAAGAAGGGCAAAGGCTTAATTTTTGTTGGGTACTTTCTTGCAGGCGTTTTATGTGGCATACTCTCATTTACCATACATATCTTCCAGGAAGTAAATATCCCCATTTTTACAGATGAGCAAAATGAAAACCGAGGAGATAAAAATATCTTTCATAATCATATAGCTAGTAAGTGGAGGAACTAAACGCTATAGATTGTATTCTACATGGTGATGAGTTTCTGGATCTTAACCAGGAAAATATGAATACATAGGGTTGAGCACCTCTCGTGTCTCAGTTACTCAGGTTGTGGATACTTGCCTGGAGCTCCCTTCATTTCTCTGCATATATCGCTGAGACATTGTATCCTTGGTCATTCTAGCACCCTGTCTAGGCATCAGTGCTGGCCTCTGTTTCTAGATCTCATGACATTCAGGATAATGAGGTTTCTGGACATCTCCAAGATGAGATACTTTGTTTAGGTTCTAGGAGGATGTTAAGGTCTCAACAATAACCAGAGGTGCTTTGCAGTTCCTTGAGAAATCTTTGAATAACCCCAAAAGATGGTTTTGGCCATCAGTCACAACCAGTCACAAAGCAGTATTCTTTGGGAACAACGAGGGAGGATTTTAGTTAAATCTTTTTGCTGAGACAAGCTTTTGGTCATCTGAGGATTCTACTTGTCCTGAAAAGGCCATGTATGTACTGTGAGAACCTAATTTACAGTTTGTCATTCACCTAGAACTAGAACCTGGGGTCTTCCAGAGATCCCTACAAAATTCTGTCCTTTATTGTGGAAAGTATCTCGTAGTTTAGTGGAGAGCCCTTTGCTGTCTTACTGGCCTGCTTTTGGAGAATTTAATCTTCTTATTAATATGTTGACTTCAAGGTCAAAATTGTATTATTTTTTGACAAATCTGTTAGCAAAAGGATAGAGACAATATGATTTTAGAGATGAATTCTAAAGATCAAAACAGTTATTTTCTGTCTGTGAGAATAGGTAGCATTTCAGCATTGATTTAATAAAAGAATATTTATACCAAGTACCATAATTTTATGTATATATATCTTCAGATTATAAGAAAAAATGAAAAGAAACATATCACCCCTTATCCTCATATTCTAATGAAAACGCTTACTTTGTGGTCTTTCTTCTAGTCTTATAATTCACACCTTTGACTTTATTACTGCAGGGTGTCCCATGTCAAAAATGTTTAAAATCTTTTTATTTATAATATTACCCTTTTTCCTCTTATCCCAGTTCCTCATTCCTACTAAATAAACTTGTTTTGACCCCTTCACCAGACTTCCAGATCCTGAATTCTTTGTTATTCGTGAACTTTCTTCCAATCTGACTTGCTTTTCTGCCTTGTTGAGCCTTCATGATTATGCTGAGCTTTTTTTATATGGATACTTTCTGTGTAATAGTAATCATAGCAGATGTTTATTGAATATCTGTGATACACTGAGCATACTATTTGTTTCTGAATATAAAGCTATGAACCACGTAAACTCCTTGCCGTCAGAAATCTTCTAGTTGGAAAAAATTCTCTCCTTTTCAAGTTTTTGACGTTTGTGTAGAATTTTTATTACTTCTTCCATAAATATTTGGTAAAATTCACCCATCAAATTATCTGGGATGGAATTTTTCTTGTGGGAAGGTTTTTAACTACAATTTTAATTTCTTTAATATGTAGTAGAGCTATTCACGTTATCTATTTCAAGGAATATGTCCACTTTATCTGAGTTATAAAATTTATTGGCATAAAGTTACTTACCATATTCCCCTGTTTTCTTTTGCTGTAGAATCTGTAGTTATGTCACCTCTCTCATTCCTGATATTGGTAATGTGTATCGTATCTTTTGTTTTCCTCCCAGATCAGTCGTGTTACAGGCTTAGCAATCTTACTTGTCTCAGAGAACAAGCTTATGGTTTCATTGATTTTCTCTGTTGTTTTACTGTTTTGTATTTTATTGAGTTTCATTTGGGTCTTTATTATTTCCCTTCTTAGGCTTATTTTGGGTTTTGTTTGCTTTTCTTTATGTAGTTTCTTAAGGTGGAAATTGAGGCCACTGATTTGAGAACTTTCTTCTTGTCTAATATAGAGACATTTAGTACTATAAATTTCCTCCAAAGTATATGTTTTGTTTTGATTTTCCTCAGTTCAGAATACTTTCTAATTCCCCTTTGATTTCTTCTTTGATCTATGAGTTAGTTAGAAGTGTGTTATGTGGTTACCACATATTTGAGGATTTTCCAGGAATCTTTCTGTCTTTGCTTTCTAATTTAATTGTTAAGAGAACATGTTTTGTATAACTTGAATCTTTTAAAATTTACTGAGACTTGTTTTATGGCCCAGAATATGGTGTATCTTAGTAAATGTCCCTTGTCCAGTTGAGGAGTGTGTGTATTCTGCTGCTGTTGTGTTAATAGTCTCGAAATATTAATCAAGTCACATTGGTTGATAGTATCGTTAAGCTACTATATTCTCGCTTATTTTCTGTCTACCTGTTGTATCAGTTATTGAGAAAATATGGTACAGAATTTGTCCCTGACATTAGCTGAAGTGATCAATGACACCATCTTTGTCCTGGAAGGCATCCAAGTCACCAATCAGGATGGTTATGGATGATAGAATTGCTTGCCCCAGACTTCTTCCTTGTATGCCAAGGCTGAGTGTGTGCTGATACTTCCTCCTGTATCTGGGTTAATACCTCAAGCTAAGGGAAAAATCAATACAGAATAAAAGAGAAAGCAATTTGGCTTTCTAAGGCAGATCCTGATAGTTTTTGAGATTTGTTCAGCTGGTTGGGTCTGGGACCCTGGAGGTATGTTTGAGGTCAACATTTCAGGTTGGCCTCATCCTCCTGCTTAGAGTCCTATTGATAGTAACCTTAATTAAATTCTCTATGAGACAAATTGAACAGATCTAGTCCCATCCTCTGCCAACAGATTAATTGCTTGCATCCTGGGAAAATTCACCAGAAGTCAAAATGGTTCAAATACAGGGGGTAGATAATATTGGGAGGCAGTTCTTCGCTCTCTCACTTTTCTGTGTGTCTCGCTGGCAGAGGCAATTGGCAGTGTTTTCTTCTGGACTGTATTTTCAAGGATGTGTGTATAGCAAACAGCCTTGGTTCTTTCCCCAGTCCTGGGTAGTTTCCTCATATGCAAGTGCTAATCCATACTCAGCTGAATACTCAAGATCTGAGTTTGCTGATCTGAGTTTGGTCTCTGTACAGCTCTCTCCTCTCCAATACTTTGCCCCAAAATATCTAGCTTCTGTGGCCTCCCTGGACTCTCAGCTCTGTCTCCTCAACCCAAGGATCCCACTGGCTCTTCCAGGATTCCCCCTCCCTGTACCACAGCCTGGAAACCCTCCTTAATCAATATGATTGGGTAATTATAGGTTTCCTTAGGAATTGCTCTTCTTTGTTGCTTGATGCCCAACATCTTGTGAACCATCATTTCATATAACTTGCCCAGTTTTTTAGTTATTTCAAGTAGGAGGATAAATCTAGATTCTGTTACTTCTTATATCAGAAGTGAAAGTCCTGATTTTTAAGAATTTTTTACAAGATACTCTGCTGGTCGCTTGTGTGCCATGTAAGTATTTAATTGTTTTCTGATGTTGAGCTAGAGTGAACAATAATGAAAAAGATTACAATATAGTTCTGGTCTGGTTTCCTCTTTGTAGAGCAGAATACAAAGTAAAGTTTAAGATTTTAGCCTGGAAACTCTAAAAGCTTAGGCTTATTGGGCCAGGATAAGTAGGTAGAATTTGGCCATTATAGCATGATAGTAGTCATGGTTTCAAAGTGAATATAGTTTAACACCTCTCTAACTTTAGAACCAGATAGGATTGGCTATAGTGGTGACTATAACTTATATCCACAACAGCCCAGTTTGTTGGCTGGTAATCTAAACACACAGACATTTTCTCTGAATTTATAGGGACATACCAATTGTTGTAAATTTGCCCACATTTTGCCCTTTAATGTTTTTAGGTGGAAGCTCCACAAAGAGTAATTCCTGTAATTCTTCAAAACTGCCTTTCATATTCACTCACAGCTAGACTTGCTCCAGCCTGGAATAAAACTGGCCATCTCTTGGTGCAAGGTGACTTTATCTCTTTTAGTCTTTGGGGCTTTCTGAGCTAGATTACTTCTATTTTTTGCATCTGTTTTTAATTGCAAGATATGTTATTTTTAGGAAATAGTTTTTAAAGCATAGCCCAACCAAGCATTCTCAAGCAAGCCCACAACATAAATGCCGTCTCCTTATTTTGGGATTATGTCCAGAGGCCTGCTGAGGTTTCTTTAAAGAAAGATTTTTATTATACAATACTTGATGGCTAGAAAGGAATATATGTAAGCATAGAGAATTATAATAAAATGAACACAAATTACTAATATTGTTGGAACCAAAAGGCTATTTTGCATTTTGTGTTGAGGTCTGACCATTTTCTAAGTGTTTCATACCAGGAAATAAATATTTGAGGGAAGCATTGAGTATTTCTGTACTTTTAATTGAAGGCATACTTTTTGAGTGATTGTGTTTTTTTCTCTGAGCTGGCATCAGATATTCCTTTGTGTAAAATTGCATTTTAAAGCATTTTCCTTAGCTTTGGTAATTTCACATAAAAAGTTATATATCAAGCATGATTTATTAGTTACAATAATATGGCATATTCTATGAATTTTTTAAGGAAGAGAATTTCTTTCTCAGATGGGAAAGCAAAGTGCTGTTGGTAAGTAAAAATGCATTGTCAGTAAATAAAACAATATCATTAACAGTTGTTAAAAAAACAATGTTACAGATTGTGGGCTTATAATTTTGATGACTGGGTTATATCAGAATTTAATCAGATATTATTATAATCACAGTTTCACCTGGGAAATCACCTCTGGTTTAAAATATATATTCTACCTATATGAGAAAAAATTCACTTCTTCTAATTGGAATGAAAGCTATATTTGTAATTTCTCTACTTAAAAATATAACTATGAAGGAGTTTAATTCAAACATAGGCTATAATGTTTATACATTATAAGTTTATACGTTATAATTTATAAGTTTATACATTGGAAACTTATAGTGTATAGTTTCCAGAATCATATCATCAAAAATTCTTTTCTCCACATCCTCTCCAACACTTGTCATTTCTTGTCTTATTAATTATAGTCATTCTGATGGGTGTGAGGTGATAACTTATTGTAGTTTTGATTTGCATTTCCCAAATGATTGATGATGTTGAACATCTTTTTATATGCTTGTTGGCCATCTGTATATCTTCTTTGGGAAAATATCTATTCATATCCTTTGCCTGTTTTTTGATCAGGTTGTTCATTTTTTTGTTCTTGAGTTGTATGAGTTCTTTATGTATGTTGGAAATTGAACAGATTGGGGGTTCCCAGAGGGGAAGGGGGTGGGGGAGGGTGAAAGAGGTAAAGAGGCACATATGTATGGTGGCACATAAAAACTAGACTATTGGTAGTGAACACAAGGCAGTCTACACAGAAACTGAAATATAGTAATGCACACTTGACATTTACACAATATTATAAGCCAGTATAACCTCAATAAAAAAATTTTTAAAAGAAAAACATTCTTTAGTACTGTTGTAAATAAAAGCTTTATTTCTTGTAAGAACATGATTCTTTTTCTCCTTAAAAAAAAAAAAAGATTTTCTAAAGAGAGACAGATGACCTAAAATACACAGTTTACAATATAGTCTAATATAATTCATTCACTGGCATGCATGACTGTATTGCAGGTAGACATGTTCCTAAACAGTAGTCCAGAGATAGCTGCTAGGTGAAATTTCTGAGCCTGAGTAAACATTATTAATCAGACATGGTGCTTTCACCACCATTTGGGCATAGCCTTAAATCCTAGGCTAGCATCCGTAATCCACAGCTATTCGGTCTGAGTCGACTTTCAAGCTGAAGCCTCTTTGCCCTGTTTGGGCTAGTTTTATGTTTAAGTTGGACAGTGGCAGTCACTGTGTGCTCTAGCTCTAGAAGAATGGGTTCATTACCTAAATTTAGTTCCATCCCCAAATACTATGAGGAGACACAGCTGTAGGATATTAAAGATAAAAGTTTGGAAGAGCAAAATTCTTCACTCCTCTGTTAGAATTTTTTCTTTTAGTTTTACTGAATGTGATGTTCTATAGCAAAACTGACAAACCGTAAGTATATAGCTCATTGAATATTCACAAGCTAAACATATCCTTACAACCAGTCCTGAGATTAAGAAACAGAACATTACCAGTAGCCCAGGAGCCCCCTCATGCTTTCTTCCAGGTACTACGCCTTCCCAAGATAACCACTATATTACTTGTATAAATAATTTTAATTATGAGAAAGCAAGGGAGAAGACTTGCAGCTCTGTGATCTGTAATATATGTGCCAGTGTATTTGAGGGCATTTGTTAGTAAAAGACTACTGAAGTCAGAAGTATGGGATGGTACCTCTCCTGATTTAAGAAGAAGATAGTCTCCATTTTTTACATATAATAGATATCAGACTTGTAAAAGGTATTTGTTGAGTTTTCCTCTCAACTGTGGGATGACTTGTTTTTCTTACTGTAAGCGTTCCTTGTGACGCCCCACCCCCCCACACATACACACCCACATATCTGTGTTGTTTCTTACCTTTGTCTTCTTTTTGATGTCTCATCTGCAGATTGTCAAATATTGTATGGTGATGATTTGAATTTTACCATGTGTGGAAAAAAAATCCATTCTTAACAGTTTCTAACTTGAATAAATTAATTTCTTTTGTTACTAAAGTACTTAATTTGATAGGATGGATTAATAATTCCAGAAAGTTCTGTGAAATATTTTATTTTCAGTACTAGACATCAATGTAACAGAAACTCAAGTTTGTCTAAGTATAGAAGCTTACACAATCAGACTGCCACCACCTAAGGTACCACATATTTTGATCTCTATAATTAGCTTTATTATGTTCACTTAATATATTTATTATTATTACTAACATGCTAGTAGGGTTTAATTTTTAACCAAGAGTGATAAAGTTTTTTTAATCAAAATCCATATTATTAAATGCTTGATATATTGATACTGTTCTAAATCTGTTTACCCAAAGAAAACATCATTCTGTCAGTTTAATACAGATCTGATCATATTAATCCTTTCCCAAAAGATGTAAAAAGAGGTCAAGGGATTATGAGCCATTCTCTCTAATCTTAATACAGTGTTTTCTCACCCGTTAGTACTTTGTTTTCACCTCACTGAGTCATCTTTGACTCACTATAAGAAAATGTCCCACAGGAGTATTTCGCAGGGTGAGAGAACTGTAAGTGGTAAATTGTTGTTGGCTATCTACGAGCTTAAATACCCTACACATAGGACACCTGGGGACCAGAGGAAAAAGCATTCCAGGAGATGGAAGAGGCTTACAAAAGGAGAGTGGGGCTATCAGCTTGGTTCTCTTCCCTCCAAAAGACCAAATAGAGTTATAACTCCCTAATGCGTCCTCCCGGGAAAAAAAAAAATTAAAAAAATTTGGTTAAGATGTTATTCTTACAAAATGTAAATACCTTCCTTTGGAAGGGGTTCAACTTCCTATAAATCAACATAAACAAAGAAACTGAAAACCAATTAAAATAAGTATAAAATAGGACTTTTGGTTTAGTAGATAAGAGGGGAAGCATGAAATACTTGATATACTGTATAGAGGAGAAATAGGGTGAACTGAAACATTGATTATATTGTTTAAAGTGGTTATGCATGATCTAATATAATTTAAGCCTTTAAACTACTTTATAACCGTCTCTGTGGGGGTGTGTGTAAGAAATATGTGTTTTTTACTGTTTCTTTTTGTTTGCCAAATTCTTTTGAGGACTTATGCATAAAAATCTTATTTCTATTAAAAGCTAAGAGAATTTGACATTTCTCAGAGTATTATAAAGGATTTTGATACTAAGAAGAACGCCGTCATTGAGGGACATTCAATTTTAAACAACTGGTGCTATGTTTTGCCAAGGTGAGACTGCAATTTGTAGAATCTAGGGTAGAGTCAAGAAATAGTAGTTTTCTCTGATTTTGCCTCAACGTTGGTATGTGCAAAAGTATAAATTATTTTCGTGAATTTTTGAAGCTGAATTTTAACTTATAAAAAGTATTAAAACAATATTGTTATACTCACAAAAGCCTTCAATTTCCTTTATCAAATTGCTAAAATAATTTTATTATACATTTTCATTTTTATTAGATCTAGCTTTAAAAAAATTTCTAGCTATTTCACTATGAAATTACAACTATTATAATAGTATCAATAAAACTTTATAAACTTGTACATATAATTAATGATGCATTATCGTTTGATATGAGCTGAGTTTTAAGTTTGTACTATCTTCAGGAAAAAATAATGGCTCCTTTTTAATATAAATAGTACTACTGAGATGAAATTTTAACCTGCTTAGGAAAAAGAACTTTAATTAACTAGCAGCATATGCATACTAATTTAATCATTGAAGCAGGGAAGAGGTAGGTAGGGAATATAGATTTGACTGTGATTCGTTCAACTCTTAATAGCCTTTTCTCTAAAGTCTAACAATTACCACGCATACCTCTGTGTGGCAACATTTTATTAGTCATTATTTTCTGTTTATAACTAACACATTGCATCAATCCAGTTTAGTTTTTCCTAACAATTCTAGTTGTTAAGATTTAATACAATGTGTATTTGGAACTGGAAACAAATGATTAGTTTATTGCTTATGTGTAGATAGTTTCTAAATGTTTTTGAACACTTTCTAAATTGTATAATTAACTTAAACTGTATCTAAGCATTGGCTCATAGTATTTTACCAACTGTTATTTTCCATAGTATGAAAATGGGACAAATAATAAGTATTCTTCACACCACACCTCCTGACTGTCCTTTTCAATCATATGAAGATTTCCAGATGCACTGGGAGGATCTGGTAAGGAATAGAAATATGTATTCTGTTAGATAAGTTAATTGATTTTGCTTCTTGTAATTTAACCTAAGTTTAGCTTTGTCCCAAGAGAATTTCAGCTTTGTTCTTAATTTTTAGTATGGCTATAAACTTCCAGAAGATTGTGGAAATATTAAAATATACTGCAGCATCTACTTCAAAATGATAGGAAGAAGGATCTTCACATATCCTTTACACACCACCTGTAACAGATGCTCTCTGCTCACCTTATGATCCAGTCTTGCTCCTGCCCTGATGTCATCATTTTCAGCCTTCTCTATGTCCACGTGAATCCACTTTCCCCCTACTTCTTTTTATCTGCATGAGTGTTTTTTGTCTTTCTTGGTGTTTTCCTATTTTTATTTGAGGATGAGCTTAATGATATTTTTTTTTCCTTAAACGCTATTGCAACAATTTAGACAGCAAAAGGAACTTTAGGTAGGAAAAAGTTTACATGATTCCTAGTAGTAAGAAAATAATCCTAAAATGGTGCTTAGCCAAGGGCTCCCTCTGGTGGCATTTTGGATATTATTGAAAGAGTGGAATTAAAAGAATTAGTTGTTTAACAGAGATTTTTCTTTTTGAAAACTTATTTAATTTTACAGGCCAAGTTTAGAGGATTTGACTTATACTTAATGCACCCTATTGATTTAATAAAATATCTTTGTTAACATTATTTTAAAAAATCTAAACACGAAAAAGCACACAAGTGCTCGGGTGAAACTCTTGAGCTTAATTAGTACTGATTGCACCTTTCCTGTCTCTTTTTGTTCTGACGAGCTAGAGTTTCAAAATGGAGGAAGGAAGAGCCATAATGTACTATTTCTGAATTCTATGTTTCCTAACCCAAATCTTAATGTAAAGTTGAAGTTGTCAGACCTCAATAACTGCCTTTCATTAGATGCAAAGACATTGTTCCACGTCTGCAGAGTATTTTTCATCAGAAAAGCAACTGCTTTTCTCAAAGAACTGCCTTTGGAATGTGAATACAGTCTATGTGTGTTGTTTCTCTGCACTGAATTTTTCCTGTTTTTGGAGATGCAACCTGTTTATTGTTGACTGTAAACGTTTATTTCTATAATTTCTAAAGGTCATAGCGTCTTTCTTATAAATGACTTTTGGAGTATCTTAGTTTGCCAGTCTATATGAAGAGCCATATAATGAGGGTACAATGAGTTGTCTTGATTGTGAGTGTTAAAGTAGAAGAAATTAAGATCCCTGTGAAAATACATGCTTTTTAGCTTTGGGTAATAGGGAATAAGCAATATGTAAGATAGGATTTAGTTAAATGTGCCTTTTTAACAGTTTCTATTTTAATACTTTTTTAGTTCCATAAAAATTTCTGTCTCTTATGTATGAAAACTGTTCCATTGTTCTTTAACGTTGTTCACATACCCTCTCAGTTGCATCAGAAGTCAGCCCATACAGTTCTTTCCTAGGGTAGATTTGGAAGGTGTGTTGAAAAGTTTTCTTTCAGATTTAAAATCTAAACTGCCCCATATATGTGGATTTCCCATAAAGATGACAACTAAACCATGCTACTACACACAAGAACTAACTAAACCTCATGTACAGGTAAGAGTTTTCATGTCTTAATGAGTTCTGCAAACGTGCTGTGCACCTACACAATGGACTACCTACTCCATTGTGCTATAATTCTTTTCTGTCAGTTCAGTATCCTCCTAATACTGTTTGTTATTCTTATACTTATCTCTTTGTCACTGCCATTTGTTGTTGTTATTGTATTCAGTGTGGCATTATAGTAGTAGTTGTTTGCTGGGCTGTTTTTCTAATTTAGCATGAGCTCCTAAAGGGCAGAAATCATACTCATCTTCTTATCCTGAGTGCCTGGTACATAATAGGTGTATCATTAAATGTTTCTTCAATGAATTAATGATCATATAGGATAGTTTGGAAACATTGCCTCATAGAAATCTAAGTTTACTTTGAACTTCTGTCACTTCATTTGAGTCTGATTGATTGAAAAAGCCTTTGAATAATTCCATTTATAGAAATTGAGTTAATTCAATACCATTTTCCTTGTAAGATGATATGCTAAGTGAAATCTTATTTATGAAAAAGAAGTAGCAGTTAAGCAATATTAATGAAGAAAATATGGTGGCCTATCTTCACATTCACTAGAATAAGATTTCTTTGTCAAAAGAAAACAAAATTAAAAGGAAAGTTTTAAAGAATAAATCTAAGGAAATTTAATTTAAATTTTTCAACAATGATCTTTCTTTTAAATGACAATTGTGTTTTCGTCAAAAGGACAGTCAAAAGTTTGAATAGTTTGAATATAATATGAGTTATATGAATACTTCTGTGTCTGCTCACTCTCTTTTCTTGACTTACTAGTCTCCTCAGTTTATTGTAGTTTCCACTGCTCCAATGATTTAGACTTTCACATGATGTTGACTTGCTGTGGCTCAAGCACTGTGCCTAATGGCATTTTTTCAACTTTTGCTGCCATGCTGCTTGATTCATTCTCTATATAATCCTCAACTAAAATTCGCCAGAGCCAATATCTGATAGGCCCATTCATCTTTGTAGGCCAGGTCGCATAATCTGTCACTAGCAGCATGTGGATTTGATATCCTTGGGTCACAGGGGCCAACACCTCATATAAATGGCATAAAAACATGAGAGCCTAGACAGTAGGGGCTATAGGCAGGGTTATTTCCTTAGAAGGCAGTGTAGGTGGACAAATAGCAGTTGACATCAGTGTGATAATGAACCTTAAAATTTTGCCCAGACATAACATTTTTAAAAGTTTAGTTTCTGGCCAAGTTCAAATCTGAGGAATTTAGAAGAAGAAATGTGATTATATCATGCATTTTTATTGAGTATATTTATTGAATACTTAATATTTCCAGCCCATGTCTGTTTATGAAATAGTGAATCTGGACAATATACATGTGAAAATTTGCTTCTTAAATGTAAGATAACACTTAATTGGAAATTCTGGTCTTTATATTGCTGCTGATGATTGGAACCGTGACAATAAGAATTTATCCTGCTCAGTTTTATTGAGCGCCTTCTGTGTGCCAGCTGCTTTTTTGTGTGTTATCTCCTTCAATCATCAAAACAGACTCTTGAGATGAAGAATTGTTTTCCCAATTTTACATAAGAGGAAACTGAGGCTCAAAACATCCAAATAATTTAACCAAAGCCGCACAGTTAAATACATTGCAGAATTAAAACTGAAACCCAGGAGTCAGATTCTGAGTTCTGAAATTAGAAAAAGTGTAGATCTGTGGTTAGGAGTTCTGGTTCTAGAAACCCTTACTGCACATTCCTAGTAAGGATTTCTTTCTAGCAGAATTTATTTAGGCAGGTTATTTGATCTCCCTGTGCCTCTGCATCCTCAGTTATACAATGGGGCATGGGAGTGGTGTTAATAACAGCACTTGTCACAAATTGGGCTCTCTAGGAGGCCAACTCTGGAGTCCAGTGCACGTGATGTTTGTTGGGGTCTGCCCTTGAAAGCAACGCTAGTGAAGGATAGGAAAGAAGTTTGGGTGAAGGGAGAAGTCAAAAGCAAAGCAGGTGCCAGATAGTCATGGTCAACCCCCTGTGGAGCTCTGAGGCTAAAATGACCCATCACGGTGGTTCTACATTGGCCAGAATAGGCAGGCCTTATACCCCTTCCTCCATCTGCCGTGGATTTGGGCCACAGAGAGACAGGCATGTCCTGGGGCGGCGGGACCAACAGCCCTTCCTTGAAGGGGTCTGGGCAGCACATCGCCATGTCCTTTGCAGTACTTGACAGGGTTTTTTGGATTTTGTTTTAGGACTAGGTAATACCTGGAACAGTTCCTTGTACTCAGTGAGCTCTCAGTAAATGTTAGTTCCTGTTTTTGCTACACCACATGTTAGCTCTAAGATTCATGCAGTGTTAAAAGCATAAGTTTAAAAAGTGAAAAATAAATTGATCAGGCTACTTAATAAAACTCAGCCAACTTAAATTAGCAGGAGTGCTTAGCCAAACTAGGTTTTTTTTTTTAACTTATGGAAATTCTCAAAGACACAAAGAAGAAATTAATATAATAAACTCATATGCCTATCATCTAGCTCTTCCTTGACATATTTTTCGGTGGAGGATAAACTGGAGAATTTTAAAACAAGTCCAAGATATGGTCTTGTTTCATCTGTAAAAACTTTAATATGCATCTCTATCTGATAAGAGCTTTTGAAAAAATTATTTAACAGTAATTCTTTAATATCATCCAGTACCAGTTTATACTCTGATTCCTTATTTATCTCAAAGATTTGTTTTAGAGGTTTTGTTTAAATCAGAATCCAAGCAAGACCCACATAATTTCGTTTGGTTGTTATATCTCCTAGATCTCTTTTATTCTGTAACAATCCAAACCCCCTTCCCTTTTATTTTTGCCAGTTATTTGCTGGAAACACTGGATCATTTGCCCTGGAGAATGTCCCATATTCTCGATTTGAATGATTGCTTCCTTGTTGTGTCATGTCATTTAAAGTTAACGTATTCTTCTAATCTCCGTATTTCCTATAAACCTGTGGTTAAGTCTAAGCTTAACTGAATTCTGGTTCAGCTTTAATCAAGAAACACTCAAGTGGTACAATGCACAGAACCAGATTTTAATAGATAAAATGTATTTGCTCAGTTATTTTGGTCAATCCTCAAGTTTCATTTAATCATTACCTTAATTCTAGATCTCCATTAGATATTCATTCATATTTAAATATAGGTTAAAGCTTTAGTTTTCCTCTATAATTTTATGTTAATGTACAAAGTTATATAAATTGTATGTAAAGTTCTAGAAATTTGAAGTCAACCAAGCCACATTTGCCAGTGACACCTGGCAGAATAACAGTAATAATGTAGTAAAGCATGTTTTTGTTGGGTTATAACTTCACAAAGCTTTGGATTGTTGGCATTTAAGTATTTTAAGTTCTGTGAATTATTTATGATCTCATCTGCTGTTTACACAGGCCCTTTTTGTAGTGTTTTTATACATTTTGAATATAAACCTAGAGGTTTCTTCCTTTGGGCTATTTAATATATTTTAGAAATTCAAAGAATGAGTAAATAATACATTGACAGGCTAGGGGCAAAACAAACTCATGGAAATTATTTTCATTTCATGTATATTTCTGAGAGACAGATGAAGATGAAAGGGGGGTATGAATATAAACATATTTCAGGCACATATTCTAGGTAAGTTTTATCTCAGAATATAAGTTATCTATTATTATATGACTCTGCCTAGAATGAGTTTTTCTTTTGGTATCTCAAGTAGTAGGTATGTTGCTTAAAAGTTACTACAGTTTATGAAACCCAAGGGTCCAAAAAATGGCTATTCTTTGATTTTCTATAATTGATTTCAACTTAGTTCTTGAATGCTTTTGTATCATCAAATGAAAAAAAATTCAATCTAGACACTTTAAGATGACTCAGTCACTTCTGACAAAGCATCTCTTTGAGGTAGAATTTCATTCAAATTTAAGAATCATTCTTCTCCTTGTGATAGCATCTATGTACAGGGGAAAGTCTGTGTAGGGTGAGGGCAGTGGTGTGTGATGAAGTGCATTTGGTGTGCTTGCCAAATATGGTCCACATCAGGAGAGTCAGTGCCCTAAGCTCTGTTTCTGGACACTTGCAAAGCTGGTGAGTGGACACTTGGACTCCTGCTAACTCTGCAACCGAAAAACCAAAGACGTTCATAAGTAAGCTTTTCAGCAGAAACTGTGGAAGTGTGGCTCTACCTCATTTCTTCCTTCCAAGTATTGTGTGGGTGCCTCTGCTCGGTTGATCCTAAATCACATCCTGAACCCTACCTGTGAAGGAGAAAATGTCCATTCTAGATTTCCAGGCTCTAGAAGAGCACTAAGAAGGAGGGTGCAATGGATGTTGAACATCAGTCCACTATGTCCATCACACAGTCATAGCTGGGGATTGGGGTCGGGGAGCATTCACTTCTTGACTTGGATTGGTCTGATGGTGGTAGTGTCTGCTCATATGGTATCTTGACAAAGATGCTGTTCAAGGTTTTCTCCTAGCTGCCTTGTACAGATGATCTTCAGAAGAGCAGCTGCATCCCCTCTTCAGTCTCTCCAGAGGTACCTGTCAAGTCCTGTTACAGGTTGAACTGTGTGCCCCCCCCCCCCAAAAAATTGATATGTTGAATAGTACCTCAGGATGTGACCTTGTTTGAAGTAGGGCCATTGCAGATATAATTAAGATGAAGTCATACTGGAATAGGATGCACCCCCAAATCCAGTATGACTAGTGTTCTTATAAAAAGGGGAAATTTGGACACACACACATATGGCAGGATAATGCCATGTGAATATGAAGATGGTTATCTGCAAGTCAAGGAGAGAGGTCTGGAATAGATCCTTTCTTCATGGCCCCAACCCTGCCAGCACCTTAATTTCAGACTTCTAGCCTCCAGAACATTGAGAGAATACATTTCTGTTGTTTAAGTCACCCAGTTTCTGGTATTTTTTACAGCAGCCCTGTCAAGCTAAATCAACTCCTTCTTGATGCACACTTTTCCACTCAGGCTGGCAATCTCCAGGCGTTATCAGTCAGCTCTTATTCCTTAGTTAACTTCTGTATCCCTTCACTCAGGGTCAGGAAACCTGGCTCAGTCCTTGTTTTGCCCTCTGAAAATTATGGGGAATTAAGGAGGAGTGTCTTCTTGCCCTGCTGACACGGGTGAGCCTCCAACTTTAGAAGCCTACAGACAAGAAGTGAGCTCTATTTTCAGTATCACCCCAAACCTCACCCAAGATTTTCATGGGGTCTTCCGCCTTCTCCCAAGAATAGTCAAGGTGGGGGAATTCTTGTACTCTATGATAACTTTGTATTATGTCAGCTTCAGAACACTGGGAGTCTGTTTCCCTAAATTCCTTTTTCTACATAGTTCTGGCTTAGGGTTGCATGCGATTAGGAAGGTGGAGGTGATCCAAAGCCACGTGCACACTTAGAAGGTCTGTTCGAGGCCAGTATCGCAACTCAAGACTCACTGGGGATGCGCTATGGCCAGATAGTATTGTGATTCCACTTATATGAGGTACTAAGAATGGACAAATTCATAGGCACAGAAAGTAGAATGGTGGTTACCGGAGGCTGCAAGGAGAGGGAAATGGAGTTAACTGCTTAAAGACTACAAAGTTTCTGTTTGGGATGAAGAAAAATTTTTGGAAATACGTAGTGGTGATGGTTACACAACAGAAGAACAATGAGGAATGTACTTAATGTCACTGAATTATATACTTAAAAATTTCTAAAATGGTAAATTTTATGTTCTATATGTGTATGTTACCACAACTTTTTAAAAAAGACTATATACACTTGTTTCTCTGATGCACCTAACAAGTCAGTTTAACAAATACTTGCTGCATTGCTAGCAGGTACCAGGCACTCTGGTAGGAAATGAGAGTACAAAATTATTTACACAGTCGCTGCCCAGTAGTCAAGATCCTGCTTATTATTCTTAAAGGCCTAGTGTAGATGCAACCACCTCCTCCATTAATTTAATTTCTTTGAACAAGTATTTTGTAGTAACTGTGAGAAAGATTTAAGAATGTGGAGGATATGAAAATAAATGTCTTGGTTCCTACCCTTGAAGAGTCTGGTATCTACTTGGGGAGATGGAACATGCACACTGAAAGTAAGGGCACTACCTTGTACTATTTTGGGCTGACAAATAAATACTGATAGCAGATCCTTGGGGAGATAAGGGGGCAAGAAAAGGAGAGAAAAGGGAAAGACATTCTGAACGAGTCAGCAGCAAGAGCACGTTTGAAGGACAATGGGTAGCTCAGTGTATAGTTTTCATAGTGGATTTATATAGAATTTAGAACATATCTTCATCTTGAAAAGGTGGTATCTAAAGAAGGTTACATACCATAAGAGATGTACACATTTCCTCACGAAGACTCATTTGTTTTTCTTTATATGTTCTATATATTGTAGTGTTACTTTATATTCTTATTTTGATGATATTTTGTATCATTTCTTTTCCATTAAGGATATTACTACATTTTAAAAATTTCCTAATCTCTACCTTTTCAGGAAAATAAAGTCAAGCCACCCAATCTGACCACTAAGCAAATGTTCAGGTCCTCTCTGACTCAGGCCCCTTCCACAAGACCCGCCCTGGCTCAGAGTCTTCTACCATGTTCAGTAGCCACGGACCACAAGGTGGAGCTTTCGGTCAGCCAGCCAAAGCCCTGCACATCCTCAACTCTGCACCTCCAGCCAGAATCTGTTCAGAGCAGAAAGAAAGCCCTGTCTTATAAGACACCACACGTACGTTTGGAAGTACCAAAGCCCAACAGAGGAAATACTCAAGCTCAAGACACAAATTTTAGCTCCCGCAGTAATAGCACCCCTAAATTCGTACCAGTTTTCAAAACTCAGTCGTTACAGATGAACAAAAATGTCTTAGAACCTGGCAGCCTGAAAAGAAAACAGCATGTTGTTACAGAATCTAAATTGTTTTCACTTAAAACTAGTGTGATCCAGGATGAAAAACTGATTTTAGATGCAACCAAAAAAAAGAGAACTAGTAGTAACATTCAGATGAATGCTAGAAATTTAAATCAGAAGACTTCTAGACCTCTGCAAGAAAAAAACACTGAGTCCTATGAAAACATGACAAAATATCCCCCTTCTGATGGAAAATGGACTGTGAGTTTAAATGTAGGTAAAAAACTATCTGATAGTTCAGTATTTCAGATGTTAAATAACAATTTAGGTGTAATAAAAAGTGCTGTTGACTTTCGAGTTAATGGAAAAGAAAATTTAACAAGCAAATATATAACACAAACTTTAGGGAAAGGCCACAAGTCACTGAAAGTGAAAAGACAACCACACATTTTTGAATCAGGCACAGAAATGGAAGATCCCCAACTACCACAGCGGCAATCAGGAAATCAAACTAAAGAAGTTGATGTAAGTGACCACCAACTGGTAGTGAGCAGAACAGTCCACAGGTCTAAAAGAAAGTTATGGCAGGAATCTTCAGAAACTTCAAAGAAGCCTCATTCCAATACTATCCATTGTAGGCAATCCAGTTCTTCTAGGAACCAGGTAAAAAACCAGTTTTAATCTGGGGATATTCATCATATGGTAGACCTTTAAAATCCCTAAACAAAGATTTACATGATTTTCCCAAGATCATCTAGAAACGTATTAAGAAACAGAATATCTACCCTAACACAATGGCAAGTATTTACAGCTAATTTATATCAAAGTGTGCTTCTTCAATCTGGTTACAGATACATAACTTGGACAAATCAAAACCAAAGAAATCTCGCATCATTCCTAAAGCTTATAACATGGATGTGAAAGAAGGAAATATTTACCAGGTAACTTAGGTGATATCTTTTTATTTATTTTTCATTACATTATCAGAATTGCAGTTGCTGATTTTAGGGATCCCCAGCCTCTTGGTGAGAAGGAGCTACTTTTAAATTCCTTGAAGCCTTAAAATCAGCAAGGAAAAAGGAAATGTTAGGAACAGAAAGCCATTGACCAAGGACTGTACGCGGCAACCGTTATGCATAGTAGAGGCCCCGAAGAGGGGTGAGGTGGAGAGAGGCCCCACCGCTGGCTCCTCCCACTCTGTTCTGGGGTCTTTGCAGACTAAGAAGAGGGTGCAGCAGCAGCAGACTGCCTAAAGACAGGTTTCCACAACCTCTAGAACACAGACCTCTTGGGACTGTTATCCAAGATAATTCAATGATGTTTCAAAGGTTAATCATTAAGTTAAAATTCACACCAAAAAATGTTGCAGTGCTGGCTAAAGTTAAAACTTGAGATTTAGCTGCTAATGCTGAGTCTGCAGCACTGAATTCACAAACCATGCATCTTGAAATTACATTTTATTCTGTTCTGCCATCTGTTTTAGTCTAAGAACAAGCTTACCAAAATATCCACAAATACTTTATGCATAGAACTATTGGAATAGTTTCAATTCAAGTTCTTTATGAACAACCCAGAAAACATTTTCTTCTCTTCCAAATGCTATTTCTTTCTATAATTAATAGAATTTCCAGCCTGATTTGAATTAACCAAAAGGTAGTTAACTGTATTCCCATATATTTTGTAATGTTGGTTTCATGTAGTTTCATATAGATGTCTTACTATATGCACTCAGTAGGTGGTCAAGGAAAAAAAAAGTATGTGCTGCCTTAGAATTTTTTTCATTTTTAAAAATCAGTGAAATTTACTCAAGATTTCATATTGTTCTAGAAGTATAGCACTTTCCCATATTGAATTACTTAAGACCTAGCACAATTTTTATAGTTAAAAAATCATTTCCAGGGGCTGACGCCATGGTCGAGTGGTTAAGTTCGCGCACTCCGCTGCAGGCGGCCCAGTGTTTCGTTGGTTCGAATCCTGGGCGCGGACATGGCACTGCTCATCAAACCATGCTGAGGCAGCATCCCACATGCCACAACTAGAAGGACCCACAACAAAGAATATACAACTATGTACTGGGGGGCTTTGGGGACAAAAAGGGAAAAATAAAATCTTTAAAAAAAAATAATTTCCACAACTAGGAGGACCCACAAATAAAAATACACAACTATGTGCTGGGGGAATTTGGGGAGGAAAAAAAAGCAGAAAAAATAAAAATAAAAAATCATTTCATGAGCTACAAAGAATAACATAATGAGAAAAATTATAGATATCATTATAGAAAATAATTTCCTGCAAATATAATATTAATATATACTCCTATGAAAATTTAAGTAATACAAAACAGTTTCAAGAAAAAGTGAAAAAAAGACTGTAATTCCTCTTTGCAGGGATAACCACTTGGAACCGTAGATGGACACTCACACTCATGCCTGTGAACATGGAATGAGGCTCCATACGCTGCTCTGGAACCTCCTTTTTCACTCAACAGTTTCCTTGTTCATGGTTGCATAGAATTCCATTGCATGTTGGGTGTACTGTATTTAACTGTCCCTACCGACTGACATTTAAGTTGTTCCCAACTTTTCACTATGATGACAATGTCATGTAAACAGTCTTATGTAGATCTTTGCAGAATATCTAATTATGTAGTAGTTTTATTTTGACCTTACTAGTTTTATTAAAGTTTATTTGAATTCATTATTTTTGTTATTGAAATTTTCAAACCACACAAAGTACAGATAATAGTATAAAGAACCTCTAAGTACTATCACCCTGCTTCAACAGTTATTAATATTTTTGCCACTCTGTTTCATCTGTTCTCACATATAGACTTTTTTACTGTTCTATTTTAAAGCAAATTCTATACATCATATAATTTTACCCATAAACACTTTAGTATATATCTCTAACAGATAAGCTACAGCATGTTTTTAAAGAAAAAAAAAGTGTGTATTTACATTGCGTTTTTGGGGTCTCTACTGTATCTTTATAGACTCACTAAATTTCACTTTAGTTTAACATGCAAATTAGCAAGAAGCCCTCAATAAACATAAAAGCCTTTTTCACAGAAGAACTAGATAGAGCCTTCAGTCATATAACGAAAATGTTGGAGTGGAAACTTGTATGTTCAACCATATTCATTAAGCATATACCGCATGCCAGGCAGTGGGCTGAGCACTGGCTTACTGAAATGATGACTGCCACTGGCAGTGGAGTCTAATCCCTAGCAAACCCATTCTGGGTTCCTGGTGGAGACGTAGGAGTATATATGTATTGAAGCAGATGTCAACAATGACTTTTCGGTCCATATTGCAGATAGATTATCTAACATATGAAAAGAGAGAAATAGAAATAGAGCTTCTCACCTAAGTAGTAGTAGTCTGGCTTTCAAACATTTTAGATGTTTAATTTATAAAATATGATATAATTGTGATATTTAAAAGAAACCAAAAATCCTCATTAGTATTCCGCTGAAATAATCCTTCATTAAATAAAAAAGAACTAGCAGAGAGCCAAGTATAAGTTGAACTTTGATTTTTTAGTGTGATTTGCTGTTTTTGCCAGTTCACTATACTATTGTAATTAAAAGCAAAAATGAACTCAAACTCTACTTCAAAACTGTAAATATAATTCTTGCACTTGAAGTTGTGCCTGGTTGGTTAATTTACTGTTTACCTTTACTGCAAGCATTTCTGTTTTCCAGAATTATCTCTATTTATAATTATTTTACCATTTTCATAGGGAAATACATCTGGTTTAAAGCGCAATTTGAGTGTGCCTTTCTCATTCTAAAACTAGTGTGACAGATAATTAGTAGGCTCAGTAAAAAATGGTATATCATTTTGTTTGTGAGGCTGCAGTGAAAATGTTTGCTTATGAAAGTGCTGTTGAGAATGTCTATTTGGTCACTCAGTCGTCCACAGCATGGACTCATTCTTGAAACCAGTCTTCCTCCCGTTTCGTGTATTCCCAGGCTGCCTTCCTGCCACTGCTCAGTCATCATGCCTTAAGTAATGAAGACTTATTATTCAACTAAGCGAAACAGTTAAGTAGTGTGTGATATCTTCCAGTTCTTTGTATAAATAATATTGATAGCCCCTCCTCCTCTCCATTAGTGTCTAAAACTTAGAATTTATAATATAGTATTTCATTTACATAAATGATAATCTACATGGCAAAGCCTGCTTATGTTAGGATCAGTCTATTTTCTGATGTAAAGTAGGTTTATTTTTCATCTTACAATATTTATCCTAGTGGAACTTTACAAAAAATATATATATGATTTACTATAGAGACACATGGGCAGATTGATTTTTTATTTACTACTCCATGTTTAGAGAGGAGGTTCCACACCAAATTGCAGTGTTCAGATTCACTGGAGAAATCAATGAAGATTTTGGTTCATTTTTAAAGAGTACAATTTTGAAAGCCAGTATAATTTCAAATTTAATTAAGAATACTAAATTGTCGTTCCTTGTTTAAATTTTTGGTGGTTTATATGCATTGTGGATCCCCACCCCCACCCCTGTTCTTCACATTCCAATTGTATTTTAGTTTTAGAACCATTACAATTTTAAAACTATAAATAGATGATTTTATGTTCACCTGTATCCAGAATCTCAAAAGATCAGCTATTGCATTTAAAAACCTATAGCAAATGCCAAAATTAATGCTAAGAATCATCTTTATAGCAATGTAAAAACACTTTCTGTGTACTATTCATATTCTAAATTCCACAATATTTGTTGCTTATATGTTTTTATTTATATTTTTTATGTATTACTATGATTATTATACATTATTATATATTATTTGTATTTGTGGCTTACTGTAGCAAATAGGTAAAAAATATAGGTTTGTCACTGATTAGCTTTTATTTGAGTAACCAGTTCACTAGCCAGTTTTTGCTCTCTTTCTCAAATTGCACATCATCTGGTGTTATGCTAGAACTCACAATATATTGGTTATTTATTGATACTTAAGAATGGTCAGTATTTATAAATGTTTAAAGATGTCATGGTCATTATTTGTTGATGCCTAAAATGTCCATGTTGTTGTATCCTACATAGTGTCTTATTTTGAATTAAAAAATGTATTTCAAATAGACATATTTTTCATATGTCAGAGTGGCTGAATGAAAAGGCTTAGATGAATTACAAATTCTTTTGCCTTTGTGATTCCATTTCTTCACAGACATTTGCTGCTGGACCCGTGTAAACTAATTTAGGTCCTCACCATGTCATAGAACTTCTGTTCGCAACAGTCCTTCATTCTTTCATTCAGCAGATACTTACTTAGTATCTGCTATGTGCCAAGGACTATTATAGATGCTTGGGACATACCAGTTAACACTAACCTTACATTCTTGCAGAGAGAGACAGAAAATAAACATAACAAAAAGTTATGTAATGTATTAGAACAGGACAAGTATAGGGAAAAAAATACAGCAAGGTAAAGGAGATGGTTAAGGTACGCTTCCTGGAACAAAGACATAAAGGAAGTGAAGAAGTTAGCCACGTGGATATCTGAAGGATGAGCTCTCTAGGCATAAGGAATGACCTGTGTGTTCAAGAGGCATCAGGGAGCCCAGAGTGTAAAATGATCCAAAGAGGACAGACTAGAACATAAGATCTGATCATATTGGGCCTGTTGGCCATGGCAAGGACATTTACACTGAGTGAGATAGTGTGGGGACCAGAGAGGTGATGTGATCTGACTTAGGCTTCAAGAGGATCATTCTGACTGCCATGTTGAGAATAGACCGGGGGTAGAGGAGAGTGGGAGAAAGAAAGAAGACCGTCTAAGAGGCCATTGCAGCAGTCCAGGCAAAGATGAAAGTGGCTGGTGTCACTGTGGTGGTAGACGAGATGAGGAGGAGGAGATGAGAAGTGGAGGAGATGTGAAGGGGCTGATTCTGGATATATTGTGAAGGGTAGAGTCCCCTGGATTAGGGATCTGAGAGAAAGGTGTTGAGGATGACTCCAGGGTTTTCAGCTTGATCACTTGGGAGGATGGAGTTATCAACTGAGATGAAAAGGAGCAGGCTTTGGAGTAAGAGGAGGACTGGGGATTGGCCACTGGATTTCACAATGTGGAGGTCATTGATGACCCTGATGAGCAGTTTCCATGGAGTGGTATAGGCAAAGCCCAACAGCGTGGGTTTAAGAGAGAAAGGAGGGGGAGGATTTGGAAATCACAGGTGTAGACAGCTCTTTGAAGAAGAGTCATTAGTGAACTTTTCTAAACCTTACTTTCATTTACCCCTTAATCTTTTCCTTTGATTATCTCCTTCTTGAAACACTATTCTCCCACGACCTCTATAATCTTACATCTCTGGACACAATTTTGCTGTCTCCCTTACTGACTGGCATTGAGTACCTCCAAGGACCTTGAAGGATGAACAGTTGTTATGCCAGACACATTTGGGACACAAGAGGAACAGGAAGAAAGGCATTCGAAAGAGAAGAAATAAAATGAGCAGAGGCATGAAGTGGTACATTGTTTAGGGAACAGTGAACAGTGATTCTGATGTGGTTAGCATGTGCTTCATACGGGCACCAGAATGACCGCAGACGAGGCCTCAGTGGTAAAGGAGAATTATAGGCAGGGTAGAAATCACCTGGAGACTGTTCCAAAAACCCAATCCAGGGAGCAGAGAATGGAAAATAAGACAGTACTGACAGACAAAGAATGGCTGGTCAGGGGAGTTGGCTGTAGATGGTGCGTGCTGGAGAGCTCAGAGATGAAGCTGGGTTTTTAATCTTGAACCACTGTAAGAAAAGTGTTCCCTCTTAAAAATACAGCAATGGAGGAGCGGTAGGGAAAATGTGACAGGAAGATGCCTGATTCAGTCCATCATAACCCAGGTTGGTGGTGGTAGCAGATCCAGGTAAAGATGGCCAACAGACAACTAGATTAAGACTTAGGGCATGGGATAGTGTGGGGAGTCGTCCACGTAGAAGTGTCGTTGAAGGTGTGCATGAGAGTGTGGGAGCAAAGAGGAGAACACAAATGACAATTGTGAGTACATGATATGGATGCTTAAGGAATAGGGGCAAGGGAGAGCAGTCAGGACATGGTCAGAAAACAGAGCTTGCAGAGTCCCAGAGCCAAGGAAAAGGAGATTGTAGGGGCAGCGACGCTAGTGAGGGCCCAGGAGAAGGAGGCCTGAGAGACCGCGGGCTGGGGTCGCAGATCCCTGTGGCTGCTACAGCTCAAAGGTGAAACAGAGGATGGCCAGGTGTGCAGGAGGAAAGTGCTGGAGTCCTCCACGAGAAGTATGGCTGTGAAGGGAGGACAGAGACCACACTCTGAAGGGACAACAAGATCAAAGGAACATTTGCGATCTGAAACAAAAGGATAAAACACATCAATATAACCAGGAAAAAAATACCTGGTGAGAATATAGCAGATGGATAGGGCTTTTGAATTTTAAGCTTTAAATTTCTGGAAACAGCTACCACTAAATATTGGCAGAAAAACTCAAACGGTAATCATCTTAGTTTATCAGCTTTTGTTTTTGAAATGAATGCTCGTGATAGATTTTTTTTTTTTGTAAGGAAGATTGGCCCCAAGCTAACATCTGTTGCCAGTCTTCCTTTTTTTGCTTGAGGAAGATTGTCACTGAGCTAACATTTGTGCCAATCTTTATTTTGTATGTGGGATGCCACCTCGGCATGGCTTGATGAGTGGTGTGTAGGTTTGCACCCAGGATCCGAACCCACAAACCCCAGGCTGCCAAAGTGGAGTACATGAACTTAACCACTACAACACCGGGCTGGCCTCTGATTTTATTACATATATCTTTCACTCGGTTTTTTGCCAGTGAAAATTTTCCTAGTTTTCACACAAAATAAAATGCATTGATGTTTTATCGTATTGCACAAAGATCATCCTGGCTACTACTATATATTTATTATATTATTAAATTCCTGAATTTAAATATTCAAAGACTGTTTTGCCATTGACATTCAATGTACTTCAGACATGAAAGAAATTACATATAGTATGTGCATAATATATTTTTTATTTTGTTCCACTAGCTTTTTTTCCAGAGCATCAATAGGAATTGTTTCTAGTTGGTATCCTGTATTCCTAAATAAAAGGTAGAAGTCTGCAATCATATTCAAGGAGATATCTGGCAAAACATAAATGCTTCTGTGGTTTATTATATATCTACTTATCTCACCACTAAAATGATTTCTGAATAAAATCTTTAAGTCTCTGAAGAACATGAATTAACCTGCCTTAAAATAAAATCCTGGGTCTGCACTTGGAACGTACATCAATATGATCATTTAGCTAAAATGAATAATATAATGGAATTTTACACAATACTGTTTAAACCATTAAAACTTTTATTCCTGAGAATAAGGATTTTATTTAAATTGTTTTTCTCAAATCCATTCCCAGCTCTGCTCGTAACCGATATTGCCATACTGAAATAAATAAATAAATATGGGACTTTTATGAAGCGAAGACAGCCTCACTACCCTCTTTTCTTCTTCAGGACTGAATTTGGTAAACACTTGTTTTGGCCTGAACCAGAATTTGAAAACTACCTTGTAGGAGTTCTTGTTTGTATAATGGCAGGCTAGGTCATTCAAACAAACCTTCTCATGGAAAACAACTAATAATGCTGGATAAATTTTTTTAAGTTCATAGAAACATCCAAGAACCAAACTGATGTAAGGAATTACCAGTATAAACCCTAAGAGAAAACCAGAAAGGTAAACGGAGAATTCAAAATCACTTTTGCTCTTAAGATATGTGGTAACCCAGACTTGAAAGGGAGCTGTGTTATGATGACAGCGAGGAGTGAGGGGGACAGAAATAAGATGCCCGGGGCCGCCCCTGAGGAGATGCCCGTGCCCCCTGCAGCGCACCGCTGTGCTGAGACCCTGAAGGCCGAGCCCCAAGATGAAGGTGAGCCATCAGTAATGCTCCATCCTCCACGCCAGGGGCCGTGGGGGACACTGCCTTAGCGTGAGAAGAGTAAGGAACAACATCCCTGAAAGGGCCCCCTGCGCATTTCTGCCCAGAGTCCTATCAGCACGGTGACCCAAGAAACCTCAACCGAGAATTCAGTGTAAAAGAATACCGGAACTATAAAAGTAAAAGATATCAAAAACTTTAGGGACAAAACTAAGCTTTATTGAATGGTATTAAACACTATCAAAGTAAATATCGCTATGCTGTGTTCATAGAGTGGAAACTCAATAACAGAAAGAATGAATGCGATTTTGATCCAGATTTCAATGTTTGTTTTTAGAATTTGGTAAACTTAGTCTAAATTGATATGCGAACGCAGAAGTCAAGACTAAACAAAGACTCTTAAAGAAAAACAAGAAGGAGAACTTGCTCTCCAGATATCAGATTTATACAAAGCTATAATAATTAAAACAATATGGTGTCGGTATTCAGATTGAAAAACCACTGGAACAGGATAGAGTCCAGAAACAGACCCATACATAATAAATTTCATACTATTTTTGTTCATATTGGCTCAAATGCAATCTAAATGGCCATATAAATCTTACAGTCACAATGATAAGCAGCAAGACATGAGTGAGCTTCCATTCATGTGAAGTTCAAGAACAGGAAAAATTCAACCATATTGTTTAGGGACTTTTTTCTTTGCTCTAATTAATATTTAATTCTTCCTTTCAACATTGTTTAAAGTCTCCAACATATTAGACAAAGAAATTTTGATAACATAGTTAATTCCCTGGAGACAACCATATAATCCTTTAAAATTACATAAATGTGTATATAGATGATTGAGGTTTCTGCAGCCTACATATGCCTCTTTTTGGGGGAGAAAAAGCAATATTTGACAATAATTCAATTGTAGCTTTAAAAAAATAGTTTTCTTATGAAACTTTAATGTGCTGTAAATAAACGTATCATCTGTTCAAGCAATGAACTCGTCAGGTCAGGCACAAGAACAGTGTAAAACTACAAAGAAAAGCAAGGAAATTATTACTAAAAATTCAGTGGCGTGGTGCCTGGTGAGAAGGGGAAGGGGTTAGGATGGGGCGGTAGATGGGAGGGAGGCCCTTCTAGAACAGTGCTAATATCTGTTCTATTTCTTGTCCTGGGTGGTAGTTATACAGGCACTGACTTTATAACTGGCCGTTAAACCCTACCTACACATCGATGTGCTTTTCAGTGTGTGTGTTTATATTTCACAAGGGTTTTCTTTTAAAGGGAAAAATAAAATGGAAATAAAACCCAACCCTCATACAGTGTAGAAGCCTGGACTTATATTTTGGGCCATAAGGTAGTGAAATGGGGCTGTAGCGATGGCATTCTGATGTTCTCTGAAGGATGGTGGACGGCCAGGGCTCTCGGAATGTCACTGTGGCTTGAAAGCAGAAGGCGTTGTGGGGTGTTGTGGGAACGTGTATGAGGCAAAGGGCAGCAGACGCGCCGCCCGAGCTATGGGATTCACCAGGGGTGTAGGACCGTGAAGCTGATCGTTTTCTCCCCAGAATGATGTGGGGTAGGCTATTTCTTCATGCTTTTCCATCCAGCAATTCCATTTCTAGAGGTTTATCCTGACGAAATGACTGGACAAGAAATCAACTATGTATATACATGGTTGCTTAACACTGTCTATAGTGGTGAAAAATTTGGAAACACTACAAACATCCATCCAGACACTTCTGTGTCCTGACAGTGGATCCCTCCCCACCAGTGAAAATTATGGCCATGATACTCAGGTATGTGGAGGTGCCATATATGTGTAATATGTACCGATTTTTATGTTAGTATATGTGTTTATGTAGGCATGGAAAACATCTGGAGAAATATATGCTGAACTATTAAAAAGGATGAAATACGGATGATTGCCCCTTTCTATTTTATATATGTCTGAATTGTTTGAATTTTCAAATAGGTGTTTTATAATGAAAAGTTTTCTATTGTGGAATCAAAAGAATATGTTTTGTTGTCATTCGGTGCAGTTTGTAAGTGAAGCTCCCACCTGTGAAAGGGGCTTCAAGGAGCCCGTTTCTGTAGATGTGCTAGGAAGTGCTGGGGCTCTCTTAGGATCTTCTTCCTTTGGAGTTGCTCCTTGCAGTGGGTTTGAGGTGGTAACAGACCACAGTGTACACCGAACACTCTGGACCAGGCAATGTTCTAAATGCTTTACGTTAATAATGCGCTTCTCTTCACAGCGGCCCTGGAAGACGCGCACTGCTCTTTGCATCTTGGGCGCATGCAGGGAAAGCTGAGCAGCTGGCTCACTGCCCCAGCAGGAGGGGCTGGGTGGGGCTGGGTTTTAAAGTCGGTCGATTTGGCTCGGGGGGGTCTGTGCTCTTAACCACCATGCCTTCTGCCACTCGGGGGAAGCTCCCCGGTCATGGTGAAAACACCAGCTTCAAAATCTTGTCCTCTCAAGTTCACAACTGCTCTGTTGGCAAGCTGCCTATCCAACACTTGAGAATTTTCGTTTCCTTTTAAATTATAAAAGTAACACATGCTGTCATAGACATTTGGTGATTTTACCATCCAGCAGCCATGCAGCCTTCTGTAAGTCTGTGCCCTGTGATCTTTTGGGAAACCACTGCTCCCAGGCAGTTCAGGTAGGGCCTCCCACAGCCCCAGGCGGAAGCCCTGACTGCTCTTCAGCTACAGCGGACAAAAAAATTCCCTTTGATTTTAAGCTGATTTGGGTTGGATATTTTTTGCCCCTTGTGACTCAAGGAATCATAACCCAGACACATCCTAATAATGAAAAGTTTAGACTATTCAGAAATATGTAAAGAAGGAAAAAAATCATCCCAAACCTCCCCACCCAGAAAGAATTATTAGCACACTTGCTTTCTTCCTTTCAGATTTTCATGTGCATGTGCACCTACATGTATTTATTTTTACTAAATAGAGAGCACACTGTTTTGTACCCTGATTTTTCTCAGTTAGCATTGTTTTATACACCCCACGCCCATGTTGTTGGATTCACTTCCAAGCTGTTATTTTAGAAAATGTATAAATTTTCACCATATGAAGATGCCGAAATATAATTTCTGTTTTCTTCTTATCCTGCTCTTCAAGAAGCTATTGAGTTTGAGGACTCCTCCATTAGATGTTAAGTCAACATTTTCGTCTAGTGGAGTCCATCCTACTGAGCATTGAGGAGGCAGAAGAAGTCCCCAGAGGCCAGGCTCATCCTCTATTAGGGGCCAGACATTATAAGTGTAAGGTGACAAGGGCCATCTGTGATGAGAGCAATCACCAGGTTCTGTGGGAAGGTGGGATGTGCACTCTCTCTAGGTGACTCTTCTGTTATGTCTGCTGCTGCTGGGAAAAGACTAGGAATAATTACAGAACCTTAACAGTGAATGCTTTATTTTATTTTTTAAAAATACATTGATACTGCTACTGCTTTAGTCAATAGTGTTTCCTTCTGCTGGTAAATTAACGAACTTGGAGCAACTGAGATGCGCTACGATTGTTTCTACTTTGAAAAACTAACAAAAAAGAAATATAAACTAAGTGAAATGCACTACTTTGTAGTTTTATAATGATAATTTGCATTTGGAAAATGGAATTTATACCATTTCCAGGCATTTCTAGACCTTGGTTATTTTTAAATTTCTATTCACTATACAGAAATTTTTTTTCTATTTTCCCAATTTTTGTGTGTGTGTAAGGAAGATTCTCCCTGAGCCAACATCCAGGCCCATCCTACTCTACTTTATATGTGAGACACCTGCCACAGCAGCATGGCTTGATAAGCAGTGCATAGGTCCACACCCAAGATCCAAGCCAGCAAACCGTGGGCCACTGAAGCAGAGCACACGAACTTAACCAGTACGCCACTGGGGCGGCACCAATCCTCCTCTTTTTCTTTGTTTGAGGAAGATTAGCCCTGAGCTAATATCTGTGCCAGTCCTCCTCTACTTTGTATGTGGGATGCCTCCACAGCATGGCTGATGAGTGGAGCTGGTCCACACCCAGGATCCAAACCCGCAAACCCCAGGCTGCCAAAGTAGAGCACGTGAACTTAACCACTCAGCCACGGGGCCAGCCCCTCACAATTGTTTTTCAAGTTCATAAGAGAATAGCTTTCTGATGAGTGTTGTTATTTATAGTAAATCCTGAAAAAACACATATAACAATAAAATAATGCATTAAATTATAATATATTTTGTAATTAAAAGGCATTTTCACTACCATTTTTCATTTGATGCTTCTGATTTTGTTTCCTTTTTTTGGAAGTATAGAAAATGGAACAAGAAATGGTTTGTCTTCCAGATACATTACCTATGCAGTAAAATGTAGCTGTTAATAAGAAGGAACTTTTCCTTTAGAAGGAGGGAGTCACTTTCACCGGTAAGACTCTGTGAAGTCCTCTGAAAGAGAATGCAATTTTCTAGCTTCCGAGTGAGGTGAAAAGTTCCAGAAGTAATCAAAGTTCTCACAAAGTGTGGTTGTCAACCATTACACCCACAGCTTATTAGAACTGGGCTGTAAATCTCAGAGGGATATGATGCAGTGCGGCGTGGGATTCAGTGGTCTCTTCAGACGAGACCACTGAGCAATTTTAATTAGAAACGGTTAGTGAAAAGAAAGGTGTCACATTGTATGACTGCTCCTTTGGGGACCTCATTTTTAAAATCATGTGAGTTCTAAAAACGACTATAGTTTATACTCTCTGCTTCCAACTTGGTTCAATTCAATGCTCATCCTCGTAATGAGGATGCTGAGAGCTCGGCCTGAGGGGAAAAGCTGGAGGGAAGTTCCACAATAAGCTGCTTGTGACCAATATGAACCTAAGGTATGATTTTACTATTTTGTGGATCTGCTTTAGGGTTAAGCATAAAGGACCATAGCCCATCAGAAAGCTATTTCTTCATTAGCTTGAAAATCAAATGTAAATAATTAGACTGTGTAGTAGGAATAGTTGCTAAGAAATAGCCAGGTCCTAACATATTATATAAACTTTAAAGAGAGAGGAGGGAAATGTCCCCTGCCCCCAAAATGACCCAGAGAAACAGGAAGTAGCTACCAAAAAGCTAAATTGTTTGCGAACAAATGGGAAAACAGAATTCGGTTATTGTCAGTATTGCAAACAGGAGGAACTGGAGATCAGATGAAATGGGAGTATGAATAATGCAAATGGGAGAATAGATGGGAAATGGAATTCATTTGATATCTTAGGAGGATTTTTGGAGCTTCCAGCATGGCTCCCAGTGATTGTGGCCTTCTGCTGTGTGTGACCCCTATAGTCCCTTCCCACAGCCAAGGCACTCTGGAATTCCAGACCCACAGAAACTGCGAGAGAGAAATAGTCACAGTTGCTTTAAGCTGAGTTTGGGTTTAATTTGTTACCCAGCAGTAGAGGACTAATATAGTGAGCGGTACAGTGTAGAAATGAGGTCAAGGGGCAGGAGTGACAAGCAAAACTGCCAGACCAGCACCTGAGAACATTGATATGAAAAACATGAGAAAATATCTGCGCAAATTATATCGGGCTCACTATCACTCTCCATCTGTGTGAGAGGAGAACAGTTAAGGGAAATGGAGCTACGAAGTCTCAGTACCCGAGCCAAATTCCCCAGTTTGACTGGGGATGTCTGTGTTTCTCAGGAGTCTACCACACTTTGGGGAACACAATCCAACTGTACTGCGGGTTCCTACCACTGGGAGCTGAGAAAACACCAGGACTTTTCTCCCCAGTCAGCTCCCGTGAGTGTTTCTAGCAGACACCACCTCCCACAGGATGCCTGCCAGCCCCTCAATCCTGCCTGTGCCTCCCTGGCGCTCTGTGCCTCCCCCTCCCAGGACTCAGTGCTGTGATTGCCCCTTTCCTTCCCTCCGGGCTGCTGGGCTCCAGGGCTCCGGGAGGCCTGTCACTCCAGTCACGGCCACCCTGCCTGTGCCTCCAGGGACACGGCGGTGTAGGGAGGCCGGACCGCCCGAGCCCCAGGCCACTGGCCCACGACAAACACAGCAGAGACTTGCATCCTCTGACACTTCGTGCTGTGTCCTCTCCACTCAACCACATCGCTTCACGATTTTCAGGGATGTGTGATACAAAAGAAGGATTTAGGAGACGTGTTCACGTGATCATTTCCCTGGGCATCAGTGGGCTGCGCATACATACGACTCCTTCAAAACCTTTGTTCACTTTGGAGTCTCCGCAGGTTCTGTCCTTCCCCGCGCCCGTGGAAACTTGCTCCTCCAGGACCATTTGTCTTTTCACTCAGTGCATCTAAAGGTGGCGAGTGAGGATTTGGGGGTGGTGCATGGAGCTCGTCTGTTTGAAAAAGCCCTTGGAGAACGGAGTTGTGAGGAGGCGATTCCTTCCCCGCATCTGCTCCGTTTCCCTTGAGAACCACTCTCAATTGGTCTGGGTCGGCGCCCAGACGTCTTCCCAGTTTACAGCGCCGAGAACCATTGGAGAAACCGGCGTAACTACTCTCACTCGTCAGCAGAAAGGCCTGTCCCCTCAGAGATCGCGAGCAAGGCCTCCACCGTCCATCTGAAGTTAACACGTCCCTGCAGCCTTCCACAGGCCGCGCAACTGCCACGTGGGTGGTGAAGCCACAGGGCTGGCAGCGCCATCGTGGCTCACTGTAGCCCATGCGATCTCCCACCTCGGGAGATCCGCACGAAGTTCACGAGCTGGCTTTGACATCCAGCATAAACAGCCGTTAACGATTATGACCAAGACTTTTATGGCACATCTATAAAACAAAGGACTTTTTATATGTTACAAAATTGAGCAAGCTCTGTGTTTCCTAGAGCGATAAATTCAGCCTTTCTTGCTCCTAAGAACGAGTTTTAGTACTTTGTAAACTAAAGTAAGCCACACTATATATGGGGCTGCTGGGATGAAACAAAGGAAAGAATTTTTAGTCATATTTCTCTTTAACCAGATTTACCACATTTCATTACTTTGCTGCCTACTATTGCTCTGTGATCCCTAAGGAAATAGCTAGATGAAATTGAGAATAAAAACAACATAAAGTCGGATATTCAATACCCTAGGTTGCATATACCCAATCGGGTCACACGATGATTAAATTTAGCGCTAGTTAACCTGATTTCAAGTGCTGTTCAATTCTGGAGACAATGAGAAACAGAATGCTTGTTCTACATTATCAGAAAATATTTATATTGAAACATAGGGTTTTGAGTTTCCTTGCCATCTAGGAATAGGAACACATAACAGGCAGAGAGATCACTGAATACTGTATTCGTACTATCAACTCGATGAAGATTTTATTTGACCAAGGAGAGCATTAGCCCACCACCCCTTGTTGCTCCCCTCTCCACACACACCACCTGTAGCACCCACCCTGTTGTGCTCTAGGAAAGGTAGAGAGGCCATCTGGAGGTTGGGAACCACGACATTTTTGACAGGCAGCTCCGTTTAGACTTAGTCTCCCCAAACTTTTCAACTGTGAATGTATTGCATCATTGTTTGAAAAGAGGCCCCAAAGCGTAGAGCATCTGTGTAAGTCAGAAGAAAGAATTCTCAGACGTTTAAAGCTGATTATATGTAACAAGGCCGTGTAATTTCTTCCTGGGGAAAGGGAGAGTGGAATTTCCAAACCAAATTAGTTCACTTTTGCCTGGACTGGTTTTAATTAACTGTGATTCTTCTGGAAAGCATGGAGATAGACCAGACGGCCTCTCAAGGTTCCTTCAAACCTGCCTGCTCTCTGCTGAACAACAGAATGTAAGAACAGAAAGCGATCTTGGCCAACGAGGCCAGTTCCTTCACTTAACAGTGAGGGACCTGAGATACATGGAGTAAATGTAGCTCACGTTATTATTATAATTCTGAGGAAAAAACAATTATGTCGCTTCAGAGCCCCATCTTGCTCTTTTAAAAGAAACTTTTTATTGTGAAAAATAGCGTGGATTCGAAAGAGTTTATAAAGCATATATGTGCAATTCATAGAAGAAAAACGAAACAAAGACGTTATACTACCATCCAGGTTAAGAGACACACCAAGATCAGTACTTCAGAAGCTTCCTAGGCGCCTCTCCCTGCTCTCACTGCCTTCCTGCCCCCGTGGAAGTGATTGCGCTCTGGAACGTTTTGTTAATCATTCTCATGAGCCGTGGTGCTCCAGTTGTTGCTTACTCATCTTCTGTTCGAGATGCTAGCCCATTGTATGAATATACCACAATTTACCCATTCTACTGTTGATGGACTTTGGGTGGTTCCCAGTTGGCATTTTTGTTTGCTTGTTTTGACTTGTTTTTTGTGTGACTTGCATGTGTTTAAGTTTCTCAGACTTTGGAGTTGATATGTGAAGGGAAAACCAATTTTAAATAGGAAAAAGTGATAATTGAGCTGAGTCCTGGGCAATAGAAAGGGGCCAATCATGTAGAGATTGGAGCAGAGAGTTCCAAGGATAGGAACAACAAACACAAAGGCTCTGGGGTGAGAAATCTTGGAGTGCGAGAGGAAGAGCAAGAAGGCCCAAGTGGTAGAGCTTTTGGAGCCCATGGGAGAGTGGTAAGAGGTGAGATCAAAAAGGCAGCAGATGCCAGATCATTTAGACGTTGTGTCAGGTTAGCTAAGTGGGAGGCCAGTAAAGAGGCCACTCTGGACGAGGTGAGGAGAATGAGTTACACAAGGACAAGACATAGAGCCTGGAGAGCAATGAAGAGGCTGCTGAGGTCATCCAGGCAAAACATGGTGAAGGCTAAGATAAGAAAAGAGGCACTGGAGATGGAGAGATATGACTGAGCTCAGAAATACTTTGGAGATGGGGAAATGAACTTCTTAGTGGGCTGCATATGAAGGGTGAGGAAGAGGGAAATCCAGCTGAGTCCTACATTTTTGCCTTCAAAAACCAGGTGACTAGTTGTTGGAGTTACTGAGACGCAGAAGGCTAGAGGAGGCACAGAGGTGGTTTGGAGAAATGGGGAATATACATGTTTTTTTGTTTTAGCAATGTTAGGTTTGAGATACCTAGTAGACATCCAGAGGAAGTATCTGGTAGGCAGTTAGATCTGAGAACCTGGAGACAGCTCTGACCTAGAGAAGAAAGTTTGGAGTCATCAGCATGTCACTGTAGTTAAAGTCCTGGGAGAGACTCAGATGACCCTGGAAGGTGTAGAAGGGGAGAGGGCAAAGATGTAACCCTAAGGTACCCCAACATTGTTTGGACAAGCTGAGGGAGAAGAGACAGCAAAGGATGTGGAAGCAGGAGAAAACCAAAAAGGATGATGTCATGGAAGCGAGGAGATAAGATTGTTTCCGGAAGGAAGTTCTGCTCAATGGAAAGATCAGATAAGATGAGGAGATAAGGACCAAAAAATGGACAGACAAGCGGACGCAGATGGTAACCTTGAAAAAAGCCCATTTGCCTGAGGGGTGGGGACACTACCTGACCAGAGTGGGTGCCAGTGAATATGAAGTCAGGAAGTAGAGACGATAACCCAGATCAAATCAAGGGAATAGATCCATGAAGGGTATAGACTGTAATCCAGATCAATAAAGGGAATAGATCCATGAAGGGAAGCAGAGGAAGGGTTGGCAGCTGGAGAGTAATACAGGGTGAGAGGAAGACTTGTTTGTTTAAGATGGAAGATATTAGAGATGTTTGGGTGCTGACAGGAAGAATTCTCTAGAGAGGGAAACACTGAGGTAGCAGGGTGGCTCTGGCGGGAGGAACATCCTTGAGAAAGTAGGAGAGGGTCCACCCATGAGAGGAGAAGCCGAATTGTGATTGGAGCAGAGCTGCTCACGAAGACCTGTATTCAATATGCTCATCATGGAGTAATTTATCACAGTAAAGACTTGGAAATAATCTACGTGCTAAACAATAGGAGAACCATTTCTTAAAAGTCGTAGCATATGCACAAAATGGAACCTTATAAAAATCACTTTTTTGGGGTCATGTTGTATGTAGATAAAAGTAATGTACAAAAACACACATTGAATTTTGAAAGGAAAATATACGTATGTGTGACGTGTACACAAACTCCTGAAAGGAAGTGCATCAGATCGTACCAATGGTTACTTTGCATGTTGTTTTTGGTGATCCCTTCCTTTTATCTGCTTTTTTTAAATGTCCAAATTGTCCATAATGAACACAAATTATTTGTATTATCAGGAAAAAGGCAATTCATGTTATTTTTAAAAAATGGATGAAGCACAACACAGCATTTTGTTTCTTGGCCAGAAAGCCATTTCCTTTTGCTTTGTAATAGGCAAAAAAATCACAGGAGTGATGCTGTTTACATTTAGATTAATTCCACTTTGCTTTTCCTTTTTTATTCTTATCTGTTTCATCTCCTTCATGACATTAGCCATGTTTCACCTGATGTGTGCCAAGTTATTGCTTATTAAGGCACTGACCATCACCCAGATCCTTTTAAATAGTCTTATCAGAAAAGCATGACAGGAGCACTGCTGGAGAGCTTCACCTGGCACCTTTCATGATAGGAAGATGATGAAATGAGAGGACCTTGAGCCTTAAGGGAATCCCAGTAACTCATTTAATTGAGAAATTACAGTTTCAAGCAGTTGAAGCCACAAAAGCAGATCAGCTTTCTCAATGGTGCACGTTTAAGTAAGTATTGGAGCCAGGGTAAGTGTACACTGACCAGGACCCACATGGATCCCCAGATAGAATTCAGGGCTGCTGTTAGGCAGGAAGAGCCAGTGAATGCCAGGAAATCACCAACATTGACCACAAGCTGTAATCCAAAGTCCTGACCTCATCAACCTGTAACCACAATATGGTCATATTTCTACTAAAATAGGCTCTCATTCATTTCTCAAATATCCATTTAGCACCTACTGTGCACCAGGAACTTTGCTAGGGGCCAGATATACACTAACAGACACAGAAGACCCCATCACTGCTCCCCTAGTCCAGTGGGGAAGAGAGACAATTAAACAAGTTTTGGTGAGATGTTAAATGCCACCACAAAGGAGGTGCAATGAGCTATTATGGAAGCTACAGTAGGAGCAGGGCTTCCAGAAAGAAGAGAAGTTTAAGCTAAGACATTTCTATGGGTAGGAGTTAGTAGTGTGAACTGGAAGTAAAAGAGTGGTCTAGGCAGAGGACAATGTGTGTGAGAAGACCCAGAGGAAGGCACGATAACTCTGAGGAACTAAAGAAGGTCAGTAAGGCTGGAATGCAAGGAGGAAGGAGTAGTGAGAGATGTGTCTGGACAGAAGGAACTGGTTATTTGGGGTTGGAGGAAGGCAAGACTGGAGACAGGGACATCGGTTAGGAGGCTGGGGTAGAATGACGGAGAGAAGGAAACTGATTAAGAAATATTTAGGAAGTAGAACTAATTAGGGATTAACTGATATGGTGGAAGCTTAGATCACTGATGTTGTATCTTTCTCTTTTCTAATAGAAGTGCTTAGTGCTATAAATGTCCCTCAAAGCACTGCTTTAGCTGTATCCCACAATTTTGACATGTGTTTTCATTTTCATTTGGTTTAAAATAATATCAGATTTCTATTTAGAAGCTTGATGTTTAATTTCCTAATATCTGTGGTCTTTTCAAATCTCTTTCTGTTGTCACTTTCTGGTTTAATTCCACTGTGGTCATTCATTTTAAATTTATTGAGACTTGTTTCACAGCCCAGTATGTGGTCTCTGTACTGAGCCACCCCAAGCCTCGTTGATTCCTTTCCTTTTTTGTCTGAACTTACCTTGCTCTGCCTGACATTTCCTTCTTATTTCTCTTTTTCTTTCTCAATGGTCTCTCCTCCAGTGCAGAGGAGGTCAGGCCTGTGTGGATTTCCTGCAGTCTGCAGGTCTTTTCGCAACACTGCCTGTGAGGAACTATGCACCAACTCCACAAAAAAAAAGCAATAAAATATTGGCACATTGTAGTGCAAATCTATATTTGGGAAAGAAAATTAAAGAATCACAATCTGCAGAAATGTGACTCTGACCACAATAATTACAACCTTTACATCATCATGCAGAGGAGTTTGGCTCCTTGGAGCCAGATCCACATAGTTTCAAATATCTCCTTCCCAGAAGAGGGTTTCTCCCCATTGGGGTGGCTTCCCAGAAGAAAGAGACATCCAGCTTCAAAGATAACTTCAACCTCTTAGCTCTGAAGAGGCAGAAAATTGCAGAAACTTTAAAATTATAACTTTTCTCCATTCTCTCTTCATCAAGCGTTCATCTATCTATCTGTCTATCTATCTATCTATCTATCAAATAGTGTATATGTAAAAAGTCATATATACATACTTGTATATATATATATATACACGTAGATATATCTCTTGGTATCTGGTCTCACTCAGGGTCATCATGTTTATTACTATCATTCAGTGAGGAAGATAATCATGTATTGGACTGGGAACATGAACGGGAATTGTAGATTCTGCTTTGCTTTCCATAAGCAGTTAGAACATAAAAATAACCCCTGAATCCCGGTGGGTGCCTACTGGTATCTAATGCCAGCTCCTAATGCCTCTAGCTTCAGCCCTTTTCTAACTGTAATAGCGTCTGGAAAGTGATTGTTCAACTTTGTTCTTACGACACAGGGGTTCTAGTAAGTTTTGAGACACTGGTCATTTCTCTTGCTGCAGATATGGAATCCTCTTTAATCCTCAGGAAACACTGTACACTTCCCTGCCTTGTGAACTAACAGTCAAAGGAACAGTTGATGAAAATAAGTGAAGAAATTCTGGAGTTGGTAGTTTGAATTCCTGTAAGTCCTTAAGGTCTCAAATTCTAGGGAACTTACAGTATTTAAAGGGAAGAAAAGAAGGAGTAATTTTTTCTGTCATTCAGAGTTTTGCACTTTCAAAGAGGCAGTCACATCGAGAAAGGGCTCTAATGAGTTAAGGAGTTGTGTGGTGGCCTGCAACCACGTTAATATAGAACAGCTTCGGGGCATTTTTTATTTGTTTGAAGTTTATTTCTTCTTAGGGTACTTGAAACCATGATGTCTACCCACACTCCTTAACTGGAAATTTTAGCCACATTTGTCCCTCATCTGAGAAGATCATGTCGTGCATCTGTCTGTTGACATCTTGAGAAGTTCTGTTCTAGCAATCGTCCTCACATTTTATTTTATTTCTTCATCAGGCTCCAATTTTGAATTCCGCAAGTCCGGATTTAACAACAGCCTAATGAGAGAAGATGTTCGCATTTCTCTAGTCTCTCTAATGAGTATTGGAAACCTCCACATCCTATGAGGCTGCCAAACCAGGGCAACCACAGCTCAGCTTCTCTCCAAATGAGTGTCTGCCGCCCTCCTTAGACTATTGGCCCAGCTCACGCAACACCACCCAGCAGTCACCAGCTGCCAAAGGTCGCCATGGTCCCAGCCACAATCACAGAGGACTTTTACTCAAGTTTTCTAAAATAAGATCGTTATATAAATGTCATGGCCAACCACACTCACAGTTCAGAGTTCTTAATTTTAGTCTGCGTTTGTACCTTAAAAGTTTCTACTGGCTTTCTGTGGAGCAATACTCATCTGTTCTCTGGATGGATTTGCTAGTTTCCATGGCACAAGATAAGATTTTGTAGGAGTCATATAGTTTATTCTAAGATGATGACGTAGAAGAAAGCCAGAAAAGAATATGTTTCCAGAAAGCATTGGTGGAAATTATTGTCTAGACGCTGGGGTTCAGCCATGATGCCGTTAAGTCTGTTGCCTCAGCCCCGGACGACAAAGAGGCATCCGCCCAAAATGCTCATGGCACTAAGGTTGAGAGACCTGAGCGAGAGGAACAGGTGTATTTCTTCACCATCATCTCCCAGGGCTTACAGCATGGCAAGAGTTACATTTTTCTAACCCAGAGTTACAGAAAAATGGGGCCTATTCTACAGGATGTATTTACATGGGGAAAAAATAACTCTGACACACAGCATACCTAATATAGACTCATGGGTGGTGCAGATAATTAGCGCTGTAGGAGTTTAGAGGACAAAGATGCCTCCTAGGATCCTCTGGGATAGTTGGAGAAGACTTCTCTGTGAACTCGAGGCTTGAGGAGTGCCTTGGAAAATGGGTAGGAGAGGGAAAAGGGCATTTGCAAGCGTGATGTCAGAAAGTCACAGCTACCTTTTCGGGCAGAGAGTGGCCCAGGTTGACTGGAGTGGGGGTAGGTGATGAGAAGTTGTAGGAGTTAAGGTTATACTGGTGGGTTGAGGTCCAATGAGGGGGGGCCTTAAATGGGCTTTGGATTTTATTCATAGTGATTATATGATAATTAGTGAGCATTCAGGAAATTTTTTAAATAAATGGTAAGGGGAAGAAGGAAGACGTGCATTTCAAATTCCTTTCCCCCACAATTGTGTGGCTTCTAAGGATTTTGTTTCACACATCTGCCACCTTCCCTCTAGCCACAGAAAAGTGGATATTGTCATGCTACAAGTGAGAGATGACAGTGTAGAAAAACATAAAGCAGATATTTTCAACAGTGGGAGCCAACAGCAGGGAACCATACATCCCCGGTATCCTATAGTCACTCATTCAACAGATATTCATTGAGGGCCTACTGGGTACAAGGTCCTTTGAACACTGGTCCATTATGGAATCGTAATTCCAGGCAAGAGTTAACCTGAAATGTAATCCAGGGCCTCAATAGAGGCCCTCAGTAATCTTGAGGACAAATGAACCAATGACTCGAGTGAGCTCCCAGAGCCGCAAGAGGAAAAGATAAAGTCTGGTGTTCCTGCCTGCAGCTGGAAGACACGGACAAACCAGGGCCAGGACCACAGGCCAGCAGAGGGGAGCTTTAAGGTTGTCCCCGTGCAAGGAGTTATCATCACCATGCCCCAGTGTGACTGTCTTCCTTCCTTCAATGGTACTGTTGGTGTTTGTTCAAGGCTGGATACAAGTCATTCCAGGCCTGCCTCTCAGCCCCAGCTCGTCTGCATTCCGGCAGGTCTGTGGTGGTTGCTGTCTGACCATAGAGCATGAAAATCACAAGGGTCACACGGTCCCCTCTGAGAATGAACTAACTTGGCAACAAGTGCGTGTGAGCTCCCTTCTGCGGAACTGTTTTCAGACAAGGACGAGCTTCTTGCACGAGGTCAAAAAGGCCATGCTCGTCAGAAACAGCTCCAAAAGCGGCTTAATATAAACGGAGGCATGGTGCCCTCCTCACGCTGTGGGCACTCACCCTGGGAAGAAGGGAGGAAGAGGAAATGCGGCTCAAGGGTCGCGAGAGCTTTGGCTTTGGCTTTGGGGAGTAAAGTAAACAGGAAACCATTTCTAAACCCTCCTTGTTTCCGAGGTGCCTGCTCCTAAGGGCTTGTCAGCCGGGGCCCCCACTGGTTTGGAGGGGCAGCTGGCGAAAGGGGGAGGTGCGGGCGTGGTGGGTGACGAATGGGCCGTTATTAGAAACACCAGCGGTTCTGTTCCCTTCTGGACTCAGGCTGGCGACCAGATTCAACATGTCGCTTTATACACGAACCCACCTCAAACCTGCTCCCAGTTGTGCTGCCCAACCTTCTCCATTCCCACCGCTCAGCAGCCTTCCTTATTGACGTCTCAGTCCAGGGCCATAACCCAGAAGTCACTTTACGTTTTTAGAAAGTTTCATTTGGGTTTAGACTCAGTCACATTCATTTTAAGATGTGAATCTCAGGTTTGCTTCAGAGCCCTCTCCTCCCACAATGCAGCTAGAACCGTGGCCCAAGAGGATTTGCATGTTGTGTCTATGCATGTGTGTGTGCATGTGTGTGTGCGTGTACGTGTTTGGGGGAGGGGTGGTGGGGAAAGTGGGGGCCATTCTGTTCTTCCCCCAGCAGTCCCCCTCCTGGCTTGCTCTCTGAGAGGGTGTCAGGGTGGACAAGAGGGGAAGAGACAAAGCCTGTGTCCTTTGTGTGGCCCGAAAAGCAGCCCCTCCCCTCCTGGCTGATCATGAGGGCAACTGCAGCCGGTCGTCAGAGGGCCATGCACTGGCAGCTGCCGGCAGCTGTGTGCGTCCAGCAGGGCCTGGGGGAGGCTGCTGCCCCACACGGCCAGCCTCTGACCGCCTGGTGCAGAGGGCCAGGGAAGCCGGCAGCTTCTACCAGCCCCACTGTCCCCGCCTTCAGGAGCTGGAGCCTCAGGAGAGTGTATAATATTACATAGGTTATAGTATTACATATTATGTATTGTACATAATATAGCATACCAACAGATAGCTGTATATAATTATAGCATATTAGATAATGTATATAAAATCAATTTATAACCTGTAGACAACAGACAGATTCCTTCCTCTCAGTTTACCCGCTGCCTCAGTTCTGACTCTCACCACATTCTACTTGGATTGCAGCAAACTGGCTCACAGATCTCTAGTCCAGTGCTCCAAGCCCAATCCCTTGTTATGCTTCAGGCTGACATTGCCATTTCCCAGACTGACGGCCGGGACGACTCCTCCGGAGCTTTCACGGGATCACGCAAAGGTTTTGGCTTCACCTGCCAGCCTCTCTTCCCTCTGCCTTCCCCCACTGCCTGCCCCCTGATTCTGACCACAGGGATGAGCTGGCTGCCTTCTCTCCCGGTCCCTCTGTGAATCTTCCTCTCCTCCCGCGTGTCCGCTCATTTCCGTGGAGCCGGATGCGCTGTCCATCATGTCAAGTTCACTCAGCCTTGTTGTCTCCCTCCCTGGTCATCAGCTTCTTGAAGGCAGATCCTGGTCCTTGACTTTTTTTGCACCCAGCACAAAGTGAGCAAATATTAAAAGAACTTCAGAAATCCTGATATGAATTGCTTTTAGATATGTCATTTATTATTTGTGTTAATTCAACCAGCCACAAGAAGCATGGTATCGATCACCGTGTAAATGAGCCAGCCACTCTCCTTTTATTGACAGTTTGCAGCCCACATGAGGCCTGTTCTCAGAATGAACAACTATGACAAGGGACTATAATGGGGCAGTTTGTGACAGGGGCTGGAGGTGCGATTGGATGAACAAACTATGAAGTTGTGCGTGTCCTCCAAACACTTCTGTGTTGTCTGTGTCCTGTGTTCGGATCTTTCTTATTAACCAAGATTATAAATAAGATGTTAGATATAAATATGTTGGCGTACCCACGAGGCGAGGCCAGTAGAATGTTAATCAGCACCAGATACAAAGAGGTCGGGAAGCCTTTCAAATTCCTGGCTCAGAGAACCAGAAAATGTCCCTGGCCCCTGGGCCTGCCTGGACCAGTTTAAGCAGATGGACGTGCTGCCCAAGGTGGCAGGAAAAGAGCCGTTGAAGCCATGTGGCTGCAGTGTCGCTAGGAGACAGGGTCAGGATTTCATAAATGGAAATGCGAGAGCAGATTCAGAAACTGGAACATCCGGTCAGCGGGGAGGGAAATGGTAGGATTCACACGCAATGTTTCAGAACACAACATGTCTACTGCATGAGTTGAGGGCCGTCTATGCTGTGCAACTCCAGCACAGGTCAGAGAGGCTGGGTGGCACCTCAAACGGGTGCACAAAATTCAAGCCGTGTGGACCCACTGCGGGTCCCAACAGAACAGGCCTGAAGGTGCCTTCCTGTTTCTGTTGATTAGTGTATCTGCGTAAGCAACGGTCATCAGAGCAGCCTGCACCTTCGTGATGGTGTTTCCTAAAACCAGAGTGTTTGCTCTTCTTTTGTCAAATTTAGTTTGGGAATCCCCAACAGAATATAATTACTGAATCTGACTTTCAGTCTGAGGGTGCCAATTTGGAGTTGGAGCTCTGGGCACAGAGTTTAGGGGGGCACCGACCATTTTTCTGCCAGAAAAGCAATGGAAGTGACACAGCTGGGCTCTCCAGCGAGGGTGCCTGTCAAGTTCACGCACAGCACACCAAGCTGCCATCCCCAGCTTGGCAGCAAGACCAAGGCTTCGGAAGTCTGTTCCCCAGCACAGGGTGGGCCTGCCCTCCATACAAACGATGCTTACTGTTCCTTTCCTGCCCTTCATCGTGACAGAGTCTGAACCTTGTAAGGAAAGGCCAGGCCTATGATTTCCACAGTTTCTTAGGATTTAATTCGTGCCAAAGTCTGTTCCTGTAGTAAAATTGGCTTTTTCCAAGAAGCATGTGCTCAGCTTCTTGCAAAGAAACTTAGTTCCTCCTCCATTCATCATCTGACACCCACCAACAAATTCTTCCCCCTTATTTTTGACCTTCCTGCTCTGCTCCCCCAGCCCCGGTAATTCATCTTTGACTCTCACCCGTGTTCCTAGACAGTGAGGAGAAGGAATGAATCCAAGCGCAGCCCACCCAGATTCTGTTAGACAGTCAGAGATAACCAGGCCCCAGGACTGCAGGGAGCAGTGCATAAACTTACACAGAATCCACCCCAGGGCCCCAAACTGTCAGCCTGGGCGCCCAGGGCACTGGGGAGCAGAGGGCTGTGGTGAACCAGCCTCGAGAGAACCCGCTTCCTCCACACCGGGCGATGGGCCTCTTAGAGCACAGACAGCGTGCTTCTTGGTTATCGCGTGTTCCAACTGTTCTTTTAGTTAGATATAAAAACCACAAAGAGCGGAAGGTTTAGCATTTTGGGTTGGACTATTCTGATTTGCTAAATGAAACCACCAGGAATTATCTAAGGGAAAAATATCCATTTTGAACAAGTTAAGCATCTAATACAGTTTCTATAAATATTTGTTGAGTAAATATGTGCTTTGTGTAAAATACTATGTAAGCCATATAATGCATTACAGTCAGTTTGGAAAATGAACAGGAAAAAGTGACTCATAATCCCACCACCACAACACAACTATTATGGTGTCTGTGGGTTTTCTTTTTATTCTTATATGCATTTTATATTGTTCTCATCATCATGTTCTGCTATTCTTGCAGTTTGATTTTTTTCCAACCTAACTTGATATGGTGACCAGTGTCCTATGTGACCTGTGTAATCGACATGAGGACAATTTTAATGACTGCCACATTCTCAGATTTCCTTGTGAGGACCCTCCATAATTCACTCATCTCTCCCTAATGTCGGGCGTTTGTGTTGCTTGCAGTTTTTGCCATTTTACACAACACTGTGGTGAACATCTTGCTGCATATAGCTTGGGTAATAACTTGTATCACCAAGGTGACACGGCTGAAGAAAATTTGTGTTTCGTGATGCTTGTCATCATGATAACAAGCTCTTAGGTAATATATTAAAGAGAGAGAAAGACATTTCAAATGACAGTAAATCAAATAAAAACCCTCATATGAGTAATGCTACGATATAGCAAAACTGCGTTAATTCAGATTAACAGTCTTCCTGGAACTATTTGGCTTTCACGCTAAGTGTGTACATAATTTTGATGTTAATAAGAACTAGGAGACAAAACGAAAACCTGTATCCAAATGACCTCGAAGTTGTCTAAACAAAGCGTTCATAATTCATCACGACAATAGTACTACCATGGATTGAATAGTTCCAGGATATCGCCAGTTCGTTCAAATCTTACCGTCTTCGGGGCATCCGTGGAACTGGAGAATGTGAGGAGCTTCCAAGACTGGAAGTGAAAACTGCCCCAGGACTAGGCAATGTGCTCATCGCTGTGGAGCTGAACCCAGCGTCATCTTATCCCAGCGGCACTCTCCCTCCCTGTTCCAGAATGTCTTTCCCCTTCCCCTCGATGATTTACAGGGTCCACATGGCTCTCAGCATAACCCGATGACTTATTGGTGCTGTCTCTGGGCGTGGCTCAAGCCCCACGGCGTGTGTTACAGCCAGAATCCTCAACACTTGTGGGCAGATGTCAACCGAGATGAGATGCCCAGACCTTACAAGCCAGAAACGGGAGGGGACCTCCCAGGGCAAAGGGCAAAGTTTGGGAAAACAGTTTTATCCTGGTATTCCCACTACTATTCCCTTGCACCCTGAATAGAACAGAAGGCACATGCTCACGCTGGAAGGGCTAAAAGAAGAAGAAGATCATGTGGGGGCTGGCCCCATGGCCTAGTGGTTAAGTTCAGCACCCTCTACTTCAGTGGCCAGGGCTCAGTTCCTGGGCTCAGACCTATACCTCTTGTTGGTGGCCATGCTGTGGTGGTGACCCATATACAAAATAGAGGAAGACTGGCACGGATTTTAGCTCAGCGCAAATCTTGCTCAGAAAAAAATAAGATCTGGTAGGTAGAAGGTTTTCTCTTGAGCAAGACAAGTTTTTGTCAAAATGTAGACTTTGAGATTGGCCTATAACCAACAGGCCAGGACTGCTGACAAGTAGCTGTTAGCATCATTCCTTTTACAGACAAGGAGGCAGGATAGCACTGCCCGCAAGCACACAGCCAGTGTGTGGAACCACGTCTGTCTGACTTCCACTGTCCTATGCTGCTGCTTTGTCATGAAAATTCTTGAAGGTACTGTGATGGTTAATTTTATGTGTCAACTTGACTGGATCAGGGGGTGCCCAGATACTTAGCTAAACGTCATTTCTGGGTGTGTCTGTGAGGGTGTTTCTGGATGAGATTAGCATCTGAGGGTGGACTCCATAGAAGGGACTGCCCTCCCCAAAGCAGGTGGGCAGCATCCAGTCCACTGGGGATCCGAAGAGAACAAAAAGGTGGAGGAAGAGAGGATTCTCTCTCTCTCTGCCTGCTGACCTGGGACAGCTCGTCTCATCTTCTCCTGCCTCTGGGCTGGGACTGACACCATCGGTTCTTCTGGTTCTCAGGCCTTTGCACCCAGGCTGGAACTACACCACCAGCTTCCCTGGGTCTACAACTTGCATATGGCAGATCATGAGACTACTCAGCCTCCAGAGTTGCGTGAACCATATTCCTCACAATAAATTTCCGTGTGTGTGTATAATAGGATGTATATATCCTGTTGGTTCTGTTCTTTGGATGCTGACTAATATAGCACCTTTCTTCAAAAGAGTTCTGAGGGGGCCAGCCCTGTGGCGGAGTGGTTAAGTTCGTGTGCTCCGCTTCGGCGGCCCAGAGTTCTGGGTTCAGATCGTGGGTGGGGACATGGTACCACTTGTCAGGCCACACTGAGGCGGCATCCCACATAGCAGAACCAGAGGCACTCACGACTAAATATGCAACTATGTACTGGGTGGCTTTGGGGAGAAGAAAAGAAGAAAAAAAGAAGATTGGCAACAGATGTTAGCTCAAGTACTAATCTTTAAAAAAAAAAGTTTTGAGTTCTTTCATGAAAGTTTCACATTTATTTCCACTCTATCCTATAAGAGGAATTGTAAACGTGTCCTACACATCCCGATTTACAGGGAGGTGAGACAGCACACAGGTAAGCTCCAGCCCAGGGTGACGTAGCTGGCCACAGCCCTCTCATCGTCAGAGTTGATGCTTCTGCTGCCTCTGACAGGGCTGTCCGTTCTCCCCACAGCCTGGCACAGAACAGCCCCCTGCCCTGCCCTGCCCAGTGTAAGGACCTGCCCTTACCCCAGTTGAGAGCCTTACACTTTCCCCTTTACACGGAGCTTACAAGCTGAGGTTGCCAGTTCTCATAATTTCAGAAACTCAAACGCACTTCATTGTTTGTGAAACACTTTTAATTGTGTCCCACAATCACACAAAGAGCAGGAAAATGCCCAGAGCAGGGAGAGGGGCGGGCAGAACAAAGGAAGTGTCAGAGATCTCCCAAATCATTAATGTTTCTAAATGTCCACAAAGCTGTTTTGTTTCCTTTTGTTTTGTTTTTGCCCTTGAAGTTGGGCATGACCATCCCAAAGACACCAAGCTAAAATATGAGGGGGATATAGAAGTGGGCATATTGACAAAATTCCCACATGTTGTGAGGGATGGGGGTGGTGGCCAAGGAGACAAGTCCTGGTGCCCAAGCTGAAGGGCGAGGCAGGGGTGGGAGAGGGAGGAAGGGAACCCTTCTCACTCCAGTGAATTAACTGTGACACTTTACCATTGTGTGGCTTCAGATGATTATTCCTCATGCATTACTGAAACCCGGAAGACAGGAGACGGCACACCCAGGTTCCACATGCCCTCCGACTGGCTGGAGTGGCTGCTCAGGGGTGCGGACTCCCCTGAAACCCCTTGGCCCTGCCTGGGGCACAACCCATGCTCTGTGCTCTCACCCCCTTGCTCTCCTTGGGTCTTCCTGCCCCTTTCTGAGCCTTTCCACACTCCTGGCCTCCCTGCACTTCCTTCCTCTCCCATGCCTGCCTTGCCCTTCAACTTGGACCCCAGGACTTGTCTCCTTGGTGCCCCCAGGCATCCTCCCACCCACCGCCGTCTCTTGGCTCTGGCCATGCCTCTGCACGTGAGGCCCCTCCAGTCCTGCGCGGTGCTTCTTTGCACTCGCAGATTTACCAACGCCCTCAAGGCAAGGAGTCCACACTGATGTCAGCTTTCTAAAGGGACTGCTGGGGACCACCAAAGTGTCACCCAACCCGGAAGTGGGTTTGCCTTCCTGAACTTAACCCAGGTGAGAGACCAGCTCAGGGAGGCCAGGGTCCTGCATTCAGGACATATTGATTGGCACCTTGTTATGTGACATACTCCAGGACACAGTGGCAACAAGGCTTACGTGGATCCTTCCCTCAGAGCTGACAGTCTGGCAGCCCCTGGTCCTTGTGCAGGTTGCATCACTGCCGGGGCAGGTGGGGAGTTTGTGCCTGGATACCACTGGTCGGGGGGAGTCATGGACAGTACAGCTGAGGCCAGGAGAGATCAAGTCCACTCCTCCACGTGCAGAGTGGGTAACTGGAGCCTGGAAGTCAACGTCGCAGCTGGGGTTTGCCCAAGATCGCTCAGAGAGGCCCTGGGAAAGCAAGGACTGGAAACTGGGCCTCCTGACTGCGTACTGGGGTCTCCCCGCCCCAGAGCCTGCTCAGGCCCACAGTCTAACCCCAGGAGCACCAGGCACTCGCTTCTGGACCGACTTGGGCTCCAGACGCGTGCTGGGGAAGAAGGAGGGACAGATCCCCACCCCGGGAGAAAAGGAACGAAAGAAAAGATCTTTAAGACTCTAATGTAATATTTTCTTATTTCTTAGATGTGGAAGATGTTTGCCCAGTTCCAGATCTCTGGGCACATTCTCAAGAAACACTGCTAAACTCATATCTATTACGAGAGCTCTCAGGGAGAGTGCCGGCGAGTACTTAGCATTCCAGCTTACATCTCATGGTCTCACGTTCCCCAACTTGAAATGCCGCAGTTAATGTATCAACATTAAAAACGCAGCACTCAAGGTATTTGCTAATGTTTAATTTAATCTTACATTTCTCTGGCGTGTGGAGAAATCAGGAGCCCGGGGAGAATAATGATTAGCAAGCATTTGTGCCTTAAAGCGCCCTGCATTTGCAAGTGCTTTAAGATATTTATTTCTCAGCATGTCTCTGGTGAAAAGGGGGCTCTGCTTCCACAAAAGTTAAGCCAGGTAATTTCCACAGAGTCATATTGTAGGTGGGAGGGAGATCCGAACTCTTGAAGTTTTCAATCCAGGTTCATCTGCTCGTGTAAAATTTAGGGGGGCACTTCCTCAGCACAAAGCTGAGTACAGAGCTGTTATCAACTATTACCCTCTGCAGCTTTCCACCCCATGAACAGCCAAGGAAGGGAACCCTTCACCCTGGTAGACTTCCCTACATGGAAGGTACAAACCGCCTGTATCCTTTTTCTCTGACGTGGTAAATCCCAACTTCCTCATCCTTTTTCATCTCATTCCATAAGATTAAAATAATTTTGTTTAGAGGGCCGTATTCTGTTAAGTGATAAAAGGCATCCTGTGCAACAGCGTGACTCTTTCCCTTCCCATGTGCCATCATGACAGCTGCTGGGCTCAGGGATGCCCTGGCAGGCGGCCCCTGAGTGAAAGCGTTTCTCAGTCTCCCGTATTTTAAAAAGGTGAGGTGATGCTCCACAGAAAGGAATGCGTTGCTGAGGGTGGAATTTCACGTATCCGCAGCGGGGGGAGGACGGGAAGAGGAATCCTGTTCTTGAATCTCTCGACTCAGACATTGGGAAGATGACAGGGGCTCGCACAGACTAGACTCCACGATTGCGCACAGGAGGATGGTGCTCCGAGTTGTAAGTCTGGACTGGGACCTGCATCTCTTACAAGCTCCCAGGCGATGCTGCAAGGACCAGGCCACAGAGAACCGCTGGGCTGGGCGTGTCTTTGTGCAGTGACCTCAGCAGTTGTAGAAGCTTCTAAACCTGGCTTCCCTCATGTCTCACTATGTCGTCAAGCACCAGACTGGACCCGTGGTGTGCGCTGCGATCCCCACTCCCGCCTCATATTTTCTGTTTATTGTATTTAAAGTAATTAAACGAAATCATTTAAGGGAAGAAAGCTTTTAAGGTGAAAAAGAGACTGCTTTTGGGTTTGTTTCTAAAGAAAATTCCTGGACTTTGAAACCGCCCCTCTAAGACGGGATAGCATCCATACAGTCCTGCTGGGAATCTCGAGCCACCAAGCAACATGTTCTTTTTCGGTTTCCTAATCTTAAAATTCACATTCCCTAAACAGCCACTGAGCTTATCTTGTCTCTCCAGCCACAGCATTATGTCAGGGCTGTTATTTTCTAAGGCAAGAACACAGGGATATTAACGAGCCCAGTGTAAAAGAGGAAAGAGCTGGCAGACGAGAAATGATTTGAAGTTCTAGCACATTTCTGAGCTGAAGATAAGGCAGTTCCAGACTGCCCCGCTGCCACAAAACTACCTCCTGGCCTCGCCCCACAGCTGCATTTGGGGAATGAGCCAAAAGAAACATTTCCCCTCCGGTAGTGGTCCTCCTTGTCCCTTTCCTCTGGAAAGTTCTGGAGGTTTCTCATGCAATTACAAAACGTGAAAATGAGACGGAAGCTGCTAATAGAGAAGTCAAAATAAAAACGAAAGAAGGTGGAGGCAGAGACGTGGCTCTCTCAAGACAATGCCACCACCATTCTGTAGGGGAAAATCAATGGTCAAAAACAGCTTTTTATCAGACATAGTCAATTAACGCTTGACCAGCCACCCAGCCAGTGGATGTAGTGCCTGTGCTGGATGTAGGGTGGGGCGGGTGGAAACTAGAAGGATCAACACAGGCCTTGCCTTCAGGGTCTCACAGTGCACAGGGAGTCACAGTGCACAGGGAGTCACAGTGCACAGGGAGGGATGGTAGACAGAAGAATGGCCCCACAAAGATGCTACTGTCCTAATTCCCAGAAGCTGTGAAAATGTTACCTTATATGGCATAAAGTACTTTGCAGATATGATTGTTAAGGATCTTGAGATGGGGACATTATCTTGGAATTTTGGGGTGAGCCCAATGTCATCACAAGGGTCCTTCTAAGGGAAAGAGGGAAAGAGAAGGAGATGTGAGGGCAGGGGAAATCAGAGAGAGATGTGAAGATGGTGTGCTTCTGGCTTTGAAGATGGAGGAAAGAGCCATGAGCCAAGGAAAGCGGGTGGCCTCTAGAAGGTGGCAAAAGCAAGGAAACAGATTCCCCCCGGAGCCTTGAGAAGGAACACAATCCTGCTGACATCTTGACTTTGGTCTATAGGACCCATTTCAGATTTCTCCAGAACTGTGAGATAATAAATCTATGTTGTTTCAAGACCTTAAGTTTGTGCTAACTTGGCTACAGCAGCAAAAGGAAAGCAATACAGAGGGAAAGAGAACTCGAGAGAAACGTGGCACAGCCCGAGTCCCCCACCCCCTGACCCTGATCCAGGCCTGGGCACGGTAATCTGTCCTCACCTGCAGCAGAGGGACACTGACCCGGGTTTCCACGTGCAGTGTGAGCAGCCCTGCCCAAGGGCTTTCTTCACCACCAAAATGTGGAGTTGGCCCCTTCACTTCCATCTTTGATCACAAATCTTTAGCGACTCGTAGGGCCTTATGCTAACCTGGTAGACTAAATATTGTAGGAATTCTAGTACAGTGTTTTTCAGACTTTTCTCCCACTATGGAAAAGGGGTCTGAGAAACACCTCCTCCTTCAAGAAGCCACTTAGAATTCTCCATCAGGCTGGGCAAATAGGCCGTGTACAGCACCAGCAAGGAGGAATTGGGTTAGGGACAGAAAGATTTATTAACAAGGGACACTTTCCAATAATACTACGAATACTACATGCAGACAAGCCCTATATTAAGCATTCAGAACAGAAGACATTGATTTAAAGCCATTCACTGAATGAGCCAAAAATAACTGCCCAAGAGGTTTGGGATAAAGCCAATGCAAGCACAGAGCAAAGCCCACAAGGAGTACATGAAGCCTAGACAGACATTTGCTTCAAAATGGGGAGCTTACAGACCCATTGAAGTTGGTCCTCCTGTCCCACACCCTATTTAGAAGGGAACCAAAAAGGAGTAATGTACGGTCCCCAAGTGCAGGTCAAGAGGAATAAAGAGCTCCCAGCAGCTTGGCGCGGCCACGGTTCAGCCAGATTCCCGATGTGGCAAAGAGATCTCAGACTTCATTTCCTTTGGAGGCTGCAGTGGGAGGTGTGGCAACAGGAAGGAGGACCAGGTGTAATTGAGTTGAACTCTGCCCATCATTCATCCCACAAGTGTACCAGATGCTACATTGGGCAATGGGGATGCCCAGAAGCATGCAGCAGTTCTGTGCACCCCAGAACGCCACCACGTGAGGTGGCGAGGGGGGAGGGGGAGGGAGGGAGTGGAGTAGCTGGAAAGATGCAAGTCATTAATTATAATCTAAAATGTGGAAGAATGACTTGAGGCCCCACAAGGACATACTTGGTGAGCAGTTGGTGGTCTGGTCCTGCACGGCAGATGACCTGGCTGGAGTGTGCAGGCTGACAAAACTTTGAGAGCGGGTTGGGGGAGAGAGTGGCTGGTTAAGCTTAAGAGAAGGTTTGAAGGAAATGGGAGAGAAAGAATAGGGATGAAGTAGCTCCTACAGGGAAAAGAATCTTGGAGAAAGAACAGAAACGTTTGAAAGGCGATTTCAGGAATAGACGTGATTTGTGATATAACATCCTTCTCCAGCATTCAGTAAAATCAACACTACTCATCCATGCTTCTGGTGTCTGGGGGGAATTTGGGGGTGCAAAGACCTCCAAATGTATCATTAACATTCAATTGGGGCTACATATAACAGAAAAATCCAAAGTAAGAGTGTCTTGAATGACATAGACATGTATTCATCTCTCATGGAGAGGAAGTCCATAGGCGGTCCAAGGCTGGTATGACAGGTCCATAATGACAGGATCCAGTCTCCTTCAAGTGTTCTGCTCCACTATCCAAGCAGTGGCTTCCATACAGAAGAACACCTTCTTAGCCAAGATAGTTGCTAAAGCTCCAGTCATCACATCTGCCTCCCAGGCAGCTGGAACTAGGAAGGGTGAAGGGCAAAAAGGGTGCACCAAATCTTTTAATAAAATTAGGATTCTGTTATTAAGGAAGAGAATGGCCGTTGAGGCCCACGTGAGCGGTCTCTGACACACTTGGTCTGGCCTGAGGGTGGGAGAGGAGTGAAAGCAAGAAGGGCAGCCCAAGAATCCCCACGTGAGTTACTAACGTGACGAAGCTGCAGCGGGAGACAGGGAGCTCTGCGAGACCAGAAAGGCAAGTGGGGCTGATTCTGGCTGCTGGGCTCTGAGGGGCTTCCCGGGGGCTCACACTGGAATTGAGTCTTGAGACAGAAACGAGAGTCTGCCAGGTGAACGGGGGCTGCATTCCTGCAGAGAAACAACTAAAGAACACAAACTGGACGATGCTGTCCAGACTCGCACCCTCGGGCTCTGACTCCACGTCTGGCCTCGTCCTCCTTGGTAGATTTCCAAAGGCGAAGCCCACGCAGCCGCCTCTGGGCCAGCCCTGCACCATAGTTCTCGGGGTCTCCTTCTCATCGCCCTCGTCCTCCCTGCTCCTGCCCGGCGGGGTCCAGCCCACTCGCGGCCCTGCCCTTCTCTTCCCACCTCCTCTCTTCTTCTGAAGAGGGCGTAATTCACACTTTTTCCTCCCAGCCACATCTGGAAAGGCCACCCCCAAATGATTAACAATTCAAACCAGTCTGCTCTGTGGAACCCACGGACCCTTGCTACCAAAAGACTCACTTCCCAAAATCAGTCTCTGTGTGTGTATGAGTTTTTCTTTCCAAGAAACTATTTTCTAGTTCAAGAAAACAAATCTTTGGGCGGGGGGGATTTTTGGGTTTTTTTGGCACGAGGCCCCAAGGCAGTATCTCTGTGCCTCTGAACCAGAGCTGCACGGCCCAGAGCCACAAGCCCAGCCCTAAGACAACCATCCCCGGGAGAAGCCTGTCCAGGGAACACGCGTTGACCCTGAGCTAAATGATGTAGAAATGCTGCATCTCTCTCTCTAGTCAGCCCCTTTTATTGTAGTGAAATGCACGTTACATGCATTTACCCTTTGAACCACTTTAACATGTGTGATTCAGCGGCATTAAGTACATTTGACAATGTTGTGTAGCCATCACCACTATGGAGTTCCAGAACTTTTTCATCACCCCAAAACAAAACTCCATACCCATTCAGTAGTCACTCCCCGTTCTCCTCTCGCCCTAACCACTGACCTGCTTTCTGTCTCTATGGATTTGCTGACTCGGACATATCCTACAGGAGGAATCATACAACATGGGGCCTTTTGTGTCTGGCTTCTTTCACTTAGCATAATGTTTCTGAGGTTCTTCCATGTGGTAGCCTGTGCAGAACATCCTTCCTTTTTATGGCTGAATACTATTCCATTGGATGGATGGGCCACTTTGTGTTCATCTATTCATCCATTGATGGACATTTGGGTTGTGTCTGCCTCATAGCTATTGTGAATAATGCTTCCATGAACACCTATGAACAAATATTTGTTTGAATACCTGTTTTCAATTCTTTTCAGTATATATTAAGGAGTGGAACTGCTGGGTCCCATGGCAATTCCCTGTTTGGGTCTTTGAGGAACTCTCAAACCGTTTGCCATGGCAGCTGCAGCATTTACGTTCCCACCAGCAGTGTATGATGGTTCCAAGTTTTCTACATCCTAGCCAACACTTGCTATTTTCCTTTCTTTTTATGACAGCCATCTTAATGCGTGTAAAGTGGTATCTCACTGTCATTTCGATTCGTATTTCCTGTTGACTACTGATGTTAAGCATCTTTTCATGTGCCTATTGGCCATTAGTATTCTAATCAACAATTTCTAAAAGTTGCTATTTCATCGTAGTCAAAGGTCAACTGAAGGAAAATTAAGTTAATCTGTACCACTTGTTTCCTTTTTGTTTTTCTATTTTGTTTTAAAAGATATGAAGTTAAGTCCTCTTTTCTGAGGACATTTTCTCAAATCAAATGCACATTTATCCTAACCATGAAGGAAACATGAGCGAATGACTTCCTCTGAGAAAGAATCAATTTTGCAATAACTCTGGACTTCTTATTACACAAACAACTGCCTAAACATTTTCTCCATTTCCAGGAAAGGAATGGGAAGGCCTCCTTCCATCTGCTTGTCTTCCTGGCTGATTCTCTGGAGCGCCTTCCCCTCAAAGAGGGAGCAATCCGGAGACCCACAAAGCTATAATTAGCGAGCACAGTGTTCATCACGCTCTTTCTAGAAATGCCAGTGTCATTTTCTCTCCAGCTGCTTCACGCCATGCATGCTGTCTTTTTCCCAGGGCAGGTAATAAATATACAACTGTAGCTTAAACAATAACTGGGCAAATCGGGAAGATAGACTACCTAGTTTCACAACACACAGACATCTTTCATGCTGCAAGGGGGAGAGAGAAATTGAAAACAAACCGTGGAGAGATTCAGGCAGGTACCTGAGCACTGGTGGACCACTCCTCATCGCTGTGTACATGGGGCGGTATAAACACAACATGCTCTTTTGCTATCTAGGACTGCTTCATTTTCCTTTGAATGGTATGGATGCAATATCAGTAACGAGAACGTTCTTGCACCGGAGATGAAGAGCTTTCTAACTTGGGATCAAATATCATCTTCACGCTCCCACTCAGGACCTAGTGCCATCATGTGAAGTCCAAGCCCCGGACAACACCACTTGCAGGTGCTCAGGGCAAGACCCAGACCAGGGGCCAGGCCATGAGGGAAGGCACCATCTTGGACATGAATCTTCCCACCTCAGAGAGGAGGGCTGACCTCAAACTCTAACCCACAGAATCTGTGAGCATAAAATAGTGATTAGTTTTTATGCCAGTAAGTTAGTTACACAGCAGTAGCAACTATGAGGGAAAACTGACATACTGATAATATGTCACCAAATTTATGAACTTCTTTGGTCTTTGCACTGAAGCCTCCTTTATGTCCTTTCTTAAAAATGATGTCATTTTCTTCATAAAGGGTGTTCACATCTTCTGTTAGATTTATTGCTAGATACTTTATTTTTTGCTGTTGTCGCTATTATAACTAGCATCTCTATCGATTACATTTTCTAACCATCTCTTTCTTCTGGCAAAATGGGTAAATCTCTTATTAATCATAATTATTTCTTGATTCATACTTTTTATTCTTTAATTAATTCTTTTGAGTTTTCCAAATAAATTCTTTTGGTTTTCTGCATATGCAATCATATGATCTGAAAAATAATGACTGTTGTATTTCTTTCTTGCAATGCTTATAACTTTTATTTCTTTTTCTTGTATTACTGCATTGGCTCAGACCTCCACCCAGTACAGTGTGGATTTCTTTCTGCCATATCATTTGTATTTTACTTGTCTTGCTTTTTATTTGTCTCCTTTCTTCTTCATTTCTATTTTCTATTGGATTCATCAAATTTTCTTTAGTTTCTCTTTTTTTTCCCTCTCCTGGTTGGGAAGTTACGGTTTCTATTTCTATTCTAACATGCAGTGTTAAATAGCAGATTTTTTTCAAAGCCTCTAAACGTTAACTCCTGATTTGTATGCTCCTCTGGGCAGGCTCAACATTCCAGAATATTCTGCCTGGATTTCTCTGAATCAAACTGCTCTGAACAATAAGGCAATGATGAATTATAAGAGTAGTTTCAGCCTTTTCCAATCCAGACGATTCTGGTTTCTGGGGGTTTTCCAAGCAGTACTGCTGGAGAAGACAAACAAGACATAGGGATATATTGTACGTGATTTATTGTCTAACTCTGATTCCACTAAAGTCATTGATCAGCAGCATCTGGCAGCTGCCTCTCCCTTTCCTACTTCATGGTCTCAGTCTTCATTAAAGTGGTGGGGAGGGATTACTCTCTGATGGGTTGCCTCTGGACTTCCAGTTTCAAACGGCCTCCAGCAAAAAGTCCATGGTACGCTCCCCAGTCTTCCACTAAAACCCTGGGGAGTGTGAGCATGAATGTTGCCATTCTCCTTAACTAAACTCAATAATTGCAACTCACATTCACCTTAAGTTGCATCCAGGTGGCCAGAACCTATTTGAATATTTAGTACCCAAATGGAATACTGGAATTCTAATTTTAATAACAGGATGAAGCTCAGCTCTTCTCCCCACAAAGTTTGGTTGACTTGAACTTCCTAATTTTACACCTCTAAATTTTAGTAGCTAAGCTAAATGCCTTTCTCTCCCTTTGCACAGGTTTCTCCATCAAATCTTCCTGTAATTCATTCTTCCTGCTCAAAATTAAATTTAGTTAAAATCACTACTATTTTCTGGAACAAAACCTCTCCCTTAGAATGCCTTCATTCCCAATTCCTTCCCATTTTCCACGTTATTTTGTGTCTATTATTTTAGTTACACCTTGTTTCTAGGTTTCTCCAAATTCATCATTTTTAACAAATTGAGTTTGTATCATCCATTGTTCTTCAGGGATTCCATTCTCTTCTCACGGGATACACACTTTAGTAATTCTTTCAGATAGGGCTTGACCTGGCAAATATCTTAAACTGAACATGTTGTCATCTCACCCTTATTCTTGAATGATAAGGTAACTGAGTATAGAATTCCACACTAACAATTAATTTTATTTCAACCTTATTTACTGGTATTTATTATTACTGATGAGAAATCTGTCTTCAGTCGAATTGTCAATCTCTGGTAAGGGATGTATTATTTTTCTCTAAAGTTTGTTTTTCTTTATGTGTGATATTCACAGTTTCTTGATGATGAGTCTAAATGTGGAGTTGTTTTTATTTTTCCTGTTCAGGACATTGTGTGCTTCTTCAACTGGAAGACTTACGTCTTTCTTACATTCTCAAAGTTCTCAGCTTTTATTTCTTCAAATAGTTCACCTTCCCCATTCTCTGCATTCCTTCCTTCTGAAGGAACCTGGGTAGGAGCGATCATTTCTGAGCCAGCAGATGTATCTTGTAGACATGTCTGGAAAGTTTTCATTCTGCCTTCTATTCTGCTTAATATCGCTTTCATGTTTTCCTTCTCTTTAGCTCTCTGTGCACTAAGGTGACTTCTTCAGATTTATCTTCCACTTCATTAATGCTCTCTTCAGTGACATCTAGCTTGTTGTGTGCCCATGTACCAAGTTTTTATTATAATAACTATGTTTCTTATTCCTAGAATTTCTACTCATTCCTTTCTAAATCCTCCTGCCCTTGTTTCATTGCCTCTCCTCTCTTTTGAGATTTTGAGCATATTTATGTTGACATCTCTTCCAGATTGCTCTGTCATTGGTGCTTCCTGGGAGGTCCTTTATCCCAGTTGCTGCATCTGATTACTGTCATGTGGCAGTTTGTTTCTTCAAATGACACGTGCTATTTGGCTGTGAAATCAACTTCAGTATGAGCCATTTCCAAATGCAGTCCTGGACCTGCCCTGGGATGAGGGGACATCCCTAGGGGCACCCTGGGTTTCACCATTTCTGGACCACATTCACATGTTAATGTCTCAGCTCAGAGTTTCTGCACCTTGTAGGTGGTGTGATTCAGACCCTACACCTGCAAGTGGCCCAGAACTCTGTTGCCTCTTTTTCCATTCATGATCTGGAGTGAGGAACATGCTGCTGAGCCATGCTCCCAGTCAGATGGGCAAAGTCTTCTTGCCCTTGCTCACAGATGAGGCAGCCTTCCCTGGCTCCCCAACAAATGTCAAATTCCAGCCCTGCACTGAGTGTGGGGATGGGCAGAAGAAAGAAGTCACCTGTGGCCTTATCTCCTTCCTCCTTGCAGGTGGAGGCAGAGTTCTGAGAGCCCCACAGGCCTCTAAGTTTCTCTCTGGGTTCTCAGCTATGGCTTTGAATTCCCTTTTTTCTGGCACTGGGGAATTTTCAGCCTGATCTGAATTTCTAACTGTGTTGTTATTTCATCGAGCATTTTTATGTGTTTGGAGCAGGGCCATCATGTGAGGGGGAGGTCTCCCATATCAGCTCCATCCACCACGTCATGTTGACCAGAAGTCTGAGATCATGGGGCAGAATCGGAATTTTCAATTAATAAAATAATCAAGTCCAGCTTGATACAAAAACCCAAGGATGCTGTCCTAGTGCCAGCAGTTCCCTCTTCAAGCCTGAGAACTGCTATGTCCCCTGCCCTGTAAGGAAGGGGCAGTCTCTGCATCTCCTTTGAGTCCAGTGTCCAGCATGGGCTGGGCCAACCTGAGTGTTCAAACAATTGGCAGCTGCTCTTTGCTTCTGCTTCACAGACGCCTCCTCCAATTCTCATAACTTCCTGAAGTAGGAGTGTTTTTAACCCCTCCGTAAAAAGGCAGGGCCTGGGACCCAGTGAGCTTAAGTCACTTGCCCAGATTCCCTCAGCTAGAAAACCACAAAGCTGCTAATTGTACCTGAGGTCTGTCCAGACTCCATGTTTTTGACCACTGCTGCACTCTGGAGCCTTCTAAACGTTTGCTGAACAAATGAGTGTGGAAGAGGAAGGTGAGATTCTGCTTGGCCTCAGTGGTAAAATGAGATTGATGGACAGAAGATAAATGGAAACTGATTTTGACTCATGAGGAATTTTTTATCAATTAAAACACAGGCCTGCTTGAATGGCGATCTGTTCCCAGGCGGTAGGAGAGTTCAGACATTGACTGGATAACCTGGCAGGGGTATTGCTAGAGGAAATACCAGCAACTAGCCCAGCTGAGCCATTATACTGGACTACTGTAGGTCCTTTCTGACCCCCGGACTCTGGGAGTCTGGGACTCTGGGACTCCAGCAAAAGCTGTTTTCACATCTATTCAGAGCCTGCCATTCACTGGACTATAATGCCTCGTTTGATCTAATTGATGACCCAAATAGCTTTAAGTAGCTCTCAGCGGGTGGCCCATCCATTGTGCTGGGTATCCAGTTCCCGAGCTGCATACACTGATGTGTTTTCTCTGCACGTTGGGCACTGCCTGGCCTGGGAGTCAGGATAAAGGAGACCTTTGGCAGGAGGGCCCCAGACAGTCCCCACGTGACAGTCTCCTGACCTCGCCAGGCAGGAGAGGGGAGAAGAACTGAGAAGGAGAGGAAGAAAGGAAAGAAGGGGGGCCAGGAAGGAGAGAGAGAACCTTTTAAAAGTTTCCAGCAATTGATTTTAATTACCTTCCACCATCACTGCTGCAGAGGGGAGCTCATTATGCATGTGCTGACTCAGGGCCTTGGCGGACAGTATTGATGGCCAATTATCCCCCATCTAAGGAGAGCGATTAGCTCCCTGCTCTGGGGACCACAAGGCCAGACCTGCCAGTCACCCAGGGCAAGTGGGGCAAAGCCCGGGCCTGAATGTCCAGCCGTCTCCTTGATGAGTAGGGTTGCTCATTCCAGCTCCAGCAGTTTCTTTCAGCAGCAGTTGACCGGGCCTCCACCGCGCCCCGTCCTGTGCTGGCTTGGTCTCATCCTGGCTTTCCATGGGTGCCTTCACCCGACAGCCCTGCCTTCCCAGGGGCCCTGGCCTCTGTGCCTCCCCCTCCACCCCAGGGGGCCCCGATGCCAGGAACGCTTTCCTGGTCCCCTCTCAGGACCCCGATCTCAGTGCCCCCACCCCAGTGCTGTGGGCACACCGAACCCCCCAAGAGGCTGGTGAGTGAATAACAGCAAAAAGCAATAACAACAACTAACAGGTGACAGCACCAAAAGGCTTCACTGATCCCTTCCAGGCCTCTTTTGCTGATATCCATAAAGGACTTTGAAGGAAAAAAAACCCTAATTATTAATAAATATCTGTTGCTGCTGTGGGGACCTGAAATTGGCCACCGCAAGATATGTCTCTTTGGCATCAGGATTATTTGAGGCTGATTGCTTTTGATAAACTGGGACAGGGAAGGAGGAACGGAACTTGCCCTTTGTTAGGACACCTTTACATTTGTAAGGTAAATCTCTATCTGTAAAAGGTGCCTCCCTCTCTGTACCAGGAAGAAGAAAGGCGATGACCTTCTCTCTAGAAACTCTTAATCAATACCAAAGGCAAGGACTTAAAATCTGCATTTTATTGTGCTTCTCTGGTAACCTCCTGTAGCTGACTTCCCTCCCCCTACCAACTTTGGCATTTCTTTAAGGATTAAGCATCTTTCCTTAGGCTAGGAACTGATTGCTGCGCTCACCTGTCACTGCCCAGCTCCAGACAATCGACTTGCCTCCTGCTACGCCCACCGAGATAGCAGACCACTACCTGCTGTGTCCATCAAGCACTGTGCTGACAGGGCAATCTTGTGACTATTGTGGGAGGGACACTTCAATCACATGTGAAACGCCCTGTTTGGGGGCCATATAACCACTCTGTGCACCCACTTCTTCGGTGCCCTTTCTTCCTTCGGGAAGAAAGGCCCCGGGCCATGGTTCCTCATAAAGCTTTGTTTAATTTTCTCTTGCTATTCTGTCTCACGTGAATTTAATTCGTTCTCTGGCCAGACGAACCCCCATTTGGGGAGAGGAAATGCCCTCCTCCCCTACACTGCTATTGTTTTTACTGTAATCCTCCTCCCCCAGAACAGTTGGAAAGTACCTGCTCTGACCCCAGAACCCCCGGGGAAGCCTGCCCTTGGGAGGCCGCCCGGAGGTCCATGAACACCTGCTCCCCACCCGTCCTTTGGGCACAGATGTGCTTTCAACAGGAAGGCGCACCTGTCGCGAGGGAAGGCGGGCAGCCACGCTGTGGTTCTGTCTTAGGAAGTCTCTCCTTCCTGAAACCAGCCCAGGGACTGAAGCTTTGAGGATTAACGTTTTAAAGAGGATATTGCTACCATCTGAATGTTTGTGTCTCCCCAAAGTCCCTAAGTTGAAACCTAACCCCCAAGGTGGTGGTGTTTGGAGGCGGGTCCTCTGGGAGGCAATTAGTCGTGAGGGTGGAGCCCCCGCGAATGGGATTCGTGCCCTTATAAAAGAGTTCCCAGAGAGCTCCCTCACCCCTTCCAACATGTACGGACACAGCCAGAAGATGGCCGTCTGTGAACCAGGAAGTGGGTCTTCATCAGACACCGAATCTGCCTGGATCTTGTGCTTCCAGCCACCGGAACTGTGAGAAGTACTCACCTGTTGTTGACAGGCCCCCAGGCTGTGGTTTTGTTCCAGCAGCCCGAGTGGATGAAGATGGATACAAAGTCCTGACAGAATTTCCTCATCTGATCACCACTCCCTCTCCTGTCTGGGGCGTCCTCCAGAGGCCAGTCTGCAGCGACTTAAATACTGAATAGTTCCTCTCCTCGTGGAGCCTGAGATCTCAGCACTGAAACGGGCTTCTCTGCGTCATCCTGACCCAAGTGCCACACAGACTAGAAAGAAGGAACCGGGCGTGAAGTGGACGCACAGGGTTCTGAAGATGGGCATTCTCATCATCCTTCTGTCTTACACCAAAGCGGCGCATCTGATGGGAGGGGAAGGGCAGAACTGTATCTGGACAGAAATCATTTCTGGGCCGCGGGTTCTCCTGAAGAAAGAGGTACCGGTCGCCAGAGGAACACCCGGAGGGCCCGGGGATCAGGCTCAGTGTCCCTTTGGCCTTCTCCAGGGCTGGCGTGGGTCCTGGATGGAGGCGGGCACCCACAGAGCCGTGGCCTCCTGGGCCATGGAGCAGCCAGAGCCATGAGGCCACACGTGTGTTGTCTGGCCCACCTCCTCGTTAGAAGGGCTGGGTTGGTGTTGACATTACTGGAAACTGAGGCTCTGAGCCTTGGCAGGCCATCTGGGGCGCAGCCCCTGTCAGTGTGCATCTTCCATGCTGTGTGTGCCGTCAAGAGCATTTCAAAGGGTGCAAGCTCACCACTCTGGGGACCGGGGTGTGTGGATGAAAGTGGGTCACGGACTCTCTCCCTTGCAAAATACATGTTTACTTCTCCCAGGTAGACATGTATTGTGAGCTACTCACATCACAGCTTTGCTGGGCAGAGCCCCACGTCTTCCCCAGTGGGACTCCTCTAATCCTACGAGGGCCTCACCCCAGCTCTCCTGGCCAATGCTGAGCAGCTGGTATTGATGGAAGCCCCTTGCTAAGGAGGCAACTGGACGTCCTCTGAGCCCTCCACTCTTTTCTCAGTGGCTCTGATGGCCCGGCGCATTTTTTCTCTTTGGCCCTGAGGCCTGGCCTCGGCTTTCCCTGATTTCTGCCGTTTAACTTGGAGGAGGGCCAGGCGTGACCCCAGAGCCTCTCTCCGATGTTGCCGTTGGTGTCCAGCCATGGAGCCACTCTCTAGATAAAACCTCTGGAGCATGGAGCCAGGACATGGAAGGAAGGCCCAGATCAGGTCACTTCACATGCGAGCGCGAATCTCTGGGCTCCAGCGGCCCTGCACCACAGCAGGTCTTCCCCACGCCAAGTTCCCCTCCAGGCCACTCGGCAGGCCAGACCCCAGCCAGAGCAACAGGCGGGGGGCAAGGAGAGGAAGGGGACCCAGCATCAGTTCCTCAGTTTCAGAGCTGGCATCAGCTGGGGCGGGGGGGTGTCCTGATGATGGCTGCTTAGTTTGGGTTGAAATAACGGTGCTTGTTTTATCGTGTCGTGTAAAGATAATAACGGTCAGCGTAGCCATGAAAAAGTCGGAGCTGCCGTTCCTAAATAGGAAAATCAAGCCCTGGGAATGTCAACAGTTATCTGAGCCCCAGTCCTCACACCGTCACCGCCTCTCTATGCATAGAGTGCTTGGGTTTGGAAAACGCTGTCACACAGTCACCGCGTTAACATTCCTTTGAGCGCCACCTCTGTGCCAGGCTCCGAGTAGTGCTGGGGTACAGACAGCCACAAGCCCTGGGGGCCCGGCTGTGTGACAGGCTCTGTGCCAAGTGCCTCTCAGGGGTGACAGCATCTGATTCCAAACAGGGAAACTGAGGCACACATGCATGAGTGGTGACGTGATTTGAACCCACCGCATACTTCAGCACTATGCTTTACTGCCTTCAGACCCCTATGAACTTTGGAGGCACTAGATTCTGCCTCACAGAACAAAAACAGAGCTGCAGAAGAGTCAGCATTTTATTCAAGCCCACGATGGTCTGAGAGGTGGTCTTTAGGGTCCCGGGCTGCGCCCCAACCCATGGCGTTTCTCCCCGCCGCCCAGCCCCCAAGTGGCACGTCAAGCGGTAACAACAATGGAATCTCCTCTGTTCGAGCAGGACTGTGCCAGCGGGGGGGACGAGGCCACCTTCCAGGGGCACAGTTACGAGTGTCATCACTCCAGCATTTTCCTTCGCGACACAAACATAAGAGGGTTCCTTGAGACCCCGCCCTGCTCTCCAGGGGCCCTGATGGCGGTGGCCTCCCTTGGCTCTCCTCTTGGCTTCAGGCCGGCCCCACAGCTCATTTTCCCTCTGGAAAGCTCGCAGGAGAAAGGACACATTCCCACACCCTCCCACTGGGGTGCACGGATGCTCGTTTTTAAGTCAGTTCCAAGTATTAGCAGCTCAAAGGAGTTTTTATCTTAAATGACTTTGGCGTTAAAGACAAAAACCTTATTATTCACTTATTGCTTTAAGGAAAAGAATGTATCTTTTTTTTTAATACAGTTATTTAAGTTCAGTGACGTTTTATTCAAAATCTTAAGGTAGTTTTAAAAAAATATTCCCTTCCTTTCAACCTCACCCAAAAGACCTTGTGGAAAGGCTCTTGGTGACTTGTGAGCCTCTAGCCCCCATTTTAACGTCTGCAGCTGTAACGCTTAGAAACGTTCCGGGGTCGCTCACGTGGGTGAAATCTCGCTTCGCAGGAGAATGAAGCTTCTCAGAGCCATGTGGCTTTGGGTTAAAAAGACAGAATAAACAAAGTGGAGATCATTTCCTTTGGGAACTTGAGAGCTGTGTATAGAACTCATCTCTGTGGACAGGTTGGAGCCGTGATGCTCGTAACTAACATGTCGCTGAATGTCTCTCTTCCCAAAACATTCATGACCATCCTCTCCCGTGAGCCCTGAGATCACATGCTGCACTAAGCAGAGCAGTGACCTCAGATACAGCCCTGCAGAAGCAGGTGATGTTGGTCTGGCACTTTCCTGTCCTTTTTCTCCGCTGCCTCCCACCCCTGGGCTCGGTTTGCTCCACCGGGAGTCCAGCAGAAGGTGGCAGCCGCAGCCTGCACAGCCCGGTCCTCAGCTCTGGTTCTCTTCCCACCAGACAGGTGCTCATCCCTCCGTGCAGCTGGTTTCAGTTGAATGTAGGCGGTCAGTGCACTTGCCTCAGGCCTGCATTTCCTTCAGACTGGGGTTGGGGTAGGCCGACTTGTGAGCCCCTCCACAGCCTCGTCCTTATCACTGGAACCTGGGAACGCTTCCCTATGTCACAAAAGAAAGGGACTTTGCAGATGTGATCAAATTAAGGGCCCTGAGACGGAGACTGTATCCTGGATTATCTGGTGGCCCTAAAGGGAACCACAGGGGACCTGGTAAGAGGGAGGCAGGAGACTAGACTAGGGAAGAGGAGGTGATGGGACCACGCAGGTGGGAGTGATGCAGCCACAAGCCCAGGAAGGCGGCAGCCACCAGAAGCTGGAGGAGGCAGGAAGGGGGTTCTCCCCAGAGCCTCAGTTGGAACCCACCTCACAAACACTTGACCCCAGCCCAGCGAAACTGATTTGGGCTTCTGGCCTCCAGAACCCTAAGGGGATACGTTTGTGTTCTAAGCCACTGGGTTTGTGGTAATCTGGCAGAGCAGCCACAGCACACTAGTGCAGGTGTGTTCCATGATAGCTTAATCTCCCTGAAATGCGGGATTTGCTTCTGTGGAGGGGAATCTTGGAACTGGGAATTAATCTGCAGATTGCAGAGTATTGAGCAGAATGAAGGGCAGATTTGTAAGCGAGCATCCTTCGCCCACGCCCAGCAGACCCAGCCTCAGCTTCCTGGTGTAAAGGTAGCCCCCTGGCCTCCACAAAGAACTACACCAAAATCACTTTAAACAGATTAGCGTCAGCCAGGGTTTTTTTCGTTTTTTTTTTTTTTTTTGAGGAAGATTAGCCCTGAGCTAACATCTGCCACCAATCCTCCTCTTTCTGCTAAGAAAGACTGGCCCAGAGCTGACAGCTGTGCCCATCTTCCTCTACTTTATACGTGGGACGCCTCCCGCAGCATGGCTTGACAAGTGGTGTGTAGGTCTGCACCCAGGATCTGAACCAGCGAACCCCAGGCCGCCAAAGTGGAACATGTGCGAACCTAACCACTGTGCCACTGGGCGGGCCTCATCAGCCAGTTTTTAAAAACGTCCTACCTGATTATTTTTGTCTGCCAACATTTGGCAGACCAACCCAGCTGATCATCAAAATCACATGGGGAGGCTCTGAAAAAAAAAAGCAGATTCCAGAGCCCCCAGAGGTTCTGATTTAGAAAGTTTGGACGGAGCCTGAACATTTGCTGTCTTGGAAAGTCTCAGCCCAGCCCACTCCGAGGAGACACTGCTGCGCCTGCTCGGCGTCTATCCACTTCTGAGAGCATCGCCTCACTCTGTTTTCACAGCTAACTGTACATCTGCTCCTTTCCTAGATCAGATAATGTTTAAGAAACCATTTATTCACTTCTGAACACCCTGCATTTCTAGCACTCAAGAAATGTGTGCTGAATTGCGCCCACCTCCAGAGGCCGGATCCCTTCCAGACTCAGGGTCTGGTGATCAGTCCCAGAGGCTGACAATCGAGCAGGGAGATCCTTCCTCATGTTCAACTTGAATTCCTATTCTCCAGGTTAGGTCTGGCTCATTTGCTCAACAGGTATTTACTGAGCACCAATTACACACCAGGCACTGGGACTGTAAAAGTGAGGCAAACAGATAAAAACTCTTGCCTTTGGAATCTAAATGTGATCATCCATCCCGTCACCCACCAATCTGAACAGCCCCCTAAAGGAGCTGACCATCGCGTCTCAGACTGCTCCTCTCAAGGACGAGGAAACCTAGTCCACCCTTGCCCTCCTCGGTCATCTTCCAGCCCATCCTTAACCTGGCCCGTGTTCCCCTCCCTTCCTACACTAGGGCAGTGAAACTACTCCATATGATCCTATAATAGCGGACACGTGTAGTCATACATTTGTCAAAGCCCATAGAGTAAACCCTATGGAAACCACAGACCTTGATAAGGATGCGTCAGTGCCGGTTCATCAATTACAGCCGCCATGCCACTCTGGTGGGGAAGGTGCTAGAGGCGGAGACTGTGTGCATGTGGAGGAAGGGAATGCATGGGAACTGTCGGTGCTTTCTGCTCTCTCTCTCTTACTTTTTGCTGTGAACTTAAAACTGCTCTAAAAAATAAAGTCTATTTTGATTTTAATGGCACGGCTTGATGTAGAGCTTGGATGATTCAATTCAACACAGACTGGCTCTTAAAAGCTCACACTAACTCATGATAGCCTAGCCGGCGTTGGACTTTTTCTCAAGGCAATGGGGACTTTAAGGCAGAAAAGTGGTGAGGTCATCAGCGGGTTTTAGGAAGATGGTTGCATGGGGATTAACTGAGCTAGGATGGAATCGGGGCACCTACCAGCGCTGCGTGGAGACAGCCCCCTCCTGCCTCACTGCTCCCAAATCACCTACCTTAGCAAAATGCGGGACCGGCAGAACTCCTTCACAGACCCAAGGAAAGCTCCAGTCTACTTCTCGTATCACTCAAGTTTGCCATAACAGATCCTAGGCATCCTGCTTTCCAGCTGGAGGAAGCAGCTTCCCAGAGCTGGGTTATTAACATAGATGAGTTCCACCCGTGAGTTAGTGAGCTCCAACAAGAGGTCTTCATGTCAGAGCTGACGTGCGTGACAGCAGCACCCATTCTTGACTGTTGGATACTTACCATCCCCTTATGAAGGAGTGACAGACCCCAATCACGTTTCATTAGGCATCCAAAATGGCCTCGTACCACTGTTGGTCTTTCTCATGGCACACACTGGCCCGCTCCAAGCTCTGTCTCCACCATTTTTCATTTACTTTTTAAGTTTTTCCTTCCCAACCAATTTCTTTGTTTAGGCCCCAATGAATCTTCTTTTAATTGATTCTCATTTATTTCTTCCTTGGAATTAGAAGGCTAATGTCAATTTCAATTTCCAAAGCTGGTAGCAATTGAGAAAAGTGCTTTCTTCAGATCAATACTTCCTCCTGACTTGACATTGAACTATTAATAATTACTTGGTGTATGATTTCACTGGAAAAAAAATAGGAGCCAATAGAACTATAATACATGGATACAAAAGTGGCCGGGTTTCTGCGAGACAGGTTTTATGGAGAGGTCACAAATGCTCGCAAGAAGCAGAAACACACTCTAGTTCACTGAATCCCCATTATCCACTAAGCTTATTTAGACCCATTTGACAAAAATCCCTTCAATGACTTGTTCTGCAACTACTTATGAGCACCTCATTTTCCTCTCGGTGATTCAAATGGATGACTTTGTGGGCCACTTCAGCAATTTACTCAGCATTATAAGTTATTTACAGTCGCTAATTGACTTGTTGGAATCCCCTTTTAGTAGGCCAAAAAGGTTTTCAGGTGATTCCACTCTAAATGTGAAATTTTGCTATTCCACCAGTGGTTGCCCTCGGTCCTTCTAGAGTTGAGCCTCTGTTGGTACCCCTCCCTTCTCAGGTTTGTCCCCAGAAACCCCATCCTAACCTTGGCGACACCACACAGTCCTCTCCCAGGCAAAGCAGAGGGTAAGAATGGCCTGTTCCTCTGCCTCCCACTCCAGCCCTCCGCTGTCTACACCACTGCCACATGAAGTTGAAGAAGATTCTCCCCAAGGGTTTAGAACAACAACTAAAGGGAATACAAGGTAGAAGAGGGGGATTTCTCAACAGTACAAGATGGCACCACCCCCATAGGTCCCAGGGGAAGACCACCCAAAAAAGGCCGAGATCTTCACAGGCTTCAGCCCTTTCCTCATGCACAGAGCTGTCCCGGCAGCATCCGATTCTTGCCCCAGCAGTACCTGTCCCTCTGCTAGCTTGCCTTCAGAATATGTCCTAAAGGTGACAGAATAGGAGGCTAGGCTGTATGGGCTCCCCTCAGCAGCCCCCTCAAGGTCTCCTCATCCTTTGCTTCCAAACATCGAGCTGGTACCAACTTGTGTGACACACACACGTGCAGACATGCACACACACATACACAAAATACACACCATGCACATGCAGAAGCATGCATGCATGAACATGAATGCACATGCACACACGCTCCCAAGTTCAACTTCAATGAGGACCAACAGAGTCAAATCTAAATGGAGGAAGGCAAACATTTCCCTAAGAACTCCACAGTTTGCAAGGTCACGATGCCCACGAAGGAGTGCGTGCTCTACCGCATCTCAGGCTGAGTGCATTTGCTCGCCCCGCCACCTCAGACCTTCTCAGATTATGCCTCCTCGGCCTGCTGAGAATGAGAAATGAACCCGTTTCTGAGACATCCCTCTCTTAAGGGCTGCTGCCCTTACCTCACAGAGACCCAGGTACAGCTGTCAGACACCCACTTACAAAGGCCTGGGAGGCTGGACCGTCCTCTTCAGCTGGGCACATGGGGAGAGAAGCAGGAAACTGGGGGAAACGTGATTCACTTATACAGGAGTGTGTGCATTTAAAAGGAGACTTCCGTGATGGGGAGAGGGGTCAGGGAGGGCTTCACCCCTATTCCCCTGACCCCCACTGTCTCTCCTCCCAGGAACACTGAGTGCTCTGCAAGCTTTTTGGCTAATCAGCTCCACCAGTGTGTTTATGAAGACTTGGCATGGAAACTGTGAAAGGTTTCCAATTCCTGTGCTAATCCACGTCATTTATACTTTCAGAGTCTCAGTGGATGTCATTTCCCCCAAACAGTACCATCTCACTTAATATTTTCTATTCAACTTCTGTGCAAACTGTTTCTTTTTTTAAGGGAATACTATCATAAGATAAATTGATAGATAGACAGATAGATAGACAGACAGAAGAATAGATAGATAGAGATGATGAATGGATGGATGGGTGGATGGATAGGTGGATGGGTGGATGGATCTATGGATCAATGGATAGCTAAGATAATAGCTTTTCTCTCCAAACCTGGCACATTCCAGCTATTTCCCTGGAGCAGGCTCCTAAACCTTCTGGCTATTTATTAGTTGGAAATGAGCCTCCTGTTTTAATCTTCAGATTCAGCTGTTCAGTCAAGCTGGGGAGGAGATGCTGCATTGACAACTTCATCAGGGATCTCACACATTCCAAAGGAAACCCACGTTGGAATTTATTATGAGCCTGAGTGGACCCTGGGATGCAGCGGCAGGAACAGCTGTCTTCTGAGGCCCTGGCCGATGGACCTGAAAATTAGTTGCACCATTGAGCTCAAGTAGAGCGTTCTTCACCCACCCTGCCATGAACTTTCCAAGACACCACATGGTGCTTCCTGTCCTCCCGTGCGCCTCTCCCGTTATGGCCCCCCTGTGGGGAGACTACAGTCCCGGAAGCTTTGGAGAACAGAGTGCAAAGATGGATCCAAGAACAAAGGTATGGCCAAGACGCAGCTGTGCTCAAGCTCGTTTCCAACAGACTCCTGCTCACCAGCTAATGTTGGACCCACACAGATGTGCTTAGTCACCCCTCTCCTCCGTCCAAAAAGGGTTTCAGAGAAATCGCTACAGAACAGCCTTTGCTCGTGGTTAGGAGGAAAAATATTTTCTCAAGAATCCTCCAGCAGGAAAATCAAAAACTAAACCAAAACAAAATAAAGTATCAAAGACCCCAACGATACTTGTGGTGAATTCCCTTCAAGTTTTACAAACCTACTTTCTTTGTCCATCATGTCTGTTTTTTTCTACCTGTATTTTGAAAGTCTTAAGAAAAGCTTCACACCTCCGACGACCTTGATCAATGATGCTGTAGCAGCAACCAGAAACTTGCCCCTTCTTTCAGAGACAGAAAGGGATGTTAAAGACACACCATCTGTCTCTACTTATATTTCGGGCTATAGGCTACTTATCATAAAAAAATAAGATGGGAGATAAATTACTTCAGAAAACTGTGAAACATAAAAAAAGGCAATATCAGAAGTAAAGTCAAATTCCATCCGGTCAACATATTTGAGTAAATAGTGCCTTGAATTTTAAGGCATTTCAAGAATGAGCAGCAGATTCAGATAATGCTGTTTTCTCCCAGAATGAGCATACTTATCATAGAAACTGTGTTTATGTAGGTTCATATTCTCAAATATAGATTCTAAGTTCCAGAAAACACGAAATCAAGCCCTCACGTGAAAACAAATATCAGTGTACATCCGATGTTATCCAAAGATAGGTAGACATATTTTGAGTGTGAGAGTGGAATCGCTCTGCTTTCTAACTCACGGAATCATTCTGTACCAAGGATTTGAGTAAAAATAACCTTGATTTTTATAGGCTTGTATTTTTTTCCAAGGCCTTGGCCCATAATCTTATTAAATTTAACAGTTCAAAATAAGTTTCCCTGGGAAACTTTGAAAAGTGACTTTTGGAAAACTTTGAAACACTGACATTTAAAATATATATAGTTATTAATATTCAGTTTCCAAAATTGTTATTACCAAAAAATCAGAAATATACAATGGAGAAGAATATAATTTATGAAGTAAATATCCATTCTTCCCACTCTCTCAGGGATAATCATGATAGGTTATGTGTATACTTTCAGAGTTTTAAATATATATTTGTGTGTGTGTTTGTGTGTGTGTGTATATATACAGACACATGTATATATTTATATATATACAGATGTGATTTTTTTTCTTTAAAAAAATTGAATTGTATGCTAAGAGACTAGATCTTAATGGTTCCCACCACAGGAAAGAAATGATAATTATGTAATGTGATAGAGTGTTACATAACAGTACGATAATAATCATGTTGCAATATATAAATGTATCATGTCAACATGTTGTATACCTTAAACTTACACAATGTCGTACGCCAATTTTATTTCAATTTTAAAAAATGAAAAAAAATTGAATTGTAATATGCCACTGTTCTGCAGCTTGCTGTTTACATTAAGGATTTATCAAGGCCATCTTTCCTGGGTGGTGGAGGGCAGGATGATGGTGCTGGGGCAGGAAACAGAGCCCGTGGGAGACCAGAGGCCTCTGCTGCAGACGCTGGCCTGAGGATACGCTTCACAGAAATGCTTCTGGAAGTGATTATGCCCCAGTCCAGCCCAGGCCCTGTTGTCCCCACAGCAGATCACGCAGAGGGAGAAAACCTCCCCAGGGAGCCCAGGAGAACAGGCCTGCTCCCAGATACCAGTGGAATCAAGCCAGAAGGTACACACTCTTGCCTTTAGCAAACTGGATTGTAAATACCCACAACGATGGAGACTACTCCACTTTTAAAGTTATGCATTGTTACACTATTAAAGAAGAGAATTTGGCCATTTTCCACCCAAGAGGTTGCATAAATTACTTTATTATGGAAAGCAGAACATTGCAATTTGTTTTCCAGGCCACAAACTGTTCTTAGTGGAGATGCTGCATTTGTAACATGCTCCTGTCTGCTGGGGTTTCCCAGCCACCACCGTGGATTAACAAATTGTCTTTGAAGCTCTTGAGACTCAGGTAAACGCTGCTTCAGGTTTTTATAAATAGTTTCGCCTCTTTGCCCTCTCACGGCCATCTGCAGGAGCTAAAGCCTCCTGCTCTAAATGATTGTGATGGCCCTCACTAATGAGCTAGAGGGGATTGATTGTTCCTGCAAAGAAAGCACCTCCTCCAGAATCAGACGGACCCTCACCGGTGCACAGCGCCACTCCCCCGTTTCTCTCAGACTCTTCCAAACAAAGCCTGGGGAGATGTGGGCCCATCAAGATGGTAGGGGGCCTCCACGGTGTACCCCGCAGTCCCGCGCACAAGTACCCCCTGGCCGTGCTCCTGTTCCCGCCTACCCTCTTTCAGTGTCTTAGAAAACCCTCGGAGTGATGATGCTTTTCCATCCCAGCAGGACAACGGCCCCCCTCACCCCCGACCCCTGCCGACCCCAATTCCAACACCACCTTTTCATGCTCTCAACGTGCGGGGGCATGTCCCATCTAAGCCCCGGGCACCTTGCGCTACAGCTCCAGGCTGTGTGCTCTGTGCTGCACAGTGAGCTCCCAGGGCCACAGCCAGGGCTTGCTGGTCTGCTCCCTGGACCACAGCGCATAACTGTGTCCTGTCCGATGTGTTAGATGGCAGGGCCAGCTGAAGACACAGGTGATGAGAGGGGCTGTGGTGGGCGGCTACAGCGAGAGAACTTCCAGCCTTCGAAGGGCCTGGGGAGGAACCTAGAACCCCGACATCCGCGGGAGGGAACTCAGAACCAATATCCCTTAAAGCAATCGAGATGGTTATCACACGGCCCATTTCATTCCTGCCAGCTGAGACTGGGGAGCACAGCACAAGACAGTGTTCTCAGCCTTTGCGGCTCTGCGATGATTCCCTGCCATGTGGCAGTCACACTGGGGGCCTATCATTCCTTTGTTTTCTAATGAGAAGTTTGAACCCATCATCTCAGGAGCAGCGTATGGCGATTATTGCTACTCAGTCTCTGAAAGCTTTGGAGCCAGACAGGCTGGGGCTGGCACCAACACATCATCTCCGAGTTGGGTGAGATCAGGCAAGTTATTGGCCTTTCTATGCCCTAGACTGCAACTCTGGGTTATGAGCCTGTTAGAATCGTGACACTTAAGTGACATAATACACATGAGGTGTTTACTTAATGCCTGACCCATAGTTAGAGTTCAACAGTGATCTGTTACTTCTATAACATTTTATTTCCGTCGAAGAACCCACCGCGCTGTGAGCAAGATGCCCAGATAAAAAGAGCATGATTTTGCAAGGTCCCACATGGTCCTCACCATGGCTGTGAGGGAGAGCCGAGGCAGGCCAGCAGCCCACAGACACACACCTTGGCCATGCGTGTGACCTGGGTCATCCGTGCTGGGCTGCTCTGAGGTCTTTATTCTTTGCCAGCCCCATCCTCCCAGCACAGCCTGGTGGCTCAGCTCCGAGCTTGCATCCTGGACCTCCTAGGAGTCCAGATTCATCGCAGTCCTCCAAATGCACTGTGAGTCAGAATATCCTGGAACCCACAGAGGGAGATTACTGTGGGACTCCCCTGCTGTAAGAGAGGCCCCCTGAGGGAAGCATTTATGAACAGTCAGCTCGGAGGCCCCCCGGAGCTCTCTGAAGTTCTGGAATTGTGGCCACAGTTGGCCCCACACATGACGCGTAGGTGGACCTGATGAAGCATTTCATCTCCATCCAGTGGAGGCGAAGGTCAAAGCTGGGTTTGAGAATCCAGCAGCCCAGGGTTTGCTACCTCCGACGGACGATTTGACCTGACGTGTTGTTTTCTCATCTCCAGCATGGGCTAGTTCCCATCTCAAAGCGCTGTGATGAGCAGGAAGCCAAGGTTGCAAAGCATCCCCACTCCGAATGATCCTGCACTACGGTAGGCACTCAGGAGGTGACGGCTGCTGTCACTTTTGGGTGTGGAACACCCACCGTGCTGGGCTCTGCACTTACTCAGCCCAACAATTCCCAGAGCAGGCACAACCCTCAATTTGCAAACAAGCAAACTGGGAGGTGGAGGGGCCAGTAGGTGACAGACCTGGATGCGTGGACACGGCCCTTCTCTTCACAGCCATGCCGTCAGGGTGACTCAGACCCTTGTTCAGTGTCATCCTTGTCGCTTAGCTCTCAGAGAAAAGCAACTTGAGGGTAAGAAAGACTTGGGGTTTTTGTTTTTGGTTCCCTGTTTTACTAAGCTACTAATTGTATGTGTTTGAAAATAAAATAAACACATAGGCACAAATTAAGTAGTGTACTGTTGCTAATTCAACCTAAGTGGCCGTGGGACTGAGTCGTGACTGTGGCGGAGTGGGAGGCACAGGCCTGTGAGGTCCACCCTGACCTTGTCCCAATTTTGGCTGTTACTAGCTCTGAGCTTCGAGCAAGTTCCTTCGCCTCGTGGACCTTTGCTGTTCTCACCTATAAAGTGGAGAGAATACAGAACACGCCTCCTGAATTGCTTAATTCTTGTGAAGTTTGCACGGCATCAGCATCTAGTCCAGTTCATCCCAGACAGTAATGGCCAATTTCTTTGTTCCTCTTTCTCTTTCTAGTCTCAGGAGACATTCTCTCCACCCTATACCTGTGTGTGTGTGTGAGTGTGTGTGTGTGTGCGTGCACGCGCACGCACGAGCACACAAAGCAGGTCTTTGGTCTGCCTTCTGCCCACTGTTTTTGACAGACCCTCGTGGCTTGGCTCTTAAGTCTTTCCGGTACTTTCTGTCACTGCCTGAGATAACTGACAGTCGGGGATGCAGCTTCTCACGATGGTGCTGAGTCTCACTGACTAAAGTTCCCCTCCCGTGAGAGAGCTGCCTTACTAACCCCAAGGAAGGCTCCCTGTTCATCCTAATCCCCCGTCTTTCCTTTCCTTGGGGAAAACTAGAAAGCTCCTGCTGTATTTCTTTTGCCTTTTGCGCACGGTTGAAGTCCACTCTACCCAGATTCGCACAGCCCTTCAAGCTCAGTGGATCAGAACCGGACGTCATTCCAGGCCCTCGGGTACCACCACCAGCTGTTCCTGTTTCTCATGCTCCTTCTCTCATTTATGAGCCACAGCACCCCCGCCCAGTTGTGTGTAGGGGTCCCCAAATACTGCCCCAGCCCCAACCAAATTGGCCACCAAATCCCGTCCATTTTCTGTTCAGTGTGGCTCCGCACCTGCTTCTTCCTCCACCTGCAGAGCCGCACCAAAGTCCGGGCCCTCAGGGCTCTCCCATGCCCCTCGTCTTCCTCACAGTCAGACCCGGGGATGTCAACCTTGTCAGCCCTCAGGCCCTGGACACCTTTGGTCCTCTGGCCCAGGGTCAGTGCCTCCTCCAGCCCCCACCCTGCCTCATCATCCCACCAGCCTTGCTGGGCTCACCCAGAATGCCAGGGAAGAAGAAGCGTTGTGTATCTGTCTAAAGAGGGAATCAGAGCTTATAAAGAGCTTTACCATACATCATCTCATTTCACCTCAGGGCTGAGGAAAGTGGGGAAAACCAGGATGAATGTTTGGGCTTGGGGTTCTGAAGGAGCCCTGGGAAAACCTTGTGGGAAGATTTATAATGAGTCCACCCTTACTAGAAGGCCCTGTGGCCTGATGCTGACCTGGAATTATCCTAGGTTGATGGGGTGGTTCAGGGACGTGCCCCTGCTCGCATGCAGTCAGCCCATGGTGGACTCGGACTCCAACTCGGGTATTTGATCCCAAGACGACATGAAGTGAGCTAGAACCAGATTGAAACTCAAAAACCCATAGGGTAGTGGTATATCCATATAAGGGAAAGCTATTCTGCCACAAAGAGGAAGGAAGTTCTGACACATGCCGCAACATGGCTGAACCTTGAGGACATTATGTTGAGTGAAATAAGTCAGACACAAAAGGACAAATGCCGTAGGATTCCATCTACACGAGGTTCCTAGAGTCATAGGATTCATACAGACAGAAAGTAGAATGGCGGGTGCCTGAGGGTAGGGGAGGGCATATGGGGAGTTATTGTTTAATACATCCAGAGATTCAGTTTGGGATGACGAAAAAGATCTGGAAATGGATAGTGGTGATGGTCATACAATATTGCGAATGTGCATAATGCCACTGAATTGTGCACTTAAAAATGGTAAATTTTGTGTTATGTGTATTTTACCAGAAGAAAAAAAAACATGGAGCGCATTGACTTTACTCTTCAAGTACATTTCTTCCCGCTCTTTGCCTCTTTTTTTCCTCAATCGCTGCTGTAGAAATTGGCCCCTTTAGAAAGCCACGTGGGCGTGGGGCACAGTCCCAGGTGCAACGAGCTGTGCAAACCGAGTGTTAAAGAAACACAGTAAATCAGAATTGCTTTTCAAAGCTTCGTAGTTTGCCTTCCTGGAGCTGAAAGCCTGCATTCACACACTCAGAACAAGATGCTCCACGAGGCAGGAGGGACCCTGGAGGCTCATCACCCCCTCAGCTGCTGCAGGCCGTTGTGATTTCATGAAGGACGGTCTGTGCTGGAGGGAGTCACCCTCTACGCCGGGGAAACACCACCTCCCACCCACACAGAGAGGCTCTCCCGTAGGCTGGCAGCCTGCGCATCCCGGCCCCTGCAAACTCCAAGGGAGACTCGCTCCTGGATCTCTGGGAGAGAGCGCAGCCTGGGTAAGAAGTGCCTGGAGTCCAGGTGGGATTTGGAGAAGGCTCAGCTTGCAGGTGTTTCAGCCAAATATTTCAGAGAAAACAGCAAAATTTAAAATGTGGCAGGAGAAGAAGTTAAGCAAGAATTTATACAGCGAGTAGAAGCATTGACTGAAAGCCCTAATTTGGAGAGTTTTGTAGCTTTCCCAGAATTACGCAACTCCTTATTAGATTGCACTCTCCAGTTTCCTCTGCCTACCTTCAAAGGCCTGCCGGGAGCCTGGAGAGGATAAAAGGAAAAGCGATTAAAGAGCAGGGAAGTGGTAGCAAGGAAGGAAGTTTTGAAACGCTGAGCGAGTCTGAAGAGAGGCGAGCTGGGGACTCGGGTCAATGAGCTGCAGGAGCTGTAGCGCGGTGGATGGATGGAGCCTGGTGAGCTCCTCCAGGGTCTCGGAAAGTTGAGCAGGAAGACTAAGCCTGGAAGACGCGGTCTTAAGGCAGGTGAGATCACGGGCTGGATCCCAGCCAGGTCCTGTCCTGATAGGCAAATATTCCTAGAACACCCACAGGTGTGCCCTGCTCTGAAGCAGAAACAGACAAAAGGGCATGAGTGGCTCTGAGTTTCTCATCATCGCCACTGAAAGACCGGATGAAAACACCAACAGTCTTGAGCACTGTGAGGGATGAGACGTGGGTCACGCTAATAAGAAGGGGAGCGAAAGCATCCACGGGTAAGCCCCTCTATAGCTATTGAAAATGGGCACGCAGTTCACGAGATGTGTTTCTAAATGTGGTGGCTGGTAAATGTCCCAGAATTCTGCCTGCCCTGGACCAGAGGTTTCTTTCATGGTACATTAAGCTTTGGCAACAAAGGTGAAGTGAGAGAGACTAATGAGTTAGAATGATCTTAGTGGAGTTGTGGGTAACATTTCCCCATTAAAAAGCACACACTAGGTGGGTGACTGCTTGTTTCCTGTCCTCACCATGAGCTAAGGGAATTCTCTTTAGACGTGCGTGGGAGGACAAGGAGCTGTCAGACGGGGCGCTTCCCAACTGACTGGGACAACATGGCACTGTCTCTGCTTAGACAGGCAGCTGAAGGTTCAGAGCAGCCACACTACCCGACCACCAGTCAGGATTCGATAAATGGGGGCTCCTGACAGTTGACCTTAAGTAATAGAAGGAGTAGAAGTGGTAAGAACAGAAGTCATACCACCATGTCTGTGATGCAAAAGTGGTTGCTCAAGAGGCCATTACTTTATTTACAGATGATCTTTCATAGAAAAACTCCCTGCAACTCATGGGAGCACACTGGGGGAAAGACCAGCTGTAGGTGTCACACCCCAGCCAAAGACCCTCCTCCTGCCACCTGTAACGGCCTTCACAATTATAGACATAGAATGAAGAAGGACTTAGCCAGACCTAGAGAGCAGCTGTTCTCTAACTTTTGGCGTTGTGGAAATTAATTAAAGAGACCTTAACTAAATTGGAGTCAGAAGGGCTGTAGGGGAAGCTCTCACGACCTATCTTACATCATCACTTATATCACATAGGAAGAGACCAACCTTGCATCTTCCACAGGAAGCAGAACTACTTTACTGATGGAGGAAGATTTCTTTCCCCACCCGGCAACAGCTCGGCCAATGAGAAGCCGCTGCCGCCCTGAACTGTCACCTTCCCCCAGTGGACTTTCTTTAGAACAGCCCCTCTCTACTCCCCCTTTTTCTCTTTAAAAGCAGCTCCCTTCTTTGTTTGCCGGATTTGCCTTTGGTTTGCCATAGCATGCGCTTCCCAAGTTGTGATTCTTTTGACTGTTCCCGAATAAATTCATTTTGAGATAAAATAACTGGTAAATTTGCTTTTTAAGTTGACAGGGAGCATAAGGAATCACAGGAGGGCAGCCTGAGACCCTGATTCCAGATCCAGGAGTTTGCATTCTGAAGAAGGCTCCAGATGGTTCGGAAGCTGGGCTCTGGGATTGCTCGTGGAGAAACCCCTCTCCATGGTTTTCTGTGTCAACCGGTCTCGTTCAGGGGGAGCTGCCGTGATGGCCGTGTTGGCATGTCAGATCTGCCAGCTCTCAAGTTTGTTACCGAGACCCCGCTTTGTGCCAGACTGCATCCAAAGTAGCATTGTTCCCTTTAGGACTGTGTCTGGGCCAATTCTCAAAAGTAGTTATAGTACATATTGCTTTTTTAGAAGTTGTAATAATAATCATAAACATAATCCTAAATAGCTAAACTTTTCAGTGTGTTTTCTAGGGGCTAGACATTGTTCTTGACACTAGAGAAAGTGTTCTTTCAGTAGTAGACTGAAAAGATGAGAGAAAAACTGCCTTTCAAGAGTTAAAAAGAAAAAGGGCCGGTCCCATGGCTGAGTGGTTAAGTTCACACGCTCCACTTTGGTGGCCCAGGGTTTTGCCGGTTCAGATCCTGAGAGTGGACATGGCACCGCTCATCAGGCCATGCTGAGGTGGCGTCCCACATGCTACAATTGGAAGGACCCATAACTAAAATATACAACTATGTACTGGGGGGATTTGGGGAGAAAAGTAGGGGAAGAAAAAGAAGAAGATTGGCAACAGTTGTTAGCTCAGGTGCCAATCTGAAAAAAGGGTTAAAACACTAACAAGTAGAGATGCTTTCTATGCCTATCAACGAAAGCCTCTCCCAGCTCTGCTCTAGCCAGCCCCATAAAGGGCCACATCCAGCAGACCCCCAGGCCCCCAGACTTTCTGCTCTGTTCCTGCTCTCCGGGGAGCCCCCCTTGGCAGCGTGGGCCAGAAGGGGGCTGACTTAAATGTTAATGTGGATTAAAATGCATATACTTTAGAGGGAAACGTTTGCATCTGTGCATTAATCTCCTGCCAAGATCCCAGACTCTTTCACCTACTTTATCTCATTCAGTTCCCTGAAGAACATTTATACCACATTTTGCAGGTGAGAAAAACGAGGCAGAAGGTAATTGCCTCATCTAAAGTTACACAACTAGCTAACCTGAGAACCAAAACCTTAACCAGAAGAGCTTCTGGCTCCAAGTTCAGGAGCCTTCCATAAGCACCCAGCTGACTTAAATTCAAATGCCAGGTCAGGTTGTGTGTCCTGACACACAGCTATAAAATAAAGTTGGGACTAAAGAGGGAAAATAATTAAAGTGAAAAAGTTCAAACCTCCTGTGAAAATCTACCCATTTGGTAGATTTGGAACCACATAAAAATGAAGACTGGGGTGTTTCTTATGGTGCTTTTCCCCAGAAAGTTCTCTAAATGTGTTTTTATTTCATTGTTATCCAGCAGTGTGCTGACCAGTCACCTTGCATTTGCCAAGGCAGTTGGAATTCCCAGTAAGTGTATTCCTTTCCATAAAATGACTCTGTGAATGCTTTGATTGTGTACTTTTCGTGTTAATACATTTTAAAAATCAGAACTGATCATTTGTCCTGACTCTTGCTTGAGAACTACAGTGTGCAGCATTCTGCTCCCCTCAGGTCTGTATTAGGGGAAAATAAAGGCAAAGAAACCCAGGGTGGGGGTCTAGCCAGCCCAAATGCCCCAACCGAGGTTCTTAACCACAGCTACGTGCCGGGAGCATCTCCCTGACCCCTGCCCACGGCCCTGGCTGAAATGGCTTTTTGTAGCTCTAACAAGCTCAATGCATCCAGAGCAATGGCTGTTCCAGGAGCGCAGCTTCCCAGGAAGCACAGACACCCGGACCTGTGCAGGGTCAGAGCCTTCCCACCCGCAGCGGTGTGGACGATAACTGGGAGTCGCACGCCGTCTTCCTGGGGAAACACAGGATGCGGGGCCAACGAGGTGATGGGGAGAACACCCCTGCAGGCAAACCCTGCCTCTGCACTCAGATTTCCTGGGAGCAGCCGGCTGTTTTCTTCACGGCCAGTGACATTTACAGCAAGCAAGTCGCTGCCGCCTCTGCTCAGGAGGCACATCGTCGGCTGCTCTGGGTTCACTGGGAGTCGGTGACTCTGGCGGCTCCAGCCTTGCTGCGTTCACCCCTGGGGGCCCTCTGCCATGCGCACCTGCACTGCTGAGCCCACAGCTCTTGGGCGCGGAAGCCTCCTAGTCGGCTCAGGCGGCTATAACCTAATACCAGACAGGGTGGCTTACGAACCATAGACACTTCCTTCTCACAGTTCTGGAGGCTAAAGGTCAAGGTCAAGGTGCCACCCAGTTTGGTTCCTGGGGAGGGCTTTCCTCTTAGTTTGCACGGAGGGACACAAGAGACAGGAGAGAGGGGGCGGGGCACTGGCCCTCTGTGTCTGTTCTTATCAGGCACTAATCCCACGATTTAGGCCCCACCTTCCCGACCTAACCACCTCTCAAAGGCCCCACCTCCTAAGACCATCAGCCTGGGGGTTACAATTTTGACCAGGAGTTCTGGGGGGACACAAACATGCAGCCTCTAACAGGAGCTCTCGACCGGCTTCCAGACCTGTGATGAGCATCAGAAGCCCCCGTGGAACTTTACAAAGAGCCACACACCTGGGCCCTGTGGTTCTGCCTCTGCTGGACGCGGGTGGGTCCAGGACCCCAGCTGAGCAGCCCTGTGTCAGGATTCACCCTCGTGACATGGCCCCAGGTGGGACGGGGCTGGGGACTGCCGTCACAGCGTTAGATCACTAGGCAAAGTGGGAAGGAGCCTATGCTGAGAAGGAGTTTGGGGGCAGTGGGGAGGGGAAGAGAAGCCGCAGAGATGATCCCCTGGCCACACAGCCAGCCTGGGGCTTGAAGCCGCCCACGTCACACAGCCAAAGAGCCCTCGCGGGCCCCAGACTTCCACGCACTGCCCCATCTAATCCTCACCAGGACCCCTGAGAGAAGGAATTACAAGCATAGATGCTTTTACAGATGGGGAAACCAAGGCACGGAAGGGTTAAGTGACGTGCCCCCTGTGACAAAACCAATAAATGGTGTTAGCGAGATGGAACTTCAGACGTCTGATCTCAGATTCGGGCCTGGAGCCCCCGGACCAGGGGAAGCACAGCGGACGCTGGTGGCTTTGGGAAAGGCTGAGCCTGGCGCACCTTGAGGAAGAGCACAGAGAAGGCGGGGTGTGTTTCTGAAGCCTGGAGACTCCTCCCAAAGACAGGAGGAAAAACTAGACCTCCCACCACAGCGGTGGCCCACCAGGAAACTCCGAGTGGGCCCGGCAGACGCGTTTGCTCTGCTCTTAACGTGCTTCCGTAGGATTGCCCATGAGGCTCAGCCTCAGCAATTTCTACAAGGAATGAGACACACTACACTGCAAAAGCACAAGGAGCAGGATTGAGGCCATGTTGGGTACCAGAGGCTTCAACACAGGTTTCAGAACCCAAAATGTAGGACAAATTGCACATGTTACGAGCCAGATGGCACTTGTTTACCAACTGCAGAGCGGCAGCACAGTAACCATCATGGTTTATATGGCCATTGGTTTCAGAAATTTCCAGCTAAACTCCCCCACCCACAGCTGCTCAAAGAACAGTTTCCAAATCAAGTTTTAAAAATAGCTGCTCTTCCAATAACTTAACATCCTGGGCCTCCATTCTGAGCATCCCCAGATGGCTGGGCAGGCTGGTGCTTAGCATGGGGCAGCACCCATGGGAGGCAAGCCTAGAGGACTTCTTGGAGGAGGTGCATCTGTAAACTACTTACTACTCATTTCCTATGAAGAGGTGAGAATGGAGAGTTTAGAAACATTTGCAGCCATGTGACATTGCCGGGACGTCCAACTCCTGGCTGACCAGTTCCAGTATCCCATGGCCATTAGCACGCGGCCTGAGCCGCCTAAAATTTCTGTGTAGTTGACGTTTGTCAACTGTAATCCAAAACGGCAGAAATCTGGAATTGTCTCCTCAAAACATAATTTTAACTATAATTTATCACGATCGATTGTGAAGATTGACTTCTGATGAGGGATTGGAGAGGAATGAAGCATGGCTTGCTTCAACTTGGACAAAACTTAAAGACCAGCCTGCGCTTGCTGAGTCGACTTCACAGGCTCCTCCCGGATCCCCGTCCACACGTCTCTGCGGTGTTTGTCTAGCACGAGTGTTCTTACAACGAAACACACAAATCATTTAGGTAGACACGTCTCCCTACGGGGAGGGTGGGTACTCAATCAGACAAGGAAGAAATAATCTCACTTGTCACATTAAAAATGTCAAATACTGAATCAACAGTGTTCATTTATTGTATTATATGAAAGTATTATTTTGTAAGGGTTTGAAAATTTCAAAAAAACAAAGACTGAACTTTACCACAGATAGTTTGAGAGACATGGCCCTAAAGGGAACTCTCCTGGCAGGATGGGAAAGTGGCGAGTGTGTGTGTGTGCATGTGTGTGCGTGTGACGGGGTGGTCAAACACAAGGGCAGAGGGATAAAACCGCTCCTTTTCAGCAATAGAAACACTCCTGCGTTGGGTAATCACATACTGCATAGTCCCTATGATAAACAAAAACATTTGTTTCCATTCTGGTGGAAACAAAAATAGACCTCTTCCCTTTCCGGAGCCAGCTCTGCGACAGGCCAGGCAGCACAGGGCCAACATCACGGAGGGCTGCAATCTCGGGGTCGACCCGCGGGGGTCCGATATGCCCTCACAATGCAAAAGCCAACTGTTCTGGAGGTACAAGCCGCAAAGGCCCTGCCGCCCGCCCCCTCCACCCTCCCTTGCCCCCTGTCTCACCCCGGTCTTTGGAAACCTGACCGGAGGGTCCTGAGCTTCAGTGAGACCCTCGCCACGGCAGAAAACGACAGGGCCTCCGCCAGTAAACAGAAGCCAACTCTCTTTTCTTTTAGAATCTAGAAGTCCAGGACCAGCCCCGTGGCCGAGTGGTTAAGTTTGAGCGCTCCACCTTTGGCAGCCCAGGGTTTCTCTGGTTCGGATCCTGGGCGAGGACATGGCACTGCTCATCAGGCCACGTTGAGGTGGCGTCCCACATGCCACAACTAGGAGGACCCACAACTAAAAGTATACAACCATGTACTGGGGGGGTTGGGGGAGAAAAAAAGTGGGGCAGGGGGAGAAGAAACAGCAATAGCTTGCCAATGACATTCTGGTCATGTCCTGGATATGTCATTTGTTTCTTCAGTTTAAAAAAAAAAAAAGAATCCAGAAGTCTGAGGCCAGCGCACCGAACTTTAGTTTTAATTTACTTCTACCACAAGAGTGACTGACGTGGATTTTTTTTCTTCCTGCCAAAGAACACAAATGCAAAGTGAGTGGTTCATATATATGATTAGAGGGGCCCCTTTGGGAAACTCAGAGTCATGTGGAAAAATGCCAGCGGTGATGCGTGAAGGGGTGGGAAGAGCAGGCCGCTGTGGGCCTTCAAACGACAGTGCTCAGGGGTCACAGAATTGAGATCATTCCGTCCCTCACCATGCTCCCTCAGCGTGAGCCAAGGGCAGACCCCCTGCGAGGCCTGGAGAAATGCAGCCAAACGAACTTAAGAAGGCAGCTCCCCTTGTCTGGATCAGAACGGGGTTGGGCAAGAAAAGAGAAATTGCTTGGAATTTGTCGATTTGTGATTTTTTAAAACTTCAGACTAACTTGTCTTCTCCGATCTGTAAACTATCAACGTCATGTCCTCAGCCTCTCTCGGCATCCTTCTTTCTCTCCCCTTGAGTGTGATTCTGAAAAGGTGGCCGTGGTGATCCCGTGAGCACTCACTGTGTCCCGGAGGTGGAGCAGAGGTGACTTGCCTCCAAGGGGATGCCTGGTGGGTGCGGTTTCACCTGCCTGTCCGGGGCCACGAGAAGGTCATTTCCTTCAGGATTCGTCCCTTGCAGAAAGGCTTCCTCGGGAACTCCACTGATACGCCAATCTGCCCAAGTGACTGGGTCTTCACTCAGTGACAGAGGCACCAGCCTCCGATCCTGCCTGTATCACTGCCGACCTTGGCGCTTGCTCGACTGTGAATCCTTCAGTGGCAAGACGACCCGGCGGTGCCAAACCGACAATTTCCCGCTGGAAGGAAGATGTGCCATGGTAAGTGGTGACATGCGCCTAGAGCACAATCCATCCAATCAACGGGTTCCTCAAAATGAAAAACCCTACGAGCTGTCCTTACAGGTGCTCTCGGGTAAAAATTATACTCCCGAAAGATGCAACTTTCCTTTTTTCTTGTATTCAACTCCAAAAGAAAGGGAACTCCTCTTGGCTGGCTAGGCCAGGCTGGAAAATCCACCTTCCCCCACCCCGAGCCCATGCACGCCTCACACACTCGCTCGCTCACACCCACAGGCTCACTTAGGCATGCATGCTCACACACGCACAACTCTCAGTCTTGCATACAGTCTCTTGTGTGCACACTCAGTCATGGGCACACACTCAATCACACGTGTGAGCAGACACACTCACTCATGTGCACACACTCACATGCACGTTCTTTAACGTGGTAACGATTTGCAGGGAGAACAACTGGAACTTTCTTATCTGACAGGCGAGCACACACGCTTTCTTCAGAGAGTAACTGCATGTTGGGATTTGTGCTGTTTACTGACGGAGGGTCCCCAAAAGTAAAACGCTCTGTACCCCCTCCCTCGTGTCATTTTAAAAGGGGTGACAGGTCAGAGGCCACGATGGTATCTTCAAACCAGAACAAATCACACCGGAAGGGGAGAGAGGGAGGCTCGCCATCAAGGATCCCACACTCAGGAGACCCTAAGTCTCAGTGATCGGTCCTGAGCACCGTGAACACATCTCTGCTGTAAAACGCTGAGGGGGAAATTGATCCAGGTCGCTTCTCCCTGCCAGCATTTGGGAGGCCAGGAGCAGCTACTTCCCCGCCTCCTGCAGTTCCCTCAGTGAGGCCTGGAGGAGGCGCTGAAGCTTCCAGAACACCTTGGGGGCCGCTCTCTGGGGGTCCCCAGCCGGGCCCCCCGGGTCTGCGCATTCCCGCACCGCCTCCCGCAGCTGCCGCTGAAGCTGGAAGGAAATGGCAGAGCTCTTGAGGGTCGAGGAAAACCAATGGCGGAATATTTTGTCACAGACGACCTGAGGGGAAGGAAGGTGAGTGGTTAGTGCAGGGCAGCAGGTCATCCTGGAAAGCTTCCGGAGCAACAGGGTCTTACACAGACCCTCGTGCTTCTCCCACCGCCCTGGGTTCCTGCAGGGGGGAACCACAGAGCTCCTTTGGTTCTAAAAGGCGCCTTCCCTTCTGGGACCTAAACTGCTCAGCGCCATGAAGAAACCGCCTCAGAGAGGAGAAGGCCACCTCCGTATGAGGTAGAAAATTCCATTTCTAGCCTCAGAGCATATGGGGAAAGTGCTGGGTGACATTTCAGAAAGGACTGAAGACGTTTCTGAAGAGAAAAGGGAGCAGAAAGTCACAGGCAGCCGCGGCTGCATAAGGAGTGGGCCCCTGGGCAGGCCTGAGGGCAGCCAGCCTGGCTCTGCCACCACACTGCTGAGGCCGGGCTTTCCTACCCATCCGCTGGTCACAGTGACAGTGACAGCCGCCTGACAGGGGTGTCCTGAGGGTCAAAGGATGCTGTGGTGAGAAGCAGTATGCAAACGTGACAGCACTTTGGGGTCAGGAGAAAGGGATATTGGAAGGGAAAGGCTCTGTTAAGGAGCCTTTGAAATGTTGTATTTTAGGAGCAGAAGTAAAAATTAAGCCACGATCTCACAGCCTTTAATTCTAATAAGGTATGAAATTCACTAATGGTGAAAATCTCCTTAAACGCTCAGTTTAAACATGTTGTTTGTTTTATATCTTTCATAGTTTCCCCCCTGTTGAGAGAATTGTACTGGGAGCTGCATAATTAAAGAGCTTCATTTTTCTGCATCCCACTTTATATTAGACTCATTTAGCAAACGCCTCCGTTCTCAGAGCCACTGTTTCATAGAGGACACATAACTTTAATTTCCATTTCCCAGTCCCCGCAAAGGCGAGGATTCTTTTGAAAAACAAATTCTCTTATTTCATTTTTGAATTGATAATGTATTTTCACGTGCAAAAATTTAAAATATCCGGAAAGACAGACGGTAATCTTAGTCTCTACCCAACTCCTGACAGGCAGACACTCAGCTCCCAGCTCTGAGAGGCAACCACTTCCTTGCATATCTTTCTAGGGAGAGTCTACCCGCACAAGAGCCTACGTGCACATTTCCTTTTCCTTTTACGTTACACAAATGGCAGCGTATCACACACACTGGTCCAGGGCTGCTGTTCCCTTTTAACCAAACATCAGGCAGAGCCTTCCACACCAGTTGGTACAAGGATACTCCATTTGTTTTCATGACTGCACCTCAAAGGCGTGAAGGTATCATAAGTCATTTAACTAGTTTCCTACTGATGGAAATTTAGGTTCTTTACTAACTTTTGCTATTATGAACAATGCTACAATAAATATTTTGCATATGGGGCTGGCCCCATGGCCAAGTGGTTAAGTTCTCGTGCTCTGCTTTGGGGTCCCGGGGCTCACCCATTTGGATCCTGGATGTGGACCCACACACCACTCATCAAGCCATGCTGTGGTGGCATCCCACACAGGAGAACTAGAGTGACCGACAACTAGGATATACAACTATGTACTGGGGCTTTGGGGAGAAAAAAAGAAAGAAAGAGGAAGATTGGCAACAGATGTTAGCTCAGGGCCAATCTTCCTCACCAAAAATAATAATAATAATTAATTAACAAATAAATATTTACATATATGTCATTTTTATTTTGCACGTGTGACTAAATTTCCAGAAATGGAAGTTCTGGGCCAACAGGTTTGCGTCTTTTTTGTTTTGATAGATATTGCCAAATTCACCCCATAAAAGTGGTACTGAGTTACACCTTCCTGGCAACGTTCAACAAGAATGTTTATTTCCCCCATGCCCTCACCAACTTGAGTTCTCTTTCATTTTTGCCAACCGATGGGTAAAAATGGTTTAATTTCCATTTTTCTTCTCATCAGTCAGGTTGAAAGCTATTTGTGCTTCTTTTTCAGTGAATGGTCAAGTTCACATCCTTTGCCCATATTACTATCAGATTGTCAGCCTTTTGCATATTAATTTGTAGATGCTCTTTATATCTTAAGGATGTTAGCCCCTTGCTTAGGTTGGTTTCCTGGGGAGCAGACTCTAAGATGGTGGTTTGCATGCAGGATTTATTGAGGGAGGTTCTGGAGGCCCACACCTCCGTGGAACTTCAGGAGAAGGCAAGCTTCTGGTGCTGGGATGGCCTACAGAGCTGTTCCTCATCGAGGCCAGTGGGCTGGGCTTTGCATATCCCCCACTCCCACTGACCAATCACTAGATGCTGCCCCTGGGATGAGGGGTAACCATGGTGAAGAAGCTCTGGTGGGCCCAGGACAATCCTGGGGGACCCTCTCTGAGCCTCAGCCTCTGGAGGTAAGGGCCCCCTCTGTCCTCTACTCTCCTGGTCTGTAAGAGCAACTGCAAATATTTTGCCAATTTTCTCATTTAACTTTTTAAAATTTTCTCGTATTTTTGGTAATTTTGTTTTAGCCATGTGGATTTTTTTTAAGGTAATTAAATTTGTCATTTGTTCCTCTTATGGCCTCTGAGCTTCATTCCATACTTAGAAAGACCTTTCTCACTCTGGGATAGTTTAGATTCTCCCAGGTTTTTTCTGGTACATTAAGGGTTTCATTTTTCACGTATTTGAGCCACCTGGAATTTAGTTTGATGTAAGGAGTGAAACAGGAGTTAATTTGATCATTTGTGCCTGGCTACCCAGTTTACAAGCACCATCCACTATATAACCCAGCTTTCCCCTCACTGGTCTGAATGCAACTCTGTCACATACTAAATGTCCATATGTCATTAGATCTATTTCTGAAATTTTAAAAATTCTATTCCTTTGATCTGTCAGTTAGTTTATGAAGGCAGGGACTTTTTTTGAGTAGAATTTTAAGTTAGAAAAGTAATATATAACCACTGTAGAAAATTTACAAAATATAGAAAAGATGAAGAAAATAAAAATTATCTGTAATCCTATCACCCATAAATAATTGCTTTGGACATTTTGTCGTCTATCTTTCCAATTACACACTCTTTAACAAAAATGGAATCATATGGTGAATACTGATTTGAAACCTGCATTTTTTCACTAAATGAATGTTTCATATTTTCTCATATCCTTAAAGAAAGTATAATTTCATTTCTAGGGCTTTATTCAAAGGCAATAATCAAAATATGCACAAATGAAATTGCTCAGCTAAACAGCGTGAATATTTCTGAGTCACACTCCAGAGAAACGCAGAAATTTACAATCACGGTAACAATATGGACTCATCTACTTCCCTGAGGCCTCATCTGTTAATTAATAGCATTTTAACAACTATTCCCAATAGTCAAAAATGAAAAATTATTATCATTGGGTTTTAATTTGCATGTCTTTTAATAGTAAGATTAAATAATTTTCCAGGTTCTTCGGTCACTGGATTTCATCTCTTGTGTATTCGTTATACATTCTTCTCTTGCCAATTTTGTGTGAGTGGCCCCCTGGCCTCTTAACGGATCTGTAAGAGCCCTTTATATATTGAGGATAGTAACCTCAGTCTCTCATTATGCTGCAAAGGGCAGGTGTTAGTGCTTCCCCCTTGTGGGATGAGGTCACAAGGTGAGCGATGCTCTAGTGAAAAAATCACCTTGTTCCCACAGCTGAAAAAGAATGATTTTATTGCAGACCCACCGAGGGTGGGATTTCCCTAACTCTAGACTCAGTCTGAAAGCCTGGACCCAGGATCCATTCCTATTTGTCGCTGATCTCCTGGACTCGTGACACATGTTTCCTTCTCCCTCTGTTAACCACCCACTGGCCCCACCCCTCCCTGCCTCAGCTGTAGTATCTGTGCAGCCTCTCTAGTTTGGCCAGTTTCTCAGGACTGCTTTGCACTCCTTTCAGTCTTATCCTTGATGGATAGGCCTCTGGGTGCTCATTCTTTGTGTGCGTGTGTGTGTGTAGACGCGGAGACTAGACCCAGAGAGAACAGCTATCCACGCCCCCATAGCTGGGGGGAAGCCCAAGAATGGGCTTTGCTGGGATCTCCAGCCATTAGACCCCGTAGGGTCACTTGGCCAACAACCTCATGGGGTTGACAACGAAGAACAAATGCCCACCCCATCTGCACCATCCCTGACCTTACTGAGCCCATGGAGCCCAGGTGACACAGAAGGGGTGACCTTCAGGTACATTAACAGGACGCTACAGGGCTAGCAGGCAGAGGCAGCCAGAGGGAACATGGTCCGCCCCAGCCCGTGCAGCCGCTGTTACTCACCTGCAGGTTGCTGTTGACTCGCTGTGCTCCGCACTTGTTGACTCGCAAATCACACTTTGAAAAACAGTCAAAGAAATTGCAGTCTTCATCTCCTGTGCAATTCTGCTCAAGAATTTCCCTCATTTTAGGTTCAAAAAACGCCATGTCCACATCAATAGCCACCACCTGTAGCCAAAACAGCAGAGGGTTATCCAAAGGACACCCTGGGTGCTTAGCACAGAGGGAGCCTGTGCAGACCCTGGGTTCCCATGTTGGGGTGCAGGAGGTACAGACTGCGGGCACCCCAGAGCTCTGCCAGCAGGAGAAGGAGTTCAGGCCATGTGGGGAGCTGCTTGTTTCATCTACACAAGCAACTGGCATAAATTCTATCGCAAGAGTTTAACTGAAAAAAGGACCTTTGCTGTCACTAGTGAAAGCCTAGGATTTGGGACTATAACTAGAAGTGTTACTTTTCATTTTAAACCTTTTCTCGGCTTTAAAAGTAGAATCTCTGAAATGTCTTAAAAATGAATTAATTCCCCCTCCATTGCTTTACCACTGTGGTCTTTTGACCTTCAAGAGTCAGGAATATAAAAGCTGTGAGATACAGAGAATCTACCCCCATGACTATAGGCAACGAAAGGAAACGACACTCAAGGGGCAGGTGTGTGGGCGTGATGGTGAGGATGAGGTGGATGGCACCTAAGTTATCTGTTTATAGCATGTCTGTTTCCTGAGTCAACTAACTTCCAACCCACTGGTTAGATTGAAACGTGGGGGCAAATGGCAGCGTCCAAGTTCTCAAATTAGGGTTGAGAACATGGGGACCCTGATCCAACAGCATCAGATACTAAATCCCATCGTCAGCATGAGAATACGATGACCCCAGGGAATCGCAGATTTATCTTCGTGGCTTCAAACCAACTAAGCTTCAAAACCAGAAAAAGAATAACATCTAAATTATGCAGATATTCCTCCACCACCTGAATAAAAAAAAAAAAAAAGAGGAGCTCAAACCTGAGAAAACCTGGAGTCTGCCCAAATCAAGCAGTTGTAGCTTCGAGCTATTAAAAAGCTACTAGAAGTCTTGATGAATCTGGTGGCGTCGGAGGCATTACACAAGCCTTCACAGGTCAGTCTCAAAATATCAGCCCTCCCTTCTCCCTTTGGTAGCATCTCAAAAGAGGGTTCGTTTGTCCGTGTCCATTTCCTCCTCAGTTCTATGCGATGTTGGGAGGCACGTTCCTGGGTTTGGGTTTTTGTTTTTCATTCAGGATTGACGCCGGAAGGCAGTAAATTTTCTTGGGGATTAGTCAGGACAACAGAGGAGGGAAAATAATTTATTTCAGAAAATAAAGAAAGGGGAAATTTTCCCGATTTTAAGAGCTTTGCCTAATTACTAATTCAGGCAGAGCAAACAGAAATTATCCTTTTAATCAATTTTTCCTAACTCATTCTTTAGCCATAAGCAATAGCTCATTTCATTATTTACACTGGTTAATGCAGTAAAAATGTGTGAAGCTATGCTAATGAATCTATTGTCTTTACAATTTATTATTGGGGCCACAAGACCCGTCTGGTCTTTCTATAGTTTCTGGCAATCTCCCCAGCTTCCCCTAGGCCCACAGATGGAATTGCAGCTCCTTGCAACTTCTCTCTCCCATTTCTGATGGTTCCCTTCTCATTTCCCAGGGAAAGCGAGATTTATCTTTTAATTTTTCATGTATGGCGCAGAATGGCTGCAGCTATTGTAAGCCTGACTTTCTGCACCTGAAATAAGAACAGTAACAACACAGACAGAAATCCCGCATGAGGCTTCTTAAATAGTATCAGCAGAATCGTAACATTCTTCTTGTGTGAAATTACCTAACTTGCATCGTCTTCTTCAAATTTCATCCTGGCATCAGACTACAAAGGATGGATGAGCATTATTTCATTCTCCACTGAAAAGTGTGGCTCTAGAGTAGGAAACACGGCATCTATCTGGAAGGAGTACTACTGGCAATAGTTTGGGAGCACGAAGTAATGATGTTTCCTAGTGGTTCGTTTGCAACCACTGGATAAATTGTCAAGACCTGCAGTGGGGACCTGGAGAAAGCGAATGGCTTTGCATCATCAATTCTTCCATGTCATCTGAGGGACACCACCTGCTTCCACCCAGGCAACACCACCACAGGGGCGAAAGAGAGGACCCACCTGCTGGTCCCTTAGCTCCCTAGGGCTCAAACTTGACCACGAATCAGAATCACCTGGAGGCTTGTTCCTAAAACAGTAGGTCTGTAGGTCTGGGGTGGAATCGGAGAATTCGAATTTCTAACAAGGCCTCAGGTGATGCTGATACTGCTGGTTTTCACTTAAGAGTTGCAAACTCATAAACTTCTTGAACCTCAGTGTCTGTAAGGAAGGCTTAGCCAAGAGGAATTCTCCGTCCTCCCTTCCGACTCTCACCCGAGTAAGTGCTCAGGCAGAGGTAAGGCCTGTGTGCTCTGGCGCCGGTCCACAGGACAGAGTTTGGGTCTAGGTCAAAGAGTGTGGTCATGATTTCATTGAACAAATATTTCGTGCCTATCGTGCGAAAGATGCTGGAAAGCACAGCTCAGATAGACCACACAAGCGAGGAACATCCCACACTGCCCACTCCCCAGGGAAGACCCACCAGCCCCACCTCCCCCGTAAAGCCTTTCTTTCCCGGGAGCCCAGCCCATAACTCCCTCAACTTTGGTGGCACCTGTTGAGTTCCCTCATTGACACTTCCTAATGTTTGCTGGATGGAAAAACAAGTGATCCAACGATGAGAAGAGCTGGCCCCGAAACTGCCCAAAGCCAGCAGTTGTGTGTGGACGCTCCACACCTCCTCTCCCAAGGCCTCAGGGTGGCTGCATCCCTGGGACTTCTCTGAGGAGCATAACAATGGGCCCTCATGTCCATTACATAATCTTCCTGCTCATGAAGCTGGGAAGCCTGGCTCAGGAGCTCAGCTCTAAGAAGGAAGCTGGATTAATCTGGGATGTCCCTCCCCTTCACAACTCGTCTAGAGGGGTCTCCTGGAGCTCAGGGTCTTGCAGACAGGGATGAGCTCCTCCAGAGCCCACTGCCCAGTGTGCAGATCCTCCTAGAACTTCCCAGAACCTGCTGGAACCTCTCAGCTCTTTCCCTTCCACACTTCAAGCCACCCCTGGCTTATCAGCCCCTCTGGGGCAGCCAGGGCCAGGGCATTAGGACAAAGTTTAGGCAAGATGCTACCACACCCTTCACAGTGACAAAAACTTGATTGGAAAAGGGATTTATACTGTTGGCAAATTTAGTTTTCTAGATTTCAGGCTGTTTTAAGAAGGCATTCCTGTGCCACCCGCCATGGAAGCCCATGGCTGGCAGTAGTAGTACCTTCTTTTTGTCCCTTTATGTTTTTAACCCAGATGAAGAGCATTGTTCCACCATGAGCTGGCCCCTACAATGACCAGCCCCCTGAGGTGGCCGGAGTTAAGCTGGCCTGACCATTCACCTGCTAGCATTTGCAGTGTAACAGCAAACTCCTTGCGGCAGGAGGAGTGACCCCAGACAATGACACAGTCACACCTGCGGCACCCCAGATCATTGCGGCATTAATCTGACACTGGGGTCTAGCGTAGCTGGGAGGGAGCGGAAGGAGGTTATCTTATAATAAAACACAGGAGCCCCTCCTGCTGCTGCCTCTCCACCTCATGTAGCTCTTGTACACCTGCACTGCCCAGAGAGGGAGGGAATATTCACCTGCCCTCTACAGAGCAGTGCAGAGGCAGATATTTCCACCTGGCAGGATTTTCCCTTGCAGATGGCACCAAAACTCCAGTGGACGTTCCAGAAGTCTTACCCACAGAAGGGAAAGTAACAAGAACCTCTCCAGGAAGAAAGTACTAGAAAGAGTTGCACATTATCATAAAGCATGGGCAGTTTGAAAACAGCGTCCCCCACCTGGGACATTGTACAAATGCCCCCCAAAGGCCATCGCTCCTCATCACCCCCCTGGCTCGTCATCTCCTGAAGATTGTTTCTGTGCTCAGCAAACGCCTGCTTCCAAATAAGCTCTAAGAGGCTTCAGAGCAACCAGAACAGCCCTGAGTGAGGACACATCTCCCCTTGCTGGCCTTCTACCTCAGGCCCTAGAGGCTGTCCCTTACAGCGCCCACTCCTGTAGGGCATAAGGTGCACTTGTTCTGCAAGTTCTCCCATTAAAACCCCGAAAGGAGGTGCTGCGGCAGGTCGGGGTTGTCCAGGCTAGACGGTTGCATAACGTTACAATGTTTTCCTGGGATTCCAGAAATCCTCTCATCTACAACCACCTAGACCCAAAAGTTCTGTCCTCCCCGGCAGAAATACAGCCCCCCAGAGCCACTCACCGTGAAGTCACTCCTGATGGCAAAGTTTTCGGGCTTGACGTCGCAGAGGTGGAGGCGGTGGGAGAAGTCGTTGTCAAAATGGCTCACCATGTCCAAGAAGCTGAGCGCCATGTCGCTGATGGCCTTGGCCTGGCCCCGGCCACCCGGGGAGCCACCCGCGGCCCCGTCAAGCGGGAAGAGGGCCCTGTGGCGGGGGCTGCCGGCCGCCAGGTACTCCACGGCGTAGAAGTGGCCGCAGGAGCCCAGCACGGGCAGGGCGTGCCGGCTGAGGTCCCGCAGCAGGCTCAGGAGGACGAACTCCTCCTGCTGCAGCAGGGCCCACAGGCTGGCGAGCTGGCGGCGCCAGCGCGGGCCACGGCCCCGCGGCCACAGCGCGCCCAGGCGGCTGCGGGACAGCTCCAGGCCCAGGGCGCTCCTGACCTCCCCGGCCACCAGCAGGAGCAGCTCGGCCTCCAGGACGTCCTGGCCGCCCTCCTCGGCCGGGCCCTCCAGCAGGCTGAGCGGCGGGAAGCTGGCGAAGGCCTCCTCTTTGGACTTGAGGATGACGGGCCGGCCGCGCCAGTCGGCCTGCAGCACCTTCTTGCCCCTCTCGTAGTACAGGCAGCGCCGGTACCGCAGGCGGCCCGCCGCGCACAGGTCCTCGCAGAGGTCCCCCGCCAGCGCGCCGCCCTCGTAGTCCTGGCACTGGAAGGAAGGGGACAGTGGGTCACAACCCGCAAGGGGTGGAGGACAGGGATGGAGCTGGTCCCTGCACTCAGGACGCTTCTAATCAGCTGTTGAGAGAAACCTCATGAATGTGACCCCCACAGGCTTTCAGGTCAGTGAGTAACGCAGTGAAAGACTTAAAGGAGAGTCTCAGATTTATGATGTTACTCCAGCGGGCCCAGGGCCAGGTCTGCAGAATCAGGACATCCGGAGGCCAGCAGGTCTGCCGCCAGCCGCTGTGTGATGCTGGGAAGAGGCTTTCTGCCACCTCAGCTTCAGTGTCTTCAACTGGCAGTGAAAGGGCAGGGCCAGGCCAGCAGTTCTCAACTCCGGCCACTCCTTAGGGTCATCAGAGAGTTTTAACCCCATCCAAGAACAGCTGAGTGGGACCTCGGGAGGTGGGGCCGTGGCGACCACAGTAAGGACCCTTCCTGCAGCAACGTTCGCTGAGCCCGCTGCTTTCCCGCTGCTATAAGGCCAGCAGCCTCTGGGAGGATTAGGGGGTTCCCAGAAGCCCCTGCAGGGAACAGGGTTTGATACAGGCCTGGGGGCTGGTAGCATCAGTGGGACTAGAGGCGGAGGGCCCCAGGGACGCCTGTCAGAACAAAGGACCCGCACAGATAGATTCTGGGAGTGTAGGGGCATCTGGTGCCTGGCGGAGGTGAGGAACCCTCACGTGGGGGCGTTTCTCCTATATTTCAGGGGCTCTTGGAACGGGTGCCACATGAGGGGACCCAGTGACCCCACCACCACACTACAAACATCTCTAAGAAGATGGTCCAGCCAGACCCTGCCCGAAGGACCTGCTAGAGGGGGTCATAGGGAGGCTGGTGTGGAACAGGGGGAAATTGAGGATTCTTATTCTTTCTCTTTCATTTTTTAGGAAACCTAAACCTCTAGACTCAGCGTATTTTCTAACTCCACCTGTTTCCCCCACAGATGAATCTTCCCCCCACATCAGCAGATGCAGGCCTCTCTTCCTTCCTAGAACTCCTGCAGCACATGAGACAAGAGCATCACCCTAGCTCCGTAAGGTAATGAGACACATGGAAAACCACAACGTGTTTTTTCACTCTACTTCGTTTATTACAAAGTGCCTTGAGTGGCCAGCTGGGGCAATGCTCAGGGCACTGTGTGCAGAGAAGAAAGGATTGTACTGAGAGCCAGAAGGCTAGGATCTGGCCCTGGCTGTGCTGTGACATCCTGAGCAGGCCACCTGACCCCTCTGAGTCACAAAATTCCTCCCCTGTGTCACACCTAATTGGCCTCCTTTGCACAGTTTTTGGACAGGCTGAGTGAGAAAAGTGTGTGGAAGCCATTGACTTTACTCAAGTGCAAGGCATCGTGAGTGCCCTTGCATAACCCAGGCGTGTAACTCTATGCTGTTCAGAGACTGGTTGTTTCATGCTGGTCAGCTTCATTAAGCCCAAGTACATTATAAGCAGCTCCTTAAAGTCAGACTATGTACCTCCAATGCCTGGACATATGAATAATTCCAAAATCCACAAAACTCTGAAAACTGCAAGTTTTTCATGACTTATTTGGCCTCGTGTGGAGTCAAACCCAACTGAAAGGATGTGAGGCTATTTATAGTCGGAATGTATTCAACTTGGTGTAAATTTGCATACATTTTGCTGCAAAATTATTAATTTGTTTGATAGTGGTGCTGCCTCATACGAAAAATATAAGGCATATGCTCCATATTATCTAACACCCAAAAAACTGCGAATTCTAAAACACGCCTGGCCCCAAAGTGCTAGATAAGCAATTGTGGGTCTTTATAGATACTGGAGGCTAATTGTTGAAATTCTATTACCAAAGTGCTTATTGGAAAGATATACTTCCAGTTCTTAAAACAAGTATCCTGGATTTTCAGGGCCATTTCGGGCAGTAGCTGGACAACACCCCCAAAAACCCAAGCCATCTGACCTGACCCCTCGGGCCTCCTGCTGAGGGGTCTCCTAAAAGCCCCTTCTCCTTTGGGGGCTTTCGATCTCAGTATATTGTATTAGGGGGAGGGGTCACGCTGGCCAAGCACAAAGGCACAAGCGATGAGACCTGTAGATAAAGTCAAGAACTGGATCCTGGGGCTTGGGAATGCCACCCTGTCTGCTGGGGCTGGCTTTTTTTTGGAAAAATACAGCCATAATGAAGCTATATTAAACACGCACAAACTGTTCTAAATACACTTCATCGTACAATTTAACTTAGCAAAATTTTGGTAAAATGCCATCATTTTACTTTTAATCCTGGGACCTCTTTCCAAGGTTGGGAGTCATGAAATGAACGTCCAAAGGATCAGGACCCTGTAAGTCGCTCTCTCTTTGCCTAGAACTGCTTCCATATTGTTGCTCGTAAGAAAGTAGCAGCTGATTCGAGCTCCTTTGAGACCTTTCAGGATAATCTTGGAGGTAAAGGGGGGATGAAGGGGTTAAGTGGCTGATACAACCAGGAGTAAAGAGACGTGAATGATAGAAATAATATGGGGTGTTCGTTTTATGTGTTGCCTTTTTTCCTACTTTATCTGGTATTTACATAGCCTCACACCTCTATAATAAAACTCATAAGAAAGTGCAACAATTTTTTCTTGATTTCCTTATAAAGCCCAAAATCCTTCTAAGTATGATGTCCAAAATGGTTTGATTCAATTCCATAAACATTTTTAGAGTGTTGTTACATTTGTAATTTAATCAAAAGTGCTTTTGTATGAAGTATAGAACAGAACTGAAACACAGAGACAAGCAGGTGATAGGACCTCACCGAACGGGAGGAGGCAGACCCCAAGCTGAGAGCTGCAGAGCCCAGCCCTGAGGAGAGAAAGGGAATGGCACCCGAGAGGCGAGGCCAGGAGAGCAGTGCAGAAGGCAAGACAGGAGCCGTGGGCCCGGGCCTGTCCGCTGCACGGAGCGGGGGCAGAGAGGGCACCAACTGTGACTGCCCAGGGCCTTTACTCTCCTCATCTGGAACTGCAGCTGAAATGGCCGCTGGCCAGGAGTGACACCTGCGGGCCAAGAAGCCCACTCCATTCCACCAGGATGGAGAATGGCCATGGGCAAGGCCTTGCTTCAGCCACACCCACACCGGGCCATCATCAAATTAACAATGTCACTTTCTGAACTTAACTCAGCTGTGTGTGAGCTGAGCCACAATCCAACTACAGGTACCAGGAGTTCACAGAAACGGCTGCCTTGGAAATGACAGCAGGGTGTGACATGGGCAAGACAGGAACACAGCCAGGCTTGGCCTCGGGGAAGACTGGGTCTGCCTCTGGGCTCTGCCCCTCACTAGCTGTGTGGCTTGTTTCCAAGTCTGTAACACTGGATGAGGATATCGTGTCACAGGAGACCTGTGAAGGTCAACCAAGGTCACAGGTGAGGAGGACCTGCGTGTCTCAGTGAACGCTCCTTCCCCCCACCCTCTTTAGCCCTGGTCATCAGGAGGCGGGAGGTGAGGGGAGCTTCTTCCCTCTTCCTGGAGAGATGCGTCTGAGCTCAATTTTGAAAGACAAATTGCAGGTCTGCCTAGCAGACAAGAAGGGAGAAGGCAATTCTGTCGCAGAGAATAACCTGCGCAAAGACCCAGAGTTGCAAAGTAGCGCGGTGTGTTCAGAGAACCAGACACGGTTCAGGGGAGTGGAGACCAACTGAGGGCTAGCAGCAGGGTGAGACGGCTGGGGGTATCCTATGGAAAATGCCATTTCCTGGGTCTCCACCTGAAAAAAGTGCTCCCTACCCTCAAGGGTCAAGTCAGCCTTCCCCTGGGGCAGCCCCGCCTGCTGGTGGGGATCCTTGTCTCCCTCCTGCGCCCTCAACTCTCACTAAACAATCCACGTGAGTCACCTATGCATTCCCCTCCCGGTGGCTCCCACAATAGTATTTTCTACAAAACTGTGTCATTGAAATCTATATGAGATTTGCCTCTGCAAATTTGAAAGGCAGTTCCAAGCAGGAGTTCCAAGACATTTTGAACAATGGTATAATCATCAAATTTGGCATATAACCTATTGATTTTGGAGGGAGGGCTACATTAATTTTGGCTGTTTTTCTGGAGATCAGCACCCGGAGGTATAAGAGTGCCTCCACTTGCTGGCAGCCTGCGGGATGCAGTGTTTCACACCGGAAAAAGCAGGGAGTGGAGCCAGCCGCCCAGAACCCCGGCCGGGCCTGCCAGCTGCCACAGGGGAGTCAGGTTTATGACCTCATGTTCAGTGCCCCCATTACCTCGCCTGTCACAGGAGACAGTTTACATTAAGCTATATTTAGTGCGCTAAAAAAGACGTACAAGTGTAGTTCTTACAGACCTGCTCTTTGTTATCATCCTTTATGATGAAGTATTTTTGGCATTTGGGTCCATCTCTTCTTATGTAGAAGGTAAATCCATCCACTGTGGCTATTCTGGTCACCAGTGTGAGATGGGTCTGCAGGGTCTTTTTAGTAATCTAAAGTCTTTTAGTTGATCTTTTTGGTTAGTAGTCTGTGCCTACTAAACATAGAGAAACACTTAATCTAGCGTTTAAAAAAAATGAAGTTAAAGTACAAATTACCAGTTTACAAGCTAATTAAAAACTGTCGTCATGTTAGACACAATAGTGAAACTATTTTATTAGGTGCATGTCCCATTAAAATAGCTATTTTTTTAGCTCCATAAAAGCGATTTATTTACTTTAACTCTGTTTTTAAAATCAGACTTTAGCAGACTTTTCTCTGAATATGGGGAGGACCTACCTGCCAGCTTGAAGACAGGTACATTTCTGTACCCAAATGTATGTGCACACAAAATCTACAGGTATCAGGTTTTAAAATAAACTGAAAAAAACACACGTTAATCAAGTCTCATTGTAGTTAACTGGCATTTTTTAATCAATTACCGTCACAGCCGCCTCATGTTTCTTATAGATTGTGTACCCACGTGGAAACACACATTGTCAGCCTCCCCAGTTCTCGTAGGAAGCCTTCTTAGAGGTTACTTAGAATCTCTCCAGTTTGTCTCATGGTTCTCAGGCAAAAACAAAACCTGTCCACTCTAGTCTGGGAAACTGTTGACGGGGTCTCAGGGGTCATGCCTAAGGGCTGGGTTTTCCTTTGTGTGTTCGTTTTCGTTTTTAAGGAGCATTAAGCTCCTATGCAGTTAGCAACATTCATATCACACGATGGAATGCCTCTCCCGAGCAGTTACCCTGTGTCCTGTGGAATCTCAGAGCGATTAGCCAGCCCACCATGCAGGCCCTCTTGACCCCTGGATGGCTTAGAAGATACACATTCCAAACACAGCGGAAGCACTCAGGAACAGAGAGTCATTCACTGCTGTAAAATCTTTCTGGGTATGTGCCCTGGATGCTGTGGTCCCATTAAGGCCTTGGGTTTCTACCACAGCAAAGAAAGATAAGCCTGCCCTATTAAAAATGAATCCCTAATGTAGGCAACTGAATTAAATCTCATCAAGACCTAACTAGTCAAAAGGGAATTAAGGCTTCTGAACAACAGGGTCTGTGGGAATGTTTTTGAGATGCTTTGAACACGATACACTATGGTAGGGTTAAGTAGAATGAGTTGTTACTTACGGTTTTCAACATTGAAAAAACCACTTACTGTCAGGGTCTCAACTATCAGAGCGCACAGGGTCACATCCTGACCCCACAACACACTAACTGTGTGAATCGGGGCAAGTTACTTGACTTCTCTGGGGCTCCCTTTTGTCATCTGCAAATTGGGGCGAGTAAAAGCACACACCTCATAGAGGTCGTTGAGGGGATTAAGCGAAATGACAGGTGTAAACTCGGGAGCACTGTGCCTTCCCACAGTGAGCATCAACAGGCGCCCAGAGCGCACATCTCTGCCACTGCGTGAAGTGCTCTGCCTGCAGAACAGACGCCAGGCTTATAAATTATGAAGCGCAGAGTCACCTCGTCAGGCTGGCACAGCCTCCTGACACAGTTCCCTGGAAAAGTAAGGCTCCAGAAACCTCATAGAGAAGCCGAGCAGGGCGTTCGGATGTCTTGATTACGGGATGTCCTGAAAAGCCACAGCAAAACCCTAAGCTCAAAGACCCAGGGCTTGACTCTTTGCAACAATTCCAGTTGGCTCCTCCAGGGTCGCGGAGTGTGGCGGCCTCCCTCAGGAGGTGGGGTGGAGCCTGGGCGGACCAGCAGGCCTGACTCCCAGCTCCTAACCTGCTCCCCAGCTTTCTCCACAGGCTCCCCCACAGGCCAGCGATGCCACCTGCCGTGCTGGGGGGTCTGGGAACACACGCAGGCGTTCACCACCCCTTGGTAGGCTCTGCCAGGGAGAAAGAGGGCTCCCTTTGGCTCAGCTGCAGTCCTCCTTCTGTGCTCTGGCGTTGAGACTGAAAGCTAATGAGAGTCTGGAGGCCAGTCAGAAAAATAACAGCCCGTTTTATTATTAAGGATAAAAGCCAGGCAGAATGAATTGAAAGTGTTTGGGGAGCCGAGAGACAGAGGCGCAATTGAGCCAGTGTCCTGGGAGGCCACAATGCCGGCCTCTGGTGGAAGCCAGGGCCCAGCAGAGTCTGGGTTGCCGAGACTGGGGTCGTGTTCAAAGCTCGTTCTAGCTGAGAGCGTCCTGGGAGAAAGTGAGCCGGGGGTCTGCGTGGGACTCACATCAACACATCCAGAATGGAGAGGGTAGCAGGGGTGACAAGGCCAGTCCTGAGCACATGTGAGAAATGATGGCCCCCAACAGAGCGTCCGAATGATGCTCCTCAAAAATCAGCTCATTAGTTCAGTGAGACCACGTCAGAGAACTTTAGGGAGACAGACAGACGTGGTATTTCAAACCGTCCTCCTGGCAGTGGGAAAGGCTGAGAGCCATACTGTCGCTTCAGCCTCACGTCAGACTGAAACCAACCCCACAGGGCTGCCAAGGAGATTTACTGGTAGGGCCTCTAATCAGAATTGGTTTTAATTTATGAGGCGGAATGCTGGGAAAGTTGTGATTGGCAATTACTTAAATTATATTAGGCTATTTGATTTCCATTAGGCCTTTTCCCACTTAACCAAAGATAAATAAATGAAAAGTGGCATTGGTTTTTCATTTTAATCTAAAAGATTATTACGTTATTTTTTTAAACAGGTATTTTATCCTGGCCATTCTATTAATTTTTGTTCACTGTAATTAGTCAGTCAGCCCCTGCAAAACAGAGGGGAAAAAATCTTTATAAGTGAAAGGAATTTTTAGACGGGTTACTGAGAAAATCAGCGAGCTCTTGCAACTTAATGAAAACTTGGCAGAACTTCATAGTAACCGTGGGTAGATGATAGATAGATAGATAGATAAATGATTGAGCAGTAGTAAGGAGGGGATCAAGGATGTGTGTCTCACCTGCATTATGATCAATTCATGATGTCACAAGTCAGACAATTAAGGAATATGATTTTGTTTTAGCTTGTATGCTTCACTCATTATTTCTTTAATTTTTCCAATCTCACTCTTTTTTCAAAAAAATCATTTACTTTAAAACTTGTAGGGGCTGCCCCATGGCAAGTGGTTAAGCTGGCGTGCTCTGCTTCGGCAGCCCAGGGTTCAGATCCTGGGCGCAGACATGGCACCACTGGTTAGGCCATGTTGAGGTGGCATCCCACATGACGCAACTAGAAGGACCCACAACTAGAATATACAACTATGTACGGGGGTGGGGGTTGGGGAGAAAAAAGCAGGAAAAGGAAAAGAAAAAAAGATTGGCAACAGTTGTTAGCTCAGCTGCCAATCTTTAGAAAAAAAAAAAACTTGTATGCTATCACGTTTTGAAAACATACAATCTCAAAAGGCCCACCCACACGTAAGCAGTTAGAATGAAAACTTCCCATAGGTTCCTTGAAGATTTCTTAGAAAATAGATCACTTTTCACAACAAATGCTTAGATGGTCCCTGTTTTAGGAAGTGAATAATCAGTCCATGTTACAGTAGTTGCCGCTATCTTCCCTGTCGTCTTGGCTTTCCTTTGGGGCATTCCTGCCTTTATTCAAGTCTCCTGATGCACATAATTTCCCGAACCAACCCGAGAGACTAAGGAGCAGCCTCGTTTGGAATCAACTAATGAGCATCTGGGCCCAGGGCGCGCAGCAGCCCGCAAGCCCAGGCGTTTCTCTCCCTACCTGCCCGGCCCAGCTAGGAGCACTCAGGCCCTCCCCTGTTGGGACACTGCTGTCATCACGCCAGGACAGGGGTCCTCCGAGGTCCGAGCCGCCTCCGCGGCGAACTCCGCTCCCCTGAGCGCGCTCTGCCTTGGGTCCCGCAGACCGCGCCCGCGGGGAGAGCCGCAGTTTGGGGGCGCAGAGAAGCAGGGGCCCGACTAGCCCTCTGCATCGGGCTCAGCGAGGTGTAGTCCAGGCTGGAATCACAGAACCGCGACCCGAGAGGCAAAGGCATGGCCCCCGCCAGCCCGGAGACCCGCGCCCGCCCGCGCCCTGGCCAGCGCCCCAAGCCCCGCCGCCGGACACGAGACGCGGGCACCGAGGGGCTGCCCGGCTACTCGGAGCAGACCTGCAAAGTTTCTTTAGGAGCGCGGGCTCAGGGGGTGGTGGGAGGGCAGTCGGGCAGGAAGACTGTCTTGGGACAAAGGACCAATTTTGGAGAAGCGGGGAGAGACACTCCTGCGCGCCCTCAGGGAACTCCCGGGCAAAGTCCGCATTCGCGAGACTGGGTCTTGCGCGTCGGGCATTCCACGCAGCACCTCAGGACCCCTCCCCCCGTGGGAGCCACGTCCGCGCCCGAGTCCCAAGCTCCCCGGGCCCGCGGAGGGTTTCCCATCCCATGTGCCCCGGGGCGCGCGGCGCGGGGCGGTGCGGCGGCGGGACCTACCAACGCAGCCAGGATGCGCCGGCTCTTCTCGTCTGTGCAGCGCTCGGAGAGGACGCCTGGGTGCGCGCGGAGCAGCAGCGCGGCCGCCAGCACCCAGCCCGCGGTCCAGGCGGCGCAGGCCAGCAACGCACCCCGCCCGCACCTCCCGCACCGCCCGCGCCACCGGGTCCTGCCCCGCGCGCCCGCCGCCCGCGCCATGGCCAGCCCGGCAGTACCCCGATCCGCCGCCGCGCCCCGCGCTCGCCTCGCGGCTCCGCGCTCTGCCCGGCTCGGCGGGGGAGGGGCAGCGCGAGGGGAGCGCAGGCTCGGCGCGGGATCGCTGGCGCCCGGCGGGTCCTGGGGGTGGAGGGTGTCGGCGGCCGCATCCGGCGCGCCAGCCCCAGCACCCGGGGAAGGGGGTGTGGGCTCGCCGCTCCCGGGTACCCCCGCTGGACGCCCTGCTCCCCACGCCGCACCCGCCACCTTTTCCACTTTTTCTTCTTTTGCACCTTTTTCCCAAGAAGACCAGCTCCCCTCTTAAACAATCCGCGTAGATTCAAACTCCCCCGGGTTTAGACTGGCTCCTCTGCCAACACATCTTTAATTGAGACAGGATCTCACCCCTTCTCTGGGCGGCGCTCAGTGCCCCGCACTCGATCTTTTCACAGAACGCCCCCCTCCATTAGACCTCTGGTTACTCTCGGCGCAGCTCCGGCCCCCCCACCCCACATTTACCTCTCTACCAGACGCCCTCCCTCCTCTGGGTCTGCCCGGACCTGAGTTTCCTCCGGGCCCTCCCCAGGGTGAGATCCCGAGCGTGCGTGGAGTCGGGGATCCGGAACAGTCTGCGGGCGTCGTGGCGACCCCTGGCCGCCGTTCCCAGGAAGCCTCCTGAATCCACCTGGTCTTTGGCTCCCAGGTTGGCAAAAACTCCAGGGCGTCCTTTTCAGGGGTAAAAAACGCCGCACTCTTTAAACATTTCCGCTTACGCCTGGCCAGGAGAAAGCGCTCGCTAGATGTGTCTCAATCTGTGTTTATGTGTATTTGTACCATCATCTGGGGGAGCACGCTTCAATGTTCAAATCGCAGCCCTCATAAAAAACGGGCGGGCGCCTGGGCCCACAGTGCTGTCCTGGTTCTTGCCAACTCTCCCCTCCCCACCCTGGCTGCTCCTCCGCTCCCTAAAAGCCTTTCTGCCTTGGAGAGTCCTCGGTGGGTGGTACGCCAGGAGGGGAACTGTCACAGCTGAACGCCTCTGAAAGCTCCCCGCCCTGGTGGCTCATGCATTCACTCTGCAAAAGCTTATTCAACTGCTGTTTCGTGCCAGCCGATCGGGGCTTGCGCTCCCGCCTGCGCTGCGCCTGAATTTCACACATGCGTCCCGAGAGTAGGGATAACAGGAGATGCCCCCGCCCTGATAATGGCTCGGTAGTTATCCCTCAGGAGCTAGCGTTTTAACCTTGTCTCTTCTGCAACTCGCCGGTTAACGGTCCATGGCTCAGTGGTAGAAGTCTCCAGGGATTATAAAACACCCGATTAACAAATGGCCACCCCTAGGGAGCCCTTTGGGTGCACCGCAGATATCCCCTAATGCAATAAGGATTGGGACCCTCGGGACCTGGGGTCACTCAGCCGACAGCAATAACGCCTGTTGGAGTTCCTTCTGTCTCACCAGCTCCCCCCCTCACCCGACCCCCCAGGGCACGCCAGCCAGAAGCACTACTGGGAATGTTTCCCAGGCTGGCTGTATCAAAACTTGGTCGTCTCATTACAAAATAGTTGTGAAGCACAGAGACATCCTAGGACGCTGCTGTAAAATCTTGACTTGGTGCAAAGTTGATTCCCTTTCCCCAGAATTTTTTGGGGTGTGGGGGAGTGTGGTCGTCCGCAGGATAGGCAGGAATAGGAAGGAGAATGAGATAAAAGAAGTGTGAACATAGTCGTGTAAAACCTAGGGATAAAAACTGCAGGGGGAAAGCAGAACTTAAAATCAAAATGAACAACACTAGGATTTGCAAAGTAGCTTTTACTTTTGTAAGTTTTAAAAATATGTTGATAATCACACTTCTTTTGGCATTTTATAAAGAAAAGTATACAGAAGAAAAAATATTATAATCCCACAGTAAAGAGGTCCTTTAAACATTCAGCATTGCTTTAATACAGAAGTTATAGTACTCTCTGGAGCCAAAACGAAATCCTTAGACTGCAGGGCTGCCATCCCATGGTGTGGCTGGCACGGCAGCACAAAGCCCTGGAGAGGTGATGGGGCTGAAGTCCACCAGCTCTCCACCCACCAAGCCCTTTTCCATCAGGGGGAACGCCTTTTGAAATTATCTGTCCACAGGGGCCTTTTCTGGGTGTTCACATGAAGGTGCCTTACAGGCCAGCTGGATGGCTAAAGATACTCCTCTAGAGCAGCAAAAAAATAACAAATAAATAATTACATTAACAACAAAATGTGAAGCTTTGGCTTGACGACCAAGAAGAAATGAGTTTGGTCTCATCTCCCAGGGATCCTGCTTGCTGCACATTGCTGCCACCAGCACAATTCTGCGATTCTGCTGTGTAATTCCGAATGACTGGCAGCCTTCATGGGGCCTCGCAGGGAGCCCGCAGGTCAGGAGCAAGGGAATGGGCAGAGCTGGGGGAGTGGCGTGGCCCTGTGCCAGCTTCGCGTCCTGATTTGAACAGGTATGACTCCTTAAAAGAATTGTATGAAATCCAGTAACTCTTTTCTCTCCTTCTTTTCCCAAACTATGAAAATTGAAGTCGTAATATTAGAAATGGCTGAGTACAGTGATCCCTCCAATCATACTTAATTTACACAGAAGTTCACCAGGAAGTTTTCCTTTGTCTTGAAGGAGACGGAAATTTAGCTCTGTATAACCACATGGCGCAGAAATCCTGGCAGCAGATGAAAGGCACCGGTGTTCTAGAGTCCAGGACCAGTGCCCCATGCCAGGGCTCAGGCACCCCCCACATCAGAGCAGAGGGAACGTCGATGTAATCAAGTTTGTATGTTTCATTAAGCACTCAGACCAGACTGTGCCTCTTCATTTATTTTTTCCATCAGACTAGAGGCTGTGTGAGGGCAAGGACCGTGTCTTATTTTCTGTTGTAATCCCAGCATCTAATCTGGCACCTACTACGAAGGGCGTCCTTAAATATCTGCTGAAGAAATGGGTGGAATACATATTTCTAGCACATCGTCTAAAAGATCAGAAAACTTTGAGCACCCTGTGGAATTTTTCTTGAGAAAGTGCTTTTATAAGATAAATATTTCTTTCTGATTTCCTGAGGCAAATTGAACAATCCGGACACATCGCAGGGTTAAGAATACGTTTGAACATATCCTTTGGGTTCTGAACTCATCTATTGGCAGTTGAACTTGTCACTGAGAACAGAATATGAATATTTTGCTTATAGGCCTTTATTGGAATAAAAAGTAAAATTCTATAGTTTTTATTCTGACTATACCGGACAACTAGGGTTATTAGTGCTCAATTCTGCTACATTTTTACATACATAGAGCTTATAAAAATATTTTTCTTCCTAAAAGGACTTTAACAACAATAAATATACCTATGTTCGTGTCGTTCTTGATATATTCCTGTACATTATCCCAGCGACCTGGCAGGGCAGATTGAACGAATGTCACCAGCTAATACTTCACGGCCAAGGGCATGGCCTTTTTATATACTCTGTTAGTGGGAGTGACAGGGTGAGAGGCCCACTCGCCTGCTTCTAGGTTTGATATTCTAATTCTTATTTCGACGTTGGAATTGCTCGCTCTATAAGTGAGACTGTAAAATGTTTAACCGTGTCACAACCATTTACTGAAGTATCCTGCCCCATGCCAAGAAAGTTTCAAACATTCGTCAGCTTTACCAGCCATTTGCAAAAGTTATCATCAGAACAAGATTTTAACTCACGCTTAGCTTTGTTACAATCTCTCTTGCCCATCCGGCGGTGGCCACCACATTTGTGCAATGGCGAAAGTCCAGAAAAGGGGAGGCTGCCTTTCAGAAGCGGGCAGGTTTCCGATCACCTGTGGGGTTATGGGTGAGGGAGGGCAAGCCTGAAGAAAACAAGTGGTAGCCAAACTCCCCTCCCCACTCAAAAAAAGTCACTGCTCAAACACATGCCACCTTTCTGAAGAAAGGTCAACTACACCATCATTTGGGGTTACTTTATCCAGATCCTTCTCTTACTTTTCTCTTACGTGAGATTAGCCCTATTTTCTTTTTTTTTTTTTGAGGAAGGTTAGCCCTGAGCTAACTGCTGCCAATCCTCCTCTTTTTGCTGAGGAAGCCTGGCCCTGAGCTAACATCCATGACCATCTTCCTCTACTTTATACGTGGGACGCCTACCACAGCACGGCGTGCCAAGCGGTGCCATGTCTGCACCCGGAATCCGAACCGGTGAACCCCGGGCCGCCGAAGCAGAACGTGTGAACTTAACCACTGTGCCACCGGGCCGGCCCCAGCCCTATTTTTAAATGAGAGTTTTGTTTGGAGTGGAAGGAGAAGTTATTTCACAGTTTGGTTCTAGGCTGGGTGGGGGATCCGGGTATGGGTCTCTCTGGGAGTCCTTTACAATCAGAGACCGGAGTTCCAAGAGGTGAGGAGACAGGAGCTTAGAATGGTGAAAGGAAGCGTGGCTTCTAGCAAAATTTTACTGAGAGTCCCAAAATCATCTAGTTTATAAAGCTCAATAACTGTTTTACCCTGATTCAGGAGAATTAAGGATTCTTGAAGGACACAGGCAAAGATGTAGTGTCAGGATACTCTTTACAACACAGTTTATAACAGCAACAAGTTGGAATTAACCTAAATGTGTGTAATAGGGATTGGTTCAATAAACTTCAGTCATCCACACATGGAAAAATGTATACTGTCACCAAAAATTGTGACATGAAGTCTACGTTGATAGGAATGGGATCATAGGAGAAGTTGTCATTATTCTTTGCCCTGCACCCTTCCCTTCTCATGGCACACCCCATGTTTCCTTGGGGAATCACATCCTTTCATGCTCAGTCCCTGTGGCTTGTCCCCATCAGCAGTGGGGGTGGGCTTGTGAGACAGCCTGTTGAGGAGAGTGTCAATTTTCCCAGCCGTGGGGCTGGTTAGGGGCCAACCAAGCTCCAGGGGGCCAATGGGACAACGAGAGCCAAAGGGACTCAGTTCTCAGCCTGTGTTGGAACAACTGAGAAAGAGAAGACTTCTTTGCCCTGCGGCTGCCAGGGTATGCAGATGTGGTGCCAGGGGCCACAACAGGGAGAGTCTGCTGGAGAGTAAGACCAGCCTCCAGGAGGGAGGGGGATGGACAGCGGGATTCCTGAGGACTTCATTGGAGAGCTGACTTTTCAGTTACCCAATGGATAAATTCCCTGTGTGGCTAAGGCAGTTTGGGCTGGCTTTCTGTCATTTACAGTGGAAAGAGTCTTGACCAGTTCTGACATTCATGATATGGCAATGGGTGAAAAAGCAGGTTTCAAAACATAATATTCCACCTTAGTTTTTTTAAGTGTATCATATATTTATGTATATACACAAAAAATTCTCGAAAGAGACATCAAAATGTTTATAGCGTTAACCTGTAGGTGGAGGAATGACAGGCAATTTTTATTTTATTCTTAAGACAAGCATGAATTATTTGTGTAATGAAAAACCATTGTTATTTACAGAGATGAATTACTGGAAGAGAAGCAGACATCAGAGCTCTGGCATCGGTAGCTTCTGGTCTCAAGAGCTGCTGTGACACCGGATGTCCGAGAGATGCAGCCCTTGGCCATGCTGAACCACTTCGAACGTGCTCTTGCCTCGTCTTCTGTGGTCTCCCAGCCTCGTTCATTTTTCGTAATAATACTTAACATGGTAGGAGTTCATTCATTCTATAAAGATGTAGAGATGAATGAAGCAGGGTCTCAGCCCTCCTTTAGTGGGAACAGATACTCTACAATTTGGAATTCTCTGTAGAAGGATATGCTGTATCTCCTTTCCTCTCTGTTCTCTCCTGTGACCCCTGCCCCCCGAGGGACCCTGCAAAAAGACAGGTCTGCAGCTGCTGCTGCCAAACCTGTGCTGGTCCCAGGACCACCTGCTAGGTCTTGCACGCCAAACGTACACAGGGATCCCAAATGGACTCCAGTGGGGGACATTATAGTGGAAGGGTTGTGGGCCAAGCCATAGGATTATATAATTTTTCCTCCCTTTCATCTTTGTCATCTTCTAAGGGCCAGAGAAAGCCTCTCGTCATCTGCCCAGAAACTCGGGACAATGGCTCTTGCCTCTCACAACTCTTGCATGGCAAACGAACACAATTTCCTCCTTTCTAAGGACAAGTGGCCTCCTTGATCAGAGATCCTCCACACTGTGGGTTCTCAGATTGCTGGGTTATAGTCATCATCATTATTTTTTAAACAGATTTATTGAAGTATAACTTACATACCCTAAAATTTTCTCTGTTTTAAGTACATAATTCAGTGATGTTTAGTAAATTTACAGAGTTGTGCAACCATTACCACCATCCAGTTTGGGAACATTTCTATCACCCCATAAAGATCTCTCTTGTCCATTTGCATTCACTTCCTGTTCCTACGCTCAGCCCCAGGCAGCCACTAATCTGTCTCTATAGATTTGCTCTTTTCTGGACATTTCATATAAATAGAATCATATAATAGGTGTTTTTTGCACCTAGCTACTTTCACTTAATATTTTTGAGGTTCATCTAAGTTGTAAATGTATCAATACTTCATTCCTCTTGTATTATTGGACAGTAATCCATTGTATAGATATGTGACGTATTGTTTATCTATTCAGTTGATGGACATTTGAGTTGTTTCCACTTTTTGGCTATTGTGAATAATGCTGTTATGAATATTTATGCACATGTCTTTATGTGGACATATGTTTTTATTTTTCTTGAATTCCTAGGAACAGAATTGCTGGGTCTTACAGTAAATTTATGTTTAGCTTAAGAAACCGCCAAACTGTTTTCCAAAGTGGTTGGACCATTTTACATTCTCAATAGCAATGTACAAGGATTCCAATTTCTCTACATCCTCTCCAACACTCGTTGTATTGCTTATAGCCATTGCAGTGGATGTAAAGTGGCATTTCGTTGTGATTTTAAAGTGCATTTCCCTAATGAAGAGCCACCATTTTTATTTTCAATGGCTCCACAAGTCATGTAATCCTTCTTTTGTTGTCTTGAGATCAGGTCCTTTTATGGTGGAACCACATTTTAGGACCGTTAGTCCAGGTTCTGTCCCCTTTGTGGCACTGCTTGGTTTGAGAAAGTGAAGGAGCTTGCGTGAGAAATAAGGAAACCATGGCTTGTCATGGATCTGTCAGTGGAGCTGAAACTCAAGAAAGTAGAGCGCCTGTTTCCTTTGTGGGTACTATGGAAACTCAGCTCACAGAACACACACGAGCAGTGTTTTCCTTTGATCTTAGAACACCAGCGATATTGGTTAAGGGCTATGATTGAAATCCTGCAGGCACTCAACATTATTTCCCATACTGTTTTGGATGTAATACATCTAGAACCACCCACTGCAGTCTTTGCTGTGCTGTTCTGCTGATGCCTTTGTTGTTTCTTGAAGTTTGCCAGAAATCTTCGCACAAAATGAATCACTGTGTTCCTCACAGGGCTTGCCTCGGACTTATAAGCGTCTGAGGTTTCCTAACCACCCACAGTTGTACCACATTGTTTGAGACAAACTTTAGGAAATGTCTAGCCTTTTTTGGCCTCCCTTCTCATATTTTCATTTCCACTCAAGACACAGCTGCTTGTTGGGATTTCCCTCCAGTGCAGGAGGAGAGATGGGAGTAACCACGCTGATGCTAATCCTTCTCGCTCTCACCCTGAATCCTTTTTCCAGCCCACACTTTACACACAGTGCTGTCTTCATGTGAGCACATGTGAAAGATCCATACCACACCCATACTATTCACGTGAAAGCACCTCACAGGGAAAAAACGCATCATGCCACTTGGCCTTGAGATGCCTACACAAGGGTCTTTAGGAAAGGACGACTTCCCAGAATTTGTTATTTCCTTTTTGGCAAATAACATGCAACGCTGCACAGTAAAGCATGCCTGAAATGGTCCGCAGCTGTAACTGCTCACCTAACACCGAACTGGGTCCAATGAAGTGGATCTTTTTCACCAGCAAATCAAAGGCCCTCAGCTCGCTGATGGGTCTAAGCTGTTAGCATCGGAAAAGACTAAATGCCTTGGCTGCAACTACTTTGCCATATAAACATCCTGAAGATACTAATCATTCTGGAATTAGATTCTACTTACCAAGGAATTAGGTGGTTATTAAATGTCAGCGTATGAGAAGCCATAGTGTCAAATCACCCCCACACTCCCTCAGCCCTGTTAATCTTGGCTCTCCAAACATTGTTGAGAGACAGCAGTGGCTTTGTTAATGACGAGATTGTATTATTACATAGAAGAGGTTGTGCCACCTCAACCCTGCTTCCCAGAATGCGCGTCTTGACCTTCTTTAGCCTCAGATGTCTTTCACCTTTTCTGCTCAAATACACTCCTTCTGAGAGCCCTTACACCCACCAATGACGTCATCATTCACCTAGCAACCTCCTAGGCCAGAAACCCAGGATGATCCTTGGTCCTACCCCTCTCTCACACCCAACACTGGACTTTATTAACTAGACTTTATTTTCCAGTTTTAGGTTCACAGCAAAATTGAGCAGAAAGTACAGAGATTCCCCCAGCTCCTACATGTACACAGTCTCCCCACTATCAACATCCCCCACAAAGTGGTACATTAGTTATAATTGATAAACCTACATTGACATGTCGTTATCACCCAGAGTTCACAGTTTATATTAGGACCCACTCTTGGTGTTGTACATTCTATGGGTTTGGAAAAATTTATAATGACATCTGTCCACCAGTATAGGATCATACAAAGCCGTTCCAATGCCTTAAAAACCCTCTGCGCTCCACTTATTCTTCCCTCGCTCTCTCTCACCCCTGGCGACCACTGCTCTTTTATGTCTCCGTAGTTTCGCTTTTTCCAGAACGTCATGTAGTTGGAATCATATAGTATGCAGCGTTTTCAGATTGGCTTCTTTCACTTAATAATTTGCATTTAAGCTTCCTCCATGTCTTCTCATGGTTTGATACTCGTGTTTTTTTGGTTTGATAGCTCATTTCTTTTTTGTCGATAGCTCATTCCTTTTTTGCACTGAACACTACTCCACTGTCTGGCTGAACCACAGTTTATTTATCCACTCACCTACTGAAGGACATCTTAGCGGCTTCTAAGTGTTGGCAATCGTGAATGAAGCTGCTATAAACCTCCATGTGAGGATTTTTGTGTGGACATAACTCCTTTGGGTAAGTACCAAGGAGCACTACTGCCGGGTCACATGGTAAGAGTATGTTTAGTTTTGCAAGAAACTGCCAGCTGTCTGGCAACGTGGCTGTACCATCTTGCCTTCCCATCAGCAATGGACGAGAGTTCTTGTTGCTCCACATTCTTGCCAGCATTTGGTGTCGCCAGTGTTTTAGATTTTGGCCATTCCGGTAGGTGCGTAGTGGTATTTCATTGTTGTTTTAATTTGCATTTCCCTGATGACATATGAGTGGATTTTTACAGTGGGGATTGTAAGCACATGCCTAGGGCACAAGAGCAGCACAAAACCTCAAAATACTTGCTGAAAGGACTTAATTTTATTTTGGATATATCATGCAAAGCAAATAAATAATTATCATGGGGAAAGCTAACTCTGTTAGACTTCTATGCATTCAATTTACATTTGAGAGTTATTTTTATGCTGACTTAGTTATGGGGGAGTGCCAAAATCCTTTCAGTGCTTTGGGCCACTAACGGTCTTAACCAGCCCCTCAGCCCTCACATTCAGTCCAAAGTCCTGTCCAGGCCTCCACGACAACATCCCGTCCCCTCCTGAGCTATGAGTTATTTTCCTGGACAAGGAAGCCGACTTCCATGCTCCAGCTCAAGGGTCACTTGAATGCTCTGTGAAATGATCTCTGCTCGTGCCATTCCCTCCCTCTCCTGCACAAGCGGCTCGCTGTGGAGCCCCTGGGTCCTCCTTCATTCCTGGTGGCCCCTGCTCATCCCTCAAGACCCCCCTCCAATCCCACATCCTCAGGGTCTCACCTGACCCCCCTCCCCTCTCCCCACCCCATCACTGTTTAAACACCCTCCCACAGTGCTTACCTGATTGTGTGTGTGTGTTACAAACCTAGTTCTCCCACTGAACGGGGCGCATCTTGGGAGAAAAGCAGGGTCTCACTCATCGTGAATTCCTCGGCATCCAGCCCCCTGTTCTGCCAGCCCTTCTCATTTACCCCAGCCTTGAGACTCAGAATCAGTAGAAAGTCCTTCGGAATACTTTACAGACAGGAAACTTGGGGCAGACAGCATCCCAAAAGATGATAAAAGGAAATGAAGCAGCTTGGGGAGAAGTTGGCTAAAGAATTACCACATTGTTTCTACAACGTCTCCATGGCTACTTCTGCTGCAAACACACAGAAACGAGAAACATTCTCATTTCTTAAGGCCTCCTCCTCAGATCCCACCACCAGCTATGACTTTTACAGAACTAAATGGAACTTCATACAGAGCAGGAAAGGGAGTCACAGGATGACTTCCTAAATCATTATGCACTTTGATAAGTTTTCTACAAAATTTTGGCACTGGAACAATGAGCAAAGGACAAAGATAGTTAAGGATAAACTATGAAAGTGGTCCATAAATAGGTTAATGGTATTATATATTTTTCTTTATTGATACTAATTTTTAATAATAAAACAAGTGGCTGAAAGATATATAATTTCCCATTAGAAAACATGATTTTTTAAAAATTGTGGTAAAATATACATAACATAAAATTTACCATTTTAACCATTTAATACCTTTTTACCTAGTGATATTAATTATATTCACAATGTGATGCAACCATCACCACTATCCATCTTCATAACTTTTTATCTTCCTAAACTGAAACTCTGTACCTATTAAACAATAAAAACAATCAAACACTCAACTTCCCATTCCTCCCTCCTACCAGCCCCTGGCAACCACCGTTGTGCATTCTGTCTCTCTGAGTGTGACTACTCCAGGTACCTCACACGTGGAGTCATACAGTATTCATCTTTTTGTATCTAGCTTATTTCACTTAGCATAATGTCCTGAAGGTTCACCAATATTGTAGCATGTGTCAGAATTTCCTGCCTTTTTAGGGCTGAATAATATTCTGTTGTATGGATATACCACATTTTGCTTATCCACCAATCTGTCAATAGACGTTTGGGTTGATTTCACCTTTTGGCTATTGTGAATAATGCTACTATGAACATGGATGTACAAAAATCTGTTTGAGTCCCAGCTAGAAAACATGATTTTTTTTTTAAGGAAGATTAGCCCTGGGCTAACATGTGCTGCCAATCCTCCTCTTTTTTGCTGAGGAAGATTGGCCCTGAGCTAACATCTGTGCCCATCTTCCTCAACTTTATATGTGGGATGCCTGCCACAGCATAGCTTGCCAAGTGGTGCCATGTCCACATCCAGGATCCGAACCAGCGAACCTCAGATTGCCCAAGCAGAACGTGCATACTTAACCACTGCACCACTGGGCTGGCCCCAATTTTTTTTTTTTAAGGTATGCTTTTTCGTGAGGAATATTGGCCCTGAGCTAACATCTGTTGCCAATCTTCCTCTTTTTTTTTTCTCTCTTTCTCCCCAAAGCCCAAGCACATAGCTGTATATCCCAGTTGTAAGTCATTCTAGTTCTCCTATGTGGGACGCTGCCACAGCATGGCTTGATGATTGTTACGTAGCTCCACACCCAGGATCCGAACCAGTTAACCCTAGGCCACTGAAGTGGAGCCTGCAAACTTAACCACTCGGCCACGGGGCTGGCCCCCATGATGGTTAATAAAGGAAAATATCAAGTGAGAATGAAAGTGAGCCCTCTGATAAAGCGTCGTTGCCTCTGTGAAATCAGAAAACAGATTCTCTGTGAAGCACTGATTATAGCTGTTCTGATTACAACTAACCTATGCCAGCAATGTTTTTAAAAAGTTACAAAAACTATATTCTATGTGCTTGCCAAGGTACAGGATTACTCAGGAAGAAAATCCCATACAACAAATGCCAGTCAATGCAGGTAATCAAGTAACGCTAGCCAAAAAACAAACAAACAAAAAGTTCATCTGTGCAGACCCATAAACTCAACCCTTCTTCACTTAATTCCCCACTGCCAGCCTTCCCCAGCACTCAGTGTCTCCAGTCTCACTGCCAAGTTCTTTTCATCTTATCGTGTAATTTTTTCCCTTCTTCACTCACTCCTTCTGCCAAATGCACACCCTTTTCTTTTCCAGATTGCTGTTTTAATGGGAAAGATTTGCCGAGTTGTCTACAAGCGGTGCACGCCCCTTCCCATCATCCTTGTCTTGGATTGTAAATCCCAGGAGGGCAAGGACGGTACCAGTTTTACTTACTTTGAGTTGGGAAGTTTTCCTGCTCCTCCCAGCATGAGTGGGTGTGTGGGCGTGGCGAAGGGAGCCAGGGTGAGGGTCTCTGACCTGGGCCTGATCTCCATGGGTTTGTTGCTTCTACTCCATCAGAGAGTAAACATCTCTTCAGCGTAGTGAATTAGCTTGTCTGGCTATGGTGCAATCAGAAAGCAGATTTCCGGGTGTTTTTTTTTTTTTCCCCGCAACATATAGTGTTTTCAGTATTCTTGGCGCCTGACATTTTTGGCAACTCTCCCAGCTTAGTCACTTTCAGTGCTAAACAATAGCCTCTTTTCTAGGTAGTAAAGGGGCTAGTCCGGTTAAACATTAGAGCCCCAGAGTTCATTTACAAGTTCTCTCCTTTCCTGGCCCGGGTCAGCCTCAGACCAGAAGATCTGAGCTGGCGAGCGGGTGCATCTCTTTTCTCTTCATTCTTAGACCCCTCCTCCCTACTTGCAAGCAGTAATGGTTAGATTTCCTCCCTTCCAGTCCTCATGTCTTTATTTTTTTGAACCTAAAGTCCATGTTGTTTAGAAGTAGTAGTAGTAGGCATCCAGGTCTTCTTCCTACAGTATTTTTTTCCTGTGACTAAAATATTTTATTTGTGTAACTGAAGAAGTATGCAACTGGTGTTGGGAGCTTTAAGAATTTCTGCCATAATACAGGCCTTGCTGACACCCATCGTTTAAAGCGCATGATAATAATTCAAGTGCCAAAGAAGGAGTGTATTTGAACATTAGGAAGACAAAAATCATGACTACAGAAAAACTACACAACTTTAGTGTAGACAATGAAGACACTGAAATTTTTAAAGATTTTGTTTACCTTGGTTCAGTCATCAGTTTAGACAGAGACCACAGCCAAAAAGTCAAGAGAAGACTGAGACTCAGAAGGGCAGCAATGAAAGAATTAGGAAAGATCGTCAAGTGTAAGGAAGCGTCATTAGAGACCAAGGCCAAGATTATCCACACCCTCGAATTCCCAATTACTATGTACAGGTACAAAAGCTGGACAGTGAAGAAGGCTGACAGAAAATAAATGGACTCATCTGGAATATGGCAGTGGAGGAGAGCTCTGTGGATGCCCTGGGCTGCCAGAGAGAAGAATAAGTGGGTCCTAGGGCAAATTAAGGCTCAGCTATTGATGGAGGCAAAAATGATAAAACTGAAGCTGTCCTACTTTGGACACATCACGAGAGGGCAAGATTCTTTGGAAAAGGCAATAATGGCTGGGAGAAGTAGAAGGCAGCAGGAAAAGAGGAGGACCAAATATGAGTCTACAAGAGTTAAGCAGGGCTGTTGAGGGCTGGACATTGTGGACATCGCTCACTCATAGGATCACCAGGAGTCAGAGCTGACTTCATGGTACGTAACAAGACAACAAACTGTAGCTGGTATTGGTTTATAGAGTCTTATTTTTAGTTTAACATACAGTAGAATTGACTTGTGTGTGAATAAGTGTACCGATCGTGAATTTTGACACGTATACATTCACGTAACCACCATCACAATCAGGATACAGAATAGTTCCATCGTCCAAAAGTCTCCCTCATGCTGCCCTTTTATATTCACTCTCCCTCCACCCGTATCCGCAGCTAATCACAGACATGCTGCCAATCACTAGAGTTTTGTCCTTTGGAGAATGTCATAGAGATGGAGTCATACGTTTTTGAGACTAGCTTCTTTCACTCAATGTAATGGTTTCGAGATTCATGAAAGTTATTAGATGTATCAATAATTCCTTCCTTTATATTATTGAGTCATATTCCATTGTATGGATGAACCACAGTTTGTTTATCCATTCACTTGTCGAAGAACATTTGAGTCATTTCCAGTCTTGGGTGAATATGAATAGAGCTGCTGTGGATATTCATGTGCAGATTTTGAGTGAACGTGCATTTTAATTTCTCTAGGAATTTTATACCTAGGAGCGGGATTGTTTAACTTTATAAGAAACTGCCAGACTGTCTTCCAAAGTGGCTGCACCATTTTATGTCCCCACCAGCAGTGCTGAGAGTTCCAGTGGCTCGGCATCTTCACGAGGACTTCTCTTGGAAGTATTCTTTTGTTCTAGACACTCTAACAGGGGTTAAATTCCCTGACATCTTGAATTTTACGTCTAAGACAACACTGATGTGAAGGAACACATAAGGCTTATGGACAGCACATTGTGGTTTTAATTTGCATTTCCCTAACATCTAACGATGAACATCTTTTTAAATACTTATTTGCCATCTATCCAACCTCTTTAGTGAAGTGTCTGTTCAATGCTTTCGCCCATTTTTTAATTGAGTTTTCTTACTGTTGAAGTTGAGAGTTCTTTATATATTCTGGATAAAAGTCCAGATATGTGGTGTGTAAATATTTTCTCCCAGTAAGGGACTCATCTTCTCATTCTCCAACAACTGATTTCACTCTTTGAGTTAATTTGTTAATAAAGCCAGAGAATGAGGCTTTTTCTGCATATGGACATCCAATTGTTCTAACACCATTTGTTAAAAAGAAAATCCTGTTTCTATTGAATTGCTTTTCTACCATTGTCACAAATTCATTCGGCCATATTGCATGGGTCTATTTCTAGACTCTATCCTGCTCCATTGGTCTGTACGCCTGTCCGTGTGCCAGCATACACCGTTCTTATTACTGTCGTCTTAGTAAGCCATGAAGTAGGGTTGTGGGATTCCTCCAGCTTTATTCTTCTTTTTCAAAATTGTCTTGACTGTTCTAATTCTTTTGCCTTTCCATATAAATTTTAAAATTAGATTGTCTATATCTGCAAAATAATCCTGCTGGGATCTTGTTTGGAATTGCATGAAATCTGCAGATCATTTTGGGAAGAATTGACCCCTTTACTATTTTGAGTCTGCCAATCCATGACCACAATATGTTTCACCATTTATTTAGGCATTCTTTGATTTCTTTCATCACATTTTTAGTTTTCAGCATACAGATTCTGTATTTTCAGCACACAGATCCTGTTGTTTCTACCTTTAAAAGGAATAATTCTATTCATTTCCCATTTACGATGATATATCTTATAAATTTTTTATAGATATCCTTTATCAAGTGCTTTTCTTTTTTATCGTGAATGGATGTTGCATTTTATCAAACGCTTTTTTCTGCATCTATTGATATGATCATTTAGTTTATCTCATTTGTTCTCTAAATGTAGTAAATCAAATGTATAGATATGCAAATATTAAAGAATCTTTGAACTTCTGTGAATTCAACTTGCTCACAGCCTATAATCTTTTTTATACACAGGTTGATTCAGTTTGTTAATATTTTATAATTTTTCATCTATATTCACGAGTAAAATAGGACTCTAATTTCCCTTTTGTATACTGCTTTTATCTAATATTGGTATCAGAAGCATACTGGCCTGTTAGAAGCACTTGGAGAGCACTTCCTCTGGAAGAGGCTGTGTAAGAGTGGAATGCGCTGCTTCTTGGGAATTTGGGAGAAGACTTCCGCACAGTCTCTTGAACCGGGTGCTCTCTTGTGGGGAGATTTTTAATTACTCCTACATCTCCGTGATAGTTACGAGACTCCTTGGGCTTTCTGTTTCTTCTTGAGCCGTATGTGCTAAGCTACAGTTTCTAATGTTTCCTCTATCTAGTCATGTCCTCTTTTTCATTTATAACATTATTTGTTTGTACCTGTTCTTCCTTTTCTTTAAGCAATCTGCCAGAAGTTTTAAAGGACCAACTTTTGGCTTGATCAGCCTTCTTTTTTTTTTTTTTCTGCTTTTATCTCCCCAAAACCCCCCACCCCCCCCCCCCCCCCCCCCCGTACATAGTTGTATATCTTAGTTGCAGGTCCTTCTAGTTGTGGGATGTGGGACACCACCTCAACGTGGCCTGACGAGCGGTGCCATGTCCGCAGCGGAGCGCGCGAACTTAACCATGCCGCCACGGAGCCGGCCCCATTAATCAGCCTTCCTATAGTTTTGTTTTCTATCTGGCAATATATGATCTTTGGTTTATTATCTCCTTTTTTAGACTTTTTGGAGCTCTCTTGTTCTTTTTCTAACTTCTTAAGTTGGAAACAGCTCTTTGATTTTTTACCTTCTTCTTTTTAAAAGATATAAGGATTTAAGGCAATAAATATATAAATATTTATATAAATACATAATATAAATATAAAGGCTCCGAACATCCTGTTCATTCCACCCACAGCCTTGCTGGGCTAGATCCCCCTGGTTATGTTATGTAGTTCTTTTTATATCTTGCTGGATTCAGTCAGCTGGTATATTGAAGATTTTTGTCTTAATATATCACAAGGTATATTGGTCTGTAGTTTTGTCTTGTGATCTTTGACTGGTTTTGGTATCAGGGTAATGAGGGCTTCATGGAATGATACTGGAACTATTTCCTCCTCTTCTATTTTTTTGCAGAATTGTGAAGGATTTGTGTTAATTTTTCTTTTCACATAGTTGAAAAAACTAATGAAGCCAACTGGGCCTGGGCTTTTCCTTGTGAGAAGTTTTAAAATTACTGATTCAATCTCTTTACTTGTTATAGGTATATTCACATCTTCTGTCTCTTCTAGAGTCATTTTCAGTGGTTTCTGTCTGTTTAGGAATCTATTCATCTAATCTGGGTTATCTAATTTGTTGGTATACCATTGTTCATAGTATTCCCTTATCGTCCTTTGTATTTCTGTAGAGTTGGTAGTGGTGTCCCCTCTTTTATTCCTAATTTTAGTAATTTATATCATTTCTCTTTTCATCGTGGTCAGTCTAGCTAAAGATTTGTTGATTTTACTGATCTTCCTAAAGAACTAACTTTTGGTTTTGTTAATTCTTTATTGTTGTTCTATTCTTTATTTCACTTATTATGCTCTAATCTCTATTATTTCCCTTCTTCTGCTTGCTTTGGATTTTGTTTACTTTTATTTTTCTTATTTATTAAGTTTTATTTTTCTTATTTATTAAGAAGACTAGGTTATTGATTTGGGACCTTTCTTCTTTTTTAAGATAGGCATTTACAGCTATAAATTTCTCTCTAATCACTGCTTTAGTTGCATACTGTAAGTTTTAGCATGTGGTGTTTTATTTTTAATTCATCTCAAAGTATTTTCTAACTCTCTTATGATTTCTTCTTTGGCTAATTGATTACTTAGGAGAGTATTATTTATTTTTTTTTTAAGATTGGCACCTGCACTAACGTCTGTTGCCAATCTTCTTTTCTTTTCTTTTCTTCTCCCCAAAGCCCCCTGGTACATAGTTGTGTATTCTAGTTGTGACTCTGGTTCTGCTATGTGGGACACCACCCCAGCATGGCCTGATGAGCAGTACCATGTCTGTGCCCAGGATCTGAACCAGCAAAACCCCAGGCTGCCAAAGCAGAGCACGTGAACTTAACCACTCGGCCATGGGGCCAGCCCCAGGAGAGTGTTATTTAATTTCCACGTATTTGTGAATTTCCCAAATCATCTTCATTTATTGATTTCTTATTTCAGTCCATTGTGGTCAGAGAACATATTTAGTATAATTTCAGTCCTTTTAAATTTACTGAGGCTTGCTTTATGGTCTAACATATCATATCCTGGACAATGTCCCATGTGCAATTGAGAAGAATATGTTTTCCACTGTTGATGGAGAGAGTGTTTTATATATGTCTGTTTGCTGTAGTTGGTTTTTAGTGATGTTCAAATCTTATATTTCTTTATTGATCCTCTGTCTAGCTGTTCATCCATTATTGAAAGTGGAGTATTTAAGTCTCCAACTATTACTATTGAATTGTCTATTTCTCCCTTCAATTTTGTCAGTTGTTGCTTCATGTGTTTTGGGGCTCTGTTGTTAGGTACAAATATGTTTATAATTGTAATGTCTTCCTGATCATTTACCTTCTTGTCATTATAAATGTCCTTCTTTGTCTCTAGTAAAATTTAGTCTTAAAACCTATTTTGTTTGATTTTGGTATAGCTACTCCATCTCTCTTGTGGGTATTGTTTGCATGGTATATCTTTTCCAATTATCTTACTTTCAACCTATTTATGTCTTTGAATCTAAAATGCATCTCTTGTAGACAGCACATAGCTTGATGGTATTCATATATCCATTCTGCCAATCTCTGCCTTTTGATTAGAGTAGTTAGTTCATTTACCTCAGTCCTTGGACTTCCCATTTCTGTCTACACTGACTCTCTGGCAATTTCATCCATTCTTGTCACTTTCAATACCTTCTATGTGCTGATAACTCACCTAGTTTGTATCAGCAGCCCTGACCTGTGACTTGAACTCATAACCTGTTTATCTGTCTCCAACAGAATAACTGATAGGCATCTCAAACCTAACCTGTCAAAAACTAAGCTCCTAATATGCCCTAACTATTCCTTCTGCATGTCTCTCGAACTCAGTTAACAGCAACTTCATTCTTGCCATTGCTCAGGCTAAAATCCTGGGTGTCATCCTTGACTTGTCTTTCTCTTACCCCCAAATCTAATCCATTATCAAATCTTGTTGTCTCTACCTCAACATATAGCCAAGATTCAGTCATTTACCACCACTCTATCTCCACCCCCAGGTCCATCCACATCTTAACCTGCAACACCCTAACTGTTCACCTAGCCTCTCCCTTGCCCTCTTGCAGTTCATTCTCAAGAACAGATAGATAGTCCTCTCCCGGGAGCCTCCCATGGCTTTCCATCTTGCTTACACTAAAAGCTAGTGCCTTACCATATTCTACATGATCTGCCCTTAGTTACTTCTCTGACCCCATCTCCTGATTCTCTTCCCTTCATTCTCCATGGTAGCCCCACTGGCTTCTTGCCGTTCTTTGGAAACATCAAGCACACCTCCCCTCAGGGCCTTTGCACTTGCTGCTCCCGCTCATGAGTGCAGGGATTTGTTTTGTTTTGTTTTGTTTTGTCATTGCTATATCCAGTGTTCAGATTAGTGCTTGGCACATGGGAGGCACCTGGTAAATATTTGTTGAGTAAATGGATGAATGAATTGACTCTTCACTCAGCACGGATTTTATTCCCATGGACACCTACATCATTGGTCTTTGGCAATGATTATCCCAAGGCAATGACTAGGAGAGGCAAGAGCAGAACTTAAATTGCTTTTCCCTTCACTTATCCTCCCACTGCCACCACCAGCTACTCTCTGTCCCAGCTGCAGCCACTCTCATCCCACTCCACTCTCACACCAGCCTTCAGTCTTCCAGGGGATTCTCATGTGTTTGTTTGCCGTTTCTTTAATTCCATGTTTTTCTCTATAATCCAAAGTTGATTTGTGGAAAGAGAGCTGGGAGCCCATGCTAAGTCTCCATTTCAGCAGGAACCGGAAACCCGTCCTCGACTTGCTTGCTGGTCTGGACCTCACAGTTGGGGAATACGGGATGGAAGAGAGGTAAGAAATAGTGCCATAGGTTGGGCACTGCACACTTATGGGGTGACTTTCACATGTATATGGCAGCCTTGGGAGGAAAGGGTCTTACGTGATGAGGACAATTATAATTTGACATCGGGGTCCTTGAGATACCGCATATTTCAAATGCTGATTTCTTTCCTCAAGAGATGCTGTTATGAGCTCTTCAGAGATAACTCTCCCAGGGCTGGGGGTCTCTAGCCTACAATTCCCTTGCTTGTCTGATGCTTCCTCTGGACACTTTATCCTCTGCTTCTCCTCCAGTTTTCTCTTGGGTAGATTCCCTCTCAAGACAACCCAGTCTGGTTCCCTACTGCAGGGTCCACATCTGGCCCACAGAAAATTCTGGAGACAGACCATTCCCATCCCAGCCTCTTCCTCTAGTTTTCCCAGGGCAGCCAGTGGCCACAGTCACTCAGCTGGAGGCTTTTCCAGCATAAATCAGACACTCATGTCAGTAGACTCAAGTCAAGCTTTTCAAGTGGCTCGAGGTTTGTCAAGCACCTCTCCTCCCCTGTGGGGAGCAGAGAGCAAACATTCAGCACCCCAACATCTTACTCCAAGGAGCTTCTCATCAACTGCCTCTGCAGCCTCTCTGAATGCTCTTGGCTTTGCTTATAGCCCAGAGTTGGAGAGAGGAGAAGGGTAATCCTGGCAGGACCACTGTGGACACCTCCTGTGCAAGTCCTGCTTGGCTGGGGTGGCCCCTCACACTAGGATGTCAGAAAATCTGGACCTGTTGTACTGTTCTCATCTTAGAAGTTTCCTTCACAACTCCAAGACTACAGGAAGAGTCACGTTTAACATCTGGTCACACACATAAAACAAAAGGAGGAAGGGAGGGAGGAATGGAAAAGAAAAGCTGAGCATTTCTATTGAGGCGAGCAAAGTAAAAAGGAGGCCCAAGGCCAAGCTGGAACTCACTGGGCAGGAACACGAGACCCCCGGTGGTCATCGGGGACGCTGCAAAGTTGGACTTCAAGATGGGTCGTTGACCTGAGTTTGTTCATTTCCTGGGAGATGCTCTAATACCTCACGTGTGACGGGAGGCTGAATAATAACCCCTGCCCCAAAAAAGGTGTCTACATCCTAGTCCCTGGAACCTGTGATACGTCACCGTATATGGTAAAGGGGACTTTGCAGGTGCGATTAAGGGCAGGATCTTGAGATGGGGAGATCATCCTGGATAGTCCTGTGGCCCAATGCAATCACAACAGTTGTTGTAAAAGGAGGCAAGAGGAAAAGAAGATGTGATGGTAGAACTAGGTGCTGGAGTGACACACCCTGAAGGAGGAAAGGGCCGTGAACCAAGGAGTACGGGTGGCCTCTAGAAGCTGGAAAACTAAAGACACAGATTCACCCTGAAAATCCCAGAAGGAACCAGCCCTACCGACATCTTGATTTCAGATTTCTGAACTGAAGACCTATAAGAGAAGGAATTGCTATTGTCTTAGGTCACTAAGTTTGTCTTAGCTACAGTAGCTACAGGAAACTAATACACGTATCTTTTACCTGCCTGAAGGAAGGAATATTCTCCAGATATTCCAGGCAGTGAGAGAATGTAGTGTGCATTTATGATGCTCCTTAAATGCAGGTGCTAAATCCAAACGGGCTTTCAGCTGTCTCTTCACCATTATGGGCTAATTTAAGGGTGAGTGCCTTATATCCATAAAACCAAGTTCCAGTCTCTTATTTTTCTTTTTAGGACCACAATGAATAATGACACCTGAATTGTGAGTGACAACTGTTTACAGTTTGAAAATCTGCCAAATAACCATGAGCAGATTACATCTTTGAATTCAACTCCTCACTTATCTTGCCTATGTTCGCCCAACGGGAAACAAATGTTTTCAGGGGAATAAAACTTTGTGCAGGGTTCCGGGCAGCATGTAACAACTGAACCCCACCTGTTCGATAAACGTTTTCATTGGAAATTTGTTGTCTTTGATTGTATTGAGGGAATTCTTTAATTTACCAAACTGAAAGAGAAGTTCATATTAACATTGCCCGGTGTCCCAGGTCTTAGCAGACTATGACTACAAATCAAGGACACACTTCCTCTGTTATGGTGACACATTCCCCCGTCTGCTTGATGCTACACCTTTGCCCACCTCATGGAACCCCCAGTTACTTCTCAGTGTCTCCAATTGTGTGACCTAGGGTCCCACACTGTGCACTGACTGAGGGCAGCATCCTGGGCCCCCTGGTTCTTCCCTTGGCTCCAGCACCTACAGAGTCCTCAGCAAAGCCTCACTCATCACGAGGACACCAACGTCCCCTCTGAAAGCTGACATGAGGTGCTTGGGCACCTGGGTGCTGCTGGCCTTGGGGTGCAGGCAGGAGAATGGCTCCTCTACCAGCTCCAGAGCAAGGCCTGTGGAAAAGCGATTCCTCAGGGTCTGGTCCTTGCTCAGCTCCCCACAGGTGCTCAGACCTCATCCTCAGTCCTCCCTCCCAGCACTTCCCATGTCTCTAATTCCTCCCCCGACTCACAGTTCCTGAGGAAGGACAGCCTTCCATAGGAATCTTGTGAACAGATTCCCAAGGAAGAGTGGCAGAGACAAGAAACCTCCCACCGCCTATCTCTGCCAGCTGTGTTTCTGGCTCCTTCATGGCCCAATGCCCCAAATCATCACCTTCCCTGAGCGGACAGAGATCACCTCACTTCTTCCCCAGGTGGCACCTCCTTACGACACAACCTCACCAGATAAACAAACCTGGATTTATACCAGCGGCAGCCCTCAACCTGGGAGCCCTGGGGGCTTTGAGGATCTCCATGCTCAGGCCACATCCCAGACCGGTTACAGTGGAACCGCTAGAAACCTGCAGGGAGACGACAGTATTTTATAAAGCTTCCCGGGGGATTTTCCATGGACTGAGATAGTTCTCGCAGAAAATCAAGAGCCCAAGCTAAAAGTAATAGTGGAACTGCTGATACAGATGGTTTCTTCAATTTTATTTTCTGTAAAATTAAGTACAGTGAAAAGCCAAATGGATTTTTAAAAATAGCACAACCTAAATCACAAGGAGACGGCAGAAGCTTCTGGAACGAAGCCCACATGTCATCCCAAATGACGATTCGAGGCAGCAGCTGGGACCCAGGGCTGGCAGGCCTTGAACATTGTGCCTGGTGGTCCAGGCTGCTCCCCCATCCTTCACTAGCCCAGGCTGGACCCAGGTTTGTGGGACCTTAAGGTTTTAGAATTCAGAGCATCCTCTTTAAGAAAAGGAATACAAAACTGTCAATAAAAATTAGGTACAAGATGCGTACTTATTTAGAAGGGACCTGTAGGAGATGAGCCCCAAACCTTAAATTTCGTTAATTTCGTGGTAAATAACTTCTCTGAATTAGCCCCAATATTCCATCACAGGCTGGCTCTGTATGGTGCCAATCAACCAGGTACGTGCTGAAATGTTCTGCCACCTGCCCCCTCGTCTGTGGATAGCTGGTATGGTGGGCGTAATCGCTCTGACGGTTCGCTTGGGTCTCGAATACGGCAGTGAAAGCCCTGGCTTCAGCTTTACCCACTCACAGGGCTCTTCCCAGGAGGGGCTGCTCTTGACACACGTGGGCGAATGGTGCGCCTGTGCTGTGTACCCTCCTGAACAAATATTCTACATACAATTCCATTTGAGTAAAATCACTGGGAAACTCCATCTCTGGCATCATTCTACCCACACTTTTGTGCTTTGAAGGTGCACCCAAGACCCGTGGATGGGCAAGCTGTGCCATTTCTTACTCTCATGGCCAGGCTGCACTGTGTCGCTGAGCTCCCCACCCCCACAGCCAGGAGCTTGCTTTGTCCTCTCCTGCCTCACCGTCTCATCTCCTTTTCTTAGACATTCTTTTTTCCCCTTTTTTTTTTCCTCTTTCTATTTCTCTTCTTTCTTCTGGAAGTACCAGTAGATGCCAGAAACTGCTCTGGACACTGGTTATTGGAGTGTCTGTTTGGCCAACTCAGTGGACTGAGAATTGGCAGTGATGGGAGCTGTTGGGCAGGAAGTCAACTGCAGCTTCCTTGAGGACAGGGACACGTAATGTGGGTTTTTGTACTGTGCACACAGTAGGTGATTGTGGAATACGTGTTTACTGTGTGGAGTAGTGTCCCCCAAAGTTCATGGCCGCCTAGACTCTCAGAGTGGGGCCTTATTTGGAAATTGGGGGTTTGCAGATGTAATGAATTAAGATGAGATCTTACTGAATTGGGGGGAGGGGGGACTCTAAATCCAATGGCTGGTGTCCTCATGAGAAAGGAGAGGACACACAGAGGTACACACAGGGGAGAGGCCAAGTGAAGACAGAGGCAGAGGTTGGAGAGGTGCAGCTGCAAGCTGAGGAATGCCGGGGGCTGCCGAGGACCGCCTGGAGCTACCAGAAGCTGGAAGAGCCAGGGAAGGGTCCTCCCCAGAGGCCTCAGAAGGAGCACAGCCTTGCCTGCTGATGCCTTGATTTCAGACCTCTAGCCGCAGGAACTGCGAGACAATACACTTCGATTGTTTGTCAGCCCCCCGGTTTGTGGTAATTTGTTACAGAGCCTGGGAACCTAATGTACAAGTAAATAAATTACTTTGAAAAAAACAGTCTCAAGTGTGTGGCTGAGTATATATACGGTAAGGAAGGAGAAAAACCCTCAATTGGCATGTTGATGCCCAAGTTTTTGGCATGGCTTTTATTTCACATTTAGAGGTAAGACCTAAAAGCAAGTGGGCCCAGAAGAGGTAATAATTAATTTCACTGAGACCAACTGAAAAAGACTCTTCGGAGCCAACCACCATTTTGAAAACATTACTTGGGGCGGTGAAGGTGTCAAATATCCGGATGCCAGCAGAAAATTCAGTCACGTCACTGGGCATTTCTCGGTGTGTGTGGCTATTTTGCTATGCCCACAGCAGAACTGAAACCTTCAGGCTGTGTCTGCAGAGCTCGTGCGGCAAATACAGCGCGCAGAGCTGTGCGGTGCGCTCTCCCCGGTTCTCCGATGCCGCCAGCCTTGGGACAGATGCTATCACCTCAAACACACAGAACTCTTGATATTTGCTGAACGTTAGACTGTTTCAATTTCCCTTTGCTCATCCAAGGATTTTAAAGCTCTTTATACTCTGAAACAGGAAAGGTTTTTCCCTCTCTCACATGAAAAGCAAGCTGGGAAAATAGCTTCAAACTGACAATGAAAGGAAAACAAATGATGAATTTTTTAAAATCCCCGAATACCCATTTCCCTTCTCAAATAAGAAAGTGAAAGGTTAACTGGAGAGTCAGTCAATCACAAAAGGAAAATTGAAACCCTTATCTCCTGACCATCCTTAGGTGCATAAAAATAAACTGGGCTGGCTTAGAAATAGGTGAAAATATGAAAAATCATGGGCCACTAAATACAGCATGTGAGTTGTTTTGGCAGAAATCTGTGAGTTATTGGTACTGGGTATAATTTTTGGTGAGCACACATGTTTCTATTATGTTTTATTCCCTTTATTTTAAATCTGAAGTAAGAGCCAACAACAGTATGTTTTTAATTAAACTCAGCATTTGGATCCTTTCTAAATAATTACCACAAGATGGGGAGCAGGAAGCAGGCTTAAACATAAAAAAGTTGTGTCTTTATTAATTAATAAATATAATCCTTACATATTTGGGTATTTTTTTAATATGTTGAGAAATGAATAATGGTATTCCCACAAGAAAGAGAGATGATATAAACCCAGAAGTCTCATCACCCGCTCACAGGTGAGTCTTGACAATTTGTCACCCTACAAAAGAGGACAAATTCCCATTAGCATCATGAGTTGCAAAGCTCCAAAATCAGTTTGAAATTTTTAGAACAGTGTGGAAATTCACACATATTATTAGAGTGGAATAGACACAAAAGGCTAAAATGAAAAACAAGTCATTTTGATTCAAGTTAGTGTCATAAAAAGGTGTACATGTAAGCAGAACCCCAGCGGGTAAACTCGATGATCAATCTCCTTTGGCCCGTATTCCAGACCTTTCTATGGGGCACAATGTGAGGAAGAGCTACACTCTCCCTGTGTGTTGGCATGTGGGATGGGCTGGCCCTGCTTAGGGTGCCTCCTTTAGATCTCTAAGTGTTCTAGAAAATTTCCCTTCAGAGGATGGGACACAACATGACTTCAATACCCTTTTCGTTTCTCAGAAATCTGCTGTACTTACAAATGCAGTTCCAGTTTCTCTTTCCTGAGCAAGAAGTTAACGTCTTTCTCTGAAGTATAAAGACGAAAGGGAAATTGTGAAGTCTGTACTTAAAAATGTCAAATGGTAATTTAAAAGCCTTTTGGATTGTTTCCACATCTTGGCTATTGTGAATAGTGCTGCAATGAACACGTGAGCACTAATATCTCTTCAAGATCCTGATTTCAATGCTTTTGGATAAATACCCAGAAGTGGGGTTGCTCCATCATATGGTAGATCTACTTTTAATTTTTTGAAACAACCTAAATATTCATTGACAGACGAATGGATAAAGAAAATGTGGTACATACCTAGAGTGGAATATTATTCAGCCTTAAAAAACAAGGAAATCCTATCGTAGGCAACAACATGGATGAAACTTGAGGTCATATGCTAAGGGAAAGAAACTAGACACAGAAGGACAAATACTGCATGATTCCGCTTATATTTTAGTTAGAGGCATCTAAAATATCAAACTCAGAGAAACAGAGAGTAGAACGGTGATGGCCAGGGGCTGGAGGAGGGGGAAATGAAGAGTTGTCACTCAAAGGGTATAAAGTTTCAGTTATACATGATGAATAAGTTCTGGAGATCTGCTGTACAACAGGGTGCCTATAGTCAACCATACTGTCTGTGCACCTAAAAATCTGTTCCGAGGGTAGATCTCATGTTAAATATTCTTACCACAATAAAAAAGAAATTTTTCGGAAATTCTGCCAAAGTCAACTTTTTTGTATATTGAGAGTCATGCTTTTTTTTTCTTCCAAAAAAAGGCAAAAATTCATGGATTCCATTGTCTTTCAGGGTTTTGGTAAGAATCAAGGGGACGCTGTCACAACTGTAGACAGGAGACATCCCTCTTTGTTCCCCACACCCCATCTCAGCTGATCGCATGATACAGGTGGAATAAAAATAAAGAGAAAGCTGGCAGGACAGAGGGAAATACTGCCTCAGCGTCGGGTCAGATGAAATAAAGAATGGAAACATGCTCTGTCGACACTACGCGTTACAAGTTTGGAGATAGTACTTGTTAACGAGGGTTTCTGCATTTTCCCTGGAGTTAATTAACGCAAGAAACCTAGAGAGAAATTACTTCAATTCAATTCCAGACTAAAACTAAAGGATACCTGAGAACGTAAAGCCATTTGGAGGCTATTTACACGGCTGTCACACACACAGCTGGTAACTAGCCAGAGCATCTCAGAACCCATAAAGAACTGAGGACAGGCTTTTCCCCCTCTGTCCAAGGACTGTGCGTAGGGTAGAAATTTTGGTTTGTGTTGAAATTTTGCCAGGGAGTGTGGAGAGCTTGGGCTTTTTTTGCCTTGGATGCACTTGCCAAGGTGTTTGATTGCCTATGGACATTTATAACTTACAAAAGTAGAACTTCATGCACATATTCAGAGGTCCGGCCTCAGATGACGAGTGAGTAACTATGAGGGTGAGTCTCAAGCCGTCTCAGTACACAGTATGCACAATTTTGCTTGCCAATTCTGGAAGGCTGGGGGGGAGGGAGAGAATTTTAGCTCTTCTTCCAAATCACTACGTCTATAAAATACACCTGTTTGAGAGGACTTTCCGAGGCACGGAGGAAAGAACAAAAGAAAGAATAGGTTTATCCATCCTTTGATTTGTCCTTTCACTTTTCAAGTTCCTGATAAGCACCTACTGTGCACCAGGTGCCGGACTAGTGCAGTACTTGTGGTCCAAGTTCGATGTCCTTAGTTACAGCTTTGGTTGGTAAGACACAACCGCGACTTTCAGAACACTCTTTCCAAAGGGTTACATTGCGAAGATCTATGTGTCTGTCATTGTAGCACACCAACGAAAATGTATCTCTGAAAAGTCAAACGTTACAAAGCGAGATTCAGCATTAAACTGCCTACAGGCCCCTATTCCGACACATGGCAGCCAAACTCTCTCTCTAGTAAAAAATACACACGGCTAAGAACACCTGCAGTAAAGCAGAGAACAGACTGTCCGTAACGCCCAGACATGACGACACAAGACAAAAAGCCACAACCACAGAATCTAAATGCTAACCATTGGCACACTGATGTTTACTCCAATTCCATGATGCTTTTATTAACCTTTGTAAAAAGCCCATAAATATTAGTGGAAACAGCAATGTCTTACATGTTGAAGCTCTTCCAAGCTCTTTGAACTCAAAAATCCTTGGCGTAGTCAAGGCAGACTTTATTGACTTAGAGAAAACTGCAGCAGGTTTTTGCTAAATTGACTTTCTTTAACATACTTAGAGTTAAGGCATCGTATAATTGTTCCAGACCACAAAGCAGGAAACGCTAAATAAAAAGTGAAGAGGAGGTTTCGTTACAACTGCTGCTATTGTGCGTGTTGTTGTTTATTTGAGGGGGGGAGGAAGTCACTGGAATAACTGGAGATTTCTTCACAGTAAAGATGTAAAACACTTCAAGGGCTAAATTCTACACACTTGTTTCCATCTCTCTTAACTGCCTCCTCCAATTTTTCTGCCCAGGTTGGCACCATCCAGCTTTCACCTTGGATGAAAATGCCACCTTGGAAACCGTTAAGTCAAGAAGTAGGCACTGAGTCCAGGGGTAGCTTTTGTCTTGAAGATAAAGTAGTTCGGTCTCTACAAATGCAGGGCTAGAGTCCCAATCTGACCCCAAAACGGTGGTGAAAGAAGGAAGGGAAAACTGCTGCCGCTTGCTCATCGTTGCTTTCTGACTCTATCACTAGTGAGCCAGTGCCAACCAGTGAACCAGTGCCAACTGCCACCGAGAGTCCCACCTGCTAAATGACTCTCCTCTTACATGTCCAGAACACTGGGACGAAGGACAGGCCAGGGAGGGCCTGCCGGTTATGCCGCTCCCATCCGAGGACAAGCCCAGAGGCCTGCCGTGCCCACAGCCCTGTTCTCTGGGGCTCCTCAAGCACAGAGCACCATGCTGTGAGCCCTGTGACTTTGCCTCCTAGGGGCTGGAGCAGGTGGAGTGCCCGACCCAGAGGCGGCCACGAGCATGGGGGCCAGCGGCCTGGAGGGAATCTGCAGCAGGAGTTCGGCCCAGCTGGGGAACTCGATTCCCAATGGTGACTGGCTAAAGCAATCATGTCTCTCTTTTAAGAAATTTCAACCTGAGACGTAGAAAATGAACCTTTCAGTATCCAAGTAAGTGGAAGCAGAATCATGGAAGCAGGAGACGAAGGCATGAGAGACGTGGACTCCTCGGGTAACCACTGGGTCATCCGAGTGGATGCTGACCATGCGTGGAAAGCTGTCTCCAGGGAGCCCCCTTCAGTCTTAGCACCTGCCTGGGAACAAAGGCCTAACCCAGGGGCCTCAGAAGATGTGGTCCTTCCCTGGAGCAATGTGTAACAGGTGAAGGGCTGGGTGGTGGATGAACAGTCAGAAAGAAGGAAGATTGGGCTCAGTGGAAAAGCTGTGCTACCTCTCCCAACTCATTTTCGGTCTTATTTTTGAAATATCTTCCTGGGTTGGGAATAGGAATGCACGAAGCTATTTGTTCAGCGCAAAAGCCATTGCCCACAGAGCACCGCACCGCACTGCGTGCAGGAGCCACTGCTCTAGAGAAACGGATTCTGGGCAGAGACCTGATCCCCACCTCCTAGGGAGCACAGAGGACACCATGGCTCGCAGATGCTCTACTTAAGGACACACAGCCGGAGGGGGTTATGGCCGGGTGAAATGTGAAATATGAACCCGCGGTTACTTAGAGCCACAGGCCCTACATCCATGCTGTTGCTCTCACTCTGGACCAAACCTTATGCTCCCCTGGGATCAGGGACAGTGAGACCGCAGCTGAAATATGAGAGAAACTAAAAAGTTCACTCTCAGCCTTTGAGTCTCCAAGGGCCCCACAGTTCCTGTCATAAACAATGGGGTGTGGTATATGACAGACACACTGATCTTGAAAGTCCTGCAGAGAAAATAGAAGCATTTGGGGCTGGAGAAATAGATTAACTGATGCCATGGGAATGAAAGCAGGGTGAGAGAGAGACTCGTAGAGACCAACCGTGGAGTAAACAGGAATTCACCAGCCGATTAAGGCTAAAGAAATGTGGAGACATGCAGGCCAGGTGCAGCTATTCCCTCCTAGCTGCCAGACATTCTGCTTTCTTCATTATGCCATCCTACTCGGCAGGCACTCTTTAATGTAGTGACCTGCCGCTTCTCTGCATCTGGGTTTCTGGAAAATAATTAAGCTCTCCAAAGTGGCCTCTGTGCCCAGGAAAATTCTCAGTTTTCCAGGGTGATGGGTGCTCTCCTGGTCTGTGTGTTTAGTTAAGCTTGGTTTAACAGAACCTACTGGGATTCTGGAGACTAAGCTCTGTGACACGCTGGGAACTGGAAATCGTGGTAATTGGAAGTACAATCTAATGTATTACGAGTGGATCTGTTATCAACAGTAGTAACTTTCATAATGCATATATTCCCTAAATTCTCAGAATAAATCACATCATTTCTCTTTCTGGTCACCTGTCCACATACTTCTTTCCTTGTTTTGTCTCCTAGTGTCCCTGTTCCCCAAAAATCCAGTAGAGAAACCTATTAACTTAGCTCCTTAAGCTCAGATCAGATTTGTGGATACCCAGCCATCTGCAAAGCAACCTTCACCCAAGAAGAAATGGATTGCAGCGCCACCTGCTGGAGATTTCGAGCTGTGCACGCAGGTTTAAATATTAGCTCACCTGCTCGATAGCTGTATAAGGCAGCGGTCTTCAGACCGAGATACCTGGAGGCACGAGAAGACTTTAAAAGGGGGACTCAAAGATTTTTTTTCTTCTTCTCCCCGAAGCCCCCCTCTCCCCCCGAGTATATAGTTGTATGTTCTAGTTGCAGGTCCTTCTGGTGGTGCTATGTGGGACACTGCCTCATCAGGGCCTGATGAGTGATGCCATGTCTGCATTTGGGATCCGAACTGGTGAAACCCTGGGCTGCCCAAGAGGAGCGCGTGAACTTAACCGCTCCACCACAGGACGGCCCCTGAAAGATTTTTAAAGGCACCGATTTCCAGCTGCTCAGATTTCATGTGTACTCTCTCCTAGAGTGGATAGGCCTGGGAGTATGCAGGCAGTGGAGCTACCTGCTGTCCTCCTTCCTGCTCTCTTTACAAGACACTCAGTGCTATAGACTGAATGCTTGTGTCTCCCCAAAATTCATATGCTGAGACCTAATCCCCAAGGTGATGATATTTGGAGGGGGGGCGTTGGGAGCTGATTTGGTCATGAGGATGGAGCCCTCCTGAATGGGATTAGTGCCCTCCTAAAAGAGACCCACTTAGAGCTCCCTTGCCCCTTCCACCATGTGAGGGCACAGCAAAAAGATGGCCATCTATGAACCAAGAAATGGGCTCTCACCAAACACCAAATCTGATGCACCAGCCTTGAACTTCCAGCCTCCAGAATTGTGAGAAATAAATCTCTGTTGTTTATAAGCCAACCAGTCTATGATAGTGATAGCAGCCCAAAGAGACCAAGACACTCATTGCCAGGCATCACAAGTGTATGTTTATTAACCTTTTATAAGCCTCAAATGCTCTAAACAAAGGGACAGTGTGAAATACCACAGTACGTTATTGGAGAATACTTCCTTAATGAAGGACACTTGGCAGTTGCACATTTTGCATTATTTCAAGGGGCAGAAGGTAGAAAGTTCCACCTTCTGACAATTAACATTGTATTTCCAAGTAAAAGAATTCTATATCAAGAGCAAAATTTTTTTGTTTTTGAGGAAGACTGGCCCTGAGCTAACATCTGTGCCCATCTTCTTCTACTTTATATGTGGGACGCCTACCACAGCTTGGCTTGACAAGCGGCGCCATGTCTGCACCCCGGATCTGAACCAGGGAACCCCAGGCCGCCGAAGCAGAACATGTGCACTAAACCACTGCACCACCGGGCCGGCCCCAAGAGTAAATTTTTTTATTTTCTTAACTTTTATTCAAATTTGTAGGAGAATCATTTTCACTAACTTTTGTCAAATGATTATTAGGTGCTGTAAACACATATCCACTTTTACTCAGATCCAGGCCTCCTCTTTGCTTTTATTTACCAACAGTTTTGCTCATTTCTTTATTATCACCACATAAGTATAAAATTTTAATAAACTTAATGGGCAATGCGTTATGGATTTTACTCTAAATCTCACTTTTTTTGCTGTCTTTTTTCTCTGAACCCTGTCTCATTCCAGCAATAATCTCGTTTAAAGATACCTGAACTAATTGTTTTAAAAGCCCAATAAATATCATTGAAGGATACATTTCCAATAAATTACTTTTAACATCTAAAAAGTCACCAAAATGTGTAACATATTTAGGTGGTTTTTATCAATCAATAATCATTGCAATGAGAATTTAATCCAGAAGAAAAAAATTTTTTTCTCCCCAAAGCCCCCCAGTATATAGTTGTATATTCTTCAGTGTGGGTCCTTCTAGTTGTGGCATGTGGGGTGCTGCCTCAGCGTGGCTTGATGAGCAGTGCCATGTCCACACCCAGGATTCGAACCAACGAAACACTGGGCCACCTGCAGCGGAGCGCACGAACTTAACCACTCGGCCATGGGGCCAGCCCCTAGAGGAAAAATTTTAACACAGCTTTCTAGTTATAGGAAAGTAAATACTAATTTAAATTTTTATATATATTCCTTAGCAGAAAAGGATGACAGGATCATAAATAAGGATATGGATGGCGACAGAATTTCCAAGGGGAAATTAACCATGTAAGATTTCAGGGGGACATAAATTTATTTTAAAATATTTACTGGATGTGGGAAATTACATCCTTTCCAGCTATTAAAAAAAAAAAACAAAGGATATGGACCATGTGAAAAGCAGTAAAGTTAAAACCTCTTTCAAAACGGAGCCAGGAAGCCCTGAAGAGAGAGCGCTCCTGCAGGTACCACTCATCAAAGCTTACTCTACCCACCCCATCGGGAGGAAGAGATCTTCTCTGCGCCCGGCACCAGCCCAGCCAATGAGAAGCTGCCACAACCCGGCGCTCTCACTCTCCTCCCATGAGCTTTCCTTCAAGAACGCCCCGCCCACCTCCCCCTTTCCTCTATAAAAGACTGCTCCTCTGCTTTGTTCTCCACTTGCCGATGGTTCTGTTCCTCACGGTTTGCGTGTCCCAAATTGCAGTTCCTCTGCTATTCTCGAATAAAATACACTCCACTGTGCTGGCTGAACCACTTCCCTTTCGGTCCTAAAGGTCGACATTACCGCACAAGTTTTGCCAAATCATTTTGGGAATACTTTAAGGGAGAGAATCATTACCCCCGAGGACCATTGTAAGGATTAAAAAGGTAAGTTAGCGGACAATAAGTAAATGATGAGTCTACTTTCTTCATTAATTCCTAGGATTATTAGACTTACATACTAAAATATATCACGGTGCTAATGAAGGCTTTGGGAATTAAGCGCCAAATCCACGTCAACCGGAGACGTGAGTGACCAGCAAAACATGCACCACTCAGGAGCCTGCAGGGATGGGGGCTCCCCCAAAATCTGAGGGCTCAGAGGCGGTGTGGGCTCCCCACTTCGTCAGAACCGCATGGCAGGCCTCTCCGACCCCACCGGAGACACCAAGTCAGAGCGAGCGGGAAGAGCCGCGTCTCCCCAAGGTCTCTGCACAGGAATGCGCCGGGGGCCGCGGAGAGGCGGGGCGACGACGGGGCGGGGCGACGCCGGCCCCCCAGGAGAAAATGGGGATTTGTGGACAGGACGACGGCGGGGGCGGGGCGAAGGCGGCTCTCCGGACGAGGTCGGGGATTGGTCGGCGGGACGGCGGGGGGCGGGACCACGCAGCTCTCTGGCCGAGACCGGAGGTTGGTGGACCAGGCGGCGGGGGGGCGGGGCGACGCCGGCAAGAGGACGCGGTCCGGGATTGGTGGGCGGGACGGCGGGGGGCGGGGCGACGTCGGCTCTCCGGACGAGGCCGTGATTGGGGGGCGGGGCGGGCCCGCGCAGGGGGGGCGTGACCGGGCACGTGGTGCGGAACCGGCGCGGCGGCTGTCTGCGGGTAAGCGGCTCTCTCCGGCTGGGCCGGACCGGGCCGGGGAGGCCCCGGGGGGCAGCGGCGGTCGCGCCTGGGCGTGTGGGAACGGGGCCGTGGCCGGGAGCGTCGGGCTCCGGGCCGCAGCCAGTGGGAGCAGCGGAGGCCGGGCGTGCGCGGCGGCCGAGGTCGGCGGCCCCAAGGGGAACCGCTGTCCGGTCCGCGTGGCCAGCAGTGACAGGAAAAGAGCGTGTCCCACGGGATCCGGGGCTTCGCGGGCGGCGGGCAGGACACGCCGAGCACCGGGCAGTCCGCACGCTCCCTCCGCCCAGGCCCGCAGCAAGCTGAGCCTTTCTCGCCCACAGATCCCTCTGGCGGAGGCTTCGGGTTGGGCGGCCTGGGCCCGGGTCAGAGGGCCCGGGGTCGGGGGTCTCTAGCTCCCGCCAGCGTGGAAGGCTAGGAGGTTGCACCTTGCGCGTGAGTCGTTCCATCGGCCTCGGTTTTCTCGTCGGTAGACGGCGGTGATCGTGGTCCCGGGTCGGCTGAGACCCCGGGCCGCCGACGCCCCCGCACCGCCGAGATGGGATGCGGGGCGGTCATCTTGGTGCGAACGCCGTGCAACGAGGTGGAGGGCCTGTCTCGGGCCGTCTCCTCACGTGAGCCTTTGCTGTCGCTGATGTTTACAGGGAGCAGTAGCGAGAGAGGAGTTTGTAGAACTGTATGTTTGGGAGGAAGCTCTAGATTGGGCCTATTGGAGGTTCCTGCCCCTGTTTTCGTGGTTTTTACAGAGGTTTGAAGCCGTGATTCAGGTGTTTAATATATGCCTTGAATTAATGAGGGACAAGGATTCGGACACTCAGAGCTAAGAGTCATTTGTAGGTGTTGGGAGATGTTTCCAGGTGCCACCAGTGTCGTTTCTCCTTCCCCTCTCACTTGTTTCACTGTTGAAGTTATGTTAGTCCCCAGGAACGTTAAATTTCAAGAGGGAAGTGAAGATGGCATTTATTTTGAAAGGGTAGTTAATGTTTGCTTGCGTTCACTCCAACCTGGCGCTTTTACCTTAACAAAGGAGGTTCAGCAGAGCATACAGAAGTGGTCCCATTTAATGGCTTTGGTAGTGGGGATGGGGGGTGGGGAATAACGGAACTGTGAGTAGGGGGAAGACAATGGACCTGGCCTAACCTGCTCGGGCTGGATTGGTAGTTCAGAGGAGTTGCTTTTTAGCCAGCCTTGGTGAGTTGCCATGAAAGGCTGAACGGTCTGGTGGCTGTTTACTCGCCTTTGGTGAAAGGTGCAACTTAAATAGTTACATCTTTGAGTGACTTTATTGGAAGGTCATTGGTTAATTTGGCTGCAAAGAACATAATATTAGTGAGAATATACCACAGTGAGCGAGGTTTGTGGTACTTAGAGACCAGGAACCCAAATAACAGTACCCGCTGTAGCAAATTGTCCTAGACAGCTTCCTTGTTTACATTTCTGGTGATAGAACGATGAAAATTTGACTAATTAACGCCCATGAAATACCTCTACAGCGGTTATGGGCCGTCTTACTGGGCTCCTTCAGATAAGAGCCTCAGCTGAAACCATCTGAGTTGGCTAGGAGGTTAGTAAATATTTTATGCTCCGTTGTGGGTGTTTGAAGAGGAGGAAGGAAGCGCTGAGAGCTCAGCAGTTTGATTTGATCGCCCAGCCTTAGCGAACTCACACTGCAGGGCTGGGTTAACTTCCTCATTCTGCTCAACAGCTGTCACGCTTCGTAGCACAGGGGATACGGTCACTCCTCTGTTTAGAAATTATTTTGGAATCCTATACCAAGAAAAAAATATGCTATTTAACTACAGTGTGTCAATACACAGGCATTTGCCTGGCATCCCACTTCAGAACTCTCTAGATGTGGTAGGATCTTGTCACTCTACAGCTGCAGTTCTGAAATACTTCATACCCCGTGGGATAACTGAGCTCTTTTCAACTATTGCTGACGTTTGAGTTTTGCCATTTGATGGCATCGGAATTGTCAGTTCAAGGAAGGGGACAGAATCCATTTTGAAAGCCCCAATACCAGAGTCGTTTTTGTTTCGTATTCATTCTAGTTTTTAAAGATGATCAGTCACATGATTTCTTTTCCCCTGTATTTGTAAGGCAGAGTGGAATGTGCTGGGTCTCACACATGAGAAACTGGGGGTCAGAAAATGCACTCACTGGGGAGGCTGTTCGTTAGATGGAAGTTTCTTTATCCTAATCAGGCCTTTGTGAAGGTTTCGTTTGTTGCCTTTGGCTGTTTCTGGACTCAGATTATCAACTTTCTTAAACAGAATTTATCTCCCTCTCCTTGGGCTTTGTTTGCTCTGTTTGTGTTTGGAGCCATAAGAGATAGATTGTGACATTTTTGTTGAGATCCTTGAAGTGATTCTTTCCTGTCTGGTCATAGTAAGTGGGAAGTTCTCTGTGTGCTTTAAGAGAGTAAAATAAAAAAAATTTTCCCAAAAAGAATTAAGTGCCAATAGATCAGTGTTGCTGGGAAATACCTACTTTTAATTTTCATCAGATTTTCTTCAACCCAGGCCCTTCCTTTAGTTACCTGCCATTTTGACACAATTTGGGGTGCATTAACCTCCTAAAAAAGAATGGGAGGTCAACCAGAGCCTCTAACTGCTCCCCAGAGCTTTTGTTTCTGCCTCTGCAGTCATTTCCTGGAATCCTCGTGATGACTGCGTTCTTGCAATGCTGGCTGGAGGGCGGAGCAGCAGTTTATGATCCTGAACAAGCGCCTTCTGAGCCCTTTGCTCAGTTAGTTCAGTCGGCTGATCTAGAGACAGGACTGACGGATTGTTCTTCCTTCCAAGAATCTCCAAGGTCTGTGGTCCAGCTGAAAGATGTCAGTCCTCACTACCCTGTTTAAGTATGTTGATGACAATCAGGATCGCTATGTTAAGGTAAGGGAATATTTGTTCTAGTAAACATTAAAGTTTGGTTTAATCCTATGGAGCTCAGAGAAATTCAAGAAACTAATATGAATTATGCCATTTAAATCAAGTATTAAAAATATTGTCTAGGGGCTGGCCTGGTGGTGTAGTGGTTATGTTCACGTGCTCTGCTTCAGCGGCCCCGGGTTGGCAGGTTCCCATCCTGGGTGCAGACCTATGCACCACTTATCAAGCCACACTGTGGTGGCATCCCATGTACAAAAGAGAGGAAGACTGCCATAGACGTTAGCTCAGGGCCAATCTGCCTCACTAAAAAAGAAAATATATATATATTGTCTACACAGAGAAAGACAGACACTGTATGATCTCACTTATATGTCTAAAAAAGTTGCACTCACAGAAGCAGAGAATAGAATGGTGGTTGCCAGGGACTGGGGCTGGGGGCAAAGGGGGGATGTTAGTCAAAGGGTACAAAGTTTCAGTTATAAGGTGAGTAAGTTCTGGGGATCTAATGTGCAGCCTGGTGACTGTAGTTAATAATACTGTAGTTGTTTATTTGAAAGTTGCTAAGAGAGTAGATCTTAAGTGTTCTCACCACAGAAAAGATGGTAACTATATATCTATATGTGTATATCTAGCCGAGAGATCTTCCCTCTCCCCCTTCACTATGATACATAATTTACACTTTTGCCTTTTGACAGAAAGTCTTAGTATCTGTTTCTAGAAATATCAGAGCTAATCTGAGATTTTTGTTTAATCTTCATCTACATTTTCTTTTGGCAGATATAGATTAAAGAACTATTTTGCATTTAGTATTTTTTAAATGATTCAGTAATGTTATATATTAATCTGTTCCTTGACATTAACTTAAACGATGATGCTTTAAAGTTGTACTTGGTAGACACATTTCAGAGTTCTCATTCTAAAAATTGTACGTTAGAGAACTTGGCTGTTGTCAGGATGATAAATGAGGTAACTTGGAGAGTGGAAATGTTGGGTATTTTCTGTATCTTTCTGTTGTAATTTTGTTAGATTCAGATAGGAACATATTTATGGAACTTTGTACATTTTACATTCACCTCATACTTAATGGTTAAAAGTACACATTCTGACATTTTTCTGTTATGCTCCAGTTCTTGGTACAGGGTCATGACAAATGGTTTTTTTAAATCTTAAACAAAAAGGAAAGTGATGAAACTCTTGTACATCTAGTCAACATGTTCAAAATGGAGTGACCACAGAGAGCAAGTCAACTTTGGGTGCTCAAAACCTGGCACAATTATGAACACCTTTCTTCCTTAAGGAACAGCTTTTCAGAATCCCCTTTTGCTTATTCCCCACAAACAGAAACTTGCAGAGTGGGTGGCCATCCAGAGCATCTCTGCGTGGCCCGAGAAGAGAGGGGAGATCAGAAGGATGATGGAAGTGGCCGCCGCGGACATCAAGCAGCTGGGCGGCTCCGTGGAGCTGGTGGATATTGGAAAGCAGAAGGTATGAGTCTGGTGTTCTCCGTGCTGCAGAACCACGAGTGAGCAGACTCTACCTGAGGAGTTGACAGGGCTCAGCACATTCAAACCATCTTTTGCTTCCAATAACCTGCTTGTCTTTAAAGCAAACAAAAAAGGCCTGATTTGGGTACTAAAGTCTGTGTGATTTCTTCAGTTGGATCAGAAGAAAGCTTTCATGATACTCGGCATTTTTCTCCAGGAAGGAGACCTGTTGAGTTACTCGAGAACAAATTAACATAATGGCCATTCTTAGAAAATTGCTGACCTTTCCCCCAGAAATGAGTCAGCTTTCAAACTAGGAAGGTGCACTCTATCCACGTAGGTGTGAAAACAGTGAAGACTCCCACTTGCACCGCACTCTGTCACTAGCATCCCAATCGGTAGAAATAGCACTTCTTCATGACTTGGCTGCCAGAAAAGCTGCTTGGTATGTGGGGCTGGGGGCTCAGTTGCATTTTAATGCAGGATTCTGACTTATGAAACTGGTGTATTTTCTTCCTCACTGAAATGAACAGTTTCATTTCACGGTGCATTATTCTACTCTTCTAGTTTCAATTTCAGTCTCAGGTTAATTACATGTTTCATACCATATATTTTGAAACCTTGTGATATTCTTTTATATTGTGGGGTGTGACCGGGTTTGCCTTGTCTCAGTTCTCTTGCCAGATGATTTAAGTGTCAGTTGAAATCATAGTCCTGGGATTTTACGTGTGGACATTCAGCCCAGTCTGCTCTTTTCATAAATGGAAGAACTCGGAGGCCCAGGTGGGCTCTGACTCCACTGAGAACCCACAGTCTTCGTGGCAAAGGAGATTAAAACCTGGGCCTCCTGATTCCCAGTCCAGTGTTATTTGTTTGAGATTTCTTCTGACGACAAATTTAATAGTTGACTTAAGATTAGTTAGGTAAGATACATTACAGCTTCCCAGCTCTTCCCCCATTCATGAGAGAATAAACCAGGTTTCTTTGTAGTCTTTTGTTTTAGGAGCATTCTTGACTTGCTCCCCCTCCCTTTTTTCCTAATACAGTCATGCATGGCTTAGTGACGGGGACACATTCTGAGAAAAGTGTGCTTAGGCAGTTTTGTCATTGTGTGAACATCATAGTGTGCACTTACACAAACCTAGGTGGCATAGCCTACTACACACCTAGGCTGTATGGTACTAATCTTACGGGACCACTGTCGTATGTGAGGTCCTTTGTTAACCGAAATGTCGTTATGCGGTGCATGACTGTGTATTAAAAAAAATCTAGGTGGTAAATAATTTTTAAGTGTTGTTGCATTACAATAGATTTATTCTATTTAACATAATGTGCAGTTCTTAGGAAAGGGCCTTCCACAAAAGACTAAAATGACTACCACACTGTTTTGAATTACATTACACCAGTTCTTTTTTTATCAAGGAATTGACAGCTGTCATCACTGTTGGAAGAGTTCTCCAGCGGTCCTCGTGGTGTGGGGGGCTGCCATGTTGAGCTCCTCTTCCCATCACTTCATTTGGCAGCAGTGGTGTGTTTTTTAGGAAGCAGTGATGACTTGGGGCAGGTGTGGAGGTAGAGTTGGATGTCATCACACGTACATGCAGAAGCTAGAATACTTTCAGGCTTACAGAGGAAAGACGATGTTGGCAGTTCCATGTCCTACTCACGGATGTTGGAGCACAGGTCCCTGGTGGGTGAGGCTCGGGGCAGGCGCTGACTGTGGGAAAGGCTAATTTGGGGCTATTTGGTATTGGGCCTCACTACCAAGGCCGGGGCAGGAGACATCAAGCTGGGCCTGTCTGCTTCCAGCCCCTGCCCCCGGCAGTAGGATAGAAAGGGTGCCTGGCATGTAGGTGTGGGAGAGCCTGCCCTCCAGGCAGAGGAGCTCAGGAAATAGGACAGTCATGCCTGTTGAGCCAAGAAGTGACGTAAGGGAAGACGTTAACAATGTGCAGGGGGGAGTAGGGCCCACTGAGTGCTTGTTCAGTGAGGCAAGGGCTGGGAGCTGGATTAGGGTGGTGGTCGTGGGAATGGGGCAGAAAGGAGGGAGAAATGTGGTATCCTTGGCGAAGACTTCCACCCAGAGAGAGGCTCTAGCGGAGGATCATATGTTATCCCTGTAAACACTTGACTTTGCTTCTCAGCCAGACTTTATTCTGTAATGTCGGAGTAGATAGGAATACCCAGAGAGAGATTTGCAATTTGCAGCATGAATTTCAGTACAAATTTACCTATGGGCCCAAATGGCTTCTTAGAAAAGTGTAAAGTATTTCAGAGGAGCTATGTTGAGTAGAAATTTATTTGGAGAAAACCTGTTGTCATTTACAAATCATTTTCCTCCTGAGGCAAGCTGAGGGCCAGCTGTGACTGTAGTCCCACGTGTCATATGTGATCAGGCCAGTGAATCTAAGGAACCATTCTTTGTAGTCTGGGGCCAACAGGCCATCTTCCAAGGGCTGTACATGGGTAGCTGTGGGGCTACCAAGAGTTCCTTAAGTTGAGAATTTATGAGTAGAGTTTACTAGAAAGATAAATCCTGTATCCTGCAAGAATTGTGCAGCCTGGCGTGTTCCCTAATGTACGTGGATGCTCAGAGATGCTCAGAGCCCCTGGGTGTTGGGGAAGGACACATTAATCAGCCTGTCACTGGTGTTGTCCTGATTTACTTGTCATTTTTAGTTGCTGCTCATTTTACCTTTGATTGTAAATCATTAGTTTCACTTCATTACCAATTTAGTTTGTATATTACGTTTATTAGTGTATAGTTTCATAAAGAGTATTTTCTAGTAACTAGACTAATACCTAAGTGCGTGATGGTTCTAATATAAATAATCCTTATTCCTCCAGCCAAAACAAAAGGACACACTTCTCTCCCTCCCCTGCCATTTGTGGCACTTTATAGTGAGCACGGGGTGTTCCTGCTAGACTGTAGGAACCGGGAGAGTAGGTACAGGGTGTAGGGTGTTCTGCACGGCCTGCACGGGCTGTGGTTTGCATTCAAAGGTGGAGATGTCGAGTTGATGTGAAAGTTGGGGAAGACCTGAGTTTGCTGTGAGGGTTGACACTGATGGGCCTTCGAATACCTGCAGTTCTACTCTAGATAAAGAGAGAGTGTGATTAATACACATTTGTACGGGATTGTGGGAGACCGATAAGGCCTTTGGGAGACAACTCAGGAGTACCACCTGTCACTGCTTGATTTCGTACGGCTGCTGTGAATGATACTTCTTTATATCCTCAGCCGTGGCCCTTTCTCTGCAGAGTTGTAATCTATATACAGAAGTTCAAAAATATACCTTCTGCTTTAAGATTGTGGTAGTTTTTATCCATTATTTTAGAAAATAATCAACTAAGCTGCATCCCAAACTTAGCCTTCGTAATGTTTTGTTACATAAAAGTTAAACAAAAAAATCAGCCTTTAAAAATTTATGAAACTGCCTGTGGTTCGTAAGCATAATTCAGCCTATGTGCTCTGGATTATAGGAGAGTTAGTTCTTGTTAATTAATGACTCAGTTGAACAATATAGTCTGAAACTCTACCATAGAGGGTAATTGATGAGAACAGATAAGAGCGCCCAAGGTATTTTAATAATATCTGCTGTGAACCCAGGATTTTTTAAACAAAGGCTGCCTTGTTTGCTTCCCTCTCGGCTCTTAGCTCCCTGATGGCTCGGAGATACCACTTCCTCCCATTTTACTCGGCAAACTGGGCTCCAACCCACAGAAGAAAACGGTGTGTGTTTATGGCCATCTGGACGTGCAGCCGGCAGCTCTCGAGGACGGCTGGGACAGTGAGCCCTTCACCTTGACAGAACGAGACGGTAAGGGGCACTTTCCCAGCGGAAAAGGACGTGTAACATCTGGAAAGCAGCTCTCCTCCTTTGCCTTAGGGAGATCACTGACAGCCCTGGTGGTTCTCTTTCCAGAACAAGTCATTTTTAGATAATCTAGAAGTTGAGTTCTGGAAGTTTCTTGCATGTGCACCAGTCATTGAAACACAGAAAGCCTTGCGTTCCTCATGGAAACGGGGTCTTTGTGGCCTGGGCTCTGCTAGGCTTCCCTCCACTGCTGGCACTTTCTCAGAAACAAGTTCTGAATTGGGGCTGTGCAGCCTCAGACCCTGCGCGAGCCCCTGCTGTCCGTGGCGGCGTCCGTGGTGGGTTTCAGCAGCTGCACTCCAGGAAATGCGGGAAGCGCCGTGTTCCCGCGCCACTGTCCGCTGGCGTATCAGTATCGTGGTGCCTCCCAGGCCAGGCCCTCGGGCGCCTCATCCTCTCCATCAAGCACTCACCTCGGGCTGACCGCTGTTCTTCCCGCCCCTTCTTCCATAAAGGCTCCTCCCGCCTTCACTTCTGAATTTTCACGTTTCCATGCTTGGCCGTCTTCGGCCAGATGAAGCAGCCACTTCGTCTCTACCTCACTCCTCAGGCTAAGTGCAGACTGTCTTTAACTAAGGTCCTTCTGACTGGATATGTCTTCTGTTCGGGCTCAGTTGTGTTCATTACTGTGCACAATCGAGGAAGCTTTGTACTGAAAGCAACGTCTGTGAGGAAATTCAGCTCCACACCAGTCATCCTCCCAGTGCACCCGCTGACTTACCGTCAATCGGAGAACTAGGCCTCCGTGGGCACCAGGCTCCTCTGGAGCGTCAGACCCTCATAGCTGCTGGGTCCTTCCGCTCGCCCCTGTCTGGAACAGAATTCTGTGTCTTCGCTCTCCAGCCTGCCCTCCTCCTTGTCCTCTCTTACCGTCTCCGAATGGCCCCGCCATCTGCCCCACCACCTGCACCAGAAACCTGGAGGTTTTCATCCTGGTCCCTCACCCCCGCCCCTGCAGCCCCCGGTCCCTGCCAGGCCCTCTCTGCCAGCCACCGCTCTTCCCCCATTGAGGGCCCTCCCACTGCTTGTTGAAGTTCGTTTCTGTGCCCTCTCTGTCCTGCCCCATGGTGACCTCAACGTGCTGTGTCTCTACTTGACACGGCTCTCCTTCCTCCCGGTCTTGTCTCCCACTTGTTACTCCCCCCGTGCCACGTGGACACCTGCTTCTGCGCCAGCTCTTCTACCCCACACCCTCTGCTCAGCCCTTCCCCGATCCCAGACAGACAGACAGACACCCTTGGTAGACTGGGCTTGGGTGAAGCTGGAGTAACTCCTCGTACCGCAGATGAGCTCCCTTGCTAACGTCTGACGGCCTGCTGTCTCTCTTTGTTGGGGTCTGGGGGCTGGAGAGCGCTGCTCTTGTCTTTGAGCCCCTCTGTCCAGCACAGTTCTAACACCCCATAGTTAGTCAGTGTTTGTCACAGGAGCAAGGATGCTTTTTAGACGAGCTCTTTAGCTTTTGTGAAAAGTGCATCTCGTTTATGAAAGGAGATTCCCGAGGCGATGATGTATTTGAGTATTTAAGCCTCTCCTACTTTGGGATAGGTCATGTTGAAACTGCCAGACATTAAAAACAGGCTAAGAATGAGAAAACCAGTGGACTGGCCAGGACAGACCAAGGTCCAGAGAGAAGCCAAGCCCTGAGAACGTGATGGCCAGGATTCTGTCCTTCTCCTGCCCTGGTCTCCCTTGGGCTGTGCTCTGCATCACGTGACAGGGGACCCACAGGAGGGTCCCGGCTTGCTTGTCCAGTTGTTTGTGGCGACCAGTACCGAGCCCAGACACCCGCCTTCGTAAGAGGTCCCACAGCAAGTGTGTGGAGGGGAGGTTCTGTGACTAATTACGCTGAAAAGAAGCAATATCTTGTCCTTACCGTTTCAAAGTAATAACCTAGAGAAATAAATAAGAAACATAAGTTCTATTCTTTATCAAATTAGGTGTCAAAGTTGGGGTGGGGTGAGATTTGTAATTCCCTTTTGATAATGGTGCGTTGTCATTCCTACGTATGACTGAGCTTCCCACCCTTATTGCCTCCAGCTGGCTATGGAAATGGATTTTAATGAACTAAGTCAACTGGTACCGCTGTCTTGGAGCTGGGTCGGCAGCCCGTGCCCTGAGTCAGCAGGAATGCTGGACTGCGTCCCCCAAGGAGGGGAGGGAAACTGGAGGCATCCACATGGCTTGCTGTTAGATTATGGCAAATTCTCTGGTAAATTCCAACAGTAGTTTTGGATAGAGACTCAGGGCTCCTCATAGATTGAAAACGGGGCTTCTGATTTGAAGAGAAAGTCTTAGGACAGCCACGTGTGGTTGTTCCAAGATGTTATCAGATGTTCCTTGGAGATACGCTCTCCTTTCTATTTCACTGTAATCATAACTTGACGAATTTGCTGATTGCTGTTCTAGGCAAATTGTATGGGAGAGGTGCAACTGATGATAAGGGGCCCGTGGCCGGCTGGATCAATGCCCTGGAAGCCTTTCAGAAAACAAGCCAGGTACTTCCGCCTTGTCTGACTCTACCTGATTCTCCGGGTCCCATCTGAGCACTACAAAGAGGGGCTTTCTATTCCCAGAGCAGCCTGTAAAGATCAAAGGTCACTGGGATATGAGAAAGTGTATTCCTCCAAAACCATATCAGCACAGTTGTGTCAGCTTTAAGATTGTAGGTTTGTTTTGCAGCTTTAGGAAACATGAAAGGTGTAATCGTTTTACTGTTGTTCAGAGGTCACAGTGTTGATGACTCAGCAGGAATCCAGCCAACACGTGAAATGAGTGTTCAGTCCTTGACCACCTGTGAGAGAGCTTGCTTCCAGGACGAGGTGTGGCTCTGTAATGTGGACAAACGCCCTATTCTCTCTATGGTTTTTATCCTCCTAAAAATAAATTTTGTTTTTAAAAATGTATTTCCTTAACTGTATTCCCTTGTCAAAAGTTTGTAAAATGCAGAAAAGTAGAGAGATAAAAGGTGCCTAGAATCCCAACCTTCAGAGACTAAACATTTTGTTACTTATCTTTTCAACTGTTTTTAACCTAATTGTGATCATAGCATATACTTTTTGCATCTTGCTTTTTATCTTGTATCGTGATAAAATAACAAGGTAAGCATTTTTGTCGGAACGTGGAATGGTAGGTCTGAAAAGAGCCTCGGCCCCTCTGGTCCAGGGGGTCATTTTGCACAGAAGGAAGCCAAGGCCCAGAACCTCTGACTGCGGGACTGGGAGGGCTCACCCTGCTCCAGGGCCCCTCAGGGTCTGGGGGTGACCGAGGGGAGGGGTGGCCGGGTGCAAGGCAGGGCTGCCCGGAGCAGCTCCACGTACACCTATTCCACGTGCCCAGGTCTCGGAGAAAGTTTTCAGTCTAGGGGCAGAAGAGGGGGAGGCGATGTATGTAGTGAGAGTGCTGCCTGGGGCCATTCTGATCAAGGCTCCGTAGGCTTGAGTCCACATGGGGGCCCTGCCCTCCAGTGGCCTGTGACCTTTGGCCTCACCTTGCTCAGATGCGGCTTCATTTTCTCCTCTGTGGAAGGAGCCACCTGCTTCACTGCACAGCCCTGTGGAGATCTGGAAGAATGAGAGCAGGAGCCAGCTGGACAGCGGCGGCTTTAGGAAGAGGGACTTCTGTGCGTGGAGGGTGGAGTCGGGGTGCTGGAGACCCTGCCAAATTGGGAGAAGGCTCTCGCTCACTCTAGTGTGACTGGTGGTGGCCTGAACGGTGCAAATGAAGGCTGTGGTTTTGTTTGTGTCACGGCCTTTACTTTAGAGAGAGCAGCTCAGGTGTCCTGGAGAGTCCTGATTCGTGTGGGGTGAGTGCAGACACCCCTCTGATAGGAGACATTACGCTGTGGAATTCCTTGGAAGGAGACCACGGTGAGGGTGTAATTACACTGGAGCCACACTTGTGGCTGACAGTCCAGCACCTGGGGACTGAGGGTCACTACGGGTTACACAGCCTGCCCGGGTGGTTGGTCTGGAGAAAGTCGGGTATTTGAAATTTGTGGTTTCAAAATGTTTGGTGACATCCTGTCTATTGTTTCTAAAAAATAAAAGTACACGAAAGTTGGCCTGCTAACACCCTTTTCCTTTCACAGGAAATTCCTGTCAACATCCGATTCTGTCTGGAAGGCATGGAGGAGTCGGGCTCCGAGGGCCTGGACGAGCTGATTTTTGCCCAGAAGGACGGCTTCTTTAAAGACGTGGACTACGTCTGCATTTCTGACAATTACTGGCTGGGCAAGAAGAAGCCCTGCATCACTTACGGGCTCCGGGGCATCTGCTACTTTTTCATTGAGGTACTGTGCGGTGTCTGTGTGTCCTGGTGTCTTCCCCAGCCTCGGGCCCCTGTTCTTCCCTGGCCTGCAGCAGGCAGGTACCTAGAAGCAGGCCCACTCTTGCTGGAGAAGCAGAGCCTGCTCAGCGCCCCAGCTCTCGCGGGACGGAAACCGCCTCTGTGATGCTCCAGGCCTGATGGCCATCAGGAGGGTCTCGTGCAACTTCCAGCCAGGATGGTGTTGTCTGTAGTATTCCCTTGGAGCAACTGAGGAATGATTAAATGCTAGTCCATTTAAGAAGACGGACATTTGCAAAGCGTTTTAGAAAGACTGCCTTTGAAAAGTTAAAATGTTCGCATGTCGGCCCTTAGGCTCTTACCGCTCAGTGGAGTGATCTCTGGGGGACTGGGACGGGCAGGAGGGGCCGGCACGGGACCACCCTGCTGCTCACGGGCTGGTCCACTGAGCCTGGGTCTTCTCATCTTCACATAAGGATGGGGCAGCTGCCACACAGGGGGACTGATGACGAAATTAGACCCTGTACATGAGAGTGTTTTCTAGACTGAAAAGTGCTAGAAATGACCATAATTGCTACATGAGTATCACTCTGTGCCAGGCACTGTTCTACATGTCTGTCAAATAACCCAGCGCAGGAATGCAGGGGCTGTGAGGTGAGCGCTCTTATGAGGCCATTTTACAGGCGAGAAGACTGTGGCCCAGAGTGGACAGCAGCCTTACCCTGGTCACACAGCTAGTCAGTGTTAGCAGTCAGCAGCCTTACCCTGGTCACACAGCTAGTCACTGTTGGCTGGATCTGACCCCAGCCTTCGTGCTCCGGGTCCCTATGGGCTGTCTGTCATGGTAGGTGTTGCCCTTTCAGTAGATGGGTGCAGGGCCTTCGGGAAACTGCTGGAAAAAGCTCTGAGTGCTTGAGGAGTTGCCCTGCAGCGTGCTCTCACCTGTGTTCAGCATTTCCTAGGGTATTTTTTGTTGTTGCTGCCCAAGGTCTGTAATTTAGAAAATGCCTTGCTTTGCTCGTTGAGGGAGCAAGCTTTGATTCTGAAAGTTGTCAGGTCTTGTGAATGTTCTTTGTTCAATTTATTGTCACGTGATAAGAATGAGTTCCCACTAAGTAGCCAAATAGAGTGGCCTTTGTTTCTCTCCAGGTGGAGTGCAGTGACAGAGACCTCCACTCCGGCGTGTATGGGGGCTCAGTGCACGAGGCCATGACCGATCTCATTACACTGATGGGTAAGCCCGGGTTTCAGACACGATGTGGCGATTTGGTAGAACAGTTGGCGTGGGCCTGTTTCCAGGCTGCCATCAGCATTTGGTGCGTTTCAGCGTTCTTCATGAACCACGTTGGTCTCCTCCTTCCCTCCCTCCTCCCTCTCCTCACTGTTCCTTTTAAAAAACCCACACGCTTCATTTCGAAACCTTCTATCTTCCTCGCACCTGCCCTGTGTCACTAAACCCTGCCTCGCCTCCAAGCCCCAACTCGGCATCCCCGGCCACATCGGGCCCTGTCTGGCCCGTCCCCTGGAGTCACAGGACTGTCCTCTCTCTGGAGGCCATTGTATGTTACGTCTCTTGGAGGGCATCTGCTTCGGTCTGTTTTACATTATTACTGGCCGCAGCGTGGCCTCCTGCGTGGTCAGCTCTCAGAGTGAGACTGCAGCTCACTCTGCCTGGCGTCCTCCTACTGTAAGGCTGGACGGAACTGTTGCCTCGCCCCACGACTTGTAAGTCCTATTTCCTTCCCTCGTGGACGATGGCCACCATATGTGGAGCTGATGTCGTTTCTGGGACCAGAGTTACTCTGTCCCACTCCGCTTTCCCTCAGCTGGGGAGCAGCTAGTTTCTTGTGGAACGTGCATTAGGAAAGAAATGCTGGAAGGGTGCACGGTGTGCGTGCTGGGCCGTGACGGTGCGCCTGCCTTTCTGTGTGGCAATCTCTTCATCCTAAGATGGGATGACGGCACTGCTCACTCACCAGGTGGTTAGGATGTAGCTGAATGGCTTGGTACGCGCAGGGCCTTGGACGGTGCCCAAGGGATCCTGCATGCTCAGGAGACGTCACCCCGCAGCTCTTGTGCTAGGACTCCTGGCCCTGCTCAGCTGTGGTGGCAGTGGCGTGGGCTCCCTGACACTGCACCCAGCCCCCAAGCTCCTGTGCTAAGCACAGCTCGCCTTGTGCCGCCCACCCGCTGAGCGGGTCCTCTGCTCTCCTCCAGGCTCCTTGATAGACAGGAGGGGGCGGATCCTCATCCCCGGCATCAGCGAAGCGGTGGCCCCCGTGACAGAGGAGGAGCTGGAGCTCTACGACAAGATCGACTTTGATTTGGAGGAGTACGCCAAGGACGTGGGCGCCAAGACCCTGCTCCACGACTGCAAGGTGCTGCCTCGGCCACGTCTGGGGCCTGGCACCCAACCTGGGGTCTGGTGTGATGTGTGACCTATCCGTTCCACCAGGCCTCATGCCGTGCCCTGTCCTGGGACCCCCGTGGGAAGGAGCCAGAGATGCTAGCAGAGATTCGGGCATCAGACACTACAGATGCTGGAAGGCAGCCCGTCACCAGTCTGGGAGCTGGGAGGTTTTTAAAAATGTCAAATGTTGACTTTTGACAACTTAGGAACTGGAGAACATATGAGAGAAAACACAGTAGCAAATAGCTTTCCTCTTATTTCTGTTTTTAGGGTAATTTCTTTACCACTGGGCGCAGAGATGATTTAAGCCATTCCTAAGAGAGCCAGGTGCTAAGGTAGAAACTATTTGCACAATATGTTTACTTAACTGTTAGGAGAAAATTGTGTCCTAACTTTTCTCTTGGTTTAGTTCTTGGTTTATGAGGTCTGGCTGTGAGTTCACATTCCGTTTACCCAGCATTAACTGAACTGCAATGACAGGCCCTGGGGATGCAAGAGGAATGTTGCCAGGCCTGGCCCTTGAGTGTCATCCCTCCAGGAGACAAACGAGCAAAGACTAAAAGGATGTGCCAGGCCACTCGGGTGGTCTGGAGCGTGGGTGCCTGTGAGGGGTGAGGCCTCATCAGAGAGGAGCGCTGTTTGCAATGGGGCTTGCAGGAGACAGGAGGGGCCGAGCGGTGGAGGAGGGCCAGCTCGGTAAGGCATGGGATTAAGACTGAAACTGCCTGATGTAAAGGCCTCTGTGGTCTGCCGAGGAGTTGGCATGTTCTCTTGGAAGATGACGGACGTGGCTGCTTTTGAGTCAAGGGGTGAGTGATCCGATCTCACTGTGGACAGATTATGTTGGCGGGTGGCTGGATTGGAGCTGAGGCAGTGGAGGTGGGAGACCAGTTAGGCTACTGCAGGGGAGAGAGCCTTGAGCTCGTGTTGTGGGGCCAGGGAGGCGGGTGGGGCCACTTCTTAAGCTCAGGATGCATCAGAGAGAGTCGACAGGACCAAATGGAGTAAGAATTTCACAGGTGGAGCAGGGAAAAGGTCCTCCCCGGCAGTAGTCACTTGGTTCTGATGCCCTGGGCCAGGAGAGCTTAGTCCTGGGGAAGGGACGAGACGGGGAAAAGTTGGGTGCTCAGCGCACTTCTGTTTCCTCCTGTCTGCTGCCTTCAAATTAATGTTTGCTTTTATATAGGGTGTCTGCTTTAGGGCCATGATATCCCTTCCACATATCACTGAGCTGTTTGGTTCACAAATGAGAAGCCCACACATTAGGTGGCTGAATTACTGTGAAACCCCAGGAGCCCTGGAAGGTTCCTCTGTGCTGGCCGGCCGTTCAGGTGGCCGTGTGTCCTCTCCTGACTTGTCTTGTGCCATTGCTAGATGCGCAGGGCATGAAGGGTGGCAGTATGATTGAATGCTTGGGAGACAGGAGGCTGCTTCATGCGAGTCCCCTCAGCAGAGGGTGACAGTGCTTGTCTGTGGTCACCGGGCCCAGGACACAGTGGATGGTCCTGGCTTTCCTCTCCCAGTGGGAACTACCCCCAGGTTCTGTGACCTGTCAGCCCGGAGCCTAGGAGCATTCAGAGATGGCCTGTGCCATGCTTCTCTCTTCCTCCTGGCTTCTGGTACCTGTGGCCCTCCAGGAGCTCTGATGTGTGTGGGACTGTGACTTCTCTGTGGATTCTACAGGGCTGGCAGGAACCCACAGCTCTTGTAGTCAGTTTGTTAATCTGAAGGGTCCAGAGCTGCAGGGAGGCATGGAGATGCCGCACCTGAGGCCATTTGGAGCGCACAGAGCCCACTTTGTGGTGTATCATAGCAGGTGCCAGAGTGCATTTGGGGCCAGCCCATCCACCTGCCTTCTGGGGTCTGTACCTCCTTCCTGTGGTTGTGCAGACTCCCCAGGCCCACTGGTGACTACTGAGGACTTCCCACGCAATGTTCGTCTCTCCTCCGTAAGCAGACAGTGTTGTCCCCAACCCACTCTGTCGTTTTTTGCAGAAAGACATCCTGATGCACAGATGGCGGTACCCGTCACTCTCCCTCCATGGGATTGAAGGCGCCTTCTCTGGGTCGGGGGCCAAGACCGTGATTCCCAGGAAAGTGGTCGGCAAGTTCTCCATCAGGCTCGTCCCGAACATGACTCCCGAAGTTGTCAGCAAGCAGGCATGTGGGGGCGCAGGGATGCAGGGAGGGGGCTGCCGGACCCCCACAGAGACTCAGAGTACAAAAGGCTTTTACTAGGGCTCTGACAGCTGAAAACACAAACCCAAAACCCACACATCCCATCTCTCGGCTCTTGCCAACTTGTAATTACTAGAATAAGCAGTTCAGAGACTGATCAAAGATAAAGGCCATATAAGCAAGCATCACATGGAAGTGACTCTGGTCGCTGCTGGGGCATGCCAAGACCTGACTTCTGGCTTCATCCTAAGGCTTCAGGTCAAATGCTGACTTTTGGCCAAATACCTTATGGTAAGAATCCAAGAGCCACCTCTGGGCCATGGTGAGGAGCAGAGGGGGAAGATTCCAGAAGGAGCAAATCCTGATGGCCGCAAGTCAGCCAGGCTTGCCCTCATCTGGGAGGGTTTCGTGGAGAGATGGAATCGAGACCTTTCCTGCAGGGAGGGGAGGCCAAGGGCTGGGATTTTGCCATCAGGAGGTGGCTTTGGGTTGGCTCCTGGCTCCGTTTTTGGTCTAGATACGATGATTTTTATAAAGCAAGTCAAGGAACACTTTTAAAACTTGGTTTAAATATTATCATTATTTGCAAACATCTGCTAAAGGGTGAATTACTTGAATATAAAACAGTACCTTTTACCTTCATAAAACTGGATTTTGTTTCTTGATAAAATCCCTTTTTCTCCAAGCACAGTTATGTAGATCAGTGTTTAGCAGAAGAAAAGGAGACCCATTGTAGACTCGTAGACTTACTGTGGACCTGTTATAGACTCACTGTAGGCCCACTGGAGACTCACTGTAGGCCCACTGGAGACCCACTGAGACCCACTGGAGACTCACTGTAGGCCCATGGTAGACTCACTGTAGGCCCATGGTAGACTCACTGTAGGCCTGTTGTAGACTCACTGTAGGCCCGTTGTAGACTCACCGTAGGCCCCCTGTAGACTCACTGTAGGCCCCCTGTAGACTCACTGTAGGCCCACTGTAGGCTCACTGTAGGCCCCCTGTAGACTCACTGTAGACTCATTGTAGGCCCACTGGAGACCTGCTCAAACCCACTGTAGACTCACTGTAAGCCCATTGTAGACTCACTGTAGGCCCCCTGTAGACTCACTGTAGGCCCATTGTAGACTCACCGTAGGCCCCCTGTAGACTCACTGTAGGCCCCCTGTAGACTCACTGTAGGCCCACTGTAGACTCACTGTAGGCCCCCTGTAGACTCCCTGTAGGCCCGTTGTAGACTCACTGTAGGCCCATTGTAGACTCCCTGTAGGCCCCCTGTAGACCCGTTGTAGACTCACTGTAGGCCCCCTGTAGACTCACTGTAGGCCCGTTGTAGACTCACTGTAGACTCATTGTAGGCCCACTGGAGACCCGCTCAAGCCCACTGTAGACTCACTGTAGGCCCATGGTAGACTCACTGTAGGCCCGTTGTAGACTCACTGTAGGCCCGTTGTAGACTCACTGTAGGCCCGTTGTAGACTCACTGTAGACTCACTGTAGGCCCGTTGTAGACTCACTGCGGGCCCCCTGTAAGCCTTTTGTAGACTCACTGTAGACCTGTGTAGACTCACTGTAAACTAGCTGTAGACCATTACAGGCGTTTCATAGGCCCTCTTTAGACCTAGTGTAGACCCACTGGGGACTCTTGCAGAGTACATCACCAGCATTGGATCAAATGCCAAGCTTCTGATACATTGTGTCCCTTCTGTTTGTGGTTCAGGTTACAAGCTACTTGACTAAGAAGTTTGCTGAACTGAACAGCCCCAACAAGTTCAAGGTGTACATGGGCCATGGTGGGAAGCCCTGGGTGTCTGACTTCAACCACCCACATTACATGGCTGGGAGAAAAGCCCTGAAAACAGGTCAGACATCCTCCTTGGGGACGCAGGCCAGGAGCCTCAGCATAGGGCTCTGCCGTGTTGTGTGGTCATGAAGCTGCATCAGTGACACCCTGCGGAGGGTCGATGTGCAGGCTGGGCAGCACCACCAGCCAGCCTCACGAGTGGGGCTGCTGTGCTCAGGCCTTGCACACGGTCTGCACTCGGTGTTGCTGAGCAGTGGATCTGCGAGGATCCCCAGCCTCACAGCCGTGAAGCTCACCGTGTCTCTTATTCCATTCCCCCCAGTTTTTGGTGTTGAGCCAGACTTGACCAGGGAAGGCGGCAGTATTCCTGTGACTCTGACATTTCAGGAGGCCACGGGCAAGAATGTCATGCTGTTGCCTGTGGGGTCAGCTGATGACGGCGCCCACTCCCAGAATGAAAAGCTCAACAGGTGAGGCTCCGGGTCCTCTGTCCTGAACCTGAGTTATCTTCCTGTGGGTACCAGCGAGAAATGCTGGGAAAGCCCAGGGCATCCCCTCCAGTCCTTTCCTCCTCCACTCCTCCTGCTGTCGTGCTGCTAAGAGAGGAGAGCAGGAAGTGGCGGTTTCCAGAAGCACCACCTCCCGCGCTTTCCACCGGGAGGCCGGGAAATGGGCCTTGGGGAGTTGGCGGTTCTTCAAAACAAGCTTCCACCAGTGGTCTCTGTTCATCTCTGTACTTTGTCTACGCCTCCTGCTCACTTTCCCTGTTTGAAAAATGGTAATATTGTTGCTGGCTTCATAAGCCACTTTTATGTGTTCCTGGCTTATGCAGACATGATGGGGGTTCTTTTATTCAACAGGGATGGAGGGTGGTCTCTGTTAGCAGCAGTGAGGAGAGGTCCAGGCAGGCAGTTCAGGAACAGCTGAGGAGGGCAGAATACAGGGCCGTCTTGGAGTGACTGGGGTGGGCCAGTCAGGGACTAAAACAGAGGCAAAGTCCCTGCTTGAAGGGCAGAGAGAGGGGGCAGAGACTGGGGCACTGGGACACGAGGTGGAGGCCTCGGATCCAAACAAACAGACAAAGGGGGCCCATGATGGAGGGAAGGCTTTTCACATTAAGTCCTGGGTGAAACCCCGTACATTCCGCTAGACCAGGACCAGGACTCCCTGCTGGGACATTTGGACTGAACCTGCACTTGAGGACCCGGTGGCCCAGTTCTAAGGGCAGGCGGAACTCAGGGCCAGCAAGCCAGGATGGCGGGACTCTCCCAGGAAATGTGTGTGCTTGGGCCTCGGGACACCAGCCAACAGTCTGCCTTGTTCTTCTCCCTTAGGCATAACTACATAGAAGGAACCAAAATGCTGGCTGCGTACCTGTACGAAGTGTCTCAGCTGAAGAACTGAGAGGACCCTGTTTTCCGTGGAGTGCCGCCGGAGGAATCCTGCCCCCTACCCGCATCGTCTTCTGATTGCTCGGGAAAGCGGAAGCTCCTCTCTCTCCTCTCTCTCTTGTCAGATCATACACAGACTTCCAAGAACAGACACGAGTACCCAACTGTCTCATGAATTGAGTTACCTAGACAGGGCAGATATAAATGCAGTCCTGGGGGCTTGTAAATGACCCTGAAGGACGGCTGAATTCTCAAAGGTGCTCAGCATGGCTTGGTCTCCAGAAAATAGCCATGGTCTAAAAGCACTAGTTCTGCTGTAGAAAGTTCTGGTTCCATCCAGTTGGGCTGAAGAAAGGACTTGATGCTTTCTGGTCCTGTCTCTGCCTCCTGATTCAGGGTCGTGCACACTTGGAACATTGTCAGGGGCATCTGATGCCTCAAGGGGCCACCCTTTCTGATCCCTCAGTGTCGTGCATATTCTGTCCTTTTTTCAAGACCTTAGCCATCACTGCTGTTTCCTGTCTTCACTTTGTTATGAGCCTTCAAAACCTAAACCTAACTGGAAGGATTATTTGGTCTCATTCTGTGCTGCTAAATAAAAAGTAAAAATGAAGCCTCTAGAAGAATTGCTGCCCGTCTGACTTACTCCTGGAGCACACTGTGGTTTGTTGTGGCTCCCGGTGGGGGTGGGGGCAGGGCTCAGACAGCAGACGTGGGTCTCCTCTCCCCAGTCCAGGTGAGGGGTGGTGTTAGGGAGGTGTCCCCATCCCCACTCATGCTGCCAATAACCAAAAATCAAATCAAACTGGTTTAAACAAAATTGTTTATTGGCCCAGCTGATAGAAAAGACCAGAGTAAACTCCAAAAAGAGGAGCAGGACTTTGTATTAAAGTCTTCATTTTGTCCACTTTCCGAGCATTTTGCCTCAGAGGTCAGGACTTGGGTGGGAAAAAGGTGTGCTATATTTTTGCCCTCTCACTCCCAACACTGAATGGAACAGCGTGGCGACGCTGGAGGTCACGGAGCCCCCCATGACCTCTCTCCTACACCCCTGGAGTCACCTCTATAGTGTCCAGGAGCCTGTGTCCTCCTGTAATCTCGTCTCCTTTCTAACCACCCCATCCTGCTAGTCCTCTCTGGGAGGCTCATCCTAGGAAGACAGTCTGGTACCAATCACTGCACTCAAGGGGCCGATTCCTTCGAGCAACCTTCCTCAGGGGTCTTCGCGCTCTAACTAGTTTCCACGTAGGGGATAAAGCTTTATTCAATGCTAATGAAATGGCATTCGTCACAAACGTTCCAGGAGAAGTGTCTGCATATGGGGTCTTCCCCAATTGCCAGATCCAAAGCTTGTTCCGTGTTGTATCACTCCACTAACAAAAATCCAACCACCTGGTCTCATTTAGGAAAAGAGAAGTTCCTGGGCTGCCTTCTTGACCCAGAAGAGAACGAGCTGAGAGGCGCACTTCTGACCTGAAGGAGCTTGAGCGTTTCCAGGTGACTCAGGGAAAGTCAAGTTCACTCTGCCCTTGTTACTGTTTGGTGACAGTGTCAGGAAGAGATGCTAGACATGTCAGGATCCTTAAACCACAGTATTTGTTAGTGAGCATGGCGGCCAGGCTACTGTGACCCAAACAACAAGGCTTCAGCACGGTGACAGCTGACGCATTTCTCCTTCACATGAAGTCTGCGCAGGCAGGCCAGGGCAGGTGTGGTGGCTCCTCCGCCCACAGTTTCGTCTCATGGTCCGTGGCCTCTGCCCCAGCTCCTGCCATTCAGCCTGTGGGAAGGTGGGGAGGGGAAGGGAAGACATACTATTTCACTTTAAGGCACAATCCAGAATTAGCAGATGCTTCTTCCATTTGCATCTCACTCTCAGAAAGTACTCTCATGGCCACTCCTAACTGTGCGAGAGGCAGGGCCATACACCTGGCGGAAATCCCCATCACACTGTAGAAGAAGCAGAGCAGATACTGAGGACGATAGTCAGCTTTCCCCAAATAGGGAGACACCCTCTAAGTCCCTCTATTACACCACGGTTATAGCATGGCATTTGTCCCAAGGAAAACCAAGACTAAAAAAGAGACTCTGCAGCATTAGACGGAGAAAGGACTCATGGAGTGTGCTTTGCTGCTCATTCTTCAGAGAGAATGCTGACATCTGCATCGGCCTCGGAGGCTTCAGGGAGCACGCTGAGCGGGGAGCAGGAAGCAAACCTGACAGAGGGAGCTCCCCGCCTCCTGTTCTTTTCCTTTCACAATTTTGCATCCATGTGGCTGGGCTCGCAGGGGAGCCCAGCACAGTGCGTTCTTTTCAGGCTCATGTTCCATAATCACCATAAATCACCTACGTTTAGTGGAATCTATTACTCTCCATCTTAAGAGAATGCCCCTGAATGGACTGATGCATGAAAATAGTTTGTTGAGGAGAGGCTGACTCAATGCACAACTTGAACAGTAATTTAGTAGGAGCAGAAGAACAGACAGTCATGGCCAAACCCTACCCAAGAGGGAACAGTATGGACTTCAACCCAGATGTTTGGGGCAGATGGTCCTGTGGCCCCAAACTTGTGTGTGGGAGAGATCAGGGACTAACTTGCCCAGAGATAACCCTCAGAGATTTGTACTCACAGGCCTGGTATGTTTTGAAAGTTCTCTCTAGGTGATTTGGAGACTCACACCTGTTAGGGGTTGAATTGTGTACCACCCCCCCCCCCAACATTTGTATATTGAAGTTGTTGATGCAAATAATCCATAATCAATCTGTAAATCAAAATTGGGGTGAGCTTGTTATGAGCCAAATCTGAGGACTAGCCCGGGGCTTTCCTTCCCTAAGGAAGGAAGGGCACCAAAAAAGTGGAATGTACAGAGTGGTTATATACCATCTTGGAACAAAGAGCATATATCACATATAATAGGAATGTCCCATTTACAATAGTCACAAGATGCTTAGGTGGCACAGCAGATCGGTGGTCAGCAGGTCAGCGGTCACAAGGTGAGCACAGCAGGTCAGTAATTAATCCTTAGTTCCCAGGAAGAGATGTTTATCCTTAAAGAAATGCCGATATGGGGGGAAGTTGTATCCCTGCCTTTAAGGGCATCATTCTTGTCTTTGGGACATAGTAAATGTTTAAAGCAGATGTACAGCCCCTTTTGGAAAAACAAGGTCAGGCCAAATTAGTTTTAAACCAAATGGTTTCCTCATATCTTCCAACATATGCTATTGCTTTTCATTTATTTATCAAAGTCATAACTCCCAGTGCCTCAGAATGTGACCTGATTTGGAAATAGGGTCTTTGCAGATGTCATTAGTTATGATGAGGCCTGCTGGAGTAGGGCAGGTCCTCATGCAGTAGGACTGATGCCCCTATGAAAGGGAGACATTTGGACACAGACATGCACACGGGGAGAAGGCCACGTGGAGATGAAGGCAGAGACCAGGTGATGCTTTCACAAATGAGGAACACCAAAGATTGCCAGCAACCCCCAGAAGCCAAGAGAGAGAGGCCAGGAACAGATTCCCCCTCACTGCTCTTAGAAGGAACCAACCCTGCCAACACCTTGATCTTAGACTTGCAGCCTCCAGCAAAGGGGGAGACTAGGTTTCCGTTGTTTAAGCCACCAAGTCTGCAAGACGTCGTTATGGCAGCCTGAGCAGATGAACGGAGAGCCTGCAGTGCTGCCCGGCTCACGGCAGCTTCTAGCGCGGGGCCACAGCCACAGAGCAGAGGCTCTGGCACCTGTTCAAGTAACAGGGTATATTCATGCCGCCTCTGTCTCAGCTCTGCTGGCCTTGGGCATATGCATCTGCCTCCTCTCAAAGGTGACATCCTCCACATGCACCCAGTGAAGTACCTGGGTTGTCACACACAGCTTGAGCCAGCCCTGATGGCCTTCAATAGCATCAAATGACTTCCAGGCCACTACTGAAACTGGCCCTGATATCAGTTTCCCTACATTAAACCCAGCCTATATGGGGTTGAAACCAAAGCTCCCAATCCCTGCTTACTCCCTGGCTTCCTGGCGCCAGAATCCAATACCCACCATGGAAACAAACAGCCAAGGTCATCCACTGCAAATTCCCTTATCGTCTTGTCCTCCTTCCTACAAGCAGTGTCCCAAGGCAGAATGCAAGCTGGTGGGAAAGCTGCGACCAGCAAGGCCACTGACTGCCCACCCCTACTCTCTACAAGCAGCCATATTCCTCACAAATCGTTAAAACCCCTGGCCTCCCATCTGTCAGGGAGACGAAATGAAACAAGATGAATTTGAGGGCTTACTCTCATCTCCCAGCTGATATCATCTGAAATAAAAACCCTTTCCTTGACGTAAACCTGGCGTTCCAGTTTTTACTTGGCCCCTCTTGTGTGGCAGGTAAGGGACCTATGTTTGCAGGCCGTAACACTGTGTCATCCCATATCTGTGCATATGAGATACATTGTTTCTTCTGCCTTCAAACGGAATGAATGTCTGAGGCATCTTTGTTTTCTAGATGTGAATCGATCACTATAACAGCCTTGTCTTCCTTCTGGGGGAGGGGTGGGAGCACAGGCAAGCAATTTGCAGAGAGATATTTAATGTGACTGGCTGACAGCCTTGATGAGACCTCCTCTTCCACTGTCCTTTGAGGTCCAGGGTAATTGCTAGAGGCTACAGAGTTCCAGCCCCATGGTTCTCAAACTAGGAAGAATGGTTAGTAGACCCTCCTGCGTCAAGAGTCTAGGGGACCAGAGTGCTACACTTGCATTTGCCTAAAGAGTGCGTGTGCTCTGCCATTGAGCCAGGTGAGGAGAGCAGATGCCCTGCGGGGACAGACATGCTCTTCTTAGGCGATCACTGGCTCCGCCTGAGGGATGTGCTGCTTGCACATACTTTATCAGTATGCTTTGGGTGGCTGCATATTCTTGCAATTAAGTAGCATTATTTTCAAATAGTTTGTGTAGTGCCTGGAATACAGTTACTCTGGGTGAATGGTGGAATCCGGTGTCAACCTTCGAAAAAAAGAACCCAGTTGAAGAGATGAAACACTTATTCAGGATCAAAGAATTGAAATTTGGGGAGCGCAAATTCAGGCAGAAGCCCAAATAATGTCCTGATTACAGGGTGAAAGCAGGGGTTTCTGTGAGAAGAGGAAGGGGATAATCACACAAGTTGAAAGAGGAAAGAGAAAAAAATATTCTACGGGTGTCAATAAGCTGAGTGGTCCCTGGCTGCACATAATTGGTTACTGATTCTATCTTCAAATAGAAAGTCCGTAAACCTCAGTCTTGTGATCAGGATGTCCGTTTCTCTGGTAACTTCTCAAACAGTTAGTTATAAAACAGTGGTGGTTTTGGCCCAGTCCAAAGGTTTGGCCCAGTGCAAGGTTCAAGACAGCAAGGCAGTTTCTCTGGAAAGGCAGCTCCGACTCCATTTTAAAATGGCTCCGTGAGAGTCCATTTTGACATTTTTTAATTGTCACTTTGGTTAAATGGATAACCAAGTATTGTTTCACAGTGACCTGTGGTCATATTTAATCAAGTATTTTAAGCCTTTTGACACTTTTGATAACCTCCCAAGGTCAAATTCTAAATAAAGTCTTTTTGAGCTGGAACCAACTTTGGGAGTTTTTTAGGGGGCCCTTGGAAAACCTCAAAGATTTTTTTCTCTCCTTATAAAAAGAACAATATTAAACTAATTAGGCTTATTTGATATGTTAAATTACATGTGAAGCATTGTCAAATAAAAGTGGTGTTTAACCTTCTTTAGGTTATATTTGTATAGGTGTATATTACTAACATAAATATTTCAAAAATTATATAAATTTCTAGAAATTATATAGTTGTAAAAAAAAATTAGTTATATTAATATTGAGAAGACTTGGTTTTCTTAAGTAATCAAAGACCTGATCAAGTTAATATGAAGTACAGGAAATTATTTAATTTCTGTTTTTGCTTTCTAGGCAGATTATTCAATGAGTAAAGAAAAGCCTTTCACAATAATCTAAGAAAGCTTTGTCCTTTCAAAAGAGAAAGGATATTAAATTGTAGTTTTTGCATAGGCAAACTGTTGATATAAAACTCTTTTTTAGGAAAAAGGTTAATAATAAATTCTTGTAATTTTAGCCAGCTTGACCACACAACGTAAGATTTTTCTATCTTTCTCTCTCTCTTTTCCCAACTTTTATATGCATTTAGTTTTATCCCTTATTCAAGTGTTTTTTAAATTTTGAAACAACCTTTAAATTATCTCTAAACTAGGACAAAATTACTCTCCTTTTCCCTTACCAAGAATACATCTTCATGTCTTATACCTTTTCTTACCAAAAACACATCTTACTTTCCTTGCATATTTTGTATATAGAGCTTTTTTCTTTACCTTGATTATTCCTAGTAATCTCACTTACATATGTGGATTAGAATTCTTAAACCTTAGTAACTTTAATATCTAGTGAAAACTAGGAGGTAAGCATCGTGTACTAGTTGTTACATAACGACATTTGATAGTAGGTTAGCAAATTTATGAATACATCCTTTCACAATTTCTAGAGGCATGTGCTTCCTCACAGTACAATTTATTTTCAGTGTGGTGAGAGAATATATTTACTAACAGACTCAAATATCTTTAGTTTCTCTATAATAAGAAGCCAAAAGTAGATAAACATGTTTCGAAATTAACGTTTCAGTATTTCATCTTATTTAGAAATAATCTGGATGTTTAATGAGCATTCATCATTTAACTTAACAGTATAACTTTAAGGTCTCAAGTTACCAATAAGATCTTGGAAACTATTTTTAAGCAGACATATTTTATAAAACATGAGCATTGAGTTGCTGAGTAGTTGGTGCCGGTAGCTGGGCTCCTGGCGAGGTCACAGGAGGAGAGAAGAGATGGGGTGTGTGAGTCAGCCCCAGTCCTCCCGGATGCTTTCTTTGACCCTGTCGGGCATCAGGCACAGATCTCCTGCCTGAAGGGAGCTATGGTCATATCGTCTCTCTGACAGAGCCCAGACAAGACAAACGGTCTTGCTGTCTCTGGGCCGATAGGAGAGATGCCGGGGCGGGCAGAATTGAACCATGAGGAGGAACTCCATCCCAGCCCTGATCGCAGGACGGTAGGCAACTCCTACACACCAGGATGCGAGGGACTTCAGTCCCCAAAGCACCTCTTCCCCTGTGGCCCCCATAGCGCCTCAAGTGTCCACCATCTCAATCGCCCTTTCAAGTGATTACAATCCTCCCCATCCAGAAGCACTCTGGTTGGAGCAGAGGCACCTTTTAGATGCATGCACAGCACTGAAAAAGACCACACTCAGCTTCCAGCAGCCAGTAGCACATAAAGTTGGGGGAGTTATCCCCTATCGACCCCCGAAGGGATGGGATTCAGAATACCCCCGGCGAATGGGGACTTTGTGAAAGGAGAGGAGAAGTGAGGGGGAGGTATGAACAGGTGAGCTCCCCCAAAGAATATGGAATAAGGAGGAAGACCCTGCACAGTCCAGGAGCAGCGTGAGTGCCCTGGGCTTTGTGAGTCCTTGGTACTAACAGATTTCAGCTTTACAGTTTGCCTGGGGCCCCTGGTTACCTAACTACACACCTTGCACTGCAGGCCATGCAACTCTGCAGGAGCGCCGCCCTGGGGCAATCACAGGGAGCCCAATGCCCCTACAGACCTTGCATCTTAGTTTGGATCCTGAGCTCACAGTGCTGGGTCCACAGTTATTAGTCAGCTCATGTCCTGGTCTGAGGACCAGGGAGGTGAAAGATATCCAGGATACGGCCATTTATGCCTTTCAAGGTACAGTGATCAGAGCACATAAGCTTTTCAGGGAGCTTTTTCTTCTCTCCCTGCTAACCCTACCCCCTCTATTTGGGAGAGTTGGCCGTGGGGCATGTTTCCAAGGAGTGTGCGTGTGGAGACTGCATACTGAGGCTGGCATGTGCAGTGACTGCCTTCTGGGAAGTGAAATCACTGTAGGGACTTCAAATCAAGATTCAGCAAGAGTTCCCTCTTAAACTCCCCCATCCACTTCAAACAATGTAATTACATATACTTTACATTTTTAATTTAAAAAACATAGACTCAAAAACATAATAAATATTTCTACTGAATAGAAACAAAACAGAAGCATATAGTGGTGAACAGGGGCTGAAACTGCAGCTTCACTGGACTCTGGGTGCAAAACAGGCCTTGGCATCTAGAACTGAGACTCCTGCAGGGTAACTGGGACCAAAAGCACCCAGGCACAGAGGGCAGCGGGAGCCAGCACCATTGCAGGAAACTGAGAGACTGAGTGAATCTCCCTGCTGGTGACACGGCCCCAGCCCTCCACTGCACACTGTTTGGGAATGCTAAGCCACCAACTTAAGACCTGGTCCCAGACTGGGCATCCTGAAACACTAGGCAAAGGTAACCTCACATTTCTAGGCACAAATCATTACAGAGAGGGAGAATAAAACACCTGTCATTCAACTTGACATTTTAACTTGAGCCTGCCCGTTAAAATTCTGAAATACATAAGAAAGATTAACAATTAGAATGATAGCCCACAAAATTAATTGGGAGGTGGGTTTACTGCTACTGAAATGCAAAGAGTAGAACATATTTAAAATGGATACAATTGAAGAATGTTTAGAATCATCAAGACATAAATGAGGGGGCCAGACCCATGGCCAAGTGGTTAAGTTCTCACACTCCACTTTGGCAGCCCAGGGTTTCGCTGGTTCGGATCCTGGGCGCAGCCATGGCACTGCTAGTTAGGCCACGCTGAGATGGTGTCCCACATGCCACAACTAGAAGGGCCCACAACTAAAATATACAACTATGTACTGTGGGTCTTGGGGAGAAACAGAAGAAAGAAAACAAAAGAAGATTGGCAACAGTTGTTAGCTCAGTTGCCACTCTAACAACAACAACAACAAAAGACATAAATGAAGGAGTACCACTCATACAAAAGAGTAAGAGGGGCCGGCCCCATGGCCAAGGGATCAGGTTCACACGCTCTGCTTCAGTGGCTCAGGGTTTCGCTGGTTTGGATCCTGGGCGCAGACCTAGTGATGCGGGTTCAGTGAGCCGAGGAGTCGAAAGAAAGATTTCTTAGACTCTTAAGATCTGGCAGTAGTGCTCTTTTATTTAGAGAATAGTGTGGAATAGCATGGGGACAGGACCCATGGGCAGTCAGAGCTTCTGCTGCCGCCGCTTCTGCTGCCCCCGCTGGCATGGGGACAGGGCCCATGGGCAGGCAGAGCTCCTGCTGCTGCCCCCGCTGGCATGGGGACAGGACCCATGGGCAGGCAGAGCTGGTGCGTGGGGACAGGACCCACGGGCAGTCAGAGCTCCTGCTGCTGCCCCCGCTGACATGGGGACAGGACCCATGGGCAGGCAGAGCTGGTGCATGGGGACAGGACCCACGGGCGGTCAGAGCTCCTGCTGCTGCTGCATGGGGACAGGACCCATGGGCAGTCAGAGCTCCTGCTGCTCTGAGTTGAGGGTTAGGGCTAAATTTCTAAGGCATGGGTACGTGACTTATTTTTACTGGAAAAAAGAAAAGATGATGTAAAAAGTCATTAAATGATTTCAGTGCAGATGGGGTCTGGTTATTGTGCGGTTATATAACTTTAGATACGAATCTGGCCATATAGATCGGCATGCAGGTGAGGATGCCCCAGGCTTCTCTCCCTGGGGCAGTCCTAATTCATACCATAAAAAAAGTCCACTGGGTCATATAGTTTGGCATGTAGGCCAGGTCACCTTGGGCTTCTCTATCTGGGGCAGCCTTAATCCACATCATTAGCACTGCTCGTCAAGCCACGCTGAGGTGGCGTCCCACATGCCACAACCAGAAGGACCTACAACTAGAATATACAACTATGTACTGGGGGGCTTTGGAGAGAAGAATAAAAAAAAAAAAGAAAAAGATTGCTAACACTTGTTAGCTCAGGTGCCAATCTCAAAAAAAAGAAGAGAAGAGATTGTAAAACATAAGCAGGCATATGAGTGTTGAGAAAGACGGATGTGAACTGCAACTAATTAGAAATACTGAAAGTGAAAACTAGTCATTGAAAAACTCAACAGTTCATGTAAATTCTTCACGGGCCACAGTCCAAGAGAGAAGGACGAACTGGAAGACAGGACTGAGGAACTCACCCAGGGAGCAGAGAGAAGACAGAAAAAGAAAAAAAGACTTTGCGGTACTTTGTTGCAGCAGCCACAGGACACTAACATGAAGGGATGGAAATGCTCCTGCCCTCTCCTCGAAACTGCTCTTGTTCCTGAATTTTCATTTGTTGGACTTTGTTCACAACAGAGTGTAGCCTGCGGTGCTGCTCCAGGACGTGGCCAAGCCTGGAATTCATCCTTCCCTTTATCCCTTGGATCTTGCTTCCCAGTCGTGAAGGACAGCTAAAGCCCCAAGCTTTGAAGTCAAACCAAGTTTGCTGCGAGCTTGAGACTCTATAAGATAACATCTAAAACAGTATCTAGCTAACTACAGGTTTCTAGAAAAAGACATGCATTCTCTGGTGATATCTCCATTTTGGTTCCTTTGCTGGCTAGACCAGTCCCACCAGCTCTGTCAGCTCCGCCTCCCTGACTCCTGAGAGTCCTGCAAAGCCGGGGCTGTCTCTCTGGCTGATGTTGGGAGAGACGCAGGTCCCTGGCCTGACGGGAGGGAATGAAAAGGGTCACAAGGGTCCTTTCTGAGGTGACATCACACGCTGACAATGCCAGCCTTCCCCCTGCCCGTGGCCTGCATGGACAGCCCGCTCCCTCCTCTGCGGGGGGAAGACCAGCTGTCCGCCGCCCAGGATGGACCGCTCTGCGCAGAGCCTCGGGCCTCCGAAGGGCCGATGCTGCGCCTACAGCCGCTCCTGCCTCCTCTTGATGGCACTTGGGAGCGCTCTGCGCCATTTCAGAGCCGGTGCCCCTCAGCCTGGGCTGGCGCCTGCGCTCAGCATCCCCATCCCCGGGAGCTGTTGACCTCCGCCCTCCTGAGGGAGGATAAGCTTGGCCTTAGGGAGGCTAAGCTCTTCTTTGGGGTCAAAGTCGCGCTCAGACCCGGCTGGAAGAGGGTGGAGAAACTCGCAGTTCTTGGGTGCCGGGGTCCCGTCCCGGCGGAGTCCAGGTTCCTGAGGGATGGACAGCGTCGGCACGATGAGTGAGGGGGAAATAAAGGGGACGTGAGACTTGGGTTGGTGTTAGCAAGTCCGACTTTACTGTGCACAAGTGTCATTTATATATTTTTCAGGATTAGTACAGAAATAGTTTTACAAATATTCTCAGAGAGATAAGGAAGTAAAAAACGAGCACAAGAATATTTATTAGCATTCTATTCTATAGAGCATAAGGTTAATGGTAGTCTTCTCCGCAATTAACTAGTGTTTGTTGTCTCTAAGCTAAAGGAGATAGGTACCTAGGCGTCTGTTGTGATTCATGGTAAAGTTAAATCAAAGAGAGAAGGTCCAGGCCTCCGGACAGGACAGCAGTCCGTCTGGTTACATCCTGGTGGAGCCATCCCTGCCTCCCTCAATCATTTACGCCATTAGTGTAGATGGTTAATGGGAACAAAAGGCGACTCCAGGGTGTCTTATCCCCAGGGCTATCTGCATTCTCAGCGGGCAGTTAAACATCTTTACTTTTTCGTGCCCTTTAGGGGGTGGAAGCATTCCTTTGTCTTTTAGATTGTAGAGCTAACAGTCCCTTAAGTACACTGCCGGAGAAAGTATCATATTGTTAGTAAAGTAAAGGGCTGAAAAGCTAAGCTAAACTATATATCTTCAAGAATAAAAAAGAGAAATAAGTATACACATAACCTTGATAGAAAGCATGCATATAATTCAGAAAATATCAGGGGTGTCGGCCGGCCATTCTTCACCGAGGGGCATCCCTGCACCCCTCGGCCCTTCTACTCATCAATTATTTATTATTTATTGCTTTTAGGAGAAAACCTCTATAACATTTTAACAGAAAGCAGAAGGTCAAGAATAATATATAGATACTTCTTGATCATCCAATTAACCAACAAACTTAGAAGGACGATGCATATATATATTTAGACAAAGAACTGGAGGGAGAAGGAAACATTAACCAGACAGAGGCCATAAACCTAATTCGACATCTTATCTGGGCAGGATTCCTTTCTGATTGCCTCAAATAGGACTGTGTGCTCCTCCAATAATTAACCGAAGAATATCTTGAAAGTTACCTGCAGGTGGTCACATTCTCTTACGATATCTAATTTTCCCAGGAGGTAGTGCCTCCCAAGCAGCCACCCAAAGGAGTGAAAACTGGAGGTTAAGAAAGGAAAAGGAATGAAGGGCAATTAGAAGCAGCACAGGTTTCAGAACTATGTGAGGGGCTGGCCAGTTATTCTTCACCAAGGGGCGACCCTGCACCCCTCGGCGTTAATCGGCTGGACCCTGTCAAACAGCCGATCAAATGATGTAGCCACGGCTCCCAGCACTTGGGACTTTCTGGGGGGGTTCTGCTCCTTGAAGCGGCTCCCTTCCCCCGCAGCGAGGCCCGGCTGCCCCCTGAAGGCCACGCCCTCCTGGCTCCTTCTTCACCCCCAGCTGCCAGACTTCATTAATCTCTGCAGCAATCGCTTGGCTGGGCCAGCACCTGCAGGGGAATTCACGGAATCCAGAAAAACCTGCTTTTTGGTTTTCGGGTTTTATTTTTAATACCATCATGGTGAGATAAACTAGGCCAATAAAGGATTTTTTCTGTATTGTAACCGTTCATCAAAGCAGACACGGGGCAGAGCATCCTCTGTAAAACCAGTCACACGGACTCTAGGCCAGTGGTAAGTGGGATTCTTGAGCTCCGCGGTGCCGGCACTAACATTTCTCAGTTGAGCCATCGAGCGCGCTGGGGAGGAGCCACGCTTGGCCCCAGGCTCTGTGCGGTGGGAGGCAAGAAGGCTTTCATTTTCTTTCTTTTTACTGAAATATGTTTGACATATAACATTGTGCAAATTTAAGGTGTACAACGTGTTGATCTGACGCATTTATGTATTATAATATGATTGCCATTGATCGCTAATTAGCACCTCCATCACGTCAAGTAATTATCCTTTCTTTTTAGTGGTTGGAATAATTAAGTTCCAGTCTCTTAACAAGTTTGATGATGAGAATACGATATTATTGTCTATATTCACTGTACTGTGCATTAGCTCTCTAGGGCTTATTTACTACTAGCTGCCAATTTTTACCCTTAAACATCTCTCCTATCCCCCTGACCCCTAGCCCCTGGTAACCAACACTTTACTCTGTTTTCACGACTTTGGCTTTTTTAGATTCCACATATAAGTGATATCGTACCGTATTTGTCCTTCTCTGTCTGACTTATCTCACTTAGCATAAGGACCATCCATGTGTCACAAATGGCAGGATGTCCTTCTTTCTCATGCTCAATAATATTCCATTGCATATACATACCACACCTTCATCCATTCATCCCGGGACGGGCACTTAGGTTGTTCCCATGTCCTGGCTGTTGTGAATAATGCTGCAATGAACATGGGAGAGCAGATGTCTCTTCACTATTCTGTTTTCATTTCCTTTGCGTATATACTCAGAAGTGGGATCACTGGATCATATGGTAGATCTATTTTTAATTTTTTGAGGAACTTACATACTATTTTCCGTAAGAATGCTTTCATTTTCTATTGTTTGTTCTATTCAAACTCAGAAGCAAACAACAAGAGCGGTCGGTGCAGGAGTGGGATGTGTCAACAGCTCACCGCACTCCTGGCCTCCTTTTGGGGTGCCTGCTGTTTTCACATCAGGAGGTAGAAGTGTCAGCAGTTAAGGCAGCCCATGGCAATTTCAAGGTCACTGTCGGCTAAGCACACAGGTGATCTAACTTTCTTCAGTCGTTGGCCAGAGCTGGGAGAGAGGAGAATGAGCCTGAGGCCACGTCCTGCGTCCTGAGGGAGACCTGGGCAGCAGTGGGAAGGAAGGCTCTAAGAAAGTGGAGCTGAATTGATGGGAGAAGGACAGGATGGGGGTGATCACACTGCAGAGGATGTGCACGTGACCTGGAGAAGTCCTAAAAGTTAAAGTATTTAAAAATAAGACGGTGCAGGAGCACTTGGAAGTTATGTTCCAAGTCTAAGGACAACCAGCTGGAATTAGCAGGAGCCTGTGGAGCAGGTGGGGTTTCCTCCATGAGGGTCCTGTAGCACGGGGCTCGGCTACCTGTTTCCCCTCCCCAACCCCCCCCCCCCCCCCCCCCACACACACACAAGAAAACGCTAAGACCAGGGCTTTCCTGGCTCTGCTCCCTGGCCCACGCCATCAGCTTCCCATTCCCCAGCAGCTTTCTCTTCTTTCTGCAAAGGACAAAGCCAGGAAGAGCTTTTCTAAACCTCCATTTTTGTTGGTTGCTTAGTTCAAGGTCAAGCATGACTATAACACAAGAGAAAAAACAGGAAGATGAAAAAACAGGGGGAACTCTTGAGGAGAGCAGACATGGTCCGGGGTCCCACCCAAGATCTTAAAGGCAGGATTGGCACCCGGAGTCCGTCTCTGTTGGCCCGATGGTGAATGGACAGCAGTGGTCCGTCTGCCCTGGGGGGAAAGGGAGAGGAGGGAAGAACCAAGGGAGAAAAGGGAGCCATGCAGACACCTCTAGGAAGATCAGCCGTCGCTGTGCTCTTCTCATTGGGAAGGGAGGTGGCTCCCTGAAATCTGAAATATTCTGAGTCCCTACCATCGCTGTTTTCCTTCTTTTCCTGTGGCATCCCTTTCTTCTTCAAGTTTCGCTTTTTATTTTTCACTGGAGAGGTGCGCCAAGTAATTTTTTAATAGAAATTGAATGAATGAAAAATAAAAGTTCAAATATTAATTTAGATGGATCAGCTACAGAAAAGAACCTGCTCCATTTCAAAGAGCCTTTCCTGGGTGCCCAGAGCTCCATCTTCCTGCCACTATTGGTCTATAGGAGTCCTTTCCTCCTGATTTATTGGCAGTCCCCAGCTCTTGGCTCTGCCCCACACAGCTTAGCTGGATCCAGCCTCAGTCCTATCACATTACAAGGCAGAGGCCGCTCAGGAACAGCCCATTGGCACCATCTACTGGACCAAGTTCTCAATCCGTTCATGAATGAGCGCGGCTCACTTTAACCATGATTTCACCCACTGCTTAGCTTCCTTTATAGACAGACACTTCTCATACTCAGTAATATACTTACATTGTTGAATGAGTGCTTACAACTATGATTATTATTTTTATAACAACTGTATTGCACTATAATTCACATACCTTACAATTCGCCCATTTAAAGTGTGCAATTCAATGGCTTTTAGTACATTCAGAATTGTACAATCATTGCCACAATCAATTTAGAACATTTGCATTGCCTGAAAAGAACTCCCCTACCCCTTAGCAGTCACTCCCGTTTCCCCCCATCTTCTCAGCCCTAGACAAACACCTGTCTACTTTTTATCTCTCAGGATTTATCTGTTCTGGACATTTCATATAAATGGACGATATGGTATGTAGTCTTTTGTGTCTGGTTTCTTTCACTTAGCATAACGTGTTTAAGGTTCATTCATGTTGTAGCATGTATGAGTACTTCATTTCTTTTTATGGCTGAGTAATATTGCGCTGTATGCATATGTTCTACATTTTGTTTATCTGATCACCCATTGATGGTCATTTGGATTATCTCCACCTTTTGGCTATTGTGAATAATGCTGCTATAAACATCCATGCATGAGTTTTTGTGTACATATGCTTTCATTTCTTTTGAGTATACACCAAGGAGTGGAACTGCTGGTTCATATGGTAATTCTGTTTAGTCTTTTGAGGACCTGCCAGACTGATTTGCAAAGTGGTTGCACCACCTGCAGTGGATGAAGGCTCCAATTGCTCCACATCCTCGCCAACACTTGTTGTTATCTGACTTTTTGATTTTAGCTCAGATTTTAATCCTAGTGGGTATGAATTCTTGTCTCGTTGTGTTTTGATGTGCATTTCCTGAGGGCTAATGATGTTGAGTATCTTTTCATGTGCTTATTGGCCATTTGTTTATTTTCTTTGGAGAAATGTCTATTCAAATCCATGACCCATTTTTAAATTGGGTTAGTTTGTATTTTATGACTGAGTTCAGTAGTTCTTTCTACTCTACACACACGTTCTCGCCTTGACTCTGTTGGTGCTGGAACTGTAGACCAAGGGAGCAAGCAGCCTAAACCTAAAATAACTCTAAAAAGTAAAGTCTATTGTTAAAATGTACAAAAGTCCAGAAGGTAGAGCTGGTTTGGAAGAAGATAATTAGCTTAGTTCTGAAACTGGAAATCTTAACCTCTTCTGGACCCAGCCTGGAGCCCACCATGGGGCTGGAGGGGTGATGGGGAAGGGGTCACACACAGGGAGAGGGAACAGGGAGGAGAATGGGGTCTTGGCAGGTCCCACAGTTATAGGTGAGGGAAGGGAGAGACCCATCAGGGACAGAAGCAGAGAGCCCAGAGAAGTGGGAGGGAAAAGTGAGAGCCAGGGCCATGGGTTTCCCAGGTGGAGAGTGTGGCCAACAGCGTCTAAATGACCATCAGTCCTTTGTTGTTACCTTTGGGGTGAGGGAAAATCCCCTTTCTTCTCTTCTTGTGTTCTTATGGCTGGACTAGTAATAAAATTGACACAAGACCAGATTAACAGGAGAAAAACCCAGTTTAATATGTACATATTGGAGACCATAAAGAAATGATGCTTGGAGAGGGAACAAAGCAGGCAGCATATATATCTTGAACACAAAGAAACATAAATTTGTGAAGAATTGACTGGACAAAGAAAGTTAGGTTTAGGGTACGTAAATAGTGAGGAATTTAAGCAGAGTTTAGGCTGAGGTAGGAAACTAACAAGGTTTGTTTATGCAGCTTCTTGCCCCGAATCCCCAGCTCTGCTGAGAAGGATGCAGGAGAGCACCTGTCACACAGGAGGTAGATTTCCTGCTTTCAGGGGAACAGAGACAGGAGGGTCAGAATGCCCTTTCTGCTTCTCAAGTAACTTTAGTTCAAAATAATCAATATGCAATTGTGGGATATTTGGGGTTGGCCTGCCCTGGGCCCCAACATTATTATCCCAGCATGGCTTATAGTTTCTGTGTAAAGTACTCTGACTTCAGGAGCTGATGGAAACAAATCCCACAGTACCACACAGGACTTTAAACAGCCCCTGCAAAGTAGGTTTTTTTCTAATAAAGTGGTTAATCACACATAGAAGTTTTGTTTTTTTAGTTGTCTCACGCTTCTCTCTCTTACAAATATTGCCCTTCACACCTGGGCTGTAGAGCACTGACCTCCTTTTACAGGAAGTGAGCCAATCGGAAAGATTGCCTCGTAGGAAAAACTGAAGTAGATGGTTTAAACACAAGCTTGTTAACTTGGTTTCTGTCTTGTTGAAATTCTTTAGCATTGCAAATGAAGCATTTGGGTAAAGATGTAGCAAGAAATATACTCCCCATTCTAGTACCTTTTGTTATTTGAGTCCAAATGACTGGAAGCAGCTGTGTTGGGTAACATACTTCCTTTAAGTGTTTGAAGGGTCGAAAGTCCAAAACCTGGGACAGCATTTATTTATTTTAAACCATCCCTCCTCTGTTGCCCGCTCACAGGCATCGTCTCTCCTTGTTTTCCTGCTGCTACTTGAGAGAGGCATGTTCTCTCCGTCCTCACCGCCCGCCCGGCTGTTAGAGAAGGTCATCCAATACATCGATCTCCATCAGGATGAATTTGTCCAGGTAGGAAAAACTAGACACAAAGAGTGCTCGCATGATATGCCCTTTGGGTATCTGGGTGAATGGTTATTTGCTGGGAGATGTGGATTTTTATTTTATTTTATTTTTTTTGGTGAGGGAGATTGGCTCTGAGCTAACATCTGTTGCCGATCTTCCTCTTTTTGCTTGAGGGAGATTGTCTCTGGGCTAACATCTGTGCCAATCTTCCTCTGTTTTTGTATGTGGAGCACCATCACAGCATGGCTTGATGAGTGGTATGTAGGTGCACACCCGGATCCAGACCTGCCAACCCCTGTCACTGAAGTGGAGTGCGTGTACTTCAATACCACGCCACTGGGCTGGCCCCCTGAGTGATGTGGAATTTTTTTCCCTGACAACTTAATTCCACTTAAAATGCCTGTGAATCCTCATTGAATTTAAATAACCAATATTCATTAGGTTTAGGTAAGAGATCCCTCCCAGCCGTTCCTCCTAAAAATGGCATTCCCAGCTCCTTGGATCTAGGCCTGTCCGTTTAGTGATGACCAGCAAACTCCACTGAGCTCAGGTTCACTCTGGACCATCATCAGACAGCCCATCCTCCCCTTTAGAGGGCTTGCTGATGTCCTCTCCACCTTCAACACCTGCCTGAAACTCATCCTCCCCAGGACACATCCCAGGCTAATTCCACTGGACTACAGCTGCTTTAGGTCCAGACAGAGCTCTGCCAAGTTCAACGTCAAAGCTCTTTGTTTTGTAGTCCATGTGCAATACACAATTTATCTCCTCCTGTATAACCTCTGCTTCATTCCTAACTCACCACGTGGTGTGGGCATATATAGAGAGAGGGAGGGCAAGGAGCCAGAGGAGAGGGGAGCGGTGGGGCAGGAGAAGGCTGTCTCCTCCTCCTCACCTGCAAGACCCTCTCCTCCTTCTCTGGCTCTCTTGTCCCCTCCCTCGCCCGCACACCTGGCCCACTACAGCCCAGAAACTCCCTGGAGTCTCACTGGACTTTGTACCCTGAGCCCCACACCATGTCTGGTTCATGACGTGTGTTCAATATACGTTTCTTGGATCAGCCAACCAATGTTAGGAGTATTATTGGGCAAACGATTAGATGTGAAACCCTCATGTTTCATGCTAAAACATAAAGCTGAACGACCAGGCCTCTGTTCCTAAGCTTGACCTTCATGCAATCCTCACTCCTGTGGGTTTATTAATTTGGCATAAATGCCTATTGGGTTTTCAAAATCTGAGCGGGGTTTCCGTGTTGCTGGAATTAGAGGGGAGAGGAACAGCATGTGTGGGAGCATGCGCCCATTTGGGTCTTTCAGCCAAAACTCTTCTCTTCTCTTTGCAACTTCCTCAAATATACCATCAAATGTAAGGATAACTTGGCAGCATCTGCTCTATAAATTCTAGTTAAAAAATGTAAAACACAATATTCCTTAAGGTGAAATAACTTTCTTTATGATAAAGTAAAAGCATTACATCCAGAATAGAGAGTAAACTAAAATAAGTTAGGGAGTTCAAGATCAGTCATCCAAAATATGAGTGGTTTTTAATAAAAACTATGGCTATCCCAGTATGAGCAACTCAGTGCTGATACTGGACTGTGAATTATTTTTCTGCATAACTCAACGTTAGCTGGTGTTATTGAGTGCCCACTCAGGGCTGGGCACTGAGCTGTATTTTCTGTGCACTGTATCTTATTTAATCCTCACTGAAAGGAAATTTGTTTTCTTCCACTACTCCACTCACATCTGTGACCAGATGTGTGTGTTTTTGTACAAGAAGCAATTCTCCAATTCTCTGCGACACCAACTGGGTGTCCTACAGTTTGACTCACTTCTGACACGATCTACCTGGAGTTAGCCTCACCCTCGCCCCCCTCCCCCCCCCACCGCTGACTCTAAGCGCCAGTCTCAAGTATGAGGTCTCCAGGTTCCCTGCACTTCTCTCTGACTTGGCTACCAGTTGGGGATCCCCACGACCCTGTCCTCAGGTTCAATCATCTGCTAGAACAGCTCCAGAACTTAGGGAGACATTTACCTTACCTTTACTGGTTTATCATATACTAAAAGACATGATAAAGGACACAGACGAACAGCCAGATGAAGGGGTGTATTGAGGACCGGAAAGGTCCCCAGCACAGGAGCTTCTGTCCCCGTGGGGTTGGGGCACACCACCCTCCCGGCACCTGGAGGTGTTCACCTACCTGGAACGCCGCACTTTAGGGATGTTTATGCAAGCTTTATCACGTTGGCATGATAAATTATTGACTCACTCCCCAGCCCCTCCCCCTCCCCTGAGGATGTGGGCTGGGGTTGAAAGTTCCCAGCTTATAATCACGCTTGGTCTTCCTGGTGACAGCCCCTATCCAGGGACCACCAGCATTCCCTCATTAGAACAAGAGATGCTCCGATCACCCAGATAATTCCAAGCGCATGAGGAGCTCTGGGTTAGGAACTCGAGGCAGAGACCAAATCCTGGAACAAAAGATGCTCCCAGCACCTTTATCGCCTAGGAAATTACAAAGGTTTTAGGAGCGCTGGCCAAGAGCCCAGAACAAAGGCCAAGATACATATTTCTCATTGCATCACCATGTCACACTCACTGTAACCTGCAGTTAGGGAGCATTGCTCCTCAGACAGATGAGGAAGCTGAGGCTAGGAGAGTTCCAGGAAGGTACTCAGTCACCGACTATAGAGGGCGGAACCAAGGCTGCCTGCCTGCACCACCCTGTGCTGAGTGCCGGGGTACTCTGCCCGTGGATCCTAAACGCAAAGGGTGCTCAGGAGGAGCCCTGCAGCCCAGCTGAGGCCACCAGGGGGTTGAATGAGAGTGACCCCTGAGGGCCAGAGGCCTCCAGGGGCACTTGTGGGAAGCCCAGAATTCTGGAGCGGGTGTGGCCGGCCAGCTGCTCTCGGTTCCTAGTAACTAGAAACAGTGAGTCGGGGCCTGCCCTTCTCTGCCACCCTGGAGGACCCAGGAGGCAGCAGCCAGGGTTTTAGGAAGGCACCCTCCAGCCCAGCGCGTCCTGCCTCATCTTCTTTATTAACCAGAGGTCTCTGGCCTCTGTTCTTGATTGAACCTCCAGCTTCTTGTGAGTGTCGCGTGTTGCCAGCTCAGTCTTCAGGACAAACAGAGAGCGCTGGGGGTGTGGGGCCTCCTGCCCTTGAGAACCGGCACCGGGAAGAGAGCCTCACCCCGAGTAGACCTGGATGACCCCCTCATGCTGATCACCTCGTCGCCTTTCCTCACAGACGCTGAAGGAGTGGGTGGCCGTTGAGAGCGACTCCATCCAGCCTGTGCCTCGCCTCAGACAGGAGCTCTTCCGAATGATGGCCCTGGCTGCAGACAAGCTCCGGCGCCTGGGAGCCAGCGTGGACTCCGTGGACGGGGGCTCTCAGCAGGTGCTGGGTGGCCCCCTCCCACCTACGAGCTGCCACTCCCTGTACATGGGCCATACCTTCCCTTGGTGGGGCCAAGATGGGGACTTACCCTGATCCTCAACAAAAAAGCCCCACAATCTCAATTCCCAGTAAGGATGAAAAATTCCACCTGGTGCCAAATGAGACGATTTTACTGATTCCTCATCATGTCAGGATCGGGGGTGGGGGGCAAGTGGAGGAGAGGAGCGGAGGTCAGCTTATTACAGAGAGGCCCCCATACTATTCACAACCTGCTCGTAAGGTTCAAATTTATCCCAAACTGTCCTTCCCTTTAAATTCAAATGCGTCTTCCTGAAAGGCCATCCGTATGTAGAGCTGCGATCCTTTATCAGAGTCATTGCTACTACTGCCACGCAATCACAAACGGCCGTCTTAGACCCACGTGCCCCATGCCGCCAGCTTTAGTCCAGACAAGGCTCTAAGTGGTCTGTTTTCCAGAACCATGTCCACCTAATTCAAGCTAGCTGAGTCTGAGTTTGGATTGGAGAGATTTTCAATTAAGTATACTATTTGTCAGTGTCTCTGAGGGAGTACTTACTTTTAATTGTTTGATGTTTTAACGAAAAGTGTCTCAAGGTACCCATTTTAGAGCTGGAAAAAGTGATGATTGGAAGAATTACATGGGCTCTACGAGGACCCAGGGGTAGAAACAGGACTCCTAATGTCGTGTCTTTGGATTTTCTGGAAGAGCCAAATCTTGTTTTCTTTTTTAATGTGGTCCATTTTCCATCTGCAGCTGCCCAATGGTCAGACTCTCCCGATCCCTCCCATCATCCTAGCCGAACTGGGGAATGATCCGAAGAAACCCACTGTGTGCTTCTACGGCCACCTGGACGTGCAGCCTGCTAGAAGGGAAGATGGGTGGCTCACGGACCCTTACACGCTGACGGAGGTGGACGGTATGTGACCACCAGTGCTGCGTTCCCCCATGGATAAGGGATTGCTTACAGGCTTAAGAATTTAAGATGTGACTCCTGTCTCCAGCTGCAGGCCCTCCCCCGTTGTTAAGAAGGAGCAGAATGCTGCTCTCATTGTCTGTAGTCTCATAGTTGGTCCAATGAGGCTGATTTTCTTTCATTTGTGGAGGAAACTATGAAACTTTGTGCCCCTAGGGGGACTAGCTCCCCATGATGGGAGTTCTTGGGTTGTGAGGAAAATAGTTGTCTAGGTCACACATTTTCCTTTTTAAATATACCAAATGTAATTATGTTTTATAAAGAAAAGAAGAAGAAAGGTTAGTGGAGATAGACACACACTCTTTTTTCATTCTTCTTCCGATCGTAAAGTCTCAAAGTGAGAGCCTATGTTGCGTGACATTCCACAGCAAATCCTCAGGTCCTTTTCAATGAACTTGGATGAAATAACTAATTACTATTAAGGCCAAGGGGATTTGTATATTTCCAATTAGCTTACATTCTCTGACTAGGTGATGACCCTACTATCTGTACATAAGAAATCATGCTTTGAGATTTCAGAGCAAGATTCGTACCTGGAAAAATAGAAAGCACTGTTAAAATGATTACTTGTAAAACTACCTCTGTTCTTAGCCCACTCAAGTTGGCAGAGGTGTCTGTGCTTTTTTGAAAATTCTTCCCCCATTTTTAAAGGAAAACTTTACGGACGAGGAGCAACAGACAACAAAGGCCCCGTTTTAGCATGGATTAATGCTGTGAGCGCATTCAGAGCCATGGAAGAGGTGGGTGACCAGCTGTGTTTGGGAGAGAGGATGGGGATGATGATGATGGCGACATGATGAGGATGAGGGTGATGAGGATGAGGAGGGTGATAAAGGCAGTGTGCTTTGAGCTACTCACTGTGCTCTGCGCTTTAAACTGCATGTGTCCTTTCCTCTTCCTACAATCCTTGGAGGTGTGTATTACAATCACACCCACTTTACAGATGAAGAGAGTGAGCCTGGGGAAGGTTAGGGAGCTTGTGCAAAGCCACCCAGCTGGTCTGAGCCTGCACTGTTGACCACAATGGAAAAGGAAACACAACAAAAAACATGGTGAGCTAAATTACTATCTGCTGGGACTTGTCTTTTTTCTCCTTATCTTATCTTGTCTTTTTTTACCTTTATCTTACCTTAGCTTGTCTTTTTTTTTATCTTCTCCTCTTTCTTATCACAAAGTATAGTTTTATTAATAGAAACAGGCATACACTTTAAAAAAATATTGCTACTTTGCAAATTATCAACATAGAAATCTCTGGTTATGTGACATTCTGTCTGAATCCTTAAATCTCTTTCCATTCTTGTGGAAAGTAGTTTCAAGAGAAGTCCAGATAAGGGTTCTGGAAGAAAGGTGGGGCTGCAGCTCTGAGCAGGAGGGCTCCTCTTCAGGCCACCAGAGGCCAGGACTGGTGGACCGGGTATGCATCTTTGACTGTCTGGTGTGATGCTCTCACAGGATGGTTTCGTCTCACACCATTCTTTTCTCTTCTACTAATCAATGTGCTTAGACTCCAAACAGAGGATTCAATCTAGCTGTGTGGCTACAGGCAGGAGAATTGATCTCTCTCGGCCTCAGATTCTGTTCTGTAAAAATGAGGGTGTTGATTTGGGTGGCCGGCTTTCTGACACTGGTTTTATTTGATGATGTACTTCCATTTTACGCAGAAATGGCCCATCTCGTTAGTGAACTTGAGATGGGGAGAGCCTGGCTGTTGGCTCCTAGCCCCTGTTCTTACTTCCAGCTCTGGGGAAGTTGGAAAACTCCCACACTGTGGCTGGGCCAGCTCCGAGTTCAGGGAAACTTCCGAGGAGAGGAGGCAGCTCCAGGGCTGGAGATGGTGGGAGGAGTCATTGGAAATGGCCAAGGAAATGGGAGAGGGAAGAGGAAGAAGGAGAGGCACAATCATTATACCCTGACTCCCAAAGCACTTCCCAAGCAAAGCCAACCCGTTAGCCTCTCCTGCATGTTAAGTTCAGGAAACATGCTCAGAGGACCTACTGTGCGCCAGGTACTACAAGAGGTCATGGGGCTGGAGGCACAGGTCTCTGTGGTCCTGGCCTTGAGGACTCTCCTCTTGTTCCCCTGCTCACCCTGGACCTGTTTCACAGCCCTAGGGTCTCCTGAAGCACACTGAGAGGGCCTCAGCTTTCTAGAAAGTTCCTCAGGGCCCTTTGAGCCAAAGTCTCTCTTCTACTCAGACCCAACCTTTGAGGTGTCCATTGTTGAATGTTCCTTGCCGTGCAGTTTGTAATGGGAAGTCTGACATCTGCAACTTTTAGGTCATAGGATTGACATTTTACACAAACTTCCAGAAGCAGCTAATATAAACATTGTCCAATGTGGTATTATAATAACAAGGAGGCTCGTGTTGGCTTTGTGGGTGCTGGGACATGCACAGGAATTAGACAGGGCCAGTTCCAGGCTGGGCTCCACAAAGGATTAGCTGTGTGACTTGGGGTGCAGACAGATTTTGTGGGCTTGCTCTGCCACCTTTCCTTTATCTTGCTCGCATGGCTTAATTGAATTAAGCATTTTTGAACACTGGAAATTTAAGAAGGAAATGGGTCCCCTTTGTTCGGTTCAAGGACACCATCACAGAGCAAGCCCTTTGCCCACTGTCCCGGCTGCTGGCCCCAGCAGAGGCTCTGGGAGCAGCACACCTCTTCCAGGATGGAGGAAGTTCAAGGTTGGGGTTCGGCTGTGCCCGTCTCCACCTTGCCCGTTCTGGTGAGGACTAGGGGAGTAGGCATCAATCTCTGGGTGCTGTCGCCACAGGATAAACACAACACCGGGTAGAGCAGCCCAGCTCACGCCCAGAGCGTAATTCCATCTCTGAGGGTGCCTCTCCCAAACCCTGGCCCTCAGAGCCGGTCCTGGCTGCAGTCTGTTCTCCTGGAGGCGATTTCCTCAGAGGCCGGGGGCTGCTCTTTCATCAGTTTGTTTGCTCCTGAGACATAAGCAGAAGAGATGAGATTTAACTGTGCTCACTCAACTGCTTTATCTTATCGAGAAAGACAGGCTCAATAAATCAGAGCATTTTCCGGCTGGGTCTGTTGACCACTCCAAAGTCCTCTTCTCATTGCTGATGCTCGCTCTAAATAAGCCCTGAGCACTGAATGTGGCCTTGGTTTTTCTCTCTCTCTTTCTTTGATTCTCTCTCTCCACTTTCTTTCTTTCTCTCCTTCCTTCTTTCCCTCCCTCTCTCTCTCCCTCCCTTTTCTCTCTTTTTCCTTGTTTCTAAGGGGAGAAAAAGAGATGTTTAAAAGAAAGTTCCTACATAAAGGCCAAAATCTGCTTTGCTTTTTTCAATTTTCACCTCTGAAACTTACATAATCACGTACAAAACCTAAGAAATATTTTCTGCCCTTGGACAAGTCGGTTAATCTCTGAGCCTCATGTTCCACATCTGTGAGCTAGGAATGATGAAGCTTCTGGGCTTCAATGAAGCAACAGATGTGAAGGTGCTCCAGCGCCCGCGCGAGCCAGGCCACCACGACTGCTGGCTTCTTCCTTCCTGTGCCTCCTGCCCTTCCATCCTGTCTTTCTGTCTCCATTACAGAGCACTTCATGTACATCACCCCACTGGATTACTTTAGCCCGAGGCAGAGCAATGTTAATAACCATATTGCATGGATAGAGACGTGAGCTGCTGAAAGGTTAAATGACTTTTCCCAGGTCCCTTGGGCATCAAGGAACAGGGCAGAGACCAAAACCCAGGCCTGGCTACTGGCCCATCCTCCTCCTCCTCCACTTAATAGCTATTGACTTGTATTTTATTAATCACATTTTGCCAGAAAATTCTTAGCTTTCCAATTACTTCTCAGCAATTGTTTTCTAGTTAAATGTTAATAAGAGTTTTCAAATATCAGGGTTTTCAGAACTTTAGCTTAACTTCCTAAGACACGTAGAAATGTATGCAAGGGATACACTTCAACAAATCATTATCCCCAAATGCCCTTAACCAGCTGAATGACCGAAGGTCACTTGTTTTTCATAGATAATCCTCCACTCATCCTGCCTTTGTTAATCTTTGGCGAGTCAGTCCCACTCAGTAGAACTAATTAGCATGTTTGTGCTGTCGTTGGTCTGCACAGAATCACTTTTAGAGCCTCCTGCTATGTCTTATGCTCCAGGGAAAGACTCTGACCTCTCCTCTTCATGTGGCTCTCAAAGATATGAAGTTATAAATTATAAAGATACAAAAAGATCAAAACCAAATGGGGGAAAAAGCACATTGTAAAAATTTTAAAGGAGCTATTCCGTGCTCTGATATTAACTAGAGAAAAACTCTAGTTCCATTTTGCTACAAGATCAAAGCCTTTGAATGAGTCAAAAGGCAGATTGAACCCACAGCTGAAAAATAACAGATACTTGAAATAAAAATTATCCTGAGGCTTAAACATTAGACAGTCTTTCAAAGGCAAGAGTTCTCATTTATCATGCTCAGAATTATGAGGACAGAAAAGAGATTTGTAATTGAGTAACCTTTCTGGAAAAATCCCTTTCTGGGAGAAGGAGGAAAGCGAGTCTGTCTGGGCTGGCCCAGCACAGCTCTGCAGTGTGGCTGGTGCTTTCCTTTAGGAATTCCTTCCCCAAATTCTTTATCATCAACATCAAATTGATGGGTCATGCGAGAGTGTACACACTGGGCATTGTCTTGAATTCTCTGTCCCAATCTTAGTTAAAATTCCTGTGTTGTAAACAGAACTATTGGGGATGTAAACAACCCATACACTGAATGTATATAATAACAGAATGTATTTATGTTACATCCAAACTAATCCTGGGCCTTAAAAGGTGAAGGGGCAAGTTGTGCAGTTTTTTGACAGAATGGTTTGTCCCATTGTTAATTTGTTAATTCAGGATCTCCCCGTGAATATCAAATTCATCATTGAAGGGATGGAAGAAGCAGGTTCTGTCGCTCTGGAGGAGCTTGTCAGAAGAGAAAAGGACCGGTTCTTCTCCAGTGTAGACTACGTGGTAATTTCAGATAATCTGTGGATCAGCCGGAGGAAGCCAGCGCTCACCTGTGGAACACGAGGGAACAGCTACTTCACTGTGGAGGTATTTGCAAACGACGGTGGCGCACAGGGAGGAATCCACTCAGGGACCTTGGTGGGGAAGAGAGAAGGCTCTTGCGAGAGCAGAGTTGGGACCCTGACCTGGATGTGCGGCCCGGGGGATCACGGAGGTCTTGGGACTGGGGCGATCATGAAGACTCCCAAGCTGAGGGTGGATGTGCTTTGCAGTTTTCTGGAGAAAGGATTCAGAGGGGTTTGTGACTCACAGACCAAAAGGTTTAGGAACTACGGTTGTGGGATTTGGAGGCAGGAGCAGCAGCCCCGGGAGCTAAGCTAAGGATGCCACCTAAGCAGGTGATGGGGATGCTGTGACAGGAATATTACCTGCTCCGCAGTGCCTGCCTGCCGCATCTTGGATGGAAAGAGAAGCTTTGCTGGCCTTGCCGAGGCCTGCGTCTGTACTCTGACTCACACGATGGACAGGCTTGTGAAGGCACCTCAACCTCTGAGCCTCAGTTTCCCTACCTATAAAGTGGGCACAATAACCATCCCCCCCAGGTTTGTTGTGACCACTAGGTGCAACATCCAGTTCACATTTGACACCTAGTCTGTTTCCTTCTCCTTTTCTATGAATACAGACAGCCTGTGATGGAGCATACTGTTTAGAATCAGAAAGTCCCTCCCTGGCAACCATGAGTTATTTTAGCCACTTTAGTCTGTCTTCACGTATAGCAATGTGTGTGCTAATGATACGTACCTGATCCAACCCCGGCTGTCATGAGAAGGAGGTGGTATAGCAAAGATGACACACTCATGCATTCTTGTGGATTTGAGAATGAGTGTGTGCTTCCTATTCGCTAGACATAATGATGCTGAGTGCCAGAGGATACAGGACTGAATAAAACAGCACCTGCCCTCAAGGAGTTTACTGCCAGGAGATACAGATACTTCAAGAGATGATGTGGGAGTGGAAGGGAAGAGGAAGCCGCATGGTCCTTGTAGAAATCTCGCTCAAGAAACTTGGCTGTGAAAAGAAGGAGCGAGCTGGGATAGCAGCTCAAGGGAGCATAGACTCAGAGAGCCTTAAGAGACAGTAGAAAACCTCCTAGGGAGAGGGGGCATTCGTGAGAACAGAGGCCCTGAGGAGGTCGGAGGGGTGAGAGCTGAGACAGGTGAGGGAGCTCCCCTCTTGTGCAAGGGTATCAGGTGGTTGCAGCTGCAAGATGGAGTTAGAGAGGTGAAAGTTGTGGAACATCTCCCCTGTTATTGGCCTCTATTTTTTCTCTTGAGAAGGAAGGAAGCTAATCTGCGGAGAAGTGATTGCTTGAAGTGGTCTCTCTGCGTACCAGGTGGTATCCCTAATGGTCTCTCTGGGGATCAGAGAATAGACTGGAGCATGAAGATGTGTCAGCAGGATGAGGGGTATAGAGTCATGTGTCTGTGCAGTTGGGTAATTTTTGCAGCTGTACTCAGTGGCCATGGATGGAGAAGGTCCAAGTGGCAGGATCCATCCAGGGTTGAGGTAATTCCAGGTGGTGTGATGGAGGAAGCAGGGAAAAGCAAATCATGACGTTGAGGACAGAAAGGTTGAAGTGATGAACAGTGGCATTTAGTTTGAATGGGGGAAAAAAGAAAGACAGGAAGATGACAGGTGGGGAAGTCTTGGAGGGATCAAGGGATTGGACATTTTGCTGAGACCAACAGCAGGCAGAGTGCAGGCGAGTGACAAGGGAGCTGGGAGGAGAGAAGTTGTGACCAGAAGTTGGAATAAGGGTTTAAGATTTTGGAGGTGGGGCTCTGCAAACTGTGAAGTGCTTAGTTAGTATTACTGCCTAATGAAATAAAGTGACTACATGAAAGATTCCCCTGGCGGGACTTTAAAGCTAGATGGGAGCAGAGCAGGAATGACAAGAGGGAATGAGCCAAAGAGACAATTTAAAAATAACTCATTAGGAATTGGTAATGGATTGGATATGATGTGCATAGAAGACATCAAACATCACCTTAAGGTGATAGATTTACAGGACTGCGGTCTGTCCTTGTTTTGGAGTTGGGGAAGCTGGTAGAGAGTAAATTGTAGAAGATGTGAAGTTCACTTCTAGACCTACCACATTTCAAAAACTGGGAGCACACCAAAGTATCTTGCACCATAAGCAACCAAAATTTTAGGTCTACTGGGTGGGTAAAAGGTCATATCTACAGAGATGAACATTTAAGAGTACGGAATTAGTAAATGAAGACATGTGAGTTCTCGAAGCTCTGTACATAGAGAAAGAATGATCCAAGGATTAAGCTGCAGGAATGGGAGACAGAAAAGAAGTTATTAGAGGAGACATAAATAGAATTGTCCTGCAGGCAAGAAGAGAAAAAAGGGGAGAAGCTTTCTCAGAAACCACAGGAAGAGAATTTTTCTGGAAGAAGGTGTGAGCAACAGATGGGGTGAAAACAAGAGGAAGCTTACTCTATAAACATCAATAATCTGGCCAAGGAGGGCTGGTGATCTTGGAGAAGAGCGTGTTAGTGGAATAGTTGGGGGCTGAAGTCAGTTTCAGGGGATTCAGTGGGAAGTGAAGACATGGGAGGGGTAGATGCTCCAAGTCGTGTGACAGAAATACAAGAAGTGACGATATCAGGTCACCCACCTGAGTCCTGAGGGACACCACGTGAAAGCTATCGCTCAAGCAACCACTTGGTAAGCAGCTGTCTTCTCTTTTACCTTTCTCACAGGTGAAATGCAGAGATCAAGATTTTCATTCGGGAACCTTTGGTGGTATCCTTAATGAACCAATGGCTGATTTGATTGCTCTTCTCGGTAATGTCGTATTTCATTTCACTTTTTAAGCACCAAGGAATCTACAAAATACAGTTCTGTTTGACTCAGTGTCTCTCCTCCCTTGGTTTCTGAACCAGCTCTGAATAAGTATGGAGTAGAAGAAAAACGGAGTTCTTAACTTTACCGCCTTTGGCTAGATGTTCCTCGGGCTCGTTAAGCCCACGTTATTTCTTCTCATGGACTGAAACTCTCCCTCAACTCACCTCCTTTTCTTTTAGTGGACCTTGCGACACATCCAGCCACACTCAAGAACCATAGCATAGAGACCCTTCTGCAGAAGCATCCAGAGATGGTGCCAAAGAATATCAACGGCACGTGGCTTCGTTTTTGCAGGTTGCTGTGGCCCCAAGTGGCCCAGAGCCTCCAGTGAGTTCGCTTCTTGCCCCCTGCTCCTGGCTTCCTGTAGAGTGCCTGGTGTGTACAGGCAGCAGTTACGTGTGTGTGTGAGTGTGTGAGAGTGTGTGTTTCCAGAGAGCCAAGTGCCCGCCTTGATTCACCCTGTCGCTCTCGCCTAGGTCAGGACTGCCCAGCACCCGGGGGGCTCCTGGGATTGAAGGAAGCTTCATTTTCAGCGCCTCACCTGCAGGAGGCCCTTCCGCAGTCCTGGCAGGGACACTGAACTTTTGTATTCATAATTTTGGTGTTCTTTTTTAAAAAGAGCTTCTCAGGTTACATGAGCTTCAGACTCCACAACACTTGGCTCTGTCTCACCTGGCACCAAGGGCACTTTTATGCAAATTTTACAGTGTGCCTCTTTTGGGCAAACTGCCCATAAGCATGCCCTCTATGGGATCAATCAGTAAAAGTCGCCACTTTTTCCTTGTTCACACAGCTCCAACCTCAGCCCCACCCGCTTGCATCCCTCTGGTCTCGGCAGGGACTTGGCAGTCTAGGACAGCCTGCAGGGCCAACTTGGTGGGAGGTCTCCTGAGGGTCTTCTGCAACATCTTTAGATGTAGAGCTTCCTGCTCCTTCATTCCCCAAATTAAATAATGAAATTTTATCTATCTAGCTATTATCTATCCATCTTTATTATCAATCATCTACCTATCATCTGTCATCTCTCTACCTATCATCTATCATCTAACTATTCTATCTATGATCTATTTTATCTATCTATCATCTACTATTCTATTTTTTATTTTTAAAGATTGGCACCTGAGCTAACAACTCTTGCCAATCTTCCTCTTTTTTTTTTCTTCCCAAAGCCCCCCAGTACATAGTTGTATATTCTACTTGTGAGCGCCTCTGGTTGTGCTGTGTGGGACACCGCCTCAGCGTGACCCTGGTGAGTGGTGCCATGTCTGCACACGGGATGCAAACCTGCAAAACCCTGGGCCACCAATGCAGAGTGCATGGACTTCACCACTCGTCCATGGGGCCGGCCCCTGCTATTCTATCTATTGATCTTTCATCTATCTATTGATCTCTCTCTCTATCTATCTACCTATCATCTACCCATTCTCTCTATCCATCTATCATATTCTATTCTTCTACAGCCTTCTAGTTTTCCTAGAATAAAACTCTTGGACTATATTTTCCTTGCTTGACACTTTCAGACAGAATACAACAAGCCCTTTTCCTTTAAATTGTTTCCAGAAGAATTCAGATAGCTTGCAACTTAATATTTTTTGGGGGAAAAAAGGTTAATTCTCCATTCTACCAGAACTAATTTTGTCTTCCCTAGGAATGGCATCATCAAATCTTTATAGTGCATTTTGATTTCCCCCAAGCATGCCTGCTCCATAACATCCTTTTAGATTGTATGGTTTCACCCAGGCACGGAATTCCATTTAGCCCCACAAATGCATATTACTCCACTAGGAAAAGTCAGACCAGGATCGTGAACATAACAAAAAGCATGTGGCTTCTCTTTCTTTAATTTTTGAAACAAATCAAATAAGCAATCCATAACAATGTGATTCTGGATTGTGCCCTCTGTGTGGTTTTAATGTGGTTTGTCCAAATACGTAAGGACAGAAGCTGGAGCTTTAGCACTGATCAGATGGCGAGCAGGAATTTTGCTTGCTGCCATGCAGGGCTGTTGTGGAGAAATCCCGATAGCATCTTGACTCCCACGCCCCACCTCAGCCACTGCAGATTAGGATGTCATGTCGTGGGAGAGCCGGTTCTGTCCTGTCCTCACCCTGCAGGCTGGCAGGTGCCCTACACATCAGTCAGGAAACTGGAAACCCAGATGGCAGCGCTCCCACTGCTGTGTGACCATGTGCAAATCTTCTAACCTCTCTGTCCTTCAAGTTCCTCATCTGCATGGTCCTGATAACCACCACGATTACTAATAGGTCTCAGATGTTTGTTGAGTGCCAACTATGTAAAAGGCATGAGACTCTCCACTAGGCAGTACAAAGAGGGAGTACAAAGGAAAATCAATAAGTTCCCTGGCTTCAAAGAGACTTCAGTGCAGTGTGCCGGGGAGGCAGGAGGTGGGAGGTGGAGGTCCTCATGTTCACACAGAAAGCTCTCACCTCTGTGCTTTCCTCTTGGCAGACATTTCCCCACTCCCTGCACTCTCCTAAAAGCCACAAAGTAGAAAAGATCACTGGGTCGAGGGCGTTTGTATAAGCACCAAATATCCGACATTATTAAAATGTTAAAATTCCAAGAAGACTCCCGGGGATGGACGATTCCGTTTCCTGTGGACAGTTCTCAGAAGCGGCCCCCTCTGCCTCCCATGCATTCCCCAAGCCTGGGCTCCTGGCCGAGGCAGCCGTGGCTGTAGAAACTACCTCACATTCACAGGATCGTGGTTTCAAGTGGAAAATGAGAAGGGGGAGGTGGAGTCTTAAGCATCCTGTTTTCATACAAATGCACTCGATACTGAAGCATTAGGGCAAAGAAACACCAAAATAGGAAATGTGGAGCAGAATTATCTGCATGGCACACATGGCGGCGTTTTCCCATCGCCATTCCTTGATGGAGGTTCCGTCAGGGCAGTGTGCTGCGCAGCCCCTGGAGCTCTCTCTAATCAAACTTCTCTGCAAGTGAATGTAAAGGGAAGGAAAAGGAGGGCATTATGCGTCTCTCCTGTCAGGATGTGTGTCTGCTGGCACAGCCTGAGCCAGCAGCTGGGACGGCTGCTTTGTGTCCTGAGAAAACAGGGTCCGAGGTTGAAACCTACACCGAGGACCGGGCCGGGCAGTTCTACGGGAGATGTGCAGTGACATGTGGAGAGCCCGCGCTGCTCAAATCACAGCCTAATTTGCTAATGACATCTGAATCCCCCCAACACACAAACACGCACACTGTGGTAATGTCTGGTAACACCAGATAAAATGACAGGAAAAATGTCACAGCTCAGTGTCATAAGATGGACACTGAGCATCCTGGCTACTAGAGTATTTCAGCTCTTCATTGTTGTCAAACTGGATGTTTCAGACATGCATCTCTCTTCTCACCACTGAGACTGTGCCTGTCGCATCCTACTCAACCTCTGAGGCCCCACTGTGACGCTGTCGTCTTCCCTGACGCTTCCTCCTTGGCTGGTTCACTGCGTGCTCTCTGTGCTCCTGACAGTTTGCCCCTCTTTATAGCTCTTTGCACGTGGACCCACAGTTATTTCTTTACCCTGCATCTTTCTGGCTGGTTTGTGAGCAGGGTCTGTCTCTTATTCATCTTTGCAGCTCTGTTCTTGCACACAAGAATGCCAGCAGAAGTTGAGGGACATACACTAAAGGGAAGACTTAGTGATTGTATTATTGGCGGTAGTTGATGTTTTGTTTTGATTTTGGTGAGGGTGCTAGAGGATGGACTGCCAATCAGTGCCAGTCCCAATCACTCAGAGCTCAGCTTATTATTTTGACTTGAATTTTACTAATGGGTTTGTGTCATTTACTCAACATACAATATGCTTGATTGGGCTAAATGAGGAGAATTCCATAACTCAGGACCTGCAGGGAGGCTGATGTATGCACAGCAATCTGCAGTACTGTCCCCAAAGTGGGGTTACACAAGTCTGGGCAAAGTCCTCGGAGGACCAGGAAAGGGGGCCCAAAGAGGATGTGGTTGAAAACCAGAACAGTGAAGACGTTGCTTCACATTTTGCTGCCTTAGCACCCTCAGACCTCAGGGCTTTGCTGTCTATGATCATTCTCAGAGTGCTGGGAAGCCCGTTATGTATCGCACTACTGCCGTCCCCACTACTGTAGATTTTGGTAGAGGGTTTACCTTGGCTTTAATTGTGTCTCTACAGAGCCAGCCACCTGGTGGTCTGCTCATGTCGGGTCACACTTGATATTTAGACTTTTGTGGTCAGAGACAGTGCTGTCCTGTGTATTCATTCCTCTGGGGCCTAGAACACAGCAGGTGTCCAATAACTACGTGGAATGCATCCATCCTCTTAGAGCCTTCAACTCTGTGCTTTGTAATTATCGACTTTAACAGAAAGATTTGAAAATACAGTGCTTCACAGTAATTTTCTGATATTGTCAAGAAAGACTGTCACATCAAGAATATGAAGCATATCTTTATGAAGTGTCTTTACTTGAATGGGGATTAAGTTGGCTGCCCTGGAGACATTTTCCTGTCATTTCTGTTAGTCTACTTGCTAGTTGCATTGTATCTTTGATAAGTACTTTCTCAAGATAGCGAGCAGTGTTTGCTAAATCTTGACTTCTGTTTCTTTTATAGATAGTCACTGATGATTTTCCCCCATTCCTATTGGTCCAAAACTCTTTCATAAAGAACAGATTTGAGTATCTTCTTATTCACTGTGGAGGCTTTTGTGGTTATGATGTATATCTCATAGACTAGACCTCAGGGATATTATGCTTTTGATTAAAGACGAGTATTTATTATATTATTATGGTGTGTGTAGGAGGAGAGAAATTGAGAAGGAATGATGATTTTCAGTTTCTCAGGTATGTATATATATATAAACATATATATTGAAAATTTTTTGGGCTGGCCCGGTGGCGCAGCGGTTAAGTTTGCACGTCCTGCTTCTCGGTAGCCCGGGGTTCGCTGGTTTGGATTCCAGGTGCAGACATGGCACCGCTTGGCAAAAGCCATGCTGTGGTAGGCATCCCACGTATAAAGTAGAGGAAGATAGGCACGGATATTAGCTCAGAGCCAGTCTTCCTCAGCAAAAAAAGGAGGATTGGGAGTAGTTAGCTCAGGGCTAATCTTCCTCAAAAAAACTTTTTTTGTAATGAACATGTGTTACTTTTTAACTCATGATAAGATAAAACTAAAAAAAAAAAGAAGCTTGTTTATGATATAAAGGTGGAGTTGAGAATTGGGATATAATGCAGGTAAGTCATACCCAATGGAATTTACTGCAGAGTCGTGTGTTTTCATCCCTCCATTGACAAGGTGGACATTCACGCGGGTCCAACTCAGGCTGAGTTTGCCGGGTGACCAGCTCTTTCTTCTGACCATCACCTCTGGGATGTGAGTTGCTGCCAGTGGCTCTGCTGTGGGGACCAGGGCCGGTCACAAGGTCTGCTGCAAGCCCAGGAGAGTCCCCCATGATCCTGCTCCAGGACCAGAACATCAGCACACTGGTGACTCCATGTGGCTTTGTTTCCTGTGTGTATCTTGTAGGTAGCCTTGTAGACTCATCGGGTCATATTCTGATCCCTGGAATCTATGACCACGTGGCTCCTCTTACTGAAGAGGAAAAAAAAATGTACGAAGCCATTGACCTGGACCTAGAAGAATACCGGAATAGCAGCCAGGTTAAGAAATTTCTGTTTGACACCAAGGTATGGTCACAAGTTGATGGATAATCTGAACGAAGAATGATGGTAACAAATATTTTCCCAAGGCTTAATTTACTGTGTCCTGTTTATCTGCACATCTTAGAACTGAAAGCAGATGTTAATTCCAAGGCGGACTTTCACTTTCAAGGCCACTTCCCTGTGGTCTAGATCAACCAGACCTTTATCTGGGGTCCCACTGGCACTGGATTTAGGCACCTAACCATGGAGCAATTGCATATTTCACAGATGTGTTTTTCCAAATCAGTTTTCTGGACTCAATCCTAAGCCGGTCTTCAGCCGGTGAGCTGGGCTCCCTAACTGTTTAAAGATTGAGAATAGTCTGAGGTTATTCCAGCTCCATGACCCTAATTGTTCATTTTTATAGGCAAAACCAAGAGACTTAGGGGCTAATCTGTAGACTGCTACGTCACTGCTGCCTTGGTATAATAAGTAGACCCAAAGCCGAAAGCGTTACTGGCAAATTTAGATTTTTTCCTTTTCCCTTCTCCTCCTCCTCCTCCTCCTTTTTAAAACGCTTGCCTGCTAGGGTGTTTGCTAGCTATGGCTGGTTCCTGGGGGAACAGCCAAGAGAGGGAGAAGCATGCAGAAGAGAGTGATAGAGTTTATTATCATGAAGTGTAGCTCTTCCTCAGACTAGCTCTACAGTGGCCATAGCAAGATTGAAAACTGGCTCAAACATCTGCGGAGTTCTTTGAAGCCTTCTGAAAAATAAAATGCATTTAGCACACAAATTATCATTGCAATGACTGGGATAGAAATTTATAACTGAACCCAAGTTTCTGAAAGGGCCCCTTTGCCATCTATTAACTGCAAACTTCAGCGACGAGGGGCCCTCGCCAATGGGAGTGGCTTGGGCAGGCGAAGGCAGCAGAGATCTAGTGTCCTGAGGGGAAAGTCCGCTTGTACTGTTTGTCCAGACATATCTAAGTGAGGTGATAATTAACTTGCCATTAACTGTGTCACAGATGTACAGAAATTGGTGATGCAAGCAATACAATTCAAATGAGTTTTAATTAAACATTCTTTCATATAATAAAATACTTTTATTTCAATTTAGGAGGAAATTCTAATGCACCTATGGAGGTACCCATCTCTTTCTATTCACGGGATTGAGGGCGCCTTTGAGGAGCCTGGAGCTAAAACAGTCATACCTGGCCGAGTTATAGGAAAATTTTCAATCCGTCTAGTCCCTCACATGAATATGTCCGTGGTGGAAACACAGGTAACAAACGTGCATTGTTCTTCTGTCCAGCAGCGCCATTCCTGAGAGCCGGATGCCACACAGTAGTGAGCAGCTCAGTTGTTAGCGTTGAAGTATCATTTTTTTCCAATACAGAAGGGACTGGAACAAATGTCAAGAAACCAATAGGATTTTTGTTGAGTAAAAATCTCTTTTCTCAATTATATGCAATTACAGTCATCAGACCAATAACCATTTGGAGTTGGAGTGATGGGAAATTTTTAAAAATTAAATGGTGGATAAAAAGGCAAGATTGGTTTTACACACAGGCGTAGAAGCTACTTGTCTATGGCTGGAGTGAGCCAGAAAATCTTTACCCCCAGCATTAGTTTGTCCATGATGTCTGAAATCAACCCCCTGAAAGCAGCCACCTTAATGAAAATGTTTGTGTCTGGAAGGAGGTGCATGTCTAAAGTATCGACCTATCATCAGTGTACCTCAAGTTGAACAGAAGGTAGACTCCGAAGAAGGGAGCTCAAGGAATACCTCGGCGGCCTCTCTCCATCCACTGTCCACTTTTATCGTTGTCTTAGCGCTAATTACATTCTCAAAGATCCTCCTTCCCCTCTGCGTCCCTCCGTTTTTTTCTTTCCATCTTTCCTCCCTCCTTCCCTTTCTGGATGGACTGTTGCTCCTCCTCACAGCACACACTTTACATGAGCGCAGGACGGTCTTCGTCTTGCTCACAGCTATGTCCCAGCACCTAAAACAGTTCCTGCCACGTAACAGGTGTGCCTTAAATGTTTGTTGAAGGGATGAATATTTCAGAGTATGAGTTTTTCTCGGGTGGATTTCCATAGTGGCAATGAGAATGGAGCCCAGGGGAGAGAGAAAGATGCTGTCAATGAGCCTCCTTCACAGCTTAGCGTGCAATTGCTCCCACTTTTTGGAAATTTCCAAGTGTGTAATGTTCCCAAAATATTCATTAAGATACTAAGTCCAAAAAGAGGGATATTCAAATTGAGAAGTTCTACTTGTATGGTGTTTCATAATTACCTCAAACATTCATCATATTCGTATTACCCATAATATCATTCAAGGTTTCATAATTACCCAAATTCATAATAACCCAACATTAACAGTGAGACACTGTGGTCGGGGAGGGGTGGGGGACAGGACTGGGATTGGAGGTTCTTGGGAGGGGTGGGAGTGAGAGCAAGTGTTTCTCACACTGGGTGAAGCTCTCAGTCCTGGAGACCCTGCTCACTCAGCGTCCTCCCTCTGGAAGAGCTAAGGGAAAATCAGAACACTTGAATGCGTCAGCTTGGGATTCCAATCAGTTTCTTGATACAAGGCTATGAGAGTAACTCAAAATTTTCTCTTACAACTGAAAATGTTACCTTTTAGGTAAAGCAGCATCTTGAATATATATTTTCCAAAAGAAATAGTTCCAACCAGATGGTTGTTTCTATGGCACTAGGACTACACCCATGGATCGCAAATATTAAAGATAATCAGTATCTTGCAGCAAAAAGAGCCATCAAAACAGGTTAGACTGATGCTATTTTGATTGCTGGTTTACACTGGGAACAAGGGGTGGTACCCGGTGGGGCTGTAGATAAAGCAGACACTTTTAAAACTTCAATGTGGACTCTCCTTTTATATGGGCTGCATTACTGATGGTAAACGGTGTGGTTCAGGGCTCTTTATACACACTGTCTCATGAATCCTCCCAACAGCCTTCCCCAGGGTGCAGATTAAGGTGTGAAGAGATTAAATAATTTGCTGGAGGGCACTCAGCTAGAAGTAGCAAAGCCAGGTTCAAATTCACATTCTGGAGACCTGAATTTGGGGAAAAATGATGGACTTGGAAACCTCCCAACCCTCCTTCTGCAAAACTCATGGAAATATTGGCCGATACACAAAAACTTTTAAAAGCACAGCTGAACTTGCACGAAAGTAAAGGAAGTCCTCTGGGGTTAAAAATGAAGAAGCTAAGCTTTAGTGGAGCGAGCAAGCTGGCACTCGGCTGCCCTGCGGGACTTGCTCTTCCCGGTCACAGAGGTCTGGGTTTAATGGCCTCCAGACCTCCTTGCAGCACTAACTCTCTGTGTCTATGAGCACAAGGGACACGAACATCAAAAATTAGAGGACAAGTCCAACACTGAGAGCCGTACTTTACACAATCATCCCCCCTGCCCCCAATTGTAGCAGTATTTTACCGGTAAAATTTGGGGGTGAAGAAAAGAGGAAGAAGAGTTAGGAAGTTAAATGGAATGCCAGCTGAAGAGAGATGTGTGATTGAAATGTCAAGTTCAACGGTAAAGACATGAAATACAGGAAAATGCAGGAATGCATAAGGCACCTTTTTGTCTATTTGTGTGCTAAACCAGTTCTGCTAACAAAGCAGTCATGTGCCACATAACGAGTTTTTTGTCAACAATGGACTGCATGTACGACAGCGGTCCCATAAGATTAGTACCATATAACCTAGGCGTGTGGTAGGCCATACCACCTAGGTTGGTGTGAGTACACAACAATTAAACCACCTAACAATTAAATCACCTAATGATGCATTTCTCAGAATGTATCCTGTCGTTAAGCAATGCACGAGTGGACAATATCTTTATTCACATTCACACCTTGCTCTGTGGATACAGAAGACATGGCATGTTCTCTTTTGTGTCTTCATTTTATTTTTCATCCCACTCCATCTCTGACACCTTTACCTATAGCCTAGGTTTCAACTCCTCTCTTTCTAGACCCTAGGATACCCATTAAAACTGTTTCATGGGATACCTTGAAAGTTGAGTACAAACACTGCAACATTCAGGTAATAGTTGAGTACAGCGATTTATTCATATATTGGTTACAAAAGAAACACAAAACACCAAAGAAATGTGTTCCTAATATTTAATATTAGTGTTTCTAACATTTAATTCATGAAGCAACCATAAAAGTAGGTAGGTACATCTTCTTGTGGTACTCTGGCCAAAAACACATGACCTCTTCCAATCGTGAAAAAACGTCAGACAAACCCAAATTGAGGGACATTTTACAAAACAACTGATCAGTACACTTCAGCAGGGTCAAGTTCAGGAAAGACAAGGGAAGACTGAGAAACAGTCACAGACAAGAGACTAAGGAGCAACGACAAAATGCAGTGTGGGATTCTGCATTGGATCCTGGTACAGCAGCAGGGAAAGAGTGAAATTCAAATAAAGTCTGAGTCTAGCTAATAATATTATCCAATGTTAATCTCCTATTCTTGATAACTGTACAATAGTTATATAAGATGTTAACATTAGGGAAAGCAGAGTAAGGAATACTTGAGAACTCTATACTACTTTTGCAACTTTTCTGTAAGTTTAAAATTAGTTAAAAATATTATTTAAAAATATTTCTTAAAAGTAAATAATAGTAAATAAGGCAACCACAGTTTTCTTCTTGGCTGTATTGACTATTTTAGAATATAAATTGCATGATATCAAGACGCTTACTTATCCCAGGCACCAAATTTAATGGTGAAAAAAAAAAAAAGAAAGAAAGATAAAGTAAACATGACATTTGCGGAGATCACTGGGGGTAGTCTTCTCATTAATTTATTCAATGCCTTCTTTTCTTGTGTTTCAGTGTTTGGAACAGAGCCAGATATGATCCGGGATGGATCAACCATACCAATTGCCAATATATTCCAGGATGTTATCCAAAAGAGTGTGATGATGCTCCCGCTGGGCGCTGTGGACGATGGAGAGCACGCGCAGAATGAGAAAATCAACAGGTTAGCGGGTTCCTGAGGGGGCTGATCTCTCAGTGTGCAAACCACAGGGTGTCCCCATCAGTAACCTTCCAACATGCTGCATATTTTAGATTGAATTTATGTCATCAAATCTTCCTGTTTAAATTGTAGACTATTTTTCCTCCATTATTTGAATGGAAATAACAGTTTCTCTTTATTTCTTCTTTTGTTAGGTGGAACTACATAGAGGGATCCAAATTATTTGCTGCCTTTTTCCTAGAGATGGCTAAGCTGCATTAACAATGACGGGAACCTTCCAGCTTACATCTGAGCTGCTGACAGATCCCCTCTCTTACACCCCTGGACAGGAATAGAATCTAAATATCCAGAGAATTTCAGTCCAGTAAATAATATTTTCCCTCTTTAATATGTGTTTGGACATTTGGACCAGTAATAAAATATTTTAAAGGTACAGACACTGGAAATGGTTTAATGTCTCTGTTGCACACCTCTCTAAAGTCACAGCTACCTTCAACAACTTGATTTCCCCAAGTCTGGCCGCAGTAGTCCCTGGACTGGACTCATTCTGCCCTTCCAGCACAAGGATGGTTCTTTGGTTAGACTTCTCTTGCCATTTGATTGGTGGAATTGCTCTAGTTTGCTGTGTCCTGAGGTGCTCATGACACATAATCATTCATCCACTGACTGTCAGTACTTATGTCACTGTTGCTTTCACCACACATTACTTTTATACTGTTAATAAAACATTGGTCTACCCCACCGACTACCATGATTTCCCTGTGGGTTCATTTTCAGATGAGTTATTGAAGCGTGATACATATTAACTTCTTGCCTCCCCTTCACTTTTTCCTTTCTTGAAAAGTTTTGAAACAGAAATGACCAATATTCACATTCTTATGCCATTTGGGATTCCTTGTGAGAAGATGAGTATAGATTTATTCTAAGCCTCTTTACCTTTGCTGTGAGTGGTGCCAGCCCACTGCCCCTCCTGCATCCTGTTCTGTCTCACTACCCCATCGGTAGAGGCCACTCTCCCTCCGACACCTGCGCACATGTAAATTCACCACAGTAGAATCAGTCCTGATGGAATTTCTCTCACCCCGTTGGAATTTTACTCAGTGACTACATCTAAATTGTTCAGAGCTTTAAATAGCATCAATTTTAGACAGAGAACTGATCAACCCTGACATCAGTAACACATCCCAAATTTAAAGCCATCAGCTCAGGTTGCATTCATCAGTCATTTTAGTCGACCATCTTGTTTGGCTCGATTGGATTTGATGGTGTAAACAAATAACCAAAAGCATGTAATTTTTCTACAGCTAAGTATAAGTAAACAAATCACTTCAATCTTTATGAATTCACTATTTAAATAGCATTAATGGAGAAGAATTTAAGGGTTTATTAAAAATGTTTCTCTTATGATTCCAAATAAAAACAAAGTGCAACATATTCCATCTCTTTGTGGGTTCTTGAAATGTCAGTTTTAAAGCTTGCTGCATCACGTCTAAAATGGCTGGATCATGGGGCCAGCTTACCCTGCCTCTTGTCACAGAAATGGGACCCACCTGTGGCATCAGCCTCGCTGAGGCATCCATAAGGAGCCACTTCTTCTCTGGTGCTGGACAGCATCAAGTCCTCTTGGTTAAATATTCGCAGGTGTTTGGTACTCTTTACTATTTAAGCACAGTCCATGCTCACCAGATTTGGTTGAATCTTGTGAGGTTTTCAGATTCCGTGGACCTACCTGATGTATTTGGCAGAGTTCCCAAGGACTAACTGTGCAGGAGGTTTATGACGCCAATTTGTATTTTAAAAAGGGTATTCATAGTAGTCAATTAACAAAAGTTGGTTGTAAAATATAACCATTTCTGAGCAATGGAACATCAGTTTTACCAAGTCACTAAATAATAAGATGTATTTGCTGATCTTCATTCCTGCTGAATCTCTGAGACCTGCAATGTCTCGATTAATTATTCAGCTGCCACGAGGTGAGGAGGGGAGGAGGACGAATGAGGTCATTGAATCTAGGAGATTCCAACCCTGGGATGCCTGAGTCCAGAGCCGTGGTTTTCTGCCTCCCCAGGTCATGATGGGTCTCCCCAGCTCTCATTGATGGGTCCCCATTTTCTACCCAAACCCAAGCCATGTGGCTACCTGGGTCTTGCTGTGGTTTGGCAGCCAGATAGGAAGTATTTTCCATATAGATTACATTCAGAGGGACGACAGAAATCTTCCCAGTTATTAGCCAGAAGACCAATTAACCAGTAATAAGAAGACAAAGAGGTTGGGGATAGAGACATTTAAGTATTTGCTTTAAAAAATTTTATCAAAGAAGCATATGCACATGGATAAAGATGACCACCCAGTATACTTATTGGGAGTATATAGTGACATGATCAGGAGGGGACGTCATCGTATTGAAGGAGGGCAACATGTCAGGTTTGGGACTGTCCAGGTTTGGACTGTCAATTAGATTTGGTAGATGCTCTTATGGAAGATAATGAGGACCAGGAATGTTCTTGGTTTTATGTTGTATTCATAAAAATAAACCTTGTGTGAGTGTGTGCTAGACAGTGCAAGAGCCCTGTGGTGACACACATTCTCTGCACTTGCAGCTGGAGGAGGGCAGTGGGCCACAGACACACAGAGAACCTGGTCTGGGCTTCTTCTCGCTCCACATGTTCATTCCAGTGCATCCCTCCCTCAGCCTCTGTGTTAGCCAGACACCAGCCCAGCCCAGCCCAGTCCCCTCTTCTGAGAACTGGACCTTGATCCTCCTGCATATTTAATATCTGAAACTCGACTCGTCCAAAATGGAAACTTTCATACATCGTCTCGAATCTGTTTCACCCTGGTATTCCTTGCCTTGGTAAGTGGGCCACTGTAATCCTGAATCTTCTTTGACACTTCCCTCTCTTTCAAATTCAATTCGATATCAAAACCAGTTACTCCATTTCTCAAAAGCCACCACTTCTTCCATTTTCACCATCACCTCCCATAGCCTGTAAGCCATATCCTCTATAACTTTTGCTGAGTTATTGCGAAAGCCCCTACCTAATCTCTTTGCTTTCATGGCAGCCCTCTCCAATGTATGTGTCACATTGCAGACTGCACGTCCCTTTTCTCCTGCTTAAAATCCTACAGCGGCCATAGGGTCTTAGCATGAAGCCCAACATCGCAATAGGATCTACGAGTCTGGCCCACTCGGTTCTCTGCTTACTCCTCTAACCTCACTACATATGTCCCAACAATCCCATCCTTCTAAGCCTTCTGGTTTCTCAAATGAACTGAGATCTCACCTGCACCAGAGCCTTCTCTGATTCCCTCCCCAGCCCTGGAACACTACCTGTCCTCTTGGTCAAGCTAGTCCCCCCACAACGCCAGACTCCACGTTATTCTTCAGATCTCAGCTTAGTTGCACTTTTTCAGGAAAGACTTTTCTGATTCCTCCTGAGCGAGTTAGGTGTCCCTATTCACCATCACAATCTCCATAGTTCCACTGTAGCGTTTAAGAACATATTTTAAGAAACTACCAGCTCCCCTTCTAGACTGTAAATCCCTGAGTGCAGAGACTGTGTCTGTTTTGTTTATTGTGCTGCTGCCAACGTTCCAGGCATGTTGTAGGTTTTCAGGGAACATTTATATGATAAACTAATGGAAACCTCAAGACTTGTTGGTCCGTCTACAGGATGCCACGCATTCCCAAAATTTATGTACATCTACCTTAGTAGACTTACAGCTTCATAACATCAGATTCCATTTCCAACTAATCTCTGCACTTCATGGGCCCCGTGAAGTCCATTGCACACAGTAGGTGCTCAATATTGCTTACTAAAATCTTCCTTTTGACTCTGCGGCTGCATTTTTGGGGTGTCCTCTGCCAAGCCTGCTGTCTCCTGCCTGGACTTCCATATGCTCTTCACCTCACATCATTCCTGGTTGAAATCATCTTGAGAGCAGCTAGTACTGGGAAAAAAGCACATAAAACAAGTCATGCTGAGGTGCCACTGACTGATAACAGCTCCTGGGGATCCTCCCAGGCAGCGCTTGTGACGTCACAGGGGTCATGCCTAAATTCTGAAGTCACAAACTGGCAGCCTAGGAGCCCCATGGGCTCCCTTCACTCTGTTTCCTGCAGCCTTCACAATGTCCTAAGTACTTCTGAGATGGACGCCAGCATTTCAGAATCGGCAGACTTCACACAAAGGATTTCTCTTGAGCAATCACAAGGTTGGGTAACACTGACCTGCCATTCCTGGAGAGTGATGATCAGCTGAGCTGAGAGGCTGTGCTAAGCACAGTGCCTGGCCCATAATACGTGCTCAACAAACTTCTGAGAAGTGGAATAAGAAGGAAGCTTATGAAAGAAGAAGACAATGCTATTCTATCCGGCTTCTCACTTCTACTGACAGCTGCTACCACTTAAAAAACAAGTCCCCAAACAAACGCCATTTTATGATAGGGCCAAATGATCTTTAAATACTATACTATTTTAAAAATCTAGTTTTAAATGTATTCAATTTATCTAGCTATTATTTTTAACGTTATTTTTAAATTCAAGTTTGAATATTAATTGAACATGTAATAGCTAAAGAATTAAATAATGATTTGAGGTCTTGATTATACAAGATGAAGTAAAACATTTGTTCGTGTGATAATGTACCTACAGTTAGCTCTACTATGGTTGAGTTACCTATCTGTTATACCACTGTCTTTCGTGACAACCACCAGTACAACTTAAACCAGGGCCTCACACTTGCACACATTATTTCTGTTCTTTTACTGACCAACCCTGTGACATCTACATTCTAGTTTGTAGCCCACTTGGCAAGTAAGAAAGGTAATCTTCCTCTTCACTATATTGAAAAGAACTTTCCTCTTTAGGAAACAAGCACTGGGAGGCAGAGGCTAGGTTTGGTATATTTCATGCTTTGCTCAGCTATCCAAAGGCTCAATCAATTGATGAAGTACGGAGACAGAAACACAGGGGATTTTCTGAAGCAAAGTGATGTATTTTTTTTCCCAGCACAATGTGGAAGAGAATGGATGGTAGGTGTAATGACTATAATTTCTTAGCAGTCATGATAAGTAAATAAATGCTTCTGAACTTTTTTAGTTTGGGTAGATTGAAGAGAAAAAACTATCATTACATGGAAAAATTTTATTTAAAAACATTATTCTAGTGTAATTTCTTACTCAGAATGAAAAAAGATGTCAGAGAAATTATGCCTCTGACTATAATGGAAAGTATGAAGTTTTAAATCATCTCACCTCCCACACTGAAATTCATCAAAACAGCATTCCAAGAGAACTTAGATTTAAAATTTTAGTGTGGGTGGTTAAGTGTTCATAGCATATTCTCACTGTTATTGTAGGTAGGCATATGAATGTAATGGCAGAAAATGTTAACTTAAAGGAAATTAGAACTTTAAAGGGCACTGTTCAAGTAAATTAGTCATCAAAAATGGTTAGTCACCAAAAATGACCAGTGCTTCCTTTCAAATTTTAAATAATTATACTCAAATAAAGGAGGCTATCGAGACTTTATTTAAAACCCCACTGGAAGAACCAGAAGGCAGAGTTCAAGTCTACCACATCAGCACAAAGTCAGGGGAGGGAGGTGCTGCAAAGGAGATGAAGTCACAGAGGGGAAGGACCCAGTCCTGCATACTCTGCCTAAACCTCTGGATAACCTCTGAACTGTGCACGTGTGAGGCAGAGTCAAGCCTCCCAACTGAGGACAAGGGAAGTGAATGAGATTTCACTTGCTACCATGACAAGAGAGACAAAGGACGGAGGATTAACAGAGCCAAAATAATGGCCTGTTAAAACAATAACAACAACAAACAACCTCTTCAGAGGAATCTCTGAAGTATATTGCTCATATGTCTAGGATACAATTCAAAATTACTAGACATCTAAGAAAGAGGAAAACATGACTCATAATCAAGAGAAAAGAGGAAATGAATGAAGATTAACCTTAAGATGATTCATATGCCGGAATTAGCAGACAAAATGTCAAAGCAGCTATTATAACTTTGCTCAAAGACATAAAGGAAAATATGCCTTTAATAAGTGAACAAATAGAAAATCTCATCAGAGAAATAGAAATTATAAGACAGAATCAAATAGAAATTTTAGAACTAAAAGATACAATATCTGAAATAAGAAAAAAATCACTAGCTGATTTTAACAGACAAATGGAGACGACAGAAGAATCAGGGAACAGAGAAGATAGATGAATAGAAATTATCTAATCTGAAGGTCTGAGAGAAAAGAAGAATGAAAGCAAAGCAGAAAAGGACAGAGCCTCAGTGAGTTGTGTATAATATCAAGAGCTGTAATATATATTTAATTGGAGTTCAAGAGAAAAAGAGAGAAAATGGAGAAGAAAAATATTTGGAGAAATAATGGCCGCAAATTTTCCAAACTTGGTGAAATACATAAATTAACAGATGTTAAAAGCTCAGAAAACCCCAAGCAGGATAAATATGAGGAAAATCATGCTTAAGCATATCACGATCAAACTGATGAAAGCCTAAAATAAAGAGAAAAATTTGAAAGTAGCCAGAGAAAAATGACAAATTACATATAGAGAAACAGGAAAGGGAGGAAAGATCTGAATGACCTCTGCTCATCAGAAACAAATGGAGGCCAGAAAACATGCAAAGATATCATCTTTAACAAACACCTCTTGTGGGCAGCAGATGGGGCTAAGATATTCTTTTTAATCCATTCTGGCAATCTCTTCACATTAAATGGAGTATTTAATCATTAATATTTAATGAAATTATTAATGTAGTTGGATTAAAGTCTTTTCACTTTACTATTTGTTTCCTATGCTTCATTGATAACTTTCGCCTATAACTCCTTTTGGAAATTCTTTAAATTATGTAAGAAAATAAAGGAGAACAAGATAAAAAGTGAGTGAAAAAATAGGAATTGTTGTTAGTGCCATAGAATCAATTCCAACTTCTAGCGACCCTGTGTACAGCAGAGTGGAAACCTGCCTGGTCCTTTTGTGCCATCCTCTCACCGTCTACTGCTATATCAGACAACGCTCCACTGCTATTCATAGGGTTCTCATGACCAACTGCTTGGAAGTGGCCAGCTAAATCCTTCTTCCTAGTCTTAGTCTGGAAGCTCCGCTGAAACCTTTGTCCATCATGGGTGACCCTGCTGGCATGTGAAATACTGATGGCATAGCTTTCAGCATGACAGCAACATGCAGCCGCCACAGTGTGACAACTGACAGGTGGGTGGCGTACTTCCCTAACTAGGGAATGAACCTGGGCCACGGTAAACAATAAAGCAAATATGGTAAAATGTTGACAGCTACAGAATCCTCATCTGGAGAAGACACAGGAGTTCTTTGCACTTTTCTGTCATTTTTTAAGTCTGAAATTATTTCAAAATAAAAAATTATAAAGCAAAAAGATGTCAGAAATTAAATGCTCTCTAAATTCTAGTTTAGCGTGAATGATTAGATTGTAAGAAGAAAATTAAATCTATTATTCTTGCATTTTTTTTATAATTGGGGAAAACTCTCCATCACAAAGTCAAAACTGCTCTTGCATCTGTCGGATGTTTGGTGCAGGCTGGGCGGGAGAAGCAAAAGCGAAACTCAACAGTAGTTAATCTAAGGCAGAACTCCGGAGATAGGGCATCAGAGGAGTGAGAGTATACACTAGACAATATTATTCACTGCTCTTGGCCTTGGAAGAGAAGATTCTGGTTTGAGTTCCTGTCTAAAGAAACAACATAACACAGTGCAGTGGTTCCCAGCCTTTGCTGCACATTCGAATCACCTGGGGATCTTTAAGAAGTACTAATGCTTGGGTTCCTCTTCTCCTGCCCCCAACTTTCTAATTTAATTGCTACGGGGTGTGATGTTGGCAGTGGGATTTTGCAACATTCCTGAGGTGATTCTAATGTCCAGCAACTTGGAAACCACTGGTGTAGTGGTGCAAGCATGTTGAATGGGCTCCAGATCAAATCCAGACTCCAGATTTTGCCAGTTGAATAATTCTGGGCAAGACAGGTCATCTCTCTGAGCTCTAGTTTCCTTAGCTGTAATGAAATTAGAACATGTTTATTGCAGGGTTGTTGGCAGCAAAGTGACAATATGTGTAAAGCACTTAGCATAGTGTCTGACACATAGCAGATGCTTAACACGTGCTATATTTGTTTTTGTTATTTTAATATTCTAACATTTCTTCCATTTATAAATGAGAGAGAAATCTTCTACAAATCATCATTTCTTAAAGAGGAATATTAGGAATCAACTTATTTGTGCCGCTGGGGTACATATGATGCAATTCCAAATTGGGATCTTCCTTGCTCTGCAGCTGAGGTCTGTTGCTAGGAAATGTCCAGTTACTGGAAGATGAGGCCTCCTGGCTGTGAGAACAGAGGTCATTATGCATCCTCAGTTAGTACTAGTACATCTTAAATCTCCACGGAGAAAGCTGGATGTCACATTGTCTCTGCACTTCCTTCTACCTCATCGACTGAATGTATTAAAATTAGGTACTCAAATTTATAAAGATGAAATCAATCATATTCTGTTGTAATAACTTACTTAAGCTATTGGCTTCCTACCCAGCATCCACTTTCCCCTTTCTTCCTAATTCTTATTTTGTTCATGTATCCACCCCTTTCCCACACAGCCAAGTGCTACAGGGAAAGCTCACACCTTACCACGATCCACGTAGGCCCCAGAGGTCTGAAAGCTTAGGATGGGCACAGGAGCCAATGCTGGCTGTGAGTTTGAGAACGGTTTGCTGCTGGGGGCATTTGGGAAAACTTTCTTCTCTCTGAAGAGAAAACTCATAGGAAAACAAGCTCTCTTTTCTTCTTGGGACATTTTTTCTGTCCAGGTGTGATGCCTGGAATCACTTTACCCTGAAGTTGAATCTGACATTTAGAATCAAAGAGCAGAGAGATGAAAAAAGTCTAAGTCCTTGGTACCGAGATTCGGCTACTGAGTCAATCAATGAAGCCTCCTCTACCTCTGGACTCCACGTTTTGTGAGCCGAAAAACCTTTTTATTGATTAAGTCAATGGTGGTTGTATTTCTATTATCTGCAGCTAAAAGCCTCCCGATACAAATACTTTGTGCATGTGTGTCATCCTGCAACTATTTCACATTTCCTCATTTTCGAAGCAGTGATACATTTTTAATTTGTGTAACTTTCTACAGTTTAAAAAGTTTTTTTCAAAAAACTGAGGTTATGATAGTTTACAACATTGTGAAATTACAGTTGCAGATTATTATTTGTCAGTCATCATATAGGTGCACCCCTTCACCCTTTGTGCCCACTCCCTACCCCCTTTTCCCCCTGGTAACCCTTAATCTGTTCTCTTCGTCCATGTGTTTATCTTCCACATGAGTGGACTCATCCAGACTTTGTCTTTCTCTCTCAGGCTTAATTTGCTTAACATAACACCCTCAAGGTCCATCCATGTTGCTGTGAATGGGACGATTTTGTCATTTTTTATGGCTGAGTAGGATTCCATTGTATATATATACACCGTATCTTCTTTACTCAGTCATCCGTTGATGGGCACTTAGGTTGCTTCCCTGTCTTGGCTATTGGGAATAATGCTGCAATGAAGATAAGGGCACATGAGTCTCTTTGGAATTGCTGATTTCACGTTCTTAGGATAGATACCCAGTAGTGGGATGGCTGGGTCATATGGCATTTCTATTTTTAATTTTTTGAGAAATCTTCATACTCTTTTCCATAGTGGCTGCATCAGTTTGCATTCCCACCAGCAGTGTATGAGGGAAAAATGTTTTTTTACATTAATGATCTTGTAATTTAGTCTTTGAAGTAGATATTATCACAATTATTATTACCATTTTACTGATAAGAAAAACTCAGGTTCAGAAGGTTAACAAAATAGTAGTAAACGATGAAACAAGACATCATGTCTATTTGATTCAGTCTGTTTTTCTCTATAGACTGTCATTAATCCCTTCACGTTTTCATTTCTCCATGGCACATGCCAGGAGCGAACTTCTCACCCCTCTGAAGTTGGGTGTGGCCACGTGAGTTGCCTTGGCCAATGAAATGTGAATAGGTGAGAACTATTTTACTTCTGTGCTGAAGCTTTCAGAACCCGCACGAGAGTCAGTGTCCTCTCTCCCTCTAACCCACAAAGTGGAGGTTCCAAGAGCGCGGGTCCCATGGCGGGTGTCAGGGAGTGCAGTGTCCAGCAATATCGTGCTAGACTTGAGGTGGGAATAGACTTGGGTGAGCTCTGGGATGGTTGTTAACACAGCGTTGCTTAGTCTTTCCCGACTGGTGCATTCATAGAGTTAAAAAAGCTGTAACACTTTGTTTAAAAAAAAAATTTTTTTAATTGCAGTAGCATTGGTTTATAACATTGTATAAATTTCAGGTGTACATCGTAATATACTTCAAATTCTGTGTAGATTACTTCATGTTCACCACCCCAGACCACTTTGTGTTTAAACCACGATAGTTTAATTCAGTTCCTATTAGGCATCTCCATTCTAAATTTTTCTCTTGGCAAGTTTTGTAAATTTCATGCAGGAATAGCAATTAATTGGCTAATTAGACATAAAATGTATATAGTTCTCATTAAAACAGGTTTTATATTTAGGCTAACTAAACTGTAACTCCTGATAGGCCTCTTTGATATGAGACAAACAGACATATTCAATGTTTCTCAACATTCTCTGTGTGTTTGAAAATGCTGCTTTGATATGGAGACGATGTGGGAGTGAAGTTCTGGCGCCTTGGCTGTGCAGCATCTCCCTCTTGCCAGGGAGCCTCTTTACTGGGACTACATCCTGGCCACAGGGCCAGATTAGCAGGAGCAGTGTGTGTGGGAGAGTAAGCGTGGGACATCAGAGAGGCAAACAGTTACCAAAGTTAGCCAGTACAGGCAGAACTAGGGAATAATACGTCACTTCTTTGAGCTTCATTTTTCTCATCTGTAAAATAGAAATAATATACTTATTTAGAGAGGTTATAAGGTTTGCAGCCTACTACCTGGCATTTATGGAACAGTTGGTATATTATAATTTCTTTTGTACATTTAAAAAATTTTTCTACCTGCTATATTATAAACGTGTTTACTATTCATTATCTAATGGAAATCACATACCTACTAAAAGATGTAAATCTATCAATTGCTTTATTTCCTCAAACGTGATGAGCATAGCTTTTTTTACTTACGAAGTTTCAAACCTTCACTCTGTGTTTTTCCTTTATAACTTCCTTAGACTGCAGGTGTACTAGATTTGGTAATAATACTTCTCTATCATTTAAGTTGCTTCATGGTGCGAGCAAAAGAAAACTAACTTAATAAAAGGATCTGATCCAGGCTAATGCAAGTGGAAAGTTCTGAGCGGGGCTGGCTTTGCCTGAGGCTTAAACCAGGCTGACCTGTAACCAAGAGCTCTCCACCTTCACCAGGGATCTGTGCAGCTATCCATGTCAAACATGACTCAGAGGAAACCTTGCTCTGAAGGTCACCCTTAGAATCAGAAAATTAGTTCTTAATGAGACCCATGGAAGCTCCTAACTGGAAATGAGGGATGTTTGCGTTGTTGGCGAGACGGCACCCTCACTACTGAGAGCTGAGGTGGCCCTGCTGATTGAACAGTAATGACTGTTCCATTGTTATGCTTCCTTTTGTTAAAGATGAGCAGATTAAAACTAAACACGATGAAGGCAATAACATATCAATTTGTACTGGGAAATTCCAATTCTACATAATGCTTAAGTATACTTTAATTTTTTATGATAGAAATATTACAGTAAACTCTGAAAATTTAAATGATTTAAACCATCTCTTTCACCAATGATATACCGTTTCCTCATCTTTCTTTAAAATTCCATTAGGTTCCTCCACCCCAAAAGTATTCATACTCATCGGCTACCTCTCCCTTACTGGAATTGTTGATGCGCAGGGCCACTGCTGCAAAGCATGCACCAAAGAGCGGGAGAGGCCATGAATAACACACTCATGGAGTACACCCCAATAAATCCACATGCTTGAATTCACAGTATTTGAATTTCAAAACTATGCAATTTTTTTTTTAGGTTAATTTGTGGCAGAGAAAGAACTATGACCGAGATGTTCTTATGCTGTGTCAGAGAGGGATCTGAGGATAATCCTCAAATCAATGATGCCCCCACCTCCACCCCTTGCTAATGGCTCCAACTCTGGCTCAGGAGTGTTGTGGAAATATTTACAAGGACAGATTAAGGCATGTAAAAACATTCACATTCGTCAGAAAAAAAATCCTCATCTCTGGGAGCAGTCTAAGACAGCAGGGAAAGGCATTAGCTAAAAGTGTAAGGATAAACATTTCTTTGAGAAAACTTGTCTACAATATGAAGAAACATCAGTCAATGAATAGAGAGTACGGTTCAAACACAATGGGTGGAGAAGCTCCATTTCAGAGGAAAGTGACAAGGATGGGAGCTCCAACACTGGCAGAGAGTCCAGCAGCTCTAACCAATCAACAGAAGGGATAAAATCTTTGAACAAACTAACGTATGGGCTCCAAGACTTTCCAGGAAACATTCTACTGCTGGCTCTTCTGCCTCTCAGCGCAAAAAAGTTGCTTGGCCCCCCACCCTGGGATCGCCATCCCTCCAAATGCTAGACAAGAGTTAGACAAGTGTCAGACCACTCCTGTTTTATAGCAACCTTGTAAAAATAAATTAAAATTTTATCTTGTGGTTACATAAAGGTGCAGGGAAAACAATTTTTAAAGAAGTCTCAACGTTTTATACAGATATAAAGAGTTGTCTATCTATCCATATATAGATACACACACAACTGAAAAACTCTCAGGACTTCTTTATATATAAATTTTCCTAATGAGACACAAAAAAACAGAATCAATTTTTTCCTATACTCTTGGGTTTTTCTAGAGGATTGCATGACACATATTCAGCGCTAAATAAACCATAGTTACCAACATTATTAGTATTATCTGATAGAACAAAGTCCTTCAACGAGAGTAACAGTATTAGACACTATTACTACAATACAGGAATTTTAGAAACTCTTCTACTACTAGAATCTCAAAAGAAAGGAACTTTACCCTAAATAACTCATTTAATACATGAGGAAAATGAGGTCAAATTGACTTCCTTAATGTCACATTATGATGTAAAGGTCCTCTTTCAGCAAAATAATGGATGATGGAACTGAAAAAATAAACTCAGATTTTATTTCACTGCTCAAAGGAATATGAAATGTAAATTAAACGCCCAAGGTAAGAAAGGTAGCAAGATCAATCACCCGACTGCCAACACGCTTAGTCCACACGGAGAACTGCGCTAGCTGCTGTCGGCAAGACATTTGTCACCCTGTCATACAAGACCAGCACTGTTGAAATAGATCCTGAAAGATTGTGTTAATAAGTACTACATTTTCAAGTAAACTCTAAGTAAATTTCAAGTGAACTCTTCGAAGACAGAATCTAGTTTTATTACCTTTTACTTAACCAGGCACCCAGTAAATGTTGGTTAATGGAATAAATACAACATTAACAGGCTGGTCAAGCGTTCTAAGGAAACTGTTTTCCATGTGCTTCTCTAGAACTTTTCATTACCTATCACCAAACGGAGTCAGCCTGGTGGGCTGGAACAGGCTGACTCTGGAGTTTAAAGCCGAGGTCCCCTTTTACTAGCTGTGTGATCTTGGAATGGCTATTTGACTCTTCTAAATTGCAATTTCCTACTGTGGATGACAGACATGAAAATTCACGTGAATCACAGTGAGAATTCGACCAGATAACGTCTATGCAAAATACTGCATAAAACAGTATTAAAAATGTTATCACCCGAATATTCTGATTTTTTAAAATAGAATTGAGCTGGAATCGGCCTTAGAAATGATCTGGTTTAGAAAGCCTATCATTATTATAAGGTTATGATTGTCCCACTGTAAGTTATCTTTCTAAGTACAAATCTGATTATTTAACAGATTTCCCTATGCCCGCAAGATAAAGTCAAAACTCCTTAGCAAGCCCTAGATTCACAACCTGACCCCCAGTGGGATACTGCTGCCCATCTCTAGACACAATGTCTTTCTCACTGCACTTTTCAAGCGGTGGTCTTCCCTCCTAGATTGAGAGTTTTCAGACAGTCCACGCTCGTGCTCGTGTAAGGGGCGGGAGGGGCTGGTGACGGCCACGACCCGGTGGTGGTCGTGCCTCACTTTCTTCCTAACAATCCTTGCGCTGTGCCGTTAACGTTTATGAAAACAGTCCGTGCAGGAACGTTGTAAACACCCAAAGCGTTTCCAGCCTTGGTGGCCAACTGGCGAACAACCCCATTCAGCTTTTTGCCTCCCCGTTAGGATCAGAATTCGGCTGGCGACTTCCTAGGGTCTGCGACTCCGAGGACCCCTACTAGGAGCACCCAGAGGCTGTTCTCCTAACCCGGAGGTGCGCACGCGCCTGGCACAGCAGGAAAACCTCGCTCCGTTAGAGGAGGCCTCAGAGGCGCCGGGCACCGCTCGGGCCGGTGGAGGCGGAGGCCGGCCGCCCGCCCCGCAGGCCTCCGGCTCCCGCCCGGCCCGGGCGCGTCCGTTTCTCCCGTACCGCCCTCGGGGTTCTTTACCGCGGGCGGGCGAAGGGGTGGAGTGAGGAGAGATGGAGAGGGAGGAGGCGGGATCGCCCGGGGGTTACCCGCTCGGGGAGCCGCTGGAAGTCCCAGGTGGCCTTCCCGGCCAGACGCCGCCAGGCTCTCAGCCTGACGCGCGTCTCCCCTTCCTTCGATTGACTCCTTCGGCTTTCCGTTTTCCTCTTGGGGAGGGGTGGGACTTCCGGTTTCATCTCCGAGGGACTTCTGCCAAGAGCTGATGGACAAAAACAAGACGGCATACGGTCCGCTGGCCACTCGGGGCAGGAAAAGGGAATTCGATGTGGGTTTTACTAGGCCAGTTCCGAGATCCTGTTTTTCGGTCGTGGTGTCCAGTGCTCGGACCACGACAGAGTCGTCCGGGGAGCCGCCGGAAGTCGCTCAAAAGAGGCAGGAAGTCCCTCCCCTTCCTCCCAGAGGGAAGACGGTGAGCCGGAGGAGTCAGTCAGAGGGGCTAGCAGGAGCGATTCCGTCGGCAAACAGGTAAGTTATTCTCTGGCCGGGGCGGGGGGTTTGGAGGCGGGGACCGTCCAGCGTCTGCGCGGGGCCTGGGGGCGGTGGCTTGAGGGCTCGGGCCCGGGCGGCTGGGCGCCGGGAGCCCCGCCAGGACCCTTCGCTCTTCCTCCTCCCCCCTCCCCCCGCCTCCGCCCCTCCCCGCTCGCCGGTCCCTCCCGACGCCGCCCAGACTCGCCCGACACCCGCCCGCCGCCCGCGCGGCGTCGCCGCCGCCCTGCCCCTGCCCCCGCCCTCACCTGCTCGCTCCGCGAGCCGGGCTCCCGGGGACCCGGCGGGCCTCAGTTTCCCCGTGGGCCCGGCCTGTCAGCGCGGGAGCGGCGCCCCGGGCTCCCCACGCACCCCTGCACGCAGTCGGGGTGCTTCCGACCGCCCGGCTTCTCCGGCTGAAACGCACGCGCCCAGGCGGGGAGCTGCCCGGTGTCGGTTTATAGTCTGGGCGGTGGTGTCCGTGGCCGCCCGCCCACTCCCTGTTTTCCCCAGCGCACCGATGCGCTGCTGCTACCCGCGCCTCCTTCGGTTGAGGATGCTGGTGCCCGAGAGCACCACGCCTGGAAGTGGACGGTCTTGGCCACTCAGGGTCCAGGTGCTCTCAGCAACTAGCGGGAGACCCCAGGCTGCCGCACGCCGCTGTTGGCAGCAGCGGGATCGTCACTGGAGATACCCACCTCTTCCTAGTCGGCGAGCACGGCCTGAGTGTGCGTGCCCGCTTTCTGGAGCTTAGTCCGGGGGAGATGGGTGCCAGGAGCTGCTGACCCCTGTCGGTTGCGTTGAGTTTTGAATAGCCTGTGTATTTCGTTGGGGAGTTCTGGACTAGGACATCTTGGCAGGGTTGGCATCTACGGACACATATGTAGGATTATTTTATAGGTAATCATAGCCCGAATGGTGATTGAGTTAGAACTTTACAGTCCGTGCCAGTGGAACTAGTTACAGTATGCACCTGGTTTGCGGTGAAGCGTTAGTCCAGTTGCAGCACTGCCTGGGGAAGGTCGCTAACACGTATTGATTAGGACATCGTTAGGAGAGCTCATTTGATATATACTCTGTATACTTCATGTAGCACGGCAGCCTTGTAGGGTCGGAATTACTATTCCCTTTTCACAAACTGAGACTAAGGTTAAACAATTTGACCAAAGTTAAGGTCAGGATTAAAATCTCAAGTGTTTGTTACTCATTGTTTTTCAAGTTTGCTACATGTAAGGTTACTAACTCCTGCTGGCACGTCTGCAAAACAGTGAGGCAAGGCTCTCGTAGCTGGTGTCTTCTTGCCTGACATGTAAGGCAGGTGTGATTATTACTGATAATACAGTGGCTCCTGGTGCCTTTTTAAAAAAACCTGTTTATTTTGGAATAATTTCAGATTTACAGAAAAGCTGTGAGATAGCACAGAGAGTTCCACTTCCATTCAGCAAAGCAAAGTGGCTCCACTTCATCAAACTGCTTCATGCCAGTCACCATTCTAGGTGCTGGAGAGAGTAACACGCTGCCCTAGATGATTTCAAAGTCTGGTGGAAGAGACAGATCCATAAACAAATATAGTGCCTTTTGCTCAGTGCTGAAATGGAGAAAGGGGAGCACAGAGTAAATTATGTCTGACTGCCTGGGAAGGAGTGGCGCGAGCTTGCGGGATACAGCATTTGAGTTAGGTCTCAAGGATTAGTGGGTATTCACTTGATTGATGGGACATTTCTGCCAACATTCATTCTAACTAGGTTTGTGTTATTAGAAGAGAACTCTCTAACCTTTATAAAACGGACTCTTCTTATTTGATTCTCCTCTCTCCCTCTTTCTCACATCTCCTCTGAGAGGTTTTTGTCATAGTTTCCACAGGTTGTGAGAAGAATCCCGGTTTATAAATCCGTGAATAGGACATGAAATTAAGCTGTGTTTCTTAGTAATGGAAGTATCTAGATCTGTACATTTTAAAATTCTTTCTCTTTCATAGTTAGTGGTCTGATCACACACATTGTTTATGCGAGGATGGAGCACAGTTCTTCTGAACAATGCCCACAGCAGAGGGGTATTTTGAGTGAGTGTGTTGGTCATTGTGGGCTGCTCTAGGAAAACGCCATAACCCCAGGTGACTGAAACAACAGTCATTTACTTCTCCCAGTTCTGGAGGTTAAGTCCAAGATCAAGGTGCTGATACCTGGTGAGGCTCTTCCTTGCTTACAGACAGCCACCTTCTTGCTGTGTCTTCACGTGGCAGAGATGGAGAGAGAACTCTGGTCTCTCTTCCTCTTCTTCTAAAGACGCTGATCCGTCTTGGAGACCCTACCATTCTGACCTCATCTAAACCTAATGAGCTCTCAAAGACCTCATTTCCAAATACCATCACGTTGGTGATTAGGGCTTCGGCATAAAAATTGTGTGTGTGTGTGTGTGTGTGTGTGTGGGCGGGGGGGGGCGGGGTGCACAATTCTGTCTGTAGTAGGTGGGTTTCTTGGAATTTTTGTTATTATGAGGAATTCCTCCAAAATAGGCTTGATATAGAACTAAATAGGAAACTGTAAAATTAGCATTTATATGGCTTTTGATACAGCAAAGTAGTAAACACAATTTTATTTAAAATCAGAAGAAATTATTTTGGATATGTTAAATCTGATTCAGAGGCTGGTGGATGAAAAGAAGAAATTTTAATTGTTTCATTTTGATGAAAGAGAGAAATATGTGGTGAAATGCTGCAGTGGTGTTTTCACTTTTAGGCCTTATACAAATGAATGCTTTCATGGTTATCAAATTAGGGTGTAAGGACTGTGGTAGTGAGCTATTCCAGTTCCCTCACTGATCAGGAGGCTGAGCCCCACAGAAGCTGAGCGGCTAATGCATTGTAGAGGTTAGTGGCAGAGCAAGGATTGGAATCAGGCCTCCAGATTCACGGGGCCAGTCTTTCTGCTGTTCCATCAGTGGTTCTCAAACTGATGGTGCATCAGAGTCAGCTGGGGGGCTTGTGAAAATGCAGATGCTGGGCTGGGTCTCTGAAACAGCGGGTCTGGACTGGGACTGAGAATTTGCATTTCTGACAAGTTCCTGGGTGATGTTAAAGCTGCTGACTCTGAGGGCACACTTTGAGAACCCTGGCCTTATGTGATGTTGCCTTTGACCTCTTATAAGAGGATAGTAAGTAAATGTCTATGGGTTTATACCAGCTTGACCTTTCCTTGATACTCGGAGAATCAAGTTCTTTAATTTTGTGTTGTGTACTGTAATGCACCAACAACATAATGATTAGATGGAAAAAAGTACTAGAAATGGAGTATTTTTTAGAGTCATTTTGGCATTTTCAGGGATAATTTTTAGAGATAATTGTAGAGGTCAGAACCACTTATGCTGAAGGGGATACACTTGAGCTCTTAGCAACAGTCACACTAAAAAGGGTGAGGTCTTGATTGCTAGATTGTATAGGAGTGAAAAGTTACTTCCAGTTTTGTTACTCTATGTTTTTCTTTCTTATTTTGTGTACTAAAATGTTCTTAATGTATCAAAATCTTATCAGGCCCCAGCACAGTTACATGCCCATAGTAGATGTTAAATATATGAATTGAATTAAAAAAGATTAATAGGGAAAATGAGGTAGATTATTTATCTGGAGAGACTTCAGTGCCCCAGGAAAGTTACTCTGGCTCTCTAGATTATCCCAATCACAGGTTTTTATTGAATAATTACAGATTATTCTGGTTTACGCCTTATTTGCAATTATTGGGTTTTTTTTAAGCACAATTATTGGAGGAGGTAGCATATTTTTTTTTTCCCTTTTTCTCCCCAAAGCCCCCCAGTACATAGTTGAAGATTCTTCGTTGTAGGTCCTTCTAGTTGTGGCATGTGGGACACCACCTCAGCTTGGTTTGATGAGGAGTGCCATGTCTGCACCCAGGATTCGAACCAACGAAACACTGGGCCGCCTGCAGTGGAGCGCACGAACTTAACCACTCGGCCACAGGGCCAGCCCCAAGGAGGCGGCATATTTTTATGTAAGAGTTATTGAGTGATCCCCCATATCTTTTTATCATTCATCTGAAATTATTTTTACAAACTTTTTACTTTGAAATAATTTTAGAAGTACAAAAAAACTGCAAAAATAGCCCAGAGAATTCCAATATACCTTAGAACCAGTGTCCCTTTGTTAGCATCTTATGTAACCATAGTGCGGTTATTGAAACCAGGCAGTTGATACAATTAATCTAAAGTTTTTATTCAGGTTTCACCCCGATGTCTTTTTTCTGGTCGAGGATCCAGTCCAGTAGCCCACACTGCATTTAGTTATGGTGTCTCCTTGGTCTCTTCCAATTTGTGACAGTTTTTTATCTTTCATGACCTTGGTACTTTTCAAGAGTACTGGTCAGTTATTTTGCAGAATGTCCCTCAGTTTGGATTTATCTGGTGTTCTTTCATGATTAAATTGAGGGTTAAGCATTTTTGACAAGAATACCACAGTGGTGAGGTTGTTCCCTTCTCAATGCATCATATTGGCACGTGTGTGATGTAGATATGTCTTATCACTGGTGAATGTTAACTTTTGATCTCTTGGTTGAGGTGTCTGACATCTTTCTGTGCTCTAAAGATAAAAATTTTCCCTTTGTAATTAATGACTCTCATAACTTTACTGATTGTAGTGCAGACGTTTAAATGAAATGAATATATAATGTCAGAATCCTTTGAGCCTGACCCTAATTATGAGATCTTTCTTATCTTGGAGGCTTCATTATTATTTGTTAGATCCCAACATAGTAGGGAAGGGTAAAGCTGTAGACTTGTAGAAGAACAGTTATTTGTTCAAGAACTTGTACCTGATCTTGGTCAGTCTTAGTCTTGAATTGTCAACAGCGGAAGCTCTTTGTTCCAATTCTTTTTCTGTGGTTCTGCGATCTGTCTCGCATCTGTCTTCCAGTGGATGACTTTCCATAACTACATTGCGTTTCTTAAGATTCTCCCTAGAGCATTTTTGTAGAAGATTTGTGTGCTTCAGTTCATCACAAGGCAGTTGCTCCAAGTATCCTCTTGTTGACCCACTTCCTAGTCCATACAGCTGAGTGTGTGTGTTCTCTTTGTAGACTATGCTGATGAGGTGCTGCAGATATTACATAGATACATAGACGCATATAAATGGTCTCTATTTTCAAACTGTATATCCCTTTAATATCCCAACAGGAGTGAATTGGAAGATATATATCTGGCCTGTCTCCCTCCCCCTCATCCCCCTCCAAAGCTTGTAAGCTCCTTAGAAGCAGGGGACAGATCTCTTTTTGTTTACCAGTCACTTGCTTGGTGCTTGGCATACACAAGGCACTCCATAAATATTTGAGAATAAAAGAATATTATATGTGCATCTTGTTAACTGGTTTTAGAAATTACCAGACTATTGTAAACATCTTTCCACATTAACACAGGTATGTAATCTTCATAGTATTCCACTACAGTCATGCCTTGCTTAACAATGGGGATACGTTCTGAGAAATGTGTCAGTAAGTGATTTTATCATTGTGCAAACATCATAAAGTGTACTTTCACAAACCTAGATGGTCGAGCTGTTAACACGAATAATCAATAATCTTTCTACAGCGGGGAGTTTTATTCGAGCCAAGCTGAGGACTGTAGCCTGGGAGTGCAGCCTTCGAAAGTGCTGTGAAGAAGAGTGATTTTTCAGCACCATTATATACCATTTCCAAACAGACATACATCAAGTGTGACAGGGGTACATTCTTTCAAGGGTTCAAGGAGATACTTTGTTATAGATTAGTACATACACAGTGGGTCAGCATGACCCCAGTGTCATGGGAAAGGACACTTATCTTCAAAAAGTACTGGTGTCATAAGAAGAGAGGCATTGGTTCTTACCTTCAAAGAGTACATTCTGGGGCTGGCTCCGTGCCTGAGTGGCTAAGTTCGCACGCTCTGCTGTGGCGGTCCAGGGTTCAGATCCTGGGCGCGGACACGGCACCGCTCATCAGGCCATGTTGAGGCGGCGTCCCATATCCCACAACTAGAAGGACCTGCAACTAAGATATACAACTGTGTACAGGGGGGGTTGGGGAGATAAAGCAGAAAAAAAAATATTGAAAAAAAAGTACATTCTTCATTTTGGGACAATATACAATGAACATTTGACAGGCTGTAAGTCAGGCTTCTTTGGTTTAAATAAAATTTAGGCCAAATCACAATTAAACCAGAATGGCTTCCCCATACAGCTCAATATATAAAATTTTCTTCTATCATAGCCTCCTACACATGTAGGCTCTGTGGTACTAATCTCATGGGATGGCCATCATCTACGTGATCTACTGTTGACTGAAACGTCCTTAGGTGGCGCATGACCATATATGGATGTGCTGCAGCAGCTACGTCTGTAACCCATCCTGCGTTGTTGGAGATTAGGCTGTTTCCAATTTTTTCTATTATAAAGAGTTCCATGGTGAATATTCCTAAATATGTATTTTGTTCAGTTATTTCCTTAAGATAAATTCTGTAAAGAGTCATTGATAGCTCAAAGAAGATATGTATTTTAAGGCTTTTGATATATTGCAAAATAACCCTCTAGAAAGGTTGTATAGATTTATATTCCAGCCAGTACTGTTCAGAATGCTCATTTTCCCACACTTTCCCCAATGCTCAACTTTCAGTTTTTTAGAATAAGACTAAATTTAGAGTTAAAAAAATTTTTTTTTTGTTTTTAAGATTGGCACCTTGTTTTTTCTTCCTCTTCTCCCCAAAGCTCCCCAGTACATAGCTGTATATTGTACTTGTAGGCCTTCCTGGTTGTGCTCTGTGGGACGCTGCCTCAGCATGGCCTGATGAGTGGTGCCATGTCCCTGCCTGCACTCAGGATCCGAACTGGCAAAAGCTGGGGCTACTGAAGCAGAGTGTGTAAACTTAACCACTTGGCCACAGAGCTGGCCTCTTTTTTTTTTTTGGTGTTTTTAAGGATTCTTACTGGAGTATGGTGGAGTGGGGATCATAGTCTGACTAATTTGCTAATAACCCTCCAAGTTTTCCGTATTGAAATTATCCAGTTTTTGGTTTGCCTCGATGAGAGAGCAGAATAAACCTCAATAAGGTAGGGGTTAACAATAATCATTATCCTCTCTGAAGTTATAGTTGGTCATATCTGTGGTCCTTATCCAATAGGAAACTTCTTGAGAGTGGGATACATTTCTAATTCATATCATTCAGAAAAATCAACTACAGGTGAATTAAAGGCTTAAATACAGAAGGCAAAACTATGAAACTTTTGGAAGACAATGTAGGACAGTAATTGTGTGACTCTAATACAAGGAAGAGCTTCTTAAACAGATCACAGAAGGTGTAGACCATAAAGGAAAAGATTGACTGCTTTGACAGCATTAACTTGACAGCTTGTGTTTATTAAAAGAAACCATCAAGAAAGTGAACAGACAAGTCACAAGTGAGAATAGATATTTTCAGTACATATTATTGAGAAAGGATTATATCTAGAAAGGTAAACAATGACAAATCAATAAGAACAATAGAAAAATGGGCACGTGACCCAAGTAGGCATCTCACAGAAGAGGAAACCTGCATGCAGAGATTCTCGACTTCATTAGTAATTAGGGAAAGGCAGTTTAGGACCAAAGTGGTGTATAGTTTCATAACATTGGGTTGGCAACAGTGTAAAAATCTGACAATGTCTGCTGTTTAGGAAGGTAGGAAATAACTGGAATGTTTACACACAACTGGTGGGATTGTAAATTGGTATCATAACTTTGGAATTATCAAGTAAAGTTAAAGATGGATGTACACTTTGACCCAGTGACTCTACTCCTGGGTCTTTATCCTGGAGCAGTGCTTCTAAATTGTGTTTTCAGCATCTCACAGGAACTTATTATAAATGCAAAATTTGGGGCTCCACCGTAGACCTATTGAATCAGAAACTTTGGGGATGAGCCAGCTTTCAGTCTTAACAAGCCATTCAGGTGGTTTAATGCGTGCTAAAATTGGCAAACTGCGGCCCCAGAGAAACACATGTATGTGAGTGCCTGAGGACATGACAAGAATGCTCACAGTTGCACTGTTTGTAAAAGGCAAAAACTGGAAGCAGTGTCCATCAGAGGAGAATGGATGAATTGTATTCCTATAGTAGTGCAACTGAATGGATTTTAGCCACATGCACCACTGAGGATTATTGTCAGGAATATCATATTGAGGAAAAAAAGCTACGTCCAGAAGAATGCACATAGTATTTTTCCTTTTTTAAAGTTTTGAAACATGTAAAGCAAAATTCCATATTGTTAGGAATACAGATATGGCAAAGTAATAAAACAGATTAATTACAAACACATTCAAATTAGGGAGTAGCTCTATTAGAAGAGAGAAGGTGATAGGGATACCAAAAGGGAACTCAAAGATAGGAATTTAATTTTTTTTTTTTTTTGGTGGGGAAGACTCGTCCTGAGCTAACATCTGTTGCCAGTCTCCCTCTGTTTTGTATGTGGGATGCCTCCACAGCATGGCTGATGAGTGGAGTAGGTTTGTACCTGGGATCCGAACCTGTGAACCCAGGCTCCTGAAGCTGAGTGTGCAGAATTTTAACTGCTTGGCCATGGGGCTGGCCCCCTGAATTTAATTTTCTTAAACTGTGATCTGTACTCAGGGTTTTGTTATATTATGCTTAGTGCCTCGCGCATATTAAAATTATTTTTTTGTACCTGCCAAATTTTTAAAAAACATACACTTATGTTTTTTCTTTTTGCGAAGTCTGTCTACACAGGGACTATTCAGTTTGTATGAAAAAGATATGGTGGGGGTGATGGTGGAGAAGATATGTTCTTGCAGCATTATGGTCTGAAAGTACTTTCAGCAGTAGGGATATCAAACAGAAGATTGTTTTTGATGATAATGGTGGTTAACACTTGCTGAGCGCCTGCCAGGTGCCAAACACTGGTCTAAGGACATTACGTACTGAGTTTATCCTCAGTTAACTGAGGATTGAGCCTCACAGTGAGCATATGGGGGTGGTACCACGACTCCTCCTGTTTCATAGGGGAGGAAAGGTGTGTGTGGATACAGAGGTGAAAGTGGTCGAGGCTGTCTGACTCCTAAACACTGTCAGACCTGGTCAGAGGGAGAGGACAACCAGACCAGACTGTTATGCCTGAGAGTGTTGGAGTTACGAGACAAAAAGGAAAAGTCAAAATAGGAGTGGGAGTGTGGAAGACTGTGGAGAGGGAAGGCTGTATATACCCCCCATTTTCGAAGTTACTTTCTTTATCTTAGTAGGTTTGTTTTTAAACCAGCATATATGACTGTCATTCTACCTGAGTCCCTAAAGCAGAAAAGTAATTGCATTTTGTTTTTAGTTTTAAGGATTGCATCTTCCAGTTCGTTAGAAATTGGTAATATCACACCATAGGATTTGGGAAATCTTACTTCTACGCTTAGGCAATTGGTTGCTAAAAAGGGCACTTTTGGGGACTCTCCCTTTGCCTATTGTTTGCTAGCCTTTGATAATTTTTTTGTATCATAATTATCTCATATTATGAGGACTATTTCTTAGATAAGCATTGGTTATATTGTAAACTTTACTTTAAGTCACCGTAGTATGACAGTCACTCCTTAAAATTGACAAATACAGGAAAAATTAAAAGATGTTCCAGAAGCCATAAGTCAAATTATATGAAACCAAATAGCACTACTATTTTTGTTTGGTATTCAATTCAGAGTGCTAAAATTGTCTAAACCACATGAACTGTCAAGCATTTGTAATTGTGTAATGTCATACTTTCTAGCAGTCAGCCCCTTACTAAGCTGACAGCCAGGAGAGTCCTTGCATAGCAGGGATGTCTGCATTTCAGACACATGTAGTGCTTGTTGGAGATCCCTTATGGGCAAATGTAGAACATAGGCTTCTTAAAACAAATTTTAAGTACTTCAGCTCTTCTAGTTTCAGATGCATTTTGCTGAAGTTGGGTAATCTCAGTCTTAATTGCCAGTGCTTTTCAATGTGTTTGATGTTCCTATTTCTCTTTTATTTTCTCTTATATGCTTTTCCCCCCTTTAAACAAAAACACAAAAAGTTTTAAATGAAAACAAGTAAGGTAATAGGAAGCCTAATAGGAAAAAGACATTGTTTGATGCATTTGGAATAATACCACTGTAATCATCAAATGTAGCCAAAGCCCAGCATGCTTGTCAGTTACTAAATATAATGGAAACTTTGTGTTTTAAACCTAGAGCAAGCAACAAACCACTTCTTTCAAAGTCTATAATTCACTCGTGATTTCTGCTGATTGTGAATTACGACCAGAATTTGATACATATTATTGGATCAATTATTATAGAATGAGAAATCACAGTTATAGAAGTTCATATAACTATAAAACCATTAGAATTTAAACTAAGGTGGTAATATACTTTTAAAAATAGCTTAGAAAATTTAGATCATTCGAGGAGAGGTAGTAGAAATTATAGTCTTTCAAAAAATGAGACCAAATGGTTTTCATTAAGAATCTTCAGGGTCTGTAATCTGGTTTTTCATATGGGTGGTGTTTAACACCGTAGGATTTCAGGGTGGGAGGTGGAGGCAGTGTTTGCTAAAAGTGACATTCAGAGTAATTTTGCATGACAGATTGTGTTGTAGGCAAATGGTTTTGGAATCCCTATGTGACATCCCTATTGAGTGCAGTTTGTTTACTCTCCTTCCTGATTCACCTTTCTTCTCCTTTTTTCCCCTCTTCTCCACACTTCAGCTCTCTGTCTAGTAAATAGATGTTAAGTTTATATTATTTTTTTTGAAGTTAGAAGGGACTTTAATCCAGTGGGTCCCAAATCTGGCTCATCAGAATCACTCAGGGAGCTCTCTAAAACTACAGATCCTTGTCCTTACCCCAGACTCTCTTAATCAGGATCTCTCCATGGATGGGACCAAGGGATTCGTGTTTGGATGATTAGCTAAATTTATAAATGATTGGTATTGACTGTGGTTCCCTTGTGTTACAGACGTGGAAGTGGTAAGTCCAGGCATGCTCTTCCAGGGATAGTTGAATTTCTCAGAAAAGGTTTTCAAAGGTCTTGAAAAGCCTTCATTAATGGTAGAGTGACAAGCTATATGATAATTTTTGGGCATTGGTATGTGGCAGAGTTGGCTAGCTGTCCATCTAAATCAGTTCTGTCCTTCCATAAGATACAGTTTTACAGCTCCAGGTTTCACTTTTCAGATTCCCTTGCAACGAAGCAGGTATGAGTGGAAGTGGTAGATGCCCCTGTCCGGGAGGGGGAAATTTCCCCCTTATTCCTCTTGAGTTCTTGTGGCTGGTCTAATAGTAAAATTAACACAAGAGAGATTAAAGAGAAAAATCGAATTTAATGCGTACACGTGGGAGATCATAAAATTAATGCTCAGAAGTGACCAAAGCAGGCAGCTTTTATACTTTTTACACACAGAAACAATAAATTTGTGAGGATTTGACAAAGATACTTAGGTTTGGGTGCTTAATCAGTAAGCAATCTAAGCAGAGTTTGGACTTGTGGTGGTAATTTAGTAAAAAAGTAACAAGGTGTGTTAATACAGGCCTCTCTACTCTGAATTCCAACCACCGCCTCCCCCCCCCGCCCCACCCTTTTTGCTTGAGGAAGATTGTTCCTGAGCTGTCATCTGTGCCAATCTTCCTCTATTTTATGTGGGATGACGCTACCGTGTGGCTTGATGAGCGGTGCTAGGTCTGCGCCCGGGATCCGGACCTGCAAACCCTGGGCCGCCGAAGCAGAGCACGCGAACTTAACCGTTATGCCACTGGGTCAGCCTCGTGAGGAAGCTGTTTTTCACATGGGAGATTTATTTGCTGCTTTTAGGGGGAAATGGAAAGAGTTAAAGTGCAATTTTTGCATCAGCTGCTTCTCAAATAACTAAGTCAAAATAATCAGTATGCCATTGTAGGATATTTTGGGGGCAGTCTGCCCTGGGTCCCAACACTGCTTTTGAGTCAAGATTGCAAAACTGCTCTTAGTTATATCTGACTAGATACTGAAAGTCAAAGGTCAGCAGATGGAAGCAGAGCTGGTTGGGACATGGAGAAGAATTGTCTCAGAGCACGTCTCGATGATATTTTATCAAGAGTCTGCTGCTTCCAGGCTTGCTTTCGTCAGTCAGCTGAATGCAGGGAACGAGGAAGCTCCATGGCAGAGCTGCAAGATGGAAGGAGCCAGGATCCCTGAGTCGGCCTGGAACAGACTGCCTGCTGACCAGGAACACCTGCCATGGAAGTTTCCAAGAGCGAGAGAGAGACTTCTGTTGTGTTTTGGCCACTTCTAAGTGCACTTTTTATACCAGTATGGTATTAGGGCATTATCTTCTTGTTAGATGGATTCTAGCCACTGTATCCAAATCTAAAAGGAAAGGCAGGTTCTGAGTATGTAGAAAATTAGTATTCTGCAGTTTTACTTCTCCACGTGTATAATTCTGTTATCTATTCCTCAGAATGTAGACGTGTGATGTGACAGAGTTGGGACGTTTTATTAGGCTGCAGTACTTTCTTAGAGGTGTAATCTGAAGAAGGCTGCTACTCATGTGAAAATTGGTAAATGAGGATTTGTGATGCCAACTGTGAAAGGTTGCCAGCAGTGGAGGAGGGACTGATCTTCAGAGCACTCTTGTTTAATAATGATCTTAGAGCTAAGAATTATTAGTTTTTATTGATTTCCTGGAATTTACATAATTAAAAAATTATTAAATGTATAAGGTATATATAATGTGGCGTTTTCCAAACTTAAGTCATTTCCCTACTCCTTCATTGTTTTTGCTGTGTTTTATACCACAGCATTTTATCTCACTCTTGTTTTTTGTTTGTTGTTCTGTTTGTTTGGTAACATCTATTGCCAAGCTTCCTTTTTTTGCTTGAGGAAGATCCTCCCTGAGCTAACGTCTGTGCCAGTCTTCCTCTATTTTGCATGTGGGTTGCTGCCACAGCACGGCCGATGAGTGGTGTAGGTCTGCACCTGGGACCTGAACCCACGAACCTGGGCCACTGAAGTGGAGTGTGCTGAACTTAACCACTACACCACAGGGCCGGCCCCTTTCTCACTTTTTTTTTAAACTTAGCATTGTCATAAGAAGTAATACATGTGGAGTCACAGGTTGGTATGTTATTTTTTCCTAATATCTATTTGAATAATGCATACATATTTAAAAATCCCAACATGTGGTAGATAACTTTATTTTAAACGCCACTAGTGATGTTTCTGTCATACTTAGGAAATACTGTTCACATAATGAATATTATTTTTTAGTATCTTCAGTGCTTAATACATAAAATTCTATTAGAAACAGATGCAGTCACAGGAAACTAGCAGACGTACTGTGTCTAACAGGGCTTTGGTTATAGCCTTTTCCTATCACAGATTAGTATTCTGTTTGATTAATGTCTACATTTGTTTGTGACTGAGGGACAACAAAAACAGTGTATCTAAACAATTTTTGAACAGTGTTAAGCAGGATGTGCTTCTAAAGTTAGTGAGGAATGGGCGTAAGGAAGTGCTAATGAACATGAAATTAAAATAAAAAAATCTTGGAAAATACTGATACTTGTGATAATCCCATAATCCGAGGGTGAAGAAGATAATGAGGCTTGAACGGCCCGGGAAGCGTTGTTAGATTACTGACTTAAATTTCAGGTATTGAGGAAAGAATTGCAGTAGGGAAGTTTTTCGCTTTTTCCTCCTCTTCACCTTTTATTTGCCCATATTTTTTTGTTCACTTGAGAGTATGTAAGATGTTGTCCTGGGGACATGTCCTATCAGTGTCAGCAGGAAAGAGTGCTTTGTTGGAGGGGTGCCCTGGCCATCCTTGGTAGCTGAGGAAGTACCCACGTGCTTCTTCTCTCCCCTCTCAAATGGTTTTAAAGCTCTAGAATTTGCCTAAACCATTGGATTTATATATAATTTAAATTTTAACTTCTTCAGTCATTTTGATAAGTTTGTCTCTTGGTGTATAAATTAATACTTTAAATTTGTTCTAAACATCTGTCTTTAAAGTTGAAAATCAAGTTGCTTATTTCAAGTGTTCCAGAACATTGTAGATGAGTCTTATACACTATAGACATTGAGCACATTGAAACTTAGTCTTTTTGGTTTTCCTTTTGAAGAGTCTAACTTCATATATAGTCCTGTTTTCTCTCCTGACTTCCTTTACCCATTTTTTATTATTTGAATCATTAACACCCTATGCCAGCAGGCAGGATAATAAAAGCAGGCAAGATAAATAAAGGAAAAGTGATAGAACTTCAGATGAGTTAATTTTGTAATTTGTGTCAGATCAGTTAAAACAGGAGTATGTTAAAATAGTCAAAGAACAATCATTTAAACTTTGGAGATTATTTGCCCTTTTCTCCTTTATAACAATTAATTGAGAGTGAGATGTGAGAGACACTGACACGGGTTTAGTGAAAAGCAGCAAAATGGAATTCAGAAGGAGAATTTAGAGGGAAAGCTTGAAAATGGAAATGTAGTTTTGCTAGGTGAAAACTAAGGAAAAGGGGATCAGGAAAGTTACAGAAAAATGATAGCATTCTCGAATGAATGGCATAACGTTTATAGAGAGAACCTGCTGAGATAGTGAAAGAATCTAGAGATGTGTGTGATTGCAAACCTCTTAGTCATAGAGAATCCGAGGTGCGGAGTACAGCAGATGGAAGCAGAGCTGATCGGGACATGGAGAAGAATTGTGAGAGCATGTCTCCATATTTTATCATCTTCTGCCTTTTTGCATCATGCCTTTGCTAGTAAATTCTTTTTTTTTTTTTTAGGTATGCTTTTTGGTGAGGAAGATTGGCCCTGAGCTAACATCTGTTGCTAATCTTCCTCTTTTTGAAAAATTTCATTTATTTATTTATTTATTTTTCTCCCCAAAGCCCCAGTACATAAGTCATTCTAGTTCTTTTTTTTTTTAAGCAAGATTAGCCCTGAGCTAACTACTGCCAATCCTCCTCTTTTTGCTGAGGAAGCCTGGCCCTGAGCTAACATCGTGCCCATCTTCCTCTACTTTATATGTGGGACGTCTACCTCAGCATGGTGTGCCAAGTGGTGCCATGTCCACACCCGGGATCCAAACCAGCAAACCCCGGGCCGCCAAGAAGCGGAACGTGCCAACTTAACTGCTGTGCCACTGGGCTGGCCCCAAGTCATTCTAGTTCTGTGTGGGATGCCACCACAGCACGGCTTGATGAATAGTGTGCAGGTCCACACAAAGGATCTGAACTGGCGAACCCCTGGCCGCCAGAGCAGAGTGTGCAGACCCAACCACTTGGCCATAGGGCCGGCCCCTTTGCTAGTAAATTCTGATGTGCCATCTTGCATTCTTTTTCTTTGCACAGGAGAAAGGTTTATCTTTGTAGGTAGCTAATTGGTACCATTGAAATTTTATAAAATTCAACACACATTCACCAGCTTTGCCAGGAATAGGAAGTACCCTTTAATGTGTGACATTCTGTTTGCATCAGTGTCTCCCAGGACTGTTTTAAGGCTGATGTGGGAACCACAGTGGATGGGAATTGACAGAAAGATTCCAACAAATTGTGTGTGTATGTTTTTTTTAATGGCAAAGGAGTTGAAACTTTTTAGTGTAGAGACACGGCTGCACAAGAAAGTATATAATTTACTGTAGACCCTTAGTTGGAGGTAAAAGGATTCTGGGTCCTGAGAGTCTTCATGGGAGCTACTGGCTACTATGTAGAGTACAGTTTTTGTCAGGTGTAAGAAAACTTTTGTCATTTCTAGGGAGCTTTATGTTTTTTTGACCCTCTGACAGTTACTGGAGATATTGCAGAGGTCTTTGTAAGCCATGTGTACAAAATCAGCCCACCTCGTTTTTTTTCTTTTTACTCTTTTTTTGAAGATGATTTCAAAATTATTAAAAAATGTGAAAATAAAAATAGGAAAAGAATACATGTATAACCTTTGTCCAGATTCATCTGTTGTTATCATTTTGCTGGATTTGCTTTATCATTTCCTCTCACTCTTGCTGTCTTGTGTACACTCTCTTTACACACACACACGCTCTTACCTTTTTTTCTGACCCTTTTGAGAGTAAATTGAATACACCATGACCCTTTATTTATAAATACTTGAGTGTATATTTTCTAAGAATAGGGATATTTCCTTATATAACCATAGTAAATTTTTCAATTTTATAAATTTACATTGGTTTTTGTATTAGGGCTCTCCAGAGAAACAGAACCAATATATGTAGATATTTATGTGATAAGATTTATTATAGGAACTGGCAGGCCACTACCACTGGGGATGGAAATACTGCTGCCACTGGGGGTGGGAAGACCTCTTCCTCTGGCAAAGAAGACTCATTCAAATTTAGGGGCTCAATATCCCCAGCTTCTTCAGGGTTTTCCCACACATCCTCATCTCAATTTATAGAATCCCAGTCTTTCCTTTAGTCAATGCCCTTACTTTATCAGTAGACACGCTGTTAGTCTGAGAGTTCAGTTTGCCTTCTAATTCAGTCAGTCACAGAATGAGATTCTGTGTTTGAGATCAGCAATTTCACCCCAACAGCTACAGGAAATCAGGCTCTCATTCACTGCACACCTAGAAGCGCTTAGGTCATTTATGGTGTGCTTGAGCTGGGAATTCGAATCTCTGAGCTCATCATTTTCCTCCACTGCTTTGTCCAGTGATATTAGGGCCAACCAACCAAATCCGTTATTATAGTCCTTAGTTTTCCAGAAATTTTCGTATCATATACAGAGTCACTTAGCTCTTCACTTCTTATAAGTTTTTGGTTAGAAGTATCCAACGCAGATATTTTGGGTATTTCCATAAACAGTTCATGCCATAGACTATATATAAATGCTCTCTTAACTACTGGAAATAGAGCCATTAGCATCTTTAAATCTAATTAGGTTAGAGAGCCTTTTCCAGAGACCCCAGAACCAATTCAGAAAACTCATTGTTAATATTCTGTTCCTCTAGAACCACTCTCACTACTAAAATCTGTATTAGTCAGGATTCTCTAGAAAAACAGAGCCAATAGGCTAGATATAGATACATACATGAGGAGGTTTGTTACAGGAGTTGGCTCACATGATTATGGAAGCCGAGAAGTCCACCGTCTGCTTTCTGCAGGCTGGAGAAGCATTAAAGCTGGTGAGATAGTTCAGTCTGATTTCAAAGGCTCAGGAACCAGGATTGCAGATGTCTGAGGGCAGATGAAGATGGATGTCCCAGTTCAAGCAAAAAAAAAAAAAAAGCAGATTTGCCCTTCCTCCGCCTTTTCTTTTATTTAGGCCCTCAATAGATTGGATGCTGCCCACCCATACTGGGAAGGGTGAGCTTTACTCAGTCTACCAATTCAAATGGTTTTCCCTTCCAGAAACACCCTCACAGACACACCCACAACTAATATTTTACCAGGTACCTGGGTATCCCTTAGCCTTGTCAAGTGGACGCATAAGATTAACTATCATGGTTCTTTTTGTCAGTTGACCTAAAATATCCTTAATAGCATTTTTTTCCCTGCCATCACAGGATCCAGTCTGAGATCAGATACTGCATTTTATTGTCGTGTCTGTTTAGCCTCCTCTGATCTGGAACATTTCCGTAGTCTGTCTTTGTCTTTTATGGCACTGACACTTGTGAAGATTGTAGTCCTCTCCACTTTGTTTTTTCTTCTTTAAATAAAACATTCCTCACTTTGTGTTTGTTGCTGTTTCCTCTTGATTAGCTGCAGGTTTTACATCCTCGGCTGCAGCCACTGATGGGTGTCCTGTCCTTCTCAGGGGTATATCTGGAGGTATGCCATATCCGTCTGCCCTTCATTGAGGATGTTAGTATGGTCACTCCTGGCAAGGCCTTGCCGATTTATCTATTGTGCAGTTACTGAATTTCTTTCCTTCCCTTGCAGCTAATAAACAGTTTGTGGGGAGATGCTTTAACACTATTCAAACATTCTGCATATCAAAATTATCCCTAGCTTTAGCATCTGTTGGTGATTCTTGCCTGCTAGAGTCTTTGCCAGTATAATTTTCTATCTCCTGCACTCCCTCCATATTTACCGCTTGGCCCTCAGCGTTCTTCTATAGTCATCCCTTTGCTCCATCAGTCCTTCTGTCTGTCCGCATCTGTCTGTCTTCCAGTCATTGATATGGACCTATTCATTTGTACTTTTAGTGGTTTAATGGTACTTAATTACCATGGTGCTCAAATTGTCCCAAATTTAGCCAGGAGGAGCCCCTTCCAGCTGACTCATGTGTCCTTGTCACATCTTTTTTTTTTTAAGCATTTCCCCACTTTTTGACATAAGATGCCCCAGGTTCATCTTGTACTTACCTTGTGTAGCCCTGGAATCTGCCATTTCTCGAGGAGCCCAGGTCCTTTTTAGGGGATGATATTAGCAGACAAGACTTGGGTGCTAGGTGTGCTCATTGTTACTAGTCCCCCACCCTCCATTCTCTAGTTGAGTGTGAGGTCTGATGAGCCATTGGTAAATTTCTTGGTGTCTCTGGGTGTTTGATCAAAACTAGACCCAAGCATCCCTGACTGTTAGAACAAGTCACCTTCTAAGTTTCCTTTCGTTCAGATTCTCAATTAGTCCAGGAACCACAGTCATAGATGTATTTCTACTCAAGGGCTTTCTCTTCTTTTCTTGAGAGAGGAGTCATCATTTTCCATTACTTCAACCATGTATAGAAATTGTTTTTAAGCTTCCCCGTTAGTCTTCCCCCACAAAGTAATATATTTTGGAGAGTATAGAAAAGTGCCAGGAAAAAGGAAAAAAGCCTACCTATAATTTCACCACCCAGAAGGGAAAAAAAAACTATTAACATTATTATATAAATGGACTTGCTTAGAACTATATCCATTTTAAAAATTTAATATTGAAGTTTTCCTCTTTCTAAATGTATTTTCTTAACCATCAGATCTTTGATACCTAGTAATTTATATTCCAAACATCTTGAGGGTTGATAGTTTTATATTGTATGTTAGCTTATTGACATTTGGAATTACAGTGTTTTCCAGATTTCTTCCAAAATTAGTAGTTTTAGTCTTTTTTCTTGCAGTTCTTTGATTAGCCATTGCATTTCATCTCTTCTCAGTGGACTTGATGAATCTGTCTAAGCAAGAACAGGGTGGAACGTATATTTAGCTGTTTTTAAAGTTATATTTCCCTCCGATTTACATTTTGGAAATGCCTTTTTCTTCCTCTTTTTTCCTGCTGGAATGAGAACCAAATCCATTACTAAGAATACTTCGTTCTCCTGGTTGAGTGTTCAGCAATTCCTTACTGTCACTGTGGGAATTAATCATTGAATTTAGAAATTTTAATCCTTTCGAACTGTCTCTTTGCAAACCTGGAAACTGAGGCTCCGAGGCGTTAAGTGTAGCCGCGTGTGCTCTGGCGACTTCCTGGAGGAGCTGGGCTCCCTCCTCGCACCTGGATGCTTGTTTGCACTTGGTGTTTAGCATTTTCAGTGTACATGTGTGATGTGTTTCTTTAATCTTATTTGCCCGATTCTCTTCCCTTTGCTCAGCATTTTGTATGCTATGTGCTTCCTTCTCTTACCTTTTGAAAAAAGATGAAAGGAATATTTAAGGAAAGTATACTAACTTTTATTATGGAATGCTTTTTTTATGGCTGCATTATAAATTCTTGAAAATAAAGGGTCTAATGGAAATACGTAATGAGAAAGTAGGGGTCTATCACATGTACCCCCCCTTTTTTAGTGAATAGACCATTTAAACTAAATTAAGTAAAGGATGTAAATTCTGTTGTTTCAGTTTTAATATTTCATGACTGATTTTATAGATGAAATTATATTTTACAATAAATAGGAAGAAGAATTTATATAGCCTGTTCTGTTTGATGTGAAACAGCAAATCCCATTTCTCTGTAGCTGTAAAGAAAATTCATTATAATGTCTTTAGTTGTAAGAGATGGTTTCATTGTGATTAGTTACATTGATAATAAAACAACCTTTTCAAATGACATAAGACACAAATGATCCTATGTGTCTGCTTTTAATGGCATTGAAATTTTTCATTTTCTATTTTTCTCATAGAATTTTCCTTTTTTTATGCCGTTTTCCTGTTCCAATAAGAATTTTCTTTCTTTTAAAAAAAATCAAAACAATTAGATGGAAATATTAACAAAGCATTAATTTTAAAAATACATTTTGAAAGGAGATATATTGAATTTTAACTTTCTGTGTAAAATCTTTCCTACTACACAAGATAGCTTTGTCAGAGGTGGTTAAGATCGTCATAAAATTGACTTTATTACTGGATCAATTTAATGTATTTGGAAAATAGTACTTGAAGTGTAGGAACATTTTAATAAAAGAAACAGCCAAGTAAGAAACCTGGGCTAATGTTACAGTTTGTTTTTGTCCCATGACTTGTCACGTTATGTTGCTGTTACTACATCCTGACGAGTGGTGTTGGGAAGGGGAGACTCTTTGATAATGAAAGGGGTGAGGTCTGTTTGTTCTGTTACAGTCACCATGGCTTGATCCCTATTAGTATGGCTTTTTAATGATTGTTTTAGCTCTAACTTAAGCCCTAAACAAATATTCTAATTTTTAACTTGCAGGCAAAATCAAATTAGGTATTTGAAATAGAACACAGGTATCCCCTGGAATAGGAACAGTATTCTATTCTGACTTGAGTGAGAATTTTTTCCTCTCCGTCGATAGTTTTATTTACTCTGACCATTTGGGCTTAAGAGCACATAGTTCTAGCTTGTCTTCGGTTTGTCCTTGGACTCTGGCTGGGGAAGGTTATTTTTAGAAGTCAGCTAGACATGGCATGTGAGATGCTTTGGAGGTGGAACTTAATCAGGTGTGAGTCCTGTGACCAGAGGCCCCTACATCTCCGAAGTTTGAATGCCTCCTGCTAGATGAGGGTGAGGAAGTTTTGTATTCTGTGTGGCCAAAAGGATTGTGACTCATTCAGCCCCAGTGACATGTGGCTGTATAGGTGTTTACTGCATGGGCTGCCCCATCAGGTTTGGGGAATAGTAGAAATACAGGTTGCTAACATTTCTGAGCTTAGCTGGAAAGGAACTCATGGCTACTGTTATCTTTGAGGCAAGTCGTTTGCTATAAATGATTCTAGGGGCCAATATGAATGAATGCCTTCATCCAAAATGAGGTTTTTCAGGAAACATTAAGACATTTCTTTTATTCCATACAAATCTAAATTTAAAACTCTCTACCTCATCTCTTTGTTAGTTAGCTCTTTAATAACTCTTGATTTTATCATCCCAGTTTTTCATCGTAAGCCATATCAGGTCTGGTTTTGGTAGTGGGAGAGGCATAAATATAAATGTCAGTTTATTAAGTTTTGAAATCTTTCAGAAGTTTGATGGGAATTCTGCTCTTCAACCAGTATACTTCATTGACCTCCTCCTGTGTACATTAATACTATTGTGATAGTATAGAACATTCTTGTTAAAGGTTGGAGGGTATAGGAAAGGAAATATATGTAAAATATATACAAACGAGGGGTGAACTTGAGCTCCATGTTCACAGGCTGCAGAAGTGTTCTTGCGACAGGTCCCCCACTTCCCTGGGCGGAGTGATCAAGAGAGGGGGCAAGCGGAATACCGGCACCTCTGTGACTGTGTCTCCAGAGCCGAAAACCCTCACTTCCACTGTTTTCTGTCCCTTGCAAGCAGGTCACCAAGGCCAGCGCACACCAAGGGGAGGGAATTAGGCTCCACCCTTTGAAGGGAGTGTCAGAGAATTTGACACTCATTCTGAATCGCCACAGGCATTTTCCTGGTTGGGGAAGGTAGAGTTAACAGACTTATACTTAGGAATGCAATGCAGCGGCACATTGAGGAGGTGGGTTTTGCTGGACCCGAGTGTTCAGGAGCTGATCCCATTGTGAATAAACAACTATGTTACACATCCATTTGTGGTAAAATTGCTTCTGATGTTACCAATAAATGGTTTTTAGGGTGTTAAATTTTACTCTTGTCATGGAAGAAGTTATTCAACTTGTGACCGTTAGCATTTTCATAGAAGAGTGATTTTTTTCTTTGTAGGATCAGATACTTTATTTTGTGGTCTCTGTTAACAAATTGATGTTTCTGATGGGAGAGTGTGGTGAGAGGATGATTACGTAAAGCACAGCTCCCTTTCGTTACCCTTAGGTTATGCACATGGTGTTTTGTAACGACAACTAATACTAGAATTTTCTCATGAACAGACTATATATGGACTTGATGGTACTTTATTAAATCAGGTAATAGTATAAGACATATATTTCCAATAAAAAGTCCAATTGAAAATGATAGATTAAGAAAGAGATCTGCGCAGTCCGCTAATTTCCGTTTATTCATGTCTTGCTCAGCTCGTAATAGGCTTGTAGGAAGTCTTGCCTGTCCTACCTTGCCCTTCCGGGAGGAGACTGCTGTAGGATCTCCACAACTTCTGGAGTTCGTCCTTTTTGAGCTCCTCAAAGGGAAAGGGCAAAAGACCATTGGGAGCTTTTATAAATGCACGTGTGTGCACACCAGCCATGCTGCACACTATCCCCTGTTGTGACTTTACCATGGGCCTGGTGCCAACACGTGCTAACTGCACACTGCTTGCACCACTAATTTGGGTAAGTCTAGGAGGGGTGAAGGGTGAGATGGCGTGGGATGGAGGCAGGGAGAAGGTGGTTTCCTGTGTGGGTGGCCTTGTACCAGTGAGAGAGTATGTCTGTGAGTGTGTGTGAGTGTGTGTGTGTGTGTGTGTGTGAGGGTGTGAGAAAGAGACAGAAAGCAAGCTGAAGCTGCCTTAATGTCTACTGGTTAGAAAAGAGAAAAGAGATGAAAAGAGAAGTGAAGACAAGATTGGGATAAGTGAAAACTGGAACAAAAAGGAGGGAAATGAGGGGAGAAACTTCATGCGTGCTGCCCATAGTCAAGATAGCATATGAAGTGGTTGAGAACTGTTAACGTTTCCTGGAATAATTTCTTTAAAATGCTGAAAGGAACTTCCTGTGAGAAGCGGCCACCAGGTGTCATCAGAAGGCTGCTATTGATTTGTTTTATTATTGTTCTTAAAGAGCATAGGAGTGTTTCGATTTCTTTCTTGCAAGTGTTTTTTTTTTTTCTTCTTCTTTTTAAACCATAGCAGAGACTGTTTCAGTCAGAGCGGGGACTTTCTTTTGGGAGTTTCTTGCTGAGCTAATAATTTTTTATGGGTAACACTGAAGATCAAGTTACATGTAACTTTTTTTTAGTCAAGGAACAGCTAGTTGAGAATTTGGATAAGAGTAGATAGTCTAAGTGGAATTGCATATTTGAAAATCTTTGTGGAGTTGGATGTTGTTGAATTTGCATAGGCAGCATGTGCTTTAAGATTTGGGAATAACATATCTCATTATTGTAGTCTGAACACCTGCTATGTCTTGTGAGTCTTGAAACCTGACTGTGGGAAGAAATTCGAGGCTCATTTTCTTTCTCCAGTGGAACAAGTCCCAGTTCTTTCAGAGAGGACAGAGATTATGCCTTTCTTAAGGGCCAACAGTGAATCCCCTGCCTGTTCTGTTGTTTGCTTTGTTCTTGAGGGAATTAACGATACTTTCTGGTACACAGTTGGCTTGCAATAAGTGTTTGTTGAATGAGTAAACGAAATCTGTCTCCAGAAAAATGAGCCCTTAAACTGTCCGTCCCAACTGGGAGATTTTTGAATTCTTCTTTAAGAAAGACCCCATCCCCTGTGTCCATTGGTTACAAGGTACTTGTTCTAATAAGCTTTCTGATGAAGATTTTTCCTTTTAAGTTATATTTGCATAAGTTTCCTCATTTCTGTTTAATCTCCTGTAGATCACTATAAGATACTTTTCTAGATCATTTTAAGATACTTATTAAATCACCTTGCACTCCTGCTTACTGACATCATTCTAGTTCTGGGCTTTATCAGTTAAACTATTAGAATGTACTTTTCCTGTCACTAGACTTTCTCAACCTATACTATGTCCTGTGTACTGAAAAATTAACCTTCCTAAAGCGCTGTTGTGTTTTGGTGACTCCCCACTGACGCTACTGGATAAATACCAGCTTTGAAGTCAGAGCCTTCTGTGATCTGGTCCGGGCTGGTCATTTGCCTTTGTTTTAAGTTGCTGTGCAGTAGACAGCCAGTGCTGTAGCTATCTGGACTGCTCACGGCCTTGCACACTCACTGTGTGTGTTTTTGGCTTTGCCTAATCCCTTCCTTCTACTTGAAATGTTTAACTCTTCCTATCTGCTTCCTCAACAAAAGACAAAAACGGTTTTAGTTTCTTCAAGGTTTAGCTCAAATAACATTTCTACTATTTTAGCCAGATATTCTACTTGGGAGTAGGATCTCTTGCTCATTATACTGCTATAGATCTTAGTGTGTATCACACACGTGATCGTATTTGGCCTTGTGTGAGTTCCTTTGCGTATATGTCACATGGCTTCTAATAGAATATGAGCCTAGTGAGGGCAAAGAATGGGTTCGTATCAGTGTACTTCCTTTCATATGCTAGGCACTCAATACATATTTGTTGAATGTTTATTCTTTCTTGATATAATGAGATGATGAATTATTTCATTAACTTAAAAAATCAATTTGGAAATAACACATGTAGAAACATTTTCTCCTTTTGTTTTAGAATTTTGGGAGCCATTATATAGAAGATAATAAATTTTGCTTCTGCATATTAATATAGTTGTCATTCTTTTGTCCCCAAAAATATATGTCATGTGTCATCAACAGAACATTCACTCTTGAATAGATGTGTGTGTGGGTCTTCCATAAACCAGTGTTTGTGTGTTCTGTCCATATGCTTCTGAAGATGAAACTCCTGCTCGTGACCAACTGAAGGTGGTGCAGCAGAGAGCCACAGCGATGGTGGAAGGGAAGTGGTGGACTCATCGTTGAAAGGAAGAGAATTCACACTGTTTTAGACTAAGCATTAAAAGCTTTTAAAAAATAGCTTGTTGTAGCCATTTTCAAACATATACAAACACATAGAAAAGTTGATAGAATAGTATATTGAATCCCCATATAACTGTCATTCAGCTTTAATTATTATCAGCACACAGCCTTCACTGTGCCCCTCTCCTGGACTGTTTTGAAGTGTATCTCAGACATTTTTTCATTTTGTGTATAAATACTTAGATAGGAGATATTTCTTATATCACAATGAAGTATTTGTTCATTCTAGTAGCTTATATGTGCTTGGAATTGTTCTAGGCTCTTGGGATATATGGGTGGATGAAATAAAGCATGCCCTTGCGTTCTAGCAGGGGGAGACAGAAAGTGAACTAGACACGGAACAGAACAGGAAAAAAATTGATTTCATCAAAATTTAAAACTTCTGCTTATCAAAAGAAAACATTAATAAAATGAAAATGGAGAAAATATTTGTAAAACATGTGTCTGACGAAGGATTTATATCCAGAATACATTAGCAAGTCCTCCAGCTCAATAATAAAATAGACAAACAACTGATTTAAGAAATGAGCAAAAGGCTAACAGGACCTTCACAAAGCACATAACGAAGTAGTCAGCACATCACTAGTCATCAGGGAATTGCAGATTAAAGCCCTACACAGCACTAGAATGACTAAAATTTAAAAGACTGACAGCGTCAAAGGTTGGTGAGGATGTGGAGCAATCAAAATTCTTGACATTGCTGGTGGCTATGTAAAACAGTGCAGCCACTTTGAAAATCAGTCAGGCAGTTTCTCATAAAGTTAAGCAGAAACATTACCCTGTAACACAGCAATACTACCCCTAGATATTTACACACAATAAATGAAAATATATGTTCATAAAAAGACTAGTACAATAATATTCATAGCAGTTTTATCATAGTAGCCAAAAAACGGGAAACAGCTCAGATGTCCATCAGCAGAAATGTGGCATATCCATGCAGTGGAACACCACTCAGCAATGGAGTGAAACACATTGCTGATACGTGTAACAAAAACATTGTGCTGAGGAGAGAAGCCAGACTCTCCTTCCCCTAAAAGGCATATTTTCTGATTCCACTTATGTGAACTACTGGAGCAGTTTAAACTAATCTACTGCGGAAGAATGCTGAGCAGTGGGTGCCTCAGGGAGGAGGAGTTACCGAGGACTGAGTGTGAAGGGACATGAGACAATTTTCCGGGAAGATGCGGTGTTCTCTATCTAATAGGGACTCTCATGAGAGAGCCTCTCCAGGTCTCTGGGCTTCTCTTCCTGGCACCTCCCCTCTCCTTTACTCTGCCCTCTGGACTCTGGCTGCCCCTCAACTCTCTTGGGAGGCGCCTGGGCTCTGGCTAGGATCCCCTTTCCTGTGCTGTGGCCTGCGTCCCATCTCCAGGCAGTAGGCTGGGACTCACCTGGTTTGTGTCTCATCTCTTGGGGATCATTGTCCTTTGGTGCCTGATGTGCAATGTTTTGTGCCGTGGTTTCATAGATTTTGTCTGTTTTTTGTTTTCTAGTTGCTTGATGCATGAGAGTTAACCTAATCCCTTTGACTCTTGACCATAGGTGGATGTCCTGGATTGGACAAGATATCTATTTTAAAAAATACGTTGTCTTGGGGCCAGCCCAGTGGTGCAGTGGTTAAGTTTGCACGTTCCGCTTCCCGGCAGCCCAGGGTTTGCCGGTTCGGCTCCCGGATGCGGACATGGCACCGCTTGGCAAAGGCCATGCTGTGGTAGGCGTCCCACATATAAAAAATAGAGGAAGATGGGCATGGATGTTAGCTCAGGGCCAGGCTTCCTCAGAAAAAGAGGAAAATTGGCAGTAGTTAGCTCAGGGCTAATCTTCCTCAAAATAAATAAATAAATAAATAAATACGTTGTCTCACCTCTTACAATGTAAGGTGGAGATTTTGTATTTTTTGCTGTAATTCCAGAATGTACAGCCAAGAATACTTGGCTTATAGTAGGCACTAAGTGAAGTTTTTGGAACAGATGCATGATCCATTCTTTCTTACTTTCTCTCCTCCTTTTACTCTTCCATTGCGAATGTCGAATAGCAAAACCAATGCTTTATCTAAAAGAGCATTTTCTAAAGGGTCCTTTGGATTCTTTATAAACAAAAGGTTCTATAATGAAGTTAGTTTGGGAAATGCTTATGTACTGAGAAATCCTGTGGTAAAGAAACTTGTTCAAACCAGAGTTTTCTAAACTTATTTGACCAGGATATTTTTTTCCTCTCAAAACACCTGTTAACCTCTTAGATAATTGTATTTTCTGGAACACATTCTGAAGAAATGGTGAACATTTTATGAGTATGATAAAACTGTGTACGTTCATAAAAAGACTAGTACAATAATATTCATAGCAGCTTTATCATAGTAGCCAAAAAACGGGAAACAGCTCAGATGTCCATCAGCAGAAATGTGGCATATCCATGCAGTGGAACACCACTCAGCAATGGAGTGAAACACATTTTTTTCCCTCTTTTACAAGAGTGATACAATATATTATTGTATTACAGTGCAATTACAAATACAAGATGTTTTTGTATTGTAGCTTATATATGACAATTCTGTATTTTTAAGCAGCTTTATGGAGATATTCACATACCATACAATTCACTCATTTAAACTGTGATTTAATGGATTTAAGTATATTCATAGACATGTACAACCGTCACCACAGAAAATTTTGGATCATTTTTGTCACCTTGAAAAGAAACCCTGTACCCTTTAGCTATCATTCCCCTGTCTCCTGTCCCCTCCCCCACCCCCTGCCATTCCTAAGAAACCACTGACAACTTTCTGTCTCCATAGATTTGCCTATTCTGGACATTTCCTATAAAAGAAACCATATAGTATGTGGTCTTTTGTAACTGGCTTCTTTCACTTAGCATGGTGTTTTCAAGGTTCATCCATATTGTGGCATGTATTAGTACTTCGTTCCTTTGTGTGGCGGAATAATATTCCATTGTATGGATGTGTCTCATTTTGTCTATCCATTAATCCGTTGATGAATATTTGGGTTGTTTCCACCTCCTGGCTATTATGAATAATACTGCTCTATAAACATACATGTACAAGTTTTCGTGTAGACATCCATTTTCATTTCTCCTGGGCATATTCCTAGGAGTGGAATTGTGGGCTAGGTAGTAACTCAATGTTTAAATCATCTGAGGAACCACCAGACTGTTTTCCAAAGTGGCGTCACCGTTTTACATCCCCACTGCTTTGTATGAGGGTTCTGGTTTCTCCGCATCCTCATCAACACTTGTTGTCATCTGATTTTTAGATTCTAGCCATCCTAGTGGATGTGAAGTGGTATTGCATTATGATTTTGATTTGCATTTCTCTAATGACTACTGATGTAGATTATGTTTTCATGTGCTTTTTGGCTATTTGCGTATCTCCTTTGGAGAAATATGTATTCAGTTCCTTTGTTCATTTTTAAAATTGATTTGTCTTTTTATTATTGAGTTCTAAGAGTCATTTATATTCTGTATCAGTCTTGTATGAGATAGATGATTTGCAAAAAGTTTTTCCCATTCTGTGAGTTGTTTTTTTCATTTTCTTGATAGTGGCCTTTGAAACATAATGTCATTTGAAGTTCTTAATTTTGACAAAGTCTGGTTTATCTACTTTTCCTTTTGTTGCTCATGCTTTTGGTATCATAGCTTACATATATTTTTTGTTCCCTGGTTTTAGCAGGGTCAGAGCAACAGCCTTCATGTGGTTTGTCATCGTTATGGAAAAAAGAGTTAAAAAGTTATCATTAACTTTGAGGCCATAGTACATGATAGCTTTTTAGTAACATCAAATCAAATGGCATTTGGCTGAAAATTCCAATCATGGTATAAAGTAAATGGAAAATGATATGTTTTAATTGAATTAAATAGCATAATGAAAAATAAAATCAATATTATTGATTTTAAAGCATTTTTTCAATAAAGTTCCTTTCCCCGTCCAAAATTTACTTCATTAATTCTACTCTACCCCTGACATTTCCCTTTGCCGTTAACCTTCAGACGACACAAAATGACTGTTAGGTGAAGAAATTGGTGATGGACAACTGGAGTAGGAGTGGCTTTTCATTGGCAAAAGAGCTTGTGCATGAATGGTGTTATGTGTTGAGAATATGCAGTGGTTAACTAGGAATATTTAGAAAAGTAATGGTAAGGCTCTTTGCTCTAGGGGAAAAGGATGAAGCAGTTGGTTTTAAACTGCATTTCTTTTATACTGGGACTTGGGCTTCTGTTGGGAGGGGAAGGCCTGACTTCCTGATTTGTGTCACAGGAGTTTTGTTTAATGTATTTTACAGAGTGTGAGTTCATTGAACGTTATTTGAAAAGAAGCTTTCTCCGTGTTTTTTTTTTTTTTTCCCAAAGTAGTAAATTGAAGTGTACTGGTAAAGAGAATTGAAACATGGGAGTTTTTTGCATGCTGGTTGAGAATCAGTTTTTCTATCAAAGATCTCATAGAGTTGCTTCCTGAGTCAGCAGTGTGCGTATGATGTGATGTTTCCAAAATCTGATTTCATGCTCTCATACAGAACTTCATACATGTGATCACATTCATCTCAATATAAAGGAAATCTTGAGGCTAATTTTATGATATTTTTTCATCCAATGTGTTACTTTATGTTGACTTTTGGACTAATATGTGTCATTTACGTTCAGAGGTTTAATACCATGGTTATTTTCTTCACAGGTTATGAATGCCAAGTGAGCCCCCTATGACACAAGAAAGGTCATTAGCACTTTATTAATGATGGATACTGAGAAGAAACCGGAGAATGATGAGGATGAGAAAGTAAAAAAAGAAGCAAAAGACTTGGAAAATATTTCATCCCCTGATGTAGATGGTGGGCCTATATCCGATTTGGAATCCTCCGAGAATTCCACAAGCAAAAGAGGTCTTTCAGAATCATCAAACTTTGACAGTGTCGTTGTGGAGGAAGACGAAAATAAACATGCTTCCAAACGAATGAAATTAGCCGAGGCAGAGCCCCTTAAATCCGCGGAGCAGGGCGTTCGTGGATCAGAAACGTCTGAGAGCACAGTCTCAGAAGTGGACATCCCTTTAGAGGAGGCGGTGAAGGAGTCCCTCCTGAGTGACTGCTTGGATGGAAGCACATGTCTTCCCAATGCCTTCTCTCCTCTGGGCAGTTTAAGCACTGTTGACTCTGTTTCTCTGAAAACGGACACTGAAAAAAAGTCTGCTCAGGAGATGGTTTCCCTCCATCCAGAAAGAGAACCTCCTTTTCCCCTGAAAGAGATTAGTGTTAGTTGTACCATTGGAAATGGAGAGACAGTTTTCAAGTGCAATGAGTGTGGTCATTTGTTTTCTTCTTGCTCTGATTTGGAAAAGCATGCCGAATGTCACTTGCAACAGTCTAAGGAACATGCCTGCTGCCACTGTAGCCACAAAGCGGAGAGCAGTGCAGCTCTCCATATGCATGTCAGACAGACACATGGGCCACAGAAAGTCTTTTCTTGTGATCTTTGTGGTTTTCAGTGTGTGGAAGAAAACCTGTTGAATGCACATTATCTTGGCAAAACACATCTCCGGCGTCAGAATCTTGCTGCTCGTGGAGGATTTGTACAGATCTTAACAAAACAGCCTTTTCCTAAGAAACCATGTACTATGGGAACAAAAAATATTCATGCAAAACCAAGAGGTTCTAAACCAATGGCAAAGAATAGTGATTCAAAAGGATTACGAAATGTTGGAAGCAAATCTCAAGATTTCAGAGGAAGCATTTCTAAACAGAGTGGAAGTAGCAGTGAGCTCCTTGTGGAAATGACGCCTTCCAGGAATACTTCGTCGGAAAAAGGAGAGATTGTTGAAGAAAACATAACTGCCCCTGGAATGGTTCAAAATCCTGAAAACCAGAGTAAAAAGTTAGGAGCTTTAGTAACCTCGGAGGGTCTCTTAGATACATTGGAATCTACCAAAAATACGTTACAGTCAGCACATGGTGTCAGCACAGCCTTGAGACCGAGACCTGAGCGCAGTGTTCTCATGTTGGGTCATAGCTTCCGGAGACGAAGTGGCACTTTCACCTTAAAAGACCAGGCAAAGAAAAGATTTAATCTTTTAGGAATTAATAAAAGAGGGACTAATGAAACTCAGAGGATGTATATGAAACACTTCAGAACACAGATGAAAGCAAGTGATGCAGAGTCAACATCTAAACATGTAGAAACGAGTGGCAGTATCCACACTCTGTGCGTGACTTCCTTGGAAACCCAGGACCCGAAGCAGGACAAAAGAACCTCTCATATCCCGTGCTCCTTTGATTCTCTCACAGTCAGGCCAGCTTCTGACCATCAGATGTTGTGTACTTGTGCAGACTGTGGTCAGATAGCTACAAATAGAGCAGAGTTGGAAATCCATGTGAAAAGGTGCCACGCAAGAGAGATGAAATTTTACTGCCAGACATGTGACTTCTCCAGTATATCGAGGAGGGACTTAGATGAACATTTGCACAATAACCAGCATCAGCAAACTGCTTCTGCCCTCAGTTGTCAGTGTTGTTCGTTTATTTCCTTGAATGAAATAAATCTTAGAGACCATATGAAGGAAAAGCACAGTATGGGTTTTCTTTGTACTCCTTGTAATCTGTTCTTCTTGTCTGAGAAAGACATGGAAGAACACAAAACAACTGAGAAGCATGTTCGCTTATTGGTTCAACCAAAGACTTCTCAATCATTTAACAATGATTTGGTTTTACAGACTTTACCTTTAAGTACTTTAGAATCGGAAAACACAAAAGATTCTATGAGTGAGTCGGGAAAAGCAGCTCAGGAAGAACCTGCTAAGCCCAGGGTAAGCCATGGAAATGAAGTAAGGCATTCAAGTAAGCCTCAGTTTCAATGTAAGAAGTGTTTTTATAAAACAAGGTCTTCCACCGTTCTTACAAGACACATAAAGCTCCGGCATGGTCAAGACTATCACTTTCTTTGTAAGGCATGTAACCTTTATTCATTGAGCAAAGAAGGAATGGAGAAACACATTAAGAGAAGCAAGCATCTTGAAAATGCTAAGAAAAATAATATTGGCTTAAGCTTTGAAGAATGTATTGAAAGGGTATGTATAGGTGCAAATGATAAAAAAGAAGAGTTTAACATTTCTGGAAATGGTAGGGTAGAAGGCCATGTAGAAGGTGTGCAATTACAGGAGCATTCCTGTCTTGAGAAGAGCATGCTAACTACCAAGGAACTGTCACAGTCTGGTATAATCACCAAAGAGGATGCATTAGCTCTGACCACTGCAAAGAGAGGGAGACCTAAAGGTAATATCTCAAGGACATGTTCGCATTGTGGTCTTTTGGCCTCTAGTATTACAAACTTGACTGTTCACATTAGACGAAAACACAGTCACCAATATAGTTATTTATGCAAAGTGTGTAAGTATTATACTGTAACTAAGGGAGATATGGAGCGTCACTGTGCCACCAAGAAACATAAAGGGCGGGTAGAAATAGAAGCAAATGGAAAACAAAGTTCAGATATCATTGTTGGCCCCGAAGTGAGTAACCTTGAAGCCTGTAGAAAGAACACCAACTCAGCGATGACCATTTCAGAAGAACACGCTAACAAGTCAGCTGACCTAGATCCCTCCATTCCAGAAAAGCCAGTAGTAGAGCATGGAAATTCAATTGAAGTTGAAGTTGAAAATGTATTTCATGCCATAGATGGGGAAGTTAACAGTCACCTTACTGATAAAAAGGAACAAATCTCTCTAGAACCAGAGGACCTTGTCCAACAGGGGGATGCACACTCCCAGACAGATGTAATGGACACAAGTGATAATAAATGTACACAATGTGAGTTTAATGCTCACTCTTCTGCTTCTCTAGAACTGCACATAAAACGGAAACATACAAAAGAGTTTGCATTTTATTGCATGGCATGTGATTACTATGCTGTGACTCGTCGGGAGATGACTAGGCATGCAGCAACAGAAAAACACAAGATAAAAAGACAGTCTTACTTGAACTCTTCTAACGTAGAAGCGAGTTCTGCAGAAATGTCCAAAAACATCATTATAGCCGAAGAGCAGCAGCAACAAAATTCTGAAGAATTTCAAATAATTTCAGACCAACCATCTGAAATTCTTAAATCGAGAAATACTGCTGGTTCTATTTTGGATGAGAACACTAATTTGGATATGTCTAAAGTACTCTGTGCTCCTGACTCTGTGGAAATTGAGACTGAAGAAGACTCTAATCTCAGTGAAGATCATTCCTTTTGTGAAACTTTCCAACAGCCCCTTGCCAAGGATAAAGTTATGAAACCTGACGAGATAGTGTCCCTTAATATTTCCTCTAATTATGACTCCCCAAGAAAATTTCAGAATGAAAATTTGGGAAGCTCAGCTTTCAATTATGAGACAGTAAAGAAAAACCACAGTGTGTTGAATGACATCGTTGATCCAAACATTCATTGTGAGAGCGATGGAGGAAATGTAGGAGGTGATGCAGATAAGGTCTTTAGCAAACATGTGTGTGCTGGAGTTCTAGGTGGAGAGCAGTCAGCTGACAGCACCATCCCTGTTGTGATGGGAATGACAAGAGAACAGCTAAACCTAGAGAGCAGTGGTCAAAGCAAAGTTGGAAGTGTGCAGAGTTCAGAGGGTTTGAAAGATAGGCAAGAAGATCCTGTTCTGGAGAATAAGGAAATTCTGATGAATTCCCAACATGAAACTAAAATTATTTTGGAAGAGGATGGTCCGGCTTCTGATAGCACAGTTGAAAGTAATGATGTTTATGAAACTATAATCAGTATTGATGATAAAGGACAGGCCACGTATCGTTTTGGCCGGTTTGATTCCTCCATAATAAGAATAAAGAACCCTGAAGATGGTGAATTGATAGATCAGTCTGAAGATGGTCTCATAGCAACAGGAGTGAGAATTAGCGAGTTGCCCTTAAAAGACTGTGCTCAAGGTGTGAGAAAGAAGAAATCTGAAGGTAGTTCCTTTGGTGAATCCACACGAATCCGTTGTGATGACTGTGGCTTCTTAGCAGATGGTTTGAGTGGACTGAACGTTCACATAGCCATGAAGCATCCTACAAAAGAGAAACACTTTCATTGTTTACTGTGTGGAAAATCCTTCTATACGGAGAGCAACCTTCATCAGCATTTGGCTAGTGCTGGGCATATGAGAAATGAACAGGCCAGCGTGGAAGAGCTTCCAGAGGGAGGGGCCACCTTTAAATGTGTCAAGTGCACAGAGCCCTTTGATTCGGAGCAGAATTTATTTCTGCACATTAAAGGGCAGCATGAGGAACTGCTGCGGGAGGTGAATAAGTACATAGTGGAGGACACTGAGCAAATCAACCGCGAGAGAGAGGAGAATCAGGGAAACGTGTGCAAGTATTGTGGGAAGATGTGTCGAAGTAGCAATTCCATGGCATTTCTAGCACACATTCGCACTCACACAGGTATGTAAACCACAGCAAACTTCTATTTCCCTATAAAGTGCACAGGAATGGTCAAATGCGGACGTTTGCTCCTGTCTGAGCATTGGGGTACTTGCTGCCTTTGCTTGTTGACCTTCCACCTAGTTCACATTGTCCTGCAGTGGGGCGCTCTCTGACGTCTGCCATGAGTCCTTGCTGTCACTTAGCATTTCTAAAGGGATTTAAACCTTAGTGATTCCAAAGGCAGGTTATTTGACAAATTTCTTTTCGTTTTATCAAAAACACCTAGTTCGTCTGATGCCTTTGTTAAATTCTTGTCTCTTTCAGCTGTCAGTTGTTTCTAAATCCTAATTGTTTGGTGCTCCAAGGTATCTATTAAGTGGCACTTTGGGTTTCAGAGGACATATTAAATGGCTTTTGAGGAATGGGATAATAAAAATTTTCTTAAAATTTTAAGGATTTAAAAATATTTGTTGCCAGATAGTTTATATCCAAAAGTGTGACTCCCAGGCAACAAGATTCTGCTTTCAAGGATCAAAATTAGTCAACACTTTTCAAAGTTAATATGTCCTGAGGATTTGTTTTTTGTGAAGGTAGCACCTGATTTAGTTTCTGTGCTGTGTCACATGTAGTGTTCCATTTTATTGTTTAATTTTGGGTAGAAATTTTTTTTAAACTTTTTTTTTGGTGGAAAATGCATAAGCTACTGTTCTAAATTTATGTAAAAATTCAGTGCACTGTTTCTATAAACCTGCCATACATTCTTTATTTTAAATAGACAGCTTTTCTAAATCATTGTACTCTGCTTAGACAAGTTCTGTCTCCATGGTGGAATTTATGAGTGGATTTGAATAATAAATTCACATTTCAATGAACATATTTTCATTAAAACTGTAAGGTTTATTTTACTGTACTTTTAAATAATGGCTTATTATTAAAGCTATACTTTAAATTCATGCAGTTTTTGAAACTTAGTGCATGGTTACAAGGAGGAAGACAAAAGAGTGTGAAACATTATTAATAGTTAGGATGATTAAAGATAGATAAAAGTTTTTCATTGAAGAAAGTAACAGAGCATAAGTAACTTGCATAAGGTTAATCTAGGTAAATATAAACATTGTACTCTTGGTGCCAACTCGTCTCATGCAATAGAGCCATTTTTGGGGAATAAGTCCAAATACATACTTGTTGGCATTATTAATATCTCTGTCAGTACTGTGTTGCAGGTCACTTCCTGAAATAATATGGTTTTAGAAATCAGACTTGTTCACATGCGCAGAAAATATGTACTTTCTTAATATGCCCTCTTAAGGCAGATAAAACTGAATAAAACTAAGAGGAAGATGCTAATGGAGCTCTTTTTAGAATTCTTTATGCAACTGTCTGGTCAAGACATGTTGCTTATAATTGATGTGTCCATTACTTGAATTCTCTTGTAATTATAGTCAATAAGTCTTGTAAATGTGTTAAAGCTCACTAAAAGCATACAAATTCAAGAACAGAGTAAGGCTAATAATTTAAAATAATCAATGTAGGCATTTCAGCACTTAATTTCCCTTGTGTGTTGATAGCTGATCATTCTTAATCCATTAAGATTTATTTAGTCGTTTACAATGCAAAATAGGTTTGCACTGGTCACTTGTGCCATTTGAAAATGTCCACCAGGTTAAGTGCAGAATGTAGTCCATTAGTCTTCCTTGACTATATGTATTAATTGCATTTAAAATCAAGTTAATGTGGATGTGAAAGTGAGGTAACTATCAATATGTGACAAAGTAACCCTACTTATATAAGTTACATCATTGATTGTAACATTTAGTAAAAGTTAGCATACTTTTTAACATCTTATGTTAGGCTTATCAGCAAGTACATTTTTATTGTGTTCTGAAGCACCACAGAGTACTATTTCTGAGTACACAATGCGGTCTACCATTTCAATTTTGCAAGTCATTTTTTGGGGGAAGTTGCTTTCCAGGTTTTAATCCAATCCAGGTTTTTTTCTTGGGGCATCTTAGAATGAATTGCTTTTCAGATACTTTGCTTATGTCCCTGAAATAGTAATGCAGGGACTGTTATTAATGGTTAACTGGAAAAGGGCTTATTCTTCCAATCCCTGTTTTCATATTTTGTGATTTACTATATGTTTTATGTAACCTTTTCTTCCTGTCTTTAACACTATGATAAAAGCAGCATTCTAAGAAATAAATGAGCTTTGGTTATCAGTAATTGTAGGAAAAAAGCATCCTGGAGTTTGCCTGTGCGTTTGCTGGCATGCCACCCTCAGCATGACCGGGAAGAGCAGTGTCTCCTTTCTCATTACGTTAGTAGTACAAAAAAAGCTGTTCATTTTCTCTCCTGCATTATTCCGTTAGAGTTTTAATTTTATGTAACATGGCAGATGTCTTTAAGCTGGAGACTGTCTGAAGCCTTTCATCTCATGTTCCGGGTGCACTCATCACTTGTGCTGTTTGAAAATGTTCGCATGTGGGGAGCTAGGGAGTCCTGTGACTTCACTAAAAAATTCTCAAGTTGGGGCTGGTATGTTTGCTACTTAATCCGTGACAGTTTACAAGCCGAGTCAGTTGGGGAAGAGATGGTCAGGAGAGTTAGTCTGTGGCCTCAAAGCACAGTGAGAACAGGGTCTCTCCTTTGTTCGCTGCTTCATCTCTGCACCCTACACATAGTTGGCTCTCAGTGTTTGTTGAATGAATGAATAAATGAGTCAGCAGATGAATGAATGAAGTGATCAATATTTAGGGAGGATTGTAGAATCGAGGCTCTAATTGAGAAGCGTTAGATGCTGGGTTATATACGCCTTACTTGGTTCTTTAAGACCTAAAGTTTTATTATCTTTTTAATGTTAATGTCACATCCATTTTGCATAGCAATGAGCAATAACTCATGTTGAGGAATGCCTGTGTAGGTCTGAGTGAAGACTTAGTTTTTAACATCTTTGGAATTCTTTTGGTAAAATTGTAAGGTGCCAGAAAGCTAGAGAGCCTCTTTCGTTTTTCCCTTTCAAAAAAACCTCACAGGCCAAATTAAAAGAAAAAAATCTACTAAGGATAATGCTGTGCTAAGGAGTGGAACTATTTAAAATAATATTCACAGTTTATAATAATCACAATATACCTGAGAGAAAGAGAAATTTAGAAATATATGGTTTTACAAATTTTGCCTTATAAACACTGTACCTGGATTAATTTTGGGATGTGCATAGCAAGCTTAAAAATGGAAACATTATCAGTTAGAAAAAGACAAAACTTTTTCTTCTTGTATTGAAAAGCATTATCTCTAGTTCACTTGTATTTGAATTTTTATGACACAGAAAGGAGATGTTAAAACACAGTCTACTCTGAATATAAGATAGGAAAAATAGTCAGGGCCTCCGTGATTTCTGCATGAGAGCAGCCAACCAAAGAGCTGATTTGTGTGTTGTCACCACACCATCATGATCACTGAGACCTGAAGGCACCAAGGAGCCACGCACAGTCAGCTGAAAACACAGGTCTGTCTGGCCGCTCATGGCACATGTGCCAACACCAGGAGGAGCTCATCACAGTGTCAGTGCAGTGTGAGCAAGAGAAAAACTGGAATCCCACATGCACAAGATCTTTTAATTCCTTTTACCAAAATTGTGATGCAGATGTTGAGAGAGCTTTATCTTCTCTTTTTGGGGTCCTGATGTTATCGTTAGTTAGTAATTTCCTAATTACCTTGTTATCTGTAATGCATTTTAATTTAAAGTACAGGGAAATTGGTTCTTCTCACTCTTTTATAAGTCCTTTCATAGAATTCTGTGTTGAGATGAAATGTTTCAAAGTAGTGATAGGCTTAGTTTTATCAGAATCATTTAAATAAACTGTAGTTTCTAATGTGATTGATAGAATGTGATTGCTGTAAGCTGCAGTCTCAACCTGCTTTTGACATTTAAACATATAAAGCTGACTAGATATAACCATTCAGGTGCTAAATATATTTTACATCTACTTCTAACAGTAGAAATGGAAGTATTAAGAGATCTGGCTTCATTGTCATTGAACTGTGAAATATTCAACCTTGTCTGCCCGTGCTTAGTACTGTTGACTTTTTTATTTCCGTTAGAAGATTAAAATTAAATGCTTCACTATTTTTGTCAGCTTTTGGAAATTAAATTGAAATTTAAGACTAAAATTTTTTACTGAGTGCTTCAATTTCAACAAAGTATTCTTGGAGGATTTTTTTTTCAAGGGCACTGCACAAAGCTTCATTGATCAAATATAATTTATTACAATTTTTAAAATTTGAGCTCTTTTTGTATATTTATGAAAGTCTACATATTTCATATTCTTTCTAACTGTATTAGAAGAGATATTTCACCAAATAGGTACTAAACATGATACGAAAATCCAGAAACATATTGTACTGATTTTAAACTGATTTTTATGATTTTGATTTATCTTTTGAAGATTTAGTGGTTAGAAAATTGGAAAATGGTATATACATGTTAGACTTTAAAAGAGTGTTGCTTCCCGTTGCTGTGGGTACTGATTGTCCGTTAGTAACTATGTTCTAGTTATAGTCTGTCTGTTATTGACGCCAAATTTGTCGACTCTGAAATAATTTTATTTTCTCATTTTTGAGTATAGGTTAACCTTATTTCTTTATGAAATAAAAAAAAGTTGTTGCTTTGCTTTTTTACTTATTTTTGTTACTGTCCTTTTTATGATGAAATATTTGTTCTTGAAATCAATAATAACCAAAATGTCAGTACATTTGGTTTGCAGAATCATCACAGATTTTTGACTATAAAATGATCATAAAAGCAAATAATTTATCCACTATATACTTTTACTTTGTTATTAAAATAGTAACATAGTGAATCATTTGGGATAAATGTCAGAAAAAAAATCTGAAATACCATTATTAATGTGAATAAATTCAAAGCTGCAGAAATATGAGGAAGCAAGGAGGTGGCCACTGAGAAATTTATTTGATAATAAATATACCTTGAAAAATATCATCTACTCTGTATGCATTCATGTTTTAAAAATATTTTAAAATATTCCATTTTAAATGTCAAGTGACTTTAAAAGATATTTTTGTGAATTATAAGAAAAATATTTAAAGTTACTTTAGCTCATCTCATCTACTTAGTGCTGCTCAACTGTATCACTTTTGGTTTTAAATCTCAGAAATGTTATTGACAGTTAGGAACACTCACTGAAACATTAACGTCCTCTTGGTGGAGTAAGTATGGAATGCAGGTCCATTCAGGTTACCAAGGAATGCAAGGATTCCCTTCTGGGGACAGAAATTTGTAATTAGATTAAAAGTATGATTTAAGATCTAGGCCTCTTTTTAAACTATCAGTAATGTATTATTCAAATTCAAATCATATTTTATGTTAAATTTACTTAGGATCAAAACCATTCAAGTGCAAGATATGCCATTTTGCAACAGCTCAGCTTGGCGATGCCAGAAACCATGTCAAAAGGCACCTTGGGATGAGGGAATACAAGTGTCATGTCTGTGGGTGAGTAAATTGAAACCATCTCTACCGTGGTGAACCAGGAAGCATGTGCAGGATATCCATTGTTTCAGAATTCAAAACTGATATGAGTAAGAGTGGCTAAAATTATGCATGCGTATCCTCCTTTCCATTGTTATGGTAAATTCCTTAAATACAGTTATGACATTCTTCTCCCACTTCTAATCCTGTACTGAAGATGAGCAATTTTATGGGCTACAAGGTCAATTTGAACCTGTAATCTGTAAATTGACTAAATTATAGGATGTTCATTCACATTGCCAGAGAGAACTGTAAATTCCATTTAAAGACATAAAAAAATACATAATATAGCTTTGGGAGTGTATATGCATGTTTTTTTTTCTTTTGCTATACAGCTTTAATTTTAATCACATTAATGGCTCTTTGGATCCATTGGCATATTCTATAAGGAAAAAAGCAAAAAAAAAGATTTAATTTCAGACGGTGGCTTACTGATTTTTGTAAGGATGAAGCTTAAAGAAACAGTGTGTGCATAATGTGTGTTTTTGTGTAACTTTATTTCAAAACTTGTTTTCCTTTTTTGGTTAATGGCTCTTTCCTCTAAAGAATTATTCACAATGTTTAATTGTCACTCAAATGTGTTGCATTTAATAGGAAGCACTGAGATGCCTTAATGCAAAACTAATTAATTTAGCAGAAATGTTTAAAAGGTTTTAAAATGCCATGACATCTGTGGTATATCATAGGACATTCAGAGCTGGATTTTAATACCCTACTTTTGATTAAAAATATATTTTAATATTATAATGCTGGAGAAATTAACTAATAAGTGCATATCATGTAAAAACACTTTATGTGAAACCTGAGAAACTTGCAATTCTTATGGCTAATTCACAAAATACTACAGGTTCAATGAAATTACGCAATGTGTATATGTTATGTTAGGTTTATTTTTTTAGCCCAAGATTCTTCTGCTTGGCACTACTGTGTAAATATCTTTTAAGTCCAAAAAAACTTCTGTTTTTTGTTGGACAGTACATTTCATCCCAGGATACAGTTGTAGTTTTTGACCCTTAAGATAGTTTTACAGATAACTTTGTGAGCACTTTTATTAACCATGGTCTGTGATGTATTCATTGGCAGAATTGATGGGTCAGTGACTTGCAACTAAAGTAAATGAAGACAAACCTTTGTCCTGGAGCCCCTGAAGATCAGTGGGAGAATGAGTTCTGTTGTTCCTGATTTTAGCTGCAAGGGTCGAGTGCCAAATGGTTCATTTTAATTTCTCTGGGTCTTGGAATTTTAAAAGATATCTCATTTATTGTTTTTATCATATGAGCTATGGGAAGGAGGAAAGCCCTGACTCCAGTGAAAATTTGCTATTACATGGCAATAAGCAGTTTCTTCCTCATTTCTGCAAAATAAGTAAACAATTTTTGCATATTCTATTTGAAATCTAATTCCATTCATTTTTTTCTTAGGATTACTAAGACCCTGGAAAGAGAAGAAACTTTTTCAGAGAACAGTTCTGACATATGTAGCATCAAAAACAATACATGATTGATGGGCTTTGAGTGTGTAATTTGAACAGTGCACACTTTGCTTAGCTCATTGCTTACCACATACAACTGAATTGTTGCATTGGAGGTTTATACATTTGATTCCCAAGATAGAGAATTATAAATACATATGGATACATTGAGTTTTATGCTGCTATCATAGAGGTCTTACATGTATGTGTGTGTAGGAAAAGCAATCTAGAGTCCAAAATTGTATGTCTTAGAACTTATGGCAGTCATTGAATTTTATTTGACTATGAGATAATAGTTCTGTTAATTTTTTAAAGTGAAATTTGATTTAAAAGTTACATAACAGTAATTTTTACAAGATAGATATTTTCACAGTGAAGCTAAAAGTTCTGAAGAATTGCAGTAAACTGAAGAATGCCTATTGCTCTATGTAGTTGAAACAATAATGAGTTACATACCCTTTAGTGTTAAAGAAAAAGTATCATAGATTGTTCTGTATTTCAGTGTTTCAAAGGGGTGGGGCAGTCTGTAGGTAAATTAAAGTGAAAAACAAAGAAAAAAAGGAAGAATTTGGCTATCCGATTAGTAGCAGTAGAGAACATTGGTACATTAACATCACTGACAATGTCAATTCATTATCATTGATGGCTAAATAATCTTGGAAATGCTCAGTGGACCTATTAGTTCCTGAACATAAGCAGCTCATGCTGCATTTCTTCATTAGCTTTAATTGCAATAAATTTTACCTTTTAAAAAATCATGCTTTAAGAGGTGAAGTGATCTTTCAGGAACATTAACTCTATAATTTTGTCACAAACAGAAGGTCCTGCACGATGTTTTCCTTTCTGCAATAGTTAGTTTCCCAGTCTCTGTCTTTTAGAATTTTAATAATGACCTCTTCATTATTTGAGTCATAAGACATAAAACTGTTTTTCAAATAGTTGTGATTGAGTGATAATATATAAAAATAGTGAGGCAGGCACATTTTAAAAATGAAATTATTACTGACAATGTTGTACCATTTTTTCTTAGTTAGCTCTTGGTTTTCTTGAAAAAAACTAATATTTTATGGTGAAATTGATGAAAACAGCAGACAGTGCATTCTGTTGAATTGAGCTCAATTTTAATGTTTCTGATTATTTGTGATTGTTTGACTTTTCATATCTGCATATAAGACGATTGTAAATGCCATCAAGTATGTGTCTTATATTTTTACTAAGGCTTAGGTTAGGGGCTGTGCACTAGCTACTCCCTTACCATAAACTGCCTTTTACACTTTTGTTTAAGAGTTTAGACCTGTGGTGATTTTCTTTAAATCTTTAAGCTCAATTTTAAGGTATCTTTTTTCCCCCCTCATTGGCAAATCTTACCACAGTGTATCGTGGATTTCAGTTGACAAAGAAGCTGAATGTACTGGATGTCTAATTCTTATTAGGTAGCTAGGATTCAGAATTCAGGATTTAAGTTTTGTTTACCCATGATTTACATGCTCATGTCATAGTAAAAATTTCAAAAATGTAGTGCTTTGCACTTCCCATTTAAGAACATGTTATAGATAACTTCATTAAAAGCCTTTTATTTTACTTTCACTTTTAGGAGGAGCAATTTTTGAATAGTACAGTTTCTTACATCTGAGTGTGATGTCAAGAGGAATTTTATAGAATATATGAGTGGGTGGATTTATATTTAGCACTTGATGGATGGTTAACATGAAAATGTGCTGTGGGTATGACATAGGGTTTAGTGGGGGAGAAAATAAGAAATAAAGCAAGCATCCCTATACAGAAGTTAATAATTTTGTTGGGAACATATATTTAAAAATAGGCTAAACGTATTTTTACTAAATCAGTGAGCTCTACTTTTGTTTTTTTCAGTAGTTAAAAACTTGACAATCTCAGTGGCTTGAGAAAGTCATTATAGATACCATGTTTTGTTAAATTCATTTAATTTTATTTTAATACTCTCTCTGTGTATATATATATACACCCCTCCCCACACAATAGTGTGTATAGTACTCTCTAATAAATAGTATTTATGCAGTGCTCTGGTTTAGTGTACACCTTACTTAACATTCATTTCATTTGTTGATCTCTGTGGTTTCATAGGATTGTTTATCTCATGTTTCTTATCCCCATTGTACAGATGGTGAACTTGAGAGTAAAAGGGGGGTTTAGAGATGGACTTAAATTATGCACTGGTAATGGTAGTCTACTCTTCCCTGCCTTTTAACTGTCTCTTTTCTTTATTTCTCTGCTTTTGCAATATCTATTGTTTGGGTTACTGACTGTCCTTTGTACTTATTTGTTTCTCTTTAGGTTCTTTCCACTAGCATGTGATAACTGTAACTTATCTCCTTCCAGCCCTCAGCCACTTTTGTTTTCTGCTTTTCTTCAGATTTACATTCTTTGAAAAAAAATTTCTTGCGCAGTGTTTTGCATTAATATTCTGGTATTCGGTCTTTTTTTTTTTTTTTTTTTCTATTTCTTCCTCCATTTCACTTTTCTCATATTAAAGTGTTAAAAATAATTTTATTATTTTTCCCCATTGTTCTTTATGTGTTGATAATTTATTGCACTTAAGTGGTTACAAATTGAACTTGTTAGTATAATAGAGAGAGGTAAGTGCCTAAAAAAGTGAGGATTTTACTGTCTTTCCATTAGGATAAGAAGCGTAAAATTGATCAATTTGGGTTATTGTTTTTGTTTTTCATTACTAGTTACTAAAAAATAAAAGAATAGAAAACTAGTAAGTAGCCTCTGATTTCAGTAAACCTAGGAAATGATACCTAACTTTTGTGTGCCATTGTTCACAAAGACTCCAGTATGCGTGATTTAGGGATTATGTTATTTTCTGATTGATTTTCCTATATGTCGTCTTGAATCTTGTGCATAGAGTTAAGTAGTTGAGTGGAACTTACCTAATGAAGAGAGAATAAAGGCATTTTCTCAATCTGTCACCTCTGGGTTCATGGAAAGATTCTAGACATTTTCTATTGTGTATTAATGTTCTTATGAACTGTTTATTCTTAGTTGGTTTAAGAAACCTTAAATAGAAAGTTACTAATGCAGTAAAACTCTTTTTTTTGGTGTGTGTGGCATTACCTAGTTTTTGTGCATTAGAAGGGATCTCTATGTAGATGATTATAATGTCACTTTCTGACCTTTGCAGCTTGAATAATTGTAAATCATTGCTTCATAACGTGTCAGAGAATGTCTGTACTAGGCAATTAAATGGCAGAATATAATAGACCAAATTATTGCCTGTCATGTTTTCAACAACACAGTTAGTATTTGAGTTACACTTAATCATTACGTGCATTAGCAACTTCATTGGAATCCAGCTTCAGGCTGAGCATGAAATACATTGCATTATTTAAACCTCTAATGGTACAAGTCATTTATTTGTGTTGAAGTGTACAACATGCAGAGTTTCATAAAGCAAGGAACACTTGAGAGCTTAATTTATCCAAATCAAAGTCTAAATGCAGATAAACACAAGTGGCAAAAATTAGTAATTTTTATAGGCTGGAAATATTTAAAAATACATGGTTGTGGGTAATTGTAGGCAGCAGGAATAAATTAAAATCACTATTTTTAGTCTGTTCTGAGAACTAAAGCTTTGTATACCTAAATCATTGAAAGCACCATGGAATTGCATTTTTAGCTGAGCAATTAATTACACCCATCATATCTACAGAAGTATCTAAATAAGATAAGTATTTGGTTCAGCTGGTTGTTTTGGTTAAAGAGATATAGATAGAAAAAGTTTGCTTTATATTGTGGCAGGAATTATGCTTGTACAATATAAAGTGCAGCGTCTCTCAGTTTTGTAAAAAACATCTAAATTAACATTAAAATACTCTTATTATTAGGGTGTATTACATATTTTATCCATATAATATTTTAATGCTTTTTGTTTAATGATATATTTTTGTCTTTAGTTTGAAATTTTAAAAATGCCACGTTAATGATTACTGTCTCGCTTCGTGTCAGTGAGGAATACAAAATTAACAAAGTCCTTGAAATACCGGTTAAATATTGTATTTAAACAATGTGAATGGACATTGTTTTATATACAAATCATTTTGTAGTTTGAAAATCTAAGAGATCTCTTAGTTATAATACTAAAATTAAAAAAACTTGTTCTTGGACATGATTCTAGAGTATTTTCCAGTGAAGTATTGTATAAATCCAGGAGAGAGTTGGAGTAAGGGTAGGACAATGGAGAAAAAGCAGAGGAAGCTGTTCCTGGGCTCTCCTCACAGTGAAAGGACAGCACCTTTGTCACCACCATCCCCTCTGCTGCTTTTTTGTGGTGGTGTTTTCTTGAATTTTTTCCATGGAAGAGTAGGGTCAGAGATTTGTCCCAAGGCAGTAAGTATGATCAACCTATAACAAAATAGAAATAAAATACACATTGTCATTTCTGGGTGTTGTAGTTGAAGACGTTGACCTCTGTCTCTGAGGGCTTTTCCAGTGATGACGTCATATCTCAGTGACTGATCCTTTACTTTTATTTTACAATGGCTCCGTGTTGACTTAAAAAACCTATGTGGAGTCTCAGGATTCTTTAGTGGAAGAATCCTGATCCCTGCAGTGGAATGCAGGCGAGTAGCCTCTCTTCTGTTCTCCTTTGCCTGTCCTGTGATTTTTTTAATTGTTAACTTGTTTTCTTCCCCCTCTTCCTGTTCATGTGTTTCTGAAAGTCCTTTGTTTTCTGGAGGATTTCGCTCTTTCCTTTGCTCAAGACTGAATGAGAGAAGGTGTTGGAAGTGAAAATAGGAGAGAAGCATAACCACTGATTTGTGTATTCGTTCATTCATTTCCCTCTGGGCAGATTCTTTGGAGTTTCCTCTTCATGCAGGCCCAGTGACCAGGTGGTGCAAAGGCCCTGTGGTCATGTGCTCCAAGTAGGAGAGACAGACATGAGTAGAGACGCACTACAGGATGAGAGCAAGGACAGTGGTCCACAGCGGGGGGTACTTGGCTCTGCTTAGGAGCAGCAGGAAGGTATTCTTTAAGAGGTTATGTTTGAATTGGATCTTAAAGGATAAGGAGGTATTCACAAGGCAAAGTTGGACATTTTTAATAGAGGAAACAAAAGAGTGAAAGAGCAAAAGTAGTGGAGTATGGAATAGCATGGCATATTAAGAACACTGCAAGAAATTCCTGGAGTATAAGTGGCTAGATGGGGTGAAG